>NW_026848231.1:0-1200000 GCF_030867565.1 Colletotrichum costaricense | reverse complement strand
AAAAGATCAACGCCAACAAATCCTCCTCCTTCTCCTACTCCGTACATAACTTCACTTTACAATCCCGTTCAAACGCAACATCCCCTTTCCCCCATACAGAACACCTCCCACCACTATATCAGAGCATCAGGCCGCTTCCGAAAGTACCGCTGCTGCCCCGCACAGGAACGCCTGACGCCGTCGCACGCCCCAGGACTGAACCCCGAAAGCCCCAAGCTTACTGAACTCCCTTCACCCCTGGCTCGCTAGACACACCGAAACCTTATTGAGTGTCACTCCAAGTCTCCAGGTCTGACTCAGCAAAAACGCCATTTACACACCTTGGATCAGTAGATCACCTATCTGGCATATCAACATCTCGGACAAGCTTGTGTCACAGCCACGCTCCCGACGTCAGTCGGTATTTATCACCCCCTCAGGCTACACTGAGTCTCTCACTCTCACGCGGTCTGGCATACGTAGACTGCATCCGAAGCAATACCAGGATTGGCCAGTTGCGACGTTGGGTCTCGACATCCACGCAGACTCTCTGAGAGCCCAGTGAGCCTGGATCTTCTCTGTACTGCAAGTGGCCGGTTCATTTTGCTGGACCTGGGACGCAGTTTTTAACCTCGATTTGCAAGTTTGCAAAGCAGTTATCCGGACAGTCCTGCTCAACATCCTGCCATCCACCGTTTAGGTCCGGTACACGGTTGCAAACAGGCTAGGGTACTGAGGATACTACGAATCCCTCATGTTGTAGGCCGTATATTGGCTTTGATCTCATCTCTTCGTCATTTGCTCTTGTATCGCAGCGCTGCCCAACACGTTGGCCGAGGCTGCCTTACACACGCAAAACACCCACACAAACTTCACAAGGCGATTGCGCTCTGTCTCGCCTTGTTTTCAATATTCAAGCCGAGCTCCGCAGCAATATTCTGCCTCGATTTACTGTCACCCTCAACGCGACTTGGATTGGCCGTACGTCTGTCGGACCTTTACACCTTTGACTCCCAAGGATATATGACGGTAGAACAGACCGTCATTCCTTTCACCGCACGTAGCAGCCCACGCCTGAATCAGGACTTATACGCCGTACTTTCCTGGACATATACCTACTTAACGACTGAATACGGAACACATCCATCATTAGACGCAATCACACAACCATTGCAAGATTATTCCTGCTAAAGCAAACGGTGTCGCAACCGCGGACAAGATAGAGGTGGGGGTGTAGGCTGGCTTTTGTACTCAAAAATCAGTCCCTGCCCTTCGCTTAATCATCCAGTGTCCCACGCCAGCCAAACTTGGATTGGAACCTTGGCCAATTTTTTTCGGGGCACCAGCCAAGGCCCCCTGTCGTTTGGCCTCCACTTCCAAATTGAAAAAAAAAAAGCGGCCATCAATTTTTCCAGCAGGGCCGGAGGTAGAGGGGGAAAAAAGTAATAAAAATGGCGGACGACACGACCTACGCACCAAAGTCGCCGGACCTCTCTTCTTTTTTCTCGGCAGCACCCGCCCCGCCTACACCTCCACTGCACACTCACAGTCTGCAGCACTACCAGCAACAACTGAGCAAGCTCCAAACCTCTCCGTCTCCGTCTGCGTCTGCTGCACCACCGCCCGTATATGAATACTCCTCCCCCTCAGCACGCATTCACCACCCAAGCCAGTCATCTTCTACTCCTGTTCACATCAAACAAGAGCAGCCCCACTTCCCATCACCAGCGGCAATCAAAACGGAATTCTCTTCCTATCAGCCACCGCTACAACCCCACCACCACCAAGGTCAGCACCAGCACCAGTACCAACCGCTTCAGCAACAACAGCAGCAGGAGCAGCACCAACACCACCAACATTACCTATCTCCTCAATACCACCACCAGTCACCGCCACACAACCACCCATCTCCGCAATATCCCCCACCACATATGCAAAGCGCCTATGGGATACAGCCCGTTCTCAACTACCAGGAACAGCAAGCTCATCAGCCCAAAACACCTCAAAGCCAAGGATTTCTAGACCAAAAAACCTTTGGCGGAGCACCCCAATTACACGATATCCCCTACAACCCAGATACACAACATCTACCACAAACACCAGCTTCAGCAACTATGCCTCCCAGAAAGAACACAAAGCAGGCTGACTCGCCACCTCCAATTGACCCTTCACCCGTTCGGACAAAGTTCCCCACAGCCAGGATAAAGCGTATCATGCAGGCTGATGAGGAGGTTGGCAAGGTCGCCCAGCAGACTCCCATTGCTGTTGGCAAGGCTCTCGAGATGTTCATGATTGCTGTTGTCAGCCGAAGTGCCGAAATCGCGCGGGAGAAGAACTCCAAGCGTGTCACGGCTCAGATGCTCAAGCAGGTCATCGAGACAGATGGCCAGTACGACTTCTTGGCCGACATTGCTGCAAAGGTTGGCGACGAAGAGAAGAGAGGTGGCCGCTCCAAGGCTGAGTCGTCAAGCGACGAGGAAATGGAAGTTGAGACGAAGAAGAAGGGCAAGGGCGGCCGTAAGAAGAAGGCCGCTGCATGAGTTTTCTCATGTTCAGCTTGGGTCTTGAGGCGAGGGAAGAGAAGGGAAAGGAAATTTCCCATGATGAGAAATATGAAAAGGATTATGAGGATTGGCGTTGGACTGGCTAGCATCTACATTGGCGTTGGGTGACACGGCGATACACTCGTCGAGCCGCACCTGGGGGGAAATATTACATGGTTTACCTTATGGAACGGAGGAACAAGCGCTGCTTCCTCGACTTGCATGCCATGGACGGCTTGTCTTTCTGTATGCGCATCGAGCCTGTCTTGGACAAGTCTTCTTACGATTTTAGAATGGAAGCATTTTATCGTTTGCACACCTTTCCTCTCATAATGTGCACGGGATGATGATAAGCCGCGCCTTGAAGCGTCTGGCTGTGGTAGGTACCTTCACCAGGGGACGTCTCATATGGAACTCACTTTCCGCTCACTCAAAGACACCCTGCTCATATGAGGTGGCTGTATTTTATTCGTACCTTATTGTGTGGTACACTTGGGCTTGACATTGTTGCCAGAGCATGCTCCATTCATCGAGTGACATCTCCATTTTGCCCTCTCTGTCAATGAGACTCTCGCCTCATAGGTTCAACATGAGAATGAAATCTCACCACTGGAAACTCAGAAAGGGAACTCAAGAATCGAATGCAAATAACGTCACATATGCAGATAAAACGATGATGCCCCGCAGACAGGGGTTTTGGCCGTCGCCCCCATTCGTCCTAGCGCGCGACCTTGATCCTCTCGGGCCCGGCACTCTCAAGGTGCGGCTGGCCCCCTCCTCAGAGGCTCCCGCTCTCAGCGGCACCATGAGCCAAGGTTCATGCTCGCTGAGGTAACCGGCGACGTAGTCTAATTTGAGGCCAGAATTTTTAGGCACTAGTACTGGGAAACGGCGGGTCGTGCATGGGGCATTCCTCCCACCTTCCAAGTCATGCCCTCAGATTAGTGGACAAATCGACATCCAATTCACGGCGGAGAGGGAGCTACCTATCTGCATCGAGTAACCGGCCACCGTGTGTACCTGGGCGTCTTGTCTCCCATCCTCTTGCGTGCCCTGCTGCGACTGCTCGAACAATTCTCCCAAGTCTTCTGAGCTTCCCGCCATGCGAAACCATCCCTCGACCTGCGAATCCCGTTCATGTCCATGATCAAATGAGGCACCGAGCCTCGCTGCACTTGCATCCTTCATTCCGCTCCGTGGCGTAACCAATGTCGTGGGACCTGCTCAAGCGATTCCTTGAGTCCGACGTCTTCAACTCGAACCCCTTTCTCTCGGTCTCTTACCTTTCGTGAGCGACCCTCCCCTTGCGCCCACCCGTCGCCGTCATGCGCTATGCTCTCAATTGGCGCTTGTTTCGGTAATTGGCAATTGGAACGACCTCTCTGCTAACCCCTGATCTTTCCTTCCTCTAGTCGTTACGCCGACCATGTGGGCATTCACTATGTCCTGTGCAATAAGCTGCGACAATTCCCCTACGAGGATATCGAGTTCTTCCTGCCGCAGCTATGCCACCTAATAATCAGCGTCGACAACGAGTCCATGGCCTTGGAGGAGTTCCTCCTGGACTTGTGCCAAGAGTCCGTCACCGCTGCACTTCTGGTTTGTTTCGTCTCCCCGCTGTTGCGCTGCCGTATTCGCTCACAATCTCCTAGACCTTCTGGTTATTCCAGACGTACCTACACGATCTATCGTCCAATCCGTCGTCCAAGGCCTTTCAAACATGCCGGAGGGTATACAACAAGGTGCAGCATATTGTGTTCGGCCTGCCAGATGCTGCGAGGCACGATAAGATCAAGGAGAACATCTTACCCGTCACGGTCCTGGCGAGCTTCGTCTTGGCCAGTGTCGCGGTGCCACTAGTCCCACAGTGGGCGGGACCACTTGCCGTGGCACAGGCTAGGAAGCCTCAGCCGTCCGACGACCTTATATCCGATTCTCGAGATAGCAACCCCAAGACAGCGCAGGTGACGCGAGCCCACACGGTGACGGCTGGGAGCACGAGGTCTAGGCGTACGAAAGATGGCGGGCGGATGGTCAGCGCGCCGGATCTGGTATCCCCAGGCGTCGCGTCGTCCAACTTGCAGCATCGGTCGACGGATCCATCTCCGTCTCGGCCAGGTTCCTCTGGCTCCAAGACCCCCATCGAAGTCAAGCGTCTTCCGCCTCATCTCAACATGAAGAACGATGACGCCCGTCTCAGCTCCTCTTCGCTACCTCTCCCTGAGCTACGTTCCCCGAGGCTGGCCATAACGAGACCGGCAACACCAGTATCGGCAGGATTTCCCCCACGCCCTAACGATGCTCTGAACAGGAGACATTCCCTTCACTTCAAGAGCGGTGCCGCCGGTTCTGACTTGACAACGCTGCAAAAGACAAGATTACTGCGCCAACACTACTTTAGATGTGAGACGCAATTCCTGACCGCGCTAGAAGGCATCTCCAACAGGCTTGTAATCGTGCCAAAACCTGCTCGGCTGAGTGCTCTCCGCGCGGAGCTGGCCCTCATAGCGCAAGACCTGCCGGCGGAAGTGGACGTTCCGGTTATTTGCCCACCTACCCTGGTGGATGGATCCCCAGCAAAAAGTCGGCACCATCGAATTGTTCGTCTGAATCCAGGAGAGTCGACAGTGCTGAACAGTGCAGAGAAGGTGCCATATCTTCTCATGGTTGAGGTATTGAGAGATGACTTCACATTCGATCCGGATACGCCAGATAACAAGAGGCTCTTGGCAACTCTCTTATCCGATCCCGGCCATACCCGACGTATTTTTGACCTTTCCGATTCACCTCGCATACCTATAGCGCCCAAGACACCAGAGACAATAGTTGACAGCGTGTTTGAGCCGGTTTCTGGCGACTTGGGAAGCTCTCCCCTGATCAAGCCGTATGATGATGACCCTTTCCAGAAACCCCAGGGGAAACAGGTTACGCCGTCGCAAGCCCAACGTCTTCCGAGCGCTGGCACATCTGCAATGTCGACTGTAATGTCAGAAATCACAACTCCGCGGAGCTCCAGAACATCAACCTCGAGATCGAGCAGTCCAACAGGCCCACTCCGCAAGATGACACTCTCTTCGCGGCCTAATGCTGTGGTTGATCAACCAGATTTCTCCGCGCTCGCTACCCACATGCGCACGGCTTCACAGATGTTGGCTCAGCTCGAAGCTACAAGCGGCAAGCGACCACGACATGAAGTACAGGCAATCCGAGCCAAGATTATTGCGAGCATGCAAAGCTTGGAAGAGCAGAGTTTCGATATGGACGAGCAGGGCCCGACCTTTGACACCATCATTGCCAAAGCCTCTACCGCTCAAGCGAACTCTGTTGTTGCAGCTACCGAGGCCCAGGCCTCTGAAGCCGAGAGCGAATCTCCCGTCGAACCGGGGCCCAATGCTGGTGCAGGATTGGCGAGAATGGAAAACGATATCAAAACTGGTGGTATTCAGAGTAAGGGTGACCGCGACGATCCTAGCGCGGCTGTCTTCGGTGAGGCATGGCAAGCTAAGAAAGAGCGCATCCGCAAGACTTCGCCGTATGGATGGATGAAGAACTGGGATTTGGTCAGTGTCATTGTCAAGACCGGAGCCGACTTGCGTCAGGAAGCTTTTGCTTGCCAGCTCATTGACGTCTGCCACAAGATTTGGGTTGATGCGAAGGTCAACGTCTGGGTTAAGCTTATGCGGATTCTCGTTACTGGCGAGTCCTCGGGTCTGATTGAGACCATCACCAATGGCGTGTCGCTGCATTCCATCAAGAGAAGTCTGACATTGTCAATGGAGACAAGTCCCGGTCAGAAACGCCGATTTGCTACGCTGAGAGATCACTTTGTGAAAGCGTTCGGTGCTCCGGATAGCGAGCCTTTCAAAGCGGGTGTGGACGCCTTCAAACGCTCACTGGCCGCTTATAGCATGATTTCATACATCCTGCAGCTGAAGGATAGACATAACGGCAACGTCCTGATCGACAGCGAAGGTCACATTGTCCACATCGATTTCGGTTTCATGTTGTCCAACTCGCCAGGCTCTGTTGGTTTTGAGGCGGCACCTTTCAAGCTCACTCAGGAGTACATCGAGGTGTTGGGTGGCATTGGGTCGGATGATTACGAAGACTACAAGAAGCTTTGCAAGCAAGCTTTCCAAGGTAAGTTCTGCATTGAGCCTGAGGAAATAACATTGCTAACTCAATCTCAGCTCTGCGGCGGTCTGCGGATAACATCATCGACTTGGTGGCCATGATGGGGCGTGACTCAAAGATGCCATGCTACTCGGCGGGAGTTGTCCAGGCCACACACAATCTTCGCCAACGCTTCCAGCTGCAGTTGAGTGCGGACGAAGCGGAGCAGTTTGTGGAAACTGACCTGATTGGCAAGTCCCTGGGCAGCTACTACACAAGGCTGTAAGTTTGAACAATGTCTTGCCCGCGAGAAGCTCATCCTAACGTGCCTCTCTAGCTATGACACCTTCCAATATAGAACGCAAGGCATTTACTAGACGGTTGTGACGACGGAAACAAAGAAACTTCGATCAACAAGCTCTCGAAAGCATTGGGACATGAAACGTGCATCTAGGCATTTGGGCGGCGTTGCGGTTGAATAGACGACTTGAACTGAACTGAACTGAACTGGCTAGGCTGGTAATGACGCAGCCGAGGAACGACCTTCTCGGTCATTTTTTTATGAGTTGATGGGGGAGGGACAGTAGCTATCAAAAGAGGTGTAGCAGATAACTGGCCACCTGAGAGTTGAGCGCGATATATAGGATACCGAAATATGCTGAAATAACAATACATATCCAAAGAGGGGTTTGGAGCATCCGTCTCAGTGACAGGTTCTCGTCGTGCCCTAGAGTGGTTTTGTGCCGCGGGACCCAACCTGCGATGTGACGGGGACTGATGATTTCCAGTTGTAGGGGGCATTCTGCAGGATCCCGCCATAGGTGGTACCAAGAGCGATGTTGACGCCGCTAGGAAGGAGATTAAGTTAGTGACAGTACACTGAAACTTTATGGAATGGGGTATTGGCCGTTGCCAGGGCTGCGTCTGACGATGTGCACCTTCCGCGAAATACACATCGACGAATACACCACAACCGTCCCGCCCCTACATCTATAAGGTAGAAATCTTCGAGAGGAAGGCATGAGACCGGTTTTGTGTTTCGTTATAGACACGAGTGGGAAGGCTGTCCGTAGGCGAGAGTTGAGGGCGATCATTGCGTTTTCGCGTAGCTATGGATCAAAGGCGAAGAGGGCGACTAAGAGGCAGGGGGCGGTAAACGTTCGTAAGCGGGCATTGATTATGATGATGAATGCTCCTGCCCGAAGGAATCCCCTCTTGCGCCTCTATCCTAGCCGCTGAGCGCAATGTACTCTACTACGAATTGGATGAGGAAAGATTCTAGAAGGTGAACGAAGTAGAGAGACGAGGAAGGCACCTCTCTAAGACTTCACGGCGCAGCTTGCTCGCCCCTACTGTTCCATTTAGTCCTCGTCCGCTTCCGCGAGATCATCATTACCCTTGACTCCCTCTCCAGCCTTGCGAAACACACAAAGACCACGCCTTATTATAGTGTCTAGGCCGCATAGATAGTTTTTATAGATTCTATGATAGTTCTACTATCCCCCCGGCGGTACCCAATACAGAGACTTTATCTCGATCTAGCCCGAGGGTAGGTCATCTTACTGTGTTTTTGTATTATTCAGAGGTTCATTGAAACCTCACCAAGCTTCATTCAGAGCAACGTAAGACAGACACCCGGTAACTCAATCAACCTCATACGACACTTGGGGATTATAGAGAGCCCTCCTGCCGTGCAATTTACTACTTCGGAATATTCGCGAGGGTGTATCTCACTCACTCAGCATTACATACGTACTCCCACGTCTGGGCGGAGCTGCTACCTCGGGACTAAGTGTCGGGACAATACTTCTCACAAACGATGGGAATCAATCGCGCTATAGACCAGCAACGCCGGATGAAAAGTCCAACTCTGCATCTCGTCCTTTGCCTTGATGACGGCATGCAGGGTTTCGTCGAGGTGCAATGGCTTTGGGCTCGGCATAGATTCGCGAAGGGGAAAGCTATATGTCAAAGAGCCATTCAATTTTCACTGTGATCAAATATACCAGAAAGGGCGTGCTCTGTTTAATCCCAATCTCTTGGCTAGCTATTCTTTCAAGTCGGCGGTACTGATTAGAAGGCCTATGTAAGGGGTGCTTTCTATCCATCCTATGTCTGTCTTCTCTAAGCATCTGCTACTAAAGCTTTGAGCTTTGAAACTTGAATTGAACGCTGATGGCAGATTGATCTGCTGATAATCATCTGTTGAACCTGAAGTACGCGAGGGTGCCCGGTCTACTGCAACTCTTAATATTCCCAATTCACCATTCCGCTTCCTCCTTCAGTACCTCAGTCATATTCAGAGGGGAATAAGACAGGAGAGTAAGGTTTTTGAGATAGAAAAAAGGTGCTATCGCCCTTCAAAAAGAGGAGAAAGAAATTCAAATGAAAATTAAGAAAGGCATTTAACATGATAGCCTCCAGCATATTTAAGATATCTTCCTTATATTAGATTACTCCCGCGCCGCCCAGTTAGATCTAAGGAATACCAATTTGTAGGCCTGGACGTCTTCACGATTTGTACCTCCTTGAGCGGAGCCAGGGAGGTGCCCTGTACCAACGAAACATTGATGAATTTTTTGTAGATCTGACAAGACAGCTGCCGCTGACCTTGGGCCTCAGTGACCAACGGTGGAGGGGCTTGCAACAGGAAACACGTCAACCATTTCTCAACTACGATGAAGGCCCGAGGTTCCCGTTCATCCATTCACCTTCACCCAAAGCCTACTGACCTGCCCGTCGTCGTGCTTAACGTCAAAATAGACGTGGTGCCATCGCACGCTCGTCATGACACTTCGCCCATCAAAACTTCTGTCTGGTGCGATAGAAAACACCCTACGTTTATAGTCTTATTCATACCACCTCAATCGGGCTGAAGTTACGCCCATGAGCTAGATGGAAAAGATGAAATTTTGAATATGAAGAAATATCAAAAAGTCAAAAATGAGCTGTCTGTGGCATTATGTAGGATCATCAAATTCGAACTCGCAACCTTCCACAAGGACCCAATTATGCGTTCATCACTTTCCACCACTAGGTCTTGGATACTTCAGACGCTGCTCATGCCTTCCTTTCAAAGATCTTCATCCTATAGATGCTAGGGTGGGGGTGGGGGTGGTGTATTCGTCGATATGTATTTCATCTGCATCACCTACGCCATATCATATGTTTGCCCTGAGCACAGGGCTGATAGCAGGATATGGAGTCAGTCAGGGGACCGTAGTACATAACCTGGGCACGATGGGAACTTTGTTAGTTTCCCGTCTAGGCCAAGATTAGACCAGAGCAAGTACCTGCACACAGCACAGCCGGGTACACCGGAATCGAGGGTATACATGGTCTTTGACCAAAATTCTTCATTATGTCTAGGGTATCTTGCACACAGGCCTCCGCGAATCCACGCCTCCTTCTCTTTACACACCGCTCCACTTGCCAAACTTGGTATACCTCTTGTACATCTCCCTCAAGATAGCCCTGCCACTGGCATCCATGCTATCATTCAGAATCTTCCTCACCTCGAGCGGCGTGATGTCAAACACGGAGTTCATGCCGGGTTCCAACGCCTCGCGGGCCTCGCGCGGCACGTCGACGTCCAGCTGCAGCTTGACGTACGCCATGAGGACGAGGTACATGTGCCGACCGGCCGACCTCTTCGCCGCGTCGGTCGCCGAGTCGAGGGCGCTGAGATGCTGCACGCGGGAGACTGCCGCGGCGGCGGGCTCGCACACGAGGGTGACGAGACGGGTGAATTGTGCGGCGTGCTTGGCCCGTTGTTGTGTAGATGATGAGGGGTGGGCGAGGGCGCTGAGCAGGGTTTCGAGGGTGGTGACGAGGATGTGGTAGTGGCCTTCCAACCGGAGGCGATGCTTCTTGATGATAACCTCCATCAGCTTGCAGAGCCAATGGTACACGCTCGGCGACGCGTCGAGAAGATGACCTTGGCCGTTGGAGACGATTGCTGCCACCGTGCTGAGTGTCGTCTCGATGTTCCACTGGGTCATGGAGTCCGACTTGACGTCGAGCAGCTGCTGCAGGACTTCGGCAGTCCTGACGAATTCGCGCACAGTTCCGGCCTGGGCTAGGTACCTGATCAGTTTGCCGTGGGCTGTGGCCAGGTCGAAGGTCTTTGACTCTTCATGACCGACGAGGGATTCTATGATTTTTATAAGCATCAACCAAATGCGAGGAGGGAATGAAACCTACCGGTCATCTGAGTAACCACACGGCGGATGGCAAGGAGCTGGCCTTCGGAAGTCGAACCGGCTGCCGGAGCGGTGTCTGCCTCAACGCCTTCAAGAAGGCTCTGCACATACTGAACCTTCCCACTGTAGTCAAGACCGGCGACAGCGGCGTCAACGATGTCTTCTAACGTAGATTGTCGGTTGAAGTCAGAAAGGGGATCAGGCACTGCGCCACTCGGTAATGGCTTGGGCAGCGTGCTGCTGAAGAGCTGGCCAAAGGAGGTCGGCCGAGCAGCTGCAATTTTGGACGGGAAATACTTGATGAGGAATGCCTGAAGCTTCCAGCCGCTGAAGTATCCATTCGTGATCGCCTGCTGGCTCACCTCCTCCAACTGAGACACCTTGATCTTGAGCCCTGCGACGGCCGGCTTTGGCAAAGCTTCGGCTGCGTCGAGTGCAATGAGAGCGCGGTTGACGACATCTCCCTTGACCTTCTGCTTTCGTGAGGCCTTGGAAAAGTCACTCAAGGTGTCTTGAATGAGACTTCCCAAGGCTGAAGCTATTTGATCGCCGTCAATGACAGCAACTTTGTCCTCAGAACCAGCTTCAGGAAGCACAACGGAGAGCAGTGCCTTCAACAGAGTCATTTGCACAGAGGAGGCATCGCCATCTAGGCCCTTCAGAAGAGCGGGGATCTTGTCGAAGTATTGCGTGCGCCACTCCTGGTGATCGTTCATTTGTCGCACGGTCAATGTCGCCAATTGTGACACGAGCTGGGACAGGCCGAGAGCCGTCCTTGAGTTGCTCTCCGCGCAGACTTTTGACAGTGAGTCGGCAATCTTTTGAAGGTCGGAGAATGACATGTTTTGGTAGAAAGTTGGCCTTGACATTAGCTTGACCAAGAATCCCAAAACCAGATGCCAGTTCGAAGAATTCAGTTGGCCTACCGCGTGGACTTTTGGAACCAAGATTTCCATGAGACGCTCCCTCTGTTGTCTCGTGATAGATTCGTCGGTAATTCTTGACAATTCAATCATGGCGGCCCTGCTCCGCTGCTCAACCCAGGGGGAAGACTTTGCTGAGGCCTTGCTGATGATGTCGATGGCGTGATCCACCACGTCGGCTGTCAGCTTCCTTGTGCAAAGGTTGTTTTCGTTTGATGCCACTGCGTGTAGCACGTTGCTCAGCTTCACATCGCTGCCCTTGGAAGAGGTCTCCTCACTCAAGGCGCGTTGTAAGTAGTCCGGCAGACCGCCCGAGGACTTCGCAAGAAGAGCCACGAGTCTCGAAGCTGCAAGGGGGAACTCTGCGCAAAACTTGGGGACATCAGAGGTATCTGAAACTGCGAAATCTCGAGAATTGAAGAGACTCTGAAGCTCTTCCACCTTGACCTTCTTCAATAGTCTCTCGACGAAGGTTGTAAGCAAGGAAGAAAGAGCAGTCTGGTCGCGGCCATCGGGATACATTGATAGCCAGAAGTTATATACGCACTCCAGGGCCTCGCATGTATCTTCGTCGTCAAATTTGGCTTTTTGTAATGCCTTTGTGAGATCTGTCTGGACCTTATCCCAGAGAGCGGTGGCCTGGTCATAGTCTAGCCAGGAAACAGTCTTGGAGATGATTCTCCAACGTAGGGAGCGAATGTCTGACGGTGTTTTGCTGGCCGACCCGACGTTCAATGCAATGTCGGCAAGCTTGCTCCCAACCGCATCGGCATAGTCGTCTTTGGTGATTGCAGAAGCGAGGGTGTTGAGGAAGACGAAGACTGCAGCCGGACGGAGTTCCTGCTGTTCCTCAACCCATTGCAGCAGATTGACCAACTGCTTGGTGGTCAAGGACTTCTGAATGCCTCCAATTAGCGTCGGGTTGCGGTGCACTCTAGTAAACCAAACTGGCCGGTCTCCGGAGCGCAGCTTTTTGTCTTCGAACTTCGAGAGTTGATTGAACCACGTCTTCAGGAATGTTGATAGATCGCGGGCATTTTCAAAGCTAGTTATCAGCGACTCGATCAGCTGCCGCATAATGCCCTCGTCGGCCTCCGCGCCGACTGCGGTAATCCTGTCGCACACTTGGTCGAAGAGTTGCGTGCCTTCTTCTGATTGCAAAAAGACATCCGCGTCACATCTCGCAACAAGCGACAAGAGACGCCAGTCAGTCTCGCTCTGATCATCAGGAAACACGTAAGACTCGCAGACTGACAGAAGGTCACTCCGAGCGATGTGAGACTTGTTCGCGGTTGCTTCGTCGAGAATTCCTCCCATCGCATGCGACTTTTCGCTAGCAGACAACTGCTTCATGGCACGCTCAGACATCTTGAAAACTTCCTGCATCCAGGCCTCCTCAGCCTTTGTTGTTGTGAGTCCTCCAACAACTCTCGGGGCTGATGACACTAGGCTGTAGAAAGTTGGAACTGAGGTCAAGGCAATGTTCTGTATCATAGCAAAACAGCGAATGACGACCTCGAGATCGGTTTTGTTGAGGTATGCCGACCTTGCCGGCAGAACAAGGTTGCGTTGGAGGAACTTCTCGAGATCGCGCGTCCATACCTTGGCCACTTGGTCATCGTTGCTCGACTGGTTTTTAGTCTTGCCCAGAATAGAGAAGGATACGCGCGAGAGGTGAGTCGCGACTTCGAGCGCATCCGTGCCCCCATGAAGATGCAGGTCCCAGGCGGATGAGAACACCTTCACCCATGACTCTTGCGCCTCAAATGACTCGGTATCTGACGCTTCCAAGGAGAAATCGCAAAGTGAAAGCAGAGGCGAAAGCAACTCTACAGCCTCGGTCGCGGGCTGGGCGAAGAGTGCCTTGATATGTTCTGCTCCCATCCTATCGTGGGCGGACCATTGTGCCGCCGGGTCCAGTCGTTCAAGCAGGTTCTTCAATGCGCCAAAGATGGCCTCCCCCGTGCCTAGACAGCCCTCGAAAGACTGCAGCGTCTTCAGCTCAAAGACTGCGGCATTGTTCCTCTTCCTCTTCTTCGATGTAGAACCAGAGGCCTGGGCTTCGGTGCTCGGCTTCGCGACGCTCTTGAGAGTTTGTTGAAGAACCGCCATGAACTTTCGGTCGGCGAGGGACTTTGCGAGTGAAAAGAGAGGAATCCTTTGGAATGCGCAGTCGAGAATGCGCCATGTCAAGGGAAATCGTCGGATCGTGTCGGCTTCGTCGTTGTTCGCTTTCATGACTTTGAGAAGCCATCGGAGGACGCTCTCCTCAGCGGCAGAGAAGGGCCCCTGGCTGGCAGATGTGAGCTGCTTCCATACGCGGTCGAGGTTCTCGCCATTGGCTCCAGGGCCCGTCTGGTCGAGAGATCGCACTGTCTTGACCAAGTCCCTGTCCGACGTCTTCAACAGCGGTTAGTAGACAAGGATGGAGTTAAATATGACTGAAGAACTTACAATGGTCTCAGAAGACCTGCTTGGGCTTGCATCAGTCATTTCCACGTCCATGATAGGCAACCAACCACGAGGGACTTCAAAAGACGTGCAGATCTTTTGAGTGCGCTCAGGTGTAAGTCGCATCGACTCCCCGCGATTTTTGGCTGGAGCTTTCCCAAAAATTCGGGATTCTGCCGCCCCACCTGATCCAAAGAGGTCACCTAGACTTACACCGAAACTTACCGCCCTCGGGTGTTCATCATCAATTTGCCGGCTCTCTCCGAAAACATCACTTGGTTCAATTCCATAGCTAAGCTCCGACCTCGACAACACCATTGCGCATCGAGTCAATTGTGTAGGCACCGCTCCCCAGCTATTCGTTTGATCCATTGACACTGACGATCAGCTCCTTAGGGTATCGACGACCATGTCAGACACCTCTGTTCCCCCTCCCCCGAGCGCCGTCGCGCGCCCTGTCAGTGAGGCACTTCTCAACGAGAAGGTAGCTCCCCCTAGCCGTTACCAACGTCGATAACCCGAGATCCCTGACCATCTTCTAGTGGGACCACTGCCTGTCCAACCTCCTCGTCAAGTCTACCCTTGGTCTTGGCTTCGGTGTCGTCTTCTCGGTCCTCCTTTTCAAGCGCAGAGCGTGGCCCGCCTTCGTCGGCGTCGGTTTCGGAGCCGGACGCGCATACGAGGAGTGTAACTCCAGCCTGAAGCAGGCCGCCAGAGAGATCAGGAAGCAGGCATAAGATGCCACGACCGTCGAATCGATAGACGACGCGATCCGGATCGGAATACAGCTGTACAAACATACTACGCAACACGCACGTGAAGCTCGCTAGGGAGTCAGAAGCCGGCGGGCCCTTGTGCGATCACCCCGAGGAGCCGGTATACTAGGTTAAGGCGGGGACGAGCGAGGGAATAGAGTCTTTTTATTTGTCTGTCCATTCTTGACTGTCCTGTCCTGTCTTGCTTGCGTGCTACCGCCCAGCTGCTACGGATGGGGCGTTGGTCCTGAACCCCCGTTCACACCCTGCTCGTCGAAGCGCCTCGATGGTCTACGGCCACAATGTGCGGGTAAACATTCAGCGTTCGGACCAATCGACCCTTGAGTGTCGGCCATGGAGTGCTGTTCTAATTCCCGGGATGTGTCGTTGGAAAGCCCCGTCGATGTGCCGTCGAACTTTCCGATCCCGCTGGTACGCTCATTAGCGGGGTCTCTCCAAGGCCTGAAGATGTGCTTTGGTGCAAGGGATGCCGTATCGTCCCTCTCGAGGAGACTCAACTCGTTTCTCTCTTGTCCCGCCACCGAGTCGCTCCGTCGCTGGACGCCGTTGATGAAAACCTGTGTTGTGTCGTGTGCATCCCATCTCTCCCGACCATTGCTCTCCGGAAAGCTATTGGCCTCATGTTGTGCGCGGGAGCGCCTAGTTTTGATACCAATCAGGACAATGAAACCGAGGATACACGCAAGAACAAAGATGGCAATGGCGAGACAGAGGACTTCTAGGGGTGTAACCTGAGGCGTGTGTGGCGGCTGTTCAGGAGAAACTGTCTGGTCGTTTTGCAGACCCTTGCCAGCGGCGACGTCTCTCGCGTGTTTCATGAAGCTCGACATGTCTGCCGTGCCTCCAGGATTTGGGACTTGGATTCCGCCTCGACCGAAATGGGGTCTTGCCGCTCTGTGTCGCGTTGGCTTGAAATTGTCGGCAAGGCCGAGTTTGTGAATCACGAATGACATTGAGAACGGAAGTAATCAGTAGGTGTCTTTAGGTAGAGTCTAAGTTATTCTTGAGAAAAGGTCTTAGGGTGGTTGTGTGGTTGAAGTTGAAGAACCATTTGGACGATGCACCGTCCACAGTTCTCAGATGCATAGAAATAGTCAGGGTTGCCTTCGCCGGGGGTTGGGAAACTCAGATCAGAAGGTGCAATCCGCAATCAGAAGCTATGTGCAGGTGTATGTAGTAAGAAGGGGCAGAACGGAAAGGGCGGCCCTGACGTTCCTTATGAGAATCGAGGATTGTGGTACCAGACTTGTCCAGGATCATTGGTGCCTCTTGCCATAGCTTTGTGTCATTGATGTCTCGACTACCCGACTTCAAGTCGCCAGAAAGTGAATCGCCTGCCTTGCTTGTTCTGCGTCTTATCCGAAATCATCCGGATCCCCAAGATGATATACTGTAGCTTCCTTTGACGGGCGAGTTTGATAGTAAGAAGCAGAGACCTGGAAGCTTTGATCGAAGCTGAAATGCAACGTTTCGTGCGTAAGGTACCTTAGTGTCTAGCGACCATGTTATCACCTGGTTAGGGTTCACTATGAAAGATCGATTCCTTCAATGGATGAACTAACCTGCTACGTCAGTAGGTAGGTACATGGTTGGGGCAAGTATCGAGTACTGTAAGGAGGAACACAAGTTGAACCCTATCAATATAGGGCGTTAAATTTAGTACACAACGTAAGGGAAACCGTCACGTCCAGCCCGTCCAGCATCTGGTCATATGGCCATTCAAAGGCGCAGATTGCAGAACGTGTCGAGCAAAAGAAAACAAAAAAAAATCACTCATTTTACAAGAACTTGGGATCGGTCAAACGATAGAGGCTTGCCTCCTGAGTTCCAATCTCAAAGTCCCGGGGCCGTCCCGAAACCTCGGCGATTGCAGCTGCAGCCTCCGATGGTCTCCACAGCCCCGAGGGGCCGGCTCCGACAACAGCGATGACCGAACCGAGCTTAAACACCTTAGCCATAGGCTCATCTGCAAAGACAGTTAACAAGCAAGAAATCCTTCTGACTAAAGCAAATGAAAAAGGCTACTGCAACGATATGCAATTCGTCCAAGGAGAGAAATAATGAAGCGTCATTGAAGATTATAGTCGTGGAGTTGAAATCCGTCTACTACCATTGGGTAAAAACCATCGAGCCCCCCGGGCTGACTAATGCGGCAAACAATCAACTGCCGCCACCTACCGCCCACCACCTTTCACATCATAAGCTATTACCTTATTACCGAATATTAGCATCTTCAATTTTCTTCGACTGCCGCCCCCCGTTCAACGAATACCCACTGTCACGACCTCAGCATCGCCACAAGGCAGCTCAAAATGGCCTCTCTTCGGTGTATCCATAGCCCCTCGAGTGCAAATATCTTCGTGCAGCTTGCGCGCCGTACAACATCGACGTCGAACTCCCCGGCACCGATCCTTTCGGTACTTGTCCCGAGATGGAAGTCCGCCACGAACACGACCACTACCACCACTAGCAAGGCCGGCTTCGGCACAACCCGACAATACTGCACCCAGGGTGCTTCTAGGAGGATGATGCCCCAGCGCTTTGCTGGGAGGACGGTGCGACAGCAGACCCGAGCCCTCACGGCCTCCGCGACGAGGAGGCAGACGAGATGCGCCTGGAACCCGAAGACAGATGAGGAAGGGCAAGAGATGAAGCTCGATATCACAGATCGAGCAGGCAAGGTATGTGTAGCTTACGTGTACCCGAGCATCGAACAAAGGAGTTTCCGAAACCTAACAGCTTCTCTCTGCGTCAATAGCGTCTAGCAACTATCATGAAGAAGGACAATAACCCAAACCTAGCCCTGAGGATACAAGTCGAGAGCGGAGGCTGCCACGGCTTCCAGTACCTCATGAGCCTAGTTACCCTACCCGAGGGCGAGAGCGCAGATGACTGGTCTAAGGTCGTTGGGGAGGACGATACCGTGTTCCAATACCTACCAGAAGATGCCGACCCCACCAGCGTAACGTTTGAGGGACCAAAGGTGGTGATTGACGAGCCTTCGCTGGATTTGCTGAAGGGAAGCAAGGTGGACTTTACGATGGAGCTTATTGGGTCCCAGTTCAAGATCACGGACAACCCGTATGCGTCAAGCAGCTGTGGATGTGGGACCAGCTTCGACATCAAAATCTGAAGATGACCCAGCGTGGCTCTACAAGGGACGAGTCCAGTGGGCGCTCGGCATCCACTTGTACAATATTAATGTAATGCGTACGAACTCTCCTCCCGGATCAAGACATTGGATGCCGTGATACATCACGACAGTCACACATGCACAGTACACACATACAACTCTCTGAAGAGGCTTGCATTGCTACCCATTGAACAAGGAGGATGGAGAATCCAGTGGTCGTCAAATGATCAATTCACAAATTCCCTTTTGTGGTTATCAACGCCGTGCAACCGTGCCAATCATGTAATAAACCCTTGGTATTCTCAAACCTGCCGAAGTCCCGAGTAACTAGACAAACCCTGCCAAATCCCCATTTTTGTTGATCATGAAGCCGTACAAACGACCAGTTTAGTTCATCTGGCGGATGAGGGCGTTGATCTTCTCCTCGCGGTTGCCAAGGTCACCACCCTCGATGAAGTGCTTGAACTTGCGGGGGCGGAAGCCACCAGTGGGGTTGGAGAGCTTGAAGGGCCAGAGGAAGTTGGAGGCCTGCTTGAAGTTGGGGCCGACAGTGTAGATCTCGTGGATGAGATCCTCCATGCAGACGATGCCGTACTTGCCGAGGTTCTCCTCAATGATGGAGTTATCGGTGAGAGCGACGCGCTGCTTGTTGACCTTTCCGTAACCGCGCTTGTAGACGAGCTCCTTGACGGACTTGAGGTTGGGGTAACCGTAGGCAACCCACGGCTCGATGATCTTGATCATCTCGGTGGTGGCCTTGGTGATCTTGATGAAGACTCCGTTGTTGATCTGGAGGAGACGAAGAAGCTGGAGGATCTTGCGGGGCTTGGGGGCGATCTTGTTGATACCCTTGATGCGGATAAGGAAAATCAGGTTGGCCTCAGCGGGAACGTAGGCGGAGTCGTTCTCGCGGGCAACGCGGGAGAGGCGGACCTTCTCGCGCTCTGCGTCGCGGTACTCCTTGACGTACTTCTCAGCACGCTTGAAGATGACACCACGCTTCTCCTTGTTGGCCTTTGGGAAACATGTTAGCAATATGTTTCTTGGGTCAGATATGCATTGAAGATGTGAATGATCCGGCAAGTGTCAGACCCGAAAGAAGGTTAATTCCAACTGCATCGACCGTAGTCTAGTTGTGAAAGGTATGTTATGCATCATGAAGGCGGGGGAAGGGGTAGGTAGTGAAAACAGAGGTATACTTACAGCCTTGCGCTTCTCGGTGGCCGAGTTGCGCTCAGCGCGAGCCTTCTCCTGAGACTTGCGCTTCTTGAGAAGGGTCTCCGGAACCAGAACCTGGTTGGAGGTGGGGACGGAACTGTAGCAAATCAGATTAGTACGCAGTCCGACATACTGCAAGCAGCATGGGTAGAGCGCCGGTGCGAGAATTGTAGCTGAAGCGCGACATTCTCGCTGTGGCTAACTCGAAGTTCATGACTTTGATCGGTGAGCAGACCATGTGGTAGCAGGAGCTCCAAGGGAGCAATTACTGTGGCACTGTGCTCATCCGACAACACCTCGAAGCACAGCAAAGTGTTCAAGAGTATGTGCTCGCATGTGTATGGGTCTCCGAGCAAGCCTTTCAGCACTGCAAGGAGAATCCGACAAGCGGCAATGTTTTTAAGGGAGAACGGGTTACCGTTCATCCCCAACACCCCGTGCACCGTCTCTCAATCCGCAAGCCATATTCCAGGTCATGAAGGAAGGAGGGAGGTTGCCCAGGAGGGTTCGAGCTGAGAGCCAGGCATTCACGACGAGGTGAAGCAAGGACTCCAGCGAGAGGACCACGACAATCTGCAAGACATCGCAAACGGAACGAAGGGGGAAATGCTGCCGCTGCTTCTCAAGAGCATTGGTGTACATACGTGGTGGCGGCCATTGTGAAGGCGGGTTTGGTTGTCGTCGGCGGTTGTCGTCGAAAATTGGTCGCTGGATCAGAAGGAAGAGGGAAAAGGAAAAAGGCCGCGGGATCGCAGAAGTTTTACCCAAAATTTCGCAGGCTCCGCTGGGGCTAGTGCATGGGCCACCACCAGCAAATTGAAATTCTCACCGCCCTCATTTTTTCTCGCTTAGGTAGGGTTTCTCAGACGGCTAAGCCAATCTAGGTCGTTCTGCCGCCGCCAACCGCCCGACCCCCGTCAGGGCATTCTCGCCCACTTCTTTTGTTCGTGTGTGCAGGGCTGGGCTTTGTGAAATTTCGTTTGGGATTATTGCGAGCGACGGATCGAGAGAGCTTCCCTTTGCCAACCACTCCGACTAACCACCACCGAAAGACAATTCGTCAAACACAGCAGTCACGATGCCTCCCAAGTCCAAGACCGTCCGTCCCGCCCAGGAGAACATCTCCTTGGGTCCCCAGGTCCGTGAGGGTGAGTTTTTACCTGCGTCCCAATGGATTGTGACGTCGCGCGTTCAAACCGCATGCGCCGACCGCAAAATGTCAAAATGAAGCAATTTTGCTAACTACCCCGCGATCTTCAGGCGAGCTCGTCTTCGGCGTTGCCCGTATCTTCGCCTCCTTCAACGACACCTTCGTCCACGTCACCGATCTTTCGTAGGTCTCACCATCCAACGTTCTGCCTGCGAGTTCCGGAATACCCCTCCCTCGCTGGCGAACATGAAGACTATATCAATACCCGTGATGGTGCAAGATGGCTAACTGGGTGATTCCAGCGGCCGTGAGACCATCTGCCGTGTCACTGGTGGTATGAAGGTCAAGGCCGACCGTGACGAGTCCTCCCCCTACGCCGCCATGTTGGCTGCTCAGGACGTCGCTACCCGCTGCAAGGAGCTCGGCATCACTGCCCTCCACATCAAGATCCGTGCCACCGGTGGTAAGTTCTTGAACCCTCCAACAGTCCCTCATGAGCCGTCGAGCTGATTAAAATCTTCAGGTAACGGCACCAAGACCCCCGGTCCCGGTGCCCAGTCTGCTCTCCGTGCCCTGGCCCGTTCCGGCATGAAGATCGGCCGCATTGAGGACGTCACCCCCACGCCCTCCGACTCTACCCGCAGAAAGGGTGGTCGCCGCGGTCGTCGTCTCTGAGCGCCCGGTTTTACATTATTACCTGGGTGGCTTCCGTGGGACAGGAGCGCTCATTATTTGGTTTCTTGGTGGCATCGCGAAAAACGCGGGGAACGGCGCCTTAGCCTGGTCCCCACTCTACCTCTACGCACTGTGACATGCCTTCTGCTGCGGGCGACAGTATCTATCGTAGACAGAATAGAAACTCGCCATATATGGCCTGAACTGAAGAGTAGCTCCTGAACCCTCGACAAACTTGTGCACATAATGCGATGCTGTGATGTGATATGTGAATCACCGAGTAGTCTACATCACTGCTTCACTGTTCTCAAATCTTGATTATATGAAAGCCTGAGATGTCGTTTCGATATGTCTTCGCGGATCTATGCCGCGGTATAAGGCTGAAAGCGACCACGCCAGCCCGAAACGCCATTCTCCTGACCTTCAATATTTACGTGATTGCCCTCAAGTCGCCCAAGGGAAACTGGGACTGTTCAGCCACTACTTGAAAGCAGGCTTTAGCGTCCAAGTACCCCTACCCGTGCCACCCGTCTTCCCCAGGACGGCTACCCTGTCCAACGCACTCTTGAAGTCGTCCGTCTGCTTTGGAGTCTTGCAATACGGATTGAAGTGATCAACCAGCATCTTAGTCACTGCCTTGCCTCCTTGACGTCTCATGAAAGTCTGGATCAGGGGTATGAAATCCTTCTCCTTCAAGGGCTTGTCCGTACCTGGAGTATTGCCCCGTGAACTGGAGCCGTTGGCCGGCTGGCTGAGCCCCTGACGATCCGCAAGGGAAGACATGACCGCCGAAGAATTCACTCCGCGGCGTCGCGATGCAGTAGGTCGGCCTCCCTCGCCTATCTCGCCAGTCCAGGTGACAGTTCCGATGGGGATGCGGCGCGCAGCCTCTCCAGCTCGTCGCAAATGGGCGGCAGCCTGGGCCGCTATCTTGTTCGCTTCGTGTCGATTCATGGCCTGGTCAGCCTGCACCTTCTTCTTACCATTCATGATTTGGTCATGCTCGTAGGCGCTATCCACAGTTCGAGAAAACAGATTCTCGGTAATGCGCTTCTCCTCGCTGTCATCTGTAGGCTCCGTGAACTCTTCCATTGCAGCGACGCCGGAAAGCTTGCGGACCGTGTCGACTTCGTCTTCTGCCTTGACGGAGGAGATGGGAACGGCGTTCTTTGACGGCTTCTCCAGCTGATTGTGGCCCTCTGACTGGTTGAACTTGACCTCCGCGCCCTCAAAGACCTTGCTTCTATTGGCGCTGGCCATACTATGGCTATTGTCGCCAAAGCTAAAGAGGTCATAAAGGTCAGAGAGATCGAAGTTGGCCCGCTGCTTCGGGTCTTTGAGGACTTTGTTCGTCATAAATTGCTTGAAGATCTGGCGGTGGTAAATCTTCTCCTCGATAGTGCCCGAAGTCATTAGCCGGTAAATGGCGACTGGCTTTGTCTGGCCGAGTCGCCAGGCTCTCTCTCGCGCTTGCAAGTCAGTTGACGGATTCCAGTCAGGGTCGTAGATGATGATCCTGGTCGCTCCGGTGAGGTTTACACCTAAGCCGCCCACTTTAGTCGTCAACAGGAACACGTCAATGGAGGGATCGTTGTTGAACTTGTCGATCAGAATTTGTCTCTTCTCGATAGTAACGTCTCCATCCATGCGTAGGTAGTTCATTCCCTCCATCTTGCCGATATAGTCCTGGATGATGTTGAGCATGATTTTGGTCTGGGAGAATAGCAGCGTTTTGTGCCCAAACTTCTTCCACATCGGAAGCAGGTCGCCAACCATTTGCAACTTGCCAGATCTTCTGGGGCTTCCCCAATCGTATCCTGGTTGGTTCTTCCTGTTCACACTAACAAGATCCGGATGGTTGCAGATCTTCCGCAGGATATCGATTCCGTAGAGTGATTGACGCTTTTTGGCCATGATTTGAGAGACCGCATCCGAATGAATGAACCTGACGTACTCCTCATTTTGTTCCGGCGTTAGCTTGCAGAACAGCACCTGTTCCGTCTTTTCCGGCAGGTCTGATGCCACGTCGACCTTGAGCCGCTGAAGCAGGTATTGGCTAATGGTTTCCTTTAAAGTCGTCGCGCATTTTTCAGCAGTCATGACCGCAAGATTAGTCGCATTCGCGTGCCCACCCATCTTGATAGGAATCTCAAACTGTTGTCTGAAGTTGACCAGAGTCCCTAGTCGCATAGGGAAAATGAAATCGAATAAAGACCACAGCTCGGTGAGGTTATTCTGGATTGGCGTACCCGACAGGATCAGGCGGTGTGGTGTGTTGAGACACTTGGCTTGATATGTGACATTTGCATTAGGGGTGCGAATCCTGTGGCCCTCGTCGAGGATGGCGTAGCCCCATTCCAGGGACAGCAGTTGCTCGCCATAGGTGTTCAAGCCAGCGTACGTGGTGACCAGGACGTGTCCATGCTTGGCAACGCGCCTGACGATACGCTCTGCGGCGTCACGATTCGTCCTATCTCCAGGATAATCTTCATCGTCATCATCCTCAGCCACATTGACCATGCCGCTACCAGACGAGTGTAAAATCGACACTCTCAGAGGGGGCCACCATCGGTGGAATTCATTAACCCACTGCTGCATGACAGTCGCGGGGACGACTACTATGACGGGCTTGTCGAGCTTCTTGGTGTAGTGTAACGCCGCAACGAAAGCAATTGCTTGCACTGTTAAGCTTATTAGTAAGATTGCGTTCATCTGTTACCAAAACTTCTTACCTGTCTTTCCAAGGCCCATCTCGTCCCCGATGATGCCGCCTACGCCTTGCTCATAAAGCTCAGCGAGCCAATGAACGCCGGTCTTTTGATACGCGAACAGCGACGCATGAATGTCTCCCGGGAGCCTCAGCCCGTTACCGAATTCGTGGTCAGGCTGATCAGGCGAGGGTTTAAACCATTCCTCCTCGCCATTATCTTCAATTGAGGCGTCGCCAGCAGCATTGGCACTTTGCTGTTGACGAGCTGCACTCCGTCTCCTGACCCAATCAGCAAGGCGTGCTTGGTAGATCGCCTCATTTCCATCGTCGACGCTGCTCAGGTCGACCTTTGTATTACCAACGGTGACTGTATTCTCCGCAGCCTTCTTATGCTTGTTCTTCTTATCTGTATTTGTGCCCTTCTTCCGCTTGCGACCTGTGGCTTCTTCCTCACTAGTGTCCGAAGCGTACTGGCTTTCAGCCGAACTCACAGTCGATGCATCGAATTCATCGGACGATGCTCCTTCATCCATCTTGCGTTTTTTTCTTGGTCGTAGAGAAAATTCGGTCTCAACGAATGCCGGAGCTGCTTCTGGATGTTCAGCAAAGCCTGGCATGCGCAATACTTGATGAGACTTTGGCTCTTCATCGTCGCTCTGGTATTCCTCCGCAGCCGCGTCTTGCTCGGCCTCGACAAGAACATCTGCTAGCTCGCCTTCGAAACCATCGGGTCGTTCGCCACCAATGTTGGCAAAGGGCGTGATCTTTCCGGTCCGGACGAGGTATTCTCGGTGCGACTCGCCGGCCAAGCGTTTAGACTTGATTTTGACAGGATCCTCCACAATCGCAATCTCTTCCTGTCTCTTATCGATGCGAGCTTGGCAGTCCGAGATGTCGTTGATGGCATTCTCAATCTCTAAGTCCAGCTTATCGAGCTCCTTCTGTATGATTCGTGACTGATAAGGGTTACGTCGAGCTCCTTCCAGCTTCTTCCGTTGATCTACTCTTTTTGCCTCAAGTTTATCTTTAGTGGTTTCCAGCTTTTCAATGCGCTGCTTATCCTTCTTGTCTTCTGCCTCAATCAAGGCGGCGTTGGCCTGTGTTGTGATATCGCGCTCTAAATCATCTTGATCCCGGATATCGGCTGTGATAGTCCGCAAAAATGCCGCCTCGTCTCCCTCAAACTGAACTGCTGTGGTTCTGGGTGCATCTGCTTCAGTGCTAGAGGGTGCGCTTTCCTCACTTATCTTCTCGGCAACTATGCCGCCATCTTCTTTGTCGGACGACATCTTGAGATCCGATGACGGAGAGTTTTCATAAACCCATGCCCGATATTCCAGATTGCGAGCCCCAAGATCTTTGATGAGGCCGGTTTTGATCAGCGAGTTGCGCAACAGACAAACAGCAGTGTCGGTGGTTGAAAAATGGGAACGTAAGTGAAGTTGAGAACGGATATGAGCTCAGGTGGCGGACATGCCTGTAGGTACCAAGCTAAGTGAGCGACATGCAAGATCTGGATTCCAAGAAACCGTCGTGAGGATAATCGTGTGTGTTGTAAAAGTGACCGGTGAGATTGTAAGGCAAAGATTCAGGACAGGCAGCAGCGCGTCAGGCTTGAGCGTTCACCAGCGATTCTCTCTGGAAAACGATGACGCCACGGCAAGGCAGGAGCGAACGGTTCGCGCAGTCAGCTGCTCTGAACAGGGATCTTAATGGGAAAACTTGGTGACGAATTTGATTGGTAGGATTTGTCAGTCCCAGGCTTCCAATCCCATCGGCATGCGGACTTATATTAGATAAGCACTTGCTGGCCGGAGGCTCTTTTGCAGCCACAATGAGGATGGGAAGGGCAGCCACACCTGACTAATGCGGCGTTCTGGTGCCATGAAGGAGCTCCTACAAGGGTACTCCGTGCGCACCTCTCTACTCATCTTGTCATTGCTGGGATTCAACTACCTTACATCCAAACCTGTTGCGTCTATCAGAAAGAAAACTTCGTATACAACTACGCCGGCAATTATATTTGTTGTTCTCGGCCATGATTAAACGCCCTTCACCTGGCATTCTCTCAACGGTCGGCCACGGCCTTCGGTCCAAGCACCGTCCCTCGTCGACCCTACGGAGCGCTCCCAAGATGGCTCCCGTCTGGCTACAACCCTACCTCGATCATTTGCCTCAGAAGAGCGCACCCAAGCTCTATGCTTGGAGCCTGTCCAACTTGGACCAAAATAATTCAGTCTTGAGCCCCTCGGCCAGTCGGTCAGATGGATCAATTTCTCATCAACAACACCGCAACCGCCAACAGCGTATCTACGTTCTTGGCGTTGGGAACTTAGGGATTCTCTTTGCCAGCTCGCTTGCGTCTCTCCCTAATCCACCACCGATAACCCTCGTTGTTCACCGCAAAGAGCTTCTGCTGTTATGGAGACAGCAACCAGGTATCGAGGTCACTCGGGGAGACTCTACGCAAAAGTATTTGGATTTCGATGTGGAGCTATGGTCCGAAGAAGAACCGATCTTAGGTCCAACAAGAGAGGTTGCGGATGGACAAGAGATTTCCAACCTGATCGTAACGACCAAGGCATCCCAAGCTCTTCCGCAGGTTGATCGAGCACGTCGCTATCTCAATGACCGCTCCACGGTTGCTTTTGCTCAAAACGGCATGTGCAAACTTTGGCCACCTCACGGCGACTCCTACATGGCATCGCGGTATGCAGATGCATCTGCTCGTCATCCCAACTGGCTGGCTTGTGTAACAACCCACGGAGTGACTTCGTTGGGCCAGTTCAAGAGTCTACATGCCTCCAAGGCAGACCTCAAGGTTGGGCTTGTGTTTCCAAACAATTCTGGCAACAACGGCTCTTATCTGTCGAATATACTCGCCGAATCACCTCACCTCAACGGCCATGTCGTAGCACGCAACGAGCTATGGGTATTGCAGCTGGAGAAACTCGTGGTCAACTCTGTCATCAACCCACTAACCGCCATCCTTCGCTGCAAAAATGGCGATCTATTCACGAAACAGGACGGCCCCATAGCGAGCATCATCAATTCCCTGTTGATGGAAGCCAGCAATGTTCTTCAAGCCCTGATTAAAGACCGAAGCACCGAATCTATCCTACAAACAGTCCCTGGAATGCCATTGGCAGCGGAGAACGAGATGATCCGCAAGTACGGTCCTCAACGTAGCGATCTCCTGGACCGCTTTTCTTACGACAAGCTCAAGGAAATGCTTTACAGTGTTGGACATAAGGTCCGAGAAAATACGAGCTCCATGCTCCAAGACGTTCGTGCTGGCAAACCAACTGAGGTCAACGAGTTCAACGGATGGCTAGTTGAGATGGCTGCCTATCTCGAGTGTGGGATTAACGTTGTCCATCACAAGAATCTCGTCGATCTTGTGGAAAATGGCACGGTGTTGAACGAAGAGTCTCTCGGCCAGCACTTCTCCAACCTAGGAGACAACCACTAAGGTAGACTTGCCAGTGCTTGAATCCAGTATTCACACCGCTTCATTGCTTGGCCCAGGTCACAATGCGGCAGAACACTGACGAGTCGCTGAGCAAGACGCGATGACACGTTCGCATTCCCCAGAATATCGTCGATCTTAGTCCAACACTTTACGAGATCGACCGCGATGATACTGGAAATATATTAAACGTCCAGGGTACAACCCTCTTGATGGTCGTGCACTCCATTCAGTCACTCGACTGGTCGCAAACTAGACGACACCGGCATGCCGTCCAACGGCCTACTGGATCAAATCGAATCAACGGCAGAGATCCAGCATGAATTTGTCGTAGAAGCTACGGGGCAACCTTGTTTCGAAGACTTCGTCCACAGGTGCCGAACCTCGGCGGGCGACTTCATCCGTCCGGCAATCACGCTCTTAGGGAAGCCACTGGCCATACTCGCGGTATGCCAACGTGGCACAGTCTCCTGCAAAGGTGACTCGTGTGCCCTTTACAAGGCAATCCCGGAGCCTGTTAGTATGATTTGGTGTGCAGTTGCACTCGAGGTGGTCTACTTCATTTGCCACGTTCGCTTGCTTGCCACCCCTTAAGAGACCACATTATAGCCATAATATCAGGCGTGATATACTGGTAGCCCACCAGGAGTGGTGTATCGCGTCAGGGGCGGACGGAACATCAGCGACTGCCATGGAAGTACCCGACCAGAAGACTTTTCCTTCCAAGGAAACGCCCACACTTTTGGCCCCTCAGGATTTGCACCCGCCGCTTACCTTTTGCCGACGATGCCGCCGAGGTGTGTGAGAAAACTCATGCGAAGCTACGCTCACGCCCTCTGGCATTTTATGACGAGCAGTAGATTTGCCTAATAACTAATGCTGCTTAAGTCCGCCTTCTGGTGCGCGGCATACTGCTCTCATCGCACACGTCATCGTGTGGGTGCCATGGAAGGAGTCTCGAAGTTTGCTAAACACATCAAAGAGAAGCACAGTCCAGTGCGATCACAAAAGAAACCGCCAGAAACAATGAGTGGACGGTCTTCGTGGATTGAAACGGCTACGTTTGTCAACTTATACAGTGGAAGCTAGCAATGCACCGGGTTCTGCCCATACAATCTCGATATTGATCTGTCATAAGAAGTGGATCGTCAGTGGCGGGCTACCAGTTCAAAGACGTTGAAAAGCTCGATCTAGAGTCAGCATGGATCTTGGGATCTTCTGGCTTGAAGTCACGCCATTTCCTCTATAGCAGCAAGATCCGGTTCCTTGCATTCGGTCTAGAGCTTGCTTTTGCTCCCTCAAACATGACAACCCCTGGATGCTCGATGGCAGGCCGATGGATTGCCAAGCGGCGAAATAAGAAGCGGAGCTCAGGGCACACGGCAACCTCGAGACCTCAATCCAATGAGACAATCAATTCCTCCTCTTCAGTCGAGTGTCGCCATGCAACAATCATGACCGGCAGTGTCCCTCTGGGTTGCGAGAGAGCCACGCGGTGGAGAGAACGGCGGACCCAGTGATTGCTAATCATCAGCGCTCCATTTCCCAACATATGGATCCAGTTCATATTGATGCCTCAATTCTCCGATTGGGCGACAGGGGTTGAAAGAAAACTTCCGGTGCATATTTGACGGAGATTTTCCTGGCGATGCCTGTCTAATGGGTTCTTGTCAGCCCATTGCGGAGACTGTGGACGACCTCAATCTCGACAAGGCTAACAACATCCCACAGGCGAGTGATTTGGGGCAGCCAAGCTACCGGACCAAGCCCATTTCTAAGAGGAATTACAGAAATTCTCTAGCATACATCACGTTGATCTCACGCTGGCTCTTAATGCCAACCGTGGCAACGGAGGGCCGACTAAGTCCTGATTGGCACTGGATTAGGTACGAAAAAAGCGTTGCTGCATGGTTACATCACAGCGTCAACCCGCATGACGCATCTTCGAAAAGTGTTTCTTTGGCCATTGACATTCGGTTTTCTCTTCCTCAACTCAAAGAATGGAGCTTTGAAAGAATCGAAAATCGTTCTCTTACTCAGGGCTATGGAATCGGTAAAACCCGACATATGCTCGGCGCTGAGGTCCTTGGCTGCAGTCAGCCGCTTGATCCAAGCTTTCCGGGCTGGGACACGGAGCAACCGGGTGGGAGAAAGGCCGCCGCAAGGGTTCCTTGACCACAATTTCAAAGTCAACTTCGGCCTTTTCAGCAATATCTCGGACTCGAGGATTCAAGAGACTCAGGCCAAGGCCTGCTGCCAATATCAAGTGTTCATACTTGAGATCTAAAGGCGGCGACCACAGCTGGTTTGCACATAGTCGGCCGACTGACCCGCCAGACAACCATATCAGCCCTAGACCATGATACGGGCCATGACGGTGCTGACGCCCCGGGGATCACACATAAACCATGTCCCCTGGTTCGCGCTGGAGGAAATCGAGCCAAGCATCCCCCGGCTTAGATACCGATCATCCTCACCATCTGGCCCGGCAGTTCACGTACGATAACCCATTATCAATCGCACATGAAGAGTTTCACCTGGGACGTCTCATGCGCTGAGCCAACCGACTTTTTCAGCATGAAGTTCGCGAACCCGTTGACATTCGTCCGAAGAGATGGCGAGCCGCTGACGGGGCATATAACGAGGTAGGGTTGGAGAAGAGGTTCAACTTCATGGTCAGGAGAGCGGGTTGTTTTTTCTCGCCCCTCCCTCTTTCAAACGTCGCTTGCATGACCACATGGCAATCTTCCGTGGGTGCCTTGGAGCCGCAACATCGTGGCGCCTGTTGTTTTGGCTTGCTTGATCTGCGCCATGCGACACGATATCTACCCTCTTGCGATTGGAACTGTCACAGCTACTGAAAGCTTAGATGTTTTGCAGAAGGATTTGATCGCTCGTCGCGTACGGCTTCGGAGCTTCAGGTCTACTCTCTATGCAAAGTGCGAGAGGGTGTCCGATTTGCGGCCCCCCACAATCGGAAAGTGGTCTCGGGAGTCACGAAATCTTTGAGCTTAAATTTGTTCAAAAAGTGTCTCAATAGTATAGCGGCGGACACGACCTCTCGAAGGGGTGTGCGATAGTTGGGTGGTAGTAACCCCACCCACAAGTAGCAGCCGAGAGCCGACATCTGGAACCCCAGGGTGCGGTTGGCCTTGCCTATTTCTCACACCCGTGGCCTGTCTAGTATCCGATGCTGTTGGACGAAGCGCCGCGTAGGTCTCCGTACCCGATGCAGTGATGCAGGTATCACTCTGCATAGGGGGTGACATGCAGGAACCTCGTCGACCAAGGCTAACCCGTCACGTCACTTGTCACTGCGCGATTCACAACCTCTCACACATGGCACTACATCTCTGTCAGCGAGAAGAGAGTGGGAAGAGGCTCAGGCATGACAACATGTGTGGGAACCGCTCCGCTCGTGTCACGTTCCGGGGGCGATTGACCGCTTCTTTTTCCCCTGGATTTGCCTTCTGGCGGGTGACTGGGGGGACTGGGAGTGGGAGATGACGGGCTGGGGGGGGGGGGATATATCAGAATCCCCCGGGTCATATAACGAACAAAACCCTGGGGCCGAGTGTTTCAACGGGCAGAAGCCGCTGCCAAACCAACCTTTCTCGGTGGACGCAGAGCCAAACGAGAGCCTGCGCAGTGATCAATGGATTCACCAACGACTGGAGACTGGAAGCCAGCGGGAGATCCAGATCATAGGACGCTCATTGTAAGGGGGGTGGAGGAAGGACAACAAAGTCGTCAAAAGGGCCACCATCTTGCTCGATCACAAACCCCGAACTCGGCACATGCGGAGGACCAGAATTGCCAACACCCTACGGGGAGGCGCCTCTTCTTTTCTTTTTCTCGCCTCTGCTCGATAGCCGGTCCTGGTCTTTCCAGCAGACAACAGGGCCAACCTGCAGCCCGTCTCTACGTTACTGTCCACATCTGGTCATGTGGCGAACTCTGTGTCGGGACAGGAGAGAGCCCAGAGAGGAGAGAGAAGTACAGAGAGGGACACGGAGAGAGCCAAGGCAGGCAGGTAAGCAGGCCAAAGCAGGACCATTCTGAAGTCCTACCCTGTTCCCTCGTCTCCGAGCTCTTCGCACCCATGCGTCTCTTTCCTGAATCCTGCCCGCCGCCATTCCCTTCCCTTCCCTCTAACCCCCCCGCTCCTCATTCCGCCATTACTCGCCAAGCCGATATTGGCCCAAAAGTCCAAACCGAACGCACCATCCCCAAGGCCCCAAGGCCCAGGCACAACAGAGGGAAACAAGAATGACAGCAGAAGCCTGAAGTTAACAAACTCGACCCCCATCGTCCTTCACGCAAAAAAAAGGAACAGGCTTTTGAAACGGGAGCAAGAGCCAAGTTAGCCAACATGTCAAGAAAAAGATCGCTTAAGAAAATACAGCTATCGCCTAGTTTCCGGATTTTAGCAGCTGCTAAACAAGACCGCCCGCCTGCCCGCGCGCGCGCCATCTCTTGACTCTTTCCCAACCCCCCGGGGCCCCTGGCCTGGTTCCTGGTTCCCCGGACTTTGCACTCTGACTCAAATCGGTTGGAGGATTGGACGCCGGGCTGCCGCGGCGGGCAAGGTAATCAAAACCAGCTGCCAAAAGCGGAATCGGAATGGATTGTTAATATAATTGCTGCCACACGTCAACTGCACGCCAACCCGTAGAATAAAATACCCAAGAACAAAAAACCTCCGGCCGGCCGTTTCCCCCTCCACCAGGGCCGCAAAAATAGGCCGCGCTACTGTGGCAAGGCCAAAAAGAGGTGTGTGCCTTGGAAGCCTCTCGTTTTGGGACGAGGCCTCGGGACCTTCGTGAAAGGGGGCGGCTCACGACCCAAGGTAAGTAAAGGTCCCTAAACTCGACTACACGCGCCCCCAAGAGAAGTTGCACATTTGATGCGTCTCCCGTCCCGAAGCGGATGGATGGAATGGATGATAGGACAGACATGTTGCTTTTTTGTGATTTGCCCACCTACACGCCTACGCCTGACCTTGCTTCTTTCCGTCCTCCCCGGAAGCGGTTGGTGCATGGTTTCTTGCAGACTGCTTGCTGCATTACGATGCCAATGTGATTCACAGAAGTTTATCCCCGAGGTTTCCCACTTTGGGGTCTCGGGGGGGGGGGGGGGGTTGTACTTTCTCGAATAGGGTATACCGGGACCGAATTAGTTGTGATTTTCCACTATACATTAATAAACAGAAGCAAAAGAAACATGTTTCTCCATCTTCCTGCACGTTTTGTTTTCACATAATCGGGTTCAAGCAACAGCACCGCGAGAAATGGCTGCCGCTTTTATCCCACTTCGTACCATGTTGCGATCCTCTTCATGGGGCGTAAGCAGAAGCAAGTTTGGGACGAAGCAAAAAAAAAGGGGGTTGAAGAAGCTACAAATACTACAAAGTACATTTGCGTGATGTGTGGGGTAGAATTGAACAAAAAACAAATAATGAGCGTTTAGAAGATAACAAAACAAAAAAATGGTCAAAAGTACAAAACAAAATAAACAGACGTCGTCATGGATGCGAAAACTGCGCGTGTGTCATCCGCCATGTATGCAAAATGCGTCTTTCCATCTGCATCTTTCTCCCCTTTTTGTGTTTTTCTCCTTCCACCCACAAGACGCCCAGGCATCATAGCCAGCTCACCACTAAAACCTCTTGTCCGTTGAATTCAGTACAGCCAAGTTTTCGAGAGTCGATTCTGCAGGCGTGTTGGTGTAGTAGACAACCAAATGCTGCAGGAAAACTGTCGAGTGCAACCGAATTTCGAGAGAATTGGCAATGGTAGATCCTTGGATGGGGCCAAAAAGAAGTTGATGACAATCGTCGAGAAGAAAAAACCAAAATCGTCTAAGGGAGCGTCGAGAGGGATAAAAACAAGCAGAAAGGCCGTAGATTGCGTGGTTCGCTGTGTTGCCCCCAAAGTCTATAGTGTGTGCGTTGTGTCATGAGTCGAGATAAAGGAGTAGGTCGAGAAAAAGATGAAGTTAAAAAAGGTGACCCGTGGTGTTCGGGGGTATCTCTAGAATTAGGCGGATGGGGAATCCAGCAAAACAAAAGGACAATGCCACTCGAGAGTCGCAGGTATGAGGTAGAAGCCGAAGTGAACATGGCGAAGAAGTATTTATGGCCTCGGTGGTTCGAGGAAGAGCTGGCGCAATTCTTCGGGCCTTGCGTTCTCTGTGCTTTTCGAACCCAAGTCGTTACATGAAAAGACGTCGGGCAAATTATTGCAGATCTTCCTCCCCTACCAGCTCGCTGAGTCGAAGTGGGAGGACGGCGTTCGTGGAGGTCGATCTGAATGCTCCGGATGGGTAGTGTCGTTCCAAGTTGCATGATGGAGATCATCGCTAAAGGCAAGCTCCTCTTCATCACTGAAGCTGCTGCGTGTAGATTGTGTCTCCAGCCGGGGGCTCAGAAGTTCCCGGTGGAGACATTGAATGCTATAAGGGAGGGCCGCCCATTAACTCCTGCGTGCGTTCTCGGCAGGCAGCAGGGGTAAAGCCGGTTCCGACCTTGTTAGCGACGATACGCCATTTCTCATTCTCGTAGTCTTGTAGCGCGGTGCGAAGCTTTTGGTCCTAGAGGAATATTCAAGTCAGAATGCTGTGCGCGGCCTTACCATGCCCCGCCGTCTGGCTGTGCTGCATGGCATCGTAGTCAGGGGAGGGAAGAGCACATACCGTTTCGTCGGTCCATTGGGTGGTCTTAGCTTTGAGCTTCGTACAATAGCGCACCTGGAGTGTTCCTGATGATCTCCCCGGGAAGAAATCCGCGATTTGCTTCCATGTTAGGGATTTGTTCTCTTTCAGATCGATCAGGAGCTGGTCGTCTTCGGGTGTAAACTTTAGCTTCGGCCCCCTTGGCCTCGGTGCCGGAGTCGGCATGCCTGCTTGTCCCACGACGCTCGGGGCCCCGCCTCTGTCTCCGCCGTCACCATCACGCCTCATCATCTTGGAAGGGGGTCCTGTATCGGGTAGTCGGTGGTGATGATGCGTAGGAGCCTGGACTTGCTGGGTCGCCTGCGCATAGGCGGTACCCAGAGGAGTCTGTTGCATGGTCTCGAGGTCCGTCTGTTCAAGATCGATCCCGGGAACGGACAAGTCAAGCTCGTCTGGTCTCGGTCTTTTCGGTGCTCCATGGGGCGTATGAGACTGCGTAGGCGTTGTCATGGATGGATACAAAGGAGCGACAACCGGACCCGGAGCGCCGTAGTGAGGCGGGCCCAAGTGCCGGGCGTGGCCCAGATGGTGCCCCGGATCCATTAGAACCTGGTGGGAGTGGTGAGAGTGGTGAGGGTGCTGCTGGTGTTGCTGCATGCCAGGATGATGGGAGTGATGGCTAGTGGGCGGCTCGTGGAGAGTGGGCGTGTGAGCGGCGCCATGATGGAGAGAGCTCCTATGGTGTTGATGATGTGAGGGTGTCGTGTCATAACCATGCTGCTGTTGGCCCTGGTCGCTCGGATGCGACTCTTGTGCAGAATAATCGACATTGTAGTCCCCTACTCGATAGTTGCCCGCCAGCGTGCTTCCGGCACATGGGTCCCGCCAGAGCGAACCGCTCTGGACGGTCGCCGGGCTCTGAAGTGAAAGAATTGGTTGAGCGAAGGCCCTCTCGGGCGGCGTCGGGAGAGGTGAGGGCTGTTGGTGCGACGTTGCGGGGTCGCGATGGTGGTGGTAGTCTTTCAAACTGCGATCCTGTAACAGCGCTATGGTGTCGCCGTGATGAGACCCCCCCTCCAGACTCAACGAACATTCGTGCCCGGGAGGTGTGGAGAGAATTTTCGCGGTATTGCTGGCAGCGAAGGAGAATGGTGTCTAGTGGCAACGGTCAAGCCCTTGCCAGATTTTGTGGTTGTGATGATGACCAGGTTGAATCTAGCGGTAGTGATGTTGGGGAGAAATGAGGAGAAGGACGAAGACGACGACGACGGTGATGATGATGACGACGGCTGAGAAATAAGACCAAGTTGGTGTTGCGGTTTCGTAGAACTTGACTCCCGGTGGTGAAGAGCTATCTGTCTGTCTGTCTGCACGGCCGGACGGATAGTTCCCTTTGACTGGCGTAAGGTGGGAAAAAAATTATTAAGACGAAATAAAGGTCGAGGTAACCATGCTACCCTTTTTCAACTGGTTGTTGTCACGCGCCGTTTAAGCTCACGGGATCTTCCCTTGACTTATTATAAATCCCGTTTGGCCCTGGACAAGTAATATAGTAGTGAAGGGGTCAAAAGAGAGGAAGCGCGGACGTGGGCAAGGGCTGCATTATATCGTCCGATGTGCCTTATCGAAAAGAGGAATAGAGGGCTGTGTGTGGACTCTTGCTCTGGGGGTAGAGAGAAGGGGACGAAGGAGAGGAGAAAAGCATGCATGGGAGGGGTGAGGCGAGAGAAAGAGGGTACATCAACTGCCGCTGCTTTTGTCACCGACATGTCAAGCACATACGCGATTCGCCATGTGCGAGACGTATTCTGTTCCTGAGTAGGTTGCGGAGACTCAAGTTAACCTTGCCCAGTAGGTGATGACGGTAGCATAATTTGGGGATCTTATGCCATGGGTTTCGCTGCCGGATATAGAAGCAGGAGTGCCCCCGGCCGGCGGTGATGATGCAACTGGCGAGGAGGTGGGCGTAACAGTGGCCAGCCTACATAGTATGATGGGCAGACAGGGTCGTCGGGGGAGACAAGCAATGGACCATTTCACAAATCTAAGAAACCTCCGGATGGATTCGATCCAACCCTGTAGAGGGAGGCCGGACGACCCAGAGAGAAAGAAAAAGAGAGAGGTCTGGAAAACGCATGGAAGAAATCCAAGCACGTTCAGCCGAATGAGGGATACAAGCTGAAACGAGCCCTACCATGCGCTCGCTGGTTGGGAAGGGCATAGCAACTAAGCAGCAGCAGTTCAGAAGAAGGCCGCCCATGTTGCTCGGCCCCCTGCTTCACCGGGGAGAGAGAGGGAAGGGGAACCAGGGTGGCAGCTCTTGGCTCAACTCAAGGCAGTTGACTCTTGAGTGCGAATGTATGTGAGCCTGTGTGTGGGTGTGCGCGTGTGCGTGGGCTCGGAAGCTCAAAGTCCCTGGGTCACCCTTCCCCTGGCCTCCGTCCTTGACGGGGGGCTTGCTTTGGGTGGAAAACCACCAGCGAACAGCGTAACTTGGACAGCTCTGCCCATTCTGGAGAATACAGTGGAGTCTGTTGGGGGGCAAACAGCAGGTTTTGGGAGAGAAAATGGCTGGATGAGCACCGAGAAGTCATGCCTTGGCCCTGATGGGGGTATATCTGATGCAGGGAGGGTATACCAGAACCATGAAGAGAAATCGCCGCTCCGGTACGCCATAGGGCCAGAGAGACGGTAAGGTTGCAACAACCACTCGACCTAGTGGGCAGATTGCCGAGGGGTGAGAACAAGGGACTGCCGGGTGAGAAAGACGGAGGGCACCAGCTCAAGCTGGTTGTATCCATTCGCAACGTCAGTCAGAAAGAAAGAAAGAAAAAAAAGACCCTTTCTTTTTTAGTCCTGATCCCCTTTGCCGTCATCGGTGGCAGTGAGGGCCTGCTTCCACGTTCGAGGACCTGGTCAAAAGCTTCGGGATCGATTCGGAAGGGAACTGCAGTGGTCCCAGGAGGCAAATCATCCCGGCTGACCCAAGATGAAGACGTCCGCAGCAGGGGGATTTGCGTCCCAAACGCCAGAAAAGGCGTGTCAGTCGGCCTTCGCCTCGATGTCGATACGGTCAAATCTGGCAGGTCCCACAGGCAGATGCCAATGCTAGAGGAAGAAACAGAAAGGAATACGACTGCGAAGGGACATGGCCGAGATGAGAATGACGGCGGTGCCACGGTTGAGGTTCAGGTTCGGCAATGCGGCGGCTGTTGGACCAGGCGGGCGGCGCGCGCGTCGACTAGATGGGATGGTCGTAGGGTTGACTTGCACCGGACCAGACAAGACTGGTTAGCCTGTGGGGTAACAACTTTTTCCAATGAGGATATTTTTTTGGGGACTTGGGACGTGTGCGACTCAATGACCAGGTCGCACGATGGTGCCGTCGTCGAAACCATGGGATGATAGAGGTTCGCTCAAGGTGATTATTCGTCTGTTTGCATGGGCGGGCGGGCGCGCAAACGTGCACGCAGCCGCCAGCAGTTCGAGTTCCTCTCGTCTTCTCACGAACTTGAGGGCATCCCCATATTGCCAGACGCGTGCGCTCAAGACGCGCACATAGTCTCCCGCGGCCTCCCACTCGACCGTACCACCCCCCCTCTTTCACCTAACCGTGAGCCGGGAATGTGGTGGGTGTAAGCAAAAGGACGGTACATGGCGTAAGAAATCCCCCCGGCTTTCGGCAGCAAGGAGATTGTGCGACTCAATGCACATCCCAGACTTTCGGTGCTTGATGGTAGGTCGGTCACAAAAAAAAAAAAAAAAAAAGGGCCTGGGGAGTGGCTCGACACTCGACAGGCTCGCTCTCTCGCCGCTGGGCAAAGGCGAAAGTCGCAAGTACCTTCCATGGCTCGTCAGGGAGGGTAGGGCCGAACCAGTAGGAAGGGCGCTTGGACGAGAAAACCTGGGACGAAGACTCGACGGGAGGGTGGCCAAGGAGGGCACTCGGACAGCAAGAAGGCGGATGGCCGACACAGTTTGGTTTGGCGGTACGTTGGAGAATTGGCTCGAGATCCTCGTGTGGGCATGATGCGGCTGGCGCTCGCTCGTTGCTAGTGCTGGCGGCCAAGTTGACCTCATCGAGACATGACGGATCATGGGAGGGGAGGGATATGAAGCTGGAGCAGGGGGTCAGACGGGTATCGCATGAAGGAAACGCGTTTCACGCATACCTGGCAATTAAAAGATCAATTATGCGACCCAGGGATCCCGGGCAATCTTTCTAGAAGGAGTGGGACTCTATTCTAGCGTGTGGTGAGGTGCTCACCTTATTTCTTCGTCGCTCAGCTAGGGGGAGGACTTTGGTCTTGGGGTCCCATTCTAGAATTTGAAATCGGTGACGGGGGGGGAATCCTTTGGGGCGGTTCCTGAAGAGACGGACGAAGTGCCGCGAATCAGATGGCTGGGCAGCGGTCAAGTCGGTCGACTCTGTGGGCACGGGGGATGTCGATCAGACGTAAAAAGAGGGCTTGGAAGGTGACGGAGTCGACGATGATGTGTGGTGATGAGGTGGAAATTGGAGGAAATGCAGGGCAGGCCGCAGATGAGATGCTGATGCGCAGTCATGGAGCAGATGACGGATGGGCAGATGAGACGATGAGAAGAGCCCAGGAGGCAGACGAGGCAGTGACGGAGACGGAGAAGGAGACAGAAAGAGAAGAGAGACTCAGACAGGGCCGAGACTATCGAATGACGGGAAAGGTAAGAAGGGGAGGTTCAGGCTTCGGAAGGTAGGCGCCGGGGACGGGAGTTGAGTGCAAGACGATTGAAGGAGGAAGAGATTGCGAATCTTGGAAGCAGCGACATGGAAAATGCGATAAATGCAGGTCCGAATTGAAGCGCCCGACACGCCGCAATTTTGATGTTTATTTTTTCCCTTTAACATTGAAAAAAAGTGTGGTTGGTTTGGTCTCAGATTTGGGTCAAGTTCATCTCACTTGCAAGTCACTTTGCTGGAAAACCAGGTGGAAAGATACATGAATTACCGATATACACTTTCCCCCAGGTGTGCCATCCTGATGCCGAGACTTTTGTCTCGGCTCTTTGTCTGTCCCAGGAAAGAGGAAGGTGCGATCTACAAAGTACAGAGTTATTGGGAAGATAATACCTTCCATGCTTCATTCACGGGCCATGGCAATTTCCATCATCACCTCACTTTGTAGAAATTAGAGATGAGACATGGCAGCCAGGCCAGACTGTCCACAAGCAAGGCTGGAACACACACAGTTCGCATTGAGGGCCAAGCCTCCAGGTTCGACGTGTGTCGGCAAGGCAAGGTACCTCGTGCACGGAGCAAGGTACAAGAATCCGTACCTTACAGACCCCAGGCAAGGTACCTTATCTGGTACTTTACAGGCTTCCTAGTTAGCCGCGATGGTTTGACAGATGGGGCCGGCGGGTGCGCGTCAATGAGGTTGAGTGTCGTTGTGGAAGAACGGACGCAATAATCCTCGGCTCACGATCCACTCTTTCTCAGGTACCTACCTCCCATACCAATGAATATCCATACCTAAGGTACCTTAGTCTCCATTCTCGGAACTGGGTTACTGCAGTGTTGCGTTCTTGCCTCCGCCTATCACGATTCTGCCCATCGTCGTGTAGTTCTTGCCGTGCCTGCCCAGCCTTGATGAGTAAGAGAGCGTCTGTCCACCTCTGGAAGTCATGTACTGTCGTCAGCCTGGCCCCTTCTCTCCTTCCGTCCTGACGTAAGGCGGGTGGTATCTAAGGTAAGGTAAAGGGCGCCCTGACATCGGGTTCCTCCCAGATTCCGTCGACCGGGACTGTAAGTGACGGCAAGAACGGCAAGAACTCGCTACCTTAGATGCTCGCTCCTACCTTGCTGTACCCTGCCCTGCATGTTTGCATCTGCGGAACGGAAGATGGAAGGAACGAACAAGACAGGAATATTTTGAATGTGTAGATACTTCGTACTCCGTATAGAAAACTTTGGAGGAAGTCAACGAAATGGAAGTGCCATGTCGATGGTTCCTTCCCGTTCAACACTAGGCCGAGAATGGGCAACCGGCCAAGAAACCCAAGGCAACTTAAGTTAAGGTCGGCTGCCTTAGGTTGCCCTCATCTCACGTCTGGTCTGCGCCTCTGGATGACTGTAGCAGTGCAGAGAGATGGGATGGGATGGGATTCTCCATCTTCCATCACCAATGCCTGCCTTTGCGGCTTTGCCAGAGCACATGCATGATGCGACGGCCAACAGTCCGAAGCCCAGATGACCACGGCAATCTTCGTCATCGTTCTCGTCCCGCATCGGAATAGATTGCTATTGCCAATAGTCGACCCCCTCCCCGATGCTGGAGGATGGACCCCGGAATGCCCAAGCACGCCAACAACAACCTACGAATACGCAGGTACCTTGCCATACCTTACAAACACTTTCTGGCCAAAGGTAAAGCATCTTGCATCCGTCTCTACACTAGAGGGCGCGGCGCACCTATTCCACCGACCACACCGCACCACCCGACTGATCCTTTGCTGCATGCGAGCCCCTTACAGAATGCCTGGCTGACTTCTTGCATGCATCGCATGGCTTGCATCTCGGTAGCTCGGCTCAGAAAGGGAAGTGGTGGGTAGGGTTACGATTGCGACTGCCAGCGGTACATCGTCCTCGCCCACGTTCATGGGCTCATTGAACGTACCGATCCTTACCACGCCCTTTTTTCCGCTTCAGCTCTTCATCCACTTTCCGAACCGCGATCCCCCACGAACATGACGCCGCTTTGTGGCCTCGCCTTCGCGTCGCCCTTTTTACCGCATACTTTTCTGACTCTCTTACACGTGTCTGGGATTATCCTCTTCGCCCAGTCTTGGACGCTCGAACCCGCCGCAAAACCTTCTTTCACATTCTCGAGTCCGGACCGTCGGTATACACCAGATGACAGCCGGCGCTGTGCCTGTATGCAAGTTGTTGTTGCAAGCCAGGGCCAGCCGTGGCCGATTCTTGGACCTGCTGGAGGGGCCTCTCCCCGGACTCGAGCCGAAAAAGTCTGCTGCGCTTCAGAGAAGGGGCATCATACGATCAACCTCGTTCCTGTGGCAGCGGTGCCCCTGCATCGCCTAGGGAGCCTCCAAGGGCCCTGTATCGCCTCAGCCCAAAGCTTGATGAACCTTCGTCCGCTTGGCGGTTTGGGTATCCGGTCGGCGGAAGCCGTCTTTTTCCAGTAAGGATATGGAGTACGGAGTACGGACGGTATTACTAATTACCTTGTCTTTGCGTTGCACGGCGCACGTAGGGACATTCTCTTCTGTCTACCTACACTATCCGTAGTCCGAGGTGGCTAGCTACTATACTACACCCCGCACACTGCAACCACCACACTTACAAACTTCCGCAACATGACTTTGTGCTACACCAAAGAGCCGCTTCTTCGTCTTTGTCCAAAGTCTCGCAACGAATCTAAAGCTATCAACCCGTACCCTGGAGCCGAGACTAGCAATCGCTTCCGTCCACCGGGTCCCCCCACTTGTCTCGAGGCCTTACTGCCGCTTGGCTTTTGGGGATTTTTGGAGAAGCCCGTTGAGTCGCGGGTGTTTGCAGGCAACCGGGTAGGGATCCCCGAGGTTGTCACAACTCACACTAAACTTGGTGGGTTTCTGTGCTAAACAGCAGGTCAACCTTGAATGGGCTCCAGGGTTCTCTGTCTCAATTCTCACGAGCCTTCGCTGCTCTTAGTACCCAGTTTCTTGTTCAAGGGACCCGGTCAGCGTTTTCCTTTCGGGGACCCTTCACGAAACCAGCCCTGTCCAAATTACAACACCTGTCCTCCAGCTGAAGGTTAAAGCTGCAAACGTGTCGCGGGTTTGCGCCGGCCTGCCGATTCCGAGCGTCTCCTGAGATCCGCGACAGTCCCTCCACAAGACGTTTGATTTACCTTACGCCACCTCGCGCATTTCGGCTCGACTGACCAGAAACACAAGATCGTGTCCAAGCCTCGCATCAGCTGAGAAAGACGAGCACGATGTCGATACGACAGCGAGCCAGCCAAGGAAATTACCGGCTTCAGCTGACCTCCTGGATAACTGCCGAGAGGAACTTTTTTCACAGCAATCACGAAGCAGAGTCCAGTAACAAAGCAAGAGCCAGAGCCATCTCCGGGCTGCTTCATCTCCACTCACCAAGCCCAATAGTTCGTCCCTACCTTCTTGGAGAGCTCGCCCGATGCAGTGCAGCCTCCAAGTGAGTCGACGGGGGTTGACCCAGAAGTTATTTCGATGTCTTCATGCGCCGCCCTGTGGCTCATTCCACATCTGCTCGCGTGCGGCGTCGACCCTCTCAGATCGCCAATTAAGGCCCCCAAAACAGCCACATCTCCACGACCAAAAATATCCGCTCCTTGCCACACTTTGCTTTTCTCGAACCCTTGTTCGTCCAACGAGGATGCCAGGACGAGCCACCATTCCCGACGGCCTGGGCCAAGAGACGCCCAGTACGGAATGAATCGCCATTGTCAGCCGCACCTAAAGCCCATCCCGACTCCATCTCCAAGGATGCCGCAGGGCGATGACGTTTCGTTCCGTGCTCGCAATCTTAGGACACAGACAAAAACGCCCGAGAGGGACGGAAACGCGTTCGCTCTCCATGGCAATATCTCAACCACGCTGTCGACATATTGGCCATGAACCCCTCCTTATCATCTCTCTACTAACATGCCCCAGTTGCAATATCTACAGGGCAACTAGCCGCTCCAAATCGATCCAAGTAGGAGCGTTTCCGTCGCATCGGTGCTGAACATCTAGCTGCCCGTCCAGGGCAACAAGCAGGGGGTGCGTTTTCCCTCTCTCCTTCTCCCTTCCCGTTCTTAATTCTTGCCCTGGCGCATTAATGCATGAAATCTCCAATTTGCGCGGACCATCTACCCCGCTGAATCAGCGATTAGAATGCCCACCATCTTCAACGGCCTTCCCGCCGCCTTACCATTTGCAGCCCACGTCGTCCGAAGAACAAGCATCGACGTCGCGCGAAAAAGCCAACGGTTGGAGCCGTAAGCGGAATACGGCATAGTAAAGGCCACCACCACTTCAAAGCAGGCGGCAGGAAGTGGACGACATTGCCTCCACAGCTCCTCCAAGGTGACAGCTTTGTCGTCACAATTTGCAGCTCAACTCCCTTCTTGGACCCTGGGCCCGCGTTCACAAGCAGCCATGGTGTGCCTGCGTACCTGTTTTCTGAGATGATCCTTTTCCTTCTCGGCATCCTCCGCCTGTACCTGCATGCAGTCCGCATGCGCGCAATGGGGGATTTGGGGAGAGAAGGGGGGCTGACACGCAGGGCCCCCTGCCGGCCTTGCTGCATCTCCTAGATGAGTTTACTGCATGGAAGCCTTGGAAGAAGTCCACGGAAATTTCTATTCATGGTAACCACAGCACTTCGTACACTGCCGCCGCTGAAACTATTCCCATCTTGGAGACGCGCATGAACGGCTTGTTATGGGAGGCGCAGCCGCTCTACGTATGTAGTGTACGTACGTTTTGTTATTATGTGCGACTGATAATCCTCACGTTTATCAAATATGGCCATGGTTTACAGAGTAAGGAACGATACCAGCGGCGAGGGAGCTTTTCTGCTCAATCGACGAGCTCCCACATCTGGCGGTTTGGTAAGGTAGTATGCTCATCCTGTGCAATTCCTTGACCATGTTCGTGAGAAATTGACTTTTTCTTACCAAACGATCTAGATGGAGATGGAAGCAAGGATAGAAGAAGTTACTGTCAGGCAGTTGGCACCACGTTTCTCTTCACTCTCTCACACAGTTTTGATGTTCGCTTGCGATTTCTGTGACACCCGCCGCCGCCGCCGAGCCCACTCAACATGTCAAATGCAAAGTGACACTTGGTTGACAAGTCATGGATTGCATGATGACAGAAGAGGAAAAAAAAATCTCCCCTGATCTTTTTTTTCTCTCGACTCTTTGAAAAATAATACTCGGACAAAAAAAGTACAGTTTGGTTTCAAAATAAAAAGAGCCTGGGCTGTCAAAACCTATCAAACGCCGCTTATTTGCCTTTAATCGCACACATGTTCGTTCCTCCCCCCTTCCCCCCTGCCCGCGATTTCATCCTTCCCTCCCACCGCTCGCTCACCCTTCCCCTGGCGTGATGCTCGCGTTTCCCGAAACTGCCCTTCTCCCTGCTCGTCTCTCTTCTCTTCTCTCGTTCTTGAGAATCCACCATCGTAAAACATTCTGCCCGGGAATCGTGGTGCCCCCGACCTTAACGTTCCTTCTCGCCATCCAGGAAAAGACATGTCCCGGATACAATGCATTAAGTTTCCCATTGATCAGCCACCCCTCCCCATCTCTAGCCTATTTTTGTGTGTTTCTTTTGAGCGTGTGTGTATGTATACGCGTGCGTGTAATGTCCGTTTTGGGTAGATGAAGGGCTCTCTCTCGGTAAGGCAAAACTCCTCAGCCTCAGCCTCGAAATGCCCATCTTCCCTTGAAACGCACAACAGCGGCCGCGTGGACGAAATCTTGTTCTCCACCACCACCACCGCCGCCTTAAGCACTTCCTTAAGCGAAGTTGTCAGTCCTGTCGACCCAGATATCCTCGAGCTCCGCAAAGCTGTGGAAGTGCACGGGACGGTGCTGGTCGCTGTAGAACGGCAGCGGCGTATCGAGCTTGACGTGCACGGGCTTCTTCTCCATGCCCGCAAAGGCCGAGCCCATGAAGCTGTAGTTCCACATGCCGTTCTCGGGCACGAGGAAGAAGCCGCGGAAGCGCGGGCTCAGCAGGAGCTTGCGCTTCTCGCCCATGGTCGTCGTGAAGCCTTGGGGCTGGTCGCTCTGCGTGTCCCTGTTCTCGGCACCCCACTTGTAGCCTGTGGGGGTGAGGCCCCAGGCCGAGAGGGAGACGGAGCCGGGGGTGAAGGCCACGTTTACGGTGACGGTGTCGTGCTTGTCCCAAGCCGAGCTGTGGGCGTCGAGGAGGCGAGCGTGTTCGGTGACGTCGGCGGCGGACATGTAGGGGAGTTCTGCACCCGAAGCGGTGTGGATTACGCCGAGGGGTTCCATACCCTCGAGGAATTCGTGCTGGGGCAGCTGTTGGGGGAGCTGGACGTTGCGCAGGCCACCGATCTGAGGGATCATGACGATGCACTTGATTTCCTTGACCTGGTCGTTGTCCGGGGCGGAGGATCCGTAGAGATAGCCGGCGACCTGGACGCGGAGGTCGGCGATAGTGATGAAGCGCTTGAGGATGTTGTTAGGCATCACGTATGTGATCTCCTCGAGGTCGTTGTCGACAGATGAGACGTAGATGTTGTTTGCCTTTGTGCGCAGGTTGGACGTGGCGATGGCGCGAGTGCGCCACTCCGTCTTGGACGCGAATGTCTGCTGCTCGAATTGAGACGTTGTTGTGACGATGATTTCCTCGCCGTGGACGTTTTGTGTCTTTGTCGTCACAGCCGTCAGCTGCTGCTGCTCCTGCTGTTGCTTCTCGATCTCGGCGGCCTGCTGGCGTTGCATGGAGGGCGCGGAGATCTCCATACCCAGAATGATGTCACGGACTTCGCTGCTAGTAAGACTCGAGACGTTGACGTTGTTCTTCTTTCCATAGTCGTTCAGGATAAGATCGCGCAGCTGCGTCTCGACCTTGATCCAGTCCTCGTCGGAGAGCGTCGGCCAGATGTGGTGGTCCTGTGTGATGACCGTCTTGTCCGGACGCAGGATGAGCTTGGTCTTGTCCGGGTTGACGTGGAGGGCACGCAGAATCAGTATCAGACGGGAGAAGGCGGTGTATGACGAGATGCTCTTTAGCCACTCGTCGTAGAGGTTGAAGAGTACCATCTGCGGCTCGGTAGCGCGAAGAATCATATCTCCCAGCTTCTCGACCTTCATGGCTGCCTGGAACGGAAGTTGCAGCTCGGAGGCTCTAATGGCAATATTGGGGAAGTCGAGCAAATGGACTTCCAAGGGATCCAACAGACCCTTGCGGGTGACGATGAGCTGCTTCGGCTGCTCTTCCACGGGGAGAGAGCGGATGAGCGCCGCTACTTCTTCGGCTGTCTTCCACTTTGCCAACTGTCCAAGACGCTTCTGACCAGCCCAAACGCTCGTGTGAATAATCTTCAGGAACAGTTGACCGGTTCTGGGGTTGAAGATGAAGATGGCACCGTTGATGGGCTTGGTGGTCAAGTTACCCTCAAAGGTCTTGTGAATCGTTACACGGTAGACGTTGGTATCGTCAATGAAGAGCTGCGTCTGGTTGCTGAAGAGTTCAGAGTAGTTCTGAGAGTTGAGGAACTCCTGGTTGCTCTCAGAGGCGTAAAGCTGCAGACCCTTGCGGATACGCTCTCTCAGGACGTAGAGAGCGGGGTTAGCCTTCATAACCTTGGCCATGGCCTGCTGGATGAGAACCTTCAGACCAGGGAAGTACATGCCGTAAGCAGAGTACAGGTTGTAAGCCAGATCGATACCAATCATGAGACCGGTTGCTGAAGGATAGATACTGGCACTGTCCGTGGTGTAATCAAGGTACTTGGCACGAGTGTATCTCTCAATGTCGTGAGAATCGTAGTCACCATATCTGAGCTGGACATCGATCCAGAACTTGTTCGTAGTGGTGGGCTCGATAACATCCTTGGTGTCAAACAAGGGTGAAGGTCGAGTGACGTTCCACTTGTGACTAGCGAAGAGAAGAATATCGGCGCAAGAACTGTTCATCTTGTAGGACTTTCTGGGATGAATCGTCTCCTTCTGCACCGTCTCAATTCCGAGGGACTCGAGCTCCTGGTCAAAGACCTGACACAAATCCATGACGACCGACTCGTGGATCTTCTGCCACAAATGGGCGCGGAAAATCTGGATGAGCGAAATCTTGAGAGTAGGGATCTTGCCGTGTAAGAAGATACCAGTCAGATCAAGCTGGACTTGGAAACCGACGTAGACGTTGGCTCTGTTGATCGTAGGTGACCACCAAAGGGTAAAGCGTCTGTTGGGGATTTGGTTCAGACCGGACCGTTGAGCGTTTGTCAACTTCTTGAACTTCATGGATTCTGTTGCAAAGTTAGTTAAAATGTTTGAGTAGGGATAAACACTTGAACTTACCCTCGAAACCGCTTGCTCTTTCCCAGAACAAGCCTTCCCATGATGGGAAACCCGTTGCTTTGAACAGCGTGTGCTCGAGGATGGTCTCGACACCACCAAGAGCTTGGATAACATCGGTACGGTAAGCGTTGAGGTTCCACAGTTTTCCGTCGTGCCTCTGGCTAGTCCACCAGAAAGGGTTGTTCTTCATGAGCTGATAGATCTTGAACTCTGCGCGAGCGCGGAATCCCTTGTCGAAACTCAAGGTGCTTCTGTCCTTCTGGAAGAGAGTGTTGATGCGCGGCAAGCCACGATCCCAACTATCCTCCAAGTCCTCAAGAGTCAGACGGCGGTTCTGCTGGTTCGCTTCCAATCTCTTCTGTGAGTATTCTGTCCAGACTCGCTGCGAGTCAATGAACTCGGCCTCCCACGGAATAATGTAACGGAAGATATTGGGGATGAGCGTCTCCTCGTCATGCGTCATTCCGGCGCGGTAGTGCGTGACGCCAGTGTCAGTCTGCTTTGACCAACGCTTGTCACTGGCAGGGATCAAGATGTGCGATCCAGAAATCATGCCCAAACCTCCCAGCTCCTTGGGCGTGTAGAACACTGCCGGAGGGAAACGAGAGGGCATCTTGGAGTTCAGTCCGATCTTGACTCTTGTCTGAATCTTGGTCTCACACTTGACAATAGTGTCAAGCAAACTGACGGTAGACACTGCTGCCTCACGATAGTACGTAAACAGCGCGATCAAAGCAGTGTTCCACTTGTTGGCAATCTTGGTGAAGGTTGTCGAACCCGATGACATGAGAATTTGACGGATTCGGTTGTTGAACTTTTGAATGTCTTCTTCCGTGACTTGAAGGAAGGCGTGCGCCGTCCTCTCCTTGCTCGTGTTGTCAACCAAGGACCAGACACTGTCCTTGACTGAGAAATCGTCATTCTGGTTTCTGCACTTGGGCAGAATGCGAACCTCGAAACCGCACATCGAGAACAACAAGTTCGGGTTGTCACGACTGTAGACGCTGGCGAAGCTGTCATCCCACTCGATTGTCGTAACAGAACGAGGCAGACGGTTCTTCAGATCCCAGAAGACGGCTCTGCCCAGGTTGACATCGTGTCTCATGAGGCGCATACGCGAGTCACGAGGCCAGCATTTCTTACTCTTGTATCCAATGACGTTCTCAAAGTTGGGATTAGGCTGCTCAGTGAGGAAACGTTGAATGAGATCTCGGGATTCATCAGCTGTGAACCGCAAGAAGACCCAGATCTTGTCAATGTAACGGGTGTAGAGACGGATGGGGTGTCTTGTCTCAGTCTCCCTGTCGCGGAACTGAAGGAAGTCGTTGGGGCTCTGGGGAGGACCCGCGATCTCACTGGCACGCTGAGGGCCAAGGAGAAGGAGGTCGAGCACGAGACCGTAGTACTGGAAAACGAATGCAGAGAACTGCAATCCACGGATCATACCGTAGCTGTTGACATGGTTCATGTCCTTGTACGTCAACTGGACGTTGTTCTTTGCAGTAATGTAATCCGCAAGGTTGTGATCCATGATCAGCCGGAGCAGAGAGTTGAGCAAAGTCAGCTCGATCTTCTCGTATACCTTGGACAGCTCCGTTTCGATCATGACGTTGCACTCTCCATTCTCAGTCTCCCACACCTTGTCGAGGTTGTTGATACCTTGAGCCCACTTGTAGGTCAGGAGCGGCGGTACTTCGGAGTCTGAAGGCTTGATCCACGCGGGGAACAGGTGGCGCTGGTCGGCCTGGTACCAGAGGTACTGGTCGAGATAAGCATCGCTGATCTTCTCAATGGGTTCAATGTCATAGACAGGGTTGATGGTGCTGTAGTTGTCGTTCATATCGATGCCGACTTCCTTGAAGGCGCGCTGGGTAAGGAGGAAACGCTTGATACGCTCCAGAGTGGTGCCGGGACTGTCATATGCCTGCTCAATCAAAGCCAACTCCTCGCGCTGACTCTGGTTGAGACGGCCCTTGACAGAGTAAGCTTCTCGCAGGCGCTCCAGTGCCAGAATGAGAATCTTTGTGTCGTGCTTGTAGGACACACTGGGGAAAGGGATGGGAGAGAACTTGCGAGACTCCAACCAGTGAACAGTGGTGGTGTAAATCGCGACAGCCTCTTCTGAAGAGACGTAGGGACCGTCCTTCATGTGGTTGTGCTGTCTCTCTTGCTCGGCCTTGAGCCACAGTCGGGTGAGACGTCCGACGTTCTTCTTGGCCACCGTCTTGTCAACCGTTGCGCCACGGCGGATACGTTCTCGGTTGTAGTGAGCGACAGAAATCCACCAGTCGGCCTTCGCCTTTACATAACGCAGGATGATGTTCTCGATGGGTGCCGGCAGACCAGGCACCTTCCAGGGGATGTTACTCTTCCAGCATCTCCATGCCTCAGACAAATGCTGAAGGACAGTGTTGACCTTGTTTTGCTTGATACCCTCGGGCATCATATCCATCAGATCAGCCATCACGGACGCACGTAGCTCGAGATCAAAGTGAGACTCCACACGCTGCTTGGTGACTGTCTTGGCAACACCCTTGCTGTGGCGACCCTCGAACTGACGGGACAACAGGTTTCCGAGCCACCTCTCGAGGAGGGGAATAATACCACGCATGAAAAACAGCCAAACTCTCCAAGCGGGGGCCCAAAAACCGCAACCAGGACCCTTGCCGACGGGAGCGGAGTTGAAGCGGTAGTAAATCAAGTGCTTCAAGTCCTTGCAAGAACGAATTTGGTGCATCAGCTTGTACTTGTAGCGGTACATGCCGGTAAGCTGGCCGACGTGGTTGAAAGCATAGAGAATGCCATCGGCGAGTTGGAAGGCGTCGATATTGCCAAGGCGGTACTGCACCTGGGCATCTACAATAAGCTTGGTCAAACGCAGAATCTCACGCATGAGATGGAATGCGTTTCCGAAACGGGATTTCTTTCGCTCTTTGGTAGTCAAGGTCTTGACGGGCTTCAAATTAAAGTTGTAATCGAGGTGAAGATAGGTCAGATTCTTGCGGTGAATAAGGAGATTGAGCATGTTGAAACCCTGTCTGCAGACTTGAAGACCAGCTTCAACCCAGTCAATCTCAGTCTGCTGGAAGAATTTTGTCTGCTTCAGGTTGCGCATCAGGTTTTGGTTTTGCTGTGCCTTGGGCTTCTTCTTGTGTAGTTCATTCAAGACGAAGTTCTTGAGCAGCTTCTGGTAAGAGACGCGGACCTTGACAGGTGGCTTGTCGGAAGGAGGATGCTCCAAGTACCATTGCTTGATAAGAGGGACATCCTGAGCCCGCACCATGCGACCTGACCGACGATCGAAGGGGAAAGGAGCCCACCACAACTCAATTGCCGACGCTGTGTCCTCGTTGGTCAGTTCCTCCTCTCCGAGGAAAGGCTCAAATTCGACAGGGAGTTCAAATGCATCATCCTCGGGCTCCTCATTGTTGCCGGGACCAAAGATTTCATCCTCGTGACTGATAGTGAGGTTCTTTGGTGCCACCGCGCGTGAGGAGATGGGGTGGATTCTGCGGTCAAAGTGGAAAGCGGGAAGATCGGGATTCTCTGATCGCTCAAAGACCACCTGGGGGTGAGAGTGCCATGCTAGATGCACACTTCTTGGAAGGGAGTTGTACAAATAGGGGTAAGCCACCCGGAATTCTGTGCGAATAGCGTTTCTGAAGATGATGCGGTCGATGGCGTTAAACTCTCCGAAGTCCTCATCGTTGGGATCGATATCCTTGTACAGAGGCTCGAACCGTGGCCCACCGGGGAGGGCAACATTGAGGGCCTTTCCAGTGAGGAAGCTCCTCAAATCGAAGAGGTGGAAGTAATTCTTATCCACCACGTCAGAGATGAGAGGTCGACTCAATCTGAAAAGCGTTGCCATTTGTTGTAGGTTGAGGTTCCACGACCGGTAGCTGTCTCCGTTGACATGAGGAGTATCGAGTAGTGGCCTGTGATCATAGAACCACTCGAACACGGCGGCATCCTCCTCTTCGTTCAGCTCCATCTGAATAGGCTCCAAGGGCTCAACATCCTCGATGTTCTCGGACCAAGACAGAGGCGGTTCTTCGTCGTCGAAAGGGGGGAATCGCATGCGCTTGAAGAGACGTCTGTCGGCCTTCTCCTTCCTCATAAACGTCCACATCATTGCCCACTGCGCAAAGAAGACAGGCTCAATGACTCTTGGGATCTCATTGACCAACGTCAAACAGCCGTTGACATGGTACAGAACCTTGACTTTCCTGTCAGACTCCCATGGCATTGGCATATTTTCGAGAAGCTTCATGACAGCATGGGGCATGAACTTCAATGCACCAAGGTAACTACGCTTATCGCTGGTGTACTTCTTTTGCGACACATCACCAATGTCCTTGACGATCTTGCGCAGGTGCTCAGGGGGCATATCTGCCTTCTGTGTCTCCACGAAGCCACCCTTGCGCTTCTCGCCGAATCGGTTGCGCTGATTTCGAAGCCATTCCTTCTTCTTTTGAGCGAACTTGGCGATCTGGGGATCGGTCGGAGGGCGATAGCCAGGCGGCGGGGGAGCTGGTGCGGCTGGTGGTGGAGGGAGGGACGATGATGGAGGAGGAGGTGGCGGCGGAGGAGGACCCCATCCGGGGGGTGGTGGTGGTGGAAAGGACATCTCGACTCGATGGTTGACTCGTCTCGTGTGGGTGGGTTGAAGGAGGTCGTCAAAGTCGAGGAGTCGCAGTCGCGACTTTCAAGACGCGAAAGTCGTAAAGGAAGACGCAGCGCAATTCGACTCGATGCTCAGTATCGGTCTTGAGCTACGCTGGGATGATGAAAACTCGGTCGGTGGCCTCGCGGGAACTCGCGGCGATGAGACCAAGGGCGCAATGTTGTTGGTATTAGGCGTTGGGTGATGAGTTCATCGACCTTGACCTCGCCGCGCCATCGAAATTTTTGGGTAATGCAGCTCTGTCCCAGGACGAGGAGGCCAATTGATTCTGCGCTAGCCTGTTTCGGAGAGGATGGATCACGTGAGGACGTGAGCTCGAGTTTCCTGCGGCGCCACAGATAGTCCGGTGGGTGGGCGAGAGCTAGGGAAGGATCCACTTCTGATGGGTGTGGCTGGTGCGTTCAGAGCCTCAGAGGTGAGTCGAACATAGGTAGGCAGGCAGGCAAGGAAGGCACTCTCCCTGGTGAACCAAAGGAAGTGCCTGAAACTTTTCTTAGCGTGGCTTTTCTCGCTGCCACCCGTCAGCTCCACAGAGCCCAGCCAAAAATTTCCACAAGTGCCGCAACACAACACCCCGCTGCCACCTGGACCACGGTTTGCCAGCTGTTGTTCGCTAAACCCTCCTCCCCCACCAAAAATTCCCGTCAAATTCTTGCACAACCCGAATTTGAGGAGCCCCTCTCGACAGGTTGACCGAAGACCCCCCGTGACAAGTCCCGACGACAACACAACTTCCGTCGATCCCGCGCTTCCCAGTCGCATCAGCCAAAAACGTCGCCTGAACGAACCGAAAGCGATCGCCAACATGTCTCGATTTTTCCGCGGCGGAGACGACAGCTCCACCGACTCGTCTTCCGACGAGGAGGAGCTTTACTCCGAGGAGGAGGAAGAGGAGGAGCAGCAAGACCAGGAGGACTCTGATGAGGAGGAGGAGGAGGATGACTCCGACTCTGATTCCGACGACAGTGATGGTGGAAAGAAGGCCGGTGCCTCGCGTTTCCTTCGCGATGCTTCCTCAGAGAGCGAAGACAGCGAAGACGAGGAGCGGGTAAAGGTCAAGAGTGCCAAGGACAAGCGTATCGAGGAGCTCGAGGCGACCATCAAGCTTATCGAGAACGGCCAAAAGATTGGTGACTGGGCTTCCATTTCCACAGGTAAGATACGACGGAATAAATCGACCACGAGATGCTCTAGACACGGGCGCTAACGTCCACGCGCAGAATTCGACAAGCTCAACCGCCAGGTCACAAAACTTCAAGAGGGTGGCAAGACCCCCAAGGTCTACATCAAGGCCGTTGCCGAGCTCGAGGAGTACATGAACGAGGCTATTGCGAAGCAGAAGGTCACTCCCGCCAAGAAGGGAATGAACGCCACCTCTGCCCGTGGATTGAACGCCGTCAAGCAGAAGATCAAGAAGATCGTCAAGGACTACCAGTCCCAGGTCGATGCCTACAAGGCCGACAAGGATGCCTTCATGGAGTCCGAGGAGGAAGAGGAGAAGCCCGCGCCCAAGGCCAAGAAGACTGCCCGTTTCGTCGACACCACCGAGGAGGCTGCAGTGGGCGATGACGATGAGGGTTTTGCTACCGTCGGAAAGGGTGGCCGTACTCTGCAGTTCACCCCTGAGAGCATCTTCAAGCACCTGAGAGCCATCATGGAGACTCGCGGTAAGAAGAACACCGACAAGCAGGAGCAGATCAAGATCATGGAGAAACTCAACGAGATCTCCAACACACCCTACCAGAAGATCCGCGTCCTCCTCACCCTGGTCTCTACCCGCTTCGATCTCGGTTCCGGCGGTGCCTCCTACATGCCTGTTGATCACTGGAAGGCTGCCGAGAAGGAGCTGAACTCTCTTCTCGAGGTCCTCGAGCAGAACAAGGACTACATTGTTGTTGAGAACGCCGAGGAGTGGGATGATGATGAGAAGCCCCCCGCGTTGGAGAAGGGCCAGAAGTACATCAAGGTTCCTGGAAGCATTGTTTCCTACGTCGAGCGCCTCGACGATGAGCTCACTCGTTCCCTCCAAAATATCGATCCCCACACCTCCGAGTACATCGACCGCCTTACCGATGAGGGCGCCCTCTACAACACCATCTTCCGCGGCATGCTCTACTACGAGTACCTCCGCAAAGATGCCGAGCTCGAGATTCCCCAAGAGAGCATCAACCGTGTTGTCACTCGCCGCCTCGAGCACGTCTACTTCAAGCCCGCCCAGGTTGTCAAGATTCTCGAGGACAACTGCTGGAAGAACGTCCCCTCTACCGTCGAGTCCGTCATCACCCCCCGCGACCAGGCTCAGGATGCCAACAACCTCGTCAACGTCCTTTGCAACTACCTCTTCACCAACGCCGAGGGCATTCTCCGCGCTCGTGCTATGCTGTGCCAAGTTTACTTCCTTGCCCTGCACGACGAGTACTACAAGGCTCGTGACATGATGCTCATGTCTCACTTGCAAGAGAATATTCCTAACTTTGACGTCCTCTCTCAAATCCTCTACAACCGCACCCTTGTCCAGGTCGGTCTCTGTGCTTTCCGCCAGGGTCTCGTCTACGACGCCCAGAACACACTGCAGGAGATCTGCGGCAGTGGTCGCCAGAAAGAGCTGCTTGCTCAGGGTGTCATGATCCAGAGATACAGCCAGGTTTCACCCGAGCAGGAGAAGCTCGAGAAGCAGCGCCAGCTGCCCTTCCACATGCACATTAACCTCGAGCTCCTCGAGTGCGTGTACCTTACCTGCAGCATGCTGCTGGAGATCCCCCTCCTGGCGCAGACTGGCTCCTCCCCCGACGTCAAGAAGCGTGTTATTAGCAAGACTTACCGCCGCATGCTCGAGTACCACGAGCGCCAGATCTTCACCGGCCCTCCCGAGAACACAAGAGACCACGTCATGCAGGCCTCCAAGGCCTTGGCTGCTGGCGAGTGGAAGAAGTCCACCACCTTTATCCACAGCATCAAGATCTGGGACCTGATGCCCAACACCGAGGACATCAAGACCATGCTCTCCAAGCAGATCCAGGAGGAGGGTCTGCGGACATACCTCTTCACCTACGCTCCCTTCTACGACACCCTGGCCGTGGAGACGCTGAGCAACATGTTCGAGCTGGACGCCAGCAAGGTCCTCGCGATCGTCAGCAAGATGATCAGCCACGAGGAGCTCGCAGCGTCCCTCGACCAGGTCACATCGACCGTCATCTTCCGTAAGGGCGTCGAGCTCAGCCGTCTGCAGAGCCTCGCCCTTACCCTCTCAGACAAGGCCAGCGCGCTCATCGAGACCAACGAGCGGACACTGGAGCAGCGCACCCAGGGCTCTGCCAACGCGTTCGAGAGACAGGGCGGCCGCGGCGGCCGTGGCGGACGCGGTGGCGCGAGGGGCGGCAACAGAGGAGGCGCGAGGACGGGCGGCAACCCCCAACGGCAGGCTGGTGGCACTCAGTTCACGGGCGGCGCGTTGGGTGCTGCGGTCCGGGGTTGAGAGTGAGAGTGGAAGAAGAAGAATCGAAACGGGGGTGGGTTCCTGGGGTTTTCACGCTTGTATCTTGCATTAGGGTTGGGTTGCTTAATCCAAAATACCGGCCGCGCGGGGTTCCAGAAAGAAAAGAGAGCCTTGGCTGGTTAGGTGTTTGTAGCTTCAGGGAATAGAAGCTGATAGAGTTACGTCACGTCCAACGATGCAGAGTGTGTATGAATGTCACGATTTAGCCGTTACCACGATTGATGGCCTTCCCTGGGCGTATTCCCAATATGTTGCCATCGTATAGTAAGAAGACACTGAGTTTAAGACTTTTTTCCGCGAGCAACAGCGTAATTGTGATTCGTGCGGGCGTCCCAAAATGGTTATAGGCTTCTTCCCCTCGTGAACTTCGAGATGTGTACATGCCAAATTCGCAAACAATTGGGTTTCGGAGAAATCTCCAACGGAATCCAATCCCACACCCCCTCAGCCTCAGTCAAACTCTGACAACACCACATTCCACAATCACACGAAATCTGCCTGCTAAGCCGCCGAACGGGATGTAATCGACGACTTTCGTTCTGGGAACAGACGACGACCCTTCTTAGACTCCTTTCCGAGCCTTGACACCAACAACGGGTCTCAGGATCCATCAAATAACCCGCCTTGCTAGCTCAATCGGTAGAGCGTGAGACTCTTAATCTCAAGGTTGCGGGTTCGACCCCCGCGTGAGGCTCAAATCCTCACCGCGATTGGCAAAGCCACTCTTCGGGTTAACATTTTTGTACTTTCTTTTTGTTACAGATTGTTGAAGATGCGTCTACTTTTGTGTTTTAGCACTTACGCGTAGTGCAATTTTTGGTGGCTTAGATGCTCTTCGGCTCGGCGTGGAGGCAGGTAGGCAGAGGTAGCCAGGCGTTTGACTTATTGGCCTTGCTTGGGTGGATCGAAATTGTAGCGCAAGAATTTAGAGTTTGAAGGGTTTCCGTCGCCGCTTGCCGAACGTGGCCTCTTCGGCATCCGTACATATCGACTATCTTTTTCGACGTCATAGGTGCCATGAGACAGTCTCACTTTCCTTTCGGCCACGAGGTTTGTCCTTGTGTGGTATGACATAGATTGTGACGATGACTAGTCACGGACGCGTTCATCCGTACTTATAAAGTTCCTTCCGTCTTTTAACTAATGCCTTCACAATCCCAACTTGAGTCCTCACCAACTCGACTGAATACCATCATCGTGCCTCTCGTATTCTTGCTGTATGAAGTATGGGTCAGGCTAATCTACACCAAGATCCATGAGAGAACGAGGTTGACGAGAAAGTTGAGTCAATCACGGAGAAGAGAGAGAGAGAAGAAAAAAGACTTAGCCATTAGATAGTTCGATAAGATAGCGATAACATTGTGCACAAAGGTTCGCAGAACTAGTATACGCTTTCCGAGAGCTGTAGTCCATTGAAGTATCAGATAAATGACAGTATCCCCAGATGCAGTTCTGATTCTCATTACAGTGGGGGTCTTGGCCAAAGTATATACGGAGTAATTCGAACTCCCGGCACTGCCGGTCAGGGGATCGGCTCCCACATCAGTAATTCACAGGTCCCAAGAGCTGACTTAGTATACTTCACTTCAGTGGAAACCTTCCACAGCACCGCACGCTCCGCGTCTAATAAATCCGAATTTATATAAGGTTCATCATGACTCGCAGTTGGCGCCGACTTACAATTGCAATTCCGGCAGCTCTATCTGCAACAACAGACAGCCGCAAGATGCCATAGACTATTTAAAGGACTGGCTATATCTCGTCGTCTCTATAGAGGAATTCCATTCACACAACCGCAGTTGACACATCGCTTCTAACAGATCGCCTCTAATCGAACCACGATACATCCTACACAATGTTCTCTCACACTCTCGTTCTTTTGGCCGCTGCCTTGGCTTCTCTGGCCCAGGGCTTGCCCACCGAGCAGCTCGACGCCCGGCAGACTGTATGTTCGATAAACGAGAAGACTTGGACGGCTACCATGACGGGGACGTGCTCCATTGACGGAGGTCCTGCCATGACGTGTGATCAGAGAACCGATCTCAAGACGCTCGTCGTGAAGAAGAATACGATGTTGAGCGCCGCAGGCCTGGGTAACAACAAATTCGAATGCAAGGGATACCAGTCGGTAAGTACAAGATGTCGCACTTGTTTCACGTCCGTCGGCTTACATAGTTATCCAGTGGCAATGCTGCTCTTCTTAGAGTATGGCACTCAGCGTGGACACGAGCTTGGAGACATTGCATTAAAGCTTGGGTGTTCGTCACTGGCTCCTGTAGATCAAAAGGAACAGAACGATTTTTTGAAGGACTCGACTTCAGTAGATTCGGATGGAAAATTAGAGTATAACAACCAATTCAAGAGAACTATTCATTCTCAGCCTACCTTATCAATCTTCTTGTTTCTTAGAGTCTTGAGGATATTCAACACCTAAGAAAAACAACACGCCGCAGTCTATAACATCCCTAAGCACCAGCTCTATATCCCCCCCACCTAGACAATAATGGAGGTGAATAAGCCTAGCCTGGTTACTAGCGTCGAATAGGTGAGCAAGTTCGGGTTCAGATACAACCCTCACATCAGGGGAGCATATAAGAAAATATGCGGCAGCTTGAGGACAGATAATAGATTTCGAGAAGCTTTTGCAGACATAAATCATTCTCTAGATTTTCACCATGTATTTACTTTCTGAGCTTGCTTTTGTTGGTATCAGATGCAATTAAAACATTGAGAGATTTGGAATCATTTCTTTCTTGCCGCTTGGAGAGAGCGCAGCGAGTTCTCATTACTGTACATTCACAAAGGCACCCACGCAGTTGATACGTTGTCGAGTTTCAGCCCCAGATATCCGAAAACAGCTTGCACAATGGCTCCTACAGGCTCTTGGCGAGAATGTAACCTAACTGTTACGCCAACTGCAGTTGGTCCCTGTAGGCGCGTATGCCAAAGTCGAAGGTAACGAACGCGAACACTGTTCTCTTGAGGGAAAAGCTCCTTGTTAATGATCATAGATAAATCATGAACGATACCGATAAGCCATTCCAAGATTAGAAGGCCCGTGCTCAGCAGAAAGACCTCACTTGACATATGCGAATGGAAGCGGATACCGGTTTTGCGAATGTCAGTAGAAAATGTGGACAACCTGTGTCGTAATCCACTCGGCATCCCATTCATGGTACGACGAGCCTGAGCAACTCATCGGGATTAAGTATTGGATGATCGGACTTTAACCCAATATTGAGGGCTTTAGGTGTTCGGACAAGCCCCGTTGGAGAATGAGCTCATGAAGTACTCAGAGTCAAGACAGACTCCACTGGCAGTGAGTAAGGCATACCTATGGACTCATGGAGTACATGACGAAGATTCCTCGACATGGAATGGTGTGTCACGGTGTGTGCGCGCTTTAAAAATTTGATCTGATAACGGCCAAAATCCGGGGCAGCGTGGGCACGTTCCTTTGATTACTTGGATTCCCTCTGTTTTGGCTCCCACCTGCTTTTCATTCCGAGCTAGAGTTCCGAGCCCTCTCCACCAAAACCCGCCGCGCTTGCCGAATCAAATTCAACCGAGGTCATTGTGGCATCCATTCCAATGCCGAACAACCTGAACTCTCCCACCAGGGAAGCAAAGACAGATGCACTTCTGCAGCGGTGCAGCTCCATGGCGCTGTGGGAGCATCGGCCCGCCGCCGGCAGCAACGCCATTCTTTTATTGCGTCGCACAAACATGAGCCGAAGGGAGCTTTTACCTGCTCTAACGAGACGAGTCCCTTAGGCGATTACCTAGCTACATGACAGTAAACCCTGTGACCATCCCATGGCATCCATCGGCGTGTGCCGTTCGGTAAAAACCAGCACTGCAACGGAGCATCCACCTCGGCGCATGAACATGGCTAATTGGGACAACGGCTTTGGGTTCTTCTTGCAGCTGCCAGCTGGACTTTATTTTAGCGTTCCCTGCCCGTCTGTCTGCTACCTTTTCCTCTTTCCTGAACCTCTTCTGAACTAGAGAGAGAGCGATTTTTGGGGGTGACTTGTATTTTAGTCGGGGTTTTCTTACAACACCAAAGCTCCTCCCACTTCCTAGAGGGTCCCCTTTCCTGCCTGTCCTTCGGTTCTTCACAAGCTTGGCCATTGACGTGACGTCGAACAGAGGAGAAACCCACATACAAGCTTTCCCAACCCGCTTCCTCTCTTCCTCTGTCACTTCTCGCCCTCCGATCTTCGGGATAAAGCTTTACCACCGACACCGAGCTCGAAAACAGTACCCTACCAAGAAGCTTGTCTCGCACAAACCCCTGGTCGTCGTGAGACTGTTTTCGGTTTCTTTTACCGTCCTCTTTACTTTTTCCTTGGACGGAAAGAAACCACCAACAGATCGGGTTCCTCGAGACAACCAAAAAAGCCCACCCCAAAAAACAAAAAGACGGCCAACACCTCGCCCATCATGTCCACAGAAACAGCCGACCAGGCGCCCGCCGTCTCCGACCTCCCCTCCGGCGACCCCATCCCCGCCGCGCCCGCGCCGCCGACCGCCGCATCACCAGCCTCGGTTACTCCAAAAGGCACGACGAAGAAGCCTACCCTCGCCCAGATCCTCGCCGCGATGCCCTCCAACGTCGACGCCTTCGTCGCCCACCTGAACCGCTGCTTCGCCACCCCGTCCGGCATCGACGCCGTCCTCTGCTGCCTCTGCTACACCTCCCGCTTCGCCGCCTCCGTCATCGACTCCCTCAGCGTCTCCGCCCTCCGCCACTCGGCCCGCAAGCTCGTCGCCCTCGCCTTCTCCCTCCCGCCCGACACGACTATCCTATTGAGCAAGGCGCCGCCCGCGGCGGCAGCGGCTAGCCGCGGCATGCGCGTCGCGGGACACCTGCGGGCGCTGGCGTCGCTTCTGAGCGAGGCGCGCACGATCACGAGGTTGTGGTCGCTGCTGCCCCTGTACCTCTGGCTCCGCCGCCTCATGACGACGCCGGCCATCACTGAGGAAGAAAGGGAAAAGGGCACAAAGGACGCGTCGGAGGCGGCGCTGGATCGGGCCCTCTCGTGGCTGCAGGTCGTGGCGTGTCTGATCCTGCAGTCGCTCGAGAGCTCGTCGTACCTCGCGTCCAAGGGGGTGCTGCCGATGACGCCCAAGCAGCAGGGGACGGCGGCGCGGTGGAGCGTGCGGTTCTGGAGCGTGTTCGTGGGCAGCGAGCTCGGCCGGCTGGCGATCGAGAAGCTGCGGCGGCGGGCGGCGATCCGGCGCGGGGAGCTGGAGGTTGGTAGCGAGGAGTACAAGGAGTGGGCGGACGTCTGGGGCAGGACGCTGGCGAGGCAGGCTTCGTGGTTCCCGCTGACGGTGCACTGGAGTATGGATAAGGGGTTCGTGCCGGAGATGGGGATCGGGTTGTTGGGGAGTATCCCTGGTGTTGTGCAGATGCGGCAGCTGTGGAAGGAGACTGCGTGAGAGGGGAGAGCAGCTTGGGCCGTTGGACGCTGAGAACTCGAATAAGACTGGAAACGGGGAAGAGGTGCATATGAGACGGATAGACGCACCATGCCGCTACTATCGAGACAGCTTTTCTGTGTAAAGCTTCGTGGTATCAGAGTCTGTTGTGACGCGGGCGATCTGCTCGCTGGTGTTGAGTACGAAATTTTCTTTTCATGTTTATGATACAATAGATGTCAATATATTTCTCAAAATATCAGAATCCCAAGCACAAAACGCTATGCCCATCTCCGCCTCTTTTCCCAGTCTAAACGCCAACCCCCCCCAAGATCAGACCACACTCATGTGTACACGACGACTTCACATGGGCATCCTCCTTACCTCCTCCATCGTCCAATACTTTCTCATATTCTCCGCCCCCAACGTCTCCACCTCTTGATCGAGGTGCGTCCAGAGCACCTCCCCCCAGCTATCCATCTTCTCCTTGAGGACGCCGAGCTCGAGCTCCGTCTCGCGGTCGCGACAGGCGCGCAGGTAGGCCTCGAACTTGTCCATGCCGTCGTGGATCTGCTTGTGCTGGCGGAGGAGCTCCGCACCACCGCCGCGGCCGCCGGTGCGGAACTCGGGCATGCGGCGGGCAAGCATGGGGAAGACGTGGGCTTCTTCGATGCCGTGGTGGGCCGTGAGATGGCGGGTGAATTGCAGGCCCGTGTCGAGGAATTGCTTGAGGGACATGTTTTGGGGGCGGCGGCCGGTTGAGGCTGCTGTGTGGAGGAGGGTCCATTGGTGGCGGAAGTGGTTGTGCTGGGCTTGAGGTTAGTCTTTTTTTTTTTTTTTTCCTCTTTGAGGCAGTGTGGACAGTGTCTTGTCTTGTCTCATTTGCTTTAGGTGTGTGGGAGGATTGAGGATATTCAGGGATGTGTGAGGTTTTGAAGGGATGAGGGTGCGTGATGAGATTGGGGCGCGTGAGTGAGTGGGTTTCTTACAAAGTAGTTCATCTTTTCTGCCATTTGGTTGTAGACTTTGAACTCGGCCGGGGTCAGAGGTGGTAACTCAGGCTTCGCTGGAGTGGCATCCTCCATCGACGGTGCTGCCGCCGCCGGCGTTGCTTGTGGTTGTTCAGTCGTGCTGGCAGACATGGTGTTGAAGGTACGGATATTCCGAAGTTCAAGGATTGGGTAGTGAGTTTTTGCGAATGCGCTGTGCGCCGGGAAGGGATGTCGATGGGGTCTGGAGATGAGATGAACTGCGCGGGTGCGGCTACTTTGCGACAAGATTCTGCTTGCAGGCGCTACCACTTTCATGGTATTTGGAGAAAGGGCAGTTCAAAGGAAGTTTCGTTCTCTGGCTTATTTCATGGAGGGGGAGGGGGGATGATCTTTGGAGGTTTTATCCTGGGATCATGCGCGCGCGGGAGACCACGCCGCCGCCGCCCCACCATCCGAGCGATATGCTAAGGCTTGTAGGAATTGCCCGCGGCGGGTAGACTAAACTGTTTACAGACGGAAGTAGGAAAAGTAGCCCCTGCAAGTACACCGCGCGGCTGACGGTGCTTGGATTTGGGGTTTGTTCGATTGGCCACCACTCCCCGCCAGATTCTGTGTTGGAGAGACATTGGAGACTGGCTAGAAGCCCACTTTGCTCCTAAGAGCAGAATCAGATGCCAGCAACTTCACGTTTTCTCTGGAAAAATATCGTGAACTCGACTGAGGCATTAAATGGAACATCTCATTCACCGCATTCACGACTTCTGGTTTCTCAATGTGACCGACCCATGGGTTGGAAGAGATTTCATTTCGGCCTTCGCAGATTGGTTGGTGACCCTCCTTACTCAGCTCTTTGAAAGCGGAAAGCAAGCGCGAAGGCGGGCGGCGCTGCGGCAGTCGCATTTTCCCGACTCGCTCTTTGACGTTATGAGAATCCACATATTATTCTCATTTATCCATCCGACCGCTACCGCGCGCGTTCCATTGGTAATAATGTAGGTAGGAGACAGAGACTCGGCCTCCGATCTTGTCCACGCCGCCCCGCTCCGGACCGGTACCCATCCGGAGTGCTTTCCCATATCCGATAGCGGGTCTTCTACTCACGCGGGCCCGGTCTCTCGGCCCGTCTACGGCATCTGCACTCATCACGTGTTCGTTAGGCCATGCGTGCATGCGGGGGCAGATTTGCACTGCACTCTTAACTCACACCAGCTCAACAGTATGCCACCTTAGACTTTATCGAGGCAGATAGGTGGTAGTCTTGTTTCACGGCATTGGACTCCTCGGCTGCTTTCCATTGGTCAGTACCGCTCCCTGAAGCTCGGTCGATTCCGCGGTCCGGCGGTCCCCACCATCACAGGCAGCAGCAGGCAACAGCACGACCAGACATGGGCAAAGGGAGAATTCGACAAGCAACGTGACTTCGTGGGAATCTCGCGTCCTGTGGTCGAGCCTCTGCGACTGTTAGGCGCCATCCTTAAACCATTTGAACTTTACCGTCGAGACGCGTTGCAGCCTAATTGGAACCACAAATATCCCACGGCCGTCTAGCATCGATCCCCATCCTTGCCTCTTAGCGATCCTCAAGGCGGTGCTGTACAAGAGCTCGAGATCTTCCGCACTAATAGATCGAAATCCATCTGCAATCCCATCGTCTCATCATTCGTACCATCGTGGTCAGGAATTGGATCGAGGCTGTTTTCATCAGCTCTTATCATACTCGGTCTCTGACTGCCACAAATGGAACTGGCAGCAGCTAATATGTCGACCACGCTGACTGTCCGCGAGCGGCTCACACTCTGCAAGTGGGCCGACAGCCTACCTGGTGACATCACTCCAACCCTCGCGCGCGGTGCGGAATGGGTCAAGAGCGAGTTCGGAAAGGATGTCCCCGAATTCGTCATCCGGACCGTCCTGGACCGGTCGGACATGACGGATGACTTTCAAGCCTACGTAAGACTTCCTTAACCAACCCCTATCATGGTAGTATAGTGGCTAACAATAAGGAAGAACGACGGCGAGATCGCCCCCCTGATACGCCCAGGTTTTGGCAAAGAATTCTGGGAGATGCCCGACGACGATGCCGCGTTCCCCAGCGCCGTGCAGGAGTGGAAGGCATCCACCCTGACGTGGGGAGAGATCGCCATCTTGTGGTTCGTTGAGAAGATCACGAACAAGCCCGATTGGCATGTCAAGGTCTTTGATGAGGAGATTGTTGCAAAGTGGAAGCAGGAGGTCATGGCTGTTGACTGGAAGGCTGTGGGTCTCAAGTATGCTTATTTCGACGACGATTTGTTTACCTTTGTAAGTACTAGGCTGCATCTGAGACGGCTTCTCGTTGAACAGCGACCCCTAACCTGCAATGCAGGCGCTTGCTGAGCTCCGCGAGAAAGCCAAGCTGTTCGAAGCCACTGGCCTGATCCCCATCTTCGATGCCTCGTCCGCCGTCATCAAGTCTGACAGCGCCATCACCCCGGAAGTAAAAGAGGAGCTCAAACAAGGCGTGGCCGCTCTCGAAAATATACCCGAGAACGAAAAGGACTGGCATCCCGGTAGCGACGGCAAGGTCTTGGACCTCGTGCACCCTTCTCTCTGGCCTCTTGTCTTTGGAAAGTCTCGCATCGTCGCCGCTAAGCGCATCCTGCTCAAAGACACGCTGGCGGCCTGCGGCACAGGAGACGTCATCCCCGTTCCCAAGAAGAGGTATCCCGACCACCAATCCTCCGACGACCTGTGGTCCGTCAAGTACCAGTGGCTCCCGTGCGACATCGACATCGAGGAGGGCAAGCCGAAAATCATGAGCTACATCAACAACCTGCACCCCCAGCATCATGCCAGTCTCTACACCACCATCGAAAAGGTGCTCGAGAAGGCTCTCCCCATGTGGGATCTGGTCTACAGGTGGCACGAAGACTACGAGATCCTCCGCATCCCCTGTGAATCAGCCCGGACACAATGCCTAGCGGAGTGCAGCCGGTGGTGTTGTCCCGAAAACCGCCCGGTAGACCCAGACGAGGCCGAACGTGACGAGGACGAATTCAACGACGACTCCGGCGGATATAGCGCCGAGGAGCCCAGCCGCGAAGTCTGGCGGAGAGACAAGATCTGGTTTGAACGCACCCACCCAATCGAGAAGCCACCGGTCCCCGCGTACAAGCCCATGGAGCTGCAGCCCAAGGACATCAACCTGACCTCCGGCTTCTTCAATCATGCCGACCGCATCCAGGTCATTGTGAAGCTCGCCAACATCCACCTCACGCCCGAGAAGCCGACGTACGACGGCGGGTCCTGGCACATTGAGGGCCAGCTGAACGAGCACATCGCCGCCACCGCGCTCTACTACTACGACAACGAGAATATCACCGACAGCCACCTCGCCTTCCGCACCGTCGCCGACAGGGAGGAGCTCATGGGGGAGCTCAACTACGAGCAGGGCGACTTCCACACCATTGACCGGACGCTGGCGATCAACTCCGTCGCGGACACGAACCAGCGCCTCGGCAGCGTGCTCACGCGCGAGGACAGGCTTCTCGCGTTCCCCAACGTCTACCAGCACTGCGTTGCGCCGTTTGAGCTCGTCGACAAGACCAAGGCGGGCCACCGCAAGATCCTCGCGCTGTTCCTCGTGGACCCGAGGATTCCGATAATTGGTACGGCGAATGTGCCGCCGCAGCAGAGGGGGTGGTGGAAGGAGGGCGCGGCGCCGGGAGACCGGTTGGGGACGTTGCCGCCCGAGGTTACGGATATGGTGTTTGATAATATGGATTTTCCGATTGGGATCGAGGAGGCCAAGAGGATACGGACTGATTTGATGGAGGAGCGGACGACGATTGCCGAGCAGGGGATGGGGGTGATGACGACTATGGAGTGGAACTTTTGCGAGCACTGAGTCTTGCGGAACCGGGACCCCGTTGTGTTGTGTTCGTATCGAAGGAAGGGGACCGCGCAGTCGTAGCGGTGAAGGGAGAGAAACATTGGAAGCTGTGTTGAGACGTTTGCTTGATCGGCCTGAAAGTTGACACCAGATATGTCAAAAGCTGTGCAAATCGTGTCACCCCAGCCTCAGCTCCTGACTGCGGTTGTGGTCCGATTGGACGATCTGACGGCATCCTGCAGTCCCGCAGTAAGACAAGTGGATTTTGTCTCATGTCGTCTGCCAATACGTTAGCTGCCCGTGAAACATCGAGAGTCGATGCCAGGGCACAAGAGCCTACTCATAAGGTTCGTCTCATTCAGGAGTACGCGTTGCTTGTTAGAAAATATGGTATAAATCTTGTCCCTTAACAAATTTGTCTCGATACTCACCTCGTACCGGCACACATTCTGGTGTCCTTCATGTCGGCCACTGAAACCATCTACTCCCAAACGCAGCAACTCATCGGCCTCACTTCATCATGCTTTACTATCTCATCCACAGCTTCAAGTCCAACAAGGACGCCGAACCTAGCCTCGAGCCACCAAACCACCAAGATGTCTCAACCTCTGAAAAATGGCTCGCCCACAAAATCCACCAACCAACAACCACCACTCCCACCCTGAACCTAGAGACCGCCACCGCCACCGTTGTCGACGACCTAAACCCAAGCCTCACCAACCTCCGCACCGTCGTCGAAAATGACCCCCACCTCGCTGTCCTAGCAGACCAAATGTTCACTCAAGCCGCCGCCCTCCAGCCCCGCGACCCGACAGAGCAACCCGCCGTCCAGTCCTTCCGCCAGTTCCTGCAGGTCGTCAACGTCATCATGCGCTCCGGGCCGCAGTTCTTTGACCGGCCGGGTAATGAGGATGCCATGGGGTTCGTGGCCGCGCCGATCAACGCCTTGTTGAATTATCCCATGGGCACGGCGGCGGGTTACGAGTTCTTTCGGAGGTCGGAGGTAAATGAGGCGATGGGGAAGGTGTTAAGTGCTTGGGGCGAGTTTCTTGCTTCGGGGGAGTCGAGGGGGTGTTTGAGGGCTTGGGTGTCTGCTTCTGGGCAGGTTGTGATGGCGGAGAGGGCGAATGGAAGGTTGGAAGGTGGAGGGTCGGGGTTTAAGGAGTTGTTTGTTTGTCCCGATGCTGAGGATATGGAGACGCTTGGGTATGAATCGTGGGATGCGTTCTTTGTAAGGCGGTTTCGGGAGGGGGTGCGGCCTGTGGAGTTTCCCGATGACGAGGACCACAACGGCGGGGAGAAGCTGTCTGTCACGGGCAGCAGTGGCACTGTTGACATTCAAGTCGACGACAACACCTCGGTCATCGTCAACGCGTGCGAGTCGGCGCCGCTGCAAGTCGTATCCGACGTCGCCCTACGAGCAGACGTCACGCTAAAGGGCCAGCCGTACTCCCTCGCCGGCATGCTCAACAACAACGCGCTCGCGCCGCAGTTCGTCGGCGGGACGATCTACCAGGCCTACCTGAACGCCTTCAGCTACCACCGCTGGCACGCGCCAGTGGGTGGGCGGATCGTCGAGGTCGAGATGATTCCGGGGACGTACTTCAGCGTCAACAGATACCAGGGTATAGCCGCGTGTGACAACGACAATGAAGACACAGATGGTCCGGATCCGCAGGCGCCGTGTAGATCGCAGGCGTACACCGCTTCCGTGGCGACGCGGGCGGTGGTGTATATCCAGGCGCGGAATCCGAGGATCGGGTTGATGGCGATTGTGTTTGTGGGTATGACGGAGGTGTCTAGCTGCGAGGTGACTGTACGGGCTGGGGAGGAGGTTGTGAAGGGGCAGGAGATTGGGATGTTTCACTTCGGGGGCAGTTCGCATTGTTTGGTGTTCCGGCCGGGTGTCGAGTTGAGGTTTGTTGAGAACCGATTTCCTGCGGGTCTTGAAGGGAATAATAGGGTCAATAGTGCGCTCGCTGTAGTTGAGTAAGAGCGAATGCTGGTGCGATTCTATACGCATAAGTTCAAGGCATAGACGGATTCAACATATTTAGTCTCTGGCTGAGTGATACTTCTAAGCACCCCCCGGATGTGAATCTGAGTAACTAATAGAATGTGCCGAAGAGATGTATTGCCTCAGACATATTTTGTAAGTAGTACACATGATCGAAATTTCGTTCTCTGACTGGTGTAAATATCAGAAAGATCGAACATAGACGCCGTGTACCTGGGGTTCGTGATGTAGCACGACAAGGGAAAGGGGGTTCTGGGTAGCCACGCACTTTTCATCGTGGTACTTCAGAGGCCATCTCAATAAACGACAAGACCTCAACGAATATGCAACGCATTCCTCCTTGTCTCGTCCGTGAACCAGAACCCAGCCGGCGATACCGAGTCTTCGGGTCTCATCAGCATTTCCCCTTCCATCCATCCCTGGACGAAGCAGGTGCCACCAAACCTGTACACAGTCTTCCCATCTACACTGTCAACCTCTTGCAGCAATACTGGTACAGAACACGTCGCTATCACAGCCAAGAGCCACGGCTTGTCGAAAGTCTTTTCAGAGATGTAAGAAGGCAAAAGGGCCATGTACCCCTTTTTCGTGATACAAAGCGTCCTTCCTCGAAGCACGGACTGTACGATATCAAACCACCAACGCCCTTCATAGCTGAAAGGCCTTTCGTGCGTCGGGATATGGCGCGACTTTGCAGTAATGCAGTCGTAGTGAAGCCACGCGCTCTGCTCCTTGGTCTTATTGAGGCGAGCACTCAAGGCCTCCAGCTTTTCTGGGTCCTGTCCGCGGCGATTCCAGGCCGAGGTCACGTCGCCGTGGAACATGGCGATGGCTGCTTGCAGAGGATCATCGTACGGGTTGGCTTCGCGGTCTTTATAGATCTTTGGTATGGCTGCTGTCCACTCTTGGAACTTGTAGAAGGCGTCTGGATCGGGTGGATGGAATACGTGTCCTGAGGGGATTCTCCCTGGGTCTTCGATGATTTCATCTATCTCGTCTATGACAATGCCGCGACAGTTGAGAATGCCCTTGTTGAAGCTAAAGAGTTCTTCAAAGTCGCGAAGCTGTCCAATTCCTCCATCGGCGGAGTAAAGCTCGCCGTCCAAGTCGTCCATCAGCCTCATGGACCTCATGGGGATCCTCTCTCGGCGGACGAGGCAGCTTGTGGCTGCTGGGACGGTCCAGTCGGGACACCACGACGGCATGAGACTGTAGAAGTTATCGACGTTGTGCCATGGCTCAGAGGCGGCGATGATATCGAGACTTCCGTGCTGTCTTGACCAAGCTGTTGCGAAGTCAACAAAGACTTGTTGGCGGCTTTTGTTATAATCCAGCTTGAAGTCGAGCCCCTCCTTATCCTGCGCCAAATTCCACAGAGCAAAGATCTTGTCTCTGCCGTCGGTTGCCTGGAAGTCTCGTGTGAGAATGGCGGCCTCGAGAAAGCCAGGGCTGTCTTTCCGGACGGTGGGTGAGAAGAACGGGGAGTAGAGTTCTCCTCCGGCCATCAGGTGCCTAAAGTAGAAAAGTTTACGGATAAAGATGAGCTCGTCGTACGATAGACCGAACTGGTGTAGCTGCGGGTCTGCGCTCATCATCTGCGTCCTGAGAACGGGGTTGAAAGCAATCATGGCTTGCAAGTTGTACGCGGCGGCGTCGAGGGACCCGAAAGCGACGGCTTTGCGGTTGTCGACTATCACTGCGGGATCTGACGAGATGGCGACTTCTTGGACGACCCAGACTCGTCTGAAGTACGGACGGCACATGAACTTGTACAAAGCTGCACAACGCGCAGGATAGAGATCCGGGCCAATCTTGTTCCCCTCTTTCCCGATATTGTACTCACCCTTCTTATTCATCTCAATCTTGAGCTGGTCCATCGGCTTAACAAAGTCCAGCGCCATATCGGTCTCGTCGCTGTGCTCGCCGACGTAGCAGATGACTTGGGATGCGCGGTCATAGATGTCAAACATGCGTGCAACCTGTCTAGTCCGCTCGGCAACGTTTAGTTGTTCGATGCACAAGGCATCGATCCAGATGGGCGTTGACACTTCCTTGCTCCGTATGGTACGCAAAGCCTGCTCTAGGTTCCGCCGGACCTGCATCCTATGGCCGTTGACAACGATCTCGACTGTATCCCCGGCGTTGCCCCAGGTATACGACAAAGCGTGGTAGGACACTTCGCACACCATCGGGCAATGGGCCAGATGGGCGATGACTGGTGCCTCGCGGTCCTCTGAAGGTGTCACGACGAGAATACGGATCTCGCCGACGAGCATGTCGAGCGGCACGTAGTCGAGGTTCGTAACGGTCGCATCGTTGGATGGGCTTTTCCCTAGCTTGATTGGATAGATTTTGGGCAAGGTGAACCGGAACGGTGGCTCCGATTTGTCTTGAATGTAGTGCCAGGTCTTGTCCCATTTTCGATACTTTGATTGGATCCTCTTTTCCACTATGCCCCTCTCCAGCAGCTCGGTGACGACCTCGGTCATGCTCACGACCTGAGTTGCCCTTGCGTACATTGAGTCGAGGAAGTCACGGGTCCAGTACTCCTTCTGATCTTCTGCTGAGGAGAATTCTTCGAGGCAGATGTGCCGAATCCATAATGTCACGGGCAGGCGGTGACCGCGAAAGTATCTGAGAAAGACCTCCAACGCGACTGGGACGACGAGTCCCTTGCCATCGATCTCGATGACATCCCTCAGCAGCCGATAGCCTCTACTGTCTCTGATAGCGATGAACGGCCCGGCTTTGGCGAGCGGTCGTACTTCTATGCTGCATCTTACGTGGTTCTGTGGATCGCTCTTGTCGCCGGGACACGGATGGAGGATGAGGAAGCGCTGCTCTTGTGCATCTCGGTCGATGGGCGAGTATTCGTATTCCGGTATGTCTAGTTCCCAGCGATTTTCCAGCTCCCTGCGCAATGAGTTCCCAGGGTATGTCATGGCAATTTGGACAGTCGATCAATAAAATGTCAAATACTCCGTAATACCATGCCCTATGCACCGAGACTGGACGCGATTCCTAGCCCACGTATGTCAAACATTGAGAGTGTCGCGGTGGGTTTCAGTTAAGACCTGGCATTTCATCTTTTAATAGGCATCAGCATTCGCCTGATTTAGTTCCATAACTGAAGGAAGTGGCAACTTCTATTCGTAGAAATCAAATGGCTATGCATAAGCGCTATTACTGCATAATATTTCGAATCCATCCAATGAGCCGTCATGCAGAATATAGTACGCATTGCCAATTGAAAGCATTCGGCACGAAACATAAAATCTACATTCAAACAGTAGCCTAAACTGGAACAGTTTATTCCAGTACACGGTGCGCAATTATACAGATTGCCGCATGCTTCGGAAATTCGAAGTCTGGCACTCAGAGTAACAAGACTGTGTGATGACACTTCTTGCTTATTAACACCGCACACTTAGTTCGGATCCAGAATGGAGCACCATGACATTAGAGCTGTTGAATAGTGACTGGCATGGTTTGTGAGCTTCTAGAAAGTGCGAGGAAATCAGCTATGTTAGCATCGAGAAGTTGAATCTACAAACTGGGTTGAGGTTCGGGCTTCCGAAATGAAGGGTCAAATTGTTTGGCAGCAGGACCACACATATCACTCTGCAGAGATTGCGCCAAGCAAGAGTTGAGTTCCTGATGTCTATGGAAACTCCGAGTGTGCCTTGAATCCTGGATGTATGTATAAGTCATGTAATTACTAAGGTAATCGGTGGTTCATCTGAAAGCACTAGAGTTGTAGTTTGCTTGAACTTACTCAATCTTATCGCTTCAATATCAAATGGTCAGTCAATTTCCCCAGTCAATTTCTCCAAGTGTAAGGGCGTTTACGTTAATTATGAATATGAGAATCCTAGCTTTTGTCGGCATTTTTACGTCGTAAGGTACTCCCGGGCCCCGGCCCCAAGTTTTGTGAGATGCGCTTCAAGCCCCAGATAATAGACATTCTAGTAAGGTTCGAGGCTCGATAACTAATTTGACCTGGGCTGCAGCTATCGCCGCAACATTTCCCAATCTAGCGAACGTTTTCCCGTCATTGTGCTGGTAGTATTACTGACGGATACATGAATCGCCGAAAACATCACTAATTTTCGGATATCTCAATTTTGGAAACAATGGAGCCTGGTTGACATTTTTGTGTTTTTATTTATTTTTCTAGTTGAGGCCTAGATTTCTGAGCTTTGCTATTGCACATCCACTACTCATCAAAGATGGTGGCAACAACAGCACCAGTGAGAGTGACCTGACCAACCTTACCACCCTCAGCCTCGGTGATGATCTTACCCGAGACGAGGTCGCGCTTCCAGATGACAACGGTGCGGTTGTTCTGGTGACCGACAGCGATGAGGTCGCCGGCCTTGTTGATGGAGAACTGGCGGGGAGACCAGCCGCCGGAGGGGGCAAGCTGCACCAACTCGAGGGAGCCGTCGTCCTTGATGGCGAAGGTGGACATCGTGTCTGAGGGGCCGGAGCCGAGGACGGGGGAGTCGCGGAACGAGACATCGCGGTTCGAGACGATGATGAACTTTTGGTCGGGCTGGGTGAATTGTCAGTCAAAGAGTTCCACAACCACGATCATTACCAATCCGGATGTAGAATGCGCCCGCTGGCCCTAATTTGGGAGATGCATAAGGCCGTGGGGGCCGACCCAGGATTGAAATAAAGCCTAGAAAAAGATCTGCGACAGTGCAGGGGGTGGGTTTTTCACAAAAAACAAAATAGGAAATGGAGACCCAGAACAGATGAAAAAGAACTCAAACTCACAGTGATGGCAATCTCGCTTGTCGGGGCCTTGGTGGCAGGGTAGTCGGCGTTGACGGAGGGGATGGACGAGATCTTGGTGAAGGCGAGGCCGGTCTCCTTGTACTCGACCTTGTAGGAGTAAATGTTTTGGTCGAGCTCGCCGTTGAAGAAGAAGACGACGTCGCCGTTGGCCATGGTCTTGAAGACACCGTGGCGGGGCCCGACGCCGGGGCCGGTGACAAGGCCGTCGACTTCCTTGATCGGGGCGACGCTGTTCGGGTCCTTGGTGTAGACGCGGACCCGGTCACCGCCGAGGTCGGCGAGGAGAACGTACTGGTTCTTGGGGTCGATAATAACGTGATGAAGGTAGCTGAGATCCTGACGGGCGGTCACCGGGCCGGGCTTCTCGAGGGTTGGGTAGAACTCCTGGAGCGGCGCGGTGCCGGGGAGAGCTCCCTTATCGCCCAGGGCGATGACGGAAACTGCGCTCTTGTTGCTAGTTGAGACATCGTGTTAGCTTGAAACATGACTTTTGTTTAATGTCTTTAAGGTACAGATTGAGTTGCAGGTCAAAGTCCGAATAGCCGGTGGGAGGCCTTGCGGAAGTTTTCCCAGCGACGCTTAACTATCCCACCGGAAGCGCCAAAACAAACGACACACGGACACAACAGCAGTGCTTATTTCGACGTTGGCAATTTGGGACTTACTATGAAGCAGTAACATAACCGCGAGCACCAGACTCGGTGGTGACAATCTCACCAGCGACACCGCTGGCGGGCGCCGGGATGCGAGCGATGCGGGTCAGGGCGCCTCCATCCCCGATAGAGAAGGAGTTTAGTGAGCCGTTGGGAACCGAGTTGGAGCCCCGGTCGAGGCAATAGAGGATACGGTTGGCCGAGTCCAGGGTGAGCCAGGCTGGGTTCACCTCGCAGTCTGCCGACTTGGAGGCCACGGATAAGCTCGCGTTGGCGCCGGTGGTGAGGGAAAGGGTTGTGACATTTCCGCCCGAATCAGCCGCGTAAAGGGTGACGGCGTTGCAGGAGGCCGCTAGAAAGGCGGAACCTGCCAAGAGGCTCTTCATGGGTGAGGTGCGCATGGCGGATGGATTAGAAGCCGATCGTGTAAGCGGAAAAAGGGTCGATATGAGAGAAAAGAATGTGCTCAAGTGAGTGAATGGGAAAGGATAAGCAAAATGAGTGGATTGTGGTGTAATGAGCGAATGTGGTGAGGTAGAAAACAGGCAGGTCAATCGCAACCGAGGGGTGGGTAAACGGCGATTTAACTGCAAACGAGGTTGGCGATGTGAAGGATGAGAATGAGTGGATTCGGACTCTTTTAGTCCAAGTCTTTTGCTGAAAAGAGCGATTAGAATTTCTGCTTCCTAGTCTGCCAAGTCTTCGCAATAGTTCTCCCTCATCTAGGATCGTGAACCTGAGGGGATTCGAAACCTGTTAATATACAAACCAAAAAGGTAATGAGTGCAATCGGATGGCCCCGAGCTTCAGAGTCGCAATTGCAAAGCCCGACTTCCCAACTGAACCTGCCAAGACTCTTCTGCCCAAGGTGCCGGTATTCACGGAGATTTCAGGGGCCCTCCAGTTTTTGCCTGTCGTTCCTCAGTTCTTCTGACTCGCTTTTCGAAGGTTGTTTAACAAGACGCCTCATCGCCAAGACCAAGCAGTGTGGTGAATGCTATAACGGTCAAGAGCTAAACTCCGCGTGTACTCCCCAAGGTGGTAAGGGTCAAAACTCCGCGAGTGTGTGGGGGCCAACAGTTGGCGTTTGCCATTCCCCTCGGTGTCGACTATTGCCGCTGCTACACGCTACGCCTGCTGTGCCTGGTCTGAAGACATCTGGCGCCTTTTTGCGCCCCAATGACAAAACCTTAAAAAACGGGCGCCGGGGTGGTCGGTAGTGCCGAAAAGGGGGACGGGCTCCGGTTCCAGAATGACGGCGACATAGAGAAGACGCTTGGGAGCTAGGTTTGGCCTGCTTCATGGGGTGAATCACCCGGACAAGGTTCTCTGCTTTGAGTAGGTCAAGAGGCTGAGCGGTCAGCGCCAAGACCTAATACAGAACCAGATTGATTGATATGATTAAACAAGGCGTGATTGATACTTCTCCCTGGCTTTCGAGTCTCAATGAATGGGTCGTGGAGTCGTTGAAAGTGGAACAACGCTAAGTCAGGGAGGGGACAGACGCCAAGATCGGGTAGCACCGTGGCCCTGGCTTCAAGAGATATTTGACTTTGAGACGGATATCGAGTGTAAGGCGACGGCCGAGGATCCGAGACCGATTGCCATTCCCCAAGGCGTCTCTACGAGAATATCCGTATGAGTCTTTAGAGGGAGACCCTCAATGGGATGGTCCCATATATCCCGCGCTAAGTATAAGACGAACCCGTGTACAGGCTCGGATACTGATTACAGACTCCTGTCTTTAAGCCTCACAGCTCAAGTCTTCAAGATCTCCATCTTTTGATCCTTACATTCGTTTCTTTATTACCAGGCTGTATAGACCTGTACATACTACAGCTATGGATTCCACATTCTCTCTTAGACGCTTAGCCGTCGCTACACTCCTTTGTGCTTCTCCCGCTCTCGTCAGCGCGCAGGCCGAGAACAAGGCCGCCGCTCTCCAGTCTTGCTTGACGACCGCCGGTGTTCGCAACGTCATCAGCACCGATGCCACCTGGGCCGATGAGACCACCGGCTTCCAGAAGCGTATCAAGGTCGACCCGGCCGCCATCTCATTCCCCGAGAACAAGGACCAAGTCGCCCTGTCTCTTGACTGCGCCCGGAATGCTTCCACTTCGGCGTCTCCCCTCGGCGCTGCCCATTCCTTCCAGGCCTACGGCTTCGGAAACCCGGGGAGTCTGGTGATTAGCATGGCTGCTTTCAACTCCGTCTCCTTTGACGCTGCCACCAACCGTCTCACCTACGGCGGTGGTACCCACGTTGGCCCCGTCCTCAAGTACCTCTGGGACAACCACGGCCGTCACTTCCCCCACGTCCGCGGTGCTCACGTCGGTCTCGCTGGCTCCAGCATCGGTGGCGGATACGGCTCTTCTTCCCGCCACCTTGGTACTCCCATGGACAACCTCGAGTCTGTCGAGTACATGCTGTACAACGGCACCATCGTCAACGCCGCTAAGGGCTCTGACCTCTTCTGGGCTGCTCAGGGTGCCGGTGCCTCCTATGGTGTCCTTCTCTCTGTGACCACCAACACCCACAAGCCCCTTTTCGAGACAGCCGTCAACTTCACCATTAACGGCGGCCAACTCGACTCTACAGCCGCTGCCAAGGCCGTCATCGCCATCCAGGACTTCTCCCTCTCCAAGGACTGCCCCGATGAGCTCGCTCTCCGCTGGTCCCTCAGCGGCCCCCCTTACACCGGCACCGGCTACTTTTACGGCAACCCTGCCGACTTTGACACCGTCATTGCACCCCTTGTCACCGCTCTCAAGGCCATCGGCAGCAACGCCACCGTCGCAAAGACCGAGCTCCCTTTCTGGGACATGGAGGTCGCCGTCGCCGGCGCCGGCATGAACCAGCCCAACGGCGGTACCCTCGGTGGCCGCTCCTTCTATACCCAGGCCCTGACCATTACCACCGACCACCCCTTGACCGAGGCTCAGGCCAAGACCCTATACGAGAGCACCACCATCGCCTTCAACCGCACCGACCTCCGCAAGTCCGGCTTCCTCGACCTCTGGGGCGGCGTCTCTCGCGACATCGCCGATGCCGACACCGCCTACGCCCACGGCAAGAACCTCTGGCTCATCCGCTGGGAGGCCAACTCCGTTGATGCTACCTCCTACCCCGCCGACGGCACCACCTACATGAAGGGACTCATCAAGCCCTTCGAGGATGCTCTCGTTGCCGGTGGCGCTCCCCTCCGTGGCTTCGTCAACTATGCCGATACCGAGCTCTCTGAGGCCGAGTGGAGCTCCCGTCTCTACGGCTCCAACTTTGACCGTCTCAAGCAGCTCAAGACTGTCTACGACCCCGAGGGTGTCTTTGTCAACCACAAGCAGGCTATCCCCCTTCCTTGAGCGGTGTTAGTAGACTTTTCATGATTCTTGGATATACTTTGGGAACAGCAGGGGAAAAATTGACAGAATACCAATTATTTCGAACAAATTACCAAAGCTTTGATTTCACTTTCCAATCTTCTTCCAGAACCAGTGCCAACAATCCGTTCCAGTGACGTAGTTTCAATTGTGAGCATGCGATGTCCACGTCTCGACTGAAACCTCGTTCGAGGCCTCCACCTTCGTTTCTATTATTCGCATGCTCGTTAGCGATGAGGTTTCAAAAACTCTCCGTCTAAGGTGTCCATGCTCTCCAGTATGAGTCGCGTTCACGCGTAGCTTACTGTGTGCGGAGAAGAGCATGATGCTTCTCCAAGTTCTCCCCTCCATTTCCGCGGGGTAAAATCCACAGTCCACAAAAACACACAAGTGGAGTTCCTTCGGTCGGCATTCTCACGAATCACTCAGCCCCGGCTAAATGCAACTTGTGGAGGCGTGGGGTCAAATCATCTCAAAGGCTCAACTCACTCTTGGCTAAGTTGGGCTTTGGAGAGCCATCTTTGATAAATATTAACCTCATTCTTTGTTTCCCAAAGTTGGCTGTTGATTTGCGCCTGATTTCTTGCATTGATCACCAATACCAGTTGTTCTTCAAACTCCGAGTTCACAATGCCTCAAGTTAGGAATCCAATTCTTCCCGGGTTCAACCCGGATCCTTCGATATTGAGAGTCGGAGATGATTACTACATCGCGACATCAACCTTTGAATGGTTTCCCGGCGTCCAAATTCACCACTCGAAGGATCTGGCAAACTGGGAGCTCGTCACAAGACCCTTGAGTCGCAAGAGTCAGCTCGACATGCGAGGGGACCCAGACAGCTGTGGTGTCTGGGCCCCTTGCCTTTCTCACGACGGCGAGAAGTTCTGGCTGGTCTTCACCGATGTCAAGCGTAAAGACGGCTCCTTCAAGGACACCCACAACTACATTGTCAGCGCGCCAGCCATTGAAGGGCCCTGGTCCGACCCGTTCTACATCAACTCGTCCGGCTTCGACCCGTCCCTCTTCCACGATGACGACGGCCGCAAGTGGTTCGTCAATATGATGTGGGACCACCGCCGCCGCTTCCACGCCTTCACTGGCATCGTGCTCCAGGAGTTCGACCCGAAAGCCGGAAAGCTCATCGGCCCAAAGAAGAACATTTTCCGCGGCACCGAGCTGGCTCTCGTGGAGGGCCCGCATCTATATAAACGCAACGGATGGTATTACCTCCTAACCGCCGAGGGTGGCACGGCGTACGAGCACGCCTGCACCCTCGCTCGTTCCCGCGATCTCTGGGGTCCGTACGAGCTTCACCCGCAAAAATACGTCATAACGTCAAAGGACGCGCCCGATGCGGCGCTTCAACGCGCTGGCCACGGCGATATTGTGGACACGCCCGACGGAAAGACCTACATGGTTCACCTGACGGGGCGTCCCACGACGGAGAAGAGGCGGTGCGTTCTTGGACGCGAGACCGCGATCCAGGAGGCGTACTGGGGTGACGATGACTGGCTCTACGTCAAGAACGGCCCCGTACCGTCTCTGTACGTCGAGGTACCTGGTACCAGAGATGATACTTCGTACTGGGCGGAGAAGAAATACACATTTGAGAACGGCCTGCCCAAAGACTTCCAGTGGCTGCGGACGCCGGAACCCGAGCGCATCTTCTCAACCGAGGACGGAAAGCTCACGCTCATCGGGAGGGAATCGATTGGATCTTGGTTCGAGCAGGCGCTCGTCGCTCGCAGGCAGACACACTTCTCCTACGACGCTGAGACCACCGTCGACTTTGCGCCCACCGATGAGCGCGAGTTCGCAGGGTTGACAGCGTACTACTGCCGCTACAACTTCTTCTACCTGACCGTCACCGCGCACGAGGACGGGAAGCGCGAGCTGTTGATTCAGAGCTCTGAGGCTTCGTGGCCCGATAGCGACCTCACGATGCCGTTTCCCGAGGCGGTTGCGCTGCCTGATACGGGCAAGGTGAAACTCGCGCTGACGATTCGCGGGCCGAAGCTTCAGTTCTACTATGCTCTCGAGGGCGAGGAACTCAAGGCTATTGGTCCGGTGTACGATGCTTCCATCATTTCGGATGAATGTGGTGGGCACCAGGCGCATGGAAGCTTTACGGGTGCTTTTGTTGGTGTTGCTGCGTCTGATTTGAATGGGACTGCTAGACGTGCGGCTTTTGATTATTTTACGTACCGTCCTGTTCATGATGAGACCGACCGTTATGATATTTAATAAAGATTCCCTATCGTCTCCGTCTGTACGAGGGCGCTGGCCTTATATTGTACGTCAAATTTTGGCAAGGCATGGCAGAATCAAACGGTTCTGGACTGAAATGCCTATTTGAAATGAATATCTCGAAACATTCGGTTTTGGTAGAACGATGCAGTCTCATGTAATAGGCGTTCCAAGTCTTCGAATCAATGAGCTCCTATGGCTGAAATTCGATCGTGTCGAGTAAAGCAGACACACAAATGATGCTGTTCACGACATGCCTCAGACGAAAAAGATTCATCGCCAAGACAAGCTGGTCGACGAGTAGCGGAGGCATTGATGTTCTGTCATTCTTCGGGCTGCACCTGAATATCGGACTTGGCCTAGAACTTCCCCCTAGCCCTATTTCAAAGTAGTCAGGCTTCCTTCTGGGACGCAAGTCAAAGCAAATCTTACACCAAAGGGAGCAGTCGGTTGACCATGCCGTAAGAGCTTATTGCGAGCAGGGGAAAACCAACACTGCGTATGCTGCCAAGAACGCCTACGTGGACAGGGATGGTGCGCGGTGTATTGCTTGCTTAGGATGTTAAGCCCCATCTTTATCACCAACCGCTTTAAAAACAGGTAGCGCCCTCTTTTCTGGTTGACAACAACTTCCAACAGCATCCATCCTGCGGCACAGTTTCGCCTAGCCTTTACCGGAAACTATCGCACAACCCTAAGAGTCGCCAGCCACGTCTCACAGCATGGAAGAATATTTCGCCACGCGCAAAATCGAAGAGCTACCTAGGCATCGCTCTGACTGGAAACTTGACGCGTTCAGGAGGACTTGCGAAGACATGAGAGACCTCAATTATCCCACCTGGGGCTTCGTCATTTATCGTTGTACCTACGATGATGAAGATCTCTGGGTCCGCTACCTGTCGCAGCTCAAGGACTTTGCCCATGAATGGCTCGTCAAGACTCGCCGAGCTGAGCTGTTAGAACAGTATCTCGATTTTCATGTTATTGAGGATCGTGCCACCCTTGAGAATGCCTCGAGACAGGACCTTAGGCGACACTTCAATCAATGGACTTCGACTCAGAACATTCCCGCCGGGGACGGCTTCTTCTGGAGCAAAACAGGGGCAGAACTACCTCGTTTCCGCTTCTTTCTATACGTCGACAAGCAAATTCTCGCCACCGTTGTTCAATTCCAGAATGCAGACAACGCATACACTGGCCATCCAATGTTCCGATTGTTACTTCCTCCAATGGTTATCGCAGTCGTAGATGGTTCTTGGACTCCAGACACCGTGCAGAGTTATGAGCCACAGAATGAAGACGGGTACCCTGAGATTGATGGCAGTTCGAAGAGATACGTCGGCTTCGAATATTACCTGGCATGTTACGCCACTGCGTTGTACGAGACCCTCCACGGGCCTGGGCTTGTTGACTGGTCTTCTTACACGCGTCCGCCGGCGATAGGACCCACGGGAAAAGAGACAATGTCTTGATAAATGTTCGGCCTCAACAGTAAAACTACCTACACATGGTATCTAGAGGTCATACAACACTTCATGTCACATGTTACATCACGCAGCTCAGAATATACTCAATGTCTGTCAGGCTCTGCCCGGATAGGGGCTAGCATAGGACCGACGAGGGAGGTCTGAGCAACAAAGGAGCAGCTCGAGCATATATAGAGCGCAGAGAGTATACTTCGAGGGAGGGGCAGATTTCAGTAATTCATCCTTTTGACCCTAACAGCAGTTGGCCTCTGTGAGCTTCTTCCCTGCGTCGTATACCTATTGACAATGTCTACATGTGGCAGACTGACACCTGGAACGCCATGTCTCGATCCACCAGCACTGTCTTGTCAAAAGAACTGCGTGCATTCTGGGACGACCTGAACGGCTTTGATCTGGCCACCGACGAGAGGACTCAGCCAAATGCAATAATTACGAGCATTCACTTGCGTCCTCCCTAGATGGAATCTCTGAACTATTGGCAAGGGCCTTCGCACATCCGGTGCATCAGCAGGCCCATGTGAAGGCTTTTTGTATCATCACCTCATTCATCTGATATTCAAGCAAGCTGCTATAATTATACCGAACCTCTGCTCGTCCTCTTAGCCCCCTAGAAAACCATGCACAAGCGGCCCTTGAGCTGATTAGATAAATAGTGCTCCGCCATCTCGTTAGCCTGTTCAACATCGTACGTCTTCTCAATGTGCGTTTTGCAACCATTCTTTGCATGCAACTCCACCATCTCCCTGCTCCGTTCAGGAGTGCATATCAACGCACCACGGATAGTCTGCTCCTTGAAATTCAGCGCAAAGGGATCGACCTCAAAAGGCCCATCGGCGGGAAGACCGACATCGACCAGCACACCACCCTTGCGCAAGAATTGCTGTCCGAACCTCACAAGCGGCCGTGCCTCGGTGGTGATGACGACGCGGTCGACGCCGGGGTTGGTATCATAGAATGAAGTCTGGAGCTCTTCAACAACCTTCTTCTGAGACTCCTCTGTGTCGATGAGGTACGTGCAATCGGGCTTGAGGTGTGAGGGCACATCGTTGGCTAGGTCGAGTCCTTCTTGTCTGTTGTCGATGACGATGACTTTGTATCCCAACGCCTTGGCGTATTGCACACCGAGGTGTCCCAGGCCACCGATACCCACGATAGCAAGCCACTGGCCCTTCTGCCCCTGCGCGGCACACAGCGCGCCGTAGACCGTTGCGCCAGCGCAGAACAAGGGCGCGGCCTCGGCCCAAGGGATGGATTCGGGAATCTTGGCGACGACACGGGCGTCGGCTTTCATGTACTGCGCGAACCCGCCGTCCAGGGTAAGTCCCAGCATGCCGACGAGGTTATCGCATACCTGTCTCCCTTGGTTGCACGAGTTGCACTTGCCGCAGCAGCCATAGGTGTTGATAGAACCGACACGGTCACCGACTTGAAGACCCTGCTTGCCTGCTTCGGAACCGAGCCTGATGATGGTGCCGGCGGGTTCGTGGGAGCCGACAAGGCCTGGTTTTGCGCCGGCCGAGGCGTAGACACCCTGCTGGACCTGGAGATCTGTGTGGCAGTAGCCTGCGGCGGCAATCTTGACGAGGACGTCGTTTGGGCCGAGGTCGGTCGGGACGTTTACATCCTTTACCTCATAGCCTTTGTTGAAGTCTTTGATTGCCGCGGCGCGCATTTGTTGGGGGATCTGGTCTGCCATGTTGGAAGGAGGTTGAACCAATCAGTAGCGATGTCGCAATCAGTAGCGATGTCGCAATGTTGTTGTTACTCAGGATTGGGTATGTTTGGCTCAATGCAATTGGAAGATACCAAAAATGGGGTTTAATAGGGTGACCAGAAAATGAGTTCACAAGAACCTCTTTGTCTTTGATGTCTTTCAATACTTATAGGCTGGCGAGACCGTCAACCGGTGACCGATTTTGTCTGTGAAACGTCATAATAGACGCTCATCAGATGTGATGCGGAATGCAATATCAGCGTCACAGGGTCCAATGATAGTTACGTCAAGTGGAACAGTTTGACGGACTTTGCAGCCTCATAGTGTCATAAAAGTGGCCCATTCAGAAACGCTGGTCCGGGAGCACATGAACGGTATCGGACCCCATTCAGCATGTAAGCTTTCGGAAAAATTGTAGTATCGTCGATGTCTGCCACTTCTCTGCCATGTAACTGACATGTCAACGATGGTGAACATTATGCAGTACCAGAATTCGATCTTCTCACACTTACAGCATCGGTTAGAACTTCAAGTCTATTGGTTGCTAGTGGTAAACTGGTAAATGTCGGTGAGTTTGGAAAAGTTCACAAATGTGTGAAGTCGATGTCCCGTCGCCATATGCAAACCCAAGTTACGACGTCGGCCGATTACCGCTGTCTCAAGTACGGTGATGTAACCTTGAAATCATCACAACAGTTTCGTCCGGTGAGAGTGCATCGGAGCTTTACACCCTCGGTGACATCGGTGTGAGGCAAGCTAGATCTGTGGGCTCAACTCCACCTAGACCCACCGTGCCGAGCGGGATCCTGAGATGCATCCGCCATCGAGATCGCGCTGGATACAGACCCGGGTTCTCTTCAATATTATACACGTTTTGATAAGAACGCTAAGGGCGCAATTAATTGCGAGTCTAGTTGTAGGGCTCTACGTTCCTTTCTCAATACCCCATCATGACCAGGTGCATCTCGTCTTAATGTTGGGCTGACCTGCTGCGCCAAGGGTTGGGTGGTAGACCTTCTTGGTGTCCGCAGTAACGGGATCCACCACCTGGCACTGGTCGCCCTCGTCGTAGTAGCTCCCCTTCAACTCCGTCTCACAGATTCTCTGCCTCCAGTTGCGCAGGCTGTCATTGTACGCGGCAGGTGGTGCTGGTGAACAGCTGGCGTGGAAGACGGTGATATATTCGGCCAAGACTGTGCTAGACAGGGCGAACAAGATGGTTGCTGTCTTGAGATGCACTGTGGAATGTTAGGAATGCAAGTCCGGTTCTTGAGTATTGGGAGAATGTTTGACTAACTGATGAAGTAGTGATTGTTATGAGGAGCGATTGATTTGATGTTTGCTTCAATCGCCTTGAACGAGATGTGACCATAACATCTGACATGCATTGAAAGACCGGATTGGTGTGGGCTTAAGTATACCGGACCCAGCACGAAATCGCGGCATTGAATACTATTACTGTTCGAAGTTCAATTAAATTGAAGGAAACTCTAAGAAACAGCTAGGAGTTGAAAGTCGAATGTCGCATTCGCTTTTCCCCCTTTTGAAGTGCTAAGCTTTGTACTAAGTGGGCTGCAAGACGCCCGCTCGTTCCGATCACACAGACCACAACGACATCACTGAAGTATTGAAAATATCGTTTCGTCGTTGGAAAAGTTCTTCAAGTCTAAAAAGAGAATCATTTGCGTTCTGGGCTTTTGCGCTTATTATTTGATTAATTGATTGTGTGTTACCAAGTCGAAGCTGGTCACGTCTGATGTCTCGTTCCCAGGATTCTGATGCTGTCCCAGCCCGACGGAAGTTATGACTCCGTCTCCTTCGGCTATACGCCAGATTCAGGACCAATAAACCTTATTTAATGTCAAGCTGCTTAAGCAATACTTACTGGATTTAACGCCGAACTGTAAACTCCCAGAGAAGCAGTGGGTGACCCACTATGCTTGAACAAGGGCTTATATTATCAGTAATCCAGCTTGTTCACTAATAGCTGCCATCCTACATCGACACTGTTATGGATCGTTTAGCTAGTCCGCAAGGAATTCCGTCTTCTGAACCTGCCCGTCGTGGTTTAAAGAGCCTTTGAATATTTCTTCCTGAGACTGCACACGTTACCGAAGCACACTTAGGGAGACGGATCTTTCACAAACGGGTCCTTGCAATACGTGAGTCTCATCCGATGTGTTTGAGGTCGAAATCCCGCTACTTTTCTGTCTATTCGTGCTCCAGGAACGATATTCTCTCCAGTCATGACGGGGCATTTCCTGATACTGCTCTCACTCACCCATGTTGGCACAGTTTCCAAGACCTTCGCTCTATCAAGTCCAAAAAAACAACGGAGCAGAATGCCTCCCACTCCCACTCTGATTGATGACTCTGTGGATAATTGATACGAAGAAGTCCTTTGTCTGTCTCATGAATCAGTCGGCAATGTTGACAATGAGTGCACCGGGGATGGGGTCCGCCTTGACCCAGTGGCCGGACTTGCTGAGTACTTCGAGACTGTCAGAAGAGTCTTGAGTCACAATGGTGAGGCATTCAACGTCAGTGTGTGTGCTGATATCGTTCTGCTCGTCTACCGAGTGGTTTTGCTCAAGGGAGTGGAGAATGCGCATTCTCGCTTCTGGCCGCTTGACATACCCATCGAAGTATTCTCTAGGCAGGTGGAGCGCGAATGCGAAGTGATCCGGCGCAAGAGCCTCAAGAGCTTTGTGTGATAGGCGTATAGATTGTCCCGGAGACCAGGTAGGTCGGCAGGCAGATGCTGACGGACTTCAACTGCTCCCTAGTCTTTCTGCGTGTCTTAGGCCTAGTTGAAGGCTTCGCTCAGATCTGAGAAAGGGTCAACAGAGAAGAAAAAGCCCTGATCTTCTAGAATTTAGATCTTGACCTATCCTGAATTTTCCCCATCTTCAGGTCTTGTTTGCAACAATGACGTCTTCTTTGTCACGGAGCCGCCGTCTAATTCGGTGCGTAGAAGTACCTTAAATCAAGATACAGATACTGACTTGGACATCTATGTCAAGAAAGATACCCGTCCATTGCCTCCATGCCGTCGAGCCTACAGTCCTTGGGAGTTTGTGGGGTTATTGACGGTCCCCGGATCTTTCAATATAGGCGCTTAGGTAGACGACGGGTTCTTCCCGATTTCCTTGGGACTGAACGTCTGGGTAAGCGATTTAGCCCATTCCGCGTAGAACTAGAGGCAACGATCCGTAAGCTGATGTGGCTAAAGCAATCGATGATTGCAATCGTCGTCGCTCACACCTTTGTTGGGTTTGTGTGCACAGCTGGAGGCCACCCTGGCGCAAAGTGGCATATCGGGTTTCCGCTTTGGATGAAGCAGAATTGGGGTGTACGGGGTTATCTGTTTCCCATGGTAAGTCTAGACCTTAAATCTTACCTTAACTTTCCCAGTGCAAACAAGATTTGAGGCTGTGTGGACTAATCTCGCGACCAGGCCATCCGAGTCTTTTGAATGGACAGCCACCAACACGTGGTATGGGAGCTAATGATTGAAGGTCCTATTGACCTGCGTCTGGTTATCGCACCTCAATTTGGATTCTGAGCTTGCGGACGGGACGAGGAAAGTCTATGACCTCATCTCCTTCATCCTGTACTTCCTGCTCTGTTTGCCATTAGTGTGGTTCAGCACAGAAAACCATCGCAAGCCGTGACTCTCCGCCTCGACCACGGTGGTGACAGCCGTTTTATGCTATCGATCTGGGGCACAGCTCGTGCGGGCGGTGGAGGCGCCATTCTTGCAGATGTAAGCAAGGTCTCTGGAATCAAGCCTGCGCAAGGGGGAGACTTAGGCTGGGCTGTCGTAGCCGTGGTTACGGCTAAACTGGAGGTATCGCTAAGCATATGTGGTCTCAGTCCGACTACACCAGCTTTGCACGGGAACCAGGGGACCAAGTCCTCGCTCAGCTAATCATGGAACCCTTGGGAACCATCATTGTGGCCTGTATCGGTATTATCTGCACATCGTGCGCGGCAACGCTCTACCCCAACGAAGGGATGCTGCTATAGCAGCCCTACGCCTTCCTAGATGCTGTGCGCAAGAACGAGGCTAATTTCGGCGACCGGGCTGGGGCCGTTTTCGCCAGGATCGCTTTCATGCTATCGTAGTTTGGCATGGTCGTTGCCTTCAACTGCGGAGTCGCGGGTATCGATCTAGCCGCGCTGCTACCGCGATAGTTTACGATCCGTCGGGGGATTTCTGACCGTCGTCTTCGTCTTCGTCATGCAGCCCTTGTCACTGCTTAACAGTGCCGGCAACTTTCTAACCGTGGTCGGCAGCTTCAATGTCTTCCTCGGTCCGCTCAAGGGAATCATGTTTGCCGATGACTTCCTCATCCGCAAGCGGACCATGGAGCTTACCGGCCTGTAAAGCGACTCATCCGCCAGCGATTACTGGTAGAACAGAGGTTAAAATCTGCGGGCGGCCGTTTCTTGGGTGCTTGGAGCCTAGATATTCATTTACGGGTTAGCGGAAAGAGCCAAGGCACCTAGCGAAGTTTGGTTGGGTGTGGGAGACTATACCAGTTGTTCTGTTTTGTGGGATGTCTCGTATCTGGCTCGACGTATCTCGCATTCCATCGTATCGTGCCCATTCCTGAGAAACAGGCAGCGGATGACCTCGGTGATTTTGGCACCTTTGGAGACGCGCCAGTACTGCGCGGCGTGGCTGAGCTGGACGTAAGCTCGATATCAGAGGCTGGGGGAGAAAAGTCGCGCGCGGGGCAAAAGGTCCAGATCGTCTGACGCCAGTGCAAGTTCGTATTTATTGCCTGTTCCGTCGACTTTTCAAATAGACTAGAGCCCCAATATCTCTACAAACTTCAAGCCACCGTCCCAAGATGGAAAGCTGACAAGTAAATGTCTCAAACCATGAGTTCTTCGCCCCTTCAATCATATCATTTATGATGTCTTTTTTGTGATATGAGCCGTGGCACCCCTCCACATTCCATCTGATCGTCGTGCATGGCTGCAGCGTACCTGAAATTTCTGCATTTGCTCCGTGCTAATCCGTTTGCAATTGCATTAGAGGCTCGACAAAACCTAGACTATTTACGACATCAGCCCAAAACAATCGAGTGAGAAGCCTATTGGATCAAGGTAGAGGAGCACACAAGGGACGACTAGAACGGGTAGGGCGAGTGACTTTGGATGAATGGTCGCATTTCGCACAATGCCACCTTGCATTTTGGGCTTAGAGGAGCACGCGCCAATTCCTCTTTCTTCCCAGCTGTCAGTAATTAGCTCAAGCTTTGGGCGAGCTTATCCCACGTTTCATGGAGACTACCCATTTGGATTTCATTGGGGACACCCTTTGTCATGATGTGGATAACTGATCTTCAGAAGGCGAGATGGTACCCACGCCCATCAGACTTTCCGACGTCAATACCCGGCCCGTGGCCTCTAGGCGTGGTGCCGATCGAAAAGCTTGAGCCAGGTGCCGGTTCAAAGTCTATTCTTTCTATCTGGACTTTTGTCTCTACGTTCTTTTGAGCTCAAGCGGACCCCCCATCCCCGCATCCAGGAGAGAGGATGGTTCCGATCCTTGCGTAACCCGACCTTCTTTCATTAGGGTGCCGTCCCTACGGATCGCATGCCATCGAATACGGCCGAGTTTGGCTCCCTAGATCTTCTTACCTTGTTTTCCTTCTGATTGTCCTTTCTTGCCCCTGCCGCAATTTCCCTGATGCAGCAGTGGCAATCATCAGGTACGATCAACCTCATGTCGCGGCATGGTAGACGTCGACATTGACCCGCACCGACCTCGTCGCGTTATCGCGGTCGCCATCTTTTGCCTCTGCCTCACGTGGGTTGCAGTGCCGCTGCGCATCTACTCGAGGCTCTTCCTGACACGGGTCTTCACTCTCGATGACAAGCTCATATGCTTGGTCCAGATTACATTCACCGCGTATCTTCTTACGGATATCGCAGCAGTCTTCCATGGGTCTGGACATGATGCTGTAGAGTTTTCGCCAGAGGACAGAAGGATAGCTCTTCAGGTATGTGTAGACGACTTCTTAACGGTGAACCAACAAGCTTGAAGTCTTTCCACTTTATGCGCACTAGAGAGCTGATACTCTATCTGCAGCTTTTCTTCGCCGGCGAACTCCTTTATCTGATAACTACTCTGCTCCTGAAAGTCTGCGTTGGCCTACTGTTGCTCAGCATTGCCATTGTACCTTTACACATTTGGACACTTCGAATACTCCTCTGTTCGACATTCGTGTTCGGGTCCCTGTACTTCGTCCTTGTCATCTTCCAGTGCAGACCGCTTCACGTATTCTGGGACGTGGGCCCTCGGACACCAGGCAGCTGCTTCTCAGATAGCGTGGTGCTTGGCTGCACATACACCCTCGCGATTCTGAACTGTCTCGCGGACTGGACCTTTGGCATTCTGCCGTTGTTGATTGTCTGGTCCCTGCAGATGCGCCTAAAGACGAAGCTACTAGTCATTCTCCTGCTAGGCTTCGCATCCATGTATGTCGCCCTGCCTGTTCGTGTACCACCATACGCAAAAGCTTCTGGACTCACCAATCACCTCCCGTCTTCTTTAGAGCGAGCATTGCGACCATAGTGCGCGCAGTAGCTGTTCCAGCATTGCTCAACCAGGAAAACTTTCTGCGTATGTCTCAAGAAAGCTACCCTATAGCCAGGCTTAGTCATTTACTTACTTTTCCAAGGCGACACAGCATATCTCGCCATCTGGAGCAACATCGAGCCCGGTATTGGCATAGCTGCAGCCTGTGCACCGGCTCTGTCCCCGCTGGTTCGACACCTTCTCGGGAAAAGGCAACGGCGGGGATACGAAAGGGGCATCTGGCGAACACGGGACCTTCCAACAATCACAAACGACTCAATGGCGCTATCGGACAGAACAGAGAGGAGGCAACACGAGTTCCGAAGCGGGGGCACATCTAAAAACGACGTACTACGTCTGCGGTTCGACGACTTTTCATACGAATCCCGGATCTCCTCCGGCCCACAGGCAAATCAGGTGCGGCCGGTGCCGCCGCCAAGGAGTCGGTCGTCGTGGGCCTTTCCGTTACGGCGCGGGTCAGGGGCCAGCGGCGGCGGCTTCGATTGTCTTACTGCTGATCCCACGCTCACCACATCGACTATATCGTCAGACGGGGCAGCGGCCGAGCCGCCGTCCTCGGGGATCATGAAGACGATGGAGTTTCAGCTATCGTATGAGGCGAGAACGTGGACGACGTCGAGGCGGGGGAGGATGATTCCGCGGGACGAGAGCATGACGCTGCGGCCTTCGACGATTGCGGAGATGAGGAGGGTGACAAGCGGAGAGGTGCCGCTTCTTCATGACGGGATGTCTCCGACTTCAAGAGATTATGACGTTGAAGCTGGGTTTACACGGAGATCGTATAATAATCGGCACTCATCTCCGCCTGGGTCACCGTGGGAGTGGATGGGGAACCGACAGGCCAGGCCTCTTTCTATGAATGGGGGCAAGTTCGGAGCTGAGCCCACTCATACGACAACGGCGGAAAAGCGGCTATCGACAAAATCATAGTAAGAGAAGCACGGACTTCAGTTCAGCGAATACATAATTTTCAGTACATACTTATCTTCGTATTGACACCTTGTCTGGAAACTTGTGTATGGTCGCCCATATGCTATCACACGTCCAAATAACATACGCAGTGTGGCTGAGGTCTACCAGTACCAGGAAGTAAGTTGAGTATGAACAGTACTAGAGGTAAACTCCATTTTTACTCAACACTCTAGGAGTTCATCACGTCTGAATTTTCAGGTTACCTTAGTTTTCGTTAGTATTGACGTAAGCAAGATACCCGTTTGATCGGCCCAAAGCTTACTACTGCTCAATGGCATGATGATATGTGGAATGAACTAAGAAATCAATAAGAGACGTAAAGTATTCCAGTAAAGCTTTGAAGAATTGCACATTGTCGTCTCTATGGTTCCAAGGGCAGTGCAGTCATCAACTCCCGAACACACTTAGATCAAACAATCAGCTACATTACGATTCATACTGTTGTAAAAGAGTGTAAATTGAGTTGGTCTGCTTCTTATGTAAATTATGAACGCCTTCTTCCAGTTTATCCTGTTTTAATTTTCTCAGTCCACCAGATCCAGTTAGTCATCCTTAAAAGACGAAGCTATAAACTAAGATAGCAATGCCTACCAAAATCCGCCATTAGCCTAAGCTCTTATTCCGAAGGTCAGAACGCTAGTACTCAAAACAGCAGACCAGGTGTGGGAGCTTCGACTTACTCACTCAGGTCCACACTGCTTCGAAAGAGTACGCATGCTGCGCACCCACAGTGCTTGTATCCAACTTTTCCGATAGCAATATTGATACTGTCTCATACAGAGAAAGGCAAGTACTGAAACAAGTGTCTAGGACAGCGATCGACGAAAGTCATTCACCCATTCTTCAAGATCGGATCTGGTGAAGGGGGTAACGCGAATGTTACGTCCCACATGCTCTCTGAAGAACTCCTCGCCTTCTTCAGCGCTGAAAACAAATTGAGTCGCAGGTGCAGAATTCGGGTTCATGTCGTCGACCTTGAGAACGAAGTCGGAAGTGATCCCCGCGGGGGATTGCATGGTTTCATACAAGGCGTTCGGGCGGGAAGATATAGTGCCAATTACAATGGTCGCCAGCTTGTACTTGCGGAGATGTCTCGGATGGATCTGACCGCGCCGACAAGTCCAAATGAGCTCCTTCCATTCCGGGCTGGGCCAGAAGGTGCGTAGAAGCTCTGGAGAATCCATCTGCTCGATGGCGGAATTCGGAATCGCTATGGAGACAATGCAAACCGCCAGATTATGGCCACGCCGTTTTGCGAATGCGGCGTATCGCTCGGCCACCTTGTAGTCGGGCGTGAAGTAGTAGAGCTCGCCATGGCCACTGAAGTCTGTCGGCGCCCAGCTTCGGAGAGGGCTGATGCGGTCGATCTGGCCATTGACATTCAAGAGATTGGCAACTCGGTGGTGTTCAACTCCCTTGAATAATATCGTGAAACCAGGGGCATTCCGAGCTGCGATGGCAGACGCGGACCGGGAGCTTCCAGCTGCTACACCGCGGGTTCCATCCCTCTGAACACTGGAAGAGGATCGATTGAGACGGCCCCCCCGACTGGAGGCAGAACTTCCTCCACCAAGGGAGCCTTGTCCTGTCTGAGAAGACTCAGCGCGGGTGTGAGCGTTGCGAGTCTGAATGCCGAAGCTGGCGGGACCTGTGAGAGAGACCAGGTTGATTAAGCCAGAATCTCTCAATCTGGAGGCTCTTTGCATATCGCGGAGAGCTTCAAATCGCATTCTGATTGTATCTTTGGCCCAGTCGAGGCATGACATCGTGAGGCGAGTGTACTTGAACATCGGATCCATAATCGCGAGCTGTGTCTCGTGATTCAGACCGTAGCCACTCAAAAGAGTGAGCCAGTTCGGGTCATTGTCAGTCCACGTGTCCGGTAACCCAGAGAAACGACCGATGATGAAGTCAAAGAAAGTCACCTGAGGATTACCTCGCGGAGGGTCAATCTCACGGCTGGGACCTGTGGAGGGCCAATTTGTCCACTTCTCCCAGATGTTCGTGGCTCTCCGATCAGTGAAACCAACGTGGATCAAAGTAGCATACGAGATTAGAAACTCGGGGAATTCAGTAAAGGCATTCAAAGAAGTGAGGGGTGTATCGAGCGAGATGTGCTGATATTCATTGTCAGCCTGGGCATTGAGACGCCGGTTATGGATCAGCCGAGTGCCCCTCCCAGTACGAGGACCCAGGAGACCCTTGTTCTCGAGATCAGAGGCATCAGAGGGAGTCAAGATAGATAAAGCGCTCATTTCAGCGTGACAAGATTCTAAGTACTCGTTGAACAGAGAAACCTCTCACTGGAGTCTACAATCAAAGAACAGCAATACCAGAGAATCAGCTTTTCTCAATCCCCTACATGTTTGAAAGCGATTGATCGTGATGAAGAGTGTAGCATGTGTAGGTATTGTACGAGGTAAACCAATACCTATATATGTGGGTAGACCTCGCACTCTGTTCAGCTTCAAGGCTGCGAAGAAGGAGCTGCGAGATACAAACATAAAGTAGCTTGTTTGTAATCGTATGGGCATTGGTTTACACAATGCAGAGACAGCTTCAATGAGATTGTCGTCTTCAGGTATCCTAGGTAGATACATTTGAGACGGTAGGGTGTTTTTACAATCACACTGAAGACAAACAGCGCCGCCGGGTGCTAATAAACTGACAACATAACCAAAAAACTCATCACTGTGCATATATCCCCATTGTATTGGCAATGTAGCATAGCCAAAGCTTCGATGCGAGATTTCCGGCAGGTAATGTTGAGGCCAGAGCGACAAGGTACCACAAATATTATCGACCTTCCCCTTGAAAGATAACGTAGCGTTGCCAAACTACCTGATCTAAAAACATATTTATCCAAAACGATTTGCGGAAGGTAGAAAGAAGTATCAGATGGCCAGCGCTGATTACCTTCAATCGTGCTCAAATATCTCGAAGTACCTACTTACTTTGCCTCGAAACAACTGAGTGTAACTGACGCAAACCTCTCATTTGGGGCCAAAGAGCGCGCGTTTGATCAGGTACCTACATGTAGCTTCTCCAGCGAACAAGGTGTTTTAGTAAGGTATACTTCAAATCTATCTCCGAAACATTTAGAAAACGCAAAGGTCCATTTCCTCATTTCTGTACCACGTGATGCTTATGGTCAAGAATTGAGTCACCCGGATAGCTGATTGTTACACATGGCTATAAATTAGCTGCATTCTCCCTTCTCTGTAGCAAACAGAAGAGGAGAAACCGTCTTACTTTCATATTCGCTTTCCTTGCCTCTATCAACAACTCATTTGTCGCCAGTCTCGCAATTCGCCAACATTCAAAGAGACATCACCGACGTATACATACAAGAAACCAAACAGCACATAAAGTCATCATGCCGAAAACAAATAATCGTTCGGAGAACAGCAAGTTGGACAATCCCCTGTTCTTCTACATGCCGGACGCCGAATGGGGGGAGTTTTGTCAATGGTACAAAGCCGATTTCACCGTCTCCAAGGCAGACATCTCCGACCTTATCGGCCACACCGTAGACGACATGGACCCTGATGGAAGTATCACCTTCAACTGTGCTGAGCAATTCATAATGTACTGCAAAGCCGCAAGATTCCACGACGCCTCCACTCAAACGGGGATTCTAGCGACCAGCAACCCAAAGGAACAAAAGATACTGGGCAGAAACGTCACTGGGTTCACGAACGAGAGCTGGGATCAGATCAAGAGTCCCGTTGCTGAGATGGGCAACAAGGCGAAATTCGGACAGAATACGCACCTGTGCCGGAAGCTATTATCCACAGGCGATCGTTTGCTCTGCGAGGCTGCGTCAAAGGATCGCGTTTGGGGCATTGGATATACCGCTAAACATGCCTTGTCTCACCGTCAACACTGGGGTGAGAATCGGCTGGGTAAAGCTCTCATGGCGACGAGAGAATACCTAAGGAGCCAGGAGGCCCGGAGCAAGAAGCCTTGGGAGCAATATGAGGCATAATGGGACAACCCTCAATGGCAGTCATCTGTAGCCAGCAGCACAGCGCATGAATAACGACCTTCGCATCCATCTGGATACTTCATAGATACCACCATCTCGCGAGGATGATATACCCTCAAGTGCTCCAGATAAGGTTCGGTTTCACAAGAGTAGATGGCTCCTCTCCGCAGAACAGCATAACTCCGAAGCAGATGAGGCGCCATCAGCGTAGGCCTTGCGCAGTGCTTCTACGATTCGACAGTCGTAAACACCCACAATTAGAACCACAGAGCTGGGCAACAGGCAAAGTCTCACTTCATCGCTGGCGAAGCTGGTACGCTTTCTCGGCTCTCTCACTGCATCAGACGAGGATCATCACGAGGGTTTGGGTATAAGAAGGGACACTAGAGGGAGAACACTTCATGCTGGCATCGTGCATGTGAGTTGTCAGCATGAGATCCAGTTCGCAGTGCGGGTGGGGAAGGTTCGGTAAGACTGTGAGAGTCTGACAGACCGATCAATCAGGGAATTCAGGAAAAAGGAGTCGCGAAGCTTCAGAGTTTGTTGTGGTTGTTCATTTCTATCTCTAAAGATGACAAAGGAGATGTTGTAGTCTATTACAGGCAGGTATCAACAATGGTACAGATGGGATGTCATCAATCCAGACACCAACCCCGATGCACCCATTCCTCGACTCCGTTACGATGCAACCCATGAATATTGACACAAAAAAAAAAGGTTTCCGAAACAATGATAATCACAACGCCCCATGGTATCTCTCTATGCCATTCCCCCAACAAGCGAAGCAGCTTAGAAGCAGAAAACGGCATCAGACATCTTGGAAGTGGCACCAGGCTTCTCGAAGCCCAGGTTCGTCAACGACTTCTTGGCCGCGTTGACCATACCAGGCGGGCCGCAGAGCATGACGCGGGAATCCGGACCGGGAGAGGGGAACCGCTCGGCCATCATCTCCTGCGTGACGTATCCGGTGCCGTAGGCCCAGTTCTCGGGCGGCGAGTCGAGGAGGTAGTGCAGCTTGAAGTTCTTGGGGTACTTTCTCGCAAAGGCCTCGAGCTCGTCCCGCAGCAGGATGTCGGCCTCGGAGCGGTTGGCGTAGATGAGGCTGACCTCGGTGGTGTCGCGGTCGTCCTCGCAGATGGCGCGGATGAGCTGGTACATGGGGGTGATGCCCGTGCCGCCGGCGAGCATGCCAATCTTCTTTGCCAAGTTGGGGCGGTAGCGCATGGCGCCCTTGGGCCCGCGGAACTGCACCTCGTCGCCGACCTCGAGGTTGGCGAGGTACTTACCGGTGAGGGCACCGTCGGGGTAGCAGCGTATGACGAGCTCGAGCTTGCCGAGGTCGGCGTTGTTGGAGGTGGGCGTGTAGGAGCGGGAGACGGACTTGCCGTCGATCTCGGCCTTGATGGCGACGTGCTGGCCGATGGGCAGGCCGAGGACCGTGGACGGGGTGGGGAGCTCGAAGACGAAGCGGTAGACGTTGGGGGCGAGGAGGGTCTTTTCGACGAGCGGGAGCGGGTGGTAGGAGACGGGGTCGAGCCAGCCGCGCTGGTTGAGGGGGTTGGCCTTTGCGACCTTGGGGATCTTCTTGTGCGGGCGGTAGTGCATGGGCGTGAGCTCGTAGTGGAGGAGCTTGGAGGCTTCCTTTGCTGCGATGGAGCCCGCGACGGCGAAGAAGGCCGAGGCGACGGCGAAGCCCTCCATGAAGCCGAAGCCGGTGCGCTTGGAGCGGGCGGCGCCGCTGCCGAAGGAGAGCCATGCGGGGAACTGGATATTGAGTCTCTGGATGGCGGCGATGGCGTCCTGGCCGGCGGGTGTGGAGGAGGCGTGACGGGCGGCGACTGCGCCGAGACCGATGAAGAGAGCGGCGGCGGCAGCTTGGGATGCGACGCGGGCTGCTGAGCCGGAGCCGGAGGTCTTCTTCTCGGGGGTGGCCTTGGGCTGGAGGCGGACGGCCTTGGGAGCAGAGCGCTTGTTCACGCCCTTGAGCTTGCCGACCTTGAAGTCGGCCATGATTTCGTAGGCATCTTCGGAGTGGCCTGCATTGTCGAAGGCTTCTGAGGCATCGACGCCGGCGGCCTCGACGAGGACATCTGCGCCACCGGGGTGGTCGTGGAGGTACTTTGAGACATCGTAGACTGTTGTTTGGTGGGTTAGTTTGGTGGTCATTTGGCAAATTTGGGGGTTGTAGTTTAGGGGGTATTGAACTTACCTTCACCGTGGATGACCATCCAGCAGTCGTCCGCTTCTCTGTGCGCGGCAACCTCCTTGGCCGTGAACTCGGGGCCTACTGTTGACTCGGTAGCCGCCATTGTGAATGTGTATATGTGAGTATCTCTGAGAGATGGTCGAAGATGGGAAAGGGGGCGGGGTGAGAAGTAGTAGTTTTACACTGTTGCAGAGTCGTGTTGCGCTAATGATATAAAAGAGAATTTTACTATCTTATCTAAGAAATGGGAAAGATCGATGTCGATCGTGATGTGTGGACAAGGTTACAATGAACAGGACCCCTTTTACTTCAGAGGGCCGGGCTTCGGAACGGGGGGGAAGTGCAGCGTTCCTATTTATCGAAAGATGGCGAGACCATTGCAACATTTGCCAGCGGAATAGATGCCTAGGCATATCCACAATTTACAAGAGGAAATCCAGAATCGTCGTCACTCGTCAGAAGATACACCTGACTTTGCATTGGATGAGAATGAGACCGAAAAAAACAAAAAAAGGGAACAAGGGTAATGTCCGAAGCGCAAAGATGCCGAGGCACAGAGATAAAGTGTGGGCATCATCGGGGACCCTGCGCGCGTTGTTCTGCGCGATAAAGTCGATGGTGTCCAGGGTACGAAGTTATGGAGCTTTCTGTTCGGAAGCTCCAAAACGTTCCCAAAGCTTGGGACCATTAGAAGCTAGGATTGGGATCCATATGGAATGAGCAGAAGAGATGAATCTGGAAAGATTCGGCCGGCGGTCGACGGGTGGGGCGCGCGACTGACAAAGCGAAGGCACGGGATTGGATGCCGGGACCCGGACCCACTTACGGCGATGTGCCTCGGCGGTCCCGACATGATGAGCGGGTTGATGACTTGATTGACGTTTATGCCTTGATTTCAGAGAAATGCACGAGTCGGTTCCCTTCTTTACCATTATCTCTGCAGCTACTCAGCGCCTCCATATGATGCATTCTTACGTGCTAGGAGGGCAGAATTCTTCAAGTGTTGGCTTGCGAGAACGAGGGAGGCAGAAAAAAAAGTGCGATCGTCATCGCAAATCAGCCAAGCCTAAAAGTAAATAGAGATGAACTAGGACAAGAAAGTGTAAAGCCAACACCACCACAAACACGGATAGGGATACTACATTGTAGAGTACCAGAAGGCCAAGAGATGAGCCGCGGCTCTGTATTCCTAGTGTAGGTACTAGCACTAAGGTAGCATGCTGGGAGATTCGTTCCTGCACTGGAAAACCGTACCCTCAAGGTTGTTATCGAAGAAATCAGAGCATAGCAGGTGCGGTAGCTAACGGTTCGGTCTCAGGGGCCGAGTGCCAGAACTGACGAAAATAACAAAAGGCCCACAACCGGACGGCATCCGGAAGAAGACGGCCGATGATTGGATGCATCATGCCATTTACGACCAAAGCTCGTGGGTGCGTGGTCCAAAGGAAAGACGCTGTGATTACGTAGGTGGCACACAACGAGCCGAGGCCACGGACTTCGGGACTTGAGCGACGACAAAACGGCGACGGAACCACTTAAACCCTCTGTACGTACCTGGTATCAGCCACGATGGACCCCCACTCTGCCCCCCTTGCGCTGCAAAATTCTGCAGCTTTCCTCTTCTCCATTTCGTCTCCCCCTCTGTCAATGTGGCCTCCCTTTCGACTCCCGACCTTCGAGAAACACCATTTTCGAGCTTATCAAATCATCCAATGCACCAAATTTCAAAGCCAAGCACCCACCCCTGGTCCTTTCGCCTCGGCACCTGGACGCCTCTAGCGCAGATCACCCTTGTTTAGCCCTATCGCGGCGCATCAAACGTGCTCCAAATCTCCGATTTTTCTCTTGTGTCCATCCTCCTTCCGCGATGGTTCAGATTTCCGCTGTCATCATGCCAGAACCGCGGCTCTTCTCCGTCCGCACCCACATCTGTTTTTGACTCTGCACTTGCAGTCTGGAACCTACGAGTCTGTTGCTTGTTTTCGCCGTATTCCACTCTTCCACGCCGGCCACGGAGCCGACACTCGAATGGATTCGTCTCACCCTCACGGCCCGCTGTTTCTTCGGACTTGAGCGCCGCCCATGAAGTCATGGCCCTTGGGTCAAGGGGACCTTGAGATGAACCTCGGCAGGCCACTTTTTTCCCCCTTCGCTCGTCACTCATCGGCCAGCTGTTCAGTCTGTGTGTCTGTTGTGTGTTCCCACCAAAAGAATTGACATTGCCTGGGATCGGATTGGATAAGCTGCGCCATATTGTGATGTTCCATGGGTACGTACTGTTTTGATTGCGATCTCTTTTTTTCTCTTATATATCGTCAACGGCTTGCATCCCCCTCCATCTAGCATAGCAGTTTTTTGGATTGGAAATCTTGTCTTATCTACTTTACTACTACTACTACTTCATACATCCTGAATACAATTATTTGGACACCTCCAGATTCGTGCGCTCCTCCGACTCCATCCACACATCACGTCCTACACCATGTCATCACAACGCTTCCACCTGTTGGGTGAAGACCCTTCAGTCACAACAGAGTTCGAGATTCCTGCCTCAACAGACGAGGAGGGTCTCCAGCATCTCGCTGCCTCTCATTTTGCCGTTGTCGACCACAAGGGTAAGCTCAACATCCTGCCATACCACAGCTCCTTGACAGTAAACTAACACAACTACAAGGCGTTGGCTTCGTCTCCGGAGATGAGGCTCTGACAACAGTCGCCGATGTCCTTGCTGCCGAGGGCCCCGTCGCCATCACCATTGACGGCCACCCCGTCCGCGAAGTCCCCGGCCCTTCTGGTCTGCCCTTCATCGGCAACTACTTCGAGGTCTACCCTGACCATCTCGGTAACCATCAGCGCCTTTTTGAGAAGTACGGCCCCATCTTCAAGACCACCAACATGGGTTCCGTTATCTACCACACCAATGACCCGGCCATCGCCAACATCTTCTTCTCCGAGAGCGACTTCTTCACAAAGAACATTATCCCCGGTCACCCGCTGTACCCTATCAAGAACAAGGAGTCCGGAGTCTTCCTTGGCGACACGGATACCCCCGAGTGGAAGGAGGTTCACAAGTTCCTCCCGCCCGCCTTCGGCCCCAAGGCCGTCCGTCACTACGCCCCGACCATGCAGGCTACCATTGAGGACTCCTTCAAGGTTTTTGACGAGCTCGACGAGAAGGAGGAGGCCTGGAACGTGTACCCCTACATGCTCAAGTTGGGCTCCCAGGCCGTCGGTAAGCTCGTCCTCGGCATGGACTTTAAGCACTTCACCGCCGTCGACGCCCCGCCCCACGAGATGGTCATCCGCATTGCTCAGTCCCTCGAGCTCAACAAGAAGATCACCTCCATGGGTAGCTGGTACGCCTCCCTGCCCTTCGGCGACCCCCAGCGCCTCCGCGACGCCCGCGGCCGCATCGTCGAGATGATGAACGAGTCCATCAACAACGCCTCCAAGGGCGTCGAGAACCTCGAGCTGCAGGAGGCCGCTCTCCAGGCCGACAACATGGTCGACTACGTCCTCCGCGCCAGCGACAGCAAGGGCAACAAGCTTCCCAAGGAGCGCATCATGGAGCCCCTCGTCGTCGCCACCGGCGCCGGCTTCACTACCACCTCCTCCCTCCTCTCCTGGCTCCTCTACGGCATCGTTGCCTACCCTGGCATGCAGGAGCGCCTCCTCCAGGAGCTCATCGACAACGGTTTTGACGAAAACACCCAAATCACCGCCGACCTCACCCAGAAGCTGACCTTCCTCGACAAGTACATCAAGGAGACTCAGCGTCGCCACAACCCCTCCTACCAGCCCGCCCGCACCTCAAAGGTGGACATGATCCTCCCCGGCGGCTACAAGCTGCCCAAGGATTCCATCTGCATCCCCGCCATCCACCACATCCACAACAACCATCTTGTCTGGGACAACCCGGCCCGCTTCGACCCGGACCGCTGGGACTCAGACAAGGTCAAGAACCGGCCTAATGCCTCGTACATCCCCTTCGCCACCGGCCCCCGTATGTGCATTGGCTTCAACTTTGCCCTGCAGGAGGTTAAGGTCTTCCTCCCCAAGCTCATCTACCGCTACAAGTTCAGCTTGGCGCAGGAGGGCCCCGTGGAGTACGATCCCATGTTCCAGCTCATCCGCCCGAACAACCTGTACGTCCGCGCCGAGAGGCGTGTCAAGTGGCCTCCTAGGTCTGAGGCTTAGAATGGTTCACGAGTTGTGTTAAAAGTGTTGGGAATCGGTTTCGGTATATAGAGTTCGTTTTTTGTACCATCATTGTCAGTGTATACCCTGGAGCATTGCATGGCGCAAGATATTTGGGGATTTTCGGGTAGATCTCATGATATAGACATAGAGCTGGATATGAATCTAGACTAATCACATGTTCTTTTTTGAATCACTCTCCTAAATTCATTGGTGCTGCCTGATCCTAGCTGCCCTTAGCTCTATTCCCCCCAGGCATTTTCGTGCCGAATTCAGTCTTTTACTCAAACTGTTGCGCCCCAAACTGCCCATTCAAATCAACCTGCAGCAACCTCTTCTCCTCAATCTCCCCCTTCCGCTCCACCAACTCCTCGACGTCCCAATTTGTAGCGACAAACCTCCCATTCAGGAACCGCGCGTTCTCCGAACAAAGCCAGACGGCCGTTCCGCCGACGAGCGCGGGGGTGTCGTGCGCAAAGGGACGGAACCGGTCCATGGTCATGTCGGTGTGGACCATACCCGGGTGTACCGAGACGGTGGTGACGTTGTCCGGGTGCTCGGCGGCGACGTGGGCGTTGAGCTGCTGCGTCGCGAGCTTGGCGATGATGTAGGAGCTCATGGTGGGCACGACCCAGTGGGTTATCGTGGTGATGTTGATGATGTGGGCGTGGCTGGTTGAGGGGAGGGATTTGAGGAAGTGGAAGGTTGGGTAGAAGGTTCCGCTGATGTTGGTGGTCTAGTGTTATTTCGAAGTTGTTAGCGGGGAAGTTATGTTCGTATTATCGAGGACGGGGAGGGAACTTGTGGAGTTTCTACTTACCAGGTCTTCCATCCAGAGTTTCGGGTCGCTGTTTGTGATGAGCTCGAGAGATTTCTGCACGGCGGCGTTGTTGACCAGGACGTCTGCGTGGCCATACGTCGCGTTTATTTTCTCGAAGAGGGCCTTGACGCCGGCTTCATCTGTCATATCGACGGGGTAGACGAGTGTTTCGACATTGGCATTAAGCTCCTTGACCTCTGCCGCGACGGCGGTAAGCTTCTTCTCGTCCCGGGCCACGAGAACGATAGCCTTTGCTCCGGCTCTAGCAAACGCTGGCACAATTCCCTGGAAGATAGTGAGTCGAAGCTTCATTGAAAAAGGAAGAGACAACTTACTCTACCACCGATACCACGGCTCGCGCCGGTGATTACAACAACCTTGCCGGCGAGGGAGAGCTCGGAGTTCTCTGGTTTGATGGCTGGGTATTCATCTCTGTAGACCTTCTTTGTGAATTGAAGGGCTTTGACGTAGAAGTCTGGTGGCATAGAGTCGGACGCCATTTTGACGCGTTTGGACTTGTAGATGAAGTTGTTGATGAATGAGCCGGTTAAGTATAGATCTATCACTAGAGGAAAATGTAGTCCTCCGGTGGCAGACACAGAGCTTTTATCGGCAGAAAACAATCTTGCCCTGGCTAACTGCATGTACGTTGAACCCAAGCTATCCCATCGGTTCATCAAAGCTCATGCGGGGATCATCTTAGCCGATTCTCACGGTCGCCCACATGTAAGCACTTGGCAGGTTGAAAGCCCGCGCGACGTGAGATTTGGGTTAAGTCCATCGCATTTCCGCCAATAGCTAGTGCTAACGTAGTCTCTACTTTATCCAGGGCATTGGCGTCCGCTTACGACATGCATACCTCTCTGACCGTGACGACCGAAAGATGCATAGCGCTGACCACAAGAAGGAAGCCAGACAAAGGGTCTCATACTTCAAATCTCACTCGGATAACCCCTGCCAACCCATGGCAACCCCATCACCACAGGACAAAAAGCGCTAAGCATCATCCTCAACTCCAACCATCTTGCACGACTCCCTCCACAACCGCGCAGCTTTCTCCTCATCGTAAGCCCACGAGGCATACCCAGGATCCGTCGTCGCCGGCGTGAATCCATCGACACCAGGTCCGCCCTCGGCGCAGTCGTTGAGGTATTTCCCGCCCTTGCCTTCCCACTCTTTACTCACGGCGGCGTAGACGGTGGTAGCGGCCCCTTGCTCCGGGTTCTTGAGCGTGCTCATGAGCTTGTTGAACGTCTCCTCTCCCATACTGGCCTTGATCGCGTCCACGTCGACGTTTTGCGACGCTGCCATGCTGGTCAGGATGGCGCCCGGGTGCAGCGAGGTGGAGTGTAAGTTCCGCGAGGCCCCGTAGCGCCGCTCAATCTCGTTAGAGAAGTAAATGTTGGCCGTCTTGGATTGGCCGTACGCCGTGTACGGCTCATACGATTCCTCCTCGTCAAAGTTGACATCCTCGAAGCGGATATCGCTGGCGCGGTGGGCCATGGACGACACAACGACGACGCGGGACGCAAAATCCGGCGTCGCGGATGCGAGAAGGGCGGGCTTCATTAGTTGGAAGAGGAGGAAGTGGCCCAGGTGGTTCGTGGCGAACTGCGATTCGAAGCCGTCTTTAGTTATAGTCTTTGTCTGTGCCATGATGCCTGCGTTGTTGACGAGGATGTTGAGCTTGCCGTTGCTCTTGGACAGGAAGTCCTCCGCGCCTTTGCGGACCGAGGAGAAGTCGTCGAGGGACATTTCCACGAAGTCTAGAGACCCGGACGTCTCGCCCTTGATGGAGGCAGTGATATCTGCGATTGCCTTTTCACCCTTTTCGCGGCTGCGGACGCCGAGGTAGATGGTGGCGCCGGTTTGGTAGAGCGCGCGCGCGGTTTCGAGGCCGATGCCTTGGTTTGCGCCGGTAATGAGGATGGTCTTACCGGTGAGTTTGCCGATGAGGCCTTCGTCTTGGATGATTTGGAGGGCTGTTGGGCGAGCGTCGCCTGGTCCCTTGGGGGTCTGGAAGGCTTCGGCGTACTTAGACATTGTGGAAGTTTTGTAGAAGGTTTCGTCTCTTAGTTATGAATGGGAGATCAAGGGTGAGGAACGAGGGGTTGGTCTACTTTCAGAGCTAGAAGACATTCACGAGGTTGAAGTCGGATATTTATGTAACCCGTCATGAATATCATTAGACCGGTGTTTCCAAAAGGTTCCCCTCCTCGTCCGCCGTCGTTATCGTAACTTTCGCATTCTCATACCGAACCCGACGAAGCTGGCGACTTACACGCGAAGTCTGTCGCATGTCGACTGTACACCCTGGGAAACTCAATTCAACTCCGCCAACCACAACATGCAGCTATGGGGACAGTGCTACAAATCCAAACGGCGCGTCGCCGGCGCCTGTGCTTTCTAGAGTTGGCGCTAGCACTCGCGGGCCTCGCGCCACAAGTTTTAACATCACAAGAAGCCGTCGATGTTCGAATGCGGAGATTGAACCGGCGGAGTTTCGGGAGCGGAGTGGGACTCGGGAGCTGGAGGAACCCGGGATTCGGTTTCCACACACGTCTCAAAGTGCTCGAACTCCCGCACTTATGTAACCGCAAAGTCACATGTAGATAAGTTGGCAAATGTAGCTTGAGTCTTTAGAAATCAATGAGGCAGTTTGGTCATTCGTACATGTATAAAGAGTAGATATTAACATTTTGTCACATAAAGATGCCCGACAGCGCGGCATTGGCGCTTTGCCTCCTGCAACCATGCATAAGTACTTCATTACTTCATGTTCAAATCAGTGGAAGCTCTACGAATCTTCTGTTGCACTTCCGCCCCCTTGGGAGTATCCCAGCCTTCTGAAATCCCGTGTATGATAGCCTCTTCACTGTCGGTTCTCGATACATTCTCCATACTCGTCTCGTCTCCCCTCCCGCCTGATGTGACGGTAGCATTATATTCGGTATGTCGGCTCGGCAGACTCTGTAGAGGATGCGAAGATCGCGTTCCATCTCCCTGTCCTTCCTTGCCATTGCTCCCCAGAGGATACTTTGTTTTGCATGAAGAGAAGCCCAACAGTGCGGGAAAGAACGTCTTGAAGAACGTCTTGAGTGCAGAGGAGCAACCGCAGAAGATGGCGACGTAGAGCTCCACGGCGTACCAGATAAGCGAGCTGGCGAATTGTCGGTATATCTCGGGTTCGTTTGCCAGTTGTCGGACATAGTAGAAGCGCACGCAGCCAGCTGTAAACACCGGTCAGTTGCTTGATCTTTTGCAGGATTCAATCCGTTGGATGACTGTAATATTGATGTTCAACTCACCTGCAACGCAAACCACTCCCAGCGCAAATACTGCCGATACCGCCCACTTTTGCCGCTATTATTCCATGTTAGCAAACGCGAGGAACTTTCGAGGTACGTCCAAAGTGAAGGTACCTGCGGTAGTTGCAAGCCCCAAATCATGGGAATCGGACAGATCCAAAGACAAATGTCTGTAACGATGACAATCACACCGGCGGCGTCCCAGAATGCCTGCTGCACCGCAGCCGGCATGCAGTATTTCGCATAGATTTCGTGACTCCCCTTAGATGTCCAGAATACCTCGGCAGGGTTACATTCGATGGCGGACATGACGAAGTGACATATTCCCAAGCCGATCACTGCCGCCATGAGTCCATACACCGTCCATCGCATCTTTGGTCGGTTATCGAGGCGCAGATAAAATAACAAAAGACCGACTTTGACGAGCACGTTGCCGACGGCGAAGAACAATCGGGAGATATAGAGCGACTTTGCACAGGGGAGCACGGTTAGTGAGTCCTCGTCGATGTTTGGAATCTTGCGGGGAGACTCAGAAAACAAACATACCAGCAACATTGGCTCCCACTCATTCGACGGTATTTCGGCTCCTGTCTCTGGTTAGCAAAAGAAACCTGGGCCTTGTATTGTCTAGCTCACTGATTCTCCCTAGGCCGTGTCTCACGGAATTCATGACACAAACAGACTGCAGGATTGTGGCGATCTATATCGCACCCGTCAAATAAAGTTCGATGCATTGGAAAGAGTAAGTATGATACTCACGGTTCCGGCAATCATCATAACTATAGAATCGTTTTGGTCAGCAAGAACGCCACGACTAAGAAGTTGTTCCAATGGGACGTACAGTCGTCAGCTCCAATTGACTTCGTAATGGAGAACCTCGTGTATAACCTGACGCCCATGACGAAGACTATGACGATGATCAATGACCCATTGACCCCGAACGCCCTCTGTTGGGCCGTGTTGAAGTCCGATATCGATGGGCTGTCATCCTCTTGGCGGCTAGACAAGACACGAAAGAGGTCTTCCATGGCTGATCGTGTCGAAATAGTCGACGAACTCGGGTCCGAGTCGAGGACAGACCATTTCGCTGGGTAAAAGGACCCGAGTGGCGGGGTGAGTCTGGGATAAAAGCATCCTCTGCTCCCATCCATTACACTCCCGTCGTCCTTGCCGGTGCAGACCGGTTCCCTGATTGGACTCAGTTGGTGGCTTGCGCTCGGACAACAGCCAGGGTAATGAATGGTGAGTGCTGCAATGTCTTCCAGGAACAGAACCTGATCGTTGTCACGTTATGCTATTCATTGCGAGTGTGTGTGGGAATTGACAAGGCCCAGAGTGAAAGGGGAGTCTGTTACGAGTCATATAGGCTGCTTATCGTGGGACGTGATCACAGTGCTAGATGTGGATCAGAATTATCTGCTTCGCGTGGAGCACGGCAGCTAGACAGCAAAACATTATTGAGTTACCTGTCTCCCTAAACCGTCCTGATCTTTCAAATTTTGCCGTAGCTTGCTGTTACAAGCTTTGAGCCAGATGGATTTCCTCTTGGCCAATGGCTTTCCTTTCTCTTTTTCTACTGAGTTTCGAACTAGTGAGCATACGGAGTTTTATGATATTTGGTCTCTCAGCGACAATTTTTACACCCCCATCTTCTTCAAACGCCAAGTCTGCCTTGTGGTTGGATATGTCAGATTAAAACCTGATCAGGCGGGGTTTGGATCCTCTCGATGCAACGCTGTACGGTAAAATCACTTTCGATGTCCGCGCGGAAGACTGCCGTCCATATCTGGTGTCACATTCCGTCCTCAGAGTTCCTGAATGCAGAAAATCTCCCGCTGTCATGACTCTGCCTGACATCCAATTCAATTTGCGCTGATGTAACACGCCATGCGGGATGCCGGAAAGACGCTGAATCGCTCGCAGAACCAGTAGGTTTGAACGTGATGACGCCATGGGAGTGATTGAGTACTCTGTGGATCAGTCACGGTACCCGTAGGATCTCCATGTCTTGAGCGGCGCAGCAGTGCAGTGAAAGATTCAACTGATAACTCCGGGTTAGCGGGACTCTGGTTCATGGATCGCGCTCAGACCAGAAGTTCGACCTGTCAACTTTGGTGGATATTCATTCTGCGGGGAGGGCTAGACGGTCAGCGGGGAGCACCGATGCCGCTGACTACACGGAAAATGAGCTTTTGCGGACAGCATATACCGAGCGAGCATCCCTCTTTTCGTTCTTCAAAGAATATCTCTCTTCTGGATTCTTACGCACACATGTTGATCCGCGCGGCTACCATCCTCAGCTACCTTACCCTAAGTTACCTGCTAAGCCAACTCGACAAGGCACATACGCTAAAGGAACCATGGCAGCTTCATCAGATGAATATTCGGATTCTCGGTGACTCCTGAGTCCGACTACCAGCTGGCTATACGAATTGAGTGAAACTTCGTTGTGTTACTCCGGCCTTCTACATGCATACTTCAATCTCTGGGCACTACCAGGCCTCTGTTCCTGATCTTTCAAAAGGCACCACCCGTCGACACTGGTTAACTCAATTGGAAGCCTAGTACGCGCTGCTGAAACAAAAATTATCTAGACTTTATTTGGATTTTTGTACACCTCTGACATCTACTGACGGCCATCTAATGCAGTCTTTCGGCCGAACATTCCATCCTCGCGAATATCCGAACTGCACCGTGACTTCCGTTAATATGTCTCCGACTTATTCGAGCCCTGCAAGATCTTCGATACTGTATACTTTGGGTAATACGATGGCGAACCCGAGGATTGTCATTTCTTTCGTACTTATCGTCACACGTTCAACCCGATGACGCATCTCATGCGCGTAGACGGCTAACAGTGCCTGCAGTGGACAGGGAAGAAAATATCAGATGAAGCGAGTCGCGCAAAGTTTCACAGCCGACACAACGCCTTCCCGAATGCGCGATGCACGGCTTAACCAGCAAGTTCCTAGCAGCTGCCTAGCTTGGCTATCAGCATGTACCGAGGCACAAAATCAGGACTATCTATGGCAAAGAGAGTTTCTCAAAACTAAGGCAGCTTGCAGGCTGCTTTCCCTTGCATCACCAACGCTCATCCACCTACCCGAGAGAAAACTGGATAGCAACACATACGATGCCTTCATCAGATTCATCCGGTGGACTCGGAAAGGGCAAAGTGACCCTCAGCGGTGCCCAAGAGACTCTCCTACTGACGCTCTTTGCCCGCGCCAAAGATGCTGAGTCTTCGCGTCCGATTCTGAATGATCAATATGCCCTCGATATCGTCTCTCAGATCAAGGACCAGGGTTACGACTTCAAGCGCACAACGGCCGGCGGCCCCACCACAGTCATGTTTGCGAGCTCAGTCTCGATGCGCGCTCGCATGCTCGACATTTGCACCGAAAGGTTTCTGAGGAAGAATTTAGGCCCGGCTACCGTCTTACACCTGGCATGCGGCATGGACTCGCGTAGTCTTCGCGTCAAATGGCAGGGCGAGGGTCGCTTGTGGATCGACGCCGATAGGCATGATGTAATTGAGCTTCGACGGCAGGTTATAAAGGATCCGGATACTGGCAAGGGCGAATACCGATTGATTGATCCGAACATTCACGACGATGCGTGGCTCAGCAACTGCAAGATCCCCACAGATCGACCGGTGCTGATTCTTTTCGAGGGTTTGACGCCGTACCTCACCCCTGACGAGATGTACGGCCTCTTGCGACGGATCGTGAACTACTTTCGGCAGCGCGGAGTCCACGGCGAGATCCGATTCGATGCTATTGGATCGCTCACTTATTACACTGCCAGCTTCTTTCTCAATTCCACGTTCAAGCTGATGGGGACGCGCTTCAACTACTATCTCGACGAGCCGAGGACGTTGGAGCAGAAGGTCCCCGGACTGAAGTTCAAAGAACGCATCTTTGGCACGCCGGATCTTCTGATCTTCGGATTTCTAGGCTGGTTTGTGGGATTTCTGGGATGGGTCGCTGATTTGTTCGGGCTCACTGGTCGCATTGGAGGAGGCTATGGATACGAGTTCTGAGGGCTTTGATGAGGAACATCACATATACTCAAACGTGAGCTTCATATATCAACAAATTCATGCGGGATTTCTTCTGGAGATTCGGCCAACTCTATGGATAGTTGAGTCACACTACGTGACATCCGAGATGACATAGCTCATGCAGATCATATGTAATGTGAAATTGTTGCAGCCAATGAATGGCATTTGGCGCCGTGATAAGGACATTCAATGACATGAGTTCGTCTTTGTTTCTTCACAAACTCATCAAGATTGGTGGGTATCACTCGGTCTCTGAGTGCACATCATCAAAACTTCCAGACAAATTCAACATGTAAAAACAGAAATCGCGTGAAATTCGATGCTTAATTGACAAGACTTTCTCTGTGTGACCTCTAGGCTCCAGGCTTCCTCACTAGCGAAGCCTTGAACGTTCTCGCCCAGCCTTTCTCTACCGTGGTATCATTTCAAAATCTCACAGACCGCTGCTCGCTCAAAAGGACTTGAACTGCACAAGCAGCAATAGTCCACACTCCAAGAACAAAGTTACTCTTATGTATACCCCCTCCACTCGATGGTTTATCCGAGTCGAAGTGCGCCAGCTGTGCTGCGAAGGACGCGGTCCATATACCCATCCAACTGAACCAAAGCCATAGAGACCCGAACCTTAAAAGGTACAGAGGCATACACATGACGATTGGGCTGACCAGGACAAGAAGGAACCGATGGAAGTGACGCCCTCCAACAGTGTAGAATGAGTTGACGTCGATTTTCTGGTCATCGACAATGTCTTGGTAGCTGTAGGCCGTGTTGAGGTAGATGATCCAGAAGAACACCATGAAACAAAGCGGCAAACAATAACCGATGCTGTCGCCAATCGACTCGTACCGACCGTGGATCGCGGATCGACCCAAAACGGCGGGCCATGCAATCGTGAACCCCAAGATGTATTGTGGGTATATGCGAAGCTTCAAAGCCATAGGCCGTTTGCCATAAGGGTATAGAGCCGAAGCCAAGATGACTGGGAACATGTGTTGGAATCTGATGACGAACGTTAGAATATCTGTCATGTAACCATCTGGGAGGAGGGAAACGGGTGGCCATACACATCCTTTCCATTGAGCATATTGTGGACAATGGACAAAGACACGAGCAGCTGCAGCACCATCCACAGCATCGCATCCGTGGTGGTCACGATGCCCGCGGCCAGAGGACGGTCTTTAGTTCGAGTGACCTTGGCATCGATATCACGGTCCACCCAGTCATTCCAAACCATACCGGCGCCACAAAATAGGTAAGCTGCGATGAAGCATAGTGCGGCCTGTCTGAAGACGAAAGCAGGCTGAATATTGCTATTGGGATCGACGAGCTCAGAAGCACCAGCCAACAAAACCGACCAGACTGTACCACTGTGAGCGTTGCGGACCAAGACTCTGGTAAAATCAAAAGACGTACCTCCAGCAAAAGTAGTGAAAAGAGGGTTGTACTTGTTGAACCGTGACAGGGTTACCAAGTGCCAGAACAAGGTGACCTTTTCCGGCTTAGGCTTGCCCGTGTATATCTCTTTGCATTGCTTCGTAGATTGCTCAAGCTTGTATAAGGCAATAGCATGTGAGATGCTTTGGTACAACATGTCGACTCGGGGATTAATGACGGCGACGATTCTGGTTTGGCAAAAGGAAAGGCGTTTAATTGAAGGAGCCCACGTTCGAAGGAAGCGGACCGAACGCGCATGTGTGGTTTTAAACCTCCTGGTCTTCAATTCTCCTCCCTCCCCAGCTTTTCTCTCACCTGTGGACGCGCAGCGTCCGCCTTGATATTTCACCCGCCGAAAAAGACCACAAGCTCCGCGCATGCTTCGGTTTCAGATGTGACGTAGTTTGTGCTGTTGAGTTCGTTGTTGCAGGGAAGTTGCTGTCAGGCTTTTGCCGAGGTGAGGAGGTTCACACGTCTCGGCGTGTATGGCATTGATCAAGGCATCTTAGCACTGTCTGTGTGGCTGTAGGAGAGCCCAGTTTGCATGATTTAAGTAACGACACTTTCAGCCCAAAGCTTCTAAATGGGAAGTTCTCAAGAAGACCAACGCAACATTTCTTGCAGAAGAGACTCGGCTTGGAAGCTACTATGAGTTTTTGAGGAAATTTCAAATCAGAACAAGTGTATTCTTTCAACTTCCAAATCCCAACGCCGAAGTCGCCTTGAAGCAGGTGAGCAAGACTTACACAGTACGGCTAAAAGCATTCTGGTTCATCTGAATTCTAGAACAGCCTAGGTCTCCGCAAGACCGTGCGCGAGCTGGAAAGCTGCTTGACTAGCCCAGCCCATCTAACGTTTCTTTCTCGATCTCCTTCAGCTGATCTGTGGGTCATTCAACGGCAGAGGATGATGAAGCTGGTGAGTCGAGGGATGTTCGTTGCATGAAAAGAACAAGTGGATGTGTTCCTTGATCGACCATCGAACCGGCAATGGAAGGCCCTAATCACTGTCATACACGTAGTCCGACGAGCTAGCAGCATCCTGGTCCGTGCCTACAAGTTCACAGCACCTGTGGTCAAAGGCGCCTCATTTTCAGCCGATCGTCGATGACTAGTCGTTCTTCTAGCCCCCCTTAAAACCAACGGTCATCGAGTTGATATGAATGTATGATTCACATGATATCTACCGGAGCTTTGCTGACGTGTTTTATCGTGGGTGGCTCTGATCGTTTCTACGTCTAGAAAATGCGAGCTTTGAGATCCACTCCGAACCTGAAATGGGGGTTGCCAGTTGGGAAGATGCTTGTTTGTGAGACTGTTGGGCAGTGCCTCCCGCTGGCTTCGTCATTCACTAACGCGTAAGAGGTAGGATGTCAACAATGAGGTTACCAGGGTATGCCTCCTCTGGCATTTACCATACACATCTTCTCCTCATTGAAAATGGGGATAGGCTTTGCTGAGCTCTTGGCGCGAGCTAATCTTTAGCATAATTCACGTAACATTCAGCAAAGTTCACAACAATTTGAACGAGAGACATTGCTCACAAAGTTGTTTGCCATGCCGCTATTTGTTGCGGAGTCTGCTTATGTGTTGACAGACTTTGCAGCAACAGGGCTTGTGGACGCCGTCGAAAGAGTGTTCGAGCAATCTTGCGGTGTTAAGGCACTGTTGAACTTGTCCTTTTTGCCTGGCTACAGCAGTATATTGACGATGATTCCAATGTATTCGAGTCTAGAGCCATCAAGGCTGGAAAAGATTGAAACTGACAGCTGCTAAACAGTGGCATTGTATATTCTATCCACCGCCAGCTCGCATCTCGCTCTTGTTACGACTCACCAAATAGTTCAGACGATAGTCAGATAAGAGGCAAAGTGGCATGTTAGATCTTGGAAAATGACAGTTTGAAGGGACCTACAAGTTCCAACAAGCGTTTATTGATGAGTTCTCTGCCAGTCCCAATTGAACTTCTATTCCAAGAAATAGATATAGGAATTATATCTTGGTCTAGTGTTACACATATCATAACTCTCCTACGGGGGGCTGGCTCGCCATGCGCCTTTTTCCAGTCAAAAAAGCGACCGGAGAACTGTTAAATGGGCCACAAGGTCATGTTTCTACTTTTTCATACAGAATTACGCGGATTCGAGTAAATGAGTTTGCATTGGTTCACTTACTCTCTCGGTTCCTGGACCGGTTGCTGCTGGACTTTAACCCATGACAGATGCAACATAAAGCACTCAATGTGACATCAGCTAGCTACTATTTTGAGTCGCACCTAGATTTTACACCGTAGTAATAAAATGAACTAACTACACACAGTCAGTCTTCTAGCTGTTGTATAAAAGGAGCTTTACCATCTGCCATCTAATTTAGCTGCTGTACTCGCACCGGATTCGGGGCCCCTATCCGGAATTTCTGGTGCTTAAGCGTTGGCAAAGATGCACACAGCAGATTAAAATGAACATGTATGCTAACCTTGGAGAGAATGATTGAAATATTGGCAGAGATCTGGTGAATAACCATCAAATGGTTTACTCACTTTGAAGATAGTAGTCATCCGACAACTCATCTTACCCACTTGAAACCCACAACATCATTCGATGGTATACAACATCACAAGGATCTCAAGTTTTCAGCACCTTCAGGTAGTGAAATGGAAGTCTTGTAAGCATAGCCTTAGACTCGGTACTCTCGGCATCGAATTCTCCATTGGCCTGGTCCTGACTGTCTTAACGAAGCTAGAGCTGGTCATGACCAATGTGACAGTCGTCATGGACTCGACACTGCAGTGCAGGACGAGCAGGGAAGATCTCGGAGGCATTCGAAGGAAATGGGTCGTTTCTTACTTCTTTAATCTTGCTGGCACGTGTCTGTTCTTTCCCGGCGTCTTGACTTGGTGAGCTGATGCGGTTGAGTATGGGGTTCAGACTAGATATGCGGCTGCTCAGCTGGAAACCAAGGTAAATGCCAACTGAAAATTCTCTAGAGGCATTGCTTGAAATTGACTCATGAGTTTGACGGCATAGATGGCTATCGGCTACAAGGACACATTCTCGAAGATTGTATGTATATGCCGGCCCATTCCAACGTTGTGAGTGCCACACATGGAAAGATTCTACGATGTTGTTGTTATCAATCCAACAACGTACTCACGAGCTGGTTTCCAAACCAGCAGTGACTGCCTTGGGTACCAAAATTCCTATCTTCTTACACTGGGGAACACCGTGGGCATTGCAGCCGTGGCGGGCGGGGTTCTACGATTCTTGTGGGAAGTGATGACAACGACTTGGAGAGTGAGTGATAAGGAGTAAAAAGAACCATCGGCATAACGAAGAGCTGCTGACCATTCTTGCAGCAGGCGCGAGTCCTGATCAGATAACGGAAGACAGCAAGGAACCCGTTGTTGCGGGGGATATTACCAGTGATGGACTAAAACAAAGACGGGGGACGCTGCTATGGTTGAGCTACAAATCATGGGACTAGACAGACTATCCTAGGCACCCACCATAACCACGGCGGACTTATGTTTGTTGAAAGCGCTCCGTATGTGACCAAGTCTGCTCGACACGTTCTTAGACCTAATCGGTTTAAAGTTTCGTGTTCAGCTTTTAAACGGCTGCCTATATAAAGTGGACTTCAAATCATGAATCGGGTCGCCCGAGTGCAATTAGGGCCGGCACCATCGTTCCCTTTTTGGGCAATCGCGAAGGAGCCAATCAACAACCGTCGAGTGGACATTGCCGTGTAAGTGCTCCCCGCGGTAACCCACACTGCTGGGTCTGTGATGAATGACGCCAAGATCCACGAGTGACTTTAGGGTCAAAGATAACAGTCAACATAGATTAGGCTCCAAATTGGGCCCGTGTTGTTACATCTACCTATCTATACACCTAGTCACACATCTCACTGATCAGCCTCTCGGTAACTTCGGTCTCCATTGAACAAACGAAATCCATGTTCGGCTTTCCTTACTGCTGGGATGCAGTTTCCGAAGACTCTCCTTCCTTCTCCACCTTTTCAATATTCTTCTTCTCAATGGTGGTCTGTTTCTCCCACATGGCATGGTATCGGCCTCCGAGCGCCAACAGCTCGGCGTGCGTGCCACGCTCAACGACATTTCCCTTGTGGAGCACCACGATCTGATCGGATGTGGTGATGGTGGAGAGCCGGTGGGCGATGGTGATCGTCGTACGACCCGCAGTGACACGCTCCAGGGCGTCTTGGATCTGCCTCTCGGTGTGCGAGTCCAGAGATGCCGTGGCTTCGTCAAGCAACAAGATGCGGGCGTCCTTCAGAATCGCTCTCGCGATGGCAATTCTCTGTCGCTCGCCTCCGGAGAGTTTGAGTCCGCGTTCTCCGACCTTGGTGTCGTATCCATCGGGAAATGCGAGAATGCGATCGTGGATATTGGCAGCCTTGCATGCCTCGTATACGTCGGCTTGAGAGGCATTCCGGTCGGCGTAGAGCAGGTTGTACATAATGGTCGCATTGAAAAGTACAGTGTCCTGAGGCACAACGCCAATGTTCTTCCGTAGGCTGTCGAGCTTCAGATCCTTCAAGTCGTGGCCGTCGACAGTGATTGATCCTTCATTGATATCGTAGAAGCGGAAAAGAAGCTTCAGGCAGGTTGACTTGCCGCTGCCAGACTCTCCAACAATGGCGGTCTTGGTGCCCGGGGCAACAGTGAAGCTGACACCGTTGATCGCGGGTTCGCCCTTTTTGCTCTGGTAAGAGAATTTGACGTTATTGAATGCGACCTCTCCCTTGACGGCGGGCAGGGTGACGGCGTCGGGCTTCTCCACAATGCCAGACGTTTCTTTGAACTAGAGAACAAGGTTAGCGTTCCAGAGGTGGTGTACTGAAATGAACAAGGACCCACCAGCTCCAGCATTCGCTCTGCCTCAATAAGATTGTTTTGCAGCATGGTGTAGTAAGTTCCGAAGAAGTTCAGTGGACCCTGCAGTTGTACAAAGTAGTTGATCAAGCTGACGAAATCGCCAACACTCTGCTCGCCCCGTGAAATCTTGTAGGCAGAGACTGCGACAAGCAAAGCAGTGCCAAGAGAGAAAATAGAACTCTGTGTAAGGTTGAGAAAGTTGAGGGACCACTGCACCAGCCGTTCCGCGCGTTGGTACACCACTACATGTTCCTTGAATCTCTCAGTTTCGGGCACAACTGCGCAATTGTGCTGCACAGTCTCGTATGCCATGATGGCGTCAGTCTTGGTAGCTTCCATCTCACGATTCTTGGTGGCCATGTCTCTTCTTTGCTTGCCGCGATATTTGGCCACATAGATGGTCAGGAAGATGTACGACCACATGATGAAGAACACAATAATGGTGTAGAAGGCGTCATACTTGGCAAAGAAGACAACACCAGCGACAAAGATATCGAACACCATGGGGAACACTTGGAAGCAGAAGTTCTCCAGGAAGGTGTTCATCGCAGAACCGCGGCTCAGGGCACTGGTCACCTCTCCAATCTTTTTGTTCAGATGGAACTCCAGAGAAAGCCCCAACACGTGTTCGAAAGCAGCGCAGGAGAGTCTGCGGAAGAGTGACTGAGAGACCGGGATCCAGAGGACAGACCTTGCGGCACCGAGAATGCCCTGGTTGCCTTGGAGAGCACGGTAGACGACATAGAGAACAATTTGTTTGTAAGGAATGGTGCCATAGCCGAGGGAGTCGACAAGAGTTCCGAGCTGAATGGGCGCTAAAACGTTGATAGTCCGCTGACCGATCAGGAGTATGATGCAAACGACCACAATTCCTTGATATACCGGAGAGTCTTTAGGCCTGGCGCGCGATAAGTTAGCAAAGTCCGCGAAGCGGTTGAAAGCAGGGTCACTATACCATAGATACGGGAAAAGAACCCTGAACCCAGCAAAGTAGTCAAGCCATCCCGTACCCGAGACCTGGGTTCTGGCAGGAGGCTTGTGAGCAGCAGGTCCGTGGGGGTGGGCGCCGCCGTAGTTATGAGACGCTCCGTTTCCGTTTCCATTTCCATTCCCAAGAAGGGACTGTCTCTCTTCGGGGTCCGACTTGGGTTGCAGGGGCTTCAGCTTGTAGTCTCTCAGAATGAGACAGACCATCATCGCTACCAGCACAACGATTCGAACAGCGGCCACGATATCCAGAATATCGAGAAGACCATGGTGGACGCGGAATGAGTTCTTCTCAGAAGAAAAGACGGCAGCGATGAAGGCCTCAAAGAGCGCACCTACAATCCACGCATAGAAATGCGCCGATGTTGGCGTCCATGGGCCTTCAGGGTCAGGAAGTAGGCCGGCTAGATAGTACAATAAGACGGCAACGTAGGATGCCTATGCAAGTATCAACACCAGAGTTCTTCGATGGGGTGTACTACCTGGAGACCCCACTCACCAGATAAGCACTGAACGGGAAAACGACTTCGCCAGTCCCATCGTATTGGCCAGCAATAGCGCCGTGAACGGCAAGGATGATGGTGGCAAGCTAGGAAAAAAAAAAGTGTGAGCTTTGAGGACAACTCAAGATCTGTAGACGTGTTTCCCAGACTCACGAGTAAGAGAGAGAGTATGAGCTGAAAGCCCCAGATTATCCGCGCGTACAGTCGCGAAGCTTTCTTCTGCTCATCGTCTGTCGCGGTCTGACGCGTGACGCCATGACGGTCCCGGTAGAATTGAAAGGACTGCGCCGCCAGTAAAGTGACAAAGAGGCCGCAGGGATAGAGATAGAAGGCGACCTCCAGTCCCAGCAGAGTCTCCGCCATGACTTTAGCCGTTTTTATTCAATTTGAGGGTGTGTTGAACGAGGTCAAGCTCATGATGGCAGTTGGGATGATGTCAACTCCCGACGGTGCCGCAGATTCTCCGACGGACCTCCCTGGCGCAATTGGACTGCACGGACTACAAACGGCGGGAGTTCCTCGGGCACTGAGAATGGTGTGAGAGCACGTGACACTATATCTCGAATCAGGTAAGCTGAGCACGTGAGATGGAAGGGATGGAAATCTGACCTTACCTAATCATCTTGCGGCACAGTCAGCGTCTAGCTTCCACGGGCCTCAGCTCTGGCCGAATTCTCCAACGCCCGGCGAATTTCTCGTTAGGTTCACAAAAGGTCCGTTCATTCTCGCGCCATTCATCCATGAGTCTATGAATCAGCACCAGAATCAGCGCCGCCCATCCGATGTTTATCTACTCAACGTTGCCGTTCTTCGGGTTACGAGATCATAAGGTGTGCCCCAAGCGAGCCGATTTCCCGTCAGGCTAACGCAGCACTTTCTGCCTGACCTGTCCAACTTGGTCCAAGACTCGAGGGTTCCAGAGCCGATGTCTTTGACGAAGCGATCCAAGGCCAACAACACAAAACAGCGCAATCCCCACGCCGTCTCGTGTCCATAATTTGAGATTACCGTCCGGGGGCTGTGCCCGCCCGTGTTCCCCACGCTGGATGATCGCCCTGATCGCCCTGACAGCAGTTACCATGAACTCTAGAATCCTTGGCATCGCGTCTTTCAGCAAGATGTCGGGACAGCCCGCACAAGGCGACAAACCAGGCGCATTTTAATGTCTTGGCATTGAGCTAGCCGCAAGGGACCGCACCATGATAGCTTTCTTCGAACACAATTCAAATCCCCATGTGTCTATTTCAAGCCCCTGACGATCTGTCAGTGGGAAGGACGCTTACTCGGTGATTTAGTTTCCCTCTAACGCAGAATTCGCTCGCCTAAAAGCCTAGGTGCCGGGTGCCGAAGACCGAATTCATCCCAGATCGACCATGGCTGCAGCGGCATGCCCGTGGTGCCGTATTCCCTTGGAGAGAAACACCCCGCATGCTCATGCCTTTGTTCCATATTTGTAACGCGAACCAAACCAAAGCGTTCCACGCCCGATCGGGTTGGACGGCAACTTTACGGGGCTTCTGATTGGACTGTCGACGTCTCCAGGGATACATGGTTCACATAATTCTGTCGCGTAGTCAGACGTGGTGCAAGGAGCTAGGGCTGGGGCGACACATGTCGGTGGCCTCTAGACTTTGGCAAAGTGTCTGAAGACTGCCGGCGCCCGAAGCTCCAGGACCCGAGAGGGTCACTTTTTCTCCTTCGAAGCACGGGTCCCGCGGCCACGACTAACACTCATCTGGTCGGGCGAACACGACATGGACACCACGGCCTCGACATGGAGCCATCAAAACGGTGAGCACAGCCGTTCGCCCTAAACAAAGGAGGCGCTCATTTCGTTCCCTCTTTAGTGTGCTGGCGCAGCTCTTGCTACGGTCAAATTCAGGCTCCAGAGTCGTATTTCTTTTTCTTGGAATCGTTCTCCGGTTTCGATCTTCCTTGTTCACTTGATGTTTACTGTTCATTGTTTCTGTTATTTTAATACTGCCACCTTCTCCAACCTTGACGGTGTCATACCTGGATAGATTGAAGCCATCGTCACTCTATCAAGGTCGACAAAAAGCCACCCTCGACGCCATTTTGAGGGCCGCCGCAAGCCACTCGACACTTTGTTTTCTCTTCTTCCTCTGAGCATGCAACTTTGCCATATACCCCGGTCCTTGACGTCAGAAACTTCCCTTGACTTGTCTCTCCTTCCATCTCTTTGCTTGTCGCCTTCAATATAGGTGTTCTCGTACATACAAGCTAAACATCATGGCCGATCTCACAACTAGCCTGGCTACCAGGTCACTCCCGAAAATCGAGACGATCCAGAATGGACCACTGTCAGGTCTCCAGGCATATGGGTCGCTCCTCCTCGTCTCAAGCGTCATCGTCGTTGTACTCATCGCCAACATCCTCGAACGATGGCTACTGGAAAGAGTATACGGCGAGATCTATGCAGTCTTACAGCGCCCTGAGAACGAAAAGAGACGGCGCTCCTTCACGTACTACCATATCGGTGCCATCATCATGCTCACACTCTTCTGCATCGGAGTCTACCCTGTGTTCCGTTTCCTCATCGGCTCTGCCGACTTGACAACGGACGTGTCGCCAGGACCAGGAAGGCGTATCAGAGTAGGCGATCTGTTGTTTACGGTGGCGCAAACGTATAGCGCCTACTACGTCTTCGAGCTCTGTTATCGCACACAATTCGCGAGTCCTCTTAGTATCGCTCATCATATTGGACTCTTGGCCATCACGCAGACCGCCCTCTCCCTGTTTGGAAACATCGAGCACCACCCGGAAGCAACAATCGAGTTCTACATGTGCATGGTGTGGGGTATGTTGACAGCACTCTGTCCGAATCTAGATAAAGCGCAACATTGAATGTCTGACTATTTGACCTAGGCGCTTTCGACGTCGTAGTAGAACTGCCCATCTACCTTTCTATGATCATCTGGCGAATCAAGCGCCGTGATCATCGACTACTCTCCTACCTCACCTCCGCCTGCTTCGTATGGGTTATTGTTGGTGCGGTCTCCGAGACCGCAGTCACGATATACCTCTTGCACAAGTCTTGGGATCGATGGGGTCATGTGTGGAGGGTGGTCACTCCCGTCATCTTCACGCTATGGATCACGACCCAGCTCTACGGCGCAACGAGACTCTTTGCAATGGCTCGGTCGGAGAGGTGGAAAGCCAGCAAGCGATCACCGGAAGAAGAGTCTGTGGAGCCCATTGCCGAACTACCAGGAACAGTGGAAGACGGGGAAATTCCCGGACAAGAAGAATCCAAGAACAAAGCAGTATAAGGGCTCTAGAGAAGCTTGAGTGCTGCGAGACCACCCACTCCCATTCGACTAGATCACATCCCCCACACGGGAACTGAACTATGCCACGATCATCGATGCTTTGGGCCGACGAAATGGTACCTCGAAGATAATTCTCATCGATAGTTTGGGGATTGACCAAGTACTGGACCTGGCAACAACTTCTGTGATCGAAGAGGAACAACGCGCGACTGACTAAAGCTTGCGGCCACTTTCTCCATTTATCGGGACTCTGGTCACCGACAGCAACATCAAAGACTGCCAAATCCTCCATCTACGCGCTTACGTGACATTTCGCGCAAGCTTAAAGCCGCCGTTTTACATTCAGCGGCCAATCTTTTTGTGTTACGTGGTAGTCCGGAAGGATAAGGGCTCAGTGGGGTTTTTGAGTCGAGACACCTCGTTTCTGCGTGTACTGATACTCGGGGGACAGCCTTTCAAGCATAGCCTCGAAACGTGTTAAAAAGACCATGTAGCTTTGTAGGACCCCAAGTCAGGTCCTCATATTTAATCAATAATAAAGAACAATACCGTTAAAACCATCAACCTTTCTGCCGAACGATCGTGCATGTAGAAATCTGTGTTGCCTCGTTTCGCCTCCATGGATGATTCATTGATCAAGGGTCCCGACGATGTGAGGTTGACTTGGCTTGATTCCTTGCATCTAAGACATGGATTGTGGTTCAAACCTCCTGACAGATTCAGTCACGATTCTGTTGTTTTCCTAATCGATCCGTACTCTCTTGATGACCAACTCCCATCCGTGATTGTCCCTGCTTCAGACCTTGTATCAAGCCAAAGCGAAGCCGATCAGATTTCATCTTCCGTGATAGATCAATCCCATCCAGCCCTCTATAGTCTCTTGGAACATCAAAAAATATCGAATCTCGTAACACGGTAGAAGCGTACCCAAGGATCTCTGGCCCGTATGTGCAGTGCTTGAGGACAACGCTCGCGATACCAGCTGCAAGAAGCACGATGCTCGCGACCAAGAAAAGCGTAATCCATAATGAGGAGATCTCAAAGTTGATAACAGGGGTACTTGTTTCTGCATCGACGGAGATCTTGGCCCCAGACGTTGGTTTATCCGCGTCCCACTCTGCAATCTCGAACGAAAGCTGGCTTATCAAGAGGTAGGTATTGAGGAGCTGGCTAAGTCGAATTCCCATATCTTTGGCTGTGACGCTTTCTATGATGCAGTAATCGTCCGACCTCAGCTGTCTAAGCCCTGGATCAGCGAGGTGGTAAAGCGAGAACTCGGACTTGTACGCCGTAGAGCCTCCGATGGAGAGCGGAAGCTCGCGAGAGACAAAGTCAAAGACGGCGGGGAACGATAGCTGAGATATATCCCTAGGAGCATTTTTCTTCTGAGATTTCCGCTGGGCTACCACGGTGCAGTTGTGTCTGTCGGTGCGAGCCGTGCGAGAACAGTTGACGCGGGACTCGGCGTACTCCTGAGATACCCTGGAGAGGCTCTTTGCTGAACATCCTGGGTGTTTTTCCTGAGGGGGGAATATGCTTTGAAATAGAAGAGTCGTCGGCTCGGCGTCGACATGTTGCTCATCTTTGAATAAGAGGGGCCGGTGCATTTCCTCGACACGACCATGCAAAGGACCAACGACTGGTTTTGTAGGATAATCAGCAGGTTTCATGGACCATATCCGATCTACAAATCTGTCGAGCGCCAGAATCCAGGTTGAATCTAGCCCGGAGACGTTTCTTGTGTAGTCGTATCCGTGCCATGTACCATTTGGCAACTTAGCGTTTCTTGTGTACCTGGTGTCTACAGCCAGAGAAGCGGCTGATAGGTCGTCGTGGAATACCTCTTCTTTCAGCAGGTCGTCGGCTCCTAGATCCATCTTGAGGGTTTCAACATCCGAGCAGTCTAAGCTAATGTAGCTAGACTCTAGCGAAAATATGGTGTGTCCAACTTCGATGCTGTTGAGAGGGATCCCGGCCAAAGACGAATACTCATTCACACCGAGATCTTGATCCAAGAAGTCCAACCAGTCATCTGTGTCTAAGCGCTTCAGGAAAGGTATTTTGACGTTGCCCCAGACATCCATAGCATCCGCTTTGAGTCCTTCAGGCATTGAAATCAGGGTGTTATACAACGTCGACATGGGTCGGAAACTCGCCATGGAGGTTGAGTATGAAAATCCCACCCAGGTCGCCCACTGTATGGCCTGACTCTCAGCGTTGGTGTCGAAGTAGGTTATCGTCGTGTTTCTGTTGTCCGGGGCGATTTGTGAGGACATCATTCTCAAAATAGATTGAGTGCCCAAAGGTGAGAGTGCCCATATCAATACCAAAGCAGCACCCACGATATTGAATGATCGAAGTTGGATCAGATTGAGTAGGGTGGCGCCGACCGTTCGGCTGCCTAGGAACTGCTCGAGAGAACCGAGGGTCGTGCCGGTTTCTAGCTTCCAGCGAGCCGCTTCATATGTAAGACGACCTGCAACTGACGCAAACAGGATCGGAAACGCAGTTGCGAGCTAGATTCGGTCGTTATTATCATCATTTGAATTCTTAGCATGTGCAGGCAAAAGGGCTGGGTACTTACGATCGTGATTGCGTTTCGCCAAGCCCCGCGGGAGCTTTCGGTACTCTCGGAACCGTCAAGGCGCCACACAATGACGATGAAGACAATGAGACCCAAAGGAAGAACCACAGCGGCGCAATCTGTTACGATAGTGAAAAACCCCAACCTGTTGTTGGGCAAGTCAACCACTGGTACGGCGCCATCGGTGTCGTCTTCCGCAATACGGTTGTACTTCGTCGTGCCATCGGTCGAAACGCGTGAACCTGTTATCGTAGATGCCAGGTCCTCTGTTGCAGCATCTTCCGGCTCGGGTAGACATTGTTGGGCTTCAGGCTCTAGGGGGTAGTGCCTGTTGGATGCCAGCGATGTACGTCGACTTGAACTTAGAGAGACTGGTTGCCCGTCTGACCTGTGAGCCAATGGGGGTGAAGGGCTGAGATGGGACTCTTCTTGCATCTTGTTACAAGAGGGAAGTTTTGGTGTAATAACTCTCTGAGAACATTTATGTTCTGTTACCTCACCCAATGGGCCAAAGAAAAGATGATCTGAGGAGGAAAGAAGTCCAGGATCATTGATAGGGACCATTGCTCATTAAGAGATTGAAGAAAGAGTTGTGTAACGATAAACAGGCGACCAGTAATATGCTGATGTTCTGTTCTGAGAAGGCTACAGTCACAAACTCATATTGGGTTGTGTCGCACTGAATGTCAGCTTACGCCCAGAGCGATCAGCGTGGTGGCCTTTCGATTGTCAGAGAAGCACATGGTCTATTTACGGCTCTTCAATACACGATCTCTTATCGGCTTCGAGCTTCTGAAATACCATATCGCTGTTGCTGCCAATGGGTAAGTGAAGTATTGTATAAGGGTCAAACTTGATCTTAGGTGACGTTTGCGTCGTGGTAAGCCTAGTACACCGCCTCGTTACATCCTACACGTTGGTTATTACTTGAACCCATCGTAACGGAAACTCAAGTCGTTTTTAAGACTATCCTGTCTTGTCTAGCTACTCGCATCAAGGTTGCTGCTTTGAGGCCGGTAAACATCCATGTATGAGGTGTCCTTCAGCGGGCAGAGGAGTAGGATGTGCAGGAAATACTTCACATCCTAATTCGTGAAATGCATAAGAAAGACCTGGGTTTCCTGACTGAGTAGTCACATACGTCGACCTGCTTAGATCAAACATCGCGGATTACATCGATAGGAAAACTAGCCGAAAGTGTGTTGAGGAACATGAGTTGGTAACACATAACAGTTGTGGCAAGGTGCACGACAGACAAAGTGTCCAGGATTTGGTTTTGAGATGCGGTATTTGAAATGAGTGACTTCTGGCTGTGACCAGCCTCTCCCAGATTGGCGAGAATATGGGCGACATCAACGAAGTAATAAGGTAACGTACTTGACCCTCAAGCGAGCCCGCTGACTCCCGTCTTCTACTCCACAACACAAGGTCAAATGGAATCTCTAACCTGCATGTCGAAATTAGAATAATTCAGGTATCTGCTTGGATAGTTCGGTAGCGTTGTTTGAGCCAACCTTGACATGGACAATAGTACTCATGCGACCGACAGAGGGGAGCTGAAAGTTGACCAAGGCCTGGCGTGCATGCGCCGCACCAGCCCCTTCAGCTAGGAGAAATCAAGGTATGCCAACTTGACGCAAGTGAGGCGGGCTTCCTCCCCCTTCCACGTCATCTGTCTGAGTTGCCTTGACTGCCTGAGATAACTAGGCAGACAAGCCCCCAAGTGCATAGCCACAGGGCGATGAGACCGAGGTAGCCCATCTGATAAGCATTTATCGCGATCTTTCTATGCAGCTGCACTGCAAGTTTTCGATAGATCCAGCCACACTTACTGCCAGTGTACTCGACTTCGAGCCTTCCAACCCAGATTGATAAGCGCGTGAATCCTATTCGTTGCAGACATCAATTGTGGAAGCTTTTCCTACCCACCCACTTGTCCTTTTGCTCACATCTAGCCTCTGCATTATGGTTGTTTCCACAGGTGTCCGAGATTTGAGGCTTGAGTCACTATGGCTTGCTGATACCTACCCCTGGTCGTAAACGATAGCCGCCTGATTCCAAGCAAATGGGTCGCAAATGGGTCGCAAATGGGGCCATTGACCTTAAAGCACACTCCTTTCCCAGTTCTTGGTCCTCATGCCTGGTTGACGCTTATGGTTTCATCATATTTCATCATATCTCATCATTTACTTCAGCCTTCTTCATCAGAACGTCGCCTGGAATTTTTCCACGCTGCGGCTAATGGTCAACAACCCAGTCTCACTTACTTGCTAGCATAAGGAAGCATCCAGCTAGATGGAGACCGATTACCTGGTTAAGAGAGGATACTGCAATGGGATGCTGGAGGAGGATGTGCCTGACCCTGACGTTACGGGCTGGGGAGTAAGGTTCTATCTGAAGATTGCGCGGGATCTTTGACTGACTCTAACGTTGTATAGATCGTATCTTCGTTTTGCTTTTCCATCGTAATGAATATGATCGCCATTATGGTAGCATATGCGGCAAATGCGCTACCTGAGGAACGTTACAAGTCAATAGACAGCATCGCCTACCGTCGCGTGTCGCAGGCAGAGAGGCAGCGACGTATCAAAGCCTTCGAGTCGTTCATGCTATCTTTGAGCGATCAGCAACTTGTCACTGGCATGGCTCTCATGCTGGCAACGATACTGATATTCTCGGGGATTCATGACCTGGATGATAGCTTCTCGGTGTACTCGTTTCAAATCGCGACCCGACTCGGTTACTTCTCGTGCATCACGCACCTTTGTTCCCTCTCAGTACTATGGGAATACTTTGACCGACATAATTGGCTGCGAATATTTCGAACCATTCTTATGGTGGCTTTTCTAGTCATGATGATTGGTTGCATGATCATATCAGACTCTGTGACGTTTCGCTTCAATCGCCACGTTTCGGTCAAGTGTGCGAGAGAGCATTTCAAGTTGATTGATCGAGAAAGACCGAACTACGTCTTCTTCTCTGACGAATTCATTATTATCTTCAACTTATCCGTATTGACTTACATTCTTATATCTGGATATGTTCAAAGGTCTTTACAACTGTACTGCATGCCGGCACGCGACGAACAAGACTTTTGGCAATGTCGTTCCTTACGAGCTCTGTTTGGATCTGATACCGAGGATCGGTTCAAGAGCCTTGACAAGAACAAAACATTAGCGGACATCAGATCTAGTTTTCTCTGGGAGATCGTGTGGCTATTCTTCTACTTCACATTTGGGACCGCGAATCTCCTCAGATTCTTCGATGATGCCACTTTGAATATTGGAGCTATAAAACCAAATTTCGGGCAGCTCGTACCTTTATTTCTTCTGGCTCTTCCTTTGATCACAGCCACTGAAGCTTATACAAGTAAGTGACTATATCGGTTTGTCAGACGATCCAGGCAATAGCAGTCAAATACTTGTTCACGGGACTGAACCTTTTGGCTGATTATCATAATGCGTAGCGGCCACAGAGTATGAACCGGTCTCATCTGATGTTCCTGCTGGAGATGATGTAAGTTCGCACCATGAACACACTGTGAGAAGGAGTATCGGTGTTCTGGGGCATATTGACTGACTTCGCTGACCTAGCAGCTGACACCAGAGCTGGGATACGAGGATCCGAACCAACCTACACGAGAAATATGGGATTACTGGCCCTTGTTCTTGTTAATGATATATGCAACCGGGCTTGTTATTTGGGCTCTTATCTTTGCAGATGTTATACCCCATAGCTTTTTTCTGTCCATTGCAGCATGGGCCATTGCATTTCTGGTAGAGGTTGCAAGCTTTCGGAGCTGGTTCAGGGTTGCATTTTGCGCTCTATGGACAACTTTGGGAAATCGATGGTTGAACACGAGAGCCTTCTTCAATCGGCTGTAGGAAAAGCTTTCGATTCTTTCCATTTCCCCGTAGATAGAGGAACCATGAAAGCTTTGTTCTCCTGAAGCACAATGTTACACAGCATACGTTCTGTAGACTGAAAGAGAACATCGATATCTCTTCCCGCACCAAGTCAAAGCTTCGAGGTTCTTATTTTGGCCACTTGACATGAGTCTTCTTTATAAACTCGTGGGCATTGCTGCACTGAGTGCTCCACGAAGAAGTCAAACATGAATAAGCTCGCAACGAGAAGCTCCCCCCAGAATATGCGGAGGCTCAGACCCACCATTTAATAGGGCTCAATTTACCAAGCGTATCATGGATCATTGGCCGCAGTATAAAATCATCACTGAGTTCGGGAATCACTCCCAAATGCCCATTGGTAAAACCCAAGGAAGATTGAATTCGACGTGGGTGAGATTCATGACACCAATGAGGGTATTACCTAGGCTATGTCTACGCTGATAAATGCTACCGAAATGTGTACAAATGTCTATCTATAGTGACATTCTTCATCTATGTTATCACCTTAACTCTTGCACCAAGATCACTCCGTGTTTACTTTATTCAACAAGGCTGTGAAAGTCAGAATCGAACCTAAGTGGAAACCTTTTTCTTCCCTTGGCATCCGAGCTGACGAAACAAGCCATCTTGTTCTTCGGACAGTAGAAAGAGCCTACGCCGTTTTCGTCAATCGTAACCGCAGCCGATTCCATTCCGAGGACATCGGTCCAGACCTCCCCGGCGTGGTTGGCACCAACTGACATTGACAATCGAGTGTCAGTATGTTCAGCCTGTGTCCAGCTCATGACGACGGCCATGCCGGCGGGTCTGTCTTCCGTTCCGCGCCTGACCCATCCAATACAGTCGGGCCGCTCGAAGTAATCTTGTTGCTCCCCGTAAGCATAAAGCTTCCTGGCCAGGAGAAGGTTGGGAAGATCTTGGATTGGCGCTTCGGGATGGGTGAGCTCGATGCCGTACAGATCACCAAAGAAGACACATGGGTGACCATCGCGTCTGAGAAGGATCATGGAGTAGGCAAAGGGCATGAACTCCTTGCAGATTGGGGTGTCCATCTGTTGACCTTTCTGAGTGTCGTGATTACGAATGAAAGTCTGCAAATCGTTAGCAAGTCGTTCAACTTTTCAGAAAATGGACAAACTTACGACAGCGTTATTAGGTCGTTGTTCAACTAGCGTGTCCTTGAACACCTGCCTCAAGTCCGTGTCTCGGTGCCATGACAATCTTTCGATGTGGTACATCAGAGGCACGTCGTAGAGGCTGAAGAATGCTGGCATGTGCTCTAACCAATTGTTCAAGACGCGCACATCACCATGCCAGAACTCTCCAATAAACATGAGATCATTGCGGATGGCTGGCTTCCTCAAGTGCTCGGCCCATTTGCTGATGAAGTTCCATGAGATGTGCTGTACGGCGTCCACGCGGAAGCCCTTGAGACCGAGCTCATCCACAATCCACTTGCCCCACTGATGCTGCTCTTTGACGACCTCAGGGTTGGTGTAGTCGAGGTTTTCGAGCATCAAGTAGTCGGCATTTCCTTGGAGGTCACCAACGTCTTGATGCCAGTTCTTCCCATCTTCTACAAACCTGTAGATGGCACGTTTCTTGTTCTGTTGGTTCCAGTCCGTACCGTTGAAATGCGACTTGTTGTATCTGAACTTGCTGTACTTGCCCCCTCTAGCTTTGTAGTCAAATTTGGTCCATGACTCAATTTCATAGACGTCTGTGGTGTCTCTTCGTCTATCTGAAATGCGTGTAAGCAGATAAGAACCAGGAGTACTACGAGCTGACGGGTGCAAGCTTACCACGCGGATCAACCTCGACCACCTTTACCATCTCAGTGCCGTCAGCGTAGGCGCGGTGGTTGTGAATAGCGTCCCAGACGAGCCCAATGCCGTGGTGCTCCGCATCCGCCGCTAAAGATGCAAGGTCTCCCTTCGTCCCCCATTTGGTGGGGACTGAGCCCTTTTGGTCAAACTCTCCTAGATCCCAGGCATCGTAAATGTCGTAGCCGTTACTCTCGGGATCCTTGGCTTTGCTTCCGGGCGGCAGCCATAGGCTGTTCACACCAACGGACCTCAGCGCCGGCAGCGCGCGCCGGAGCCGTCGCCAGTGCTTGTGGTCGGCGGGCAAATTCCACTCAAAGGCCTGCAACTGCACCGGGTTTTGAGATCTTTCCGGGCGAGGCAATTGGTGATGGGATTTGCTTCGCGGAAGTGACTCTGTCGGTCTAACCTCCACACGGGAAGAAAGCTGGTGAAATGACTTGCTCCTCGGCAAGGCCTCTTTGGCTCGAACTTCAATAGCTCGGGGTTCAGTAGTTCTGATGCGAACCTCAATTGGCTGGCCAGTGCTCGGCCGTGAAGCCGTGGTTGGGTTTCTCATTTTGATCTAAGGTAATACAGTGAATAAAGCTGAGGGAAAAGTCAAGAAATGGATGATGTGTCGTCATGTATACGGCTTGGTGGTCGGACATGTCTCTTTATCTATGCGCACACGCAATCCTAAAGAAGCGCGAAGTCAAGGTCGCGACTGCGTATCCGGACTTGTCTCCCGGCGCCTTGTACTCCGTACGGTGGCTTGCGCTTCAAGGTTTAATGTCCCCAGAAAGATCAAATCTCAATGTCCGAACCGTCTCAACCCAACACTCTAACCCGGGGTTGAAAGCTCGACCAATGATTGCCAATGATGGTTCCAAAGGGTCCAGAGAGGCATGGACATTGTCAGCTCACGTGTCTCACACATCAGCCGTTCCAGAATTACAATGCGTGGTGATGTTTGGTGAGTCGTCTGGGGGCTGTACGCTTCGCGTTCGCATTCACGAGTCGCATCCGTTCTCGAATGCGAGATTTGATACGAGCGGGTCCTACTTAACCCTTCCCCCAAAACAAAAAAACTTGGCCCCCTTCCAAGAACCCAGCCACGGAACGAGTCGGGCCAACATAGTGAGCAATGCGGCCATTGACAGCGTACTGAGTACGCAGACGGAGACCAGCACGGTCACCGCCATGGCATTTTTGGCGCATTGAGGTGCCAAGTAGCGGCACCGCTTGACACCAGGAACAGTAGGCAGCCGGGACGGGCTGAACGGGTTGTCGGGACTGACGAGTGTCGCAGACGGGGCCAAGACGATCATCAAATTACCGATAGCGAGATTGGCCCGAGCATAAACTGACAACGTAGAGACCCCTAAAATCTCTTGACGCGAAAGCGACCTTAAATTTGCATTGTCGTTACTTGAACACAGCCGGGAGGCCTACGTGCACGGTAGAGTGTCAAGTCTAATGAGCAGAATAACCTTGCTAATTTCAAATAATGCAAAGAGATAATACAAAATAACCCGGAGATGGGTCGGCAGCTATCCGGGCCGCGCTGATCGATGTGGTGTGGGCTGTCGCTGCCAACTACGCATCCGCGAGTGTTTGGTAAAATTCCACGTGTCGTGCGCATAGAGTTCTGGGGTTATCCTTTTGCATTGCAGCAATAAGTCGCAAATATTGTTTGCATCCGGCTCAGGATACACCATCAAGGTGGTAACCTACTGATCTAGGTACTGAGTATACAAGCGTATCTACCCGGACGGACTAATACTACAAATAATCAGACGTATCTCACACAAGTACGACACAAGGTAGTTATTCCAGGCAGATCTGATGATATTGAATATGACTGTGACGCTATGCTGCATGTTTTTAACTTCAGACCAAATCTAACGGTTGCATGTTGACCCAGACCATCTAGATCGTCTCTTCAACCCCTGCGACCGGCGAATAAAACCTCAGTGTGATCTCATCTCGTCAGGCTCCCGAACAATGCGAGAGCCTGCTCGGGTCTCCAGCACAGGAACCTCGATGTTCCAGCCTGCAGAAGCCAGTCTCCTCGCGTACAGCTCGTACTTTTCGTTGGCGATTTGCAAACTTTCTTCCACGTGGCCCAACATTGCTTGTTGATCGAATTCAGCTCGCACCAAGTTCGCCTCTTCCTGCCCGCTCAGTTTTCTGGCCAGCAACAGACCATGGAACCAAGCTTTCAGCTGTGACCTCGGCGTCACGCCTTCTTTCAGAACAACAATAACCTTGATTCTGGAGGCCGCGTCGTTGGCCGCGGTCGACACCTGGCACCAGAGAACGTACTCCTCGCGATCGAATACGTCCATGAGTGTATATAGGTCGACACTTGAAAGCTGGAAAGACATCTCGTGGGTCTTCCCATAGGCCAAAGCTTCAAGCAGGGTCTTGAGGGGCACTCCGTACTTGCAGTGGCCAAACACTGGCCCGGAGTTCCAGCGAAAGACTTCTCCCCTTCGCTTCTCGAAGATGAGTTCTCTTTGGGAAACTTTCAGTGGTGTGAGGACTTCGTCTTTCGAAAATAATGCCGACAGAGCAATATTGGTACGTTGCCGATTTAGCTGACGTGAGTGTACTGCTCGAACGCCCCTCCAATTGAGAAGGAGGTGAACGCCAAGGAGGACAAAGAGAACGATCCATGATAATGTTTCGTCGGTTAGAAAATATAATAAAAACGTTCCCGTCTATGCATCTGTTAGTAAAAATCGAAGCTTTAGGATTAGATGCATCTTGTTTTTGACTTACAAGCATTCCTATCAGAGAGATGGCTGTCTCCTGGCTGGCATCTTTCTGTGTACTGTTAGCAACTCTAATCCTGCATACGTCTCCACTGTGCTAAGTCCTAGTACTTACAGCATTGAGCTCGCCGAGATTGTTCCACTTGGCAAAGTGACCACTAAGACTGCTTTTTGATGCGTTCCCAACGACGCCAGATGCGGAGTATAGGATGCTGGAGAGGCAGAGAACCAGAAACCTGGCTTCTTGCGGAAAATAAGGAGACGCGCAGTCGAGAACCATCGCTGTGTCGGTTAACAGATCACAGGCCATGCGGTATGCCTTACATTCTGCTTCAATCGAAGTCGCAAACAGGTGTGCAAATGTGATAGTTGCGAGCCTTCCCATGGACTCTCTCGTGACTTGGATGAGCATAGCCCCAGTCGGTGATGCTAATGAGTCTCCGACACCCAGCCCTGTGGGTGTAGTCAGCACACAGTAATAGAGAGCGAACTGGTAAGGGGAGGGTAAGATTAGCCGGGACAACGCAGCGGAGTTCTTACCTTGCCAAACAGCACGCGAGGAAATCATGCCGGCAATCGTGCCAGCAAAAGCTTGAAGGGAGTCCTACTCAGGGTAAGCTAGACTGGATACCTCTTGGTTTGAATCGGTGTTTACTCACATAAATCTGATATTCAGCATAGTCGTCTGTAACGCTATGCGGATAGCCATCCGGCAAGAAAATTTCGAGAAGCTCTTGCCAAGGCTTCTTTCTTTTGGGAGGGAGCTACGCGAACGAGTGTCAAATCACATGCAAACTCTCCGCTGTCTTACATCAAGACATCGAAAGAAGGAGGGGTACCAGGGGTCCTCCATGTTGTTTGCTGAGCTTACCGTGAGATCGACCCTAGATGATCCGGCAGTCGGAGCCGACTCGACATACTTGGTCTTCAGAGCGCCGGCTTTGTCATATTCGGCAAGGACCAGAAAGCCTGATCTCTTCCTTAGCATCGTCGGCGTCTCTAGGACGGTTTGCGTCGAGCGCGTTGACATGGTCTAGCGCGCTCTCAGGAGGTTGTAGATCAGAGGCCGGTCTGATTCGAACTTTCAAGATTTGGAAAGAAAAGATGATCTATGTCCCCTTTTTGCGAGTGAAGAAAGATTAGATTGGGAGAAGATCAAAGAGGTTCGAGTTGAATGACGCGCAGGAAGGACTGAGCATGGAAGAAATCTGGCAGAGGTCTTTTCCCGGTTGGGTAAGAAGAGAAACGGATACGGGGATACGAAAAGGAATGCAGCAATTTTCGCGCGCGCGTGAGGACCGTTTTGGTTCGTTGCCATCAGCGGCGATCAACAAACACAGTGGACACGGCCATTAATGACTCTCTGCGAAACTTTCCGGGCTGTGCAGCCGCCGCGTCCTTCTCTGGCATCCTGGAGGGGTCAAACATGTTCGATGATCTGTCATTGTTCCCGCTCCGCCCTATGTTGACAAGTCGCTGTCAGGACTGGGTGTCATGGAAGCGGAGCGCAGATGCGCGTCTGTGTGGGATCTGCATGGGCCGCTGGGGGCAAAACAATAGACTCTCAACCGCAGAGTGCTTCAGAACATTGAACCACTTTCAACCCGCCCCTCTGTAGATCGTTTCAAAAGATGGGATTTTTCGTCAGATTGCGGGCTTGCTCGAAAAAAGCGGACATACCGTCAGCAACAGAACGCTGATCAGCTCGGGCCTAATACGAATGACACGAGAAGTCAGCGACGAACCACCCACGGCAAGCCTGTCGCGAAATATGGGACGAAGTGCTTCTGAAGATGTTCCGGCAGCGGTTCATTCCGGTGGGGAGGGCGACGTAAGCCTATGGATGCAGATAGCGATTCAGCTGCCTCTTTCCGCGTATTTGTCTTGTTCTACCCTAAGGGCTGCACTTGAGGTTGAGAAAGTTCCAAGTCTGGCTCCGGCTTCGGTCTCGCCACTCAAGTGATGTAGAAAAACTTCGCCGGGATCAAAGTTCTCCTATGGCGGCTTCAATCGCACTCAAGTGGTTGAGGTTGGGAGTTGTCAGCGCCGTGAACTGAAATATCAAGCTGCCAAAAGGCAGACAACCGTTTGCCGCTTCTGTGAGTTTGATAACCGGGTGACAGAACTTAGTTCTCGCCAAAAGCGCATTTCTCCCCGCTGTCGTGCATCATGAGGCGCAATGACCGTTGTATTGAGACCCGTCAATTGGACGGTTTGTCTTGAATGTGGAAAACTCTAGTATTCGTATTCTGCACAATGCTAACTTGCCTATTTAGGAAACGATTCCCATGCAAAAAAGAAAGGTGGAAAACAATCCACTTCATCTTGAGTATTGACTCAAACACTATTTTTTCATGTTGACCACGTTGAACGACCCGCTTGTCTGGTTAGCTACACTTAGGCGTCTTACATCGGCTGTCGAGGTCCATGTGTAGAATCAGTCAGTATCAACTCGCGACATCCCACACAACGAACTATACGAGTACTATACTTGCCGATCTTGGAAATATTGCATGGGACTTGAGTGCCGAAAAGCTTGTATCCGGATGGGAACGTTGGCGACTCATGAGCATGCTACCTTGTTCCTTGTACGAATTAAAGCTACACCTCCAAGCCGGCAAGCCCACAATATCTTCATCCCACCGGGCCGGAAGAAAGTGAGGCAACGGGAGTCCCGCCGGCACGCGGCATGTAACGCTACTCTATTTCGATCTCGTTCGCTCCGACACCTCTTGCTGCCATGATGGCTGATACCTTGTTCCGGCGTCCGTGTCTCCTAGGCAAGTAGATGAGGAACCGACTTGCTTATTCTGCGTGTTTGATACACTGCCACGTAGCCAGGCACACAGGGAATCTTTGGACGAGAGGAACAGTGTCGGGATACACGTCAGTAGGATAACAGTAAGGTTGGCACGAAGGTCAATCGTCGGTTGAATTGCTGTGTAAGTTGGATGGAAGGAGAAGGAATGGGCAATATTATTGTTGCTCCGGAAGTTGTAAGTGGAGAAACAGTTGGTACGGTCCCGACTGCCTTCCATGTCCGACTACCCACACAGAATCCAAGAAATAGTCTTGCGTTATGCCTTGCGAATCTACGTCTAAAAAAGCCCGGTACAAAGTCCGTTACATCGAGTCGACTTATTTGGGCACGGGAATTGTGTTCAATTCTCAAAGTTTGTCTTTTCAGCATGTATAGGAGAGAGCCGCTCCAGAAAATTGTGAGGTGACATTGTACGAGTGATCCCGAAGCGCGCGAGACTGCATAAAGGTCGACTAGCAGTCAAGCTACTGTCGTCCTTATCATCACGGCAATATCCTATTCGTGGAGGCACTTGCGATCACCTAGTCTCAGTTCCCAGAATCACCATCTGCGTAAAGACTTATGGGAACACACGAAAGTCTTCGGCTTCGACCGGGGCCGGACCTTATGTGATGTGCATCGTAGGACGGCAATTGTGGACATCCCGCTCGACTCCGCTCCGTGAATCTGAACACCGGCCTCCGCCCGATCTTACACGTGCCAGTCAACATGAGTAGAAGAGTCCACAAGCATTGCTATTTTCTAGTCTGGAGAAATCACGTCGATATCTCGAGCGGTCACATAAGGGGCAAATGACCTTGGATGTCCTGTAGGGACTGAACACGAGCAAGACGAGATACAGACGATAATTAATATGGATTCAAATTGGTATTTGTCAGTCAACAACTCATCCAGGATACGGAAGACGATCTAGACTAGATGCTAATTTATACGGGAACAATGAAACGACTCTGGTATGGTAAAACTTGTGACAAAAGAAGGATCCCGCCCAAGAAACAACTTGACAGTAAGGAAAGGAAAGGGATACAAAACAACGCTCATGAATCCCAAATAGGTCCAAACGCGGGAATCCCTCTCGCCTCCATCCGATACACAAACTTATTCACAGTAGGCCCGTTGGAGATAATCGCAACGCACTCAGCCCCGCTCTCCTTATACACATTATACGCCAACTGCACCAAATCAGGCCTACCGCGCTCATCCGTATCCCAAATCAACGCGCCCGGATCCGCCTTGAGAATCAGATCCATGACGCCCTGCCCATACGTCTTGAGCGGGTTCTTGGTCGACCAGACGACGCGCGCGGGAACCCGACGCTCCATAAGAACGGGAAGACAGGGACCAATACCAGAACCCGTCGCGACGAGGACCATCTTTTTGAAGAGCGGGGCGACGGCGAGGACGCCCGACGCCGGGGTGCCGCGGGTCCAGATCGAGGTGGGCGGGTTCTCGATGATGCGCTTGGTCCAGTCGCCAGCCTTGGAAACGACGATGGAGAAGCCCTTTCCGCTCGGCTCCGGGATGGCGGCGAAGGCGTGCCACTCGACCATGGGCCTGTCGGTGATGCGGACGCCGCGCGAAGTGCATGGCCCGGGTGTGCAGAAGTCAAAGTGCAGACGGACGGCGTGCTTGGAGAGCGGCTCCGGGACGACCTTTACGCGGCGGAGGCGCATCCAGGGCAGCGCGATGCTGAAGGATGTGAGGGCCACGAGGTAGAGCGCGGGTGTCTTGGCCAGGGCCGGGCCGAGGGGCTCAGCGGACATGGAGGCCGCGGTAGCGATGACGTGGGCCCATACGAGGGCGAGGGCCGACCAGCCGGCGAAGCGGTGCGTCCACTCGAACTGGTCGTGCATCTTGGCGCGGATGGAGGGGTAAGCCATGACGAGGATCAGGACAAGGAGGATGAGGATGAGATAGGTTAGAACGAGGGTGATGAGGTTGACGGAGTAAAGGGACTGAGGCGCGATGAAGTTGCCGGTTGCGGCGCCCGTGAAGATGACCCACCACACAGTGGCGGAGACGGCGCAGCCCGAGTGGACGCCGCCATTGTGGTAGACACGCGCAAAGTGTCTGCGGATGGAAAGTGGCATGGAGGTGGGCACGCGGGAGCACGCCCAGAAGATGAAGTTGACGACGTATTCCTGGCGCAGGAGAACGGCGCCGAGGAGGTTGGCGGCGACGGCGGTGGCCAGGTGGTTCAGGGGCAGGGAGAAGTTGCTATTGCGGCTCTCGTACAGCATCCACACGAAGACGGCGAGGTTGGAGAGGAAGATGACACCAAAGAGCTTGCGGTAGGCGTTGAGTCCGCGGTGGCGGATCCATCTCCAGCCGTGGAAGCCCTTCTTCGAAGGAAGTTCGTACTCTTCTTCCTCCTTCTCGGCCGCTTCCTCGACGAATGCGGCCGTCTTCTCCAAGTCGATATTCTTTTGCTGGGAATCGACGACGGTGAAGGTGCGAGAGTCCACGAGCGTGAAGCCGCCTTCGCTGGTAGGGCTGACGGCCGTCTTGATAGACGAGGCGCTCGACGATTGCTGGGGCGTCGACATGCCCGTCGGGATATCTGCCAGAGGCAGCGGCGGCGGAGTCTGGGCCGCACCACCAGCGGCGATGTCGCGGAGGGCCCGCTTGTCGACCTTGCCGTTGGGGGTTAGCTCGATTATGGTGAGGTACTTCCAGACGGTTGGGACGGCGTAGAACGGTTGGCCCTCGCCGACGACAGTCTTCAGCTGAGCTTCGTCGATCGGCGCAGGGGCAGAGTAGAAGCCCCACAGACGATCGTCGATTTTCAGCGCACATCCCTTGACGACGCCAGGGCATTTTTCAATAGCGCGAGAGACGCCATCGAGTTCGACGCGGAAGCCAGAAATCTTGACCTGGTCGTCTTTGCGGCCGAGGGGCTCCAAGCTACCGTCTTCAAGCCAGCGAGCGAGGTCGCCAGTGTTGAACATCATACGACTGTAAGTGGTGTTCGTTAGCGTACTTTTCTCTCTGTCAAGTCTCGGCCGGAAGAACGGGGAATAAAAAGAGGCGCAAAACTAACCCATCCTTTGCGAACTTGTCGACCTTATATCTTTGTGCCGTCAACTCCGGCAAGTTAAGATACCCCCTAGAAACGCCTGGACCGCCGGCCCACATGATACCAGGTTCGCCAATCTTGACAGGGTTCTCATCTTCGTCGAGAACGTAAACATTGGTGTTCGGGTTAGGCTTGCCAATCGACAAAGTCTTTCCCGGCTTATGAAGATGCGCGGTGTTGAGAATGCTGATTTCGGTAGGACCGCATACGTTCCAGAACTTGACGTAGGGCGCCCACTGCTCAGCGAGCGCCAGTGGACAGGGCTCACCACCGACAGCGATCGTCCTGATGTTGGGGAAGTCCTCGCGCCTGGGCATGTGCTTGAGGACTACGGAAGGCGTCGCGATGACAGTGTCGACGCGCTGCAAGCAATCTGTCCAGAGATCATTGCCGCTGCCTCTGATGTGAAGCGTTCCGCCGTTCATCATGGTGCCGAGAATCTCCCACGCGCCTAAGTACCCATTGCCGCGTCAGCGTGGTCGGCCACTAAAGAAATAGAGTTTGAGACATTTGACTTACACATATCGAAACCGACGTTCAACTGTTGCGCTACATTCTTCCCGACACGGATGCCCAGCTTGGAAGGCTCCGCTAGAAGGGTGTTGGTAACGCCTTCGTGTCTCACATCCACTCCCTTGGGTCGCCCGGTAGTGCCCGAGGTGTAGATCACATAGGCTCCATCTTCAGGCTTGACAATGACACCGGGGTGCCCATTGTTGCCGTGCGTCCACAGCCAACTGTTCGCATCGAGGTCAACGACCCTCACACGGTCCCGCCTTTCAGAGGGCACGCTGCGCAGCACCTTCTCTCTGAACTTGGGAAGGCACAGCACAACCGGCGCGTTGGAGTCGACGATGTCGTAGCCGAGTGTGTCTTCGGGAATGATGCCACCATCTAGAGGGACATACTGGCCACCGGCCTTGAGGACGGCAAAGATGAAGACGACCATTTCGATGCATCGGGAGTAGACGAGCACTACACGGTCTCCTTTCCTGAGGCCGTATGTTCCCCTCAGCTCATTGGCGAGCACATTGGCCCTGCGGTTGAGCTCCCGGTATGTGATAGTCGTGCCATCGTAGTGTCGGACAGCCGTGGCGTCAGGATGTGCTGCCGCGATGGACTCGAAGGCGTGGTGAACGACTTGGTATGGTATCACATCGCTCGGTCCTCTGCTGAATTGGTTGAAGAGAACTCTGTCCGCCAGGGACAGGTGTTCCAGAGAGTGGAACGAGCGCGAGGGAGCCATGGTGATGAGCTTCTGGATGTTGATGCCCTGCGATAATGTTGCCTACCAGTAACACATCTCGTAGCCACATCTCGAGAGGTGGGCACTTGGAACCAGATATATCTCCTCCACGGGACAGTCGCGTCTGTGTGTTTGTGCGCCAATGTCCTAGAGAAACGGAGAAGCGCCAGACCCTGCCCGGCCTTGTGGGGGAGTGCATTCTTCGTTTTGGTCACTTCGCCAAAAACCTGCCTAGATTGCCTCAACCTCCGTGTTCAAGCAAGGTTCCATATTCTCAGAAGCACCCCCGTTAGCCATGGCATGGTCCATGGATGATATCAGGGCTGGACTCTTTCCTTCTTTCAGCTCCTTGCTATGCAGACAATTGTTTTAGATAGTGTGGAGAACGGACGACTCTGTGATGAACTAGTGTAGGTAGAGACGGGGTCACTTACAAGGAACCTTGCAAGACTATGGATGTGATCAGGATCCCTCGATGAACGAATGCGGTCTCTGTACGGAGAAGCGGATCCTCGACCATGGATGCAAGCGCAATAGATACTTAGAGTAGAGGGAGACTATATTTCGTCGTGACAGGCACGGCCGCCAAGGGAGCGTCTGGAGCAGTCGAGAATCCGCCTCCACCCCTTTAGATGTGGGCAGAAATTTTGTCGTAACGAATGTCTCCATTCCGCGGTAACAGGACCGCTGGCGGTTCGGCGGGGCCACGCCGGATGAGTTGTCCAAATCCGGGAAAAACGGAGAGCGATCCGGACCACATCCGCCCAATGCGGCAGCTGTCGTCCTCTGTCTCGTCGATGGAGCACTTCGCGGCCCTCGCGAGGCGTTGCCGTGGGATGTAACAAGGGGCACGGCAGTGGAGGACGGACGTCTTGGAGATGGATAATGACCAGGGGGGCTGACAAAGTTGTTGTCAATCAGTCGACATGTGCCATCCATTACGTGCCGCGATCGTGGAGGAGGAGGAGGGAAGAAGGGAAGCTAGGCGCCTGTGCGGGTTATGCCTTGCTTCTGCCATGGATGGTGCCCTGTCTGCACATCGTTTCCGGGGGCAACCCTGGCTTCCGCGGCTCATGATGCCTGTCGACCGTTTGGCCGCCCACCCCTCTCCCTTGAACGACCCTCAGGCCAGTTTTGTTCTTCTTCTGCGAGCCTACCCCCCAGACAAGATGCGACGCTACTCAAGGTCGACACCCGCCTCGGCCGAATTCGGTCGCAGCCGGGTGGAATTCTCTAATAAAGTGCGGCGATGTTGTTGCTGGCGAAGAAGAAAAGGGTCCCAGGAAGAAAGAAAGCAAGACCCGGGAGAAGAAAAGATCCGGCGACTTCGACTTCTTTGTCTCTCTGCCATGTGCTGAGCACGCTGCTTCAACAAGCCATCAACAACAACACTGCCCCCTCTCTCGCCTTAGTCACCTCGGTTTACCTCCAAGCTTCCACGTTTTTTAATCAATCGTCGCACTCCGGTGATCCGCTAGTCCCAAACTCTTTTTCTTCTTCTCGTGGCTCTATCCATACGGCAACTCCTCCGGCTCCCGAGAAATCATGGAGAACCTCACCACACTCAAGTTGACGGTCGACTCCGAGAAGGGCGTCGCCCTGGTCCGATTTGACCGTCCAGCCAAGAGAAATGCCTTCTCTCAGGTCATGATCGGCGAACTTGTTTCGACGCTGGCTCACCTCGATGCCCTGGAGACCATCCGCGCTGTCGTCGTTACTGGTGGCCCCGAAGGTCCCTTCTGTGGTACGTTTTGCAATTCTTCTCATACCAGTCGAGACAGATTTCAGAGTCGGGCTCCAGAGAACCATGTCTTGAGGGGGGCGCAACAAGCTTACCCCCGTCGTCGGATCCTCTGGCCTCAACTCGTCTTTCTCGGCTTCACTTCCCTTTTCCTTTACCCTTCCACGTGCAATCTGCACACTCATCATCGTTGGCGCCGCGCACGGCAGTCGATGATTTCCCGACCAAGCAACTGCCATCTCAACTCCATCTGATTCCCCACGGACTTGATACACAGGGGGATGTCCGCTGTCGTTCTTGTTTCCAAGTCCCTGAAACGTCATGAAAATCCGCACCAGGGTTCCACTGGCAGGCCCCCCTCTAATCTAATCTAATGGAGGCGCGACGTTGGCTAATCCGTTTTGTGGTGCAGCCGGGATGGATCTCAATGAGCTGGTGCAGATCTCCACGGCAGCGGCCCACCAGCGCGCCTTTCTCAAGGACCTAACAGACGCCTTTGCCAACTTCTCCAAGCCCATCATCGCGGCTGTAGTTGGTTTCGCAGTAAGTTGTGGTGTCGGAAGTGGGAGCCGCCTCCCAACATCTGTGCTTTTCTTTCTTTTCTCTGTTGCCTCGCATGTCTCACAGAAACAAGGCTAACGTGAGAGCCTCAAGTTGGGCGGTGGTTGCGAGATCGCTTTAGCAGTAAGTCAAGAGTTTGCCCCCCCCCCCCCCACACATGTTTCTGCGAGGTAAAACCCAAACGGCTGACCCTTCACGATCAGTGCGACATGATCTACGCCGCCGAAGATGCTTCGTTCGGACTCCCAGAAATCAAGATCGGAACGATTCCAGGCGCGGGCGGCACTCAGCGTCTAGCTCGTGCGCTGGGCAAGCACAAGGTGAGTAGCCAAACCCAGCCGATTGACTCGTGCTGGCCGACTTGAACAGCCGAAATCTTCGCTCTCACCTTGAAACCGGTGAACTGACCAGCTATAGGCCATGGAGTTCGTCCTTACCGGCGACTCAGCCAGCGGTGCCGAGTTTGAGCGTCTCGGCGTGGTCAACAAGGTGTTCCCACGTCAAGAGGTCGTGCCAGCCGCCATGAAGCTCGCTGAGCGCATCGCCGTCATGTCGGGCCCCGTGACCAAAACTGCGAAGCAAGCCGTTCTCACAGGTGGGCTGCTCCGGCTCCAAAACCGCTACTACGGGGTGGCTCCGGATCCCACCAAGGGATCGAGGGGGCGGGCCCCTGTGCGGACCCCGTGTTCTGACTCGCTAACCCTGCTACAGTCGAGAATAGCCATCTTGATGCCGGGATGACCATGGAGAAATCTCTTTACTACTCGACTTTCAGCCTTGGCGATTTCAATGAAGGAATGACCGCATTCCTGCAAAAGCGACGTCCCGACTTCAAGCACACGTAGGTTTCGGGTGGCCCGTACGTAACTTTCGGGAGAGAACCGCAGCAAATGTCACGCGCCGGGTACCGCGCTGCATGGTCATCATACGCACTATAAGGTAATCGGTAGACTCCGTACGCTCGGGTGACTCGATCCAACTACTCTACTCGAGTCCGTGGATTCCACGCGCCTCGGGCTTATCGATCGTTGTTGACTCGTTGATTACTGATGGTCGGAGACCATATTCGTAGTGATGCTGGGCAGCAAACTCTACTAGATACGGCAGCTGATGAATCGAACTTTGTTTGAAATGCCACCGTGCCACGTCGCCTTGGATTTCGGAAGCAAAAAGAGAGCGACTGCAATGATTGCACTTTACAAGTCCATCATGCACTCTTGGCATCGATATCGTGATAGTGTGCACCTCCTCGATTCGGATGGCGTGTCGATGTCACTGCACCCCTATCAACTTGTTCAGGGAGGGCGGTTATGTGAGCAAGGAGGAACTTTTGCGCCGAATGTTGCTGTGATCTGCGTGGCGTGCAGTGTGCAGCGCGTTAGATGGTTACAGTGCCATCCGTAGTCTAACCCACCACCCGAATGATTCTTCAGTAGTGTACCCAAGCCCATATGCAAATGATCGTTTTCGTAAGGTAACCTTGGATTCATACTACTTGCCATTTTCGCCTAGGTAGGTCCTGTTACTCCCTGCATGTGTTATTGCCTCTAGAAATACATTGAAATGGAGCAAAAAAAAAAAAAAAAAGAGCAGTTTCGAGTCCATACCGTGCCTGGTCTTGTTTCGCTCTCATCCTTGGCTGCCTTAATCGTTGTGCTCCCCTTGGCGTAACAGCGACTGCGCCATTTTACCCGCGCGCGCAGCACTCGGTGCAACATTAAAGCGTTGTGCCTGTTGTTCCGACATCAAAGATGGAATTGCGCCACCCGTCTTGTTGATACTCGTGCACTCTGTCGCCTGCCAGCGCAGCCTCTTCGTTCCACATTTTGACGAGACTACCAGGGGCATATACACCCTTGAAGACTCCCCGTCCAGGCTGCGCGACACCCACACGGGTGTACAGATCGGGGTCCTCGGGGGGCACCAGCCTGGCCGCCACAGCTTTGAGGAATGTCCACATATCCTGCGGGTCGGCAATACGAGTGGCCCTCAATCGTTCGCGTGCAAAGAGGAGTTCTCTGTTGGCGAAATGAAGCAGCTCGCCAATGCTGGCCGCAATCTGGGCTTCCAATGCGGCCTTGACCGTTGGCCGAATCAGAGGCTTGAGTAGCCAAGCGAGCCAGGAAAACTTGCTCTTTCGGAGGCTGTAATTGAGATGGTGGATGCGAACACGGACATTGTGCAGCGTCAATATGTCCTCAAGCCGCTCCTTTCCAACCTCCACATCAATAGCAACATCGATACCACGCTCATCCAGGTAAAAGCCCGCAATGCCAGCGTCTGCCAACCTCAATATTCCCGAGTGGAGGCGCAGCCAATATCCGAGGTCTTCGGCTGCAATCGACAGGCCTGATACCGTGATCCTCATGAGAGTCTTCACCGAAGACGTGGTGCGGAAGCGTGCCTTGCGGATCTCGACATCATTCTGTGTGGAGATATTGATCTTGAATGGTAAGAAGGAGCTGTTGTTGACGGTGCGCCCGGGCTCCAAGATAAGGTTCTCTAAAAGGAGATCAATAGCCGGCGCCGATACTTCCACCCGAGGAATCGGGATGTACTGAATTGCCTGCACTACCATGGGTATGAAGACGTTGATGGAGTCTGCCACCAATTCGCCGTTGGTGTACTGATGTGCAGGCGACAGAATTCGCAAGATTCTTGTGGTGGTGTTCATGGCCTTCTTAATATCTGTGTCCTGAAGCACAGAATTCAGAGCAAGATAGACCTTCTCCAGCAACGCATCAAGATCATCGCGTATTGAGGACTCGGATGTCAACTGTCTCGACTTGGCTCTCAGTTCCTTGAAGCGGTCCTCGGCGTGATCGAAGAAGTCAGGGTCCGTCAGTATGTCCTGGAGCAGATTGCCGATCTGTCTGACAAGATTGTCAAATTCTGGATCGCTGTGGCCATGTTCCATGACCGCCTTGAACTGGACCTCAACATCATTCCAGTGCTCACGGTTACCCAAAGACGTCAAGAACAGCCAGAAATTGTGGAGTGCACGATCAGCCTCTGGATTGGTGTCGATGTCTTCTCGAGCGACCTGGATGGTATCGGAAACTGCGTGCGAATAGGCCAACAAATATCGCCGGATGAGTAATGAGAGAGTCGATACCGAGTCGGAGTAGTCTTTTCTCTCTCGCAAATTGACAATGGTGCTCTTGAGCCTGTGTACCAAGGTCTCTTGTTCCTCGCCGGTGACATGGTCCGTCAGGCTCTGGCCCGCTTCGTCAGCGACACGGGCGACGCCGTCAGTGACAACCTTTGCGATGTCGACGACCTCATCTTCCAAATCGTCCTTAGTCGGGGGAGGCTTCGAGTCCCCGTTGGGATGCTTGACGGCTTCTTCTTCCTCTTTTGAGGGCTCGATATTCTTGGCCGCTTGCTTCGAGACGTCCGACAGGGTGAACGCAGTATCGCGGAAGACCTCTCGACCAATAGTGCTCAGATCCGAAAGTAGCAGGCGAAAATCCGAGTTGGTTAATATCAAGGAACCCACCGTTTGTAAGCTTTTGTACGCTTGGCAATTGTCAGTTTAAACTCTGAACAAACTTTCTTTCCTTGGTAGGAGCCGACGTGGGGTTGCTGGTATTAATAAAATAGAGACGACCCACCTGCTACAGTGTCGGCTCTGGCCTTTGCCTTGGATGCTCGTGCACCAATGTCGTACGCGTCAACTGACAGACGAGCCTTGGTGAGATACCAGATGAAATCTTGGATCTGGTCCTTATCGTTCTTGTGTAATAGTAGCTCGATAAGTTGCTTGATCAAAAGCTTGACGTTGAGAACCAGGGCTCGCCCAGAGTCGCTGAGGTCGGGGGTATCAGGGTTGAGGACGTCAGCAGACAGTAGACTGCGCAGGTTGACAATAAGCTGTTCATTGGATGGCATGTAACCCTTCCCGATGGCACGAAGCATCTGGTACGTGTGCAGTTTCTCGTGCAGGCGCTGCTGCAAGGCTGTGTCGTCATTGTAACGCGGCAGTAGAGGCTCGCGCTCGCGTTCCTCGCGCGATGGGCGGCCGAAGCCGAAGAAGGACATCATTTCGTAATGCGACTGCGGTTGAAGCCAAGTGTAATGCTCGATGCACTCTGCGGCTTGCTGATGGACGGTAGTTCCTCAAGCTGGCCAAGGTATCGTCGGTCTATTTGGGTTGAGTTGATGCCGTGTCGTTTGAAAATCGTCACCATTCAAGCCAAGTCGACAGACACAGCTAAGCTAACTACCTTACCTCACGCGGGAAGGAATGAAGGAGCACAGCAGCTGCCAGCAGTGACTGGGCAATGACGTAAGTAAAGAGCTAAGCTGAGGTGCAGCCCCACTGCCAGCCACCAATTGAAAGCCGGAAAATCTCAAGGCGGAGCATCGTGTCCGAATGTGGCCCGTGCCTTCCCCGTCTAGCCAGGAGCTTGGGCCGCGGAACCCCCTTTGAGGCCATGAATGGGAAATATGGAAATTCCAAATCATCAAAGATTCCCATCCAGTCAGTTGGTCACTGATCATTTCGTTTCCGCTTTCTCCCCACGATCCTGCCTAAGTCCTCATGTTTGGTTTCCGACCAACAGTACATAGGTTCTACTCTGCTAGTGCTCTCAGCAGGTATTAAACTATAGGTTGCGAATCCATCATCCAAATGCCATACTGGCTCCACGGATTCGTCACCTTCTTCATGCAGCGATTTAGCTGTTACAGTCTGCCTATTCATGCTAGGTGGCCCTAGAATCAGACACTCAGGGTTAGTGTTTGACATTTGCGAGTAGGCATCCGTAATTCCAAGAAAGTGGATATCTGGGGTCACTTCATGTCAGCCAACTAAGGCAGCTGCATGAGGGGTTGTAGGCAAACTTGGGAGTGTTACTATCTTAGACTGCAGATATCGGTCGAAAGCTATCAGCCCTATTCCATTTCTTTGGCGTCTGGTCTTTATGCCTCCCTTGACATGGATTATGTGGCCTGGGTAGCACGGCTCCTGCGATGCGACCACACAGCTATCCCACACTTTCTAGTCTCGGATGAGTCCGTTTGGGTCGGCACCCTAGGCCTTCATGAGAATGATGACGCACACCACTAACTAACGGGTCCACGTATCCGCGGTTATGGCGCTTATCTTGTCTTGCATACTTCGAACATGAATAGCGTATCTTTCAGTAGTTGCAAGCCGCCCGACCTTGCATCGATCTTTCTATCTCATCCCATCAACTACGGGTTGGCACTAGTACAAACATCTCCGTATTGTTTCTAACTCTCGCCTGTTGGGAGCTTATTAGACCTGATAAGGGAATATCGGAAATAGGATTGGACCAATATCTCGCTTGAAATTCCCCTAGATATGTGCATAGTTCGATATGCCGAAGCCAATCTTCAATTCATGGAATAGCTCGAGCAGCACATCAGGCCCCTGGATTCGCTAGCACTCGTTCCAAGTTGAGCCAGACGAACTCGCGAGAGCCTTTTAGATAGCATACTGATCTAGCCTTCCTCCATTCTATCAGCTTGAGTCTGAAGACTACCTACAGGGGAGGGAAAGGGGGGGGGGGGGGTGGTTTCAACATTGACCCGTACCTCTGTCGTATGAGCAAACTCTGTTAGGACTTTACCCTTATGTAAGCAGTATGCTTGTTGTCTGTACAAGTCCTCGAGTAGTAATTTTGCTCGAGGTATTTTTGTTTTCCTCTATTTTGCTCAAATATCTGTTCTCAATCTCTTTTACTCTGACGTTAAGAGTGTGCGTATATGTTCAGAGGAAGAGCATCTTGAAAAGAAAAACATAGAAGAGGAAGCCACAATGAAGTGAGGTCAATTGGTTCTAAACATGCAGGGCTGCAATGTACTCTTTCTGGTAGGTGCATATGACCCTTAGGAACACCATACACACACCCTGGATGGGATCTGTTGAAGTCCCTCTCCCCGCCCTCCCCCGTAGGTAGGGCCAGTGTCCTCTGTTGAAGTAACACGTAGGCTCAGCAGTCTCCACGCTCCATGTTTCTCAAGAAGTCCCTTGACCCCGATGGAACGGTCTTCAAGTCCTGTTCATGAATTTGTTCCACCTTCTGTTTGGCTTTTGGACTTTCCTTTGGGGAAGATTTGGCCAGTCTCCAGTACAAAATCGGATTGGAAATGATTCAGATTCCATCCATGCTTACCTACTGTATGTGAGATAGGACACGAAGAAATAAGTCAACTAGGTACTTCAACTTTCCAATTGCGGCAAGACAGTTGTGACCCATCAGCCCATTCCCCCTCACACAACAATCGCTTTGTCTAACAATATCAGAAGGCTGCAGCCAAGGCGTTGCTTTCCGTTGTTGCTGATCACACCAGGCAACCGTGGTGGAACCAACAGCTTACGGGGAGCAGCCGCCTTAGCTAACCCGCTTACTAAGGGAGGATACACGCAGGCAACAGCTCAACCCGGTTGATATGCAGCTGCCTGGTCGCCTTATTCAATGATGTGAGTCAAAAGAATCCCAGCAATTCTCTATTTGATTACACATTAGCCCTTGTTCAGAGTTGCTAGATGATCAGTATATCATCTCGTCATCAAGTTTCTCCTCATCTACATCAGTATCACCTTCTTAAATCTATCCTCGGCTCACTGCTTTCTCAGGTCAGGCAGGTTCTTCGGACTCATTCCGTCGCCAATAAGCGATGTCTTCCCAAAGCGAAGATGATGCTGTGATCATCGACCGCGACGATGTCAGCAACTACAATCCCGAACAAATTCTCCCCGAGACTCCTGAAGTTATCCAGAAACTCAGAGCCTGGCTGAAACCCACTTCATACGACTTCGAAAGCAGCGAGTACCGCAAGCACCTTGGTTCGCACATCCCAGGCACAGGAGATTGGCTGACGGCCAGCCATTCTTACAAGCAATGGCTACAAAGCGAAGATACCGGTCTGCTATGGGTCAAAGGTATCCCAGGGTCTGGAAAGTCGGTGTTGGCTTCGAAGATCATCAAGGAACTCTCGGATAACAACGATGGGAGCCCGGTACTGTATTTTTTCTTTCGACAAATCATTGACGCGAACCATGAACCGGCTGCACTTCTCAGGGATTGGCTTGACCAGGTATTGGCATACAGCCCACCACTCCAGAAGCGTTTGAAAGGGTATGTGGTGAAGGAGAAGTATAGCGACAAAACTCGATTACTCGCCACTATGTCGATGCAAGACCTGTGGGACGATCTTCGACTGGCGTTTTCGGGACTGCCTGGCAGAGTCTACTGCATTGCTGATGCTCTCGACGAAATGGATCGTGGCAACGATATCTTTCTACAGGCACTGGCCAAGCTTGGCAACTGGAATCCTTCGAAAGTGAAAGTCCTCGTCACAAGTCGTCCGGTTCCCGCCGTTGAGGGTCCTCTACGACATGTCAAATGCAATCAGATTCGTCTTCAAGAGAACGTAGTCGATGCCGATATTTCGACATTTGTGCGACAGGCGCTGAATGTTTCAGGTATCTCCGACCATGATCGACAACTCATCCAGGCGGCCATTCCAGGTCGGGCCAATGGCCTCTTCCTTTATGCCAAGTTGGTCATGGACTCTTTCCTCGAGGCAGGGGCCGATGTCAAGGCAGTTCTCGCCTCTTTGCCAGCCGACATGAACCAGATGTACACCGACTTACTCAACGAACACTCCCGCAGATCAAGAGTGCCCGACGCGATTCAACGTTTGATTCTGCAGTGGGTTACCCATGCGACCCGTCCTCTCAGGCTCCTCGAGATAGCTGAGATGATTGACGTCACATACAACGATGTGGCTCATGATTTGAGGGGCACCAAAGACCTTGTTAGGGCTGCGTGTGGCCCTCTCTTAGAAATCTTGCCGGACGAAACCGTCTGTGTGATCCACCATTCCTTTACAGAGTACCTCAAGGGTACGACCAGATCATCATATGATAACGGCTACCCGGTACTTCGCTGTGGAGACACGCATGCTTGCCTCGGCTCAGCATGTCTGGCGTATCTTCTCTCCGGGGTCTTCGGCGAAGGCAAAGAGGCACAAGACACTCCAATTGTCAAACTGAAGCTCAGGTATCCATTCTTAGCTTATGCGTTGGATAACTGGCATATCCATATTGCTAGATCAACGGCCACGGGCCATGATCAGACCGGAATCAATGTGGCACTGGACAAGCTAATGCGTGGCCCGGATTCTCAGGACATTTGGACTAAACTTCAGTGGTTCACAATCGGTAATGCAAAATCTGGCATAACGCCCCTCCACCTCGCCGCAATGCATGGGCTCACTGCATACGCAAAACATCTTCTTTTGTCTCCCGAGACTGAGATAGACGCGGTGGACGTTCACGGAATGACTCCCTTATGGTGGGCTGCTACGAATGGGATGGCCGGCGTTATTCAGGTCCTCATAGACGCTGGTGCAAATCCCGATCATGATGAGACTAGTAGTGGTCGCAAGCCGTTGCACGAGGCCGCTTCGAAAAACTATCCCGAGGTCGTCAAAGTCCTCCTTAGCGCTGGTGTGAATCCCTTGACTGAGAAGACAAGGGAAAACCCTGGGCGTCGGTGTGGAAACGCACCTCGATCGATCGGACATACACCCCTGATGGTGAGTGACCACGTCTTTGCTGACTACGTGCTTACATATCTGTTGATCGTTTCGCTGACCTTTTGATAATGCAGTATGCTTGCAGGAACGGACATCTGGAGGCCCTGAATGCATTTTTGCCTTTTCTCAAAGATGAAGAATCCCTCCATCGAGCTCTTGCCTGGTCTGCTGGATCGGACCGGCACGATTTAGTCCAACGGATCCTCCAACTTCCCGAGGTTGATATCAATCGCAAGGTCCATGGCGGAACCCCTCTGTTCATGGCAAGCCAGCGTGCTCAAATCAAGACCATCGAGCTCCTCCTCAATGAAGGAGCGGACCCAACAATCCGATGCGAGTTTTATGACGAATTTGCTGGGATGGGCCGCATGAGAATGTTCCTGTCTCGTGATGAAACCGATCGGAATCGAATTGTTGGAATCACACCTTTGTACGCCGCTCTCGAACAGTGTCGCAGAGGGTATTCTCTAGAGGCCGAGCCAGATAAGCTCAAGAGCCTGCTAGAGTTATTCATAGAGAAGGGGGCCGACATTAACGATCGATCTCCTTCTGGTGATTCTCTGCTGCACATAACAACCGGCAATCCCGTATGGGTGAGAATTCTGCTTGACGCAGGCGTCGATGTCAATGCCGTCAATAGCGATGGATGCACTGCCCTTCACGGGAAGGTGATGGCAGAGTCTCTGTCTCTTCTCGTAGAGACCGGTAAGGCCGATATCAATAGGAAGGCCACTTCTAATGGGAAAACGCCGCTTCTGATTTCGCTTGACGACTACCACACAGACACGACCCTCAAGCTCATCGAGTACGGCGCAGACTGCACCATCGTTGATAATACCGGCAATGGCCCTCTGCACATTGCCTTGCAATCCTACAGCGCAGAACCCGAAGTCATAGAAGCACTCTTACGCGCTGGCGCAGACCTGACTTTGAGAAACAAATCTGGACAAACGCCCTTGGACGCCATGTTCTCTCGGAACTCACGAGTGTTCGACTTGTTGGACGTGGTAATTCAAGCCGGCGTGGATATCAATACAAGAGACAAGAATGGCGCAACAATTCTCTTTCAGGCTGTCTCAGGGAAGGCCTCCAGCTCAGAGACTGAACTGCAAGACACAATCATGAAGCTACTAGACAGGGGTGCCTTATTGAAAACTCGAGACTTTGAGGGGAGGTCCCTTCTACACGAGGTAGTCAAGTCACAGAATGGGCCTCGGGCTTCTTTCAGTCGGCAGGAACCTGGTCCTTCCACCTTGGATTTCCTCGTGAGTCTAGGTCTGGACGTTCATGACACAGATTACCAAGGCAACAATTTGATTCACGAATTTTGCTGGCGAATCAATACCGAATTGAGATCCAAGGATATGCTCGATATGCTGAGGATGCTGCTCAACTTGGGCCTTGACGTTGATCAACCCAATAGTCGTGGTCGAACACCACTTCATCGACTATGTATTAAGGCCGAAAGTGGTAACATCGACAAGGACGAGACCTGCCTTTCACTGATTGTATCTCTTACGAAAGACATCAATGTTCGCGACAGGGATGGCATCGCCCCGTTGCATCTAGCCGTAACGGTGTCAGAGGATCTCACAAAGAAGCTGCTTGATGCCGGTGCGGACCCTACGATCGAGACATACGAAGGATTGACGCCGCTTCACCTTGCTGCTAGATGTCGGCAGGGCAATATTGTTGGTATGCTTCTTGACGCTCTTCACAATCGAGGTTCGGATAAACCACTTGACAGTCCGATGTGGCGAGGAGCCTGGCTGAGGGCGGCGAGTGCAAGCCCAATCCCTGGGGTCAACGCCACAGCCAACGGATACACAAACGGGTGCGACTGCACACCGCTCTACTACGCTGCTCTCTCAGGGAGACCAGAGATAGTGTCAATGTTGCTCGCCGCAGGAGCCAATGTCAAGGGGGTGAGTTTACGGCCCGCGATTACCGGATTCGAGGATGAGCTCGAACTATGGCGTAGGAAATTACCTCATGTCAAGGAGAATGGGGCGTGTGGGGGTCTTACGAAGGAAGATGCCACACGGCCGTATTCGAGTGATGGGCGCAGCGGCAGGGATAAACTCGACCCTCTCGAGGACACGGCAAGACTCGAAGAGATTATAGAGATGGTCTTGGAACATGGCGCTGATCTGACCCAGCAGAATCTCTGGGGCACGTCTGATACAGCATACGGTTCCCTAACCGACACAACCACTTCCGACTGTCGAGACTATGCGCTTAAGTGCCTATCAGGTGCAACCAAGAAGCACTCGTTGAAGAGCTCGCAGGCAGCAGCACATCTTGGCCAGAGATTACCTACCTTTGACGAGAAACTCATCCCCCACCGACGTGAAGCCACATACAAGGCACTCCGTGAGCCTGGAGTCATCATACCAGGCAAAGCAAACGAGACTTTGTTCATCACGCGACTTAGACGTCGCGAGTACGATGTCATGGAAGAGTTGTTCAACCTGGGCGTGGACTTTCTGGCCCCTCACCAGATCAGTGGGCTTACCAACTTGGGGATCCTCGTCAGAGGAGGTTTTACTTCTGTTGTCAATCGCATTGGCTTGCTCGTGTCGCAAGCACAGGTCGAAAAGGGCATTTGGTCCGCTCCGGTTGATGGAAAGCAACCTGGATTTGGCCACAACAAGGCATGGGCCCACGACGTGTCAAACTGCAGCGGCAAAGAATCTCGTCCAGCATTCCTGTTGCAGGCAGTCCATCAGGCGGTTCCTGTGTTCGGTATGGTATGTCTCCTCGTAGAGATCTTTGGCGTTGATTTCAATGAAGATGGTGTCCTTCACTCGCTTGCCAAAGGCTATCACTGGTGGCATGTCGCTCAAGCTTTACCGTACCTACTCAGTAAAGGTGCAAACCTCGAAACTAGAAACTCACGAGGGCAGACGCCACTTCATGCAGCCTTGGGCACGGAAGATGGCGTCGGATTGTTCCACGTGGACGCCGCTCATCAGTTGATCCTGAGTGGAGCAGATGTTAACGCTGTGGACAAGGCTGGACGAAGCTGTCTCTCTTATGCAGGGCACGATGTCGACCTAACTCGTTTTCTGGTCAAGCATGGCGCGATAGTTCACGCGGATGCGATCTTTGGTGCTATCAACAAGTTGCAACCAGGAGTGCTCGATGCTCTCTTGTCTGCCGGGGGTGATGCCAACATCCGGATCGAGAAGAACGACAAAGAACCATGGGAACCCGAAACCCGTCGGTGGGACCTGAGCAAGCTCCCAGACGCCGAGTGGTACCCCTTACATCGCGTTGCGGCGAAGTCTGGTAACACGACTTATGACCAGAAGCAGAGAACCAAGCTTCACTCCTCAGCTCTTAGCTTGATCGAAGTCCTCTTGTCCCACGGAGCCGACCCACTGTCCAATTTTTCAAGATGCTCTGGGAAAGACTGCTACCATCAAAAGATTTACTCCCGGCTGCAAGCTAAAGGTTTGTACATGTTTGACGAAGCGCCCGATAGTTATGACGCTGTGGGTGACCCAGAATACTCTTTCGAGCCGCACCTCCATGAGGACTGTGTCGTTCTACATCAGCTCTTAGCTGATGGGCACATCGTGCATCCTTTCTTGAAGCTGCCGGCGATCGACGCAAATCATCGTGACGGTAGTGGTCGAACTCTTCTCCATGCTGCTTGCTCCTCTAAACGGGGTCCCGATGTGCCTTTGGACTTACTACCAGGAGATCCATGGGACCCCCAGACAACGAAAGAGGTATCGGTCTTCGACCATCTCGTCTCCCTCGGCGCGGATGTGGAAGCGCGAGACACCCACGGGCAAAACATACTTCACCACATGCTGAGCCCTCCTTCAAAGCATATTTACGAGACACCAATCATCGAAAAGTCACTCACCTACACGATAGAGAAGCACCCATCGATTATCGATCAAAGAGACAATGAAGGGAAGACACCGCTGTACCTGGCCATCCACCGAGCTCTGTACGAAAAGAGGACGACAGCCGCGGACGCACTTCTCAGAGCCGGAGCGGACCCCCTCATCCCTGACAACGAAGGCAACACTGTTCTGCACGTTCTCTCTCGCATGCTTTGGGTCTCCTCTATGCGACCGCTGTTTAACGCGCTCGTCGAGCGCGGATGCGACGTCAACGCTCGCAATTTGAAGGGCGAGACGCCGCTATTCTGGTACTACGCGGGGTTCGAGAAAGAGCTGCACGAAGTCTACACGTTCAATCGTGACCCGCAATTGTACGACGAAGAGGGCGGGATCGGAGCGTTCGAGGCGGCGTGCGCGGACTTTGGGGCGGTAGATGACGATGGACGGAGCTTATTACACGTTGCGGCGGAGGGCCACGTTCTTCGATTCAAGACTCTGACGGCGAGGGGATTGGATCCTTTGTTGGAGGACAATAGCAGGAAGACGGCGGTCGATGTCGCGGCTGCGTGTGGGAACAAGGGGGTGTTGAAGCTGTTCAGGCGGGTCGATGCTGTGGATGATTCGGAGGAGGATGACGATGATGAGTCGCTTAATGTGAACGATGTTTTTTGGCCTCGTTGAACTACTTAGTCTGTCAGATGAAGTATTTCTTTGCAACTGGATAGTTTCCTCCCAGAAACCTTCACGGCTTCCGCGGTATACAGATTCCAGAGATGATTGAACGGAAGCAATTGTTCTCACTGGTGTAAAGTAAGATCTTGCAGGATACGTGCCCAGCCTGCCTACTGAGTCTATGAACCGCAATTTCCCCTCTATTTCATACCAAGGCCGAGTATAGCGCCGCCGGGTATCATTTTCGCCTACAACTAGGAGACGAGACCATTTTGAACATGCACAAAAGGCGCGTACAGCTGCCTTACGAGGAGCCTTGGCGTGTCGCGGAAGCAGGAGTCTATGAACATGGGTGAGATCTTGGCAGGCTCCGCGTTTTGCAGGCTGATTTCTCTCTCGCCGAAGTCACAGAGTCTCACCTTCGACCAAAATTCTGGCAGGACTCGGTTATCTTTTCTGCCCGTCAATCCGATCATGGCTCAGGAGAACACGCGTATTGGGAGGTTTTTCGATAAACTTAGCTTGGGTCCGGGGAGTGTCGGCGTGCTAGCACAAACTCAGCGCGGGGAGTATCGGACAATGCGTCGCGCTTGGTGGCTTGTTGTCTGTGTGAGCGTGAGACTGACTGCTCTCGGTTCCGGAATTTGCGCGGGCGGTCACCGCGTTGGATGCCGAAGCTAAGAGCCGCCGGATTGTTACCCATCCCGGTAGCTGAAGGGGGAGAAGTGGTCCAATGGGCGTTAGTAGTTGGCTTGCCGTTATGGGGTTGGACAGGGGTGAGGCTGGGGATGGACTTTTGGGGGAGCGGAGATCCTTGTTAATAGGGGCTGTGGGTGACTTGAGATGAGGACTGCTGCGAGAAGGGAGTCAAGTGACTAGTAGATTTGAGAGAAAAGGTATTCCGTCTGTGGGGGTTGGAGATAATGTGGGAATGGTTTCTCGGCGGCTTCGAGCTGGGACAGATTGAACCGTATGTTCGATATGATACCAGACTGCGTTTTCTGCGTTGAGGGACGAACCCGCCGGTATGGAATTCTCCCCGGTCAACCACCCCGGCTAAGTTAAAAAACCCAGCAAGTACTCTGAAGGACCCGGTATCTTGCATTGGCAAAATGGCAATAATGATCGATTGGTACTATGAGGTATACGTATCTCATCTTACGCCTGACTTTCCACTCTTGTCTACAGACCAATATGAACCTAGACTTTTGCATGCGGCAGCGCCCAGTCTCCACCTTCTAACTCTTGTGCGTGACCTCCACATGAGAAGCCTCCGCCTCCTTAAGCGCGCTCGAGGCATTGCCAGTGCCCACCTCAGCAGACTCGCCATCAAAGATGTAAGCCATGTTCTCTAGCGTCCGGCCCCTCGTCTCGGGGTAGTAGAACCAGACGCTGATGAGCATGATGACGAGAACGGCGAGGAAGACAAAGTAGTACTTCCATTCAATGGCCTCGAGAGCAACAGGGTTGACGAAAGTATTGAAAAAGACGCAGCCGATGCTCACCATGAGAGCTACCGTAAGGCCCTTGGCGCGCAGGCGGTAGGGCCAGATCTCGACAGGGTAGGATACCATGAGCGGGGTCAGGGCGATGTCGTAGCCGAGGTAGAAGCTGTGAGAATGTTTAGTTGGTTGTGTCTCCTTTCTCGTCCTTGGGACTAGTGATCACTGGGGATGGAGGGATCTTACATGAAGAGGAAGGGGATTACTGCTGTGCCGGTTGGGGCGTTGCCGGTGTTGGCGAAGCTGCCGGAGAGGCCGGTGACAATGGAGAAGGAGATCAACATGATGGTTCCCTATCTTCCTGTCAGTGGTTATTGCTGGATCTTGGTATGTGTCTTGACTGACCGAAGCAAGGAACAGTCCTCGCCGGCCAGCTCTGTCAACCATGATGGCAGCAGTGGAGGCGCATATCAGATTCCAGATTTGGATGCAAGCTGAAATGAGCGTTTGGTCGTCGACAGAGGTAATGCCGACAGAGGACTAGAATGCCATATGTCAGAGCTTGGTTCCACTTTGCAAGGGGTCAAGTATTGTGGATGGTTTCACTTACAAGCACCATGGCTAGATAGTAGCTGACGACGCCAACACCGCACTAGATTCAAATAAGTATACCATCCTGATAGGTGATTTCAAATTACTGACCCATTGTGCAAATACGCCCAAGCTGACGGAAATGAAGAGTCGGTGTCGGTTTCCGGGAGTGGCCCAGAGATCGGACCACTTTGTCTCCGAATGAGCTTCCTTCTCCGCTCGGATAGTGTCTTCGATTTCCATCATCTCAAAGTTGACGAGAGGTGAGTGGGTGTCGCCACCGGCGTGGTTTCGAGCAATAATTGCCCTCGCTTCGTCGGTTCGGTCTACTGAGACAAGCCACCTAGGAGACTCCCCGATGAAGAGCAGACCGGGGATCGAGAGCACGGGCAGGGTCACTTGCAACAGCGAGGGCAGTCTCCACGCCCAGTGGTCGAGATTTCTCGTGCCGTACGTCGCCCAGGCGGCCACCACCGCACCAAAGTACCAGCCACAGTTGTACAAAGCAGAAACCATCCCGCGGTGCGTCGGATAGGCGTTTTCCGTGATTAACAGAGGCGCCGAGAGGAAGAATCCAGAAGCACAGCCGATGAGGAAGCGAGCGCAGACGAAGGCGGTGTCGTTTGGTGCTGCAGTCTGCAGGATGGATCCGGTGCCCAGACAGACCCACGAGATGTAGATGCCCATCTTGCGGCCGTACTTATTGCAGACCCACGCGGCGGCGGGGTAAACGAGGACGTTGCCGAGGGAGTAGGCGGCGTTGACGAAGCCTAGCCAGGCGCCTGTAGGTTGCTTCATGAAGGCATGCCACTGGGGTAGCGCAAGGAGGCCGTTCATCATGGAGCCATCGTACCCGTTCGCGGAGGCACACATGATGAGGGAGGCGATGCAGAGGTTAAGGCGGAGGATGTGAGTCTGCTTGTACCAGGGGCCAATGTCAGGTAGGACGGCCGCCAGTTCGGCGCCGACGGCTTTGGCGTTTGCTTCTTTTGCGTGGCCCATTATTGAAGAAATGACGTTTGATAGAAAGGTAGAGATAGTGATGTCTCAAGCAGAAGTTCTACCAGATGGACGGGACATGTCGTTGCTATATATCGTTTGTCTGGGATCCATAGCGTGCCCCATGGGGTTGCCTTTCTTCCTTGGCGTTCAAAGTAACAGATATTGCTCGGCTCGGTCTTTGACGGCCGGGGAATGGTAGCATCCGCGTGAACTTCGGGAGGAATCAACATGGCTCAATGGCTAATGCAAGCCTGCTAGGTCGTCCGATGTTACTGATGTACCAATGCCCACGTTACTTGCGGAGAGAAAACCCCGCATAGCTCCCTGTTACTTCAAGCGCGGTAGTGGGCCAATGACGCTGATAATCAGGCCCCAGACACGACTTGTCAAGACTCAAGCGGTTGCGAGAAACTCCGCTTCTCTCACACCACGCTGCCCTTGCCCCCCCCCCCCCCAAAGTTTCCAGTTTTGATATGTGTGGATTCGTGGGGGATATAACGCGGGTTGTCACACCGGGTCTCTTTCACGCTAACGGGGTTCTTGACCTTTGTCAAAATGGGGCCAGTGCTACTGGCGGCAGGCAGTCGGGAACGCGGGCATTAGGAGGGGGTTGAGAGGAGGGCGGCGGCTCGCCCTTCCCATTCCACCTTTCCGAACAAATGACTCGTAAGTCTCGGTGAGGCTATGCGGCTTTGCGTAGGTGTGCGGACTGACGGACCGTTTCTCCCTCGCGTTGTAACTGGACATACAAGCTCATCAATGTCTTGGTAAATATGTGGCAAGTTAATAAGTAAGTTTCCATTACGGTCATCAGCTTTACTACAAGTTGTTCTCCAACTACAAGAGTTTTGAGTCTATCTCTCCCAATCCTTGCAGCTTTGTTTTCAAGTGCGACACATGAGCAATCATCTAATCTAAGAATCTGGTGTCAAGGCATGCAGAAGATGTAAAGGGATTGCGAGATTTTGAGCGGATTGATCAGGAGAGGGTTGACCATTGAGTTGCGGTCAACCGAGGTATTGAGTTGTCTCACGAATGATTATAGGTAACATGAACATGTTACCCACCCCCGGACGCACAAGTCTTCAAGTAGTTCCGCAATGAACACTGCCAAACTTGAACCATGCAATTTGATGCTGCAGTAATCCGCTGTTTCTCGAGACCAGTGTAGAAGATGGGCAGCTGAAGGTCCAGAACGGTGATTGATGAGCCCACATTCCGAATAATGCCCGAGCACATGCGACCTTCAATTCGGACTTTTCGGCAGCGTTTGTTCCTTCTTCATATTTGATGCAATACGGATGCGCTCTCTCTTCACTTTAGCAATATTTCATCATTGAGCCTTCTGGGAACGCTACAGGTACACTCCCTGGACTACTATCGTATTGCGTTAGACGAAAGTCGGAAATAATGTTACTGATCTGAGGTCATGATGGAGACAACTGAGATGCTCAGACTTTCATCATCTTGCATGGCCATATTGGCTTACATCCTTGAGATTTCCGTAGCTGGGTATTTACCTGTGTATGAGAATGAGAAGGATAAAGACATAGTGCACCGATCGCTACAGCGGTCACCACAACAGCGAAATCAATCATGTGAAAGGATGCAGGGGCTATTAGAGCGGAATGATAGCACCATTTCTTGTAAATTCAACAACACTCAAAAAGATAACATTCGCAGCATTCGTGGTAGCATTTAGGGAGAGCGGCGGCAGTCTTGTGGGGTAACTGATCACGCGTAGACATGAGACTTGATCAATGTCTTCAACTACCATCTTGAGATAGGCCTTTAGACTTGCCATGGGGTCATGGTCGGTTCCTTTTCACGATTGATCTTAGGCGTGATTATGAGTTCTGAGTTCATCGCAGGATGCGATCGTCTAAACATGATCCGACTTTACTCTACCTGGACTATTTGCGCAGGAGCACTGCCAAGGCTCAGACCACCAAAAAGGTAGCCAACATGTCATCATAATCATAAAAGGCTGTATTTTCTAATCAGTTTTGTATCGATCACAGTTATTTTTACTCTATTGATAGAAAATGGAAGAAATTATCAGCACACAAGCCTCACTTTTGATTGGTATCCCGACAGCGAAATGGGACCGTGAGAGGCTAGAAATGTTCACCATAGGCTCTGAATCTATCATTTAAACCAGTCTAAAAGTTAAGCACTTGTCTCAACGTGCTTACTTATCATTTTTGAGCAAAACGCCAGCCGGCAGTCGTGCTAGTCGCCACTTTCGTAAACTCGGTCGGCCAGGTTTTTCATAATTAAGAATCAAACTAGACTTAGTATGTCTAAACACTTAAGATCGAGATCTCAGAACACCCTGGAACTTTGCATACATCGACGTAAAGAAGGCAGACATTAGACCTGGCTCAAAAGTACTTCAGTAAAGTCCCTTTTTTCCGCGGAATTTCACCAGTTGCCAAGGAGCAGACTTGTGGTATCTTACGAAGAGAAGTTATTGCTTTCGAAATACCACACATTTTGAGGTCCATCACTCTTCTCAAATTTACGTTTTCTCAAAGTCAACAAGGGGCATTGCATACTAACTCTCAACACTTGGGGACAACGTAAGATAGTATGATTATTCGAATTAGTTATTCGACACTTCGAGCTCGAGACCGAGAATATGTGAGTGGCAACGGCAATGCGGTCGAGTATATTGCTAATATTGCCGAGGCCATATGTTGATACCAACAACGTTTACGGGGCGGGTAGTACCGGCATCGTACGACACCTTTTCGTGGAATCTGCACTCACGTTCGACAGCTTGATCAAGAGTACACATAATGAGTCAGTTTATCCAGGATTGCGAAAGCTGAGTATGAGGAACGTTGGTAAATTTGGCTGTTGGCATATGACATGTCGCCATCCGCTTCAAGGCTCAACATCGAGCTGGAGGGGTCACGGAGCGGATGTCCATTTCTTGAGCCCGGTGTGGATGACTGAAAAAGCTCAAGTTTCGAAATTCGGTTTACGTATGGTCTATAGATCAACGTAAATTTGAGGTGCAACTCCGGTAAAGCTGGCTGGGTGTGCCTGCTGCTATTTTAGACGGTCACCCTACGTTGGCGAGCCCTTCATGGCAGCACGCTGATCGTTGAGGTCTCCTTGTCTCGTAGATCAAAGGCGCCAAATCAGTGCGTCGAAATATGGTAGACTGCTCTGATCTCAACGCAAAGCATCAGATTGGACTCATTATTCACCAACATTTCACGACTATCGCATCGTGCATTGGTGTCCGAATGCCGCGGTTGATTCTACGTAGTGAATACCTTGGAATTTCGATATTGAGACGTCTGAACTAAGTTAAATGTGGCACAGATGCTACCCCGGACTTACAGATACTGTCGAGTCAAGAAGGCGAATGTGGGAATTCACCGACTACATCTAAAGTTGGAGTATCAGTCCCATTGACAGTTTCAACATGGGTGGGTCATCACCGAGATCGAAGATCTGCCAACTTAGCTCCCAGTTTCAGCATTTTGCCCCATGAGTTTAAACAAAACCCTCTACGCGACCGGCGGAAACAGGTGCCTCACAAGTACAATTCCTTAGGGTGACCAGAGCCTGCCGAAGCTTCCATTCTTGAACCAAACCGACAACGAAGCAGCCTAGTCGCGACCTCGAGCATGGGTCGACGAATCAGAATAATTCTATCTGCAATGCTCATCACCTTGGTCACTGGGCAAATTGAGGAAACTTGCTTTTCGGGGAGGCTATCAGCTGTCATCCGGGGACGGTCCAAGTACTAGAAGAATGGCGCCTGGCCCTTGTGTGTGAACCGAATCCTTGGGAAATGCCCTTTCCGACGACCTGAAGTTCAAAGCCTACCAATCCGATCAGGTCTGAGTCGAATTGTATGACTCCAACTGACCAGCTAACTCGATTCAGTCCAAACCTCGTCTGATAGTCGCACCCGGAAGCCCGACGGGTTCCGGTTTTTCTTGTCAGATTTAGCCCCATTAAGTGCTGTTCTACTCCTCTTGGCTTGCACCAACCGCACTACAGAATGCCGCCGTCCCGGCAGATCTGCACTACTGCATGAATTTTACCCAATTTGATGATTGGTGGCTCTGAGACACCCCCGCATCACACGTGTAAGTCGACTCGCATTGTTGATGTCAAAAGAAGACGGTTTTGGGGCGTCACCCGAGGACCAGGGTCAAAGAAACGAGAAGATGGGCTAAATCAAATGCATTGTCTGGGGTAATGTGGAAACTCCTTTCCAAAGTCGCACCGCATGATGCCTAGGGGATAATAAAACAAAGGCCATCCGGTCCCGTCATCTTCGCTTTCGAGACATTCATTTTCCCACCCTTCTTACTCTTCACCTGCGAGCCAGGGAAAAATACACCATGTACTTTTTACCAGTGTTTGTGGTAATCACTGCCTACATGCTCGCAGTTCGGGTCCTGCGATACCGTCGCCGAGATGGGTTCCAGCAGAGGTTTTCCCAGTACAAGACAAGAGAAGAAATGGCTTCATTGCCGTTGTCAGACGCAGCTTCGATAATGCGTGAGCTCTCGGAAAGGGAATTCCCCGTAACATTTTATACATCCGTGTCTTTCGCACTCTTTAAGGTCAGTCAAGAAGCGAGAAGCAGTGCCGAAATAGGCCCTCAAGCTAAGCCGTCCGCAGACGTATGGAATTCCGACGATCTCCAAGCTCTTGGTAGCCACCAGCCAACTTTCAGGCGATCGCACAGCATCAAAGCGTCGGACAGACACCGGCGTGTTGATGTACGAAATCATATACAACACACCGGACTCTCGACGCAACATAGATGCCATCTCTCGCGTCAACTTCCTCCATAGCCGCTGGAGAGAGGCCGGCAAGATATCGAACGATGATATGCTCTACACTCTCAGCCTCTTTGTCCTCGAACCTATGCGCTGGACCGCACTGTACGAATGGAGGGACTTGACCATGTTCGAGAAGAATGCCTTGGCTATCTTTTGGAAAGACTTAGGCAACGAGATGGGCATCTCCTACGAGTGCTTAGTTCCTCACATGAGCCAAAAAGATGATGCCTTAGCCTGGTTGGAAGCGCTGCAGAAGTGGTGCTTAGACTACCAAGAGCACAATATGGTCCACGCCATCTCAAATGAAAAGCTGGCACACGCGAACATCACTCTTCTTCTGATGGATTTCCCTAAGTTTACGCATAACTTCGTGTTCAGGCAATTGCGTTGCCTGATGGAACCTGTACTCCGACGAGCCATGGGGTGAGAAGCCCGACCAACTGATGTTTTAGACGCACAGAATCAATAGCTGACCCATTATGGCTTTAGGTACAAGGACCCCAGCAAGTTGGACCTCTTCATTTTCGAGAACCTGGTCGCTTTCCGACGCAATGTCCTCAAGTACTTCTGTCTGCCTCGACCAAAATGGTGGACCAACCCAATGATTCAAGACGTGGACAAGAAGACTGGCCGAATGTACTTACCAAACTACCTCGCACACCCATACTACGTCAAGCCGAGCTTCTGGTGGCGATGGAGTCCTTCGGCTCTCTATACCAGACTGATTGGCGGACACTTACCTGGCGATGAAGGCTCAAAGTATCACCCGGATGGATACACCATCCCGGAAGTTGGCCCTGACGCACAGAGATGCAAAGGCAAGGAGTACATGGAACGTACGAGAGAGAGAATTAGTCAAGCTAGGGGTTGCCCCATGGCTTTCCAGGCTTGACTTGGAGCGAAAGGTTTGCTTCATAAGACAGTGAGCGCGGTATGAATCTCGAGTCATGTTTTTTTCTTGTTGCTGCCACCCAACCTTCTACACGTTGATGTCACCAAAACCAAGCAACATTTTCCACAAACAGCGATTACCAGGAAAGGCTTCGAAATTGTATGCAATTAGTGATAGCCTCTTAGCAGCATAATGAACACATGAATGACCATGCAATTCCAACAATTAGTAGTTGTATTAGTAATTCAGCTCAAAAGCAATCCCACGTGAGAAAAGCCATGGCGCAGGACACCTTGTCATGTCTTGGAGCCTGTTATGCGATGAGGCATACGAACCAGTACGGTCTTCGCCACGTTCGAGTCTTGGTTCTCTCAGTCTCTTTCAGATCCACGCCTTGATGTTTATATCAGTCCATCAACAACCTGAGGTGTTGCACTCAGGTACTTTACTAACTACCTCAGGTAGAACGACCAAGATAAGCTTCCGAAGCTTACCTACCTTACCTATCAAAGTCCATGTTCTCTTTGCGCTTACGTCTTCTCGCACACCATAGTCTGTAGATTGCGCTCTATCAATTTCTACGAGATTCCAAGTTTGAAGTTCTCGTACTCATCGTATCTGCTATTTGCCCCGTCATGAGACGTAGTAGTCCCATTTCAGGGCCGACCAACCCGCTGTTCGTTGTCGTCGCCGACCAAACTAAGACTGCTTCTCAACCACCCAAACAGCGAGCAACGATCCATGGTGGCGTGGTAGCCTCCGCTCCTCACGAACAATAGCGGCGGACATAGCTCAGTTGGGAGAGCGTCAGACTGAAGCGGACTTCGTGCCCGAGAAACTTCATTCAATCAATCTGAAGGTCGTGTGTTCAATCCACACTGGCCGCATGTTCATCTTTTGCCGTTCTCCTCCGTCTATCTGCGGATGCCTACGTCAACAAATATTTTGTGCTCCGTTTGTGAAATGCTGTTAGATAGAAGAAGTGAGAGATTAAGCAAATTCAAGTTGACAACAACAGCGTTAGAATTCTAGTCATGATCTTAGTGGAGTGTTGTTCTATTAAGTTGGGTATGTGGAGCAGTGAACGAACCCCTGATGCCCACCGACTGAGTAGTAATTATCAACACATTTAATAAACTCTCAAGAAATTCTTTGCCAATTGTGAGAGACACTTCCAGAAGGGGGTTCCTGAAAAGTTGCTGGTAGTAACTGAAAACATAGATACATAGAAAACCATCAGCCGTTTGGTTGGCCGTCATCAATGAGCCAAGTACCATGTTCATTCACATTCGCAGCACTAGATATCCCGACTGCTGGACTTGGACACTCCGCACCAAGAAGTTTTACACAAACGCACGAAGAGAAATCTTTTTCGCCTGGATTCGGGCCTTAGAGTCGCCCGCGACCATGTAAAACAACATCGCCGCAAGAGAATGTTACTATTCGCATGGGTCCCACGTGAACTCTAAAACCAATGAACAATGATTTAGGGGTCAAAACCTGGCCAGGTAAAAGCCACAGCAACGGTAAAGTCGTATCAATGGTCCGGAACAACTTAGCCGATATGACGAATAGTTCGACAGTGCACTGTTACTCCGGTTCCTTTCTAGTCAAGGTTATTGGTGTTCTCATTATCACGTCCACTCCCTATCCGTATGGAGGAGTTGGAAGAAGCGGTGGCCCAGGTAATGTTGTCCAAATACCAACCAAGGGTCCAGTCCCCGTACTGCAGGCCTAGGAGACAAAGCGGATCGATGCCTGGATATCTGGCACATCCGCCAGAGTGGGCATTGGATACCGAATGGCCGGGACAACTCTGCGAGTGCATTAGCATGGCTTTAGCGTGTGATAAGAACCACCGATTCCATTCTGGATTGCAAGCAATCTTCTTGAAACTTTCTGTCATTGGCAGTCGGATATGGTCCACAACCGCAGCGTAGCTTGTTGTTCTGTGGTGATGCGCATCGGAATTGAGTCGGGATGTAAGACGGTGCCCGACTTGCGACCACACTGTATGCATTTTCATGGATTATCTCCACGAAGCTACCCTTATCTAGGCCAGGGTGCGCATCAAACGGGTGCTACACTTAACTGTTCAAGGGCTAGCATCATGATAAAGACATGGGGAAAAGTTGATAAATTCAGATAAGGTAGTCCTCCGGATTGCCGATGATGGAGCATTTAATAGGACCCACGAAGCCGACTTTCCGCATCTGTGGTCCCAAGAGCGTCTGCATCAAATCACGAAAACTCGACTATCAAGATGACTACCCGCGAAGTCGATGCTGGCCACGCTTTACCTTCCGGGGTGAACGACGATAAAATCAGACCGCCTTCGGTCCACAACGAGATATCCTCACTCAAAGAACAGGCTTTGACGACGCACGAAGTCTTCAGGGATACGGAAGATGGCGTCCAGTTTCGCACAGTCACTTGGCAGAGTGCCACGATTATGTTCCTCAAGATCCAGTTCGCCATGAGCATCTTGAGCGTCCCCGGAGCCTTCGCCACCCTTGGGGCCGTAGGCGGTGCGCTTTCTCTTGTTGGGTGGCACGTTCTCAATACTTGTCAGTCTTTTCGCACTCGAAGACAGCGACAACAATACTGATGAGATATCTAGACACTGCAGTCATCCTTGGCGAGTTCCGTAATCGTCATCCCGAATGCCATAGTGAGTCGGGTCTTGCCTGCACCCCAACATGAAGACATACTGATGGCTGCAATTAGCTTTGGCTGACATGTGCGGTCGCCTCTGGGGTCGCGTCGGAAAGGAACTTGTCGGGTTGCAGATCCTCATTGCCCAAGTCCTCATTTCTGCAGCGGGTATTGTCTCTATCTCGACCGCGTTCAATGCTCTCTCCAATCACGGAGCATGCACCGTCATCTTCACCTTGGTTGGTGCGATCCTCATCACCATGTTCTCCGCAGTGCGCACATTCAGCCGCCTGGGTTGGCTCACCTGGTTCGGATTCGCCACCTTCTTCATCGCCGTCTTTATCTTCGTTGTTGCTGTCACCCAACAAGATCGACCTGCTGTCGCCCCTCCCGGTGACTTCGACCTCGGCTGGACGGCGATTGCCCACCCAACGTTTGTTGCTGGTATCACCGCCAGCGCAAACATCTTTATCAGCAACAGTGGCTCCTCCATGTATCTCCCAATCATCTCGGAGATGCGTCGGCCGGATCAGTACAGAAAGGCTGCTTTGGTGACCGGTGTTCTCGTTTTGGCGATGTATCTTTCATTTTCACTGGTTATTTACCGGTGGTGTGGTGTTTGGCTCGCGACTCCTGCTTTTGGAAGCGCTGGTCCTTTGTTCAAGAAGATATCGTATGGTGTTGCGCTTCCTGGTCTGATTATCGGTGTCGGTATTTACCAACATGTGGCGGCGAAATACCTCTTTGTGCGCATCCTGAGAGATTCGCAACATCTACAGGCAAACACCGTCATTCACTGGACAACCTGGATTGGCAGCAACATGACGCTCGGTATCCTGGCTTTCATCGTGGCAGAAGCCGTCCCCATCCTCAACTATCTTCTCGGACTCGCGGGCGCTCTTTGCTTTGCTCCCTTCAGTCTCATCTTCCCAGCACTGTTGTGGATGCAGGACTTTTCATCGTACAGAAAGGGAGGTGCATCAAAGAAAGCAATGTACGGGTTTCACGTTTTCGTCGTCCTTGTGGGCCTGTTCATGGTAGTCGCCGGAACGTAAGTATATCATATTCCTTTCCCGAAGAACGAAAACTGAGTAGGCAACAGATACAGTGTAGCCGTGTCCATCAAGGACGCGTATGCATCGGGGTTGATTTCGAAAGTTTTCAACTGCGCCGACAACTCCGGCACAATCTCCTGATTCGAACACCTTGCGAACCAGGTACGCGGGAAAGGATCTCAACTGTCTCGCAAAATTTCGTGTCTAGAGTAAGTTTAGCGACGGCTGTCATTACCGCAGTGAGTTAGAGTCAATATGAGAAATGTTTGCTTTTCTGGCAGAATCCCATGACCATGGCTCGGGCAAGATGTGCCTACTTCCGCGAGTCCGCAAAGTGAAGCGCACCCTTGGGAAAAGCAACTTCCCCCCTTGCCAGGCAAAAGGAAGTCAGGCAGGCGGTGTGGCCCAATCCTTGCATCGTGAACCCAATCGCCCTGAATCTCGACCAACAGATGTCATCAATATTTGTTTCTGTCACATCCCTGGGGCCGGCAGTCACGTTCGGCGGTCGGGGCCAAAAATGACAATTGTTTGCTCGCCCAACAGGCCTTGTTCACGCACTTTCGGCGTTCGGACCTCAGCATTGGAGGCAAACATAAGAACGATGATATTCCACCCTTTCTGAACAGCAATAATTATTATTTTCTGTAAACTTTTCGATCAAGATCAATCACACTTTACTGCAACAATGGGTTCCTTAGCTGTGCAGTCGCACTTTTCCAGCCTGATTGAGGCTCCTTATGATGAAGCATTCGTTGTCATGCAGTCAGTTGCAGCAGACCCCACGCCTGATAAGGTCAACCTCGGTCTTGGCGTCTACAGGGACGACGATGCACAGCCTTGGACATTACCGTCCGTCAAAAAGGTGGCGCATCACCCAAAACGATCAAACGTTGCTGTTGAGCCTCATGCTAACCCCAATCTACTCGACGTATAGGCCCAAGCCCAGATCCAAGACAACCACGATTATCTACCCGTTGCCGGACTTCCAACATTCATCGAAGCTGCTAGAAAACTCCTCCTTGGAGATGTCCTTGAGGCTGTCAAGAGTCGCTTGACCACCGTACAGACCATTGCTGGGTCCGGGGCCATTCACATGGGAGCCTTGTTCTTAGACAAGGCAGTCAGACCTGAGAACGTCTGGATCTCAGATCCATCCTGGGCAAGCCATGAGCAAATCTGGGAGAATGCTTCACCAAAGACTCAACGCCGATTCTATCCATACTTTAATCACAAGACCAAGTCGCTCGATCTGGAAGGTATGGTGAGGACGCTTAGACGAGACGCACAACCGGGCGACATCATTATTCTGCAAGCCTGCGCCCATAACCCGACGGGTTGCGACCCAACACAGAAGGAATGGAACATCATTGCCGACATTTGCGAAGAGCTCGGCATCATTCCATTCATGGACATTGCCTAGTGAGTAGTGTCCTACTTTTGATCCGACTCCAGCCTTCAACGTTACTGACTAGCACTCTCTAGTCAAGGATTTGCATCTGGCGATGATCACCACGACGCCTGGGCCGTCCGTCACTTCGTCGGCAGAGGAACGATGGAAGTCTTGGTCGCTCAGTCATTCTCTAAGAGCTTCGGTCTCTACGGCCACCGAGTTGGCGCTCTCCACATCCTCGCTCATGAATCTGCCGCGGTACCTGCCATCAAGTCTAACCTGCTCCAATTTATCGGCTCTGAATACTTGACTCCCTCAGCATGGGGTGCACGCATTGTATCAACAATTCTCAACGATCCTGAACTCACAAAGGAGTGGCGCCAGGACTTGAGGAAGATGAATGCTCGCGTCAAGAGCATGCGAGCGTTTCTGTTCGTCGAGCTCACGAAGCGAGGCACACCTGGCTCTTGGAGACATATCATCGATCAGATCGGCATGTTCTCCTACACTGGTCTCACAGCTTCTCAAGTCAAGACGATGAGGGAGGAACACCACATCTACCTCTTGTCAACAGGAAGAGCGTCCATATCGGGATGTAAGTTCGAGCTCAATATTGTCCCCGTTGATGAATCCCGTACTAATTTAGTCAACAGTGAATAGCAAGAATGTGTTCAGGGTTGCAGAGGCAATTGACCAAGTTGTACGAGGGGATGCTGGCGTTTGAGAGTTTGAGAATATCCATCTGATTTGAGTCTGCTTAAGCGTTTATACACCATTGTAGTTGGGTTGGCAATTTGTAACACTGCACATACTTTAGTTTTGATCCGTAACATACCTAGCAGAAGCTGGAATCAAGCGTTCGGTATGCACATTCCAGTGCTTTTGGGTAAATCCCTTCGTCACAACCCTAGGTGTCCCAGGCCGCCTCGTTATGTTCAGAGCCATTATCTTCATCAGCTGATCGTAATTTTGATGAGACTTTAGACATATTACAGGCAGGATGAAAAGACCAAACATCGGTCACCATGAACGTTGAATAAAGAACTCAGTATTGAGAGGCAGTCAAGTCTATGGCTATCAAGTTGGGAGAAGATGTCTTTTTCATGCCTCAGTTACTACATGGCTCTAAGTCGCTGTGACACCTAGGATTTGTCTCACAGGCTTGTTCCATTGCGAAAAAGCCGGCGTCCGAGACCGATTAGAAGCTAGGGTCATCGCAGCCACCGAGACTGAAATTAATGAAGTTGAGAGGGCATCCAGCATCAACCGAATCTCTGCACGCCTGGCTCTTGCAGCTGTTTTGCTTGAACTTCTCGCGGGCGTTGTTTTGCTACGCTCGCGTTAGCTTTGATACAAACATCGACTTTACGGTTCTCGTCGCAATTAGGATACTACTCACGGGGGCTGCGGCCACGAGGGTGCTCATGGTGAAAAGAGCGATGCAAACGGAGGAGATGCTGAACTGCATTGTGAAAAGTTTTGGCGGTTAAATTAGGAACTGAAAATTGAGTCGACCGGCAACAGATAATTGAATAGAAGGCTGCGAGAGTACTGATTTGATCGCGAACTGAAGTGATGATTAACCGATGATGTGTGTCGAATCTCGAGTCTAATATACAAGCCAATCCCACCGGCGAGCATCAAGCTTGGCTTTCAGCTTACCTTCTGTTCCAATGTGTGATCGACGTTGGTGACTCGAAACGTCGCAGGTGTCCGGACTTATTATTATGCTTAATATGCCTATGGATGTAATGTCGACCTATTGCGCTCACGTCCTCTTGACACCAAACATGAACTGCGACTTCAGCTGATCCATGACCGATGCCATGCGGCTTATCTTAGCTCTCTGCTAATGAACTCATCTTTCAGTTTTGTTCTTGTAGGGCAATTGAGGCAATTGCGGAGTTTGGCAATGCACGGGTCACGCGTCAAACGCCTCAAGGCCGCAGTGAGACTGGCCTGATGGGAAGTGATCACAGTGGGAGGAACAACCAATTGTGCGTTCACAGACGTTAACATGGCTCTAAAAAACTCACTTAGCACGAGAATGGAACTCGCAATAAAATTCCACACTCGGGTAGTCCCTGTCTCTCAGCTTCGATTGTCGAGCTTCTTGGACTTTAGATGACAGCGGCCGGGCCCTGGCATTGGCACCTGTGCGAGGACTTGACAGCTGAGATTTGCTCGGTATAGCCGAACTACTATTGCAGTTTCAGAGGTGCGACTCGTTGAACCAGGATGCTTATAGCGTGTGGTCGCCGACTGAGCGTCCCAAGGAGGCATAGATCCAGGATCTTTGCGACTTGTGCGGGGAATGCAAAGCTGGGCAGTCCCAGGCGGTGGTAATAGGGGCCTCCCCACAAGTTGAGACCAACTTTCGAAACACGTTGTTGTCCCCCAGAATCTGTATAGATGTGACGGTCGCAATGTGGGTGGAAAATTATTGGAAGAATGCAGGGCAAATAGGGTCGGTCGGGGGTACCTATAGCTCTGCGTGCCAGACAGGAGACCAGTCTACATACAGTGTTCCCTGAGCAGAGAAGCAGGCCCTCTCTGTAGCTCAGGCTTTGATGGCTTGAACTTTGGCTATTATGGAGGCGACGAGACTGAGTAAAGACATGTCATGGTTTTACACAGGATAGGTGGCACTGAAGCAACAGCAAGTTTCAGTAGTGACGGTAATCAGTGAACTCGTGATTAAACAAGAGAAATCAACATGCATTTTCAAAGACATCTCGTCTACAGCTTGCATTGGTCAAGAAGTTGGAGGTGCCACAAATTAAGATCAACAGCGCGATCAAACTATTGTAAGTAAAGACTAATTCCACAGAGCAGGAAAACGGACTCTCCAAACCTCGATCACGCGACACAGATGAGACACAAAAAATTCCCACTCGCTGTCTCGGCTCGAGCTACTTGCTCACAGTTTCAGCATATTATGATCGCCTCAGTCGTTTTGGAAATCTTTCCAGCTCAGATCCTCGTCCGGGATGACGAGTTATCTCAGAAGCGATCATCTGGGCTAGGGGTTCACTGACATGCGCGGGGCAGCCCTGGAGTATAGCCGACTTCAGCTCGCTCAGGTCTTCTTCTCGGCCGCGGCAGTGCTGTATGAGCTTCTCCAATACTGACATGGTAAACGTAGCTCTCGGCGGGTCAGCTGCCAATCTTGCCGTGAGGCCCTTCAGCTCGTTGCAAAATGACGCTAGAATCGACTCTTCTGGGTGTCTTCTCGCTAAGTTCCCAAAGGCAGCTTCTACAGTTGACCCAACCTGCCTGATCAGCTCGGGCACACCCAGACTAGCGCCTGCTCGCAGAAATGCATCTAGAGTTCTTGGATAGTCTTCGAAACATTCTTCGTCCAGGAACTTGGACAAGGAAATATCCAAGAAGTGTGAGAAGACGGTGCGTGCTCCTGGGCGGTCCAGCAGAGGCTTGTTGGGGTCCGCGCCGTGAGACAGCAAGCGGCTAAAGGTGGCATTCTTCAGGGAGTCGTTCCATCGTTTTGCAGGGAACATGCACGGCCCTGACAGCATGTTGAAGACAGACATGGTGCTGCGAGAGAACGCAACCCATGGCGATGGTGCATCAAGATCGCCCATAATGCCCAGTTCTCTCGGATTTGAGTTTGGATCCTCTCCACGGCGAAGTATGATCTCAAGAACTTCCATTGCAGGCGCAGCACTTTCGCCACTGCTGCGAGACATGGGCATAAGGGCTGCGTACAAGGGCGACTCATCGAAGACATCGAAGAAATCCGGCATCTGTCGAGTCTTCTTTGCCAAGTAAGGTGCCAGATCATGTCGGAGGAGCTCTTCGCGGAACAGGATTCTCGGATCGTACCCGCCAGAGTTAACGCCTCTAATAGTCAGCTGACCGAGCCTGGCCATGTTCACGATGGCTGCTTCGTACTCATCCAAGAGCATTTCGACCTGCCGACTCTGGCTGGAACCAGGTTGTTCTGTCTGCTTCAACGCTTCGGACGCGTAAAGCAGGGCTTGGTTCAGATGCGCAACGAATGGACCGCTGTTCAACCCTCGCCCCTGCCTGATAATGCCTGCGACAAGCGAATTATCGTGGCGTGTGGCCTTAAGGAATCCGAGATATGCAGTAGCAATGGAGATGAAACCATTATAGCCAGCCGGGAGCTTTCCCTGGAGGTACTCGCCGATGTCTTTTGTTGAGACGAAGTCCTTCACGGTCCTGTGAAGAAACTCGACGCGGTTGTTGACAAGCTTGAGTAGTCCCTTTGTCTTCTCATTGATGCTGTTACTGGACTTTTCTCTCCGTAGGAAAACATTTTGGTCGGGGTTGAGTGCTTTCGTCTCTCCAGAAGGAGACCTGACATCCTCTAGTTCTCTTTCCAATTGCCAGTAAATGTCGACATGAAGCGGCTCCAGTGCATGTATAGCGCCTAGAAGAATTCCCGCCATTACGCGATGATCAGCAGGATTCACGCTGTCCAACATATGCTGGAATAGATGATCCAAGTCTGAGGGTAGTCGGCTGAAGCGTGCCGCCAGATCTTCCAACCTCTCGCCATTCGAAAGACCTTCTTGTAAAGATCGCGTAACAAAGAAAGCCCAGAGAAATACACCATCAGCCTGAGCCACGATTCGATCGACGAGCTCAGCCTGCTTCAAGGAAGCGTTTGCAGACATGTCGAGACTCCAGCGGGGATCAGACCTCAGCTGATCATACACGAACTTTCGAATATCGTCCTTTGTCAGCTCATGAATATCAAGGCCTTCTTGGTCCTCTTCGCCAAAGCTCCTCTCAAAGACGGACCACCGACGGCTGGACAAACACATCTTGATATGCGGAGACTTAGCCATGTCAAGAAGAACTTGGCAGAGTTCAGCATGATTGCTGTCGTACTCATCAAGCCCGTCAATGAAGAAGCATATCTTCAGAGGGACGTGATCAGCTGTTGATAAGGATCGCAACGCAGCAGCCAGCTCGAACACAGACCAGGGTTCAGCAGCGGTCTGCCATCTTCCAGCCTTGGCTGCCGCCCATCGATGTGGGGAGGCGATGGATACAACGTCTGGGTGTCCATGTAGCAAGTCGTAGAGTAGAGACTGGAGAAGCCCCTGCCATGATTTCTGGATCGGAGTACCCGCGATCCAAAAGCAATGTGACGCAACAGCCAGTGAGCTAGATGAGCCTGCCCAGTGTTCCAGTAATTCTCTCGTCCGAGGATGGTTGGCAATGAACTTCATGAAAGTGGACTTGCCAGATCCGGGCTTGCCTGAGACCCAAAAGGTTCCACCTCCGGAGACAAACCAATCTGACAATCGAGAGTCAAATGCCCACTGGAATGTATCCTGATGAGCTTTCGGGATAGAATCAAGGCGAGCAGGTCGACTGGTGTAATTCAGACTCGATACAATCGTGTCGGCGAGTAAAGCATCTTCTGACTTGGTCAGTCTCGTGAGCAAGACCTTCAACTGTTTGACCTCGGCCTCCGAGTAGCTTGCATGTGAATCCGTGAGCTGCCTATTCATTTGCGATCTCAGATCTTCCAGGTCACTCGACATAACGTCAACCTGGGATTCCTGTTCTGGTCGAGCATACCGCCCCTGACTCTCCAGTACTTTCAAGGATTGGCTTAATTGGGATAGACGAGAGCTATGATACGAAGTCAGATAGTATCATGATGTGGTCTTCGCACTACGTACTTGAGTAGACCAGTGACTTGGCGCGTCACCGTTGTGTTGAGGCGATCAATTTCACGCTCGTAGTACGCGTTATCCCGCCGAGGCAATAGGGAGTCCCGCGTGTCTGGCTCGGCTGTTGTACTCTTGGAAGCCCGTCGTAAGTTGAACTCCATGTTCTCCAAAAGCGTGATGCAAGCATCTCGAGAGGAATACATATCCTGTAGCGGAAGTGAAGTGTCCAAAAGCCTGGAATCACTCCCCGAGAGCATCTGTTTCTCTGATAGAGCGAGTTTCAACCTTGTGACAGTGCCCAAGTCGACATTTTCATTGTTGCGACTTCGGCTCTCAGTAAATTGGGACGCCGAGATGATCACCGAAATGCATCTTGTTGCATTCACAATAAGGCCTACGGTATCGAGGGTTATGATGGCATCCATGACAGCGACGTGAGGTAGAACACGTTCGTGGTTAGATGTGTGGTGAAGAAGATGTTGCCTAGTAGAATTCTTGACACGACATCATGTGCGGGGTCAAGTGAGAAAGGTCAAGAAGAAAATCTTGCCTGAATGTCATGACTGATAAGAAATTGGGCTCGTCCAGAGAGCGACTGGGAGGCACGTACGTAGGAACACATATTAAGGTAGTATTTTCATGGCCCCTTCCCTGCAGGACAGAGGCGTAGCAAACTCACCTTACCCACGTGTGGGGGTGATAATCTTTTGCCTCACGGCCGATTGATAACGCGAAACTGGCCAAACTGCAAGCCGTATTTGGCGCTCACGGGGCTTGGCATCATAGAGCGCAGATTGAGGTCCGTACATGTGAATGATGCGATTACCTTAAGTACAAAGAGTACTTGGTCATAGGAGGACTTGGAGCCATGACAGAGACGAAGTGCGAAGGAGCGAAACTTCCCTTTGCGCCGTTTCAGTTGACGATTCTCCATTCACTGGACCATAGTAAGATCTTAGCGCTGAGAAAAGTCTGACAGCAAACACAGTGGTGGGAAACGTCAACTTTCTGGTCAAATGTCCGCCCAAACCCTGGCGGGCTTACAGGGGTGATCGTCAAAGTCCCCTTTAATATTATTAGTCATTCGTAAAACTGTCCAATAATGAGAAGAAATGGATTGTTGGCTGGTAAGCATGACAACTCAAGTGGCCGGGAGGTGCAGTGATAAGCACCTTAATTTGTGAGATTCCGTCTGACAGAGAGTGGGTGTCCTCCGCCTGCTGTGCCTCAGAGCCGTATCGCTTGCGCAATAAAGAGAAATCGGCCACTCAGCTTGGTAACACCAACGTAGCCATCATGAAAGTACTTTTGTCACCTAGCCTGTTTCAAGCCGTCAGCCGAGGAGCGGGCTTTCGGACCTCGATTGCATAAATACAAGCTGGTCCCTCGTTCTTGTCAGTGGGGTTTCCAGAGCAGTAGGACGATATTCGACTATCACAACTTCATATCCGCTGTGTACAACTGGAACATTGTTGAGCTGTGAGATATCAGACTGATATAGCGAAAATCAGCGATCATGTCTCTTGCCGGAATGCGCAATCTGCTCTCTCAGTGGTTTCCTCCACAGCCAACCGACATCGAGCAACACGTCCCATCTCAGAAAGGGAAAGTGTTCATCGTCACAGGCGCCAACCACGGTATCGGGTTTGAGCTTGTCAAGATTCTATATGCAACTGGGGCTAGAATATACATGGCATCGCGATCCAAGGTGAGTCTCATACTCTGATCATAATGGCAATATGATAGATCTCTGAGCTTCGGATAATTGCCAACTTCCGTGAGACCTGCGTGCCATCTTACCTCGAGTGTCTTCAACTATTATTTTGCGATTAAGGCGGATGTATGAGTTTTGTAACCGTTCGAAGACTGACCAGACCTACCACTGATATAGGAACGTGCCGAGAAAGCGATAGAGACCATCACAACCGCCACACCAGCACCCGAAACCCCCGGTACCATAGTCTTCCTTCCCTTTGATCTGAACGATCTGGACAGCGTCAAAGCAGCCGCCGCCATCTTTGCGCAACAAGAGCCAAAGCTCCATGTTCTCTGGAACAATGCTGGTTCAGGCGCTTATAGAATTGAAGAAGGCGCCAAAACGAAGCAAGGATTCGAGCCAATGGTTGGCATGCACTGCATTGCTGCGCAACTGTTTACCCACCTCCTCCTTCCCCGACTCCGAGCAGCCGCGGGAGACGCTCCAAAAAGCTCGGTGCGTGTTGTTTGGACTGCGAGTTTCATGGCGGAACTGTCGACTGGCGACAATGGCATAGACTTTGACCATCTCGTAGAGGGTACGCCTGATCGTGCGCTGAACTATGCCGTCTCCAAGTTTGGTAACTGGCTTCTCGGCCGCGAGATGGCCTCTCGTTATGGTTCTGACAATATTGTCAGCGTCGTTCAGAACCCTGGTAACTTGAAAGCTGGCGCCTATGACGGGGTCCCGGCGTTTTCAATGCTCTTTATCACTCCCTTCCTGTACGAAACAAAATTTGGTGCGTACACTGAGCTGTACGCAGGCCTATCCCCCGATATCTCGCTTGATAATAATGGCGCGTACGTTATCCCCTGGGGCCGCATTCGCACCGACGAAGATATTCCGAGGAAGGATATCGTGAAGGCCTTGAAGCCGGAGGCGGAAGGGGGCCTTGGTTATACGACCAAGTTCTGGGAGTGGTGCGAGGAACAATGGAAGCCCTTCGTCTGAAACACGCGATTTTTGATTCTTGCTCTGAGGCTCTTACTCGGACAACTCAGGTTGAAGGGGAAGAGACATAGGGATTAGTACTTGTGTTTGAACTAGCTCTACCATCTCAAAATGCATAATATCAACGCCATGAGACGTGTATTGATAACGCACTACTTGTCTAAACATATGGTGAAACATTGCTCGAAATGAAATTTGGCTAACAACAAGCTCCGGCATCACACAATGAATTACAGGGTCGCAGACCCGACCTGCATAGTAGTGGAGCGACGTCGGGTCCGGACTCGGCCTGGCGGATAGGCAGAATTACGTGTAGTCCAGTTGAGGAGCCTGAGGCAATGTTGGGTCGGTATCTGCACTCTCAGAAGAAGTAATGGCACTGTCGGTCAAGGTCTCGAAACTTGGATTATAAAGTATCAGGGTATCTATCTCGGCCGCAGCCAATTCATTATACATAAAATACATTGTAAGAGTTTAGGCGGCAATATCCTTGCCCTTCTCCTCAACCTCGAGTTCGCGAGTGGGCTGTTGCGCCTTGCTGCCCCAGCGACCCATGAAGAAGTTGCCGAAAGCTTGGGCATTGTTTCTCATGTTCATGGCGACGATCTCGCTGGTCGGCTTCTCGAAAAGACGATCAATATCCTCGAGTGTCTTGTCCTTGGTCTCGGGCATGAAGATCATCTATGGATTGTTAGTCTGCGTTATGATATCACATGGAAATGAAAAAATTTACCTGGTAGAACCATCCCAAGATGGCAATGCCTCCATAGAAGCCGAGAGTGAGACCAGTACGGGTCATTGCCTCTTGCATGGCAGAGAAGTTGTAGGTGACAATGAAGGAAGACAGGAAAAGGAGACCAGACGAGGTGGTCATGCCGTAGGATCGGAGGTAGGTGGGGTAGACCTCAGAAGGAACAACCCAAGTGAGACAAGCGTAGCAGCCAAAGAAGCCCATGTACAGGGCCAAACCGATGAGGTAGCAGGCAACGGCACCGGTGGTATTGGTATCAGTAGGAATCTGATAGCTGGCGCCAATGATCACCAATCCCACGAAGAAACCGGGAAGCATAGTGTTGGCCCAGAAGCGACGACCGAACTTCTCCATGTAGAAGCAGGCGGGGATGGTACCGATGAGCAGAGAGCCACCACCGACAAGGGACATGTAGGTAGCCTTCTCGTCGTTGAAACCAATCTGCTGCATGAGGATGGACATGTAGTACATGATGGCGTTGACACCAGTAAGCTGGCCAAGAAGAATCATGATGTTGGCGTAGACCAAAGCACGGCGGGCGCGGGGGACGGTGATGAAATCCATCCAGGGGAAGCGCTTGTTCTTGGCACCCTCGGAAACCTGCTGCTTCTCATCGACGACGGAGACCTTCATGACGAAGAACTCTTCTCTGGCCTCAGGAGTAGAAGTGCCACGGATACGCTTCCACACCTTGTAGGCTTCGAGCGTCTTGCCCTTGTGCATCAGGTAACGAGGGGACTCAGGCAGGAAGAGCATGCCGGCAAACATGATGGTGGAGAAGAGAAGGGATGATCCGAGAATCCAGCGCCAGTTGCCGGGCACGTGGATGAAGATGGCGGCGACGGCGTAGCCAAGAACTTCACCGAGAGCGATGTTGAGCTGGTATAGGGAGACGACGTTACCACGGATGCGGCGTTCAGCGGTCTCGGCGACGTAGACAGGGACGGTACCACCCTCGAGACCGACACCCATGCCAAGGATAACACGGGCAGAAACGATCATGCCTTTAGGATAAGTTAGCCAGGCCCGGCAGGCAGAAGTGGAATGGTATGTCAATTGACTCACCAAAGTTCTGTGCGCCGGCGCAAAGTGCGCCACCAATAGTGTAAAGGACGCAAGAAATGATGATGGACATCTTTCGGCCGAGGTATTCGTTCGAGGGACTAAGGATGATGGCACCACCGACGGCACCGAGAGGCATGGCAGAGTTGACGAGAGAGTTTTGGCGGGTCGTGAGACCAAGGTCACCGGGGAGGAAGAGGTTGGCACCAGAGATGAGAGACTGATCGAGACCGGAGAGAAGGCCACCCATTGAGGCGAAGGCTACAATGAGCCAGGTGAAGTACTTGGTGTTGGTGAACTCCAGTTGGAAAAAGCCCTTCTTCAAACCACCAGCAGCCTCCAACTCCCGCTCCATGCTGTCGATAAAGGCATCGACCTCCCAACCACCAGCCGCAGCGATGGCGGCAGCATCCTTTTCGTTTACACCAGGAAGGGCGTTGGCGAGGTTCTCGACGTGAGCCTCATTTTGACTGTCCGGGTTGTGTTTGCCCGAAATCTTCGGGGCAAGATTGACTCCGTGCATGTTGTTGGGGGTTTCCGCGCTGCCGCGAGCCAAGACCTCGTCTAAACAGAGATTGGCCCAAAAGGGTAATAGTAGATCTGATTAAGGCTGATGCTAAGAAATGCGGCTCTGATGGTCCGGAGGGAAAAAGACACCTGCCAAGGAAAGACAACTAACAACAGAGACTGGGACGAGCCGGGCTTTTAATCACCCTTCACACTTCTTACCACTACTCACGGCGACACACTAGTAGATCAACAATAAGAGCGGCCAATATTCCAAGGCAGCCAACCCGAAGACGGCATTGATGGATTGTGGATTCCTCGCCCGACTCTCGACGTGACCATCTGTCTAACCTCGACACCAACATCGTCATCCGAAATTTTTGTCTGGTGTTAGTGTGGAGACCTGGAGAGAAACGGCCGAAGTAGGAGCGACCTCTTGTCCGCACTTCAGGCCTCTTCTCCAGTGGAGAGACCCCAGGAACACGGAACACGCACTTGGAGAACATTAAGCAGGCTGGGGGAGAGGCCGGAGGGAGGGTGGAGGGCAGCTGTTGCGGGCGCTGGGCTCTATTGCCCTTGGGGCTCCAGACTTTCCTCATACACAATCTGCAGAGCGTGACCATGGGGCGACGCGGAGCCCGGGGTCCCAGTTGTCTGTTCTGGCCCCCATTTCTGGCAGGCAAAAAAGCAGGCCAAAGGACTCGCGGAGATCAGGCCGCGACGACCGTTCTTCTTCCCATCTGACTCGCGACTCCACATCCGCGCAGGATAGCGTTTGTGCGAGACCCGCCCGAAGGATGGGTGGTTTGACCGAAAATTCTCCCGGTACTGCGTTCTGGATCTACTCGGTGACAATCCGAAGCCCGCACCGTTCGTTCTCGTGACGACGACGGAAACGTACGGAGTCTCCGCGCGGAGAAAGCAGACTCCAGAGTCACCAACATGTTAAAATTTCTCACTCTGGGGATTGGATTGGGGAAGGTTTTCTGGGACCTTGGAGATGTGGGCTGACGTCAACCCTAGGGGGAAAAATCTAGAAGCGGCACATGGACAGTCAGACTCGTGTCGCTTGCGAGCAAGAAGTTTTCGGTGGTGCTCGGCGATGATAGCCGCCCGTTAACGACGCATGTTTCTTCTCTCTCTGGTTATTCCTGTGTTAATAATCTTTTCCCAAATACCCATGGACAAGACCTAGCATCCCCCCGGCCTTGCTGTATCTATTACTTTACAGAGAACGTGGTCTGACACATCACCACGTGCTGGGAACATTTCTCCTTCGGGACGAGCAGATCGCCATCGTCGTGCCTGACCGCTTGGTGGCTTGTTCCTAGCTCCCGCCAGCTACAGGTCCCGGTCCGGGTGGGAAGCCGCATTCTTGGCTGATGACAAGAAATATCTGGCCGGCTTGGCGCTCCGTGAGGCGGCAGGGGAGTCTGCCAGGCCGCAGCCGCCGCACCGATCGCGCGATGCCAAGTCGGCGAGCAGCGCACTAAGGCAGGCGAAGAGGAAGAGAAACGGCTTCCGACTGGTGCTAGTCCAAAATTCGGCCTTCTAGCTCGTAGACCGGCTTAGCAAGGCCGATACGACACTCGTCCTGTTACAGATTGTCACGAAAATTCGTTCATCCCTTTTTAGCGTTGCGACAGGGCTCTCCTAGGCTTCATGTGGGGGGCAAAAGAAAAATTGGCAAGATTGCAAATATCAAGGAAACAATGCCTGAAAAACTTGATTGTAGCGCTCAAGACAAGGGTTCCAATCTGAGCGACCATGACACATTCTAGAAGTTCTCTAAACTCCGATGGTTCATTAAAGTTGTCGAACCAACTGCCATCTCGTCGATTCAAATCACCATTTATATTTTGCTGCTCATCGGCCTTTACTTAATTAGACTTCCTCTCTGGAGTTGGTTCACTGTTGTTCTTTAAAAGTCTGCCCGAGTTCGCCCGGCATTCATGCAACCCACAGAAAATCCCATCTTTTCCCCTCACAGACCATTCGAACCCCCGCGAAATGGAATGGAGCAAGCATGGCCGGGTCACATCAGCAACCTGTGGATCGTTCCAATCATGTCTCATTGGCCTTTGACCCCTGCAAGGGTGTTCCGTAAGTCCGAAAGATAACTTTGACCATCAGGCCGGTTCAGCCGTTCGATCGTTACACTTCATCTATGCATGTGCGTTACCGGCGGTATGGACTTTCCTTTGTCAAAGATAAGGAATTGCTATCTTATCATTTTCCGCCGGACTGCGAGATTTTTCATGACGCCAATCGTATACTGACAATGATGTTGTTGATCGGTCGCCGTTGTGGCTTCACGAGTCAGACTAGAGTGCTAGTCCTGCCGATCTTGGCGCACCTTGTCGAGCTTGCCGCCGTTGTTAGCCCGAGGAGAATGGGCTAAGATGTGTGGCACTACAGGTAGGCCCAGAAGTAAAGCCGGCGCTATGCAAGCATTCTGCAAGTCAAGGACTGCTAGAGGGACACTGTATTCGTACATAATACTGAGGGATAGCTGCCAGTCTGTTCCCTTAATATCAGTATTAGTCTGGCAAGCTTATGATGTCAATGAAGCCTGTTCAAGTTGTCACAACTATCGTTGCTTTGACTTCTTAAACATGGCCTGCCTTCTGCCTAGCCGCCTCACCAAGTAAGTAATCGATCGAAAAGGCGGCTCATGGTCGTAGTTGTGAGACTTGGTATTGTTATCGGAAGAGCCACCTGAACTACCTCAAGAGAAGTAGCTTCCCGCAAACAGCTTCACTTTCGTCCATTCCGAAGTTACCAAGGCATGTAGTGATTTGAACTTCAGAGACATAGACATTCCCCCAAATCAAAGGATCCGCATATCTTCAAGCCAACTGCATCCGTTCATCGGCTGGGCGGGTTCCACGCTGCAGTCGTTGTTCTACTATTGGGTATATGCCCGGGTCGAAAGAAGTAGGGTGTAAATTCCAGGATCTGGTTCCTCCATGCACCCCATTAACGGCGTTCGATTTCGACGCTTGTAATCAATCCTGAACATAGCTCCCATCTCCTTCCTGGCAGCCACGGCTAGTCTCTTTTCGCAGGACGAAATACTTGGCTATCAGAGGCTTTGATCCTTCTCGACGCCGAGTTTCAGAGCGAAATTATAGACCAGAAATATGAACAGCCCTTCAATTGCCATTGAGTGTTCAGCCGTCGACTCATGGATTTGCTATAGACTACGCAATTCCCTTCGCCGTCAAGTCTCTCGCCAGCCTCAAGAAGTCAAGATTTCTCTGTGTGAACAGTTGCTTGCCGAAAGTGGTTCAATAAACGGCTGGTCAATAGTGCAATGAAGCTAAATGATCGTTTCAAGAGAGGCTTTCTACTTCGATCATTCATCACACAGATTTACGAATAAGTTGATAGAGGCTGAAGCTAGATTTCCAAGCTAGATATGTTGCACAGAAACGCAAGCTCATCAATGATGCTCTTGCAGTCTGAAGCAAGGGAAGACACTCAAGATGCATATCTCCACTCACTTGTTTCTCCAGAAATCCTGTCTTGCTCGTCCAAATCTTTGTTCTTCTTCCAACAGTACCATTTGGTGATGAGAACGAAAATCACTGTCAACCCACATCCGGTAATGATAGCACCGCCTCCCGTCTGATAGTATGGTTCCTGGTTTCTCAGAAAGAAGTAAGGCGTAAACCAGTGAGAGACAGAAGATACACTGTTGGCAATTGCAATGAGAGCGGCTCTTTTCGTCCGTGGTCGAGGTACGACAGTTGTCTCCCAAGAAATTTGCAGCTGTTCCAGTCAATAATGGAGATTCTTCAAGAAAGAAAGAAATCCTATGAACGTACATTGAGGCCGAGGAATGGTCCGGTGACCAGCAAAATCATCGAGAAATATCTGGCACCAACGTTGAGTGTTGTGATCATCACAACGCACCCAGCCAGTGTAAACAGCATCGGCACGATAATGTGGTAGCCATGTTCAAGCATTCGACCGGACGACCAGGAAACTGCCAAAGTTACGAGAAAAGCAATAATCGGAGGTGGGGCTTGAATGAGGTACGTCTCGGTAGCGCCGAATCCGAGAGTGGCGAGGATCTAGAGAAGTCTGACGTAAGTAATGAAGTTCGACCTGTGGTGGGAGCTGACGTGGTTTTGACTGACCGATGGAAAGAAGTCTTTGTAAGACTGCGCGATTATAAGGCAGAAATGAATAGCAGAGAAAAGGTATGTGAATGGGTCTTTGAGTGCCATCCAAACTCCACCCCAGTAGTCGCCCTCATCGTCTTCAGTGTGACCGCCGGCCGACACAGTTTGCCGGTACTGAGCCATTTGCGACTCTTCGGCAGTCAGGAAATAGGTGCCAGTCGACTCGGGAAAGTTGGGAATGAACCAAAAGCTTGCCAGACCAATAATGATGCTGACGATACCTACAGCTGTGTTAGTGAAAGGAGAGTCTCGCCATATATCCATAAAACTGACCCTCGAGAAGCAAAAACCACTGCCATGCTGATAGTCCGGCTATGCCATTCATATTGCGGAGGACTCCAGCAGCCAGAAGGCCAGAAATAGCCTGCGATATTGTGTTTCCGGCGTGCCAAATACCCATGCGGAGCGGAGACTCATGCTTCGTGTACCAAGACGACGTCAACAAAGACACCGCTGGCACGAAAGGACCTTCAGTCAGGCCTACTACAAAGCGACACAGGAGAAAGCCCCAACCGGCAGTGACAGCAGGCATACATAAAGTGGTAATGGACCACCCAAGCATACAGCACGGAAGCAAGATTCGTGGCTTTCCCTTCGCGATGATGACATTTGCGGGAACCTGTGAAATGATGTATCCCACATAGAAAAGCGAGATACCGGCAGACCACATCGTATCTGACATGTGCAAGTCATCTTGCATGCCGGCGAGTCGTGCGTTCGAGACGTTGATGCGGTCTAGATAACTGAACATAGGGAGTCAACAACTGAAGGGGTACATCATTGACATAAGAGAACCAAGTGGGGGAGTTCGAGACTCACTTCATCATAAGCATGGCACACACCATTGGGAGAAACTTCCAATCGAGACGTTTGCGAACAGCTCTATCGAGTGCTTTGAGCTCCTCCGGGCTTTTGTCTCTTATGAGGTCGTATGGCTCCAGTAGAGGGTCGCGGGTAGGAGCGTTTTCTTCCCACTCAACCCCGACTTTGACATCGACTGAGCCGCTTTTAGAGCGAGGAGGAGTTGCCATGGTAGTTGGAGACTGTCTGATCCAGAAGAATAGCGCGCGATAAGAAGAATTCAGAAATGGTATCTGACGAGAAGATTCCACATCTTTTGTACTCTTGCGACAGAATGGCCTTGGGGTATTGCTCAATTGAGAAACAGCATTTTGCGACAACAATTTCATAGCCAAACAAGCGTTCAAATTCCCCGCATTGGAGCCCAGTTTCCCCGCGAATCGATTGTGGATGTGTTGCGGGCTGTCTGGGGTTAGTCCAGTCTCTGCCACTACCGGAGCGTGTCCGATGATTGACGACCTTTCCCGGACTGGGTCCGGTCGGCATCAGATCTTGCAACCGGCCAAGTTCTTCGAAATAGGAATTGTGCCTAGACTAGTGATAGCGATTGCTCAACTATTTTACTTCACTGACGGGAATCGCCGCGCTGACTTCTAGGCTGAGGCGTACTTCCGTAGCTGTTTCTTACAATTATCCACCACATACTACTGATCAGGCACTCCGGCTGAACTGACTTGTCAATTAGTATTTATCACGCGTAACGAAGTAAATCATTGTGCAGTTCACTACGCTCATGTGTTATCCCGCTGTATCCGACTCTGTCCATAGTTATACATGATTTACTACAAACATCTATGCAGACTTAGCGGAGCAGCAGTAGACGAGGTTTAGGGATACTTCCGAGAAGTATAACCCACAGTGTTGCGCCCCCCCCCACCCTTCCTCTGCTTAAGTAAGCCTTAACACACTACTCATGTAGCCACCTGTAATCCTCTACGTGAAGGCAAATCGAATGAGTCGTTGAGATCGACGTGGAATAATATCTGGGAAATGGTTCCACGAGACGGTCTTTGAAAAGGTTAGCCAAGCCACATTTGCAGAGAATCGAAAAACATCGAAACCGTCTCACATTAGATGTTGTTTCATCAGTTTCCATACTTCTGGTGGAAAGGCTAAGTAAGACCTGTTGAAATGCTGCAAGTGCAGGAAATCGTGATGCGGCGATCGTCACAAGCGTCGAGGCTTTGCTAATGACTTCTGTCACTTCGGCGAGTCGACGCGCGGCAAAGTCATTTTGACTTCTTCGACGGGTCAGGCATGCAAAAGCGACCGCAGCTTGAAAGATGTCATATGCATCAATGAAGCTGCAAACAAAACTTCCCTTAATAAACAGATCGTAAGATCGGTTGATAAACTGATATGATGTGTTAATGGTATCAGTCTCAAGATCTTGGTTGTTTCCTAGCCAAAATTCATTTCGCACGATTGTTTGAGGCGTCAAAGATGCAAGATGAATCAATGCCCGACAAGATAGCTGTTCAAAAAGATACAGAAGATGCGGAGCAGAAGGCGATTGACGATCAACGTTGGGAGGTAGATCTCTCCAATGAACGATATTACTGTAGGTAAGTAGAATGTCCTCTCGTCTTCCTGACCGGATACTTGAAACCAGTTGAGAGTAGAGTACAAGATAGCGAATGATTTGCGATATTTGATGCGGCGTCTCCGTTGTAATGGATAGGCCATCGTCTTCCGCTGGGAGCTGAAGCATTTATGTCAACCTTGGATCGACGGACTAAATGCCTACGTGGTGCCTTCAACTTACTTGTACCGAAATGTAATCATCCTGGATGCTCAAAGGGCGGTCCATGACAAGGCTGAGCATGCTAGGGCAGAGTTCAGTATTGGAGATTCTAAGTTGATCACGGACACAATTATGGCATACCGGTCAAAGGAGTACACGGCCCAAAACAACCATCGCCGTCTGTCAGCTTCAGGTAGCCCAATGCTCGAGTTCACGTCTGGCTCTCGGTGCAGATCGAGCGAGATACATGTTTTCATAGCCAGACCTAATAAATGCCAGGCAGAGCCACCGGAGGAGTTATAAAGAGAGTAGATAGTAAGCATGATCATGCAGTGTATGTGCTCAAGGGTCGATTCGGTGCGCAAGATGGAAGGAAGTTCGCCGAGGGCGGCAGAGTGAAGGCTTGCGTTAAGAAATGAAAGGTGAGTAGAAGTCGGAGAGAGCGAAATTCCAATAGCGCAAGCCATGTGAAGATTGAAAACATGTAATGGCGGAGGGCTCTGTGCAGCATGGCAGTCAGTTCTACATGCCATAACATCCTCACATTGCCGGAGATAAATGTCCTTGTCGATGTATGGCATAATGATTGGCCATTCCAGGAATTTCCGGACATGCTCAAGCGTTAGATCCTGGCTCTCTGAACTGAGGCGACTGTTCATATCAGGAGTTTGAGGTGCCGGCATAGCTGCGGATGGGTCGCGTCCATCAATAGCCAAGGCCCCGGAGATCACCTCTGCTAAGGAAAACTTCCTGGGTAGATCATCGGAATTATCTCGGGGCTCGGCCATTGCATTTCGTGATAAGAAGCCGATCGCCCCCATTGTGGCTCTCACAGAAGAATCTTCGGTGCCATGTCTATTGATGTTGACAGTGTCGAGCGCACGGCTTGAGGTTATCGAGATAGCATCTCGAGGTATCGTAAGACTGTCATCCATTGGAGAAGAGCCATGACATGATTCAGCGCGACCGCTGTGCGTACGCGACCGTTTTCGATGGAGCGATTGTTCTTCCAGATTGGCGATCCGTCTTTTCAATGACGACACGTAACTTAGATTCATCAGCAAGCATATCATTGGGCAGAAGACTAGGCTATACTATTACCCAATGACTGAAGTGTGAGACAGCTCAGATACTGTGTTGAAATCTTGGTTCCGTGGGATACACTCGGCCCCTAGCCCACTGCACGAGGTGCATGCCGGCAGACGTCGGTCGCACTGATGACTGTCAGCTAATACTGATTTGTATGGAATCTGAACATCGGGATTCTAACTTTTTGTTTCCTCTTCCAACATCTTTCGCAAGCTTGTGGGCGAGTTTCCGTGGATGTTAAGGGCGACTCAGGTGTTCCCCTTAAGTTCGGAGCCTCCTGCGCACATGCAGACGAAGTCGAACTCATAGCCCCACTCACTATTCTTTCATATTAAATGGTTCACAGTCCGCGATGAGCCAGGTAGTGGAGGTGGGCGGTTGGGAACAAATGGCCGTCGTCGAGTTGGCATTATATGTGAGGTGGAAGCTGCAGGCTCAGAGTCTCGCACCTCCGACTGTTTGCCGACGTTGCGGGGTTTGACCCCCAAGCCTCCGTGGGGAAGACTGTGGAGGATCTGATTGGGCCACCCCCACATCTCATAGAGATGGACCACAGTTAGAGTCACCAGGGTTAATAAAGAGGCTACCATGCGATCTGATCAGTTATTGCCAGATTCGAAGCATCAATAAGTGACGGTCAGGGTTTCAAGATACAACGTGACAAGCAGGAGATCTACCCTCAATTCCACGTATATTTTATGTTTGCCAGACGGCAGTATTTCCTCTCGCAAGAGAGATACTGGTTGTGATGGGATCTATGATTTGCCATTTGTATGGGCAGTTGCCCTGATACTGAGGCTAGACATCTCCGCCGCTCTCTTCGCGGCACCGGCAATAAGCAAGGGGCCATCCGTTGCAGCCATGACCCAGCGCGCACCCATTTGACAAAACTTTTCCACAAGATCCATACGTGAGTGAAGACCTCCCACGCCAACCCACTTTCCGTGCTTATTGCAGGCAGCGATCGTCCGCTCATAGGCTTCCGTGAGCCTAGGGTTTTCGTAGTCGCCAGGGATACCCATCTCAGCCGTCAGATCGTTGGTACCGATAAGTAGAGAGTCCACTCCTTCAACTGCTGCAATCTCGTCGACTAGCTCTAGTGCCTCAAGAGTCTCGATCATTGGTATAACCAAAGTAGCGTCATTTGTGATGGGATTGGAGACCTTGGCAGGAATCGTACGGAACTGATAATGAGGCAGTCCGTTGGTTGATGATCGTGTGCCGATAGGTTGGAACTTGGCAGCCGCAACAACGTCTCGTGCGTCTTGCACACTGCGAATATGCGGCACAATAACACCAAGGGCACCACCGTCTAGGATCCTTGAGACAAAAAAGGGGTCCTTGCTGGGCGCTCGTACTATTGGCGAGATCCCGGCGTACAGCGCGGCAATGCACAGTTGAGAGGTCGTCTCGAGATCGAATGAGGAATGCTCCATATCGACGAGGATCCCGTCGAATCCTGCTGTCTTAGCCATCATGGGAAGTTCTACCGACTTGACTAGTTTGACGCTCAGAGTCGATGCAACCTCATCGCGGAGGAGTTTCTCCTTGAATGAGTGGGGAATAGAAACGGCCATTTCGGTTGGGAGTGGGAATGTTGAGTGTTGAGGACTATGATTGATTGATTTGCAGTGTGAAAGAATTCTTGGAGCACATGTGACAAAGGTATTGTTATATGGCTTTCCAGTTCTTGTTCGTGGACGGATGCCCGGAGCCATGCCGAGGATTTCCATAACCTCTTCGGCGCTTCCGCAAGCTTTTCGGCCCTCCGATCCCATGTTCAAATACAATCATTACCGAAACTCTTGGCCGGTCGTATGGCAAGTGTCTATAGTGTTGTTCCTCCATAAGATTGCAGCCGACATATGGAGGCACCGGGGGCCGTCCGATACCTTCGGACCACCTCCGGATGGGTGTACAGGGCATGTATGGTGACTGATCTTCGTTGCCACCGTGTGGTCATTGACTCCGATATCCTGTTGTGTATTTTATGAATCAAATCGCAGTCCTCCAAATGTTCATACATTTCCATATACAACGAACTTCAGACGATGCTCCAAGATCACGAATCGAGAACGTCACAAACTCATCTTCAATCACCGCCGACTGTTGTTTCTCACTACGATCAATAAATCTGTCAATATGACTCCAGGGCTCGTATCTGATCAATCTGAAAGCGTTCTTCTCGGTACTAAGCCAACCGTGTATGTCTTGGATTCATTTCAGCCTGAGATCATCGACTTCTGCAAACAAAATTTCAACGCAATCCTACCTGGACAGTCCGAACATGCCAACTGGAAGGAAAACGCTCGTTTTCTTCTTGTGCGGAACTCGCGTCTCACAGCTGAGGATATCGCTGCTTGCCCGCATCTCCTTGCAATAGGGAAGCAGGGTGTCGGAATTGACAAGATCGATGCTGAGGCCTGCTCTAGACGTGGCATCAAAATCTTCAACACACCCGGCGTCAATGCGCGAGCTGTGGCCGAACTTGTTCTGGCTTTGACGACAGCCGTAGCAAGACAAGTTGGAAGCATTACACGGAAACAAACTTCTGGTATTCTTGTACCCAAGGAGAAGTGCTCGGGTATCATTTTGCACCGAAAGACGATTGGCGTACTCGGCATGGGCAACATTGGAAAGGCTGTTGCCCAGATTTTCCGCGGAGCGTTCGAAGCTGACGTTGTGGCTTACGACCCTTATTTGCCTAATGAGGCCTGGTCTGATATTCCTCATCGCCGAGCCCAGACGGTTTCGGATCTGTTATCAGTTTCCGACGTGGTGACGGTCCATATGCCGTTGACATCCACCACTAGAGATCTCATGGGGTACAAGCAGTTCAAAATCATGAAGAGAACAGCCATAGTCATTAACACAGCTCGAGGAGGCATCATAAACGAGTGTGAATTGGAGCAAGCCTTGTCAGAAGGCCTCATCTGGGGCGCTGGTCTAGACTGTCACGAGGAGGAACCCCCTAGCAGGGAGAAATACGGATCGTTGTGGGACGTTGGTGCGGTTAGTACGCCGCACATTGGGGCAGCGACTAGAGAGACTCAAGTCCAAACGGGCATGGCAGCAGCTACTAAGCTGTTTGAATACGCGAGGAGTAGGGCGTAGATGGGAAGCAGCGCTGAATCAAACTTGAGGTTCTTTCATTCCTACTGGACTTGAGATCTTGATTAGTCGGCAGCCAATACGTTCAGAGCCTGATTACAATATACTGCCTGATTGCAATGTACTGCCTACCTTCTAAATCATCGCGGAGATTTACTGTAAGCCGTATGTATCATTGAAACTCAAACGCATCGAACGCTCCAATGTGCCTCTCTGGATCACCGTACACATATTCCCCCAAGGCGGATTCCATATTCCATAGTGCCTCGTCTCCTAAAAGCGCCCAGTCCATGAAACCGCTTCCCGGGGAAAAAGTGGCTGTGGCTGGTATTGGCCCACACGTGTTTCTCGAACCGTGGGATAATGTTATAGGATTGCCCACCATGGCTCTCTCAACGGCAGGCACAAACGAAAGGTTGCTCGGAATGCTTCCTGGAAAGTTTGTTTCTTGAACTCTGGCATCAAGATTCGTACTCAGGGCACTGGGTCCTGAGACGCACTGCGAACCAAGAATCGAAGATCCTGAGGCTACCAGAGGTTCAGAGAATCTTTCTGATGATTGCCGGAACCCGGCTCTCGTGTATTCCAGTGTTTTGCTTTGAGATAGGACGTCAGATTGTAAGTTCTCGAGAACTTTGTCTAGTTTTCGAGTGGTGTTTCGTCGAAGAGCTTCAAAGACGGCAACATATTGTTTGGCACTTGGTAACTGCTCCGCCATGTTCTTTAGAGTCTCTTCACACCGAATCAGTCCGGCTGAAGCATCCGAAAGACCTTCTTTGTCTATTTTCGTTGCGGTAGAAACACAAAACAGCACCGAAAGACCAGCGGTAAACATCATGTGAAAATAGCTGCGGGTATGTGTGGTGAGTGGTCGCTGTTGGCACAGTCTTGAGTAAGCCCAAATCGTTCGAAGTGCAATCCTGAGGCATAGGACGGAAATATGATGGGGCGTCTTCCCGCCTCGTTTGGGCATAAGATCAATGGCTCGTCGGACTAGGTAAAGTTGCTCCCTAGCCAGTAAGAGATCATACCAGTCCTGCGACTCATACAGACATTTGGGCTGCTGGAATGTCGGGCAATTATCTCTCCAGTTCTGTAGGTCTTGCATCAAGCAGCTGAGAGTTTGAAATATATGACCAGGAGCCAGATGACTCTTGGGAGGTTGAAGGTAGTTGCAGGCAAGTCTAGAAAATTCGGAGTGGATTCTGGAAGAGATTTGCCGCAAACGCACGGAGATGAAGAAAACGGTCATCTCGGTCGTGTCCAGGGTGGCGTGAGATGATCGAAAATCCTCAAAATTGCTTGAAATTTGATTAGCAGTAACAATTTCCTCGTCATTTGCATCCGCCGGAAAGCCGACTTCAATATCGCGATCATCGATACTAAATGGTTTTCCCAGGACCGTAGAGCTATATCTGTCGATCATGTAGACTTGCCAGAAAACTCGTCGCTTCATTTGAACTTGCATGAAGTTCATGGAGTCGTTATCATTGTGGTGCAATTCTTGTTCGATGCACAGACGACCACATAGCCGAACGACATCCCAAATGGACGTGCCTTTTCACAATGAGCATGGCTCGTAATTCATTCGTTAAAATTCGAACGAGACATACCTATCCGATGATAGATACCAAAGCGGCATATTAAGAGCAGGTCTTGGATTGAGGCTAGGCCTCGTGTAAGAAAGTCTGGCCCCATACGTTGCAAGGCAGCGAGATAGTATCCTTCGGGGTGCTGGCCGTGGGTGCCATTCAGGAATGGAAGCACTGAACCGATTGCAAGAATCATACAGGCGCGAAATAGATCGTGATTTGAAGCAGGTTGGCCGGCCGATTCGTGTGAGAAGACCCGGCCACAGAGACTCTTGACCTCGTCTCGGCGAAGAAAAGGACTTTGCACGTGAGACCAACTCAGACTATGTAAAATTGTCACAACAATGGTTCGATGGGTGCTTGAAGAGGGAATCTTACTATTTATCGAACAGAGCCTTGCCTTCTTCGTCTGGAGGAGGACCACAAGGTTGAAGAATAGGTTCAGAGGCGCTAGGAACTCTCGCCAATAGTTGTAGTAATTCGGTGTTGTTACTTCTCAAGTCTGGATCTGCGAAGAGAGAAGCCATGAATCTATTTGAATCTTAGTCATATTACTGTGCAGGCGCCATAGTCAATTGCGAACTCACCCGAGTCCCTCTCCGTGTGAGACAGTTGAGTTCTCGATCGAGATGACAGTCGGACCAGTCTCTGCGGCAGGCTGGTTCGCATCGTCACACGATTGGACCTCATCGGCCGGCAAGGTGTCCACATCTTGAGTCAACTGTCTTTCAAGCTGTTCTAATCGATCTATTTCTCTACGCGAATTCGTCAGCTCCCCAAGTATTTAACACTCAAATGTAGCGAGGTACATCAACGCCTACGCTCGTGAAAGTGTTCTGTCACCACCAGAATTGAGCACAACACAGTCGCTGCCAGTTTTCGAACACGGAGTACATGTTGGCCTGGTGCTGTCACACTGGGCAATACATATTAGCCCCCCGCTTACGTTCTTGAAGTCGACAGCGGCACATACTTTGATTTTCTTCTGATAACATAAGTGGCAGGCTGGGAGCCGGGGTAGTCGATCTGCTGCGGAGCTCATTCTTCGAGCCGAGCTGTCAAGTCAAGGAATGCTTTCAAGAATAATGCGCAGATTGCAGCTGGTGTAGCCCATGTGTTAAGCGATCGATATTGATTGTGACACGATTTTCGGAGTGGCTCCGACGGTGCGTTTGAAGATGGGCAAATCGGCTTTGGCTCGGCTACTTTGGTCACAATTGCAAAGTGAGGGGTTGACCCCTCCCTGTAATGGGTCGGAATCACTCCGAGCAAGTTGCTTTGCGCGGGCATCCGAATCTTACTGACTCCGCCGTCTCGAGTGACTTTCTTTTCTGCAATAAAATTGCTAATAGCACCTGTAAACGAATGCAAAAATCTAACGTCATTGGCATATCTACTATCGCCTAAGGCTTGGCTGCGGTCGTGCGCCTCGACAATGCCAGTCGAGCTTTTGAATATTCCCCTCCAAGCTATCTGTGATAAAGAGGGTCTTATTTTCTGAACCACCAAAGCAGCAGTTCGTCAAGTTGATGCCGGATGTTCCACTCACGATGCGTGCCTTGGGGATCCCATTGGAATCAACCACAAATACGGACCCCAAACTTGGATGACAGATGAAAAGACTGCCTTCTTCATCGATCGCCAGGCCGTCTGGGCCAGCGTTTCCAAATGACTGGAAAAAGACGCCAGCTTTGGTTGTTGTTCCATCGGGATGAAGAGGAAGCCTCCAGACCTGGTTGGATCTCGTCATGGCGACGAATAAGAACCTTTCATCAGGTGAGAGAACCAGTCCATTTGGGGATACTCCATTTTCTACAAGTGTCTCCAGCTTTCCGTCAGGTAAAAGCCGGTAGACTTTGCCAGTTGGATCTGTCATGCCGGTTTGACCTTGGTCGGTGAAGTAGATGCTTCCTTTCGAATCGACAATCAAGTCATTTGGGCCTTTGAATCGCTCCAAGTGACGCCGGGTGATCAACGGTTTGATCTTCCGATCAGAAGGATCGAAGGAGAGTATTCCCTAAGCACAACCGTTTCGGTGAGGCCGAGATCCCAGGAGTAATACCGCGGTTTGGATCTACGAACCTGCTTGTAGTCGGCAATAACCAGTCGACCATCGTCAGTTGCCGCAAGCCCATTAGGCTCGCCGTCCCATTCTGCAACAACACTTATAGTCTTTTTTGGGTCAATCTTGAGGATTCGGCCGTAGGGAATGTCCACTATGTAAAGGTTGCCAAGATCATCGACGATTGGGCCCTCAAGGAAGATGTGTTGAAATGGGCGCGCAAAGCCACCTCGCCACTCAGTTTCTTTGCCATGGCAACGAAGCTCATCTGGAACTCGAATGTAGAGTTCAGCTTGTATGATCGGAGGTACCGGGTAGAAGTTCATTGCGTGCAGTAACGTAGACGATTATTGTTCAATTGGCGATAATGAAATTCAAGAAGACAGTGCAAAAAGTCAAGGAAGCATGCTAACCTTGAAAGAAGCGGGCATTCTATCATCGCTATTCTCTTTGGTGCTTCGCGAGGTTTATGCGACCATGCAATCGACCTGGACGGAAATCATCCGGTGGTCCTGGTGTCGTCGGACTGAGCCCGGACCTAACTTTCGGTGTGTGTCCGGGTGGTGTTTAGAACGGTTACGTTAGTGCTCCACTGCTCTACGCACACCTTCCCCGAATTCTGGGGTTTAGCAGCTTACGGGGTCCGGGGAAAGCTAAGGGAGCATGCCGTGAGTAAGAGAGAATATTATTTCAGGACCGTCCTTGCCAGCATTTTGAAGATGACAACTTGTTACGTGTAGGAATCAATCCCCACGGAGGATGTTATTTCTGCAAGCTTCTTACAATGTCTCTCATCAAGGCCACAACTGCAGCCATACGGGACAGTCCCAGAGAGATCTTCAACCGCTATTTGTTTATATGCACCTGGACATGGAGCTTCTCAGGGGTGGCGAAAGGTTTTGACGAGGGTAAGTCACAGTATTTGACTACTGTTATTCTCAGAGAATACTTGCTAATGAATAAATTTCGTAGGTAATATTGCATCTGTAGTCACCATGGCCGTCTTCAAAACCAGATTTGGGATCGATGGCCAGTCCGAGAGCGAGTACTCAAATACCAAAGGCTGGATCGTGGCTATCGCAACGGCTGGTGCTGTTTTTGGTTGCTTGGCTTGCGTAAACCTTACTGAGAAGTTGGGCCGCAAACGAACGATGCAGATCTTTACATTGATTTATGTTGCTGGCATTCTCGGGCAGACTTTCTGTTCTGGAAATATGGCGGGACTTTATATTTCTAGAATCATCGCTGGTATGGGTATTGGTGCTACAACTGTGCTGCCTCCAGTGTACATCTCCGAGGTGAGGATGAGGTCTCCTATGAAGAACGATGACCGCAAAGATTGACTCGCGTTGTAGATTGCACCTCGATCGATCCGCGGTCTTTTGACTCTACAGTACACATGTTGTCAGCAACTTGGCGTTGTATTCGGCTTCTTCTTCAATTACGGCATCACGAAACACTACGCAGGGAACCAAATCCAATGGCAATTACCGACTGCCCTTCAAGTTGCACCGGCGATTGTCTGGGGCCTGGGAACATTCTTCACGCCCGAGTCTCCCCGTTTTCTGCTCTCTTGTGGAAAACCAACAGAGGCTCTCAAGGTCCTCTGTGACTTCCGTTGTCTGCCAGCCGATCATCCATATGTTGACGATGAGTTTCGCGCGATGCAAGCACAGTTGGAACACGAATTGGAGATTGTGTCAGGCGCTTCGGTTTTCGATCTTGCTAAAGAGACGTGGAGCGATATGCCAAATAGACGACGATTTGTATTGATGTTTCTAGCGCATTTGTTTTCTCAGTGGAGCGGAGCCAATGCCATGTAAGTGCAACGACCCCTACAGCGACAATACCCCTCTGACTTATGGCCCGTTTCAGCACGCAGTACAGTCCGTCCATCTTTGGGTATCTGGGAATACAGGGTGAAGAGGGTCGTCTTCTTGCTACCGGAGTCTATGCCATTGTCAAGTTTGTTTCAGTCTTAATATTCTCGGTCTTCGTTATCGACTTCATCGGCAGAAGGCGATCTCTTCTCACCGGAATCTGTCTCCAAATTACCACGCTTCTTTTCGTTGGTATTTACCTCAAGATCACCAATGGACGTGACCCAGAAGACATTTCTGCAGATCCAACAGCGCGACGAGCAAGCGAAGCTGCCATCGCGGCCATTTACTTGCATGCAATCGCATGGTCTATAGGATGGTTTTCCATCCCATACCTCGTCAGCGCAGAAGTTTTCCCCATTAGAATCAGATCTCTGTGCGTATCTGTTCTCATGGCCTTTCACTGGGCCTTCTACTTTGGCTGCTCGCGAGCTATGCCATCCCTTCTGGCCGCTACAGAACGCTATGGCGCGTTCATATTCTTTGCGAGCATCTGTTCTGTCTCACTCGTGTACGTTTATCTTGCCATGCCGGAAACCTCTGGGAGATCCTTAGAGTCAATGGAGAACCTGTTCAACCGGCCTTGGTACACCGTCTACAAGGTTGCGTATCCAAAGGCTGAAGATCTTGCAGCTCGCCCGGTGGTGAGACAAGACAATGACAAAGGGGAAGGAGGGAAAGAAGAAGAGAATGGTGCGTCTATGCACCTGGCTTAAGACTTGATTGCCTATTATAGTATAGATTCTATGAGCGACAGTTTGGTTTCTGAAGCTCTCGGGATGACTTGACGTGTACGCTGCCCTGTCTTGCTGAACTTGCCTTCAAGTCTTGGCACAGACACCTTTGAGACGGTAATAGCTGTTTTGTTTGAGCTTCGAATCTGTGTACCAAATAATCAGAAAGTCCAGAAAATTTGGTGTTTGAGAGGACCCGGCCTCGCCTGTGTTCGTAAAAGTCTTTTTGGGTAATGACTCTGTTCGGGAATCTTACCCGAATTTTCTGCCTTGTCATTCTTTCTGACAAGGAAAGTCTGAGCTTAGGGGGTAAGGTGGGATACTTTGGGGATCTCTGAGTCTAAAAGCATTGGGCGCCAGGCGTCTTATCAAGATCTATGCCCTACCTTCTTACCTTCCTAGTCCAGCAGTGACGCAACACAGGCTTTTGTCAAAAGTAACTTGAAAATAGAAGATGGAACGATCGGAGCTAAATAACCACAGATCGACCGAGGACTTTCCGCGGCTCTGCGGCTTGCTCCGGACTGTCGCGACACTGACGGAATTGGAATCCTACGCTGCCCAGAGCTCGTCCGAGACTAGATGTGACGGACTTTGGCTTTGTCCATTCCTGCCTTAGCATAGGGCGGAGCCAGCGGCTTTATTCGTCCCACACATTGCACTGCCTATCTTTTTTAGCCATCATCGCGATGATGCTCTTGATCATATAAGCCCATCGCATCCTGGACGGGTGCCGACGGACTCCATGTCTGAGCTCCAAACCTTGTAGACCGGACGACTCCAGCTGTTCCCCCGTGGCCCCTGCTTCCTCTTGTACGCCAACCTGAGTGGCTAGGACATATTCCCAAAGCAACCGTAGAACACGCATCACGCGTCAGTCTGGTTTCAAACCCCGTATACGATCAGCTACAGCTGACCAATATCGCTGGTCGGTCAAGTTGGGGGATTCCGACGATCGTTGGCAGAGTCGGCAAACTCCTGCTGCCTGGTCGTATAAAGTCAACGTGTCTTGTGTTCACGCTGAGTTGATGAGTAGTTAGTGGTGTCAATGAACTTGTGTCACTGTTAGTAAGATGGACATTTTGAAGACGAATCCTGTTTATCTCGGTGGTGCGCTCGTATGCATCGCACTGGCTGCGGTACGTTTCCAACTCACCGGGCTTCTCACTGATGTATCTAAAAGTACCTACCACTGACAAATGGCTTGCTAGTACGTCTATGCCGGGCTCACAAACCCGTTGTCGAATATTCCTGGGCCATGGTACACCAGGTTCACAACACTGCCATCGACATTCAAGGTCATCACAGCACACCACCCCGATTGGATCCACGATCTACACGCCAAGTACGGGCCGGTGGTGCGGTACAGTCCACACGAGGTCGATATTTCTGATCCACCAACATGCCAGCGGATTCACAGCGTGAAGACCGGATTCTTCAAGTCGCCATTCTACTCACTTCTCATCACGGATTCCTCTAGCGTGTTCAACGAGATACGCCCAGAGATCCACCGCAAGTACAAGCGTTTGTTGTCGAATCCCATGTCAGAGACTGGCTTGAAGACGTTCCTCCCTCGCATCGACAGTAAGGTCCGCTTGGCTATTGAGCGCATCCGTGACGAAAACAAGGTTCGAGGTGCAGCCGACATTGCGAAGTGGTTTATGTTCCTCTCGTTTGATGTTATCGGTGATCTAGCCTTTGGAGAGTCCTTCGGCAATTTGGAAAGCGGCAAGGTATGTGGCATCCTCTTCAAAGTTCCGACGAGACATTTGGGGCTTGCACTAAAACCCATGGTTTCGAGTAGAAGAACCGATCTGTCAACGACTTCGTCAGTCTCGGTTTCGTCGGCGGATTACGGTCCATGTTCCCCACAATCGCCCAAATCTCTCTCTACCTTCCGATTCCAGTCTTCAAAGAAGCCACCGCAATCCAATACCGTACTTTTGACTACGCTCAGGGTGCCCTAGACCGCCACGCTAAGCGCGTCGAAGAGACTGGATCAGATCCCCACCCGACAGTCTTCTCCAAGCTCTACAACGCCGGCGAAGAAGAGACCTGGAACCCGATCGAGATCCGCGACAACGCGCAGGTCTTCATCGTGGGTGGCAGCGACACGACCGCCAACTCGATGATCTACCTCGTCTGGGCAGTGTGCAAGATTCCCGAGATCAAAGCCAAGCTCATGAAAGAGCTGGATGCTCTTCCGGACAACTACACATACGATCAGTTGAAGGAGCTGACGTATGTGAACTGGATTGTAAATGAGACACTACGGCTTTACACCGCTCTGCCGTGTGGGCTTCCAAGAATTGTACCCCCTGGCGGCGCGGAGCTTGCGGGACAATTTATTCCCGAAGGATTCACTGTTACAACGCAGGCGTACAGTCTTCACCGGGACGAACATGCATTCCCTGACCCCTATAGATTCTATCCCGAGAGGTGGGAGAATACCACGCAGGAGATGAAGGATTGCACCATGCCCTTTGGCGGTGGTGCCCGAAGTAAGCACTACTCCGAACCACGGCAGCTCTCGCCGTTGAGAAAACGTTTTGCTGACAGCGAGAAACAGCTTGCTTGGGAAGGCATTTGGCTCGTATAGAGCTCCGGCTCATCACTGCCAGGTTTTTCAAGGCTTTCCCGAAAGCAGTTGTGTCCAATCTCGAAGGCATGTGCGACAAGGATATGGAGCCAGCGTTGCATTTCCTGATGGTTCCCAGCGGTCATCGATGCTTGATTAAGCTCGATGGCTAATTGTACATTGGACTGTTGGCATAGAGAAGAACATGAGGGACATCATGAGTTCTTTGGATACGTCAAATTGTACCGTGAGCCTCATTTTCGCGAACCAGTGTGGAACCAAGTCGGTTGGACAGGACTTGGAAGGGCAGAAGCGGGGCAGAAGCTGAACCAGCTGGCTTCGGGACCCCTTGCGGAAGCAGAAAAGATCCGGCAGGCTGCATATCTCAGCCTGCTTACGTGGGACGATGACTGACCGTATGGAGACTTCAGAGCTTCAATCAAGCTGAGCTGACACTCCTGTACTGTGATGTTCTTCTCGGAAGCCAAGGCATTTAGTCCGGCGGGGAATTCGGATGCGTGAGTAAACTTTCCCATGTCATACCGCGTTGTGGAACTGGGGTACGGACCGCTAAAGATGGATGTGCACATATCGAGGTACTTTCCCTATGAAAATGAAATCAATTGACTGGAAGTACATGATCCTACACAGCCTAGCCATTGGGAACTAAAGCCCGCACGTTATCTCCTCTAGTAGGGGAGGTCTCAGCTAATTCCATAGATGACAAAGACACAGCTGAGCTGCAGCAACCCGCGGGCGATACGGAGCGGGGCTCAAGGGCGCCGTGCCCCGCCATCGGCTGCAAGGACCCCACTACCCCGCTGCGGCCCCCTTGCGGCGGAATGGTTCGACCGCGCCCTATGACTTCATGCTGAGCCGCCCGTGGTTCAGACTTCCTATGTAAGCCTCGACTAGCACACACCTCTTCACCGCCACATCCATATCATACGCTTGTGCCCTCCTCAAAGCCTCAATTGACTGCCCCTGAGCTCAATCCATCTCATTGACACCCCATACACCGAAGCAATGGCCGAAACACCAAGCGCAAAGCGTCAAAAGTCCTCCAAGGACGTCTCCTACGAACTCATCTACTGGCCAGGCCTCCCCGGCCGCGGCGAACACGTTCGTCTCCTCCTCGAGGAGGCCGGCGCTGAATACACCGATACCGCACAGATCGAAGACGGCGTCAAGAGCGTTCTGGCTCAGATCGACGACAAGAACCTGGGCGACGAACACAACCCGCCTCCCTTGGCGCCTCCCATCCTGAAGCATGGAGACCTCCTCATCAGCCAGACGCCTAACATCCTGCTCTACCTCGGACCACGCCTCGGCCTCGCACCCAAGATCGCAGAGGGTGACGACGGCATCTACATTGTCAACGGTCTTGCACTGACTGCGCTGGACGGACTCAGCAACGAGGCTCACGACACGCACCACCCCATCGCGACGGGGCTGTACTACGAGGACCAGAAGGAGGAGAGTAAACTCAAGGCGAAGGACTACATCGCCAATCGGTTGCCCAAGTTCTTTGGGTACTTTGAGCGGGTGCTCAAGAGCAAGGCCAGCGGCGAAGGTCCATGGCTTTACGGAGGCTCTTTGACATACGCTGACTTGGTGCTCTTCCAGGTAAGATATCACTTCCGAAGCGCTGTGGTTCTAAGGATGCTAATTCGATCAGTGTATCGATGGTCTCAAGTTCGCGTTCCCCAATGCTCTGAAGCGAATCGAGGCTACTGGCGACTACAAGGGTCTTTTTGCGCTCTATGAGGCCGTCAAGGAGCGGCCCAAGATCAAAGAATACCTCGCTAGCGACCGTAGACAAAAATATTCGCAGGGCATTTACCGTCACTATCCTGAATTGGATGAAGAGTGACAGTGAGACTGGTGTCATCTAGAAAGGTTCACTGCCCGAACATATGTTAGGATGGACGAGTTGCAATAAAAGTCATATGTTCAAGCTCAAATAGCCGTATATGTTTCATTCAACATATGGCATTGTTTTCCCAATCATCCCATTCTCGGTAGCCCGTTCGCTCTTGCCGTCTATTGCGATCTCATACCATTTTGAAAGTTCACCCAGTTGTTTGTTGTTCTGCTTTAGAACACACCACAATTCCTCGCGTCTTCACAGCCTTTGGACCCCGCCTCATCTTTTTCCCCACACCACCTCAATCTCTTGACCCTTTATTCTATTGCCACCCCGAATGCTTTTTGATTATCCCAATCGCATCACCAAAGCATACACATACTTAGTGGTCTTGAATTTTGAGAGCGATATCGGAAGATCACGTTACTCAGTCATTTTCAAGCCGCCCAGCATGAGCGATCAACAGAATCCCGCACCTCTCAAGGATCCATCGAATAAGGAGTCGACTCTCAACGCTCCTGGCAACCAAAATCCATCGATTGCCAGGCTCGCGAGGTCTTGGGGCCCTTACACACCTCCCGACATGAGCTACTACGCTCTAGAGGTGAGTATCCTTAGCAGTCTGTTTATTATTTGTCATTGCCGCCTTAATATCAAACCACTGACTGATCTTAATGGTTTTGATAGCACGATGACCCAGTCTTGCTGGAGAATATCAAGATGCTCAAAGAACTCACGTCTGAGTGCGACGAAGATCCTACCGACCTCCTCGACGTTGTGATGAGAGTTCCACCTAGGCTGAGCAAGTCGATTGTTTACCTGACGGTTGGGCTCCTTCAACACCAAAAGCTGGTCGAAAATTTACTCATGGTGACCGAGCTGCGTGCTGAGAATGATGCTGGGCCCATCAGAAACACAAAGAACGGCCAGAACGTGAAGAAGGTGAAGAAGACAAAGACAAAGACTAGAAAGTTGGCCGACATCAATGAGGACAACGAGGACGATGAGAATGGTGGTTCCATGGCTCCCAAGGGTCTAGAGAAGAATGGCCAGAAGAACGAAACAAAGGACAACATGAGCAAAGCTTTTGGCCCCGCCGAGAGCAATACTGTGGCCAACACCAATCATCTGGCGGTACCCAAGAGCAAAAGGAAGAAGGCGAAGAAGCAGAAGGCCGGCAACGCCATTGGGATTGCTGAGAGTAATTCACAGCTCAACACCGACCAGCGAGCAGCCTCCTTGAATACGAAGGCCACGGCAAAGCATAAGAGTAGCGGAGGCTCTAGGACTATTGAGAGTAACGCTGGAGCAATCACCAAAAAATCGACAGTCTCTAAGGGCAAGAAAGTCAAGGCAAAGGCGAACATTGACAACAATTCCAAGACCGTGAAGAACCACCCAGGAGCCAATATCAAACAGCAAGCAATACCCAAGAACAAGAATAAGATGGCTAAGACCAACAAGAAAGACAGTGCCGCGGAAACCCATGAGCAAGCTAAGAAGACGCAGCCCAAGAGTGCCCCAGAGTCGTCAAACGCGCAGAACAACAATAAGGTCGAGAGTTCCCCCAAGCCCGACGAGGGTGAGAAGAAGGCAAATGTCAGCGAGACAATCGATGGCGGATTCTTCTCCGTCCTTGAGATCGAGTGCATGAAGAAAATTCAGGGTCGCATTGAACGCGGGATCAGAGATTGCCAGGAAGTGTGGACTGTGGTGCAACAAATGGAGGAGGCGGCAGAGTCGGAGTGGGCCAAAGCCAGAAAGATGCAAACCCAAGAACAGGCGGAGTGCTCCGCTAAGGGCGGTTAGTCTTTACTCCAAAGGATCCCATTGAATCTGACCTCAATGTCACTTGTCAGGAGAGCGGAATTTGGATGAGGAGAATGACACAGTCTGGGTGAACAGCCTGAGAGGGGACGAGGTGAACTCCAGGCTCAGGAATCGTAGGCAAGACTTGGCAGCTCTTGATCTATATATCCTTCACCAGTCATCCTTATAGAAACTGCAGCAGTGTGCTCATTCATCAATGAACGTGAAATGCGAAGTATGGTGTGAGAAGATGAACCTCTTTATCTGGATTAGGCAAGGAACTCTTGATCAAAAAAGCACTGGCTATATTCACATTAATTGAGTAAGAACTGGAGATGCTGGTGAGAATTCCATCGCGGACACAACTTGAACGACTGTGTGGTCGAAAATAAACAAAACGATACTGAGGCAGGCGCACCCCTTTCGCACCTGCACCTGGGGCGAAGAATATTTTCCCAAATCTCACTTTTCAGCTTTCTCTCGCCTTTCTCCCTCAAGATAAGGTACTCACTCCATTCAACACACTCTCCTTACTCCCACGCCACAAACAGAGGGCGATATTCCATCATTCTCTCACTCTTGGCCACTTTGGCATCACAGACAATCGCCCAAAATCACACTCAAGACAAATCAAAGCCATGTCTGACTCTACTTCGAACTCTTCTTTGGATTCTGCTTCGGACTCGGTCTCGGAGTCTGCCTCTGACAGCGACGGTCCTCAGTTGCCATTCCGCAGCAGCCGCAGCGCCGCGAGACGCAGACGTAGAGCCCGTCAGGTATGCCCTTCCCAATCCTCATCCTTTCCCTGCCTCGCTGTATCTCCAGAGGTACAGTGTGAAGTTGGCTCAAAGGAAAAATAAAAAAAGATCATTCCCACTCACCTCGGTCTCACAGATGCAAGAACGGCGTCTCTATGAAGCCGATCTTCCTGATCATGACGATGATGACTCTGATGACGGCTATGCAAGCGAGTCTTCGGTGCAGTGGGCTACGACCCTTTACGCCACTCCCGAGCAGCTGAGAAACCTGCCTCCTCTTCCTCTCAATAACTCGAACTACGTGGCCGACAATGCTTCGATCTCTCATCCCGTCAACCCTGTCCCGGACTCTCCTATCCTTACAGAGTCTACATCGGAAGATTCTGAGACTGGCCTTAGCAACGCTGTCTTCGATGATTCTGACATCGATGAGGCTGCTTCCGACATCTCTGAGGATAGTCTCGCCGATGTCGTCCCCGATCCCCGTGTTCTCGAAGCGATTGCCTCTGCGGGTTCTGAGCGAAACCCCATCGTGATCAAGAGCGCTCGCATCATCACCAGAATGAGAGCCAGAATTGCGGAGAACCCTGCCACCGCCATTCAAGAGCGCCGAAATGCCATTGAGACCATCGGCGAGATCTTTCCGTTGCGCCTACTGACTTATGGTGGTGGCTTTTTCACTCCGTTCCAGCCCCTTGGCGTGTGGCATGAAGACATCCTTCTTAGCGACATAAACGCCTCATTGGCACTGGAGCTGGCTTTCAGCCGTCTGGTCGAGTGGTCCGATACCGTCAGGGCCCTCAGGGATCTAACGCGACAACTCACTGAAGAGGTCAGTGACGAGGAGTACATCACTGCCGAGGAGTTCCTCACTGACGAGGAAGACTAGTTGGGTCGAATTAATCAGGAGCTACATGGTGTTCGAGAGATGTTGGAGGGTCGACACCATGTGCATTCGACACCTTTGCTTACACAGTCCGAGTTGAGCGACATTAACAACACTGTCCTTAGCCCTCGCGAGCTGCGCATCGAGATCGTCGAGTTCGTAGCCAGGGAAGTGGGCTTCATTGTTGCCTCGACTTACATCAACCGCTACCACCTATACCTCCTGGAGACCCTCTCCTATCGCCCCCATCTTATCATCGCGACGCTGTGTTGGGCAACTGCATTGGCTTTGTTGTTCTACTTGTTCTTTGCTGTGAGATTCTGAATGATCTCCTAAGAGGAGGTCTGGATGGTCCATAGGGGTTATCGGGAGGCACGTTCGGAATTAGAAAGCCACCTGGCTTTGTGAGTTATCGCTGTTTGGAAGGTAGTCTTCCCATGGAGGACTTCTCATCATGATCATTAGTGCCAGAGGTAGCTTAGGGCAAATGTTACACAAGAGCTACCCACAGACCACATCTCACTCATTCCGACCATGTGTGGGCAGAGCATAATCCGAGACGTAAGGCCTTGCAGGACTCTATTAGAATAGCTCACGTGCCATGTCGAATGTTGAGAAAGCATAGTTCTCAACTCGGCTGCAACACTTTATGTTTGACCTTTTCAGACCGCGCCAGCCATCAGAGACAGAGGTTCAAATGAGGGGTGAGAAGGATTCAAGGCCTGACGACTATAATACGGGCAATTCCGATTGACAATACTGGATAAGGGATGTTTAGAATGGGCATATGAGGTTTTGAGGAAAGCTCATCAGCTGGACGCAACACGTAGGTGTTCGTAGCAAATTCAGTCCATCCGCAAACCACCCATGACTCGCGGCACCGGTGTCGGGATCATAAAGCACCGCCACCTTGGGATCCGTATATTTTTTGTTTTTTCTCAGGGGCGTGCTCCAGCTTTTCGGCCCAGTGGTGCCCAGCCGGGGCCCGATGAATAAGGGGGTTTTCTCCACAAGCTTCCCCAACATCGTTACCCTGGCGTGCAGGCGGAGAAAGGCAATTGCCCCAAGATGAGTTGGAGAAGCTCTAGAACTGCCAATGTCTCTCAATAAACGGTCACATGAGGCAAGTTAAAATTGGAATTCCAGCCACGAGCTCTGTTGCGTCGGTGACAATACGAGAAGAGACCCTGAATAGCAGGGCTCAGTTGCCAATAGCTCGGATATAACAAGGGTTTTGGGGAATTAGAGGTTGCGTGCTAAATTTAGGTAGGTGAGTCTTTGAGAGAGGGCGGATTTCCTTCCGTTAGGCGTTGATGATTGTCTCTTGAAGTCGCTTTCCGGTGCGAATACAGCTTTCGCCCAGGCTGAGGCTGGAATGCTTAGACTTGATTCCGTCTCCCCCGTGCCTTTTGATTGGTCTCCAGAGACTTCCAAGCATTCAAGCCACAGATGTCTCGTTTCTCCATGTTGCTAAAGTGCTAAACTGTTGAGGTCAGTGATAGTGGCAAGGTGTGCTTTGGTAGCTCCACCTCTAATCCCAGTTTATCAGGCCGGACCAGTCCAAAAACGTCACCGGGCCCAGTTTATCAAAAATCAGACTGTCTGTCACTCTCTCATTAAAAACTTGCGGTCAGGACTCAGGAGGCAGCGGTGTGTTCTTGATCACTTCAACTTTCAACCTCAAGCTCACTCACCCCTTTGCCTCATAATTCGCTCTCGCCATCTCATCAATCACCTCCTGAATTACTCGCGCGTACCCATTATCTACTTTTAATCCTAAGATGCCTCACAGCACGGAGAGCCTCAAGCTCACCAGCAACAACCTGTCCTCAATCTCCTCTCAGGAAGGCAAGCAGACCGTAAAGGTCCCCACGTACGACCGCACCGTCGTCAAGGAGGGCATCGTCCACGTCGGAGTCGGCGGCTTCCACAGAGCTCACTTGGCTGTCTACATCGACCGCCTCCTCCAGAAGCACGATGAGCGCGACTGGGCCATTTGCGGCGTCGGCCTCCGGCCCAACGACGCCGCCATGCGCGACGTCCTGAGCGCCCAGGACCACCTCTACACACTCATCGAGCGCTCCGCAAAGGGCAGCAACGCCAGCGTCATTGGCAGCATCAACTCGTTCCTCTTCGCGCCCGACGACCGCGAGGCCGTTATCGCCAAGATGGCCCACCCGGACACCAAGATTGTGTCCCTGACCATCACTGAGAGCGGCTACTACTACAACGAGAACACGCACCAGCTGCAATCGGAGCACCCCGACATCCAGCACGACCTGGCCAACGAGGACCAGCCCATCAGCATCTTTGGCTTCCTCTACGCCGCGCTGGCTAGGCGTCACGCCAACGGCCAGAAGCCCTTCACCGTCCTCTCCTGCGACAACATGCAGAAGAACGGCTCTATCACCCGCTCCATGCTCGAGTCCTTCGCCCGCCTCAAGAACCCAGAGATCGCCGCGTGGATCGCCGAGAAGGGCGGCTTCCCTAACGCCATGGTCGACCGCATCACCCCCAGTACCTCCCAGAACGACATCAAGTCGCTCGCAGAGGTCTTTGGCATCGAGGACGGCTGGCCCGTCGTCACCGAGCCCTTTATGCAGTGGGTCGTCGAGGACAAGTTCTGCGACGGCCGCCCGCCCTTTGAGAAGGTCGGCGTCCAGATCGTCGAGGGCGTGCACGAGGTCGAGCAGTTCGAGAAGCACAAGCTCCGCCTCCTCAACGCCTCGCACTCCGCCATGGCCTACCCCGGCCAGCTCGCCGGCTTCAAGTACGTCCACGAGGTCATGGAGCACCCCATCTACCGCAAGTTCGTCTGGCAGATGATGCAGGAGGAGGTCAAGCCCCTGCTTCCCGAGATCCCCGGCGTCGACATTGACGAGTACTGCAACACCCTCATGGAGCGCTTCTCCAACCCCACCATCATGGATCAGATCCCCCGCGTCGCCCTCGGCGCCTCGGGCAAGATCCCACAGTTCATCATGCCCTCCATTGCCGAGCAGATCTGGACCACGGGCCCCTTCCGCCGCCTGTGCTTCGTCGCCGGCGCCTGGTTCCGCTACATCAACGGTGTCGACGACGAGGGCAAGACCTTCACTGTCGACGACCCGATGCGCGAGGAGCTCCAGGCCTTGGCAAAGGCCGGCGGCAACGACCCGCGCCAGCTGCTCAGCGTCAAGATTCTCTTCGGTGACGACTTGCGCGGCGACCAGCGATTCATTGATGAGGTCACCAAGGCCATGGAGCTCATCGCCAAGGATGGCGTGATGGCCACCATTCCCAAGTATGTTGATTAAAGCGAATCAATACTGGGAAGTGTAAAAGTGTTTGTCGACTTGTGCTGGTACAAGCAGCCTTTTATGTTATAATGAGTAAAGCAAGGATAAAAATGGGTACTTGAAGCGGTCATGAGAATTTATAGATATAGATATAGATATTTATAGAGACATTTTGTGTTTTGATTTTGTACAAAACGAGGCCATCCCGTGCGTTTGATGTCAGTTGCAAAAGAATTTGACTCTGACACGAATACGAAAGGTGGAGGTGCAGTGCGCAAACGACCAGGAGAGGGATCTAATGCTTTTCAACTGCCAACATGTCTCCCACCAGCCTCAGATATTCTTAGAGCTCTTTAATGCATCGAACAAACCACTTGCCTCCCTCACCTACCTGGCAGACTTTTGTTATCCCTATCAACCCCTCTTTTTGGACTCGACAAAGCAAGGCAAGGGAGTAAAAGTTTCGAGAGGGAGCGGGCAACCCCTTCACTCGATATTCAGAAAAATGAGGTCATGGAACAAGACAAAGGGAAAGCTTCTCCCTAGAACGTCAACAATCTGTACTGCAGGCTGTTTTCGTTGACCTAGCTCCTTGTTGGCTCGAGCTGTGCGATGGCCTCAATCCGCCCCAAGGGCTTTCTCGACTGGCTTTAGAAATTCGAAGACGATGAGGGTGCTATCCAATAGCTACAAATAGGCCTCGGCTGCCAGTGATCTGGACTTTTTCTTTTTCTGGTCATCGACTCATCAACACCCAGAAAGTCCATCAAGTCCGCCTTTGCCTAAAGACCTATTCATATCACAGCTTCGGCACAGCTTTCAGAGTCGTCCGTCTGCGATTGAAGCAACTTGCAAGGTCTTTTTCCACGATCCTCGCCAGTAAGTCACTGAATTCTTCCATGGTGCCACTCATGTTCAGCCTCCATCTCAAGTTGCTAAGTACTAACGAATTGCAGTCTTCAGATGACCGATCAACTTCCCATCATGGAAATCAAGTGGAATCTCACTGTGGGCGAGAGAGTGAGTTACTACTTACATCCGATTCTACCTTTACTCTGCTGACCTGAGGAATCTGGAAAGTATGTGAGACTCGACGCCGCCGGTGCCAGCTTGAGTATCTTGGAAGAGGCGCAGAAGACCGTGACCCCCGAGAAAGTCGAGCAGATCGCCGACGAACTCACCACGGAGGAGCAAAAGGAAAAGGTATTTGAGGGCATCCATTGTATAGCAGCTACCGATACCGATACCTATTCGTTTGTCTTTGAGACCTTGGTCGACATGTACCTGATGTCTTACAAGCTCAATGAGGACCAGAAAAAGGCGATTGAAAGTCTGGTTAGCGAGGTTAAGGAGTTGCGTGGGCAGATAGAGAGGCAGCGCATCAGGTTATGCCGCGCGGAGCGATTGGCCATGCTAAGAAGCAAAGGGGAGGATCCTTATGGGTGTTAGAGGTCACTGTTTTCTCTACCTTGGGGTACATGTACTTTTCAAGTGGAGAGTTGAAGTCATGATTCACCTCGGTACGTACCTGTGGTAATTGACACAATGCCCCATCCCGAGATCCAAGGCTGGTTCGACTCGTATCAACAAACGTACTTCCAAAACATTCCCCGAAATCGAAATCGAAAACTTCTTTGAGTGCTGACATCTGAGTGACAAGTCTACAATCCCTGTCCTTAGGTACGCCGGCACCTTACTGTAACGCAAGTTTAGGTCCCCGGACCATAGTCCCGCACCCGGCATTTTCACATCTGAGTTGCCTCGCTTGATTACCAGTCGTTCGTTCCTCGCGAGTTTTAGCTACGCCATGGCTGCTCCTACGGCGGCGTTCCTCGCAAGTACCGATCTGTCGTCCAGCTTCCCTCTCTGACCACAGTTGCGCCTGGGTCACGATCATGAAGCTTGCTCCTTACGCTTTACCAAAATTTCAAAGGTGCCTTTATCGTTGTTGCCAACTATCATCCGGCGGTCAAATATCTTAGGTACGCAAGAGTCACCAAGAAAACAAAACACCAGGTTGGAAGATAGCCGACGACCCACCTGATAACCAACGAAGATAGCGTCAACGAATAGGGTGAGAAGCAAACAACCCACAAAAGTTCGCGCCGCCGCTTGATTTTGCTTCGTGAAACCAAGTAATGCCAAGACCTGTCTTTGGGAAATTCTCCATGGATCATAGACCTTTGAGCATCGTTTACCACATATACTGATCTGCGAGAGGCGAATAAGAAGCTTCCACCATATCCTGGCAAGGTGGTGTACAGGCTTAGCACCGCTCCTCGTTGATGCTCAAGACTATGTTCAGATATCTCCACCCGACTTTCCGGCTTTCTATCCGCCATCAAAGTAGTAGCTACTAGCCCAAGGACATATGCTTTCCCATGAAGTGCTCTAAATGCTATAAATTGAGTGCTGGCCTTGAGCTCGATGTTGTTTTCTATCTGCTCGCCGACTTGTCAACCTTTTGGCACACCATTCCACTTGCGCTCGAATCCCCTTAGACAACATCTTCAGAGCCCTTCTATCCAGTCTTTTCTAGAAAAGGTTTTGACCGTTCCGAACTAGAGAGTCTTCAGTCTTGCCGTTGTCCTTCAACTTCCAAACACCTAATCGACCATCCATCTCCAAAGCTGACGTTCCACGTCTCTACCATAGTGGCGTCGAACACCTCTGGGCATGGAATAGCCGTAAGTAGTCTTCATTGGCTCGCACACCTTCCATCAGTTCGTGCAACCTCGGCCGAAAATCTTACAGTCAGCTGGATTTGACTTACGAGTGCCACCCGAGAAAGTATCATCAAGGCGCGCCAGGAATACCGCGTATGTGCAGACGCTGCTTTGACATTGGAGTGTCTTACAGGTGTATTAGACCTTGACTAATGATCACAAAGTCATCTATCCTCACGATGAAACCGCCACATCTAGCCGACATAGGGTGCCTATCCTCGAAGCCGAGAGTAAGTGCGCAGTCTTGGGGAAAATGTCCTTGGAGCAAACATGACCTGAACTAACAAAATCCACCGAGTTTGATGTTTTCAACTTGCTCCGATCGTTTGGCTGGAATAAATCAATTGTTGAAAGCTACAAAGGGTGGCGTCATCCACATGAAGCGATCATCGCGAGTAACACATAGTTGAGCTAGAAAAGTGTGGAGGTGATCACGGATATCGTCGGTTATTGCACATTGAGGAATACTGTGGGCGCACATTGCCACTGTTGTGGCGCTCAATCCCTTCCTATGTTTAGCATTATCCACATGTTCGAGCTCGTACGGCAGCTGGACCACGACTTTCACAACGAGCTACAAGAGACTCGCGCGTTGCTTAAGACCGAGGTGACCGGCGCTGAGTTCATGGATCAGGAAGATAGTGATTAAGGGAATGGCCATTGCCTTGTTGTTCCTCGCTGATGCGGCTTTCAGGTCTTGCATACTGGTTGACTCTAGGCACCCCAGACGAAGTACACATTTGGTTTTGCAGTCGGATTAGGAATGATGATTGATGAGTGAGCATCATTATCGATAGCACTACAACCGAGGAATGTATTCTATTGTTTCTTATTGAGCCAGTAACACCAATCAGTCCTACCACCGCAAATCTTGTTCGACCTCATACCTCGCAACTCCTCGTAACTTGGTGCGATTAGAACCTGCAGTGGAACCTCATATCACGTTTAGGAAGGGAGTTCGGGAGGCGGGGACAGCCCGGAGTACCTAGCCTTCTCGGATGTGGCAGCTCGACAGCCGCCGAACCATGTGGGCACTGGTCGTTCCTTCCCGGCCGAAATTCAACTTCACCTGCTCCTGCCCACCTACCATGTCCATCTCTCCAGCTGGGTATTTGCCTGGGTATCTCTCATTGTGTGATCCCGTCACCTGATTCGATACGTACTTGGTCCAGAAAATTCAGTGAGTCTCGAAATTGTATTTTCTCGAGCCTAGAGCCAATAATGCCCTCTTTTCGCCCCACCCACCGCGATCACTTTGTTGATGTCCCAGCGTCAGTTGAACTGCCCTTTTGATGTTCCATTCAGAAAAAACAGCATCAAGTCAGCAGAATGGTTGGCCACATGGCCTTGTACGTGTGATTTCACAAAGCAGCCTTTGTGCCTGTTTCCCCATATCCCTTCAAATATCTCCCTGCTGCAAACACAACAGATAAGCCTCGACGCAATGTTCCACATCAGAATGGCCACCGCCTTTGAAGCTCCTCAACCACCTCTCAGACGCATTCTGTCATTGTCCAAAGGGACACAGTCAAGGCCGTCAGGGTCCACCGGCTGAGTAGCTTGATGCAGACCGCTGACGCACCATTTCAAACTCATCGTCACTTTGAGCAGGTCCAACTCGAATCCCGTCACAACCTCTTTGAGATGTAAGTCTTCCATAAGTGACAAGTCCATAGAAACCTAGGTTTTGTTAGCAAAAATACTTGTGGGCTGTTATGGAGGTGCTCGAACCAGGTCCGAAATCTGCACACCTTGCTGAGCAGCCTGCCTATTGTTGGCGTTAAGGGCATCTCTCATGCGACCGAGTAGTTGTTCAGCTTCATCTTCCACCTTCTTAAAGGTTTCTTGTTCCTGATCGCTCGTGGTCGACTTGGTTTCGATGGCTGAGCGGACGCTCTCGAGCCTTTCGGAGATCGTACTGGACTGAGATTGAATGGCAAAGATCACCTGCATGCGGTCCCAGATCTTTTCCATCTCCTGCGGCGGTAACAGTCAGCTTTCCAAGATTCATGACCTGAGATGTGTGCTGCGAGGGCCAACTATACCGCTTCTCCTCCCATGATGACCGTCATCTTTCTGCCATTCTCGTCGGTGGCCACTTGTTTCTTGGGCCTGTCCTGTTTGCCGCCCTGATTACCCAACTGCTCAGTGGTCTCTTGATGGATCTTTCTGGCCTTCGTCCCCTTTCTCTGCTTCTTTCTAGATACGTTCTTCTTTTTGGCCATTGTGAGGGATTTGGCTGGTCGATATGGGGGCAGATTCGTGTGGTTGGTGAAGGCTACTATCTGTATAAAGAGTTTTGGGGATGAAGATTGGCCTGTGTTGAAGATAAATGTGGAGGGTACCGTTTGACAGTATTTGGACAGGTTGGGAATGCGGAGGGTAAAGAGGGTAAGCTAAAGTGTTGGTTCAGAAAGGTTGCGGGTGGAGGCAGATTCTGTGCAAACGGCCACGCGCCCACGTCGCGCGACGTGTCGTGCCTGTCAGGCACCAACCACAACGTTTGAGTCTCCAAACTCAGATGGGAAGCGACTGAGGGACACCGTCGAGTCGACCAATTCTGAACATGGCTCAGAGAGGGATTGTACATGTATCAGTTGGTAATGTAATTCTTGGCAGGCTGGAGTACTTCCTCATGTGGAAGCTACAAATCTCACTTATCTCCGCTCACCAGAACAAGCGCACCACGCCGAACGCCAAACAGCCAGGCAACTTCTACACGAGAAACTTTGACTACCTGGATGAGTCCAGTAGGCCGTTGATACCTTAGTTGGGTTATACGCTGGACTACCTTTGGTTAAGGACGTGCCCCTGCTTTCCACCACACTTGCGCCAATCTGGTGTCGGACCCCGGTCCGGCCCGCTGGAAGTGTCTTCCGGTGGTCCCCATTGGCCTGCAAGCCCGCTGCACTGCCTCCTCACCATCCCTCTCTGCCAACCACATTCGTCCGGTGACATTCCCAGACCTGTGGCGTTTTTGACCGTTGATTGCGGCTTAAAAGTACTTTGACAACGCGCCTTTCCAAATAGTACATACCGAAGAGCATTGCCTTTGGCTTCGTCTTTGTGGATAGCAATCTTGCTTACGCCCCAAATAGAGTGGAAGTGTAAGATGGAGGCACCACCTTGGGTGTGCCGTAGACTCTTTGTAGACAAGCAGGACAACATGATCTCAGGTGTCCTCGGTTTGGAACTGGGCTGGGCTCCAACGAATCACCCTTAATGAGGGCTTTCGTCGTTCGAGGAAGTTTGGTAGGAAAGCTGATCTTGTTGCATTTTCTCATCACATTTAGGATATTCGACACACAGTCGGGAATGCTAGGCTGACTGTAACCTTGGAATTGCCGTCTCTGATTACCCTATCCTTGAATCCCAATACTGAAGCCGGTGATCCACCAGGTAGCCCAATCCTTCACCTTCTCAATCCCAAAGACTAAAGACTTTGGTCTTGAAAGCATATCTAGACTTTGCCAAGAGCGCATGACCGACCGTAAGCTAGAAGGATCTCACATATGGTACACATAAGTTGTGTTCGGCTGGGTACGCGTCTCAAAGGCCTCAAGCTCCTCCTGAATAACATCACGGGCCAGACCCTCCATGTTCTCTCCAAAGTCCTCTTCGATCTCGGCCTTCACATCCTTGTACAGATCGGTCTTCATAGCGTCCTTGACCTTGGTAACCTCGGCAGCAACGGTAACGGGGACCAACGCCTCGATCTGAGAAAGCATCCACTGAGAGTCATCGCCGGTCTTCTTCTTGATGGCATCATCCATCTGCTTGGAAAGCTGATTCTTGAAGTAGAAGTCGAGAGCGTCCTGCAAGTTGGCGACGACACACTCTTGAATGATAGGAACAGCACCTCGAATAGCAGGGAGCATGTGCTCCTCAGTCTTGGCCGCAAGAGTGGTGCCAATGGCTCGTTGGGCGTCGTGCACAATCTTAGAGACATCGTTCTTGATCTCTCCCTTCATGGTGTCTTTGAGCTGGTCCAGGGCATCTTGCGTGAGAGCGACCTTGATTCTGTTGAAGACCTCTTCTTTGATCTCATTCTTCAGCTCATTGTTGACTTCGTTCTGGATCTCCTTAAGCTCGGCAATGACACTGCCCTTCACGTCCTCCATGATGTCGTACTTTAGCTGGCTAACCATCTCAAGTCTCATCTCGCGCTTGACATCCTGCTTGACCTTGAACGTGATGTCGCGCTTGAGGATATGCTTCAGCTCCTCTCTGAGCTCATAGTAGAGGCGGCCCTTGATGTCGCCGGTGAGCTCCTGAGCGAGCTCCTGGATGAGACGCTCTTCGATTGAGCTCTTGAATTCTCCGTCGACTCTTGCCTGAAGCTCCTTCTTGAGCTCGTTCTTGAGTTCATGCATGATGTGAGCCATGAAAGCAGCGGTGTTGTCGCTGGGGAGCACCTGATCAAAGACAGGCGTCTCCTTTGACGGGCTGACGGAACGGTGGAACAAGGGGGAGTTACGATTGACAGAGGTGTCCCCAAGGGAAGAGATGTCGGACAGAATTGAACGCTCAGACTTGATGCCCTTCGAGCCAGACAAGGCGTCCTTGGACGCTCTATGCATATGTCCCCAGCAGCAATCGTCAACAGTGTCCTTAGTAGGGCTGACGTTGTTAGTGCCCTCGATATTGTTGGTATATTCAGTCGTCATAGCGCTGCCGGTGCAGCCAGAAGCGGCAGGGCGGTGAACGTGGTGCTCGTTTGCCATGAGCTCAATCGGCTCACGATTCAAGGCCTGGACGATGTGCTTCTTGTTGTCGGCCTCCATGTTAATGTGCTGCTGCTTCTCATTCTCAAAGGCTTCCTGAGCCGCAGCAATCTTCTTGTTGGTTTCGTCGAGACTGGCATTCAAGGCGGCTCTCTCCATCATGAGCTCCTACAGATCCATGGTCAGTATTGTAATCAACGGCGCTCATCAATCACATCGTAGATTCATCACTGTCAAAAAAACCAGCGTGAGAACTCACCTCGATGAGGTCGATAGATTTGACCGTCTTAGGAACGAGTTGCATCTTCGCGAACTGGTACACCTGCAATGATCAGCAAAATGAATCAAAATTGGTGCGCAAAGAAATTCTTACTTTTGGTACGCGTTATCTTGTGATACTTGTTGAGCTTTTGTTTTGGGGGATGCTTGAATGTGAAGATCGCAAGGTAAAATGAATTACTGTGCGAAGTGCGAGCGGAAGCGTGTGTATGAGAGGGGAAGAGTGAGGCAATGCGCGGGTGAGAGAAAATAGAGGATGCGGCTGGTAGAACGCGAGGTTGTTTTGATAGCGCGTTGGGAGGCCGTCTCATAGATTCCTGAGTGGGAAGGCGCGATTGAGGGAGGAGCTAGGCTTGGAGGTTGAGGCAGGTGCCAGCCATCAAACCCAGACTCACCTCACCTTCACCGTTATCCTCACCTTGGCCTTAGGTGAGAAGCATTCCAGGCACTCCAGCTTACAGACAAGATGCCTGAGGTATTTCTCTCTGTCTAGCTACCGGACGAAGAAAGGAACTTGTCAACTGCCATATAATGGAAGACGGAACGGGGCGGCTTCTTATCGAGCTCTCAACAGCATTAATCCGGGTTGTAGCAAAGTCTCTTTACGCCGTGTTGCCTGTATGAACCACCCACTTGATGGAAAAGATTCATCGAACTCAAGTTTGGCCGGATATAAATACAAATGATGAATGGCGTGTCATCCTAATGGTCCCATAGACCCCTTCCTCGTCCGGGAAGCCATGAAACTTTTGCTGTTCCTCATCGCTTTGAGCCCTCAACCAACATCTTATATCTTCAAGCATGCTGCTTACTGTTGTATCTCTCATTCAGATCGGGTATGAAGACCTTTCCGCCCCCCCCCCCCCCTGGTGTCGAGTCTTATTTCGTCTTGGGTCATCTTTGTTACGTTCCAAAGTTTCCTTCATCCAGCTTCTGGCCTTACATCTGAATTTGTTCGAACAACTACCTCTGTCTGTCTCGGAGAGACGATTCCCCGGTCCCGTTGTTGAGCATTGGTAGTTTGCGGGTGTCGGAGTGATTTGCAATCGGTACATGGAAGTGAGATCTCGCTTCCCAACTTGGGCTCATTCATAGAACCACCCGTATAATCTGCCTTTAAGCCGCTTCTGATGTGTTGTTTTTATTCGGCTGAATTTTGTTTTCCTTTCTTGGCATACAATTTCCGCAGTAATCCATCTTCGGGGTCCTCGGGATCCTCGGGGTCTTCATACTTGCGCTGTCGCTTGAGTCCCGTTGCGACTTATATTTGCTATTGAAAGCAGAGATAGTGTCTGTAGTGAAGGCAATATTCTCTTGCGCCTTCTTTGTTCACAATCACCCTCATGAATCTCACGTATCATTTGTCGCCCACGGTCAGTATTAGAGATCTCAGCTTGCAGCCGGCGGTGGTCGCCATTTTGAGCACGATTCCTGCCGTCAATGAGCTCCCCCAAGTTAGAATCGTTTGACATCTATCTTGCAAGCTCCGTTTTATTCAAGCAAGCTTTTTGAGAGTGCCTATAAGACCAGAACCACAGCCATAATGCGAAAGGATTTCTGCAACGGTCCTCCTCATAACAGCGAGAAATTTGACGGACAGGGGTGGTTTGTAGGGGGCCACCTGCACATTGAACGTCACATCGACAGTGGTTTGAGCCCTTATTTACCTCCCGTGAGTCCCGTCCTTGCTTCACAATTGACAATCCCGATTATTAGGAGCCTGGACCGTTTTGGCCGCCGAGAATAACTCCAGCGCTTCGAGTCAATGAGTTTTGGAGTCCTCCGCGCGCGCAGTTTTGCTGACGTGAACTTAGAGTTTAGGGCTTTATTCATGCTCGTATTGAAAGCGCTCTTTTGACGTCTCATAATTAGCGAGAACGAGGACGCAACCAAAGGAGAGACTTGGCCTGAGTAGTCATCCTGGCAGATTGCCCCCTATAGAAAACAGAGTGCCCTAACCGGGCCCACCAACTTACTTGCTGGTCCGGGTACTTGAACCATTTGAATTGAAGGACCTGACTCAGCGGGAAGGAGAAGCTTAAGAGCGCGGTCAGGGCGTCTCTGACTTAGGTTGCTGCCAAGAACATGGGGGCTGAACTTATGTAGGGGGGGAGGTCCAACCGTCCAAAGAGCCTGGACCTGATTAGCATCGGAAAGGGACGAAACACTTAATCAAAAACCAACAGTGAGGGCCAACTTTTACTCCTGAATTACACTCATTCTGACGGAAACAGCTCGGTGGCCTTCCCATGTGCTCACCCTGTCGCCATGTTTTCCCATCCTCGACGCTAATATGAACATAGCCGCAGAGTTTTGCGTCGCCCGAGCCCGACATTGCACGTATCGGAGTGCTCTCGATAGGCGCAGAGGATTCTAATCAGGGCGTACGCGCAGATGAACTCCCCGAAACACCAGTGTTGATCCCGTTGTCGTGTTCGTACTCTTCAATCCACACAATGACTCGTGCGAGAACAGACTCAACGCCCCTGAGCAATGTTGAATAACCCGTCCCAAGCTCATCAACCGCTTCGATTGTTGGAACTTGAGATTCCCCTTCGCGCCGTAGTCGAGTGAAGTTAAGCACCTGCAAGACCCGGTTGTACAAGGTCATGAGTTCTTCCTTCTTCTTCAGGAGCAACTGGTAGTCTTCCGCAGTCTTGGGTTGTTCCTCAACTTCGCGAGTGTCCAGATGTTCAAGTGCGACTGACACAATTTTTGTCACGGCCGCGATGTCTTGTGCGTTTATGCCCTCAGATGTGGGGATGCTCGTTGGCGGGTTATCGTTGCCCTGATGGTACGTCAACGGTTTTGCTGGCCTTTTTGGCAACTAACTTGCCCTGGGCCGATTGGAAGGAGACGTACATCGACTGAGCCGGCCATCATCAAATGTTTGGTGTTCGACTATTTGTACGACATGAGTGTATGAGCTTGCTTGGTTCGCGAAGCGCGAAGCGGGAAGCGGAGGATTCAATGTGTCTGATCGGTTGCAGTCGGATTATTGTGAGATTAAGGCAGCGTTAGAGATGCTGGAAGTAGGAAGATGGGGACCTGTGGGAAGATAAGGTAAGCGACTTTGACAACAGATAGGGAGAGTGAGATCAACGACCAGGTAGGTAACAACCGTGGGAAATCCGAAGCGCTCAGCAAGGAAAGTGCTCTTTGACGCCCTTTTCTTATGTTGGAACCATGTTACTGACCCATGCTCTTTCCGCTGGGCAGATTCTATCAACTCCAAGACATGTCAAATCTGCAAAAGGGCAGAGTCTTTCATTCAAAGTACAACGGCGGTAAGGCTGAAGTACTCCTCAGGCCTGAGCATGAATGAAGGAAGGCAATTCTGTCAGGGATCTGACTCAGCTGTCACCAGGTTGACCCAGGTTGCCTCCCGCCAGACCAACTGCTTAATTACAAGCCATGTCCCATACTAGTGTCACATATAGCATCGTCCTGTGGTTCTGTTGGTATTTCATCGCATTTATCCTCGCGGGTTCATCTCGAGCCACGCGTGCTAAAACTCAGTCACCTCCTATCGTCGATTCGTTGCTGGGCTCTTCCGGCCAAGTGTCCCATCCAGAACTCCGATCCGCCACAGCCAGAACGCGAGGCCAAAGAGATTCACTCAGAGCATGCTCAACAACAAATTGACGCGCGTCATATTCTCGATGAGGGCAATTTGAACACGGTCGAAAGCGGCCTGGAGTGTCTCTCCCATATTACCGGCCCGGATGACTTCCATCTCAATCTTGAGTACTGCCTTTCGCTGGGCCTTGTAAACTGCTAGTCCTCTCGTGTACTTGACGCGCTTGCGGCGACGCCATCTCTTGGTAAGGTAGGCATCAATGTCGAGGTCGATCATACAGTCTCCGACCTCGTCATGAGCTGCGACGAGAGCCTGAAAACACGAGACGATTAGCATGGCAGTCATGATCGATTGGGGGCCTTCAAGAGCGAACGTTGCTTACGTCGAGGAAGAGCTGCAATTGCCAGAGGACTACGGGGCTCTGGTTCTTCCACAACAACATCTCCTCTTCTGGCTTGTACGCGAGAAGAGGCTTCTCGGTCTCTTCGGAGGTGCCGTCTCTCTCGGATCCGTCTTCGACAGTTGCCTAGCGAGTAAATAACCGATTAGCAAAATTTCCGAGGCATCTGGTGAGTCCTGAGCTTACGCTGTGGGACGTCGCCATGGTTGTGGTTTGGTAAGTAGACGTCAATGTTGTTTTGATTGGAAACTTCTCGAGGGTGAAGGGATGCTTCTCGGACGAAGAAGAATTAGGCAGAGAAAGGGTTTCTCTACCTTGTCGATTAAGAAGATTATCCCACAGGCACCGTGGGCTCTAATGATGCCTCTGCCTCCCGCCGATGGAGCAAGGGGAGGCACGCCATCCGGGAGCCTCAGGTGACGAGCGCACCTGGAGATTCCATGTGTCCCATTCAGGCTATTTGTTGAGAGTTTGTAAGACTCATAATTCACAAACCATCCTGTGTGCGGGCGCCGTAGGCCACTTGTTTGAAGTGGGCGACGAGGCTCGAAATGGTCGGTCGACTTCTTTTGCCCTTTCTGGTGGAAGATTCGCTGTCGTTGCGTCCAAGCTAGGAGGTGTCGACGGGAAGAAAAGAGTCAGAGAGATCGAAAGTCCCGGTCTGGAGAGCCTGCCTCCAGCCGGCATCAACAGGGTGAAAAATCCCGTGAACTCGAAAACTAGATGGTTCGCGCGTTTGTTCTGATAAGAAGAACTGACGATTTCTTCGAGCATATTTTTATGCAGCACTGAACTGCTTAGATCATTCTTCTTTATAGCACTAATTGCTCCGATCAAATTCGTTTGTAGCACTTCATCGCTTTATTGGGATTGTGCCGTCCGAGGTAGATCGTCTGGTGTATGAGACGAGGAAGTCAAAGTTGCCGCGATTGTTTACCAGGTTGAGACGGTGATAGAGAAGGAAGGTAGCTAGGACAATGTGACGGATCAACTTCCGTCCCATTTGAGCTGCCTTACAGACAGGGAAGAAAGCTTCCTTTGTTGAGTGCCTCAGGCGGTGAGCCAGTGAGTGTTCACCTTGACACTTGTCTGTCACAACATAAAGGCAATAATCATGTTGTAGGACAAAGGAGCTCATGGGGCTGTTATTTGACTCGTATCTTTGACTGTAATCACGCGCCAGCAGACCTGATTTGTCTAGACGTACTTACAGCACACACTTCTAAGTATCAGGATCTTTGTAGTCGCCAACGCCTTGGTACACGTTGTGGTATGGCCACCTGCAATGTCTATGTTTGAAATCAACACCACTGTCACTGGTGCCATTCTTGTATCGGGTCCCCATGATGGTTTCTGGAGCCACTTCGCTCTCAACCCATCGAACCATCGCCATCAGCACGTTTTCCTCCAGCGCCAGACTGGCAGTGCTTGCTGACTGGTGGCTGATAAAGGTCGCCCCATTACCGCTGCCGCAGTGGGACATGCCAGAGATACGGAAAAATCGGTAGAATTCATCAAGAGCCTCTCAGTTCATGCCCATAGTTTGCGAGACATGTTCGTAATATCGAGGGGAATTCTCACTCGACAGAACGCCATCGGCTAAACCGTGCCAGTGGAGAAGCTTGCCACCGCGGTTCTGGAAAGCCGATAAATCACCATCCCAGGTATCGATGTTGAAGTGGTTGAGACCAGAAACAACGGTGTAGTTCTCCGGACGGAGGGTCATGGCTTCTCAGTTGGAGTCGTTGAAAATGGCATAACGATACCAATCCGACACGGGTGAGACTCCCCTGGAGAAGTAAGTGTCCACCGCTCCGGTAAACTCGGATCCAAGCTGCATCTTGGGGTAGACCAGGCTTCCGGCTGCATCCAGCACAGGTGAGTTAATGCTCTTGAGCGTCTCAAGTTGTGTACTCATAAGACAGCCAGTGCTTTGAGTTGCAGTGCACAAGAGGCCATCGGGTTTGTAGTTGCAGAGGTTAGGCGACTCCAAGATACCGTCTGCGACCCCATCAAGCTGATCGCACTGGTCAAGAATGTCTTGATGAATGATAGGCCACATGTCCAGAGGAATCAAGTTCGCAGACTCGGGCGTCCCAAGAAGAGGATAAAACTGAATAGCCCACGACGTCAAGTTGTTTCACGCAATAGCAGGCGCTCCAATAACGACACCATCGAACAGGTCAGGAAAGGACTGGACTGCCTTCAGCCCTTGGCGTCGGCCAGTTGGGCATCTTAGGTAGTAGCTCCTATCATGGGCTGCTCCGTAAAAGTCTTGAGTGATTTCCTTGCCAACAGCAACCCCATCCTGGATGGAGCGGTAGGCAAAGTCCTGAATGCCGTCGAGATTGTGGAGAAAGGGGGCTCCAGTGTACCCCTGATGTCCATTGTTGGTCGCACTGGTTTCAAAACCAAGAGAAACACCGTATTCGACGTCGTAGTATTGGATACAGCCGCCTAGTCCGCTGTCGCCTGTCACAAGGAACCTTCCAGACCAGTCCTCGGGTAGCCATGCCTCGAACCAGAACCCGGAACGGTTCGAGGTAGGGACATGAGCCGTAATGCGGCAAAGATTGACCGATACGGACTGAGTGAAGATGCCGCACGTGGCATCGGCTTCGGCGAGAGCGAGCTCTGTTCCGGACGTGATGTACTCTGACGTGAAACAGACACCACCAGCTGAAGACGTGAAGGACTCGCAGTGCTGCTGGAAGTCTGCCATGCCATTGACGAGTTCAACCAAGAGACCGGCGTGAGCTAACAAGCCTACAACGCTTGGTTTGACCATCGCTACGCCTGTTTGGTAAGGTGTAGCGAGTTTGAGACAGTGTGCCTTCAGCCGTAGTCGCGACTGGGCAGATGAAAAGGTTGAAAAAGTATGACGCCGAGTATGAAAATGAACCTACTCCATGGGAACTAAATATATCGTATCCTGATGAAGCAGAGCAGCTTTTATAGCCAATACCCGACCACTCACTTCAGGAGAGATGCATGCCAAGCCTCTGCTCATCTTCAGAATGAGTGGAGGCAATCAAGAAAGTGAGGAACCACAATGTGAGCAAGTTCCCATCGTTATATCCGCTGAGGCAACATGTACTACTGTCAGCTACCGGGGTTACCGGACCTGCCTATCAAAGCTGATCGAAGCCTCGAATAGGTTTGAGGCCCTGTCATTGGCAATGATAGTGGCTGCTCTCGGCCGACAACGGGTATGATCTCAGTCCCTCCGGACCATTGAGCCTGTAGCAAGAAGAGAGGGAACTCAGTCAATGCTACTACGCTTCTTTTTCTTCCAGAACGAGTTTGAGGCACAAGGACAAGAGAACACATGTTCTCGCAGTCTAGAACCCTGACATAAAAATCGGCAAGACATTGCAATAACTCAGCGAGGTCATGCGATGGTTCTGTTTGGTTTCAAAGGTGCTCCAAACCAGCATCCGTTTCGTTATGGGCTGTATTCACTGTTGGTGTATACCAGGTCAACTGGCCATGAATTGGATTTCGGCAGATTTTAGGCGGTCTTGCGGGAAGCTAGTCTTCTCAAGCATTGTGTCCAGAATCAATGTTAGACTCCCTGTATATGAAGTGCTAGAAGATGACTGGACCCTGATCAAGAAGTCGGAATGATGTTACTCGCTTGTGACTAAACACCTCCGAGGGAATAATTGCCTGTTTAGGTAGTTGCCAATGGTTATCGTTGCCGTTTGTCACTTTACGGAGTGCTCAGGAACTTTGAGTGTGAGGACTCACCCCTGTCCCGCTCACTGCGGTGCGTCTGGTGGGTCATTTAGCAAGTAAGGTTAATTTGTGTCTGGGTCATCAAGTCCGGGCTTATGTCCATTATGTAAACCTCGAGTGTGCTGACATACTACTTAGCCGCACTATCTTACTAGGAAACCTTCTCTTTGCAAAGGATAGCGACCAATATCGAACCCACACTTTTTGGCAAGTGTACACGTACTTTCCATGTTACTTTGAAACGGTTTGATCATGCAAGCTGTAAGCCATTTCACATAAAGCTCAGCGACTATTCACAGAAGCGATAGAAACCATTGTCGATCTTCACTGTTTGATACTTGACTTAGTACTCAACTCGTTTGAGACCAGATGTGCCTTCTACAAACCCAGAGTAGCTTCAGAAGGAGCCAGAGAGAGGTAGACATCGACCGGGCCAGGATAGTGAGAGGATCTCTCATGGACTCATGGCTCTGGGAGTTCAGGTGTGATCTACTTAGTGAATGGTACCTCGGGTTCTCCGAGTCGGCCCGAAGATGCGTCCATATCTACTGGAAGGAATGTGTTCTTTGGATCTCCCAGGTTAGACACAATCAAGCCCGCATGGCTGATGTATCAAGAGGCAAAGAGCTTCGGGCCTCTCCGAGAGACCTCGCGCAGGAATAGGATACGAGAGCGAGTGTGGGTCGTGGAAAATGGAAGTCGGGTCACGTGACGGGTAGTGAGGGTTCAAATGATTGAAGCTATCACGACATAGGTAGGTAATGAGAAGATTATGTAGGGAGCAGGATACAAGTTAGCTTTGAACACCCTTATTGTACCATTTCTTTCGTATTAATGGCCGTTTGTCACAGTTTAACTCTTCTGTGAAACCATGTAGAGAAACAATAAAATGAATTTGAACACTTGATGCCAGTTGGTCGCAAATAATCTACATTTCCAACTTCTCTCATTCGGCAGTCTTTGTGTGGTATTTAGGTATGACTAAGCTTGTAGCGCATTCCATGTAGAAAACTACCTAGTAGCTTAGCCTGGCTGTTTTTGATGGGGGGAATCCGAGGATGTGGCTATGCGTTCAATTAGGCGGGGCTGTGCTGTGATGCTTGCGTACGGGGGCTGATCAAGGAATTTTCCTCAATTGTCATATCAATGGAATACCTTCCGCTCGTCCACTCTTAGTGCATGGAGATGCTGTGGTTCTGGAACTTAGAACGCATCAAGCTCTTGAGAGGACGCACATTCATGAATCGCGAATGCCGACAGCTGAAAAGGGGCCACTGACTGGGATTAAGAGCTCCGCGCGTTCCACGGGGAACGGTGCTTGACGAGAATCGCCCGCGCGACGACAGCATGGTTCGAGAAACTCGCGCCTCAGCGCGTCACAACGATTCGAGCGACACCGGAAGCACAGTGGCAGACAACGCCAGGGCCCAAGAGACTCGCCGCTCTCACAAGAAGTCTCGGAATGGATGCGCAGAGTGCAAGCGCCGTCACATTCGCTGCGACGAGCGTCAGCCCTCATGCGCGAATTGCGAGGTGGCAGAACGTGCCTGTTTCTTCCCACCGCCAAAAGTGAGCAAGCAGAAGCGCAGACAAGCACAAAAACCTCAATCACAAGGCGAAAGGTCACAGGGCACATTGGTGCGAAACGCTCGATCACCATCACCAGGCTCCAGAGGAAGTAGTCATGGCAATACAAACAATGACGCGAATGCGCTGATTGAGCGCGCACAGCTGCCCTCACAACCAGCTCATCGTCAACAAAGCAACTCATCCGAACTCACTCATGCGCCAAGCTATCCGTCTCATGGCATGCCATCAAGGCCTGCAGACGTGCCAGCCGCGGTTGGTCTCGGCCTTAGTTCTCATCAGAGTGACCAGACTCAATCCCCAGCTTCGACAACGCAGCTGAGCGGCACCCATGCCCCTCCTCCATCTCTAGACTGCCAGCTCGGCTTGTCAATATTAGGCACGCCAAACGCACCCTCAGAGGCCATCTACACACCACAGCACATGATATTGCTACACCATGCAGCCTCAGTCCCATACTTCACCGGCCCAGCCCGAAGCGCCCTCGACATCGCCGTCCGACGCGCCGTGGACTCACCCTACCTCCTCGACGAGATCCTCGCCTTCACAGCCTTCCACATGGTCCAGCTCTATCCCGGGTCATCCGCCCATCTCCACGACCTCGCCACAGAGCTCCAGAACCGCGCTCTCTCATCCTTCGCACGCCTCACGGAAACAGTAGCCAGAGACGACAAGGTCACCGCCGTCCCTCGCTTCCTCTTCTCCGCCATCCTGGGCAGGCATGTCCTCGCCGACACCCTCGCTCACTACCGCTCCGACTTCAAGTCCTTTATCGACCGCCTCGTCGAGTGCTTCAACCTCAACCGCGGCGTCAAGTCCGTCACCCTGCCGGCCCGGAACTTCCTCCGAGACACCGAGCTCGCACCCGTCCTCAACGTCATCCTCGAGGCCGAGAAGAGGATGAGCACGAGGGGCGACGAATGCGGGACTCTGAAACGCCTCCTAAATGACTCCGACCTCAGTGATTCGAGCGCGAGAGCGTGCCACGAAGTCATTGGGCTTCTGCAGTGGTGCTTCGACATTTGCCGCGTCCTCGACGAAGGAGACTACGCCCAGGCTGCGTCGTCGTTCTCTGTAAAGGTGCCGGTCGGCTTCGTCGATATGCTGCGGAAGCACCGTCCCGAGGCCCTCATCATTCTGGCACATTACGGCGTCTTGCTGCACCGTTGTCGTACCTTTTGGCCCTTTGCTGACGCTGGCGCCTTCATTATCCGCGCCGTTGCTAGGCATTTGGGTAATTACTGGCAAGAGGCGCTTTCGTGGCCCCTGCTAGTGCTTGAAACTGAGCCGTGAGCCATTGTATACCGATTCCACGTCGCTGTACAGGCACTGGATTTGAGACACGAACCATATGAGCACAGGATCTACTCGGGAATCATCTTAGTAAGACTGTGTATATATGGTAACGTCTACACCACGCTGGGACACTACCTCAAAATTATGTCAACATGTTTTCCAGCATTGTGTTCCTCAAATCAGGTGTCCTTTTCCCCAATCCAATTACGGGAAAGCGGCCTTGTTCGCCTCCAAGAACTCCTTCCAAGTAGTCGCCTTCAGCCCGACGCCAGCCAAAAGCTCCTGACTCTCCTTCAAGTCCTTACCGGCATAGTACCCGGGCTCGTCAATAAAGAGGTGGTTCTCGAGCATCTCGTCAGCCATGGCAGCCATCGGACCAGCGAAGAAGGACTTGTACGTCGCAGCGTCGACGGGCACGAAACGGGCTGTCTTGCCAGTGACTTGCTCAAACTCGGCGACGATCCGCGTGGGCGTGTAGTAGTCCTCAGCTGCCAAGATCTGCTTGCCGAGGAGGGTGCTCTCATTGCGGATTGCCGCGACCACGTACTTGCCTACAAAATGAAGGTATTAGCATCGGACTGAGCGCTTCTAGGAATCACTCACCAATATCGGACTCGGTGTCGATGAGAGGGAACTTGGCCTTGTCGCTGACAGGATACGCCAGGTTGTAGACCCCATCCTCACCCTTGCGAATCATTTGCAGTGCAGAGAAGTTGCTCATAAAGTACCCCGGCAGGACAAAGGAGCTGGGGATGCCCTTGGCGCGGATGTAGCGCTCGACCTCGGCCTTGTCGTCAAAGTGAACAACATGCTTGAGGCGGCCGTTGGTGGTCTCGGTGACGTGCAGCAGAGACGAGTAGATGAGGTGCTTGACGCCGGTCTCGGCCGCGACGTCGGTCACGTTCTTGCCATGAGCCTGCTCTTCGCTGGCGCCGCCCGTGAAGTTGGGCGTGGTCATAAAGAAGACTGTGTGGGAGCCCTTGATCGCCTCGGCGAGAGAGGTCTTTGAGTTCATGTCGGCCTTTCCCCATGTTAGAAATCTCTCAGTCTACATCAAGAATGATAGTAGTCGGATCATACAGAAACGACTTCGACGCCCTTGCTGGCTAAAGCTTGAGCTGCGGGCTTAGAGATGTCCCGAGTGATGCCACGAATTTTGTACTCCTTTGATAGAACGGCGTCGGCGAGGGCTGCTCTCACGACGGAACCGCCCTGATTTCCAGTGGCTCCGAAGATGGTGAGAAGTTTAGACATGTTGAAGATACAAGACGTGTTTTCGGGTTGAGTCTGGCGGGTTGGTCTGTGTTGAGGAAGATGATGGTTTTCAGTCTGTGGGATGTGAGGGGGGAAGCTAGACATGCACACGAGCATCGCTCGACTTTATAGCTACAGCCCGATTTGCAGTCACATGCAGTACGTATCTTTGTCGTGTTCCTATACTTCCATTCTCTTGTCTTTGATGAGTCTACGCAAGCATGCCATGAATCAAGCAGTTGCGTCTCGGCTCTGAGCATCGGCCCACGATGTGGGCCTTTGGAAGGCGGGATTCCCGACTTACAAACACTGTTCCACCAAGGACCGGACTTTCAGCCGTCGGTCAGAATCTCATCAAATTCAATTCTGATATGATAAGCAAGAAACAATGACGTGGAAGTTGAGGTACACGTACATCTTCGGGGATAGAGACGAAGTTACTCTTGCCAAGGCTACATTGAGTGCGAGTCGGCCTTCGTCGGAGACCGGTGCCAAGTGGGTGTGGATACGCCCTACGTTAGAAGCTTGACTATCAATATCCTGATTCTATTTGCAAGTCTTCTCTTCGATTCCACTTCCTCGATCTCTTGAACAAGTGCGCTTGATAGGAGTACCGCTATCTAGATCCTTCCTCTATCCTTCAAGCAGGGCTCACGAATCACTTACCTTAGTATAAGTAGATTCGTTAACTGGATATCAAAGGGCATGGTCCAATTACGTCTCGTCTGGGGCGAATCTTTTTGTTCAGTTTCGGAAATTTTCACAATGTGTAAGAAATATAGTTTCTTCTTTCTTGAGCATCAAACATCCTTCTTGAGCATTAAACATAACTTTGAATATGATTGCAAATAAATAAAAGACGATAATTAGGTTTGTTAAGAGAGCCGATGCTACCTTTTGAACCGTCAAGCTTGACACATGCTTCATCGTTGAAATTCCATATAGACCATTTCTCTTCGATTATTACAATATAAGCCGTATTACTACAATGGCTCTTGCTTTCTTCTACCCAGGACGCATCTGTGACGTGATTCCAAACGCCCTCCTCAAGACCGAATACTACCTGCGTACTCGCTCTCCGCCTTCAGCCAAGTCTCAAAGTCCTTCAGCCCAGGATACTCCTTTCTCAGCGCCGCAATGTCAACATCATACCCAACATCGTGGAACCACTTGAACATGTACCCAAAGTCCTTCACCATCGTCATGATCAGCCAACACAAGACCCTATACGTCCCAGGCAGCTCCTTGCCCGTATTCCTCTTGAACACCGCAGCAAACTGCTCAATCGTCAAATCGTCGCCCGCAAGCGAGACCCCGCGGCCCTTGTACTTCTCAGGGTGAAGAAACGCCTCGGCGCCAAAGTAGCCAATGTCGCTGACAGCAATAAGCTGCAGCGGCTTCCCTTTGACCGCCATGCGCCACGAGGTGGTGAAAACCCTCCCAAAGAGGTTGTCCGTGAGGTTGTCCATGAAAGCCACGGGGCGGAGGACGGCCCACTCCATGTCGGTGCCCTTGGACTTGTTGAAGAGGTGCTGCTCGATCTCGTGCTTGTGGGCGAAGTGAGGCACATTCGTCGCGTTGTCTGCGCCGTGACGCTCGACGGAGGTGTAGACGAAGAATTTGACGCCTGCTTTGAGGGATGCGTCGACGAGGGCTTTGCCTTGGCCTAGTTCGCCGCCTCCACCTTGGCCGAAGCCCATTGGGACCTGGAATGCACATCAATGTCAGCCAAGTTTGTGCACACAACAGAAACGTATTGTTCGCTATCAAAAGGTGGGAGTTTTGTAGGTACCTGGACACTGAAGACTCCCCAGATAGGAGACGAGGCAACATCTTGCGCAGTCTTGAAAAGGGCAGTCGGGTCGGCCAAGTTACCCTGGACGAGATGAACTTTGGACGACTTTTTCAAGAGACGCTGGGCGGATCCGGAGGTTGCGTCGCGGGTGACGGCGAGGATCTCAAAGTCGGCATTCTGTTCGACGAGGTGGTTGATGACTGCGCCGCCCTGCTTTCCAGTCGCGCCGCAAACCAGAATTGCTCGTGCCATTGTCGATGTTATTATTGTGAGATTGATTGTTTAGATGTTTGAGTGTTGATACAGTAGTTGAGTGATACACAGAAACTACACCTTCGAAAATCGAGATATCAACTCACGTCAAATACATGCATTCTCCACGAGGCAGCGGAGTTTCACAATCATCATGATGCGCCCGATAGAAAAGTCCGCGGCTAAGAAGGTACCGATCTAGCTAGGGAGGATCGGAGTGGTGACGCTTGCGAGAATGCAGCATGCGGCGTTGGGAAGCTACTGAGGAAAGATGACCAATCCTGCGGCGCATGTTCCTTCAATACGCCCAAAACCGGGGCCGAGACGACCTTCTTCTCTGACTGGCATGGTGCGCTGTGGGCCTCGCCCTCCGACGAACGCCGAGTCGGAGCGCGAAAGTGGGTCTTCTAAGACGGCCCGAGGCGGGGGGAAAGGTGTCCGGTTTACTGTTGTGGCCGTTTCTTCGAGAACCTTGATGTCTAAGCATTTGACCTCTCTCTTCATATTCTTTTAGGTAAGAAGGCAACATCTCTTTCTTGTTTGTTGACATTGAAATTGTCTAAGAACACGTGACAAAGAGTATGCTGCAACTCTAAATATTTCTCAAATCCCAGAACATCCATCATTAAGTTCAGCGGTCGATTTCTTGTTACCCAAAAATAAAGAGCCGGAGATCGAACTCCCCCAGACGGCACACGTTTATCCCGCGCCGGCTCCCGATCGGGCGGAATATGATCCCTGATACAGCGTACCACTAGCATCACTCAGACCACAAACTGACATCACCAGCTCTGGGCTACCCGGATCCGAGGTTCCCCTCATTTCAACGACAAGAAACACGACAGGGACCTTGCGCGTATGGAACAACAAGGGCCTCATCGGGCTTATATTTCATTCGCTCCCCGAGCCAAACTCAGGTCCCATTTGAGTTTTCTTGCCAAGTTCGAGCACCGCAATTCCTCAATAACCTTTGTCATCCCTCTAGGCAAACATCAGGCTAGGAAACGGCAACTATGAATAGAATTTCGTTTGATGTCTCAGCAAGTAAAACTCTGCCAAAGTTTGCTCAGGAAAGAGGTTTCCTACCTAAGCCGACTGTATTAGGAATAGAATTCCGCGGTGACAATTGAACTTCTCTGTTCAGCTGTAGTCATGTAATCTCACATGTTAACCTCTCAACGTCGCGTCCAGAGCGCGATGCCACCCAGTGAAATCAGATAAAACAGAAGGGAGACAGATATAATGACAAGCAACAAGCTACGAGTTATAGTCATAGGCGGCGGCATAGCAGGCCTCTCCGCCGCCGCCGTCCTCCGTCAAAAACACGACGTGACAGTCTACGACCGCGACGATCCGACCTCATCCTCCTCCTCCTCCTCCGCCCCGGAACGCGGCGCCGGCATCGGCCTTGGTCCCAACGGCACGAAGATGCTCAAAAAGGCCTTTCAATTCAGCCCCGAAGACGTCAAGGCCACGATCTGCGCCGGCTCGAGGACGTACGATAAGCAAGGGAATCTGTTACGGGAGATGACGGGCGTATCGGAGCCGTTTGGGAGCGAGTGGCTGCTGATGCACCGCGGCGATTTGCGGGACGAGCTGTTGAGGCTCGCGACGGGGGACGCGGCCAAGTTGGGGATTTCGGGACCGCCGGCTACGGTTGTGGAGGGGGTTCAGGTTGTCGGTGTTGATGTTGAGGAGGGGAAGGTGAAGTTGAAGAATGGGGAGGAGGTAACAGCCGATGTGATTGTTGGTAAGACTACACATATGCATGGAACCATATCAGACTTGTTGCACAGGTATCCAGGAATTGACGGACATGCTTAGGCGCAGATGGCATTCACTCCCTCGTCCGACAAGCTGTCCTCGGCGGGCCATCTCACATGGTATCACCGGGTGCCTCACTCTACCGGTTCACGTTCCCGCTTGAGAAGGCGAGAGATATCCTGGGAGGGTACCCGGCGGCGATAGACCCGTCCAACAGCAACTTTCTCAACATGATGACGGCCGACGACGAGACGCACCGCAACATCATCTTTTATCCCTGCCGTGACATGACGCTACTCAACGTCGTGGCGAGGATCCCCGACGCCATGCTCTCGGTGGAGAGCATCACGTCTTGGAACGCCGAGGGGAGCGCGGAGGAGATGCTGGATCACTTTTTCGACTTTGCGCCGTGGATGCTGGCGATTATGAAGTAAGTCTTGTCCCTCCATCGTCACCTCACAATCAATCAGAAACATGAAACGAGAGTCGCTCACACCAAGCACCTCAAGAAACGCTCAAAACATCCACCTCTACAAGGTCAAAGACGCAGACCCGCTCCCAACCTACACCCGCGGCTGCGCCGTCCTCGTCGGCGACGCAGCGCACCCGATGACGCCGTTCCAGGGCCAAGGCGCGACACAGGCTATCGAGGACGCCGAAGGATTACGGCTGCTTCTCCATGAGAGTGTCCGCGCCGATGACCTGGAGAGCATCACGTTGGCGCTGCGAACGTGGGACTCGGTGCGCAGGCCGCGCGCGTCGCAAGTGCAGCAGAACTCGAGGCACGTGACGGATATGTCGGCGCAGGCGCAGCTTGATCGGATGAGGTTGAACTGGACGTATAACGGGATTCACGCGGCGTTAAGGAACCGGTAGACGTGGGTGGGCGGGTGTGCCCGACAGAGAGCATGGGACAAGTTCATGTCTAGATGGGTTGGGTGTATTTGGGTATACTGCCTACCTCCCTACTGTGTAATACCTAGCACTGATTTCTGATCAATGGATCACAGAGGGCAGAGGAAGTCGAGAGCAGACGGCTGATTCCGCGACAGCTCAGGGTCTTAGGCTACTGCAGATCTTGCCAGGGGCTAACATGTTGATTTCCCCACCCGCAAGGTACATCATTAAACATTGATGAATCATCGACCTAGCCTGATGCATCATTGGACGAGTTCCTGCGTTGGAATGGAAAGATCTGTGCCTGAGGTGTGCCTGGACCGTAGAATCACACGAGCCTTGAAACTGTCTGATGCTGGCAGTGAGATGGATGCACCTACGTCCTTACAAAGGGGCCCCGGAAAGGTGCATCATCGACATCATCGCTCGTCATAACCGAGCACCTCCAAAACGCCATGTCGCGCCACGGTCATATAACACCGCAAATCCACATTGCCGTCTAAGGGATGCAAAACCACACAACCAACATAAGTGTTCACTGATCCTCGCAGCTGTCCATTGGAAAGAACTGGAAAGAACCAAAAGAATCCCCAAAACACCTATACATCTCGCGATAAGAACCAACATCCAATTGGCAACACACGATTAAAAACACACATAACCAATCATGTCATCATCAAGAGCTCTCCGCCTTCAATCGGCCCTCCGAAACCCCATCCTCGGCACCTCCGCACAACTCGCAACCCGCCGGGGCTATGCCGTCAAGGAGCCCCCAGCACCAAACCCCATAAACCCGTCCGGTTCAGCACCGTCCCGCCCGGCTCCGTCCCCATCAAACCCCAAGGTGGGAACCAAGCCAGATGAAATCAGCAACAGGCAAGCCTTCACTCTTTTCCGCCCTTCATCACAGCTTCAAGTCATTCTTTGGTGTCCATACAACTAACGCGACCGGTCTCGTAGAAGTGCACTCTACCTCGTCCTCGGCGCCGCCGCAGCCCTGGGCGGCACCTTCGCCTTCCTGACCGGCGCCCCAGACCGCGCAGCAGGCGTCGCGGACTCCGTCACTCGCGGCGGCGGGCCGTCCATCACGCCCGGCCTGGGTCCTAAACCCTCGAGCGAGCGGAATCTGGAGAACACGACGGGACGGGATGCAAACCGGCAGACGGGGTTGGCGGGGATAAAGAGCAAGCAGACGGATCCGAACCAGCTGCAGGCGAGCAATTGAGTAAGACTCGTTTGACGGAAATGAAGATGACGTTGGGGTAGAAGGATACCTGTAATTGTATGCAAAGCAGACTTGCAATTGAAGTCACGTTAAGATTGTCTTGAACTTGATATTGCTCCCGTCGCGGAGGTTCCCCTTGTGTACCGAGGTTACATCGAATACGTGTATTTACACCCAATCAACAATCCTCCCTCCCGTACGTAGCTCTCCCGTGCTCCCCGGAATTCGTGTATGCATGGATAATGCGGGGAAGGATTACTACGAAGTCATTTCCGTTCCCCGTCCCGCTTCGTCGTCCCCCAATAAGGGTCTTCTGTGTACGTCTGATGATTTCCCAGACCACCAAACCCTGTCTTTCAACTCTGTATGGAGTGCTCCAACCTACGCATCGGAGTAACCCATCAGCGACTCTGAATCCGAGCAGTGCGATGCGCGCGATGCGGAGGTTGGATTCGGGGACCATCAACATCCCGCTGAACCACGTCCTGGATCAAAAGGTTGGTTGCATTGCTGCCGGTTGTGCATATGTTCCTGCTGATACAGCATTGGCATACAATAAGTAGCAGACATCCAGCCAGTCAACTTGTCTTCCCGCGTCGTCGTACGCTCCCGTCGTTCTCGGTATCGGATTCTCTTTGTGATGCAGGTCGGATATCGATGCTTCATGCTCAGAGGCATTCAGTCTCCTTCACTTCACTCGTCAAAGTCCACCAAAACCGAGAACCTAACGGAATCCACAGCTCGTGTATATAATGTCAATAGAAACTACTTGCACTCATTTTGCTCTTCTCGAGTTCGCTCTTTTTGAACCTGCTCTTCTTGAACCCCATGCACGTGAAAGAACTCGTCAAACACCCATACATCGCCAACTCTCACCCGACAGAAACCATGTCCACAGACTACACCTCAAAAACAGTCCTCATCACAGGCGCAGCCTCGGGCCTAGGCCTCTCCCTAACCCGCCACTTCCTCGCCGCAAACGCAACAGTCCTAGCCCTCGACATCTCCGACGCCTCCCTCGCCTCTCTCACCTCCAAATTCGACGACGCCCCGGACCTCCGTGCTCGTCTGCACCACGTGAGAGCAGACATCACCGACCCGGCCTCCGTCTCCGCCGCAATCTCTTCTTGGATTGACGGGGGAGAAGACAGTGCAGTGGACAAAGGTAAACGACGCCTCGACGTCCTCGTCAACAACGCCGGCATCTCGGACCTGATGCACCCCACGGCCGACTGTCCCATAGCCATGTGGGACCGCCAGATCCTTGTCAACATGACGGGCAGCTTCGTCACCTCGCAGCGCGCGATCCAGCAGTTCTTGAAGCAGGAGCCCGTGGACGGGCAGAGGGGTGTGATTTTGAATGTTATTAGTGCCGCGGGAGTGCACGGCGCGAGAGCAGGTGAGTTCGAACCATCCTTCAAATCTCATCATCATCTCATTCCATCTCCTCTTATGTCATTCTATCTCACCCCAACCACCATATGATCATTGAATGGGGGCGAAGAATTCACCTTCTGAAAGAAACGGGTCACGAGACAATATGGGAATCTGCATGAAATAGAATCTTGAGCTGACCACCAAAACCACAACAAAGGCGTCGCGTACACGGCCTCCAAACACGGCACAGTCGGCCTGACGCGAAGCACAGCAGCCTTTTACGGCCCCAAAGGCATCCGGTGCCTGGCCATCATGCCCGGTCCCATGATGACGAACATGGCCAGGGATGAGGAACACATCAAAGAGTTCCACCCCGAAGGCCTCGCCATGGGTAAGACACCATCTCCCAGCGAGCACTCGTATACTACCATGTGTCTGATTGCTAACGAAACCTCGCCCATCAGTGGTGTCGACTTTCAACACCTGCCAAGGTGATCCTGCCAAGGGCGGTTGGGATTTAGGATGGTCGCCGCTGGATCAGGTATCAAAGACTGTGGTGAGCTTGTGTTCTGGTGGGATGAACACCATCAACGGCGCGCTTGTGCCGACTGACATGGGTTGGACGTCGCTTTAAATTTGGCTGGGTTAAATGAGATGTACGAATTGCGACGTCCAGACCATTGAGCACTTGCACAAGTTCCACAATGTAGAGTGCGCAATGATTCACGTCAAATAGGTAGGCAAGAATATTATAGGATCCTGATTGAAACCATTGCAATTGAACTAAAGAAGAATTATTACTAAGGGACTGCATCATTAAGCTTCCGCCGTCTGTTGACCCAAACTGAATTCTCCATCCGGGTATAAGCCTTTTCGTTTGCCATCAACTCATCATTTGATCCATGTCTGACACAAAGGAAAAGAATTAAGGTCTACACTTAGTATCCACTGACGTGAGCAGGGGTTGAAAGGGTGTTGACGGTGCCGTTAAGACCGCCGTTGGGGTGGGCGTCATAGCTGGAGGTAGGGTAACCAGAAGTCGGGTAGTCGGAAGTGGGGATGGTGTTCAAGTCACCACCGTTGACCTGGCCGGGAGCGTGAGGAGCATACTGGCCCTGCTGGGTGGGAAGGCCGTGCTTCTTGCGCTCGATGCGAGGAGCATCGGGGATGTCGGTAGACTTGTTTGCCTTACCAATGGCGAAGACAGGGCTCTCCCAACGCTCACCCTTACGAGCCAGCTCCTTGTACTCAGTGGCCTTGGAGCTGATACCTCCAGGCAGGTGAATGTTGGGGAAGATGGAATCCTCCTTGGTAATGGCGTAGTTGACCTTCTTGTCGGCAGTAACCTCGTCCGCCTTCTGCTTGGCCTGGAGAGCGCGCTTCTGCATAGCGGTGGCATACCGGTTGTAGATATTGGGAGTGTTCTCGGGGTTAGAGCGAGCCTCATCAAGGGCACGATCAGCTTCCTGCTTGACCTGGTACATGATGCTGTCGAGCTGAGTGGCCTGGTCCTTGATGGCCTTCTCGACAGCCTTCTGAAGAGCAGGGCGAAGGACCTTGAGCATGATGGGCTTGAAGAGACCAAATAGAAGCTTGTGCTTAGACTGCTTCAGCTTGATGCTCATGTGCTTGATGTCAACATCAACCTTGTCAACCTTGAAGAAGTTCTGTCTGTCGTTCTTGTCGGCAGAGGAGAGCTTCATTTTGAAAGAGAAGCCATCGCCAGCGAGAAGAATGTCGGCGACACCAGTGTCGGTGATAGAGGGGAAGCCCTGCTTGCGCTTGACGTGGTAGCTGACGTCGCGAAGATCAAGCTGGACACCAGCAACCTTCACCTCAAAGGATTGCTTGTGCTTGTTGGCGATCTTCTTGCGTCCCCAAAGGAAGTAGTTCTCGCTGTTAATCTCGAGAACGTTAGGCATGAAGTTGTCAGACTCGAGGACAAGGTTCTCAATGACAGCATCGAACTGAGGGTCGCTGTACTCGAGGCGCGGGACCGGGATGTAGGCAACGTTCTCAAAGATGCCGGGAATGATGACCTCCGAGAGATCCTTCAGCAAGTGAGGCTTAAAGGTAGGCTTGCCGTTCTCGTCATTGCCCAGATCGGTGAAGAGCTTCTGGACGGCCAAGCCGAAGCGCTTGTTGAGAGGGTCCTGATCAAACTGGTCAATCAAGAACTTGATCTCGTCAAAGACACGGTCGGTGTGAGCGCGGTATTTCTCGCGAAGCAAGTAACGACCATGGTCGTACAAGTGGTTCCATTCCTGGTTGGAGTCCTCGTCCAGAATGTATCCCTGCTCGAGAAGGCAGCGGCGGACGTAGCGGTCCATAGCCTTGAACCAGTCCTTCAGCTCGCGATCGTTGTCAGCATCGCGGTAGATCTGGTTGATCGACTCGAAGAAGTCTTCGGTCGAGGTGCCGTTGGCGAAGCGCTCGAGCAGCGTCTTGAGATCAGACTCGGCCTGAGCGAGACCGGCACGGGTGTCCTTGACGGTGCCAGTTCCACCCTGTGCCAGAGTGCGGGAGTGGCCGGCGTACTCCTCGGCGAGGTTGAGAAGAGTCTCAATGGCCTGGGAATAATCGGGGTGCTGCTGACACTCAAGCACCATCTTCTTCAAACGCCAGATGGTCTGGTCCTTGCGCTCCTGGGGCATCTTCTTGTTGAAGTACTCCTTGGAACGACGAAGGTACTCCTCCTTGCGCTGACGTGCCTGCTCCTTGGTCTCGCCATCGACGTTCTCGTTGTACTTCTTCTGAATGACATCGCGGGCAGCGTTGATGCCACCCTGGGCATTTACACCCGAGTTGGTACCTTGCTGCTGATCGCGAGCGGCAGTCGCGGCCAGGTCATGGGGGTTCTGCGATCCGTTGGGGTGAGCGGCCTGAGTGCCTGCAGCGAGGACCTCCCGAGCATCATCGGCAGGAGAGCCCTTGTAGACACCCTGTGCCTGCTTCTTGAAGTTCTCCTTGGAGAAGTCGGGGGCATCGTGCCACGTGTTGTCCTCAGCAGGGCGGTCGATGTCCTGAAGGGCTTCGCCGGAGGGACGGACACGCTGGGCAGCGTTGGTAGCGGCATCGCCAGCCATGTCCCGGAGAAGGACGGTGGCATCCTTGACTATATAATGTTAGATTGTGACCAATTGGGCAGACATCGCTGATTGACTCACGAAGCTTGCGGAACTGTCCGTTGGTGATGAGCAAAGTTCCAAGGGTCCGCAGACCCTCTAGCGCCTTGTCGCCATGCTGCTGAGCGACCTCCTTGTTGACGGGAGCGCCAGGAACGTCCACAGCCTTGGGGTCGAATTGCTCAGTCTGCCAGATGAAGTCTTGAATCAGGTTGCCCTGGTTCTTGGACAACAGAAGCTTCTTGGCTTGGATGACGACTTCGCGCGCATCGGCAATCAGTGCGCGGCCTTCGGGGGAGAGCTTCTCGGGAGGGTTTGAGAGAGCCTTGGAGGCCAGGAAACTGTTCAGAGCAACATCGATTTGGTCATTCTGTTGCGAAGGACCACGTCAGTATCATGCAATGATGTAGGGTTGCGGGTCTGGGATCAGCCAGGCGGGGGCCGCGTGGGTCCTTGCCGCCATGCCGGCATCGACGTACCGAAGGAACCTTGCCAGCCTGGAAAGCGGAGAGGATGCCGTAGAGCTGAAGCTTGCGGTTGACGTCGGCCTCCTTCTGCTTGAGATCCGTCGGCTTGTTGACGTTTGCTGACATGATGAGGGTATCGTAGCTATCGCGCAATGAAGACTGCTTGTTGAAATCTGTTTTTGGGTACGGTGTTGAGATGAGGTAGGGTGATTATCGGTAATGGCGTACAGGACAAAAAAGGGAATTCGTAGTATTGGGTATTTCGGAGGGGGGTATCACAGGGAAATTGGGTATAATGAGAATCGCCAAGATTGTGTTCCTGTTCAAAAAAGGGTGAATCAGGAAGAGGTATCGTATCGATGAGGAAGAAGAGGAAGAGGTCTGTAAGAAGGGGGCACTGTAGGCGAGGAGGTGTTTATACCTTCTTTCTGGCGTCGTGTGTCCAGGGAACAGAACCTGGTAAGAATTGAAAAAAAAAAAAAAACTTGCGTCAGAATGAAACTGGGCCAACGAATATTTGGAAGGGAGGCGGCAAAGCAACGCGCGTGGCAGGCGTTCGTCCACCTCACTACGGTGATTTAGCCAGCAGGAGGCGGGCCCGGTACTTTCCAATTAGGAGAAGCCAGGTGCAGGTGCAGTGGGAGCTTGGTCCTTCCAGCCCGGTTCACAATGGTTCCTTCCTCCCCTTGGATGAGTTGTGTCTACGGATAACCGCTACAAGGTACCTGCCCTGCGTGCCTTCCGTGGCCCTGCTAGCAAAAGATTGGTGTTTGTGGGTGCCCCAGGTGGTCCTGTCTGGTCTGGTCGTGGAACTCGGCGATGGTAACGGTGACGTGAAGGAAGGGGGCAGGAATTCGATGCACTACGTCATCGGCCATTTTGGCAGGTAGGTGCGTGCTGTGATCGTGGGTGGAGGGAGGCAGGCAGGTACCTTCCCGCACCCGTCAGAACTTCAGACCAGGTGAGTAAGGTAGGTACCTTCCTTGCCTGAGGACAATGTATCTTTTTCGCGTACGCACTGCCGATGAATACCTACAGAATCCTAGCGGAAAGAAGCGAGAGCAACCACAGCTGAACCTGCCTGCCCCTGCCCTGCTTGCGAAGGTGCTTGCTTCAGAAATCCAGCCCCTATGCGTATGCCCCTGCTTCGCCTCGGCTGGGTCGAGTACCAAGCAATTGGAGCGCAAGATTGAGGTGACTGAGTTCCAGCTGGCGAAGCACTGGCATTTTTTAGCACGTCTCCTATTCGCATTAGTGGCCTGGGGAGATTCGCACCCACTTTCTTAGCGGTCCCACCTGGTGCGTTTTGCGCAGTCTGGGTGACGGACAACATCTCGACATCGTTCATCGTCCATCGCAGAGCACAGCGAACATCGTCGATAGTTTTTCACCCTGTTCGATTCTCTCACCAAGCAACACACCACCAGCATCGACGCATTGGGTCTGGAGTGACTGGACAGTGGACACACCTCCGGCAACACGTCTCCGGGCTATCCTGTAGGTGATGCAGACTTTTGAAAAATACGGTCTAGACTCCTGCCAACTTCCGCACCACACAGCCGCCGCTGTTCGCGACCGTCGGGCTCCTTTATTGTTGCAAAATGGTCCGATGTAGGATAGGCAGGTTGGTGGATTGGGAGCACGGCAAGTTGGCACATGTACAGTACGAAGTACAAGCGTCCGGGCGGCTGCTTCTCAGACAACCGTTTCCCAGCCTCCCCTCGTGATGGGATCTCTGTCGCACTACTCGGTACGGATATCAGATCACCTAGGAGAGTTTGGTGCTAGGCGCTGTCTGAAATTGTCAACGGTGGATAGCTCGACTATTCGGACGCTATTCAAGTCAATGCCTCGTATCACCATAGAGTCTCCCTGCTGTGCTTGGAAATGGTAACTGTCTCTCTCCCAAGTCCCGATCCCCAGGATGCTATCCTCTGTCCCACTAGCATCTGCCCTATTCCCCCATCAGGTGCCATTCAGGCTAGATAGACAGCTGTCGAACAAACCGTCTGTCGACCTCGTGAACCGCTAATTGGGTTCTGGCATCTTTGGTCGACCTGACTTGATGATGTGCGCCAGGATATGACGGGATGCAGAAGGGATGCAGAAGGGATGTGCTGGGTGCTGCACTGCTGCGTGCGCCGGTGTGGATGGCCCAAGGCCCTGTCCAATATCCCGTTCATTTGTTGTGTCTCAAACACCACTCTGCCCACTTTGGGACTGGATCGAGATGACACGCTGCCTTGGGGGAGGCCATGAGGAGACTGCAGCGGTAGCGGTACATAGGCACATGGGATTTCCGACTGTTTCAGCAACCCATCGCAACTTCCAACAAGTTTGTATCCTCGATGCAAATGGCGTGGTGTTGGCCCATGTCGTCATGTCAACGAAAGCGCGGGTCTGGACGCGACAGGCATTCTCACGCTAACCGTCTCTCTCTTTCCGCGCTTGGGTTTTTGAACATGCAGCGGAAGGAGGTACAACGCTACAAAGCGACATGGGGAACCCGATGGTGCTTGATTGGCTCCACTTGAGCTCGGTTCTAGCCTTTCCCGTCCTCCTCCTTCCTTCCTCCCTCCCTCCCCATCCTTGCTCCTTCCCTGCCATTATCCATTGACCAACCAACAGAAAGACGACGGGAGGCAGGAGCCTGAGCCGGGAAAGAAACATGTCTCTGCCTCCCGCTGAACGATGGCCGCTGGTCAGTTTTTCACCGATGATTTGCCCAACGTCTCACCAGTTCTGGAGATTATTCCCTATACATTCTCATCCTTTCCGCAAAATGTAACCGTCCTCCCAACCAGATGCATCCGAAGCATCCCAAGAGCTGCGCGAGGGCTGCAACATCAGCATGCTCTCTGCGTTTCAATCACACTCACACACTCACTCAACCCCGGCCACACTCGATGATTTCTCCTTCACAGCCACAGAACGTCTAGGCCTTTACAATCTGGCATCCCTCAATACTTGCTCAATTCGCCAAATACGCCACACTTCCCATTCATCAAACAATACGCGCCAAGGCCGGGATCATCGCGGCATTCGGAATAAACTGATGCAAGGATCTGGCAGGTGCCGCGTCCCAGGACTCCAGTCTCCAGGTCTCTCCAATGCTCCATCAACCTAACCTAACCTAACCTGACCTTGAACCCATGGCATTCTGCATTCTGCATTGCCAATCATTGGCACATTGGCAGCGGCATCGCAACCCGTTCAAGCCTTGCTCAGACGACGTCGCCCAACGATCACCTCCCCTTCTGTCACTTTATTGCTGTCAAATGCTCCCAATTCGTCACGCGGTGGATGCCGCTACGGGCCACTGACACGTAATCGCCTAGTCTAGACGTGTTCAAGCCCTGTCGAGTCCAGGTTTGTTAATGACAAGTCTGTGAGCTCTCAGGTGCTTGTCCAGCTGTCCCCCATCTCCCCATCTCACTTCTATCAAGATCTGGTCTCTTGCCATCATTTTCTTTTGGCATCCACGCATCCCGTTGATGCGCGCCATCTTCTTCTTCCCTAGTGGCCTACCTAGCACGCTTCACATGGCATAGCGTCTTCCTCTATCTTTTTTCTTCATACTTCTCCCTCTCCTTCCCGGAATCGCGATCGACCGGCAAGCAGTCAAACACACAGCACCCACCAGCGGCTAGCCCCCAAAAAAGCACCAGCCTGCAATCCATGACGTCAAGGCCCGGTCATTAGTGCGATGCACCTCACGGATACCTCAGCTCCCTGTGACGCCATTCTTCTGTCTTTCGGCACGCCACTGCATCACCAAACCATGAACTCATTTCCTTCGGCCTGCAATCTCCCTACTAACGTTTGAGCGGCCCGAAGCCTCTACATCACGGCCGCTTTGCTTTTGTCTGCCCTGTCCCAAGGTTCATGAACTGTCACCAGACTCAGGATTTGGCATCAAGTGAAGCAATCTTTTACAGGCCACCACATCTCCATTGCCATCCCTGTCATTGCCCCCATTTTGATTTACGCGGCTGATGGCCCCACGAACTCACAAGGATACCTTGCCAAGCCTTATTTATTCTCAATGTGATGGATGCATGGGCCCGGGAGCACCTCCTCCTGACAGCCGTCCTCTGAGATCTACTTCGATCTCATTCATCTGACTACACTGATGTGGCGCAGGATTTCTCACACAGTGTGAGGCTATCTACACCCTTGCTCCGCATCACTTTGCATGTCGGTCTGATAGAACCTCTTGCATGATTGTCAGAATGTTGGTTTGTCTATGAACTTCTACCCTATCCACGCCTTCTGTCCACGCAAGACTTGACCTACCTTTCCCTATGAGACTGGCCAACGAGCTGGGAATGGACACGCTCAATCCAATCTATACTTCTCTGCCGCATCATCTCCTCGCAGGCTATCTTCAATGCTTGGAAAGAGGCATCGACCCCTCCTTGAAAATTCATCACGGGTTCTAGTGATTCGGAGACATGTCTCTTCGCCCATTCCTGCAATGTCAGTAGTACTCGCTCTGTACGAATGGGCAAAGCCTCAAGCACATTCACCTGCATGGGATCAATGGCATCAGCCACTCCGTGGAGTTGCATCGCCCAATCCAATGCCACGGGCAGGTTTCGCAGCGGCGCTGGTATCAAGACCGCATCCTCCCAACCCATGATGCTTGCCAATTTCCGGTTTCCGTTGAAGAGAATGTTACCTGGGTGAGGATCAGGATGGACTAAACTCACAGGCCAGCCATCCACGCTGCCACCAGTACTTTCGACTTGAATCGGATTGGGGACACTGAACCTAACACGGCTTGTCATTGCCCGGGCTATCTCTCGCAACTTCCCTATACGCACTTTGATTTCGGGATGGCTTCTGAATTCGGGCTCCCAGACCGAAGTGTAGGCATCAACGTAATCTTCGATGTATCTGAAAGGCCCGTTGTTCCGCACTTGCCAGTATCTGTCACGGCTGTAGAAGTGAGGGTGGACTATCGGTCCGGTGAAGAACTCTTTCTTTGACCAATCGATGCGAAGACTCCCGATGCTCACCTGGTTCTTGGGGATGGTCGGTAGAGAGCTCTGCAACTTCGAAAGAACCAGCTGCACTTCCCTCGCAATGGCCTTCGTGTCCTCGTCGCTCAGGGACGGCATCGTCTCGGGCGATATGTCCCCGAACCCTTCCAACCCAGTATCCTGCTTAGCCATGTTTAGGTCGTGCGCCGCGAGGATGTAGTTCTCCTCGAAGGCACTGAGCAAAGGGAATCCGGTACGCACCTCCATAATCATCCACTCCAACCCGAGCGGGTTCCTACCGATGGAGTCAAACACGAGGATCTGAGGAACCACGGCCGGGGATACTTGCCTAGCAAACACCATCGCCGCAACCTCGGCTTCGAGCTTCTCGTGGGGACACACAGGCAGGCTGAGCTTGAGGATGACCTGTCGCGGAAGCGGCGGCGACTTACCCTGGCCGACGGGCCTGGAAGTGGGCTCGAACTCGACAAAGTAGAACGCGTTTGTCGCGCCGCAGCTCATCCGCGTGACGGTGCCGATGAAGGGGAACTCGTAGACGTCACTTTGGGTATACCACTCCAGCATCTTCGAGACGTGCTCGCCCGTCGGGATACAGGCGCCCTTCCAGCGGGCGTCGTACTCCCCGCCCGGACGCGCCGTCCACCGGACAAACTTATCGCGGATGTGCTTCACGGACCCCGGGTTCGTGGATCGTCCGCCGCCTAACGGGGCCATGGGATCCGGGTCCGGGATGCGGTATGGGAGGTGGGGGATCGGTCTGTTTCTGCCGCTGCCGCCGGCGCCGCGGCGGGATAGGCTTCGGATGACGGGGACTAGGCTTGAGGAGGCTTCGTTTTGGGGAGGGCGGAAGGAGGGAGAGGAAGGGGGGCCGCGGTCTGTCAGGTCTTTGAGACCTGTTGCGAGGCGGTTGGAGACGCGCCGAAGCAGCGGGGGAGGGGTTGTGTTGAAGAAGGATCGAGGGGGTTCTTCGGGGGAGGAGGGGGGGCTGTCGGTGAGGGATGCTTTCACCTTGCGGGTGAGCTTTTTGAGTTGATCCATTGTGATATAAGTGTTTTATGTGAAGAGTATCCAGCGGCCTGGCTGTGCTTACTGCAATGTGAACTTGAGGCGCAATAGAGGATTTGGAATGAAAGGACGATTTGTGTTTGGCATGATAATTCTGTGAGTCTAAGTCTCAATTTATCTACCTTGATATCGTACTAATGACTCTCTCCCGATGGCGGAATGAACTAAGGAGGTGAGTGTTTGCTGTTTTCCTCTCTTTGCAAGTATGTTGCCGAGCAGTTTGCTTGCCACAGGTCTCATTGAATCTGTCAAAGAAGCCAAAGTGAGAATAATTGGGACGATGGACAGCACATCAAAGTAGTTGAACCAAAGACAATGGGATTGTACAATGCTTTCTCAATGCGGACCAAAAGATGTCCTTCATTCCGAGTGGTAAATATCTGAACATCACAAAGAAACCTCTCTGGCAGAGCTCTCAGAAACAAACGTCCCAACTAAGCTCGCCCATCAGGCTCACGTAGAAATCCGCGTGCGACTCTTCGCCTGGAGCATACACACCAGATGATCCCGGCTTTCCACGCGGGTTCGGCGCTCCTGAGCCGCCCAAGCCGCCTTGGTCGACGCTCGAGGACGTGATGATCTCCTCATCGTGGGTGTGAAGCTTGGCTCCCAGGACGGCACCATCACAGCCCGTTTGATGGCGAGCCGCACATCTCGTCCACGATCCTTCTCATCCAGCCCCTGTTTCTTCCGGCCCGATGCCCTCAGGTGGACCTCCAACCGCTTCGAGAACGCGACAGCGCGGATCTGGCACTCGAGGCTTCCCTTTCGGAAGGTCTCTATCGCCGTGTTGAGAAGGCCGAATGCCACTGCCTGACTGGCCTCCACGGAATCCGCGTCGCGCGCGTGGCTTGCTGCCTCTAGGTGGTGAGCCGTCAGCAGTTCCGTCGTAAAGTCAAAGGCGCGAGTAGTGACGGTCGCTTGCAGGCGGCCCGTAGTTGCCTTGCTCAGGCTGATATCTCGGGTGGTCCTGCGGAGCTCGTCTGCCCGCTGTATGACGTCCGGGGCGTAGTTCTTCTTCGCAGACACGGTGCGCAGATAGTCCAGCTGCAACGAGATATCTTTTTCCGATAGCGCCCACGGAGCCGAGGATTTCCTGGACAGGAGCTCTTGGTACGCAGATTCAAGGACGTGTTTCTGCGGCGTGAACCGGCCTGGCCAGTGCCGCACGCAATGGGTCGTCATGTTCAGCACGATAGCGTGGTCGCCGCCCAGCAGGCTGGCGAGCACGTGGATGGCCTTCCAGTACGCCAGGCCGAGCGTGACTTTGAGGTCGAGCGACTCCGACTCGACGACGCCGATCAGCGACGCCGTGAAGACGGTGACAGCGTGGTGCGCGCCGACCGAGGGGGATCTGGCGAGGTAAGCGCCGAGGTTGTGGAGGAAGAGGCGCAGGCAGAGGTAGTCTTTCCGGCCGCCGATGCGGACTTGGAAGAGGGCGATGCAGACCTTCCAAAAGTAGACGAGGAAATTAGGGGTGCAGGTCTGAACCATTTGCTTTGTCGATGCCAGGACGTTGCCAAATACCGAGAGGAGTTCGCTGAATTGTGATGTCTCTGCCAGGGTGGCCATGCCATGGCACTTTTCGACGAGGGGTTCCCAGTCTTGCGAGGGTGGTGAACGAGGTGTCGTCGACGCATGTTCTGTACGGCCGCCGCTGTTTGGTGCGATGAAGGAGATGGGCCGTACTGGGTCGACTGTCCAGCTTTTCTGGCCCGAGGCGAGAAGACCTTTGACGAGCTGATCTAGCGCGTGGAACATCCTCTCTTGGTGGAGATATGTTTTGGGGGACAACTCTCGTATCCTGTCGACCTCGGCTTGTCTTCTTCTCATATTCAGAGAGACAAATGGGAACTGGGCAAAGAGGGAGTTGGAGTGTGGTCCCAAGGACGTTAATGCCGATACTGTACGCCGGCGCGTCGAGATATCATCCTGTTGGTGCTGCTGGCTGACGTTGTTTTTTGACAATTCCAGCCATTCTTTGAGTCGTCTCTCGATTGAGGACTTCCTAGAGGGTTTGGTGAGCAACTCATTCTTGCATGGAGGAGATTGAGGAACGTACCCGATCTCGATGTTGTGGATAGCAGCCAGTTCAAACACTACTTCATCCAGGGTGTGGTTCTCCCTGATGTAGAGACGATTGAGGTGGTCTTTTAGAAGCTCATCCCATTTAGTATCAGAGTGGGATACCTTCTTCGCGCTGCGTATCGTTCTTCGGGTTGCTGACGGTTGCAGGGTGAGTGGTGGAATGATGGGACTTGGTATTGCCTGGTCTTCGCACGTCGCCATCAGCTCAACAGAGCTCATCTGCCACACATTTGATGGGTTAACGAAAGACAATGAGGGTCCTGGAGATGATATCGTGGCATTCGATGCTATGGATTGTCCATGGATAGTGACGAATCTGTTTCTTGGAGGGGTGACGTGGTGTTATGACCCAATTAGTTGGGTGCTGGCCGGCGTAACCACATAGTGTGGAACAGGGGGTAATGATGCCAGAGTAGTCATCCTCGAAGCTTTTGCTTTGTGCCGCAAGTTATGGCGTTAAATTACTCGTACCACTATAGCAAAACTAGAAATATAGTCCTATACAATTTGACTCCAGCTTTGAGCTCGCTTGCGGTGCAGTCTTCTTAGCGAACTCTGCAGACCTTGCTTTGTGTCTTCTCCCCCTCTGATTGAGACTTCAGGGTTTGTTGATGAATTTCCTTCACATTCTCTATCGTCCACTTCCTCTCTAATTGCTACCTTTCGGCTGCTATCAGTAGAGGTGCCTTTTTCCTTGTTGAGGAAGACGTAGGCAGCCCCTCCAAAGAGGAATGGCAGTGGTATAACAACTATGAAGGTGTCAATTCAATGTGTCCTCCTGAAACGTCAGCTACAACTTACGAATGGTAATGAGCGACCACACTGGTGCCTCAAGAAATTTAGCCACGTCTAAAGCAAAAAGAGACGTCATGAATGAGAGGGGCGACTTTCGCAGGATTTTAGACGTCAGTTCTCAACCTAAGGCGAAGTATTTCAGGGTAACAAGTGAGGCTCACAAAGAAGAGAGTGATGACGGTGAATACCGTAACAATATTTGCCTGGTTGACAGCCTCTATAGCTTGACGATTTGCAATTTCACTCTCTTGAAGTGAGATCGTAGTACGCACCTACGACACGCAATTAGCTTTGCCAAGTCTCACATAATTGAGTCACAAGTTAGTCAACTGACAGAATCCTGAATTTGCTCAGCAACCTTGTCCAGTTCAATGATGTCTTTTCGGTTATACTTGGCTGTCGAATCGTCATCCAAGTCGTGGCAGCCTGTACAAATGTCGCACTTTTCGGTGCCACTTATGCTGAGGTGGACTTTTAGTTGGGATTCCGCCACAGTTTTCATGATGTTGAGTTCGTCACGAACATCCTTGATGTCAAACAAAAGCTGCGCTGCTGTTTTCGTGGCGTTCTGGAGCCTCTCGGTTGTGAGTGGCGCTGGTTGAGAATTCTGTAGTTTGTCATCGGTGATGTCCATGATGTGCTTGTCCCTCGCCCACAGGCCCAAGTATTTCCTCGCCACATCTTTCAGGGCCCCATCTGTCAGGGCACCTGCCCAGCCCCCTTTCATGGAACCTCTTTTCGAATTTCTATGTCCGCTGGGCTCGCAAAATAGACGAAATAAATCTGCTTCTTCTCTGCCCTGTAAAACATATCAGCCATTGCTCATCATAGTAGAAACTGGTGTAGCGAACAATCCTATTTATGGAATCAGAGAAGATTTGACGAATCGAACGTTGTCCTCCGTTAAATTCGTATTGTCTTCTGCCGCGTGTGCCATAATACCTGTCTTTGTACTTCTGTCTTTGCGGCGCTGAACCGTCGCGGTCAGTTGATTTGATGTCAACCTTTTGGGTGGTTTGTCCTGCATGGCTGGTCTTGCTGACTTCTTTCGAATCTTTTCCACTGGCGCTGGTTTCTTGTTGATGTTTGTAGTCTGGGCTCTCTTTCAGAAACTCCTCATCCACCTGATACCCTTTGCTATCAAATTCGTACTTCCTTTCGTACGTAGCCGTGCAATGCTCGACAATCTCCTTACTAAGTTCTTCCGGAGATTCCGGGCCATGCCAGTTGGTACCGTCCTCCATACGCCTCTGAATATGGTCGAGAATCTCCAACACAAACTTGTTCGCGTCATTACTCTCGATGCAAGAAGTGGATGTTATCATCCATTCTGCTCTGATTTAGTTTCCCGTGAATTAAATTGGCTTCGAATGTGCAAATGCTTACTTTCTCCAAAAGTCCAAATCCAGAGTTGATTTACCTTGAGTAGAGACCACGAATCAAGCTCTTCGACTCCTTTTGGGTGCAGGTACTTTGTGACTGTCTGGTCTTTGTTGCGTGCGTCTCGGTCCTCCAATGATGTTTCATCTGCCCCAAATTGATAATAGAACTCGTCCAAGGTTGGAGAACAGTGCATAGGATGATCTTTATAGTGCTCAAAGAGCTGTTGTCGTCGACGACGCTGTTTGGCCAATCCTTCCCTCCTCGTTAAGTGATACTTATTGTCCGTACTGCTGACGTCAGGCGTGCCAGTACTCTGGTTGCTGTGTTGCCCTTCTTTGCTGGGTTGCTCTTCTTTGCGGTATGGCGAGAAGGAGAGGAAGGGCATCTTGTCTTTCAGTCAAACCACCTCTTGAGACCACGATAGCACGAGTCACTTACGTAAAGCGCTGATGCGTTGAAGGATTCAGCCATCTCCTCTTCTCTTGTGGTGTTGACTGCAGATTTCCCAGTCGGCTTTTCGTCCTCCTCGCTAGTACGGTTTTGTACAACACTGTCTTCTAGTGCATTGTTCTCAGTACGTGTATTGGAAGACTCATAAAAGTTTGTGGTCAAGCTGGTCCCTCACCTTTGTGATTGTATGCCTCTCTCGCGGGCGTCTTTTCGGCTTGGCGCCTGGCATACTGAGGTAGCATATAACGAGCTGGGGATGTCTTGTCTGGTATTTGTACCCAGCTGGCACGCAGGAAGGAGTCCAAATATTCAAACTCATTTTGGCCACACCCCAGCGTCACCATTAACTTCTTCATGATGTCCTGCAACAGGTTCCGAGTTAGTACGAAACACTTTCCCGTAGGTACAGCCGAAGGGAGCTGCTAGCTTGGGGAATAAACTCATACCGTCATCCAGACCATCTGTTCTCGGTCAGTTTGGAGGTCCTAAGGAATCATTCAAGAGAAGCTTACGTTGGTTGAAGGGAGGTGGATCCATGTGAAATCCTTTGTGGCTTTCTTGAGCCCCTCGTTCTTCACGTTGACCTCGTCCTTTATTCCGTTTGTGGCAAAATAACGCCCGAATCTCTCCATCGTATCTCCCACCGTTTCCAACGAAACCTCCTCCTTGTATATTACCTCCGAAATCTTTCGGAACTTGACGAACTTGGTGAAATTGCGCTCATGCTGGCGTATCTGAATGACAGCTGCTTCAAAGTTCTCCAAACCCTCCAGGACATCGTTCTCTGGCATCTTAAGACTTGGCTTGGGCTTGATGGTCTCTTCCATGAGGTAAAAATCGAGAATATCTTCCATGTCCCTCAAAGCTTGCATTTCTTCGCCCTCACCTTTCTCCTCGCCATCAATGGCACGATTGTCCATTTGTTTCGCTTGGTTGTCTCTCGCTTTCCCTCTGTCGTGGACTGGAAGCGGGGTGTTTCTCGGAGATCCTTCATGTTTTTCGTTCTTCTCTTTTTTCAACAGATCAATGATTTTCTTACAGCCGGGTTTGTCGATTTTGAAATCAGGCTTGTCATTGTCTGAGCGTCCCTTCACCAGTCGAGTCGCTGTGACGCAGTTCATCAGAACCTGCGGCAGTCCGCAGTAGATAGCCCATTCGGCCAGTTTCCACTTCTCGGGTTGTATGTCCAACTGTGGAAGCCCCATGCCTTGAGAATATTTCTCCAAGATCTTCTGTGCACAACCATGCAGTTCTACTCTCCGTGCAAGCCAGCAAAGTAGAAATGTTGTAAAGTGGACTTGGTTTGGCGGTTCCACTTTGGTTTGCAAGAACTCTACCACACCACCAACACTTCCAAATATGTTGTCATCTTTTTGGTCTTCGAGGAAGCGATCATTCTGTACAACATGACGAAGGATTGTTATTACAATATCTGGGTCGTTGGCAGAGACTTCGGGTTCCATTAAACAACGCAACACTGTTGGGTGGCGTTCGTCGGAAATCTCTTTCGAATTCTTGAGGCAAAGGATCTTGCCGACAAGGAATGCAAGATCGTTCGGAGACTCAAAGTCCTCAGCTTTGGCGGAAAGCAATTCTTTGAGTACTGTTTTGCCCATATTATCCGTCATACCGACGTTTTCTCCCTTCTTGTTCGTCTCTAGATGGATCAGTAGCTGTCCCAATATCGTGGAATTCCGCAGCTTGGCTGCGGTCATCACTGGAGTCCACCCGTCTTCGTCTTGGATGGTAGGATCTGCTCCTTCTCGCAAAAGAGTCTCGACAATACCATTCCTTCCACGATAGGTCGCCATATTAAGTGGAGTCCATCCACATATGCCTTCCTGCTTATTTATACATTCTTTCTCGCGACCAAGAAGTAGTGGAACAACATTGTCTTTCCAATCTCCATTGTTGATAGCCCAATGAATTGGGTACCACCCTTCCCAGTTGCAGTGCGTAACACTGGCTTTTTTCTCGCAGAGGAGCCTCACTACCCCAATGTGTTGGTTCATGCATGCAAAGCTGATAGGACCTTCGTCGTCTACGTCGAGAGCGTCAACATTCGCGCCGGCTTCGATTAGCAGTCTTGTCAGAGCCAGAAAGCCTTTTCCAGCTGCAATATGCAGAGGCGTCCTCTGAGACCCGTCTGTAGTTGGGGAGTTAACCATTTTCTTCCACTGGTCTATGCTGTTTATCGCCTTGCACGCGTCTTCATCGGTCTTACTCGCTTCGATATTCGCATACAAAGGGTTCTCCTCTTTGTCAGTTGATTCGACTCCAACCTCTTTGCGACCGTCAGATCTGCCTCTGTCGATTTGGCCATCACCAGCTTCGGTCGGTGGGACTGGGGTTTTATCGCTTGAGCGCTGACTTCCGGATAGGCATGCTACACTGGTATTGGGGTCGTCGTCATTGGCCATTCTTGGAACAGGAAATGTAAGGAGAACTAGATAAGCAGATGCCGAGATACGTCTGTCTGTTTTGGATGAATCTTTACTCTGGCGATGGATGAGCTTATCTGAAGGGGTAGCATTCGGCTTTCCAAGAAGAGGAGAAGTCGGGAATTGAAGGCTTATGTGTCCATCACTTGGGTTTTCGCTATATCTCCCCGTCTTGCCGACGTGCAGATGCTCTCACTATAACCAGGCAAAATCATTGGTCGCCTCACTTTGAAATGTCTCATAACTCTTGTTTTAAGTGGTTCGCCAGCGACGATGCTGGTAGCTGCTTGAATATTGCATCTTGGCTTCTGGATTTGGAATATTGCAGCGCTAAGGCCCTCTCGCCCAATACACCATGATAAACGACTGTCTCACGTTGACTTACAGACTACCCCCACTATCGCGAGCGCACTCCAGGATGTCATCGAGCGCGTGATCAACAAGAGACATCACGCATAATGCGACAAGCTCCGTATCGTGGTTAGCTCTGCGATAGAATCGATCTTCTACCAGATAGACTCTTTCATCAAGAAGATCTACATCAAAGTCTGTGGCACGATCCGGAGCAACACCCACTACAAATTTCGTATCGACAAGAAATTGATATGTTGCTCTCATCCAAGCGATAGCTGAATATACAGTAGGCTCAGTGCCGCCGGTACCCACCAGCTGACGCACTTCAACGGCATCTACTTCCCGCACAGGGAGAGAGACTACAATCACGAAATGAAAGCTCTTGACTGGGACCGAGAGGGTCTGTGACCCGAGTTCAAAGCCGGGGATACAGAGGAGATTTTCAAGACGCTCAGGAAAGTGAAGATTCCATACGAACAGACGAGTTCATCTGTAGCACCAGACGCGTAACCAAACTCCGGCGCTGACAGTCCCCGTGCAGGTAGCGGGCCTGGGTTCTTCAAGGCGTTGCTATCCCTTGTCGTCGTAATTGTATCTGGCTTTGGCGCAGCAGGCGGTGTCGTTTGGCTCAACACTAGCGGGGTGTTCATCACCGGACCGCTGGGGTTAAGGCTCGCGGCGGGTTACGCCAGTACCGGTGTTGCGAGCGGAGCTTCCGCGGCTGGCATGGGCGTTGGAGCTCGGGCGGGATCAGCAATCTATCTTATTCCCTGAGACTTACTGTAGAGAATTATCAAGCGCCTGTTCGCACGGTTCTGGGGGTGTGTATGCGATTTTTTTGCCTGGTTGTGGGAAAAGATCAAGTCTTTGCCAAGTTGGTTCGGCTCATGGTTTTGAGATCGGGGTTCCCTAGCTTTCGTCTTGCCAATGATTTCTTGTCTCCTTGTAGTTCAGACCCGACCAAGTTACTCTTTGCCTTTCGTACACCATCCCAGAGGCCTCGAATAAAGCATGTCTACAATCATATTACTGCTGAGAACCGCTTCTGATCTATTGTTTGTGTGAGAAAAGCTAAGGTTGCTTAGCGAGTAGATGAGGATAGGTCTTCCTCAGCATCCGGCCACATGCATTTGCTTGGTCCTCCGGCTGACTAACCCCACTTCCCCGGATCTCCCGCCCGCTCTTCCCCAAAATCCCCGAACGTCTCTCGTCTCAGCCTCATTATCACTCATTCAACTCACTCCGTACTCACTCCATACTCACCATAATAATTTCACTTAGCATTCAACGATCTTACCACTCATCTCACAACTGTCATTTACTCAAACCCCAAACCTCACACATACAACCAAATGTCACAGCCCACAACATCCCTCCTCACAACCCTCCTCAACCGCCTCAATCCCCTCCTCCACTCCCTCCGCAATCGCTCAACCCTACCAACCCTCCTCACCACCCTCGCAACGCCCCTCCTCCTCTGGGCAGCCTACCGCGACTACCGCGCCTACATCGCCCTCGGCCCCGGCGGCGTCCCGCACAATGCCCTAGGCTGGCTCCTCGTCACCCTCGGCCTCCGCCCCTTTGCCCTCTCCAAAAGCTCAGCCACCTGGACGGGCGATTACCCAGACCACGGGTCCCACGCCGAGATCCGGGATCTACCTGAGAGAAAGGGGGAGAGGGCGGAGTTGGGCGGGATCGTGCCGCATCGGCAGTTGAGTCAGCATGCGCCGGAAAAGATGAGAGAGGTGAGTACCATGTCATCATGCTCGGAACATGAAAATTGTCCCACTCTCTCAGAGATGAGCTTGATTAAGGTATATACGAATCTACTGACATTGTTTTAGTTCATCGAAAACCTCTTCGCCAACGCGGTAACCCAAAACCCCTCCCTCTTAACCACAAAGCTCTCCCTCTACGAACGAAACAACCCAGCCCTCTTCCTCCACCCCCAAATCCTCTCCTGTCTCTCATCTTCATCCTCATCCACCCCCGTCATAGCCCGCGGCGAAATAGCCCACCACCACACAGACCTCTCCATCCACCTCTACCTCCCCCCCGCGGACGCCAAACTCGCCATCCAAAAACGCTGGGCCGAGCGCCACCGCCTCTCCCTACCCAAGGGTTCGTTCCTAGCAAACAGGTTGCATCTGGCGGATTCGTATCTCATGGTCTACGGCCCCCGGGATGAAGATGAGATGGAAGTGCTGGCGGAGTTGTTGCGGTGCGGCGTGCGGTTCATGACGGGGAGGGAGGATGTTGGGGTGATTGAGTGGCGGAGGAAGGTCGATGCGTGATGTATAATGTTTCCACAAACAGGGCTTATTTGGAACTGTTTTCAAAAGTGAGATGCCATTCAATGATTGTATTAATAATGTATCTATCATCTCAATTGGAGCAGTCATGCCAACACCCTGTAGATAGGGTACTCATCCCCATCCTCAACAGGAACGATGTTAAAACTAGCGTACGAATCAATATTCTCCGGCTCGAGAGCCATAAACGCAAGAGCAGCATTCTTCTGCCTTGTGCTTACAAGGAAGCTGCCAGCAGGCAGATTCACCTCCTTGGTTAGCGCCTCCGTCGTCACAGTAGCGCGCACAACGCCCTCGTAGTACTCCGTCTCAAACACGGCTGACGTGATGTCATACGCCTCCACAGTGCCGACATACGGCTCGCTAAGTGTCTCGACCTCGAGACCAGACACACGCAGGCGCTCGGCGAGATCGGCCCATGCGACGGGGATGAGGTAGGCTTCGGGGCGGGCGCGGGTGATGTTGGCCGTCACGGGCGTGGTGGAGCGGAAGTTGATGGGCACGTCGGTGACGGAGCCGTTGTTGATATTGATCATTTTAAACGTGCGCTGGACGAGCGGCGAGGAGTCTGTGACGATGATCTCCGAGGTGGAAGAGGCAAAGTCGGCGATGGAGGACTCGATGGTCGTGTAGACCTTCTCGGCGTTGTCGGCGGCGGTTTGGATGATGCTCGAGGCCATGGTCAGGCCGGCTACGGTGCGGCGCTGGAATTCCTGGTCCGCGAGGAAGATGCCGCGCATCTCGATGAGGAAAGTGACGCACTGCGTAAGGCCCATGGCGTTGCGACCAATCTTTGCATCCGAGCCGGCCTCGGCGAAGGTGGGCTTGAAAGCCGGGTTGGTGCTTGTGGAGCCGGTCACGTACGGCTCCCAGCGAAGGCCTCGGGCCTCCATGGCCGACCCAATGTTCTTGGCAAAGACCTCCTCGGACAGCGTGCGAATGTCCGGGTGGATGTTGAGGTTCTTGGCGGCAGAGAAGAGGCCGTCGGCGGCATGGTAGTAGCTTCCGTAGCGGGCAGTCGCGCTGTACTCGTGCATGTCGATAGCGACGTGGGGAGCAAACTCGCCAAAGAGGGTCTTGATGTCGCGGGTCTGCTTGCGGGCGAGCTTGACGTGATCGCGGTTGGGATCATAGTTGGTGGCCAGAGTGCGCTGAAAGTAGCCAACGCCGTCGGGGTTGTACCGAGGCAGAATAACAATATCGAGCTTCTCCAGGAGCGACGCAGCCCATGTCTGGTTCGCGTCCAGGGCCCCGAGGAGGGCCAAAAGTGACTGATCGCCGGCTGGCTCGTTGCCGTGGACGGCGCCTTGGACCCAAACTCTGACCTTGCCAGTCGAGTTTGAAACCCTACGAGACAGCTTTGTCGAGGACAGGTGTAGGTAAGGAAACGGACGGCCCTCCTCCGAGGTGAAATTGGCTTTGTTGTAAGTCAGCCAGTCGTTCTTGTCGGCCAAGTCTTGAACAAAAGAGTCTTTGAGTTTGTTAGCCACCGGTTTAGAAAAGCTGCTCGTAGAAAGCTCACCAAGAAGGTCATCATCTGTCGGGCCCTGCGTGCCATCAGAGAAGCCTGCAGGAATGGTTTCCGGGGTCAAGAATGCAGGCGACAGCAGATCGACGCCTTCGATATCCTTGAAGTTGGCGGCGACGATGTCCGTGTCCTTTCGCACAGTTACGTGGTTGTATCCATACTTAGCCGCCTGGACAGATGAGAGTAGGGACAAGCCAAGCAGGCTTAGGCGAGATGCAGCAACCATTGTGTAGGACAACGTGAGTTGTGAGATGCCGATCAGTACCAAAACGAAGCAAAACCAACATCTGACAGAGTTGCTCCAGAGCAGGGCGGCTTCGTCCCTTTTAACAGCCCTCTAATTCTCGCAAGGCACCAAAGTCGCGATGGGGCAGCGTAGCATCGCGCAACGCAAAATGGCTCGTCAACGCGTGGAGGGGGACGGTTCCTGACATGACCGTTAGCTTGGCTGATCTCATTCCGGAGTCGATGTTCGATAAGTCAACCAATGTCGGAGGAATTGCCGATGCTGACCGGCAGTGGGATACTGGAAACCAGCAAGGCTCTCATTGTAGGTCCGATTCGAATTAGTGTTAACATTGGCAACGAAACTGGATGAGGCAGCTCAGTAGGAAAGATGAGGGGAAAGCGGGGGAATCCCCGTGGGTGCAGATAACGGTGGGCAGTAGCCATGTCGCCAAGACTTTGGACCACCCGTAGCGAGATATGCTTTCTGCCAGTGACGTATAGAATCACTCCGAAAGACTGCAATGGGTCCACGGGTTCATGTTGAGTTGCCGATGTTCGGATTGGAGCCTCTCTAAACCTCGTTCGCCAAGAACACGGCTGTGTAGTTTGTTGATCAGTAGATACGCATTTGTCCAACTCCGCGGACAATGGCCGAGTACCGGAGCGGCTTCGTCCCGACGTTGACAGTTGAATAATATTCCATGAAGGTGACTCGCGGTGTCGATGATCATTTCAACAATTCCATGTCAGGAGGCCGAGGGGTACTGTGTACCTTGCTCAGCAGCGAGAGGAAGCTCACATTTATTCCTAACATGCCGTCAGATATCAGACACTGACGAGGCATCTAGATAGTAATAATGGATTACAACGCGGCCTTTCCGCGCGACTCAAAGGGTAATATAAGCACCAAAAGCCCAGCTGCGATGAAGAGCGCGCCGCTGGTGTAGACGGGAGCCGATGTCTTTAAATTAGCGAACATGGCGACAATGGGCTGCTCGGTGTTGTGTCAGCATTGATCTCCCAGTCTTTGCACAAAGCACTTACAGCCATGATCCCGAAGATGCGGTTGCAGGTCGCCGTGAGCGCGTTGCCGGTGCCGCGCTGCGGTGTGGGGAAGAGCTCCGGGGTAAAGCCGTAGAGCACCGCGTACATGACGTTGCTGCAAAAGTTGAAGGCGCAATTCCAGCCAAGCAGCGCATTACTAGTCATAGCCGTCGTCGAACAGTAAAGGAAGACTCCGGTTGCAACGGTGCTGATGGCAAGAGTGCCTTTGCGCCCCAGCGCAGGCAGCTCAACCAGCCAGCCACCCAGCAGCGCTCCGGGCACGCCCAGCACCGCAATGATCAGACTATTGCGATACGTCAAATAGGTGCTGCCATCGCCCAACTCTGCTCCACGGGTGGCCTGAATATACGGTATGAAGGCGTTATAGAGAGGGTATCCTAGGCCGATCAACGCCCAGATGGCCATGATTGTGCCAGTACTAAGAGCCAGACGTCGAGTAGAGAAGAGCACACGTATACGGCTAAGATCGAGCTTCTCCAGATTTCGTTTGACCGCTGTGGCAGCATCGGTGCGCGCGATGTATCCTTCGGGCTCGCACGCCTTCAGATCCTCTATCGATAACGACGTAAGCTTCCCGTTTCGCCTTGCAACTTCGTGAACGATTCGAACGGCATCTTCGTCGCGACCTTTGCCCATGAGATACTTGGGAGACTCGTAGATGGTAAAGAGGACGAATCGAATCAAGAACATGATCAGAGTTAGGCCGCCGATGGTGATCAAGAAGTATCGCCAACCCATATTGTTGGCTTTAGTGCAAGTCGCGCCTTCTTGGCAGGTGAGGTTGCCGAGGAGTGGCCACGCGATGAGAGTCGCAATGACTTGGGCAATGGCCCAGTCGATGGAGAGGACTGTCAATAGGTATTGATGGGTTCCTGGGAGGAACTCGAGGAAGATGGCCGAATCGACGGGGAGATTGCCCCCGACGCCGAAGGACCAGAAGGCCGCGAAAATGCCGATGCCTGCGAAGCTGGGCGCACCGGCAGCAGCCATACCCCAGAGAGCAGTCAGACCGAGGGTCAGGTTAAAGGCCACTTTCCTCCCAAACAAGTCGCAGCCAAAGCCCCAGAACATGGCACCTGCCAAAAGGCCGATATTTTGCGATAGTGTAAGCAGAGGCGGACGAGAAGGACCGAATTCGTTGGTAATCGGAGTGAAGATGAGCGACGTGACTATTGGCCAAAGGTTGTCGCTTGCCCATCCGAATCCGACGACGATAAAGAGCTGCCACTGGTACCAACCCATACCGATGTCTTGAATCTGGGGCCAGAAGTCAGCGGTCAAGTGCTCTCATCTTGAAGTATTCCCAGACGGCAACGTACAGCGCGATTGAGTACACGGGCTTTAGCCTCGTAGACAGGATCTAGGGCACCCTTGGGAATGATGGCAGCATCGTCAATGCCATGGATGTCAATGCTGCCATCGTGGGCTGCACCAGAATGCGAGTCGACCTTTTGCGCCGTGTCGAGCTTCCGCGTGGGATCTGTATTGGTGCCCATCTCGAAGTGATTCAATCTATGCCTATTGAAAGAGAGAGACTGCAAAACGACGCGAACGTCAATCTGTCTGAGGCAATCTTGACGTTCTTCCAAATGAACAAAGAGTCTTGAAGGTTTCAGGACTTGACTGTGGAGAGCCGAGACCAGCCATATGAACAGAACGCGGTCGCCACACTTTGTAGGTTTTGAGTGTTACGGCTAGAGGTATTCAGACGGCGGCAGCTCCCACGTCGCACTCAGCTCGAATGGCGCAATCCGTCCGGTGAAGCGTCTCTGCGGTCTTGATTGGCTTTGCTGACCAAACGGCAGTCGGAACGCATGCCGATCCGCACTTTGTTCCAGTGTTTGACTGCAGCTTTGCTACGGTGGAGGGGAACCGAACGATCCTGGTGGGTTTAACGTGTGGGGGATCTGCTCGTAACCCGGCAGGCTGCGCATTGTCTCGTCCGGTTCGAGCTGACCGTACCTTATTTGTTGGTTGCATCCCTGAGCCGAGCTTGGGGAGAGACATGCCTCGTGCGTCATCGACATTGCTTGGTGGAGAGAGCGCACCCTCATGTTCGACGGCATCGCGTGGAAGATGAATAGGTATGTTGTATTTCTGACACGCCGAGTATAGAGCTCCGCAAGGCCGATCATTGGCGTGAAGCTTCAATGCCAACGGTGCAAGTCTGGTGGCACATAAACAGCTGGGAGGCTTAAAGTTTGGCTTCAAAGACGGAGGAAGGATGAGATGTTTCGGCCCACAGCGGATGTTAGCGGGCTGGCGGGGAAGGCGATCAATGGCGACGCTAAAACAAGTCACGACCATATTAGGCATGGCAGCTGGCTATATCTCACTCCAGTCGGCAGCAGCTGGTAGGTTATGTCTACGTACCTCACTCTCTTCCCCGCGCCCTTCTGTGCTCTCCTCTGTGAAGGCCCTAGACATCGGATGATCGTGAAAGGAACCTCCCTTTTGCGCCAAGAAACTGGCCAATGCATCGCAAGTCAGAGGAGCCGACATCTGGTCTTTTCTTGATAAGGCCGAGCCATGTCAAGAATCACTGCATGCCTCTTGACTGTGTTTTTCGTCTTCGCCACTATTTCGTCAGCAAAGAAGAACCTCATAGTTGACACCGACCTATTCAGCGATTGCGAGTAAGTCCGTTATCCTCATGTCCGCCTAGACTGATTCCAGTCCTCTCTAATACACCCCAGTGATGCCGCGGCTCTTCTCCTCGCCGCCACATCTCCAGAAGTCAACCTTCTAGGAGTTAATATCAACTCCCAATCCTCATATTCAGTGCTAGCAGCTTCGGCGATTCTCAACCATTATGATCACGCTGACGTCCCCGTCGGTGCCCGACGACCGCTCAACGATGTCCCATTTTTCGACAACTGGGCCAAGCGCGCCGGCGAATTCGCGAGCAAGCTAGCGACGTACTGGTCGAAAAGCATCTCCGACGCCGAGGAAGCTTGGGACCCCGTCGACCTCTACCGCAAGCTACTCTCCGAAGCAGAAGATGACTCTGTCACGATAGCCTCCATCGGCTTCCTGCACAACCTCTCCGGCTTCCTGCACAACCTCTCCGGCTTCCTCAACTCCACGGCAGATGCCCGGTCCCCGCTTTCCGGCCCCGAATTAGTCGAGACCAAGGTCAAAGAGCTCGTCGTCATGGGCGGGGACTACCCAAACGGATTTGAATTCAACTTTTGGGGCGACGACCCCTATCAGACAGCACATGTAATCCACAACTGGACAAGTCCCATTGTCTACGCCGGTTTCAAGCTCGGGGGCTCAGTTCGCTCAGGCGGTCCTCTCATGGCGGACGGACCCAAGACTGACCCTGTACGGGCGGCGTATATACTCTACACGTATTACCAGCCGCAGTGGTCTTTCGATCCCGTTGCGATGCTTTATGCTGTGGGAGGACTCGGCGAGTATTTCAAGTTTGGTAACGAGTACGGATACAATACTGTCACTCTATATGGAGAGGGCAAGTGTAACGGTTGTAATGTCTGGGTGTACGACAAGAACGTTACGAGTCAGCACTGGCTTAAAATTACAGTCAGCCCCGACAAGCTCGGCGAGGAGCTGGATAGACGGTATTTGCAGGGAGCACGGTCTTCCAAGAGATCTTCCGACCCTATTGGAATTCTCCCCAAGTTTGGTGATTGCAGAGTCGAGCAAGCTCCGAAGCCACCAGAAAGAGTGGAGTTATGAGGCTTGATGCCGCTGAATGGCAGGTCACCCCGGGTTTTCAATATAACTATTTACGTATATCAGACTTCGCTGTGTTCTAGATTCCTGAAACACGGCCAGAAAACTATGGTTTCCACGGGGAACTTGCATCAAGAGTCTATTTCACTCACCGTGTGTGGAATTCTAAGATTGGTCCCCGTGGTCACACCTGTTCATATCAGGGTTATCCAGTCTTCATGGGATAAAGTTTGGATGGTTCTTTGCACCTGTCTCTCACCTGACTTACATATAAGCACAGAAGAAACCCATTGGAAAGATAAACAAGAAAAAAAAAAAAAAAAAGGGGGGGGTGGGGGGGGTTAAGCTATCGAATGCCAAAATAAACGAACGAGGAGTCCAGTTCTGGACGCTGCACGGACACTAGGTTCCTTTTGGGTATTGCAACTTTTCTTGCTACATTTCACGGCTCTGTCAGCACTGTCAAGAAAAAATGCTTGCTAGTTCTTCGGAGGAACATATTCCTTGAGATAGGACCAACGACCGCGCCCTCAAATATGATGGATGATTCTTATGAGGTTGGACGGAAATCTGACGAACTAGAGGCATCATCTGATCAGATTGAGAAGCTTTTAAGGTTAAAAATACGGATATGAACAATGGCTGCTGATTCCCATTTACGATTAGCAAAATCTGTTTCGCCGGCTATGACACTTGCCAGCGAGATTATGGAGCATGGTCACTTTTGCTGCTTGCAACCGATCACACAGTCTGGTTTCCTTTTGGAATTGCCTGAAATGTTGGTCAAATACCGCAAACCTGTCCAGAATAATGTCAGTCAATCGTATTGACATCACTCCACCTCCGTCCTTCAACAGGCATTCGGATCTTCCCCACTGTCAAAAGTGCCCTGTAGTCTCAGCCCAGGCCTGCCACTTTATTCCCTCATTGAATTAGGTCCTGGAACATCTAAAGTAATCATGACTGGCTCCGTAAGTTTTACTTACTATGGCTCTCATGGCTTCGTTGTTCTTGAGGACGATTTCGTTGGCACATCATACATTTGAAGGTTTGTCAATTCACCTCAATATTATGTTAGGAAGACGTGGTATGTCTTTCCCATTTCAATCACATATAGTAAGGATGATTTTCGGTAGATGTGAAAATAAAATGGCCTAGTCACGGGGTATCTATTTGTCCTTGGACGAGGAAAAGGTGGAATTCCTGCCAGATCTCAGCCCACCTCAGCTGGCACATGAAAACCTATACCAGCGTTGATCTCGCAACGGATCCTGCATTGCTCTTGGCTTGAATTGTGTCCCAATGAGATCATGCGCAAAAGTCCCTCTAGGGAATCCATAGGTGGCTGGAATGACTTTGCCGGTGCGTGTCTCCGACATCACACTTTGGCAATGGACTTAGAGAATGCAAGTCTCCATCTTTCCCGGGCTGGGCCGAACAAGAGAGCCGTATTTATAGTTAGTCATTCAGCCTGGTTCAAAGACTACGTTACGTGATGGGAGTAGAGCTCATTAAGTATGTCAAATCTAGTTATCGGCTGTGGTGTGAGATGAAATCATCGCTGCTTCCTCGGGCAAGTGTGAGGCACCTCGTTCATAGTTGAATCCTAATGACGAGGGTGACCTCTTGAGCGGCCTACTGGCAGAATGAGTGAATTTCAAGTACCAATTTCCATAAAATGCACCTCTCTTTCTCAACTTGCTTTGCACTACAATTGACGCGGAACTCAAGAGGATGGGAGTCATATCGTCTCACACAATGACACGCTGTGCCGCCATATCCGCGCGCGGGCTTGACTACAAGCTTAAGCAGAACAAAGAACCCCAGTATTCGTGACCGGCGAAGGGCTTGCCACGGTCGTGGCAGACAGCATGGGCTACTGAACCAGGGCATTGGCCCGAGAATCCGGCCACACAAGACGCCTGATTCAGAGCGGACAATGGCCCATCCCACCATTTAAGTACCAGCCGTTTGCTCGGCATCGGGCCAAGTCACCTCATGGGGGTTCTCTGGATGTGAACGACAGCACAGTCGCAAGTCCGGCAGCCCTAGGAGTCGAGACTGAGGCGGGGCGGTGGCGGAATTTTCAAGGGCGTGATGGCTGACAAGACTTTTAGGGTACGATGAAGAACGGCTAGGGAGGGACTATCGATATTGCTGGAGCGGAGCTGGATGGGTTGTGAGTACTTGACTCCGGATATCCCGCCGGATGGTGTCGGATCACGCTGGTTCTTTGCGCGGCGCGCCGAAGCTGTTGCCACCCATCTCCATCAATGAGAATTCGAATTTGTAGGAAGAAAAGTAGGCTACGGTTGGAAAATTCCAATTTTTCGCGAGGCTCCGGCTTGCCCGATTTCCGGACTGTGAATGTACTCTGTAACAGGATTTGCTGTGCTCTGATTGAAACTTCACCGCAGCCGAGCAAGTTGACACGGCGGCTTTGTGGAAGTAATCGTTCAAAGACCGAACGAACAATTCACATGCCAACCGAACTCACAAATCGTAAACCCGCGCCGATCCTCCGCGGGAACGAGCCAAAGTAACCGTTCAGGTACGGATACTGCATCGTGTCCATCAGAAAACTGGGGAGAATCCGGAAAGCCAGAACCGAACGCGATCCAGCCCGCTCTTCAGAGTTGTTTGACTAACGGTCCCAGTCTCACAGACCAGCCAGACAACGAAAATGGTCTGCCCAATTTCCGGTCTCGCTGAGAATCTGTTAGACAGTCGTGGAGAAAGGCAGGGTCTCGTGCCACCGGGCTATCGCCGACGTTGCGGCGATGGGGCCTTCGGAGGCCGAGTTTAATTCTTGGACGAACTCGGATTCGTTCGTCTGTAACCCGGTTCCTCGAAAGCGGGTGATCGCCAAGACCGACCACCCTAGACGGGCTGCCACCTCGTGCGGACAACCGTTGCCTCTTTCACGACACCCATCAGTGATACTCACACACTGAAAAGATTTTGCCGTTGTCAAGAAGCCGGGGCAAATACGAGAGCCGCCGAGGGAACGAAAACCCAGCTAGCACCGTGGCACCTTACCCAGCGATAGAGACGCTGGGCCCTTAGTGCCCGTTGGTCGTTCTGGAAGTGGATGCCGGTCCCACGGCGCCGAGAGGGCACTAGTGATGCAGAGAGGATGTATTTGGCCAATGAGGAGATGGGCGCCCATCTTATCAGATGATCAGATAATATGAAGCCATGTCCGCTCGTAGTGGAGCCATCTACACCCGACCTGGCCCACGCTCACCCATCTTTCCGCCCCTGGCGAACTTTTGAGTCTCTTTGCCAGGTTCCAACCAACTAAATAACCCAGAGAGGAACAAAGTCCAAACAACGTTGCGGGGCTTCTGAGCGCCTTGGGCCCAGTGCGATCCCATCAGATAACTCTCTCGGGTGGGCCAACCACACGAGCTGTGGGCCGCTACAGCCAGGCACACCGCACGCCATGGACCAGGGCACATCGTCGCGATCAAAATGCCAGGGTTGTTGGCACCCGGTTTCGTCGGCTCAGCGCGACCTTGGCGGATGAGCCCGCCGGCTGGCCGTTACCTTACGTTTTTTGGTGTTTTGATTCTCCTCGGCATGAAAAGCGGTTGGCTGGGGCTCGGCGCCCAGGTGTTGGGTTAGATCCGTAGTAGAAGATCACAAAGAGCGAGAAACAAGAATTGGCGCAGGCATATATTGAGGGCCGCATATCCCGCTACTTGAGTTCTTTTCTTTTCTCTCTCCCAAGTCACTCCCCCATCACAAGTTTCTTCGCAAACCTTGTGATCCTTCGAGCCTCGAGCCTCGAGCCTTGCTCTCTGAGACCAGACCTCCCCCTTCTCAGACAACTCGTCAAGTTGAGCTTCATTTCCAGAAGGTTCTCATCACCTTCAAGATGGTCTCTGCCAAGTCAGTCACTTTGTTCGGCAGCATGCTGCTGGGCAACGTCATGGGCGCCGACAACATGGGCCCGGCCGCTTTCCTCTGGTAAGCATACCTTCTCCACTGCATCTTGCAGGCTTCAACGAAGATCGGCAGCTAACCAGAATACCATCAGGCCCCCAGACCGTGAGTGGTCTGCCGACGCCGACAACACGGCCCCTTGCGGATCCACCAACGGTCCCGGTGTCCGCACCGAGTTCCCTCTCAGTAAGTCGACATATCCTGCGGAGACTCGGACGACTCTAACATCGAACCAACGTAGTGAATGGCAAGCTTGCCCTTGTGACCCAGGACATTACCCGCTCCGTCCACCTCAGTGTCTCCTACGAGAACGGTACGTGCAAATACAACACCCTTCTTTCTTCCACCCTTCGCCTTGGAAACAAATACCTAACATCCACCACACAAACAGACCCCAAGTCCGTCTCCGACTTCGAGACCTTCCTCGGCCCCAGCGAGGTCGGCAGCCTCGACCTCGGCCACACCTGCGTGACGGTCCCCAGCGCGCCATCAGGAACCGCCGCCGGTTCCAACGCGACCTACCGCATGCTCTACGTCTCCAACTTTGACCAGGACGAGTCCAAGCGCGAGACCTACTACGCCTGCGCCGACGTCACCTTCGTCGAGGTCTTTGCCGCCTCCATCCCCTGCTTCAACGCCACCGTCAGCGACCCCGACGTCGACGTCGACACCACCGTCAACGTCACCACCACCGACTCGGGCGGCAACACCCCGCACACCGCCGCAGACTTCACCGCCACCGGCGAATCCAAGAGCTCCGGTCTCTCCAAGGGCGCCATCGCTGGTGCCGCTGTCGGTTCCATTGCCGGTGTCTCTCTGCTCGCCCTTGCTGGATTCTTCTTCTGGCGCAAGAAGGCTGCCAAGAAGGAAGCTGTCACTGAGCCCATGCAGCAGCGCTGGGATGCCGAGAAGGCTGTCAGTGACACTTCTTCCGTCAACAGCCGTCTCCAGCACTAAGCTTGCCCCAACCCGACTTCAGCGCATGGCGTTGCCTTTGATGGCAGTGTCAACTATGCGCTTAACATAATCATGGAACGAGAGATGATATGATTGACGTATATCATGAAGTAGCAAGAATAAAGGTAGAGATCCCGCTTAATATCTCGCTCTTGATCAACATGTGTCCCTGAATTCGATGCCGATGGTCGTGTTGAAGAAAACAAAAGTGATGTCTTCCTGTTTTGCTGATGCATGTTCTTGATGCAATTAGGCGAGGTTTCTCACTGGACGAGTGCCCCGCACTACCACCCGCTCTGATGCATCCACCTCCAGGCAGCATCCCCAAGGCAACCGCTCCACCGTTGAACTTCAACGGCCTCAGGTAAGCCGCAATTGAAGGGTATAAGTCCTCAAGGCCCTCAATGTGACGGGGTCCGTTGCGATGCCACCCAGCTATTCCATGCACAATCAACTGGTTATATTCAATTCCGCCTGATAACATCTACAACGCAAACTTTCCCACTGAATCATCACCAATTCTCCGTCGCCAACGGCTCCCAATTCTCTTGCCAGTTCACGCAGTGAATTGCCCATCATGAGCCAGCGCAAGCGACAAAAGTCGCCAGACGCGGCGGCGATTGATGAGGAAGAGAGGCAGTATGCTATCGGAGGAACCACACTCGAAGAATTGGACGAGAAGTGAGTCTTCTTTCTACCCTTCCTTGGCCTGGGAGCTGACACGGCCCTGCAGGTACCCAAATCGCCCACGCAATCATTCAAAAACGATGCGCTTTTCGGAACTCTTCCAAAGCCTCTTCAATCCTTTGAACGAGAACAAGAAGCAACCAGTCGGTCGCGGCCCACCTCGCAGCAAAAAGGGACCCCACGGACCACACAAGCTATCGCCGCAGGAACAGAGACGGCACCTCATTGAGCGCTTTATTTCCAGATGGCGAAACGAGGTGGGAAACGACATCTACCCGGCTTTGCGACTCATTCTGCCCGACAAGGATCGGGATCGCGGCGTCTACGGCTTGAAGGAGAATGCTATTGGCAAACTCCTCGTCAAGCTTATGAAGATCGACAAGAACTCGGAAGACGGCCACAACCTCCTTCACTGGAAGTTGCCGGGTCAGACTACCTTCTCTAGACTGGCTGGCGACTTTGCGGGCCGGTGCTTCGAGGTCCTCTCTAAGCGGCCGATGCGGACAGAGGTCGGCGACATGACGATTGCCGAGGTCAATGAGTTGCTGGATAAACTCGCTGCGTCGACGGGAGAGCTGGAGAACCTGGAGGTCTTTGAAATCTTCTACGAGCGCATGAATGCAGAAGAACTTATGTGGTTGATCCGCATCGTGCTCAAGCAGATGAAGGTCGGCGCGACCGAGCGGACCTTTCTCGATCTGTGGCATCCGGATGGCGAAGCCCTGTTTAGCGTGTCGTCGAGTCTGCGACGCGTTTGCTGGGAGCTTTTTGACCCGAGGATACGTCTGGAGCAGGAGGATACGGGTGTCACCCTTATGGAATGTTTCCAGCCCCAGCTGGCACAGTTCCAGATGCCATCTTCCTTCCAGAAGATGGTCGAATACCTCCGGACTACAGAGGAGGATCCCGAGTTCTGGATCGAGGAAAAGTTAGACGGTGAGCGCATGCAGATGCACATGGCCGAAGACCCGAGCGTTCCGGGAGGGCTGCGATTCTGCTTCTGGTCTCGCAAGGCGAAAGATTACACCTACCTCTACGGTAACGGATTGAAAGACGAGAAGGGAGCTGTGACTCGCCATCTGGCGAATGCTTTTTCCGAAGGAGTCCGCAACGCCATTCTAGATGGAGAGATGATTACTTGGGACCCGGAAGTCGACAAGATCATGCCGTTCGGCACCCTCAAAACAGCCGCTCTAGCCGAGCAGAATAACCCCTACAACAACACAGGGCCGCGACCGCTTTACCGCGTCTTCGACATCCTCCTACTGAACGATCAGCCTCTGACCCAGTACACGCTGCGGGATCGTCACCGTGCCCTGGAAAAGGCTGTGAAGGGTGTTCATAGGAGACTGGAGATCCACGAGTACGAGTCTGCGACGACACCCGAGGCCATCGAGCCGCTCCTCCGCAAGGTCGTCGCCGAGGCATCAGAGGGCTTGGTCCTCAAGAATCCGAGGTCAATGTACAGACTCAACAGCCGTAATGACGACTGGTTGAAAGTCAAGCCGGAGTACATGTCTGAGTTCGGAGAGTCGTTGGATTGTGTCGTTATTGGCGGCTACTACGGCTCCGGACACAGGGGTGGCGCCATCTCCAGCTTCTTGTGCGGTCTGCGTGTTAGCGAAAACCATATCCACGCTGGTGCAAACCCCGAGAAATGCTTCAGTTTCTTCAAAGTCGGCGGCGGCTTCACAGCTGCCGACTATGCGGAGATCAGGCATCGGACGGACGGGAAATGGACCACGTGGGACCCGAAAAAGCCCCCCGTGGAATACATCGAGCTCGCCGGCGGCGACCGTCAGTTCGAAAGGCCGGATGTCTGGATCCGACCCAGCGACTCTGTCGTCGTGGAGGCCAAGGCCGCGAGCATCGGCAACTCGGACCAGTTCTCCCTCGGCTTCACCCTGCGATTCCCCCGCTTCCGCAAGCTGAGAACCGACAAGAACTGGGACGAGGGCCTCAGCGTGCAAGAGTTCCTGGACCTACGGCGACGCGTGGAGGCAGAGGCCAAAGAAAAGACCATGAGCGTCGAGAACCGCAAACGCAAGTCAGTAAAGCGCGTCAAACGCGAGGTCGTCATCGCCGGGACGGAGAACATGCCTGCGCAGTTCCAGGCAGATAAGTCCAAGACATTCGAGGGCCTCGAGTTCTGCGTCCTGTCGGAGTCGCTCAAGCCGTTCAAGAAGACCAAGGCACAGCTCGAGACCCTTATCAAGGAAAACGGCGGCCAGGTCTCGCAGCGGGCTGTCCCGCAGTCTGGTATGATTCTCTTGGCGGACAAGAACGTCGTCAAGGTAGCGAGTCTGGTCAAGGAGGGGCAAAAGGGTAGCGGCGTCGACATCATTAGGCCAAAGTGGATTCAAGACTGTCTCGAACAGGCTGATGAATCACTGCTGCTTCCCTACGAAGAGCGACACTTATTGCATGCGACGGAAGCTCTCAAAACTGTTGCACTGCAGAACACGGATATGTATGGGGACAGCTACGCCCGCGACATCAGTCTTGTTGAGCTGCGCGAAGTTCTCAATATGATGCCGAAGAAAGAACCCGATACGGAGCCTTTTAACAAGACGCAATTTCTCAATCAGCTTGAGGAGCGTGGACGCGGGGTAGGCCCAATGAAGGGATCAATGTTTCATCGTTGCGTTGTTCACCTGGTCAACGTTCAAGAAGAATGTGATGAGGACGAGATCAAGATGTTGAAGCTTGGGAACTATCTGACCTTTGGCGGCGCACGCTTGATCAGCGATGCCGAAGACACGGAGACTACGCACGTGGTTGTGGTAGGAGACGGCATCCGGCGGAAAGACGCGGCCGCCGCTATGCGGGAGGAAGTCAGTCATAGGCGTAAGGTTCCACACCTCGTGACTGCGGAATGGGTTGAAGATTGCTGGCGAGAGAAGACGTTGCTGGACGAGGAGAAATATACGCGAGTATGAGAGAAATGACGGTATTGGGTCCGACGGCGGATGAATTGCTTATTATACCCAGGATACATGACACTTTAGTACCAATCCCAGCATACAGAAACCTTTCTATGAGGTGCCATTCATGACCAATCTATGAGGTGATTTGATATCCAAGGCTAGATGAGCAAGCCCAATCACACCCTCGCCGTCATCCTACCCGTCTCAGGTAGCAGCAATCCGGCCCCCTTTTTCATTTATTTTCCAATAGTAAGGAACAACCGATCACCAACATCACCTACACCGGGCTTTAGCATGCCCTTGTCCGTCAACTCGGCGTCCACGCCAGCAATGTAGATGTCCGTCGCGTCGGCCCACTCGCTCGCGGCGCGCTTGACGCCCTCGGCGGCGCCAATGACGGAGAGGACGACGATGCGCTTGACGCCCCACTCACGGAGGGTCTGGATGGCGGCGGCGCAGGTGCCGCCGGTGGCGATGACGGGGTCAAGGACGATGGCGAGCTCGGAGGCGCCGGCGTTGGAGCCGTCGAGGGAAACGTGGTTGGGGAGATTGTTGTAGTATTCTACGGGCTCGAGGGTCGAGGGTTCGCGGTAGAGGCCTAGGTGATGGACTGCTACGGGCGTGGGGAGGATGGTTTGGACGGCTGTTGTTGATATGTTAGTTCTGGGCTTCAGGTTGAACAATAGATGTCTGGTGTTGGAGGGGTAATTACCTTCTACCATGCCGAGGCCTGATCGCAGAATGGGGACGAGGCAGAGGCTGGAGGGGGAGATTGTGGTTGATGTGAAGTCGAATCCTAGCGGGGTAGAATCCTGGGCGAGGAGTGTCAGTCCTGGTGCTTAATTGTAACACGAAATAGCTTTGGAAGAAGGGATAATTACCTTTGATCCATCTGTCGCTTTTGTGGAGGCGCCGAGGGCCTCGTATGCTACCATCAACGCAATATCATGCACCAGCGTCTTCACCTCTTTCGCCGGCGTCGACTGGGACCGCAATTGGGACAGCTTCGCCCGGAGACAGGGGTGCTGGGAGACGTGCACGTTGGCAGGGAGCTCGGGTGTTGAGGAAGACATGGTGTAAATGGGGGTATGTAAAAACGTAAGTATGGAATTAGACACGAATACGCTGAAGCATTGAACGGTGACCAGATGAAATAAAGTAAAGGAGGAATTGTCAAATTTAAGGAAAATGAGGATTGGGAGTTTACCGTCGATATCGACGAGAGAGGTTGGTGGGGAGGCCGGAGCGAGCCACTGAGACCAGCAGGCAGTAGGAGGAGGAGGGGTCCCTTCCTTGTCCTCCTGATCAGCGCCGGTACCTTGAGTGGGTCCTGCATGCGGAGGGAAGCTCTGGATAAGATAAGCCCTTGAAGGTCCGACGCCCAACGCCCGCCCTTTTTTGGAGCAACTGGGGGCTGCCACCAGGTCAACTCCGGCGTCCGGCAAGGCGTTCGGAGCTCGCCGTCATGCATGTTTTAGTTGGAGCCTTTCCATAAGATAGCTGGCAATGCATGGGTGACGAGATATAGGGGATAGCAACTGGCAAGTTATTAGTAACATCTTCTTCCCGACTTGTTGTCCTTAACCTGTCGTCCTGCCTGAAGCTGTTTAGCTCAGGATGTTGGGCCCCTCCATCCCTCCTCGCACTGACTTACCTTATCGAGTTGGAATGTCACCGCCTCGGTGTACTCCGCCTTTCCTCGGTGAGGATGACCCCACCAAGGAGCTCGGGCCATCGGTGAGCGGTGTGTGGTGAGCAAAACCGGGAGTACCGAGATATCCGCCTCTGCCGCCAAGACAAGGTTATCTGGGGATGACGTTCCCGCTACAGCAGGCGTTTTTGTGGCATCTTTTGTTGACGCGACTACTGATCAACCTTCTTTTCCCGTTGACGATATTGCCGATTACCCGGAATTTCCACGATCCCGCAATCTTTTGATGATCGAGACCCGCGCGATTTAAATACCGAACAAGACTACACGAATTCCGGTCATGAATCGAAACGCGCCGACGACGAAATCTAGAGACGGAACTCGTGATGCAAGGCGGAAACGAAATAAGGCACGCCAGCGGTGCTGCCGCGGATGAGAAAGATCTCGCCCAGATGGGTACTACCAGTGGGCAGGCCCATACAAAGAGCAAGAATACACAAAGCGGGCAATCGGTCGGGTACGATGCGCCTGAAGACTATGGCAACCTCGACGAGATGGTCGCCGACCCTGTCGCGCATAAACCCAGGCGGCATCGTCCGGGAAGAGGCGAGAGCCTGGAGGAGATGCGATCGCCTCCGCGGCCCTCCGATCTCGAAATGCAAGCCACAACAACGCCTGACGAGCAAGACGAGCCCGAAACCACAACCTCGAAACCTACAGCACACGTCTCTAGGTTGGCCACGGAGTTGTATACACTCTCATACCTCGTCTTCTTTGCCATTTTCGGCACGATTGCCCGTCTGGGCTTGCAGGCTCTGACACTCTACCCCGGCGCCCCAGTCTCCTTTGGTGTGCTGTGGGCCAACGTCGGCGGCAGCCTAGCCATGGGCTTCCTGATCGAAGACCGCAAGCTCTTCAAGCAGGAATGGGGTACGCCCAACTACCACAGAGAGATCATCAAAGCCCGGCGCCGCGGAGAGCAGGCAGACGACGGCGCCGCCTCCAGCGATCTCGCGGCCGCGAAGAAGGCGCATCTCGCAACCAAGAAGACGATACCGCTCTACATTGGCCTCTCCACAGGCTTCTGCGGCTCCTTTACCTCCTTCTCCTCCTTCATCCGCGACGTCTTTCTCGCCATGGTCAACGATCTTCCTCGCGCAGGTGGCGCGACCCCCGAACCGCGGGCCGGAGGGCAGTCCTTCATGGCGATGATGGCCATCATCATCGCCACTGTCGCCCTAAGCCTCTCGGCCCTCATCTTCGGTGCACATCTCGCCATCGCGCTTGAAGGGATCACCCCGTCAATCCCTTACCTCCTCGGCCGGAAAGTAATGGACCGCTGCGCTGTCCTCTTCGGCTGGGGCGCTTGGCTCGGCGCGGTCCTCCTCGCCGTCTGGCCGCCGCACGACGCCTGGCGAGGGCGCGTTGTATTCTCCATCGTCTTTGCGCCGCTCGGCTGTCTCGCGCGCTTTTACGCCAGTCTGCTGCTCAACGTAAGGGTGCCGGCGTTTCCGATGGGTACCTTTGCGGTTAATATTGCAGGTGTTGCCGTGCTGGGTATGTGTTGGGACCTGGCGCACGCGGGGCTGGGCGGTGTGGTTGGGTGCCAGGTGTTGCAGGGCGTTGAGGACGGGTTCTGCGGGTGCTTGACGACTGTCTCGACGTGGGTTGCTGAGCTGACTGCGCTGCGGCGACGACATGCTTACGTATACGGCCTGGGTAGTGTTGTGGTGGGGTTTGCGGTCATGGTCATTATCATGGGTGCTGAGAAGTGGACGGATGGATTCGCGCCGTTGATGTGTACCCATTGAGCTGTTATGCGGGCTCTAGGCTGTTCATAAGCAGTCGTTCCGACTCATTAAATCGCAAGATATAGAAAGCACATTGAGCATCCATCTAGTGTCTTGATGTTGGACCTCACCCAGCAGTCTGTAGCCGAACAATGAACCTCCTCTACGGCACTTAAATCACGATTAACGTGGCCACGCCCTTCTGGTCTATACAGCATGGCATTCTTGCCTGTATCAGCTCAAATACCTGCCCGAGTTCTTGGCCGGCAATTTGTTCGCGTGATATTCGCTGCCCATATCCTATCTAGGCAAGGTCAGGTTGTAGTCCTCAATTCACGAAGGCAACCACCCTAGCTCGACGGAATACACAGGGATAGCGCCCACCGCCTCCATCAAAAAGCTATGAGGCAGAGAACTCGGAGGGAAGGTATGAGCACCGTCTGAATGTGTCTATGGTCTAGTGATGGATGGTTTTGCATAGTGGTTCCCGCAAGGGTAGCGAGTTCGAGTACGAGTGTGCTCACAAGAATTGGTGGTCCTACGTAATGCCACAGGTAGCTCCTGTTTTTGTACATCTTGCGTAAATATTATGCGTTCCAGTCGTTCCCATGTTACGGCGGATTTCTATTGAATCGAGCTCACCAGTCTGAAAGTCAATTGACGCAGTGTACCACGACACCAAAGCTTGATGAGGAACCATTCGTTGGAATTTCTTGGAGAATGTGTCCTCCTGGTTGCTGGATAACCCCCTTGGCGTCTCTATTGCCATGAGGCCCGCAACTACGCATACCGGAGGTTGAAGCTGCGGATTACACCGAACGGCCCCACATCTGCCGCTCCATCCGGTGGCTGTGGATACCGGCACGCACCGCAGGATTCTGCAAGCATGCCCGGCCTATTAAAACACACTCCTCAGTATAGGCGCGACGTGTATGCCGGAGTCGGAAGAATTGAACGCGATTCTTTGAAAAGTTGAGATTGATCGAGTATGTCCTCCGTCCTAGCGATTCTCTCCGATGAAATATAATGGATGACAAAGCAGGGAGGCAACCGATATCTTAGCGTCACGAGAAAGTTTGACTGGCATCGGCATTGATATTGTCTAACGTGCAGCACCAAGAACTTGGAAACAGCTTCTCGAATCAATCGAAGAGAGAGAAGCAGGACAGGCCATGTGTTTAAATGGTTGGCTCTCATCTGTCAAACTTTGCCTGCGCTATTTACCCTCCAGGCCGCCAAGCCCATTGGGAAGCATAAGAAGGCGCAGTCCTCGCCCTCGTCTGCCAAGAGCACAACCACTGCCAAGATATTGGAGAATTACCACAACAGCAAGCAGAGTCGTTGACAGCTACACCATCTGGCTGTAGCGATCGTCAATCGGCCGCGTTGCTACGTTGAGCACAGCCTCCCATCCAAGTTTGACGATGCTCTTTGCCACGCCCAATCACCTTGGATCTTATCCACGTTGAGATCCAGACTGGGTTTGAGCCCAAGCCGTATCCATGGCCGAAAACCGTGAACCATTCTTTATCGAGAACAGCTTCAAATGAGCTATCGGAGCTTTGCCTTGGCTCGGAGAGTCGATAACAACCAAGAAGCGAGGGGCATAGCCAACCTCTTGGCACTATGAAAGTCGCTGCCTCCATTCTTCTGATCTCAAAACTCCATATAACAAAATATTTGATTGATCAGCGTGCGTGAAATGATCCGCTCTGGTCGTTCGAGGCCTTCAGATATAATAAACAATTGGTTAGTTGCCCCCCAATATGCAGGTACGAGGTACTTATTCACAACAAAAAAGAGTCGTATGTTCAAGATATGTTCCGCATAGACGTGTGTATGACCTTGAGAGTACACGACTAGAGGTATAAGTAATGTGGAGGTGTGCGGCCGCTACCGTTACCCCATATTCGTTTAAATCTAGACGCCAAGGTTCTCCAATAGGACCCTCACTCCATGAACCGAAGAAACCTAGTCCTCGGTCCTTCCTCAGAACAGCCGATCTCGAGGTCTATGGCCAAGATTCACCACCCATGATGGGCAGCAAGGTAAGTAGTCCATCAACCAGGCCCACGTGAACGAGATTTGCGCTTGCTATTCGACATCTTCGTTTACCTGCGCGAGTGCTTTATCTCGTCAAATATCCCCTATATAATGACCGGGTGGAATGTTTATCGAGACATTTTAGACACTTATGATACGATATACCGGGCTTCGTTTATACAAGTGTAAGGTGTCTCTGCTTCAACTGTCGACCTAGCAAGGCAAATCGAAACGTATATACGCTCTCAGCCCGCCATGGCCATCTTCAAAGGCTTCGTCGAGAGGCTCAAGTCTTTCAGTCCACAGGAAAGAAGAGCCATATTCTTCTACATCTGCGGTATCATGCTGTACAAGTTCGGCCTTGAAGCGTTTAACGGGTCAATCACCGCGCTCGCCACGAACCGTTACGACTACGAAAGCGACACTAGGGGCACGCCATCCCGCACTTTTGAACGACTCGGTCTCCTCCAGGGACTGAACCAAGCCACGCAGTGTGTCGGCTCCATCTTAATTGCACCTCTCATCAAACACTACCGGACGAAGAATGTTCTCTCAGCAGCCATCGTCCTCTTTGGTCTGATGACGGCAATCCTGCTCATCCTCGATGCTGCGACGGGGGGTACTTTTGTTCCAGAAGCGTACCGAAAGAAGCACCCCAAAGATGAATGGTCTTACTACGGAGATTACAACAACGACGCCATTATACCCATCTACACGGTCACGGGCATCGCGTATGGCATGGTTGAGCTCATCCGCCGCGTTATCCCGCGAGATATCGTCGGAGGGAACGTTCAGAAACTTCGTCAAATGGACAGTTTGGTACACATTTTTTACGAGGTCGCCGGTACATCAGGGGCCTTCGTCACAGCGCTGGTCCTCATTCCCAATCTCGGCAATAATCGCTCCTTCGTCATCACCCCAATCTGCTTCTCTCTCGCGGCAGTTCTGTGGTTCTTTGTCGTGGACGGCAGCCACGACCGCAACGCCCTCGCGCGAGCTGAAGCCCGCAAAAGCAATTACTTAATCAATATTAGCAAGGGCTTCCTCCTCTTCTTCGAGTCCATATGGGTCGGCGCCAAGATCCTGTTCACCTCGACGAGATTCGTCTGGCTGGTCCCGGCATACGGTGTAGCCCTTTATGGGCACCGATATCTCGAAAATGGCATCGCACCCCAAGTGGCACGACGGTACCTGGGCAACTCGGCATGGTCACAAATCATGGTCGGCGGCTCTAATTTTGGTGAACTCCTGGGTGCGCTGTTCGTCTTCCTGTTCACGAACGTGATCAAGACGCCCATTCCGTGGCTTCGCTTAGATGCCCTGATGTTGCTCATTGTTTGGTACATCCCCTATTGGTACCCGCCCTCGGGGCAGGTCGGCCAGGCCTGGATCGTCGCCGCCACATTTTTGCCAGTTTCGTTCGGTTGGGCCGCGGGAGACGTGTCTCTGGCCGCTTTTATCCAGGCTTCTCTCGCCAGGCTAGAGGACAAGGAGAACAGGGTTTCGCCTCTCGGGGCGGTTATGGCGTTCTTGTATTCCTTCTACATTGTCACATATGCGATTGCCGGCACCTTTCTCGGAAGATACATCGATGGCGTGTACAACCGAACAGGATCAGTGCGAGAGGCGCTGGTGAATACCGCAGGAGTGCACTTCACTGTCATCATGGTCACAGTGTTTGCATCGACGTTTATTCCCAAGGGTTCTCGGTGTTTCAACCCCGAGATGCTGGATGACACGAAGTTGGACGAGGACATCGAAGAGTGCCTACCGTCGCCATCTGACAAGGATATCAAGAGCGATGTTGAGCTGAAAAAGGAGGCGCCCGTAGTCGTCTTTTGATGATCGAAGACATGGGATCTGTAGTGTTCTGAGAGTGTTCAATTTCCGCGGCTTTATTTTGGACTAAGAGAGTGTTGTTATTTGATGTCACAGGGACCGAATCAGCTTCTTTGAATGGATTCCCAGAGTGCAACGTTGCTAAGTTCCACAAATATTCAACTCATTCCAAAAGAAATGTCACTTGTCGTGGATGCAACGTATTTGTAGCCTTGCCCTCATACAAAAATTCATATTAAGTTTAGGCACCCGTCCATCCAAGATTACAGACCTTGACGGCAAGGAGAACTCTCAATTCATATTACCCTTGAGAACTCAGTCCCTTCCGCCTTTGCTTCAGAGGTCAGGCATAAGGCAAGTAGGCTGTTCTACCCAATTACATAAATTGCAATGACGTGGACTGCGGCAAATGTACCCGGCGCTTAGGGAGTTGTCTCATCCTCCAGTGTCTGCTAAGAAACGGAACTCAGCTCCACTCACCTGTTTACATCTTTACCATTTCGCTTGTATGCTCTTACAGTTCGGCCATTTTTGCCTGAGATTGAGAGTTTGATCTCAAAGACGTTTGTAATACTCCGAGTCTCCTCAATGACGCAGTTAAGTCGGCCACTCCGTGGCATTGTCATCGTCTTGTATCAAAGCGTCTCTCGGCAGGAGGCCTCTACGAAAAGAGGAAAATTAGCGATTTTGCGATGGACCTGCAAGTGAGTGTGGTTCTCTCCTTGGCCATCAAATCAGGGCAAAACCAATCGCCTCCCCAGTATCCACGAAGTTTTACGCGATCGGCAATCCCCAACGTCAAAGGTCGAAGGCGCATTAATATGGAACCCCTGAGCTCTTGATGGGCTATCAAGAGCTCGGCAATTGCCACCGAATCTCGGCGCAGGCTAAAACTAAGACAGATGTTTCCCTGCTTGCGAAGTTCGGGACTGAGCCTCGTGGTTGCGGCTGATTCGGTTCCGTGCCCGAACTGTGCGAGAATGAGGCAGGGGGTCCAATCATTCGGGGGTTAGGCCACGCAGCCTCTGATTCTTGACCTGTCACTCTGGCAGGTCTCGCGTGGCAAAAAAGACCCTGTGGAGAAGTTTGAAGTCGACTAAGCATACCGAAAAGGGTGATGAACGCTATGGGCGCCGACCTGCCGTGCCTGTCAATTAACCCACTTGAAGAACAATGTTTCGCTTCAGCTTTCGTAACTGGGTTCTTGCGAATAACGGGCAGGATATCACGAGAGGAAAAAGAAAAGATTGCATACGTCAAAGCGCGCGTAGGCACACAAAAGGGACCAATGTGGCTGTGTCTTCACCGCGTGTTTCGATTGTTTTTCCCGCGTTCGGATGAGAGGTGAGCAGGATGGAGCGGCAGCGGCAATGGCGATATTTCAAGAATTTGACTGGGGTCCATACTGGATATCATTTGTTGACTGTTCCTCCGGGTCGAGTCCCATCCCGTGGGGTGCCTGAATGATCTACGTTCATGGTCCCGTTTCGCAGGCATCTCCCTGCTTCAAATCTCAACCATCCCAACCCCATGTCAGCCCAGGCTCTTCGTCATTGCGCCTTTTCTGACAGATTGAACAAATAGTCACATACTTAAGGAGTAGTCAACATGCTGTTGAGGCATGCAGCCAAGCATCACACGGCGACCACTCGATGGTCGCCGTCCTACACAGAGGAGGCATGCTCCTTGGCCCGTCCGGGCCCTTCCGGGAAATTGCTTGATGCCGGCTTTGACAGGGATTCAACCCACCCGCGCTCGCCAACGTGGAGTTAGCGTCTGCTGAAAACTTGAGAGTGACAAGCCTAGTGGAAGAGCTGGGGATGAAGGCTGCCACAGATCCTTGCCGGGCCATCATCTCTGGGTCTCACGGCCTGACTAGCTCGCTAGTGGAGGATCATCTCGAATTTTGGCCCACCGGCCTGAGCTCTGTAGCTTTGGCATAATACCACAGAGTTATCATATCTTCAGCACCCAACAGCACCCCCCAAGGAATCCCCCAAAGTGAGAAGTGATATCCCACCCTCAATCACTCGGCAGCCCAGGCTGCAACGAAATCTGTAAGTTTCAGTGCTGATTGGAGAAGACGGGAGATATCCCAGATGATCCCGGAGATCCGCCCTCGTTCGCAAGCTTTTCTCGAAGAGGGAATTGAAATCCGCATCTTGCGTGGCATTCCGCGTCGCACCCCCGATCCCGATTCCGAGTTGTATCCGGGGCAAGGACTGTCGTCAGTCGCCGGAACATCTCTGGGCACGGCCTCTCGATCCCGGGGGAACCACCACAAGTCCCGTGGAATCCCACTTACCGCCAGTACGGATATGGCACGGCTTTCAAGAGATATGAGACGTCTTAGCTAGTTAGTCTGGTTTAAAGATTGATAACGAGCACAGATTCGAGACCGGTCGATACCAAACAGTTATCTACCATGGAACTACCATGGGAAGAACAAATCAGAGGGGAGAAATTGGGCCCCTAGGGCAGCAAGACACGCGGATCCGCCGGCCGGGCCACCCGTAGGAATGGCGATCCGTCAATCATCTAAACTCTCTTGACAGCCCCATCAGCAAGTCATACCAAGGGCATGGCGGTAGGTAGTCGGCAAAACGGTGAAGGCAGAGAGGCAGCCTTTGGCGGAAAACAGCGGTTTTGGGCGGATCAGAAAAAGCAAAGCTGAGTCCTGGACTGCAGATGATCTCTTCACTAGTTTTTGGTGCTGAACCGAAAACTCGAATGATTCTGTGAGACAGAAGACACTGTGACACTTTTTCATCCTCTCACACTAAGCCCTAATATGAAACTGTGAGAGGAAATGCTTGCTACCCAAGCCCGTAGATCACATCGGCTAGACTAGGGTTTGTGCAGTCCGTATTGGTCACGAGGGATGCAATCACTAGGAACCAAGGGCCAAGATCCTCGAAGCACATCCAGACTGCCCCCGCTTCCAGCTTGGGCCAAACTCTAATGAGGTTCTGTAGGGTACGCTACAAATTACCCCATGCTTCCAGACATCCCCAGTCAACTTCTGGATATCCCATGCAGCGACCCACGACGCCCATGCCTTATCAAACGGCACAGAAAACTTGTAATACTCTGTTTCCTATCCGTAATGGCGACATCTGAACGCAGGGCAAGGGAAAGCTTCGTCGCCACTCGCAACAACGGAGCCCCCGCAGATGTCGGGCTGCATGCCACACCTTCACCGGAATGACGAGAACTGAAATGATCTCCAATGCTTTGTCTTGAGCAGCCCTGGATGTCCAGGGGGTTTTCGCTCTGAGCTTGGACCATCTCCCAAGGATCCAACGACGATGCTACACTGCGGCACGACTATTTTGGTCTAGACACTGAAAGGCATCCTGCAAGCCTGACCGAGGATTTTCCACCTACATAATGAAAGCTTCACGCTAAAAGATGCGATGATGCCCCTTCTCTAAAGTATGGGTGTCAACGGATACGATTCAGCTACTAGGCCGAATCTCCTTCAGACCGCTACCTTCCTGATCTTTCTATTTGACGGTGTCATTTACAGACACACGCCCCCAATCCAAGCTAAAAAGTCACCTTGCCGTTTACGCATCTCTCTGCATCTTCAAGTCGCAACTTCTTCAACAAACGACGTACGCTTTGATTCCACTTCCATCATACCGGTGTAGTCTATCACAGAACTCCAGGTTATGGGCTTCGCCAATGCGCGCTTATAACATCCACTCACCTTAGTTCGTTATTAGACGAACCGTCGGAGCCGAAACTCGGAAACAATCAACCCGAAAGAGGTGTCTCCCTCTGTTTAACTGGCCAGCCAACCTTCACCATCAGCAACCCAGAGGCATTGCCCGCGAGGAAAATGGAAATCACTGAACTTGTCAACAACAAGGAGCGCTTCCGTCGCTTCTACTGCAGTTGGAAGACCTGCGAGAAGGTAATGTCTATTGCTTCCCGGAACCCTCAGTGCGACCAGAAGGTTATCAATCTCTGAAGAGTATTATACTTACCTACGTATTCCCACAGGGATTCAACCGCAAGTCGGACCTTATCAGACATTTCCGAATCCATACCAATGAGCGGCCGTATCCATGCCCAGCACCTGGCTGCGAGAGGAGTTTCATCCAAAGAAGTGCATTGACTGTACACCTCCGTACGCACACTGGTGAAAAGCCATACGAGTGCCAATATCCTGGATGCTATAAACGGTTCGCAGATGTGAGTGAATCTTTGACATAATCAAGAATGGAATTTTGACTCTAACAATCTCAAGTCGTCGAGTTTCTCGCGTCATCGTCGGGTGCATTTAGGCAAGCGTCCGTATACATGCGCTGTTGAAACCTGTCGTAAGAGGTGAGTAATAACCTTCGACTTCCGCAACCATATGGACTCCAGCTAATAGAGAATCAGTTTCTGTCGCAAGGTGGCTTTGATTCAACATCACAAGATCTACCACGATTCGACGTCCGGGGAGGAATCCGACGCGTCTTTGGAGGAACTTACCAACACTTCGAAAGACGACAGCCCCATGACGAGTCCGATTTCAATGCCAGAGCATGTTAATAACGATACGACGAGCCCCACGCAAACGATAGCGGACCGTCAATCTTCCCCTGACTACATGCATCACACGACACGCCAGCTCAATAAATCGAATGAGCTGTTTTACGAGAGCCAAGCCAGTGAGCAATTGGCATTCCCGACCATCCAACCGGAATACGAGTACGAAGAGCCACAGGGCTTCTATCAGGACCCTCTCTACTCGAGCTGCAATGAGGATGTCGTATATCAACGGCCAAATCCCTCCTGGAACTTCTATCCGTCTCCCCAGTACTCAACCTGCGGGTGCAACCCACATCCAGCAAATGTACCTTGGAGTCCGGCGGTCTTGGCTGGCAACGCAGAGGTCGGCAACGGGACTGGATACCTGCTTGCGCAAGATCACGCGCCTTCCATGGTCGGCTTCCCTCCAGCTATTATACCACGCCATGCCCAGAATATTCAGGAGGCGGAGTGGCCGAGAGGTCAGGTGTGGTACAACGACGGGATGCAAATGTCTCCCGAGTTTGGCCCGACCAGAATGACAGACTCTTACAGATTCGACTGAATCATACATAATAATTCGCGAGCCAGTCACGCATGGGTTTTTGGTCGGTGGTCATAGCACAAAGTGCGCTGCTTTTCACACACTTGATTTATATGAGCGAACTGTTCCATCTTAGAGCACAAATCTATCTATGTAATAATCGAAAAAGCAACAAAAGAATACAAAGAATCATATACGCGAACCGGTCTATCTCTTTGCGCCTTAACGTGATGTCAGAATTCCATTCAAACTCGGCTGATCTTGAAGCCGCCTGGAACCCTGTACTGGAAGAAGCCCTCGGGGTCATACTCCTCCGCAACTTTTCGGATGTGCTCCACATTGGCTTTTCCGTAACTTCCAATTGCATCTTGCCTAGAGTCCGCATAGGGAAGGTATCTGAGCTCAGTGTCGCTACCAACTGACTTTGAGAAGTCTTCAATTCTCTTGTTTGCGGCTGCAACGTGCTGATAAACCCGCGGGAAGAGCTCTTCGCTGTTTGATCCTAGTAGAGTCACTCCCATGACGAAAAGAACCTTGTTGCGCGAGTCTCGCTCGAGTCCGAGCATGTTGCCCCCCTTCTGCACGCCAATATCGGCAAAGTATGACGGGATTGGCTGGAAGTCGAGAATCGTGGTAAAGTTCTTTGGTCCGAGGAGAGCCTTCATGTCTGCGACGAGGCCCTCATGCTGTTCGATGCAGTACCGCAGGACTCTTGGATCGTTAACTGCGGTCAAAGCCCCAGCTCCAGCGTTTCTAGGAGGAAAATCATCAGCAAATCTTGAATTCGTATCAATGTGACTAGACGTATCCTGATCATTCAACTCACCGATTCTTGCCGGACAGCGCGGTACTGTTAGCAGCCTCGACAAGCGTCACCGACTTCTCCATAGTCGGTGCTGACGTCGGGATGCGGTCGAAGGCGTCGAATGCTGTACTGTTGGCCTTGTTCATGGTGTTGACCTTAGTCGCCCTCCAAATGCTGGCTTCGGTTTCTGGATCGTAAGTGACGACAAGGAGCACCGCATTGTCCTGGAACGACCGGTCCAAATCGGCGAAACGAGCAACCGCATCCACGAGCTCACCGGCGTGCTCTCGGCTAAAGGTCTTCGTCTCCATGTGCAAGTTCTCAGCCGGAAACGCTGCGAGATCGAAGCGAGTGACGATACCGAAGTTGCTGCTGCCTCCCTTCAGAGCCCGCCATAGGTCCGAATTAGCCGACGCGTTGGCATTGACGATCTCCCCGCTCGCTAGGACCACCTCGTAGTTGACGACACTGTCACAGGCGAAGCCCGTACGCCCCGTGTACCACGAGATGCCACCGCCGAGAAGAAGTCCACCCACGCCTACGACAGATTCTCTTCCGCCCGTCACTAAGACTTCGTCCTTTTCTAACGCGGCGTACACAGCACCCCATCTCGCCCCGGTCCCGACGTGTGCGACGTTGGTAGCTGCGTCGTACGTGGTGGTGTTGAGGTGGGTCAAGTCGATGGTCACACCGTCGACAATGTTGTTCTGATTATCACCCCCGTGTCCGCCGCTGCGGATGGCCACATGCCAGTCTCCGGCACCATCACCGGCGGATTGAAGAGCGGTAAGAGTTTTGGAGACCTCAGCGGCGGTGCTCGGAAGAACGAAGCACCAAGGCTGTTTTCGGGTGGAGATAGCGTAAGAGCCGTTCTGAACGAGGGTTTGGTAGAGGGGAGAAGACGGAAAGTGAATGACGTGGGATAAGTTGGCGGCCACGAGGGCGTCACACTAAACACAGATTAGTCGAGGATGATCGGGGTGCTTTACTTGGGGAAGGGTTGCGGACTGCAGGGAAGCCAGAGGGGCCTTGGGTGCCGTTATTCGCCATCATTTGTTGCCCTTGCGCACCGCTAAACAGCAGTAGCAGTGTGGCAGTCGCAATGCCTGCTGACGATAGGGATAGGTGAGAAAGCATCATGATGAGTTCGAGAGCTTCTGGTATAAGAGGTTTGATTAAGGTGGAGTGAAGTTTGCTGTAAGTTGCATGAAGGCTTTCTTGTCCCAACTTACGGGAGAATGCTTTCTATTTATGACGATTCTATTAGTCTTGTGTCAATCCGAAATTGATATTGCCACCTACAATGTTATGGAGGAGGATCATCGTGAGCTTGCACAGCCATCTAGCAAGTTGGGATCTGCGCCCTGGACTGGTGAGCTAATCGCTCAAAAGGCCGTGATGATATATTGGCGCTATGAGTAGCCTTAGAGGAAAGATATGCTTTGATGCTTTCGAAATACCTCGACAAGCATCATATTCAAGTTATGTGTAGAAGGGCATTTTTACGCGTAATTTTGTTACTAGCTCACAACTAGCTCTTACTGCCACGTGCATTTAGGCTACATAGGCTTGAGGCTTTGTGCAGATCAAGAGAACTGAAGACTATTAAAGCTTACGTGCATCATCTAGTCTGCGGACTAACGTGTAGTTTACTCATCGTAGGCTCTTTCTACGACTATGATGCCAAGCTAGCTTTTCTTGAAGCCTGTAGTACTACAGGGTCTAGACGCAATCCTTCAGGATCCAAGAACGCCCCACGCCAAGCCTGCGAATTTACGCGTATTTCTAGAAGAGCACTTCACGAACCATTGCCAACGTCCGAAACACATAGAGAGAAAGAAATATTTCCTGATATCGAATATCGATAGAATGAGCTTCGGAATGTCTTCATATATAGAAAATTACCCACGTGCGCGCGTTATATGTAGAACTCGGCACTAGGCTATGGTGAGGCTTAACGAAATACGCGTATTTTTGTACACTCAATCCATCGTATTGCAGAGACGTTCAGCAGAAGTAGTCAAGTCAAGGCTGTTCCCCCAGTCTCGGAACTAAAACCTCTTTAGAAAAAAAAGAGGCGACAAGAATAGGATTAATGGAGCTGTTGCGGAGGATCCAGTAGCTGCGTCGCCATAAGCGGCCGAACAAATTGCCGACATCATCCATTTATGATTTGTGACCTCATAAAAAGTACAACGTCCTCACATGGATGGACTTTATTCGCCTTAGTCCTCCCTACGCGTCTCAAAAACGTCCCCGATCCTCATAATCTTCAGCCTATCCCAGTCCAGAAATTGCGCATTATCCTTCCGCAACCTCTCCTCGACCTCCCCAGAGTTGGTCACATCGAAAAACGCTTGCGCCGCCTCCTCATTCTTGAACCCAATTTCTACCACTGCGTCAGGCTCCTCTCCGGTGCTTTTCCCGATGAGGACAGTTGGCTCGTCCTTTGGCGATCGTTCAATGTACCGTCTCGAGTGCAGGGAGGGGAAACGGGATCCGGTGAGTTCTCGGGTGAGGGGTATGTGTATGTACTCGTAGTGATCTCTGAACTCAGCGTGTGTGATATCCTTTTTGCGGTAGAGAAAGAGGACCAGGCGATAATCCATTTTTTCGATGGTGATAGAAGAACAAATGGGCTGGGTGTGACGATCTCTAGGATTGATGTACCATGGGAATTGTATCCTATGCGACGTTGAGGTCTAAGGAAGATGTTGTTCAGTCAAAGGCTAGTTAGGCGGGACGAGAGGTCACTTGAGGACAGCGCTGAAGTTTAAAATAACGTCGATGGCACACAGTACACTCAAGGGTCCAGCTTGTTCTCGGTCCGAACACTGTCAGGTCCGAAGAACCACCAGGGCCTGTCGACACGTAGCTGAGAAGAGAATTTTCAACATCCAGGACCACAACTTTTTGGACAATAATTCAGATTCTCCTTACTCATTTGTCTTTCCAAAAGCTTGATTCTATCTGACGCCTCATCCAGCCGGCAAATATATACACCGTGGTCACTGCTTTGCCACGAGTCGCTCAAGGAATAAGCTTTCCAGGCATGCCGTGATCCGAGTCAGTGGCCGACGCACATTCTCGACATTGTAGTTTTGCTATCAAACATATCCACATCGTATGAAAAAGACTGTATCGTAGTTACTATCGAGTTTGAAGTATTATATGACATATGAGGTCATTGGACGCTTAATTTATACGAATGGTCAACAAGGACCTGGTACCGTAACTCCGAATCTGGTAATATGCAACGCCCTCATTAATCTTCCAAGCCAGATCTATACCAACGCCATTACTTTAAAGACAAGCCACAAAGATTTAGTTACGGTTGTTGACAGGAGGAACCTCAACGGAGGCGGGGTCGCCCTTCTCGATATCCTCGGCAACCTTCTTAGCAGAACCCTTGTTGCCGACGCTGTTGAGCCACTTGTCGAGCTTGTACTGATCGACGGCGCGGAAGCCGTTCACAGCAGGGGGCAGGACCTTGGTGCACTCGGTGAGCTGGTTGATATTGTTGACTCCCAGAAGAGAGAGGCGGATGTATTCACGAGCGTAGTCCTATCAGGCAAGCCATGTTAATACCCTACTTCTAGCGCACAAGTTACAGGGGGAGATCATCGTACCTCGTTCCAGTGGTGCTGTCCGCCGGGGCCAGCAAACTCCTTGAACTCCTTGGCCGTCTCGGGGTGCTGGGAGATGGCAATGTCGCTGGGGAACTTGAACACGCGAGGCGGCGAGTTGGAGCTGAGCGTCTCCTTGTAGTAGAGCACGTCCCACACGCCGGGTGTGCTGTCCTGGGGGTCACCAGCGCGGGTGGTGTTGACAAAGTTCTGCTGACTGGTGGTGTGCGCGCCGAGCAGGGCGACGAGACCGTGCGGGCCGATGGTCTTGTCGCGGAAGAGCTGGATGAGCTGGTCGGCCGGCTGGAAGGGGCTCGGGAGGAGGCCGTCGGGGGAGCCGTTGGCGCTGTCCTTGCGGCCGACGTAGGACTTGATGCGCGGGCCGAGAGGGCAGACTACTGTTGCGACATTTGCACCCATCTATTTGTATGCTTGGTTAGCAATGATCTGCTTCACAGTAAGGAAGTATGTTGTTGATCAGTGTCTGGGAACGTACCTGGATGAAGTCGCCCATGCCAATGTCCCAGCCCATGCCCTTATACTTGCCGTATAACTCCTTGAACTTGACAGCAACATCCTGCAGACCGCGGTTCTCGAAGCGGTCAATCTCTCCAGGGGCAAGAAGGATACTGCCATCAGCGCCCCCACCCTGTGACGCCGTAGCCTTGGACCACGTTCCGGCGTCGTGGAAGCCGAGGCGGACGGCGGCGCGGGCCAGACCCGTGCAGCGGCCCGACTTGCCGGCCATGAACTGGTACATGTCGTCGGCTACGTAGCGCCAGACGCAGCAGGTATCCTTTTTGCACTTGTCCGAAGTCAGGTCGGGGACCTTGCTGTATCTGTCGTTGGACTCTGGGTCGCCTTTGCCCTGAAGCATCCTCTTGATGTCCTTGCCGACGGGGGTGAGGTCCTTGTCTTTGAGGGTGACGAGGTCACCGAGGAGCTCGTTGGAGTCGCCGGCGTCGCTTTTGCGGGCCATGATTTCGGCCATTTGCTCGCCCATGCCTGGGTAGCCCATGGTCCCTGGGAGAGACACTAGGGCTAGGGAGGTGGCGAGGACGGATGTGAGATGCATGATGATGATGATGATGAAAGTTTCTTGGATATCGACGGAAGCGAATGTGCTGAATTAGAGAATGGAATTGAAGTTGAAATAGCGAATGACAATGACACTAACGGTCGTTGGAAAGAAGGGAAAGGGATAGAGAGGAAATGACTTGATGGAGAGGAGATGATGCTGGAGATGGAAGCCGGACATCATGGCCTTATATCATCTTCGTTCGTTTCTTGGCAAGGAGCCATTCATCATAGCATGGTCTGCCAGAACTAGGCTTGTCCAGCTTTCTTCCATGAGGCTCCCGGACGTTTACTCTCTCCAAAAGAGGGCTCGCCTTCTTAGCGTGCATGGCTCCTTCGGGACAAGCCCTCTGGTGTGAGAGTCTAAACAGATACCGACAACCTCTAGTCAGATCTCACGACACGAGTAGCTCGATGCCTCGGATCCCGGGTACCTGTCGTCAACTCTCCAGACGCCTGCGCTGCTGTGCCAGCTTGGTCCTGTGGCGTGTGATACTCAGCCCTTTGGGAGGAGGATCGAGGGAACAGAAAAGCATGCCACCCCGGACTTGAAGACGGGACAACGAAGGAACAAGAAACGCGATGCCTAGCATTTCTTAGGCCTAGCCTTGGGCCTCGGACGGCCCATCAGTGATCACCACCGCACCGTCCGCCACCGGCATCAGCAGATATTCCTCGATAATCATTCGCCGAAAAGGTGGTCGGTCTGACGGCACAGGGGAGGGAACCAGAGGACTGGAATAAGGACACCCACCCATGCACCGGAGCTGTAATGCACGCTAAGCCGGCTCTAACAATAGACTCACATACATGTGGCATATGGAAAAAGCATCTACAAGTACAGATGCGGTGCGCCCCACCCCGAGGTGTAAGTCCGTGGTCCCCGCGTCCACCGGCCGTGTCACGGTGCGCAGACTCGCCGGTGACAGGGGGCGTTGACCTCTCGTATCGCATGGCACTAGACACAATGGGAAACGCCATGCCAAGAACGACGGTGTGGGATTGGATGGTGAACGTTTAAGCTTCTTGTGTTGGTACACGGCGCCAAAACAGAAAGACGGAGCTAGATCGCCAGGGCAAAAGGGGCCTTTCCTTGTACTGCGTACTCTGGAAGAGCTAAGAGAAGGAAGAACAAGCTTGAAGAGAAAGAAGGTTGTTCGTGAAAGCCGTCAGACCATGGCAGAAACAAGCTAGGCACGACAGTAACAGACAGACCCGAGAGGCCGTTGCCTAGGCTGCGATGGGCGGTGCGTCGCGACTCGCGTGGCGCCGTCCGCTGAGCCAAGATCAACAGCTTGCTGGACTTGGTTTCCCAGGGCCGCTCGGTGTTGTCGTCTCGCTCTTACCCATTCATTCCTTCTCCTTTCCCGCTTGACGCTATTGAGCGCCGCAAATGCGCTGGCAGGTCGGTCTGCGGTTCTTCGATCCTTACCTTTACCTTTCTCCTGATTGGGACGAGGTCCCTGAAGAGGCGATATCCGATGTTGGTCGGTGAACCGACCGCTCGGATGAAAATGTCAGTTCTGCACATATACGAGCATCTGCAAGTCGCCCATCGTTATATGCTCAATACCCCTCTCTCCATCCCCCACTGGCTGGGTGAGAGGGATTGAGCACTGAACAGAATGAGGCACCTGAGAGTCTGTGTTTCTTTCCTTCTCGTCGGTCGCCCGAGTTTTTGGCCTGGTGCTACCGCGCCACGAGGGAATCGATGCCTCCCATCCATCAAATCCAGCACAGAAGCTTCCAGAGCACGGTGCCTCATGCTTGTTCAACCACTGCTGCGGCCCTGCGAAGGATCAAGCACGATTTCGGACGAGCCTTCATGCCCCCCCCCCCCCCCTTTTCCATCATATCGCGAGCCTTGTCGACGCAGGTACCGCTGCTGGCTTGAGTTCAGCTTGTTTGACTGGCGTTCGTTTCTATGCCGACCCGGTCTCGAGTTTGTTTTCACTTCAATCCAACCAGGTACGAGAGAGCTGTGTTCGTCTCTGAAGGATTCGTTTACGAGGGAACTTTCAAACGCAGTAGCGATGAAATTCAACACTCATGCGAACCATGGGATTCTGAGTTGTTCGGATGAATGAAGTCTGGCCATGTTCATCAGAAGACATGAGAGGAGGGGAAAGAAAGGAAGTTTTGGTCAACTGGAAGAATGTGTCCCAATCGGGCCTGACCTATTTTCAGCTGTGGCGCACGGCAGTCCAGCCGCACCGTTTCCTGCTGACTTTGCCTTCATCTCATTACATAAGGTAAGAAAAAGGTCACTCATTCATATTGAGTCGCCGCCCTCATCTAAACTCATTCGCTCACATCTTCTCTCCCATCTTCAGCCCACTGAGTGAGATAAGCTTACTTTTTTGACCCCAAGAATTAATCCTGCAGAGTGCTGCATATGCTGAGATGCGCTGGGAACCTAGCTATTGGGACGCATTGGCTTGGCTGCAGACGCAGCATCTCGAGCTGCGTCGCCGGACCATGGAGACTAACTAAGCCCCCCTTTTCTCACTGCCAAGCCCGCTACTATTGATCTTGCTAACTCGTTAGAGAGAATGAATGAGTTCAGCTGTCTAAAAGTCTCATGACAGACAGTTGACACTTGGGAGATCAGAGGCAAAATCTTTTACTGGAATGGTGACTGGAAAGTTTTGGGATACATTAGACTTCTAGACTTGGAGACTTTCTTTGGGGTCGCATTCATCGGCATCTGGAGAATGAAGCAAAAACACACCTCAACCCCGGCGTCGATCACGGGCAGGTTACATCCTTCTTTCACCCAACCCATGAAGCTAGGCTGCATTTGGTCAATGCAAAGTAGGTGAGTTACAGGTGGCGGTCAGCATCGGTGTCAGGGGCCAAGCAGGCCGGGCCATAAATGCAATATTGGGTTGGGAGCTTTCAGGTCAGGTCGGGTCAGGAAATATTCGTATTATCCCATTCGTACCGTTATTGACACATAGAAGAAGAAGAGCTGCTCAGTCTAGCCCAAGTACAAACAAGGGGAGGCGGCCAATGAGTTGGACCCCCCATGCCAAAAACAAAATTCATTACCAACCAAAAACTTTTCCTTTTTTTGCGGTTCGATGACAATCCGGGAATCTTCAGCTTCTTCATTCCTCATCGTCCTCCTCAGCAGCAGCCCCCTTCTTGGCCTTCGCCGCGGCAACCCACTCCTGCGCCTTGGCCATCACCTTGTCCCGGCCCTTGGGGCTGATCTTCTCCTCCCAGTCGGCCCACCTCTTGAACCACTTCATCGCCTTCTTGGGCTTCAGGCCCTTGGCCTTGGTACCCCTCTCAAACACATCCCGGATCGCCGTGGCGTCCGGCTCCACGGCCGCGATCTCGAGGTCCGCCAGCTGGTTCCACAGGTCGAACCGCTTCGGCCACGTCGCCAGGATTGTCTCGAACGTTGTGCGGCCGCGCTCCGCGTCGCCGTTGGGCGACTTGAACTCGAGGGCGCCAAAAGAGGCCATCAGCTGCGCTGTGTGACGCTCCTCGAGGGCTTGAGTCGCGCGGGGTAGGAGGGCACGCGCGCGGTCGGGCTCGTTCATCGTCACGTGGAGGAAGTGGGCGTAGTTCTCCCACACCTTTGGTGACTTTGACTTGAACTTGGCGACCAGTGATTGGAAGACATCATCCGCTTGCTGTATGGATGTGTTAGTAACGTTTGACTTGAATGGGCTATTGGCACTGCTTACCTTGAGCTTTCCGGACTGAATGTAGATGCTGGCCAAACGCTCGTGAACCTCCTGCTCGTCGTTGTACTGGCAGGCGCGCTTGAAGACCTCCTCGGTGGAAGCCTTGGTGCCGTAAGCAACCTCCAAGTTGAGGTAGGCGATCCAGACGTTGAGCTTCTCAGTCTGCTCCCGGATGTTGATCGTTTTGATGGCACGTTCAGCAGTCTCGCGAGCCTTCGACAGCTCGCTGACCTTCATCTGCAGAGCCATATACTCGATCCACAGCTGGGATGAGTCGGGCTGACCCAGCAGGAGACGCTCGTAGTCGGTGGCGGTTTGCGGTCCGTGGGCATCAAGATCGGCTGTACGATCAATCTGGATTTCGCCACCCTTCTTCTTCTCCTTCTTTTCCGTCGTCTTTGACTTCTTTGATTTGGCCTTTGACTCGTTTTCTGAGTCGTCAAACGCGTCGCCAGTCCAGTCGTACTTGCCAGAGCTGAGACCCTTGCTAGCCGTTGCGTCTTCGTCCATATCCACGTCGCTGTCCTCATCCTCCTCTTCGTCGCCGTCTTCGTACTCTTCGTCTTCCTCATCGGACTCCTCAAAGTTGTCGGTACCGCGGATGGCAAGTTGAGCGCCGCCATCTCCCATCTCAACGTCAGAGTCCTCATCGCTCTCGAGATCAGCACCTCCGTCGACGTCCTCCATGTCGCTGTCCTCGTCGAAATAGCTAGGCTTCAAACCGAATGTGATGCGTCTCTTCTCCTCATCTACTGAGAGAATCTTGGCCTTTACCACATCGCCCTCGTTGTAAAGCTTGCGGGCATCCTCAACAGGCTTCTCAGCCATCTGACTGCGATGGCACAGGCCGCTGACGTTGAGAGAGTTATCCACCACGATGAACGCACCAAACTCCTCGACCTTGCGAACCTTTCCGGTGACGACCTGGCCTTCCTTGACGTCCTTGTACGTCACAGGGGGAGTGTAGACGTTCTCAACCACAGAGGCCTTGAGACTAAGCTCGACTTGGCTGGTAGCGGCGTCGACGTTGATCACTCGGCCCTTCACCAGTTGATCAACTTGGAAGTTGCCCTTCCAGTCTTTGATGTAACGATCAGACAAGTTGCCGATCTTGACCAAAGCAGAGACGGTACCTCCAAGTTGCACAAAGACACCCTTGTCAGTCACGTTTTTCACAAAACCACGGATAATGTCTCCAGAGGCGATCTGAGACACCCGGGTGATTTCACGATCCGCGATAGGAGATGTGGAACTGAGGATGCGGGAGGGTCTGGTTGACAATCTTAGTCTCTTGTCGCTCTTGTCAACCTCCACCACGGAGACGCGGATGATTTCGCCCTTGTTGTACTTGAGCGTGTTGGCTTGGTCGTAGTCATCACAAAGATCGACCAAGTGAACCGGTCCAGAAACAGACTCGCTAAGCTTGATCATGACGGAGCGATCGTTGATCTTGGTCACTCTTCCGGGGAGAGCCACGTTCCTCTTGAGGGAGTCCCAAGTGACCTCAGTGGAGCCGGTGGATGATCGAGCTGACAGGTCCAGGTGTCCCTTCTCAGCATCGACCGAGACTACGCGCACCTTGAGAGCAGAACCAATGGGGAAGTGCTTCTCAAGATTGCCAGCATGAGAGAGGTCGTCGGAAACGTCCATGATGCCGATCCTGCCGCGAACCGTAGGTGAGATGTTTACCCACAAGCAGTTCTTGCCGTGGTTGTTGACAAAGGCGACGTGGGAAGAGCCAACCTTGATCGTGTCGTAGGAAAGAAGTTCGACGTCCTCGGTCTCCAGGTCGCTCCCCTTGGCGGAGAATTCGATGACGGAGTGTGTGGAACGGTGGGAGAAAGGCAGGAAACGGTAATTCTTGGAATCGTGAATACCGATAGCACGCACGCGGATGATCTCGTTCGCCTTGACCTTTTGCAGAGGGTTCTTGCGATTGGTGATGTCCTCCCACTTGTCAAAGAACTGTGAAACGTCGATACGGCCCTGAATGTTGTCGGCAACCCTGACGTTCAGCTGCGTGTTCTTGACGGACGTGACCTGGGCATTGAGAATAGTGCCGAGTGCGACATCGTCGACTGTCTTGATGCTGTCGTCGACAGAGTTAATGGCTGACTCTGATACCGTGGGAGCAGGCCCATCCGCCGAGGCTGGTGCAACAATGATGCGGTTCTGCTCGGGGTTGGAGGACACAATCTTGACCTCGATGCTCTGGTGCTTGCGCATGCCGAATGCCTCCTTGTCTTGCACATCCTTTGGCAACTTGCTCTTGGGGAGGATGGCGGTGACATTGCCACCAAATTGAACGTAAACGGCGTGAGGACCAATCTCCCGGACATAGGCGGGCGCAACGGCACCGGAAGTCGCATCCTCAACGCTTGTCAGAAGCTTGCCGTTCTTGCTGGCTTCAATGAAGCTGGGCTTCTGGGTAAGGATAACAGCACGTCTCAGCTCGTTCTTGTCCAAAACCATGAGATCCGTAAGAGTGTTGCCGACATTAATGCGCTTAAGAGCGGCCTGGGTCTTGCTAGCAGACTTATCCGAGAGGTGACCAGTGCGGATGATGGCCTTGAGACCACTCTCCTCAAGATCGACGTAGACCTCATCTTCCGTCTTCTGGCTGACCTTGGCAGAGACGATGTCGCCGACCTTCAGTGCCTTGAGCGCTGCCTGCTTATCGAGACCGAAAGCCGAAGGGTCCTTGCATGAAACAATCATCCTGCGGTCCTCGGGGGTCACGCTGAGGACGTGAACACTGACAACCTGGCCGGTGCGGAAGTGATCTCTAGGGTCCTTGATGTAGGCCTCGCTCATCTGTGACACTGGCAGGAACCCTCTGACACCGCCAAAGAACTCGAGCTGGGCACCGGCGGATGTAATCTCAGTGATTGTTCCCGGAGTCTGCAGACCGACCTGAACCTCCTCGAGGTTCTTAATGATCGGTGCATCTGAGTTGACCAAAGTCTTCTTTAAGGTAAGGCGAAGCTGGCGCTTTCGTGGACGCACTGAAAGCACTCTCGCCTTGACAGTGGCCCCCTCCCTGAACTTCTTCTCGGGGTGCTGGAGCTTAACATCGGCGAAATGTGATTCATGCACGTAACCACTGATGCCCTCAGCCAGCTTCACGATCAAGCCACTAATGCCGTTCTCGCCGATAATGACCTTCTCGATCTTGCCAGAAACGACCTCTCCAACGGGAACATCCTCAAGGCGGATGAAAGGCTGGTCAAGGATGGTTTGCTCAAATGACAGCAAGAACATGGCATCCAGAGGGCTGTATCCGACGACTCTGCCGCGGTGTGTTGAGCCAACCTTGTGAGGGCCACTGCCTTCGTACAGTGCGTCGACCTTGCCATCCTTGACGCGAGAAATGTGAACGAAACCGGAAATGCCAGGAACCCCAGTGTCAACGTAGAGACCGATCTCAGGCTCGACATGGCGCACAGTGCACTCCTCCACAAATGAAGCAATGGGAAGTAGGTCAAGAGGAGCCTTGGCTCTGCTGCCTTTGCCGGACAACTTGGGCTGTAGAGAGACGATGTGCGGTAGTAGAGACATACCGAGCTTGGGCTCTCGCGCAGCAGGGAAGTTGCAAATAATTCTGGCCTTGACGCGGCTGCCCACTTTGTACTTGGCTTCCAAGTCAACTCCATCGGGACCAACACCTGAGTGAATCAAATCGGCGGTAACCGGCAAGTGGCCAAGGAGCTTTCCCTGCAGACCTCTGCTAGTCACCTCGGTGAGCAGAACATCGGCCAAGGAACCAGGCAAGAAGGAGTTGATTGTCGGAGCGCTCGATGCCACGAGGGAGGTGTTGCCCAGCTTCAGAGGATCGGTTGAGAGCTGGACAATGATGCCTGTAACGGCCTTCACGACGCACAGGCAGACGGCGCCTGGTCGCAAGCTTGCCTCATCCATGTCGGGACCGACTTCCTTCTTAGCCAAGAAACCCTTCAGATCACCCTCAATACCCAAGTCCATCTCGTAACCGTGATCCTGAACGCTGGTGACTGATGCCATAAGGGTTGTGTATCCGACGACCTCGTCACTAGAAATGCCAGTGTTGGCATCGGTAGGCCGAAGGGAGAGCTCGATGCGGCGTTTGGGCTTGCCGATGCCGGACTCGTCTGCGGTCGACTGAACTTGTGCGCGAACGTACTGGCCGACCTTGAACATGGACTTGAGGTCAATGCCCTCATCGTCTTCGTCCTCCTCGTCGTCTTCGCTTTCGTCGGCAGCGTCTTTCTCGAGCTTGGAGTTAATTGTGTCCGAGATCGCAGCGATCGAGACGGTTCCTGTAAGGTTGTTCGGCAGCGCGATTGTCAGTTGAACCGGGTCGATATGGCTAATCTGACCAAGCACCAAAGAGCCCTTCACCAATCGCTTTTTACTGTGTTAGCTACGTTTGCTCCAATGGGGACAGAAATGCCATACCTTGAAGTTGAGACCCTCAATCTTGACTGCATCCTCATCTCTTGCAGGTTTTGTATCCTTGGTATCCTTTGCTTTCCTTCTCTTCTCTTTCTTTGCCTTTCCCTTGACATTCGTGTCGAACAATTCGGCCTCTTCCTTTGCGGCGTCTGCCTTTGCCTCCATGGTGATCTGCTTCTGCTCGAGGGGTGTAAGAACACTTCCGCCTCCACGGGGGAACAAAGGCTCTTCGTCCTTGAGCAGTGCTGAGACTGCGGGAGCCCGGGGTGCAGGAGCATCTTCAGTCGTCTTCCTGTCCTTCTTGTCCTTGCTGGGCGTATCGCGCTTCGACGGCCGAGAGACCTTGGAGGCCTTTGCTGCTTTTGACGGAGGAGTACCGCCGGGGGCATCCTTTCGCTTGAGAGAGCTCATGGTTGTGGTTGTGTCCGAAAGTCAGTTGCAATCGCTTGCAACAGTCCTGGACTCGATATTGAGATCGGAGAGGAAAGGAAAAAAAAAAGGCACAGGGACCTTTCTTTGCGAATACTCCACTCAAAACATTTTTTTCGCCTTTGGGCGCGGGATGCAAGGCGATAACGATAACGATAAGATGGAATGGCTTATCGGGCCCTCCACCAAAAAGCGGGCGACTGCAGGTGGGTGCAGGGGGGAATGATCATCAACAAAATGGAAGCCGAGGTGGCGGCCACCAGCGGGACAGGTACCTACCTTAATGTGCCTTATCTAATCAGCAGGGTGTCATTTGGAGGGGTTGGCCGCCTGCATCCGCCGCCAGACCACTCGACCCAAAGTACCATACTGTAAAGAGTACCTGAGTAGCGCCAGGTTCCGCCTAGACAGTGATCCCAGGTCGACCGCCAAACGTGGGCGCCACCATCCCAGGCAACTCATTCAACAACAACGGCCAGTTGCTGTCATCTTCCTACCAGCCTCCGACACTGATTTCTCAAAACGAATATGCGGCAGATTGACTTTCAATCTGTTCGCCCAAATTTCCCCCACGACTAAACCTTTCCTCCGCCATGTCTCCTCGAAAGCGCCAGCGTACCACTCCATCTGCGCCGAGCTCATCGAGCCCACCGCCTGCGGCAATTGCCCCTGCGATTCCAACGTCGGCTACGTCACAGGTCACGGCCGTCTCAGAACCCGCGAACCGCCCGACGCGAGAGATGCCTCTGATGAGGGATAGAAGCGGCAGCGAGACGAAGAACACACCCCAGAACTCACAGAAACAGGTAGGTTTTCTATTACAGTGCACTGCAGGTTGTTGGGGCGCAAAGACTAAATTCAAGATGCAGGTCCGCAAAGCGCGCAGTTGGTACGGCTCTTGGCCACGCGTCCCAAAGACTTCCGCATCGACTCAACTGGCACGGGAAACCATCTTCGGAGGCACTTCGAAGCCCTCCAGTATTCCCGATTTTCGAAGATTTGACACCAAGAAGAGCATTGACTCGGCGAGTTTCGACGGCCCAGCCGATTCATCAGCATCATTACCACAGATACCCGAGGACGGCGCTGCGACGCCGGAAGGAGACGCAACGATCAAGAAGGACGGTGGTAGTGCTGCTAAAGCGCAGGCTCCATCGACAGAGACTAGTAAGGTAGTAGAGGGAATACCAGCGAAAGTCGACGATACGAGCAAGGCAATAGAAGAACCCCAAGCGCAAGGCGTCGAGCCACCGGCAGCAGCATCAAGTTGGTTTGGGTGGCTAGCACGGGCCCCAGTAACAGAAATACAGTCCTTCACGCCCGTCGAAGAGACACCAAAGGAGGCAGATCCTTTACCAGCGCCAGAGCCCCAGCAAGTACCACCAGCCGAGACACCATCCGCTGAGGCTCCCGCCGAAAACGCAGGGCCGAACCCGCCCTCATCGACAAACTCTTGGTTTGGCTTCTGGTACTCGAACGCTCCTGCGACAGAGAACCCTCCAGACTCAGATACCCCAAAGCCAACCGAAAGCACCGAGATGCCAAAGGCAGCCGAGGAGCCGGCGAAGCAGCCCGAAGACGTTGTCATGGAGGACGCACCACCACCAAAGCCAGAATCTGCTAAGACACCCTCAGCCGGTTCCACCTGGGCGTTCTGGTCTAGAGACACTCGCCCGAAAGCTGAAGGGAGCAAAAGCCAGACAGCACAGCCAGAATCAGGCGAGCTTGCGATCATTGGTCAGGGATCAGAAGCGCACCCAGAGCACACGGGAATCAGCGTCGAACAAGCACAATCAGACCAAGCAACGAAAGACGGGAAGAATGCCAAGAGCTCCAAAGACGCAAAGTCGTCCAAAAGTACCAAGGCGGGTACCGCGTCCGCACCATCAACGTTTGGAAGAAAAAGTAAGAGAAACCGACCTCAATCGATGGACCTAGACATACCATCTAGACCGGGGACACCGAATCGGCCGGAATCTGTGGCCTCATCGAAGGCTTCTTTGGCGGAAACGACACCCAAAGAACCACCCCTTAAACCAGGCACACCAAAGACTAGCCCAAGCCAAGAAACACTTTCGAAAGCGACACCTCCGAATCTGCTCTTGCCATCATTTGGGAGTACCTATCGGATGAAAGACAACCCATCCATCATAAAACAAATCACCTCCCTGTTGCTTCGCACGCAGCAGCCCCCGGCGAATCATGTTTATAAGGTAAAGGAAACGCCAAAGATCAGGAAAGCTATCGCGATTGGCGTACACGGACTTTTCCCAGCGATGTACCTAAGACCCATGGTCGGCCAACCGACAGGAACATCATTACGATTTGCAAACCTCGGCGCTGAAGCCATCAGGAGATGGACTGATGCCCACGGATGTCCCGACTGCGAAATTGAAAAGGTCGCTTTGGAGGGTGACGGCAAGATTGCGGACAGAGTAGACAACTTGTGGAAGCTTCTTCTTAACTGGATCGAGCACATTCGCAACGCTGATCTCATTTTGGTCGCCAGTCACTCTCAAGGTGTGCCAGTAGGAGTCATGCTCTTGGCGAAGTTGATAGATCTGGGTATTATAACGAATGCCAAAATCGGCGTATGCGCAATGGGTGAGTCCTTGACAGTACTTTTCAGACACCCCGATCTAAGAACGATAACTGACGTGCGCAGCCGGAGTCTCGTTGGGTCCGTTCCCGGACTACAAGTCAAGTATGGGAATCCTTATGGGAGCCGCCAATGAGTTGTGGGAATTCTCAAACCCAGACAGCGAAATTTCGAAGAGATACGAGCACTCGCTCAAAGAAGTCCTCAAGTACGGTGCAAGAATCACATATATCGGCAGCATTGACGACCAGCTCGTGCCGATGGAGTCAGCAATCTACTCACCAGCATCTCATCCTTACATCTACCGCGCTGTGTTCATCGACGGCCGCATCCACGCGCCAGACTTGTGAGTGAATTTGCTGCCCTGCCATTCCATGCACACCACTAACACATTCACACAGCATCGCCCACCTCGTTGGTTTCGCCCTCAAACTCCGCAACCTAGGCGTGTCAGACCATGGACTGATAAGAGAACTCTCGACGCCGCTCGCAGGCAGCCTCTACTCGGGGGAAGGCCACTCGCGCCTCTACTACGACGACCAAGTCTACGACCTCGCACTCACCCACGCACTCGAGACGTCCGACGTCCGACCCAACGTGCCCGCCACCGTCGCCCATCGTCGCGACTCAACAGGTGCCGGAGCCGGGGCCTCTGTCGCGAACCCAAACCCTTACCATCTGCCCTGGATCATGCGCGGCCTGCTGGAGGAGGACTTTGTCCGTACGGAGCTGTCGTCTGAGACGGAGGAGCTGCTGAGGCAGTTTGATGACTGGAAGCCTGTTACGAAGGCACTCAAGGATGTCAAGTATCGGCTTGAGGCGATTCGATCGAAGCTTTGAAGACGATGGCGCGACTTGAGCATACACCTTGGGACTGAGATAGAACCCCTGATCTCGACACTATTGTCTATCCCTCACTTTCCTTTTCTTTGTCTTTTTTTGGGAGGAGTTTAGCGGCTACGTCCTGATTATATGGATTCATCGGCGTTTCTTACCTTGCTTTGAGGGAAAGAAAGACGTATACCTACTTAGACCTAACACACATCTACGATTATTACACGGTGGGTGGGTGTCCTTACAATACAACAACACAAATACAGATCTTACAATGTACACAAATTCAATACACTATTCAAAAATTCAGTTCCCGTTTTCATTCCCCATATTATTTCAAGGTATTATATGATGTTTTACTAGATAATCAACTTTGTCACTAGATTCTAGTCACCGAGCGGGATAAGACTTTTCTGTTTGATGAAAAAAAAAAGGGGGATACTTTTTCTACACTGCTGCTGAGAGAACACATCCTGTGTCCTTGAGGATAGCCAGCCATTAAATATTTTTTACACTTCAGCCCAACAATCCTTCCAAACTTGTCGAGTATTCTTCTGTCTCTTTCTCTTCTATGATACAAATCATGGCCACTTTCTATGCCATCTCTCTATCCCAACACAGCCCACATTCGCTACAATCTATCGAGACAAAACATCCTCTAGGACCGTTTACCGCTTGCCCAACTGCCAATCGTAAATCGTATTCTGAATCGCCTCCCACTCGATAGTATGCGTACTGACACCATGCGCCTGGGCCTCCTGCAACACGACCGTCGGCGCACCGCTGCCCTTGCCGGGGTTCTCGACCAGCCCGCCGGCGACGATACGCGCCACGCGCCGGAGGTCCTCGACCGTCAACGCCTCAATCTTGCGACACATGTCCGTGACGGGGATCTTGCGCCCGTGGACCTGCACCTGCCTGCCGAGATCCTCGAGCTCCACCATACGGCTCTCGAGATTCATGAGCAGGCTCGAGCGGAGCTGGTTCTTGGCGCGGTTGACTTCCGCTGCCTTGAGGGCGGAGAAGCCCGTGTCGAGGGTGAGGGCGCGGAGCTCGCGGCACATGACGTCGAGCATGCTCGCCGTGCGGCCGGGGATGCAGCTGGCGGAGATGCCAAAGAGGCCGGAGTCGGTGTAGGAGTGGTTGAAGGCGACGCAGGATTCCACCCAGCCGTGCTGGTTGAGGACGTTTGTGTAGAGGCGGGAGTACATTCCCTTTCCAGGGCCGCCGGCGGAGAAGGAACCGCCGCCGCCGAGGAGGGTCTGCAGGGTCGCGAGGGCGTAGATGTCGTCTGAGGAGATGGGGAGACCCTCGAAGGCGAGGTGGATGTGGGTGAAGGTCGGGAGGTTCGGGTTCAGGGACGGGGGTTGGGGCGGGAGGGAGAGGAAGCCGCCGGTGTAGTGGGCTGGCGAGTTGATGCCGTAGAGCTGCGATGCGCTGCCGATCTGGACGGAGGCATTGGTTGGTGCTGAAGTGGAGAGGTTCTTGAAGAAGGGTACTTTGGAAAGGAGTTTTGAAGGTTGTTGGACGGGGGAGGAAGAGGCTGAGGTGGAGGCGGAAGCGTCTGTAGATTCTGAGGCCGCGGAGCCGATGGAGGTCTCTGAGCCTGTCCTTGAGAGCGTGGGTTCTTGGTAGGAGGGCTGCATGTCGCCAAAGTAGTGCTCCGCCAACTTGACCGCCTCTGTGTGCTCGACACCCGCAAACGCAACGACAATACGCTCAGGACGGTAGAACAAATCTCTGTACCGCTTGATCGTCTCCCTCGAGATGCTGCCGAGGCGCTCCTCCGGGCACAGCAGGGGGTTGCCGAGTGTGTTGTCCTTGAAGGCTGCTGTATGGACGAGCTCGGGCAGAATAAGCTCCGGCTTGCTCCAAATCTCCTTGATCTCGTACTCTGCGGTGCCGAGCTGTTCGAGCACTTCGTCCTCAGTGAGCTTCGGGTCGCGAATCGTTTCGGCGAGCAGCCCAATCGTTGTCGGCACGGCGCCGTTGAACGTCGCCGCCTGGTACATCATGCTCTCTCTTGAGCTCGCGCACTGGATGTTGCCGCCGAGGGCCTCGACCGACTCGAGCATGTCGTCTGCGCTGCGGCTGCCCGTTGACTTAAAGGCCAACCTGTCCATGATGTGGCTGACGCCCCGCAGGCCGGCATCCTCGTACCGGGAGCCAGCATCAACGTAAACGCCTACGCCGGAGAAGGAACCCGGTAAAGCTTCAGAAGCAACGCGCAGGCCATTTGGGAGGGTAGTGATGGCATCGAGTTCTGTCGGCTCTTTAGGGATGGCTTCGATGATCGTCGCGAGTCCCCGGCGGGAGGAGGGCGTAGAGGTAGAGGGGCGGAAACCGGTAGTAAGACGGGGGGTTGTCGAAGCGACCGCGCGCCGCGGGAGACGCGTCGCTAATGATCGAAGCATCGTGTGTGAGGTCTTTGATGTGTACACCGGGTGATCGGTCGGCTTATGTGCGATCAATGGTGGTCCCTGGCGGTCGTTGGTTGATGGTGCACGATGGCGAGGCTATGGAAAAGTTCGGTGCTCACGGGAGTTGACGCATCCAATTCTTGGTGCTCCTTATCGCCTTATCGTCCCGGTACAGTCGGTCTTTGTGGGGTATCGCACTTGGCCAATTAAATTGCAGACGATGCATCTAGCAAGGAGACGTCATTTGGGAGCCGCGCCGCTCGTATTCCGCGAATAGCGTCTCATGGCTCGGAGATCTCCTAAGCACTGCTCAACACACAATCCAATCCACTGAAAAAGATTTGCACACGTTGGCTAGTAAGCCATTAAGATACGGCAGATGCGAAGTTGTAATTTCTCAGAGGATCGTAACCCAGTCGCTCATTTTCACGTCTTGTGCTAATCAGGCGAGTATTAAACGCTCGTCAACTCTGTATTAGAAGAATGCTATGAATCCGTCTCCTGGCTTGCGAATCTCCCTGATTCATGTAGAAGCCGCTGTCGTAACTGAAGTAGAAAATGCCAGCCTTTCAATTGAGCCCGCCTCCGTAAACCGGGTCGAGAAATAACACCATAGCTCTGCTTCGCTGTGGCTAGCATACAAGGACCCACAATGCATTCAAACGCCATACACCGTTCCACGCCTTCGCTCATGCAACTTATTCACTGAATCCTGCGCAACGTATAACGCGTTTCTCCTCTCCGTCTCTTGCCGTCTTCGTATTTGACGCATGCGTTTCCGTGAGGGTGCGTCACTCTATGCCTGGGAGACAGAACTTGACCTGTGCTTCAGGCCGGTAGTTCGATCTCTCCCTGCCATGCCTCTGCGTAAACGTCTGTACCGGCTCTACCGGTCAACTTCCATCTCGGCGGCAGCATCAAGGCTTCGCATTCCACTCGATGCCTCGGCAGCACGACGCCCTGCACTACCGTCAAAGACCCATGGCCCAGCATCATTACGCGGGGTAATAGGACCTTCAGTAGCGTTGACCAAGTGGTTACCAATGGGTGAGGGAGTGCGTGTATCTCGACCGCTTCGCGGTGCAGTTGTCTGGGCTATGCCGACTGCTGGGATCGGAACAGGTGGGATGGATGTATGGGGTGCCACAGTTCTTGGCGCTGCTTCTGGAGCTTCGGCGACGGTTCTGGCGCGGTCCAAGGCCACCGTGAAGTCGTCCATGGCATCATCATCGGTGCCAATTTCGGGGAGCTGAGGTCTCGAGCTTACCACGGCTGCGGGAGCTGCCAGGGGCGCGGTCGGGACAGTCGCAGGAGTCTCCTTCTCCTCCTGCTTCTGTTGTTTTTGTTCGGGCTCCTCATCTTCCTCCATCTGCTCCCAATCCTCCTCAGGGTCCTCAATATCCGCTTCGAGGTCGGCAGCCATACGGCAGTTTGGACAGACAAAGATGGGGTATTGGGGAGAATTCAGTAGAGACCGGATGCACTTGAAGTGCCAGGTATGCGAGCAAGGCGCCACGAACAAGCACTGGCACGGCTACAAGACAATTAGCTTGCTTGCCCGCAAGGAATGTGGGGATCCGTTCACACGGCGGCTACATACCGCGATAGAGTTGAGACAAATTGAGCAGTCCTGCGTCGAAGAATTCGCCGAGTTGGCTGCAGTCATGTTCCGCAAGCGCTTGTGCGTCGCCATGCTGCATGATGTAAGCGTAAGGACGGATACGGTCGAAATTGGTTCAACTTACTTGAACGTGTTCAACTTGTTCTGCCAGCCTCTGTTCAGCTCTAGCCTCATCTTCACGCAGCGGAAGATCATTTCCTCGCCGCCTTTGAAATCTATGCCGAGCTGCACAATGTCTCCATCGTTGACGGGAAATGGCTTTGATTCCGTTCCCGGGGGGCTAAGTCGAATATGGTTGAGGAAGGTGCCGGACGAGCTCTTGACATCCTTGATATACCATTTGCCTTCGTCGTACCAAAATTCGCAATGACGGCGGCTGACAACTTTGCTCTTGAACCCAACGGGCGCGGCCGAAGGGGTGTTGTTGGGGATGCTAGGCTGGTTATCCCGCTCAGAGTAGCGGCCGACCCTGATGATGTCGCCGTTCGAGGGCAGCGTTCTCGAGACTGGAGGGAAGGTCAGGCTGGGACGTGTCGCGCGCGGGTCATAGTAGGCAGAAAAGCGGATCGAAGGTAGATTTTCGGGCGCGGGGGTGGCTGCGACAGGGGCATCACCCGTGGTAGAGGCGCGTGCTCTCGTCATGTTCGCGGCTTCAGCGTCGTTGGTCGACTGCGGCTGCTGGTCAGATTGCTGCCGTATGTGGCTGCTGGTGCTGCCGCTGGCAATGACGTCGTCGAGAATAGAGGGGAGTGCATCCACCGGCGGGCGCTCGATGGCAGGCGAAGAGGGCGTGGTGGAAGCCCTGTTGGCGGAGGAAGTTGACGATGATGGTGACTCCTGTAGTGAGGCGACGAGCGACAGAGGGTTCAAATGGGCGTCGGTGTCGGAGCGACGAGGGGTTGAAGTAGGCGAATAGCTGAGCGAACGCTGTAGACCGGGGGTTGGGCGACTAGAACCTGAACGACTGCTGTGGTGGTTTTGATTTTGAGTTTGAGTTTGGGTCTGAGAGTGCGGGCTGGTGCCGGTGTTGTGGTGAAAGTGGGAATGGGCGGCGACGTGAGAATGCGAGTTTGATGTTGGAGAGTTAGAGCCCTGGCTACTATGTTCTCGGGACAAAATATGATTTTGAGTGTAGCTGCGGAGATAACTGAGGCCTCTCAGGCGACTGGATCGTGTTGAGGGTGAAGCGGGATTGGTGACAGACGTCGGCACGGGGCCCACGGTCGGTGGCGATGCGACTGGTTGTGTAAACATTTGCGCCTCGAGGGGGGAGGGGGAGCCTGGGAGGATAGAAGAATGGGTTGGTGTTTGTTAGGCTGTACTGTTTTTGGCGGTGGGTGCAATAAGCAGTAGTGGCCGCCGCAGGGTTAGAATCCGTCTGGAAATCAGGCGGTAGTGTCGCAATGGTGCCGGCTCTCGACTCGTGGGTTTCGGCTGGCGGTCTGGCTGACTAGCTGGCTGAATCACTGGGCGTCGGCGGACTTGTCTGAGTGACCTATTTTGCTTGGTTTTTTTGTCTTTTGCCTGTCCCTTGGAGAACGGGATTGTGGACTGCCTTGTTGGGGGTGTCTCTCTTGGGGTGCAAATAGAGAGTGAGGGCGTCAAAGAAGCTATGGGAAGAATGTGGTGAAGGGGTGGAATAAGAGAAAGAGAGAGGGATGGGAGAGGGAGTGGAGGACGTCTAGACGGCTTGTGTTTGCTTGGAATGTCGCTGGATCCTGTCTGGAAAGCAATCTACGGTGCTCTCTTCTACTCCGTACTCTGTATTCCGAGTTCCTATCTGTCAAGGCGTGAACCAGCGAGGCAAGGCGAGGTTGGACAGAGGGACCAAAGGGACGAAAAGGACCAAGGAGGAATCGTCAAGACGGGAGGGAGATGGGAGGTAAGGTCCGAGGGTAAGAGATGAGAGAGATGAATGGTATTATGGACCAAGAAAAAGCAGATTACGCCCGAGATCAGAAAATGGACCTGGGGAAGACGGTTTTTTTAGTCTGGACGACAAGCGGCAAGGCCTTGGAAAGTTGGACCTGGGAGAAAGTTGCAAGTGAAGAATGCTTGAATGTCTGTGGTGCTCGGCTGGATTGGGGAAAGGGTCAGTATTTCGGCTTTGGAGCCAAGAAGGACGGGCGTCGACTTCTTCTTGTTGCTCGTCGTAATCGTCAGTGTCAGTCCCAGTTGGGTCAAGTGGCTAAAGGAAGAGCCCGGACAGCCAGATGGACTAGGCGTGAAAGCAGTGCGCCGCGGCCGTGGACGGTGAGGTTGGACGAAAGAAAGTGGCCAGGCCAAAGAAAAGGTACTTGTGGTGGTCCTTGATGGAAGTACCTGGGCAGGGCACGATGGGGGGGCGGGAGACACGAGACGACTAGCTTTAGGTGTACCCGTACTGTAGACTACAGATAGAGTGCTTCGTACAGAGGACCGTACCTTAGTTGGGACGCAAGCCAAAGAAGAGAAGAATTGGTCTCGATGCTGGGCCTGGCGATGAAGCAGGGGCCTCAAGGACAGGGCAGCTGGGCAGTGGGAACTGGAACTGGTACGAAGTGTAATCGTCCAGGTCGGCTACTTGGACGTAAAGAGAACAAGTCGGGGTCCAGCCCAGTCGGTCAGCTTTTCGTTGGCGCGCGTGCCACTATTTTTTTTCTCTCTCTCCTCCCGACTGCCTCTGCTTAAAGGGTAAGGGGGGCGATTATGGGGATAATGACGACGTCTGGGCTCTCTGGCAAGCAACAGCAACAGACACACGACCAGGGCGAGGGGGTCCGTATTAGGTAGTGTGGCAGTTACCGTGCGGTGGGGGTTGAGCCTTGAGATGTGCGTGTGTCCTCGTCTTTCTGGGCCGGGAAGGGCAGGGGATGTTGTTGTTGCGGCGTTGCCTTTGGTTTAGGGCCGGACAGAAGACTGGCTAGAGGAGTGAGGGGACGTAAAGGCGAACCGGGGCCAGGGGTGCAATGGAAAGGATTCAACGCGCCTGGATATGCTTGCTGCAAGCGTGTGGGTTGGCCGGGATATCCAGTGGATGCGGACGGGTACGCAGTAGTGTAGGTACGCTATTATTCGTGCCTACGAACACAGATGGACGTCGGTGTGGCACACATGGAGTTGCTCATGGGAAGAAATGCCGTGACCGACGACGTCGATGATGTCTAATGATGATACAGCAATGAGGCCGCGTTGCTGCCACTTCCATGACCCCGTGTCTCTCTCCCGCCGGTTGAGTGTTCAAGTTGCAACAGATCGAAAAGCACATGGGCGCTGCTACCGGAGGGATGGGTGTCGAAAGAGCCGTCTCGGATTCTGCATGCGCCTGGAGGCGGGCAGTCAAGTCAATTCTTTGAAGCGGGAGATGTGCGACTGCCATGTACAGAATGGTTAGAAGAAGCAACGAGAACGGCGGAGCACAGACACATGGCAGGGTCATTTGGGTTGGGGGGTCTCAGTGTCAAGCCCAGCGGCAGCCAGCTCCGCGAAGCTGGATCAAAGCTGGATCAAAGTTCCGTCATCGGAGGGGAATACCTTCGGTAGCCGGAGAAGATAGACCGGATGCGTCGCCAGTACTGTGGAAGGTTGAGTATCAGTAAAGTGAGATGGATGTTGAGGCATTTGGAGTTGGGTGGGAAGCTTGAATGGAAGAGACGGAAAGAAGATTAACGAAGCGTCGGAGATACACCGGCCGCATTGGTGAAGGGCGGCGGAAAGATCTGGGAATCTGAGATGAAGTGGTGGAAAGTCCGCCCAAGTGCACCTGCCTTCACTTACCTTAGGTAGCACGAAACGCACTCGCACCTTCTTCATCCCAAGTTGCATTTTGGCTTTCTCCATCGTCAACCACCGGGACCACTCAAAGTTGGACAAGGCAGGTGCTCTGTCTCGCCTTCTTTCCGCGGAAGCACGGGGCTGCAACACGAGACGAGAGACACTTTGGCACTCAATGGAAGGTGCTATCCGTACACGCCATAGGTTAGGTACTAAAATGAGGAAGTCGGGTAGGTACCGGTGTGAAGGCAGGAAGGAGCACAGGAGGTGTCTGCATCTGCGAGATGGCCAATGCTTCAGATCGCGCGAAGTGAGGCAGGCACGATCATCTCAAAAGAGCATCGGCGACCAAAGTGCACGGGTTGGCACTGGCCAGGCTGAATCACCATCTGCAATGCCTCTCCCAATTTTCTCTCTGCCTCGTTGCTGCTCATCAAGATCAGGGCATCTCACGATCTTTCCTCCGAGCTTGTCATCATCTATGGAGACCTCTATGCAAGGCAAACATAATGGCATTTATAATGCTAGGTGATTACTCCGTAGTGTAATTACATAGTAAAAGAGTGAGCGAAAAAGGGGGTCGGCAACGTCCGAGCAGTTACTAAGACCGCATTACGACACCTTCCCGCAATGCTCCATGAACACGATCCATCGTGACTTGTACCTGCCTTGGTCCAATACGACGGCGACTCCCACCCATAGCCTACCAGCAACAGTGCTGTTAGACGCCTTTCCAAGACTCTCCATCAAATGCAGACATCAGAGCAGACATCGGCAGAGAAAAGAACGCGCCATGTTATTTCCGGCCTTCCCGTCGCCTACCGTCATCTCTCCACCAAAAAAAAAAGAGTGAAAACACCGTCTCCATCAACACCATGCCCTTCAACCTTGGAATAACGGCACAACAGGGCCACCACCAGCCTCCTGAACCGCGAACACTGCACATGACAAGGTCAGCTCACCTCTTCACCTTGCTCCCACTCACATTCCTCGCGGCCTAACCTACGGATATCTCCCCCATGGAAGATAGCTGCAGTCTTTGGATACCTCATAATCCACTTTGCCCACTTCTTTAAACCCCCGCCGCCCACGGCACCACTGCACCGCTGTCATGGACGGGAGTGATTTGACATGCAGCCGACCAGCATACCGCCGGCCCATTCGCTGGGTTTCTCTGCAATCTGCACCTGCGTCCGCAGACTCTCGAGTGACCTCTCCACCAAGAGCGCCGCGTGAGTGGTTTGAAGCCCTATGGCCTCCCCCGTCGTCTTCAAGCTCCAGGTTTTCCATGGTTAGATACGCCGCACGCGAGAGACAATGGCGAACCATATTCTCAGGGGGCTGTTCACGCTAACGCAATCACCAGATTAGCGGCCTTCCACCTCCCTAGCTCCCTGAATAGACCCTTCGACCCTCCGTTGAGGGTTGCGTCCGAAGAGCCCAAGACCATCGACTTTGCCAAGGTTACCTTACCTAATCGAGAAGATCAAGGTACTTTGCTCGTTTTGCACTGCAAGTACCTCCTACGCCCACGATCAAGGGCAGGGAACCTCAGGCCCACCGACTGGCACCGAGGCGTGTGACCGAGAACCCCCGCCACCTCCGTCCGTCACTCTCTTCTTCCCATGCCGTCCCTTCACTTGGATCGCTATCGTGATTGGGTCCAGGAAATCTTCCCCCGCCGGAAGTCCATCAGAAGGCTGGGAATCCCACCTCGCAGGCCGACTCTGTGGCGCCTTCGTGCACAAGGATCCTACTGTTCCCAAGGCAAATCATACTACGTAAACTTCACGAAACCACGGCTCCCTGCCTGTATTGATCGATGGTCGTTTCATCACAGACTTTCTCCATCATGGATGAAAGCTGAATGACGATGTGGGAGTTAAACCCGCCATGCTCAGGAATGCGGTCTCTCTGCCACTGACTCGTCCGGTCCGTCATCCGCCGTCCCGAGCCTCATCCGACTCACCACCACCACAACGCTTGCGACACTGCGAAAACAAAAGCAAACTCTGGGACATGTCCATTCCGTTCCGCCATACCTCTCGACACCAGATGTCAATTGTCTTGGCGGAACTAGAACCACAATTGAGAAATTTTCTAGAAGGCCGAGAGCTCATCAGAAACACGGATCCGAACCCGATACGGCCTGCTGAACCAACGAGCGAATTTTCGCTGGCCGCCTCGCTTTGCCTCGCCACCTCGAGTCGGCTTCCTCCTTGTCGCGAGGAGGCCTTGCCAAGACCATTCACTGGCGGCACACGCCTCAGCTCATGCACCCTCCGATTCTTCTCCGGCGCCGAGCCCGCTGTGGACCCTAATTCCGTCCGTCTTTGCCTACAGCTCGCTCTTTGTGGGAACCTACTCCCGGACGGCTGCTTTCAGCACTATGACTGTTTTGCAGTTTCCATTGTCTAATTGCCTTCGTCTCATCTTGGTCAAATGCAGGCTTAACGCACGCCCAGAGATGAGGATCTAGATCCGCCTTTCCCGGCAACTCGGTCACAGTGATCAGCACTTGACATCGCTTGCTCAAGGAGACGCCACCCGCCAGTGACCGATTGCAATCAGCACGTCTTACGTCCCTGGGCAGACGTAGTGTACTAAGGTGGACCACTAACACCGCTGATAGCCCAAGGAGTCGGCCAAAGGTGACTCGGGGTTGTTTCTCCTTGCCCTCCATCACAAGTCACTAGGGCGTCACAGAACGAAACTCAGTATTCACTGTCAGCCACCCACTTGCATCCGTACTGACCATCTCTGCGTAAAGACGAACCTGCTTCAACCGATTTTCGCTCATGCTTTGTCACTCCCGAGCAGACATGTTCAAAAAAAAAAAAAAAACCTTTTGCGCATAGCAAGGCATATTGGACCGTCGTCGCCCCCATGCTCCTTCAATCCTCCGAGATGGTGCCCCCGCAAACCTAATACCTGATTCATGAAGACCTCCCGCCAGAGCCGCCCTAGGTTCAACCTGGAATCTTGCTCTCTGCATTGCTCCCTGGTGTCCCATCTGAGACCATGGCCCCTGGCTCGTCGCTTTGTTCCACATACGCACTCTCACTACCAAAAGAGGCGTTTGTTCCTGGACCATAATCCGATTGTTTGCCCTTCGACAAACTGGCATTCAAAAGCAAAAAGCATCAAACCTCATCCGCAGCGCTATCTTCTCTCACAAGAACCCGCCGTCGAACACTGGGGCCCGTGTCGGCGTGGCGGCGCGCCCGTCTCCCGTGGTTAGCCCACGTGTAGATCAATCTGTCACGCGACCTCTTCATGCCCTCTCTTCACTTCCTCTTGTAAAACCTGCCGGGCAAATTAGGCTTACTGACAGTCTCAAGACTCCAGACTGTGTTAGACATCTGCCAAGCCAAGCTGTATCCGGAAGCAGCCGTCAAAGAACCGATGTAAGCCTGTCAGACAGCTAGACGATCCGGCACATCTAGCAGACCTAGGGCTTGGCATGGCCTGAGTTTTCCCTTTGGCATGATCGGTCGTGAAGACTTCGACAAAGCTAGAAACTACGTTACGCGCACGCACGTCCTGGACCTGGGGAAATCCTAGTTCCCGACCAGCTGGTGGGCAAGCTTACCCCGGATCGAAGACGGCGCCCATTCCCATTTGTACATCGCCTCAAACGTAACCCCTCAAGGAAGCGGCTTTTCCTCTTCGACAGCAGCCATAGAGCATCACCTTAATTCTGCTCAGATTACATATGGTATGGTAAGGAGGAAGATTAAAACACCGACAACAACTCCCTTTAACCTTGACCACCCCCCGCCCCTTCGTCTTCGTCTGATCTCATCATCATCTTCGTCCCTCGAATAAAGCGCCACATGCTTCGCCTACCTCGCCTTCGCGAAAAAAACAATCGCCAGCCTCACTTCTTGAAAACCGCAGCCCCGAGCTTCTCAATCTCCCGGCCCTCCTGCGTTCCCCGTCCCGCCGCCTCGAGGAGCCTACCCCACGCCTCAGCGTCCTTGAGCTTCACCGCCTCCTCCGCAGCCTTGACCCGCATCCCGCACTTTTCGTACATGGTAATCGTCGTACCCGGTTCCAGACCCGTGCACTTTGGCACAAAGACCGCCGCCAGCCGCGGGTTGCCCGCCTGCAGCGTGAGGTTGTAAAACGGCTGCGCCCGGAGGTTAGCTTATATCCTTTCCGTCGTCCGGTTTGCAGTAGAGTGTAATTCCGACGTGGTTCACGGAGAACAGCGGTACGCCGAATACGCGGATTCCTTCACGGTTTTGTGACGGTGTGTAGTAGATTGTTTGTGAAGAAAGCTTACCTCCCACCCGATCGGGCTTTTTCTCGTCTTTGCGAGCTCTTCAATCTCGTTCCAGTCTCGCTTTGCAACGAGGGCGCGTAGCCTATTGTAAAGAAGAAGGTAGGGGTTAGCAATCGTATAATGCCTCTGTCCGTCTTGGCGAGGGAATAGGGAGGGGTAGCCGAATAGACTGAAACCGTGGAAGAGCAAAGACATGGAGAAAGAAAGAAACCACTAACCTGAGCCACCAAGCAACCTTCTCCGGGACCTTGAACTCGCTCTGAATCTTTGTCGCGCGCTTGTGGTACCCGAGCCGAATAAGCTTAAACATGGTCTCGTTGACGCTGAGCCCCGTAAAGGTATCGGTCAGATCGCGGTCAAACGCCTCCTGCATCTTGAGCAGCGTCTGCGCCTCCTTGAGAGCGTGCACCTCGAACGACGCCTCGCGGGAGTCGGAGAGCAGCTTGGCGGCGAGGGCGAGCTTGTCGGATGCCGTGCGGGCGTCGGCCTGGGCGAGGGACTCGCGGATGAAGACGCTCGCGCCGTCGACGCGGCGGTCGTCTTGGTAGTACAGGTCCTTGAGGAGTGCGTTGTCGCCCTCGCGCGCGGCCGAGGACTCGACGAGCGCGGTGGCCGCGGGGCGGGCGTTGATGACCCGGAAGAAGGCTGCCAGCGGGAGCTTCTTCTTGAGCTGGAGGAGGACGGTGTATATGAGGTCCGTGTCGCCGCTCTCGATTGCTTTATCGAGGGCGAGCTCGTCTTCTTCCATGCTGAGGAGGAGGGGTACCTGCCGGCCGCCGCGGGGCTCGTGATTGAGGAGCTCGGTGGCGAGGCGGCCTCGTCCTTCGTCGTAGGCTGCGCGGGCGATTTCTTCAAAGGAGATGCCTGGTTTGCCCGAGAGGCGCTCGACGACGAGGCGGCATATCGTGTCGTCGTCTTCGGTGCCGGAGCGGACTTTGGCGGAGGCCCAGTGGACGTAGATGCGGTCTGTGGGGAGGCGGAGGTAGCCCGCGATTTTGAGGGCGAGGAGGTACTCGTGTCGGTTGATGAGTCTCTTTATCAACCCTTCGGGAGTAAGGCGCTGGTACTGGTCGAAAGACAGGGGCAGGCCGACCTCAAAGAACCGTACGGCGTTGAGGACGCGAAGGATCTCGCACATGTCGACGAACTCGTCGCTGTTGTAGATGTCGAGGACGGACTTGCCAAAGGAGGCGGCTTTCAGGAGCTGCTTCTGCCAGTGGACGCTGAACTCGCGGCCGGCGGCGTTGACGCACGTGTCGACGGCCTCGGTGAGGTTGGCGCGGATGAGCTGGATGTAGTCATCTGCCTTGGGGGACTGGAGCTCCAGCTGGCCGACGGCGTCGAGAAGGATGGAGGCCGCTGACGACTCTGCGCGGGTGCCGAAGACGTCTTCTGTGGCGTGGGGGACGCGTTCGAGAAAGTCGCATACGTCGTTTGTAATGAGCCTTGCGCCATCGTTTTCTTGGTGTTATTGTTAGATGATTTTGGAACTAGAAGTAGTTGTTCAAGAGGTGAACTTACCAGAGATGACGTGAACCCGCCCATCGTAAAAGAATTCGGCCGTCGCGCTGTCAGGCCCGATAATGTGCACCTCATCCTCCCACGCAATCAGGGCATCGGAACCGCACCACTCCACATACTTTGGCGGAATCCTCGACTGCGAATCGTGCTCCACCAACCGCTCCTGGAAATCGCTTGATATAACATGCGCCTTCCCCGTCTTGGTATACAACACAATCAGCCTCCCATCAGGTGAGACGCTGATGTGGCTAAACGGTCCAATATCCAGAAACCGATCCTCGCACTCAGCCGCGTCGGCAACATATACAGTCTCCCCGATACTCAGCAGCACCTCAACTGACCGCGAAAGCGTGTGATCAGGCGAGACCACAGCCCACGCGTGGATCTCGCCCTGGTCCTGCGGCGGCGCGGCGAGCAACTTGGGCCGCGGCTCCGCGTACGACGTGACGGAGACGAGCGCGTTGCCACCGAGCAGAGCAACCATACCCGTCTCGTAAAACCGGCACCCGACGACGCCGACCTCGTCCGCGCCGTTGCCGAGTGAGAACTGCGTGAACTCGCCTTGGAGATCATACACCCTCACCGTCCCGTCCGCCGTGACGACGAGCAGCTTCTCCTCGCCGCCCTGGACGCTCGCCCATCCGAGCCCCTTGATCGCGCCGGAGCCTTGGTCCCACGGGATCCTGCGGAGGAGTTTGCCGGCGTACGAGTAGATGTCGATGCCGGGCTTATTGCTGTTTGACGAGCCGCCACCGGTTTTGCTGTTGCTCGGGGCGGCGCGAACGGCCTGGATCTTGGTGTCGTCCCGTAGGAGGGCGAGGGCGCCGCCGTAGGGGGCGCCGGCGACGATGTAGTTGTCGAGGTCGAGGTCTTGGTCGAATACTTCGGTGTAGAGCTGGACTTTACGGTACCATTTTTCGCCGACGTTCTCCCATCCTGCCGCGGGGTGGGATGCTTCCATCATGTCATCTTCCTCGGTCGCCTTGGGCCTGGTCCCTTTCACAATCCGCGGGTTGGACTTTGTCCTGCTTGATCACACGTCGTCTTGCGATTCGAAGCTCCTGGGAGATCTCCTAGATGGAGGTCGTGAATTTGTGGGGTTCCGGTTCTAATGTTTGGTTTGAGACCGAGGTATGAGATGAATGAGAGGTGAGGTTGAAGGTATGAGCTTCCCACCACCACCCAAGCTCTCAATGAGCTAGAGGTACCCCCAGCCCCAGGCACAGGTTGATGGAGCTTGCGCCACGAATCACAGGGGAGCAGCCTCAATTCACCACTGGGACCGGCTAATCACCGGCTTCAGGGAGCTGCGTCATTTCTCCGGGGGCAGGACAGACGGGCAACCCCACCAAAAGCTGCAGCGCGCCGATAAGACAAAGCCCAAGACCCCAGGCGTCCCAGGACAGGTGACGGACTGCAGACGACCATGCGCTGCGACCCGCGAAGGAGCTATTACTGTCTGGAATGCAAAACGCATGCGCCATTCCGCCAACATAACCCAACCTCGAAGAACTCCTCTCACACAAAGCTGTTCCCAGTGTCTGTACCAAAATTGATGGGAAGCTATAAACAGCTACTCATATAAATGTAACCCCCGACACAGCAAACCCAAGCTCTCCCCGCCTCCCCCACCAAAAACCGCCCATCATGGCCGACTGGCGCTCCGAATACCTAGCCTCCATCAGGGAGCAAGAGAAGAACAACCCCGTAAACCTCGAAATCGTACAACTCTGTAAGACCTCCCCTCCAGCTCCTCTTCTCAGATCCCCGAGACCAGCAAACTAAACCACCACTCCCTCCTCCATCAGGCTCCCAGCTTTCCGACCACTTAGCAGCCCTCGAAGCCGAGAACCAAGTCCTCAAATCCCAAACCGCGCCCGGAAAGAAGAACAAACTCACCACCTCCGAGAAATCGAACAACATCCTACCCACCCCGACAACAGAAACAACAAACTCCTCCCCCTCCTCCTCCTCCGACCCGACCATCGCGCAGCTCCAGCTCCAACTCGCCGAAGCCCTCCGCTCAAACGGCACCCTCAAAGACCGCGCAAAGCAAGCCGAAGACGAAGCCCAGACCCTACGAACAAAACACAAAGACGACGCGAAGAAAGTCCGCAGCCTGACGGCGGAGAATACCGTCCTGACGACGAAACTACGAGATCGGGAACACGAGCTGCGGGAGAAGCGTAAGCTGGTCGAGGTATACACATCATAAGAGAGGCTTGACAAAAGGTGCCCAAGACATAGAGGGGAGAATGCTGACTCGCGCGTGTGTCCGCAGAACGTACAAGACGAGATGATCGCGATGAACCTACAAGTGACCATGGCCGAGAAGGAACGGGACAGGGTTAAGACGGAGAATAAGGAGCTCGTCGACCGGTGGATGAAGAGGATGGCCCAGGAGGCCGATGCTATGAACCTCGCAAACGAGCGCTGATTATGCGGTCTATTTCGTGTATAACCTCCCTCAACCCACACACGCCATGCTCCTCTCTCTCTCTCTCTCTCTGTCTCTCGCTGGCTGTCTGCCCGGCTGACATGCTCTATGGGGAGTTGTAAGAATTTCTACAGGTAAATGAACTCAACGCTATTTCCTCTCCTATGCCAGTATTCCTTTCTTTCCTTTTTTCTTTCTTTTTCTTCATCCATCATTCTGTGTTTTCCATGCTCAATGTACAACACACATTGCAGCCATGCTCTCTAGCGAGTGCTGCATGCATCATCAGCACAAGTCCCGTAGGACATCATGCAGTGTAACGACAGACGCAGATGCTGAAGGGACGCATAGCCGCCTACTTCCTTGTCGATATGCAATAGTTACCGCCAGCGTTGGTCCAGCTGACATAGTTACCACCAGGGTCACCTTCAGGATAGGTCAGGTGCTCGACCTCCAAGATGTTGCTCGCAATGTCGTTGGCGTTGCGCGTCCCCTGGTCGTTGACGAACGACTTGAGCGACACAATCTTGCAGCCTGACTTGAGATCGAGGAACATGTTGACCAGCTCGGCGTTGAGCTGCGGTGTGAAGGCTTGGTTGTTGACGAGGACGACGTCAGCACGCTTCATGGCTTCGTGGATGCGGGTGCACTTCGTAAAGTCGCCTCGCTCGAGGTTGACTCGGCCGGGCAGCAGGCCCCACATCTTGCACCGGGCACCAAACTCCTTCTCTTGCGCTTCCGCAAAGTCGCACGGGTTCTCCATCATTTCGCAGCCCCAGCTCTCACAGCCGATCTCGAGCGCGGCCTGGAACACGACGTTGCCTACGCCGGAGCCGAGATCGACAAAGACTTGGTCTGACGTCATCCGGGTTTTTTCCTGTAAGATATCGGAGATGAGCCGATACGCTAGCTCGCCATAGACATTGTCGGTGCCGTTTTTGTACTGTTTCAACTTTTCCACGTCTGGTGATACTGTGCGGTCGTACACCTGGGTGAGGATGAACTCGACCAAACCCCTGGGCAAGCCGTGTATCTTGTCCAAATTCTTGCGTATTGTGCCGTCCGCCGCAAGAGTGTGAATTCTCTTATTCGCGTCGTTGAGTGCCGACACGAAACCGTGGAAGTCGTTTGTGTTTGATGCTTTCCTGAGCCGCCGTAGAAACCCGTTTTGCTGCTCTGTGAACTCTTCGGCCTGCTCTTCGGTGAGGTATACGTTGGCGACAAAACCGACCACCGTCTTGATATCCTCGATTGCGTTGATGATGCCCTTGTCGTTAATGAGTTCGTACCTAGGGAGAGGGTTAGCGATGCCGTACCACAGTGGCAGACTAGATATAGAAACCTACTCTTCCGCACCGTAATTGCTCGGATATTGCAGTCGCACTCTGACGTTGTCATCTGCAGTCGCACCGAGCGAGCGCGTGGCCTTGGGACACTTCTTGAGGTTGGAAATTTGCGCGGCGTGGATCAGCCGGCTGAGGGGCTTCGCATTGTCCTTGAATGCGCTCGACCGGGTCAACACGCGCTGGGTATCTACAAATTGCCCATCTTGCGTGCGCTGCCGCTTGCTAGGCTCATGCTTGAGGAACTCTTCGTAGTTGTCGTCGCCGTCAGAGTCGTTATCGAATTTGGGCTGCGACGGCCCCGCGCTGCCGACCTTGCGCTTGCGCTCGCCGCCGCCGCTGCGCTTCTCGTCCGAGGAAGAGGAAGGGTATGGCGAGGCGCTCTGCTTGCGTGAGAGGAGGGACTTGGCGTTTGGCTTTGGCGATGCGCGCGGGGAGGCTTTGGCGGAGGATGTGGAGGATGTCGCGTGGGCGAGCTTCGGGCGCGGCTTCGGGGCGGCGACTTGGACTTTTTCGACGCGGATTGCTGCCGGCTTGGTGTTGAACTTATTCTTCCCGCCGAGGATCGGCATGGTGGGCGACTGGCGACGACCGTAAGAGGTCGGGTTGAGGTGGTGGGAGGATGAGGAAGAGGTAAGGCGCTGCGCGCGTGACTCGTCAAGCGTTGAGGTTCTCTATAGCTTCGGTGGGCTTCCGCGGGTCAGGGCGGGGCGGGTGTCCGTGGGCATGAATGAACGGGATTTATTGATAGAAAATCAATGTGCGTATAGCGAATGGTGGAAGAATGAGCGTGTCGTCAGCAAGACTTTTCGCTTCGTGACATGGGTTGTCTCAGTTGCACGACGGAAAGACGTGGTCGTCGGAGGGAGGGGTGGAGGATCGGGATAACGGAGGGAGAAGAAGTGAGGTTTAGGGTGAGACGAGACGGGACACGAGGCGATTTTTCGGAAGAGGACGTGGGAATGGGGCCGGGACGTGACTGGGAAAAAAATGGAGTGGGCCTTTCCTGCCTGCCTGACCCAGGACCCCGAAAGTTGAAATTCCCCGGCCCAAGAGGGGCGGAATGAACGGGCAGGAAACAACTTCAGCATCCGGGCAGCCCACCGAGGATTATGATGACTAAGGTAGGTGCCTTCAGGTAGGGTGAAGTACCAATTTACTGGGAAGTGCCCAGATGGCAAGTCAAGTGAGGTGTGCGCAGGCAACCCAGAGTCAGGCCAGCACGTGAGGCAGGTAGGTGCAGGCGAACTACTGTAGATTATTCAGCTCGGTGTTCCCATACCCAGTTGGTGAACCACCCTTTCTCTCTGTGCAGACGTAAGGTGCACTTTATCTCAGGCTTGGGCGGCACAGCGCATCCAGCTCGCCTCGATGCAGCCTCGAAGCATGTCGTCGCAAGAGGGAACGAGAGGTGCAGCCAAACTCCCCAGAATGCGCGGGTGCTCCATTTCGCCCTGCACCTTCCTCTGCGCCGAACAGCTGGTTCCGTTTGGTAGGTACGTAGAGTTCCACTTTAAAAGATCCACTGCGGATGCCGCGTCAGCCGACCTCGACTTGCAGGACCAATCGAACTGGACGAGTCTGATTGGCTGCTTGTCGGGGGAACACTTCCCGCGCCGCTACACAGTACTGTACTTCCCCAAGGCCCCAAAGCTTTCAATGTTTCCAGGAGGTCACAGCGTGGCTGTCATCCAGTGTCACATTTTCTCCAGGTTCTTTGCTGTCACTTTCCGCTTTGGGGAAGCCGTTGGGTGCATCGCCAAAGTCTCACGTTTAAGCTTGTCTCAAAGTGACATCCAAGAAGCAAGGAGTGTGCGTGAGCATCATTGACGTCATCAGTCATTGAGCATTGAGCCACCCGCCTTCGTTCATCAATACCTTACTCATGCATGGGAATACGTGACATTGCTATCACAGATATGTCTGTTTGCCGGTATGAACAAGTAAGTACAATGCATGATGGGAGTATAGAAACAATACTTAGAAACATGCTGCGCGAGTCCCAGTCGCTATTTGAGAGAGAACAATGGTAAGTACACTGCTATGCCAGAAACAGATCCGAGTGCCTTCCCTCTTCATCAGCCTTCATGGTCGTGTTTTCAAAAGAATGAGGGAATGTAGCGCAAGCCAGGTATGTGTACAAAAGAATTCCTGGAAACTTGTAAGTGAACAGTGAAACGAATGAAGATACATGAGAGACCTGTGGTCCTCAAAGAGGAAGTATGTGACGCAACTATTCACATTGACAAAAAATAATACAGACAACCCGTCAGACTCCATCAAACATGGGCTATTCAACCTCCATCAACTTCCAATGCCAAACAACATACCGCGGATGAAAGTGAGGAAACTCCACAGCCTCCCCCCACGTATGCTCCGTCTCAAACTTTACCTCGCGATGCTCCTCGCACCGGAAAGCAGCATCAAAAACGCCCACATCCGACGGGTCCTGCGGGTGATTCGGGAGAGACGTATCGTCTGCGTGCATCAACTCCACGACGACGCTCGTCCGCGCCATCAACCTCTCAAACACATCCTTGACGTGCGAAAAGGCAAAGTGCGTGGTCGGCTTGCCCCAGAGGACCCTGAACCAGAGTGAGTGCCGCCCGTGGTGTCCCGCCGCGTGCTGAACGATGTCGTAGAGCTCTCCCATTCGCACACCGGTGCATGGTGCTTGTTCTGATCCCGCAGCATTGAAGGGAGATGCTGAGGGGGGCACCGGCTGCTGGATCAGGGAACCCGCGACCTTTTGCTCTTCTAGCGCGAGACTGCAGACGTCGAAGCGCATGTATCCCAACGACGACGGCGGCGGCTGCGAGACGAGCATGCGGCGCCAACTTGCGCCGCGGCGCGTGAACCGCCTCCTAACTTCGTCTTGATATCGTGCTGCCTCTTCGTCGAGCTCGGCCGGCTTGACCTGGCTCCAGCCGCCCCAGTATTCTTGGACCGTCTGGATCGGTTCCGGGGTTTTGGACCAGGGGAGCTCGTAAAAGGAGTTGGCCCGGCGCTGGCACGAGTACGTCGGTCCAAAGTCGAAGAAGCATTTGTCAAATTTCTCTGCTAGGAGGGGGTTGATTAAGCGGTCACCGGTCGTGTGAGATGGCATGGCGCCTTGCTCCGGTATGCTCGGGAACACACCGTCCTCGAGGCCGTGGATCACAGCCCGTGAGATATCCATAGGGACTGGCTTGAAGAACAACGCCTGCTGGACGGCTGGTGATCCATCCATGAAGGCCTTCCATGTCCTGCTCACCCGCGACGCTGAGACTAGCAGCGTCCTCATGTCGACTTGCACTAATATGGACTCCAGGAGCTCCGGGATGGCGAGGACCGTCTCCACGGCACGGAGGGACGGCTGGATTTCTGACATGGTGGCTTCCCTTTTCTTCTTTTCTCTTTCTTCACAAAATTTCGGGATGAACTGGTGAAGAAATGCACGCTAGACGAGTATGAAGAAGATGAGGAGAACAACCGCGCTTGGCTAACTTGCCGGCTCGCGCGGGGTTGTCGCTCTCGAGCCTCCCCTCGTCGCCGCGGGTAAGAAGAACCGTGTAAATCGATTGGAGATGATGACTAAGCCTTATCGACTACATATGATGATGCATGTGATGCTGCGTTGGAGTACGTTAGTCTTGGGACTAACCCATCTCACCAGGCTAGCGTACCACTCAGACGGAAATATTCTTTGTTGTTCTTGAGGCAATCTCGATTCATGAACATTAGGCGAGTCAAGATAAGCCTGCGCGCAAAAGGGCCATGTTATCCGTTTGACACATCTGAATAAGTACCGAAAAATACGAAATCGCAATACCTCGGACTTGTCTTTCATCACAAAAGTCGGAAGCTTAATGACCAGGACGGATTGAAATGGCGACGAACATGGTTTAATGCCACGTCTCGCCGTGGGGGTTACATCCTGGCTACAAAAAATAGTATGAGGATGCATAATGTCTTCAAGGAGGAGGCATTTCTGTGGCAGGTAATTCCATATTCCATTGATGACTGAGTTGAACTTCCTCCTCCTTTAAGACTACCAGAGATGATACAGTACCCAACTTTTTACATAACTTTGCCAGCTTCCATTCCAGATCACAGCCTTGCTAGGCCCTTCGATTCCCAACAGGTGCTCCACTACTTCTCCTATCTGGGTCGCTGTATTGCGAGTGACTTTGAGTGAAACCTCGCCCCTCCAGCCTCGAGCCCCAAGATTCATGTTTCTATCGTCAAGTTGAAAGGCGAAAAACGCTGTGAATATCGTAGGAGTACTTAAATGTGCGTTTCTTCTTATTCTTCCCCCGGACCTATGAGCGAAGTCTGAGGCTACCTAGATTATCTAAGACAGTGCTGTCGACTATTCAGCTGTGCCCGACAAGTTATTAAGCTATGCAATCCTTGAATCATCCTCTTTGCTCCACATTCCCCCGCACCCATGGCTCACATTTGCATTCTGTCATGCCAGTTGAACACCAGACTGATTTGTATTAATCATCCCAAAAGGGCTCAGCTGTTGACGCCGCGGAAAGGGGTGCTGGATGAGATTACTGAGAAAAAGTCGTACTTTTCCAAGCGTTCTTGGTCCCAAAACACGTATGCCCGCTTCCTGAGGCCTTCCAATCCGATTTCCATCACATGATGGGGCGCGATACAGTCTAGCGCCTTTCGAGGTCCTTCATCACCGTCGATATCCGATAAGTTCAGCTCTTGCCATGATGCATCCAGCTTGGTGTTATGCCGAGCCTCGCTCTTATGAAAATGATGCAGCAGCCAGAGTTCCAGGTACAAATAAGATGGGCACATACGTGGTTCGCTGTGTAGGAGATCACTCTTCTCAACGTATGACTTCTTTTCGAGACTTCGAAGGCATACCAAGCCTCTGCAAAGCTATTCGAGCATCAGTAAAGCGTAAGAAACAAGGGGTAACCAAAGCAGGATGCGTAGGCTCTCACCCATTCACCTGATTGACAATCAGCTTTGGAACAAGCAATGTATATAATTCAGGCTTGCCTGTGTTGATGTACCGATGCTCGATAACGTCGTTGGCTAAAGCTCCTGCTGCAGCTGCCACGAATCGATCGCTCAGATACTCCATCGCTGCACCTAGCTGCTCGATCTCCCAGAGTGCAAGATCAGCCAGCATGCATGCCTCAAGGTTCAATCGGCCTCTGTTTTTGAACCGAACTCCTGACTCTCATGACACATCCCCTTGAGTCATATGGACATTCCTAGCTTCGTCAGAACTGTACATGGTGAAGAGGCCATGATAAAGCTCCACTCGATAAAAGCACCGGCAGAAGCGGAGCCACTCTTTCTGGGATAGATCCAGGTGACTCGGCATCGACTTCGTGGACGTCGTGTCGTTCAATGTGTCCGAGACGGCGGTCCAGGCTTTTTCGGCAAAATGGGATGCGAATTCGGCAATGAGCTCGTGGGCTGCTTCCATAGCCAACAGGTGAGGAAGCGAGAATGTTTGGAAACATCTTGTCGATGCAACAGCGCCTTCAAACGTGGAGCTGAAGACCAACGTATCTGCATCCTCAGTTGTCAAGTTGAGGGTATTGAACATAAGTGCAAATTTACGAGCTCGCGGTGCATAGATCAATGCGACTGCATAGGGTAGCAGCTGCGTGGGTATCTGTTTCCGAACGATTTGCTGGGCGAGACGAGGCCGTTGGGTGTATGCATTGTAGAACAACCGACAAGACAGCAGAGGAGCTTTAAGGTCCTGCATCTTGTCGAGCTGGCCAAGAATTTCCGCGACAATCTCGCATGGTAAGTTGGTAATCTTCATGATATACGCAGCGTAATTCCGAAGGTCAACTTATGCCGTATGATTGCTGGTACGAGACCGTTGACGAGGGCGAAAACCTCTGGCCTTCGCCGCGTGAGGCAAAGCTTGAAGGTTTGCCGCACGCGGCGAAGGCCAGAAGGGCGCGAGAAAGTTCGATCCTTTCGTTGGGAAGGAGTAAAAGGAGCGATTGGCCAAGGGGTGAAAGTCGCCAAGCGGCAGGAGGTAGGTAACATCTTGAGGTACCTTACCTACCTAGATACCTACCTAGATACCTACCTTAAGTAGCTAAGTAAGGAAGGCGAGAGGTACAATTCGTAGTTGTCAGGGAAGCTAGCTAGGTACCTTACCTAAGGTATCTCTCTTCTCAAAGTGTCTTAGGTAGGTGTGTGGAGGTTCAGCTCTTATGAGGAAGGAACTGAGAGGGAACCTACTAAGAAGGTGAAGGTGGGGCGGACACTGTCACACACCCAAAGCTCTGGATACCTTAGGAGGACCGGAAGCGGCTGATCGACCCTGATTACTCATGCTCTTTTCCAGGCCCGCGATGCATTCCGTATATATGGTAATCCCGCAGCCTGACATTGAAGAAGGCCTTCATATGAAGTCGCTCCCATCAGAATGGAAGGCCCACTCGTAAGCTGTCACCGGAAGTCAGAACCAGAAAGTGGCAACCGTTGAATGCTGGACAAAAACTTAAGAACCCTCAATCACTCACGAAGCGGAGTCGGAAAACTTGATTGACAGTACAAAGAAGTCAGAACAGATTCAGAAGAAGATTTCAACTCACGATAGAAAACTCTAGGAACCCGCACACGTGCAGGAGTCCTTCACAGAACTCGTTTTTGTTCAACACACTCGACTACCAACTGAGGCGCCATTGAGATTTCCCCTGTCTCGGGGCTGCTAGTCTTCTGAAGGAGAACTGTCAGACGTACCTTAATGAAAGAGAAAATGTTGTTGACTCCAGGGGAGTAGACGGTGGAGCCGAGACCCGCACCCGCCCCGGCTCCGGGTCTCCGCGGGTATGCGGACCGACCCCAGAAAGTGGACCCAACGGCGCATCGGGTGAGGCGCTCTGCAGGTTACGTGATCCACATCGCAGTCGTGTTACTTTCCCATTCCTCCCGAGGCTCCATTTCTTTTTTCTCGCTTCGGATCGCTGGCAACTTCCCCTGAGCTTTAAATGAAGGATCGGACGAACGACTGAAGAAAAGTAGTGCGGAATTGTGACGTGCTGACGCTTCCAAACCCAACTTGAGATCTTCTCTAAAGACCTGCAACGATTTCAAGCTCCGCAATTGGCTGCTACCACTCTGGGTAATCGATAGTTTTTTAGCACGAGGGAAATCTCAGTCGCGTCAAAATCACGCGCTTTTCTTACTCCGCCAGCAGAGCCAACGTAGCTTCCAGCAGTAGGATCGACAATCCGCGAGGAAAGGTGTCGCCGAAATGAGTCACAAGCATCAGACCCTCCGCTTCGCGAGCGACGCAACGGCGGGCGATGGTATCTGGGGCTATCCAACAAGCAAGGCAAAGTGAGCAAGGCTCCAAGATACCGAGTCGTCGTGATCACATGCTGACGTAGCACGTCTTTTCAGCTTCTGCGAAGAAGACTACATCTTCACGCGCTACATCGCAGAGTTCATCAATTGTTTATCCAATGCCACGTACAGTAAGTGACAGCCCTGCCACATCCATCCCTGTGCTCATCATGCTGAACCCTCCAACAGTCTACCTCGCCCTGAAGTACCCCAGGGCCAACTCCAAGGCCGCGGTGCCATGGTACCGAACCCTCGACATCCAATCCATCGGCCTCCTCGCTGTCGGTATCTTCTCTGGCGTTTTCCACGGCACCATGCACCAGGAGACGCAGCTCCTCGATGACCTCTCTATGCTGGTCCTCGCCGGCTCGCTCGTACAGCCCCTGTACGCCTTCCGCCAGTCGCGCGCCGCGGGGGCCGCGATCACCACCATCCTCTGGCTCGGCATCGCCACCATGGCCGTCATCTACGTCCGCTCGGGAGACATCGCCATCCACGTCGCGACCTTTACCGGGCTGTTGACATTTGTCTGGCCGCGCACGCTGTTCATCGTCTACTGGACTGGTCGTTACTCGAAAGAGCAGCAGAAGAGACTGATGAAACAGTTCTGGAAGGCTTGTATCATTTTGATCGTGGGGTTCACGTTGTGGCATATCGACTTGGAGTACTGCGCTGAGCTGAGAGCCGCAAGGAAGAGCCTTGGATTGCCTGCCGCGTGGCTGCTGGAACTACATGGATGGTGGCACATCTTCACCGCTCTGGGCGCGAGCTGGTACATGAGGTTGATTCGGGAGCTGACCTCAGTCGAACAGGCTGAGACCGGGAAGAAGGCGCAGTAAATACTAGCGTGGCGAACTTCCCGCATCACTTCCTTCGACCCCAGCACCAATCCTCCATCATGCAATGCGGCTTGAGTTACGCCCGTGGGTGAAAGCATCCCCCAATCAGCCTGGAAAGGTGTCAATATTGATAGACATCATACAGAACTTAGCGTTTAGAGGGCAGCGTTTGAAAGTCAGGACATTAGTCTATTGGAATCAAACAAAAGATAATTCTTCTCAACCCAGAGCATGACTGCTGAAGGATCTAAAACATCTAGCTCTTGCATTCCTCCCTGAAAACACACTGGAAGCCATCCGCCGCGCAACAAAAGTTGGGTGGTTTGCACACTCCCTTGTTTCCTTGTGCGTCATCGCAAGCGACTTTTGAGGAGCAACATGTCAGCAACGGTCCGTCCAAATCCATGGTAACGCAAGGTGTGGCTTCAACTTACACGTGAGGGAGAGAAGTCCCGCTAGAATGACAAGTGCGCTTTGTTTGAACTGCATTGTGGCTGATGGAGAAAATGGTGTAAAGACTTGCTATAGTAGAGAGTTTAGTTATTTGACACTGGTGGTTGTACTTCCAAAGTCAAGTTCTAGATGAATGAGTCCATGCTTTTATACTGTCACAAAGGCTAGCAATTCGAAATTGCAGGATCAAGCCGAGTTTACCGAAGTTATCGTCTTGTCGGTATCGCCGGCGTACGCGTATAAGGACGAAGCCACAGTTCCACACAATGCGACTCGCCTAGATGAAAGCTCGCCAGGACGGTGGAGCTGAGTTTCAAGGCACAAGCGAGTATGAACTGCAAACTAATCGATAGCATGTTCTTCCTGTTCATAAGAACCGCCAGACTCCGCGTTTCAGCCCCCAGTAAGGCTGATGTACCAAGTGGCTGGGTTCGATCAGCTGAGTCCCGTGAGCGCGCAGGTTTTCATGCAGCAGTGTCAGAAAGGCCGGGGTCCCTGACTCTTTGCACCAAAGCATTAGAAATTGACAGCCGCCCCCGATGGTAACAATACAGTAAAGTCGTGCTGTCAATGAGGTTGATGAAATCACTGCATAACGTGGTCATCCTGGTTAAGCTCCAAACACAAAATGGTGGGAAAACTCCCGGATATTCGATTGAACATATTTAATCGAAAGTCAGGTATGGACCGTTGACCCATCGTAGGTCCACGGTCAGCAATAAGGTTTGGCTTCGCGTGCGGTAAAAGTGCTTTCGCAGCTGACAAAGACGGCGAGATAAGTTTCAGATATCTCCGCGTATAGGGCTGATCCAGAACCATATGGCTTCTCGAACGGTAGTGGTAAACTCTATTCTATTCTTGGACTTGCCCAAGATCCTGGGAACACACCAGATACTAGGATGAGCTCTATACTAGTTACATGACAACTGAGAGGGACCTGCAATGCCGACAGACCTGCTACCCTCATAGGACTCGTTGTGGAGTCAAGGAAACCGATCGATGTGACGCGGAGTATTCTTTTCTGCGCTATATGTTGCGTACTTTGAGTATCACTCGGTGGGTAATGTTACATGTCAACACGATCGATGCAATCTATGCAAGGATCATATTACCGTCTTTTGCAGATACCTATGCCTACATTATTCACCATGATGTCGACCCTACACCATGCAGTCTGCTCGCAGCGTCTGTATGTATTGTCGCCGAAAGCGTTTTGTCTACCGGTCTATGGATGGCCTTTGTCTCGAGCTCCAGAGTTTCTCGTGAGAGACCTATCTATTTAACCCCGAAAACCCAAATGTCAAGAAAGTGTCCCCTAGCCTTAGGGTTGAAAGAAGTCTTGTAGCCATGAAATGTTTCGCTATCGCCTCAGCAACTACGATCCTCGTCGTGGCTAATTTGCCTCTGTTCAGGTGTCACGGGTGCCCCAGGCCTCGGTGCTCAGAGTGAGCCAAGCGTAGACGTCGAGAATGGGATGAGCGTTGTCCAGGAGAAAGCAGGCCCACATCTGGCGAGAAGTGAAGGGGAAGCGACGCGCAAAGGCGTTGTAGGTGCGGAACCAGCCCCAGATGTAGTAGCCCGCAACGAAGTAGCTGTCAAAGACAAGGTCAGTCATAGTCTATCAGAATAGGTCAGAGGGAGAAGAACCTACGCAATGGGAGACTTCTTGGCAAGGCACATCAAGAAGGCGATGATATGAACCCAGGCGATGACAGGGCGAAGAAGACGCTCAATGATCTTGCGAGCCATGTAGGGGTGCTTCCTATTTGATTGTTAGCTTTTTGAAGCCTCATCTCGAAGAGAGCATGGGAAGGAAGTCAAGGTAGCGTCAACTTACTGCTTGATCTTGCGGATGCCAGGCTGGTAGATCACAGTCGTGAGGAAGGACTGGATGGCGTTGCGCTGCCAGCGGATCATCTGGTACAGCAGACCAGAGTCACGCATAACGAGGGTGGTAATCTCAGCCTGGGGGGCATTCTGAACAGCAATGTCCCAGCCCTCGGTCTGGAGCCAGCGGGTGAGGAAGACATCGTCGCCAGTGTTCATTAGCTGACCATTCCATCTATCATTGGTGATGGCCTCCATGAAGCGAGGGTCCTGGGCAATATCGGTGCGGACCATCATGGTGCGACCGACCATGCACCAGCAGCCGCCATCAGCAGCGGAGCGAACGGCCTGGACATTGTTCTGGTTGTCTAGAGAGCGGAGGGAGGCAACCTCCCAGGGAGTGATGACGGCCGGGTTGCGGCGGTTAGAGCTGATGAGAGCGCTGTGAAAGTCAGCACAACGCCGCGAAAAGAATTAACTCTTTCAAAGGAAAGAACAGAGGGAAAAACAAGAGTTTCACATACCTCTGCTTGCCAGTGACACCGCCAACCTTGGGGTCCTCAAAACCAGCCAAGAGGTAGGGCAGCGTCTCCAGAGTGCCCCAGAAGGCATCATCGTCGACGAGGGCAAGAATTTTGCCCTGGGCCTCCTTGATGCCAACGACCATCTGATAACGCTTGCTGGCGTACTCGGCAGTCATAACGCTGATGCGATCATCGCCCTCAATGATGACGGGCTTGACCAAGTCATGGACGCGCTGGAGGTCACGGTCAATGGTGACAATAATGATCTCCTTGGGCTTGTTGGCAAGCCAGAGACGAAGGCAGTCGGTGAACGTGTCGGGGGTATTGATAGTAGCGACGATGATGCTGACATCAGTGGTCTTGAAGCTGGGCTCCTGGGGAAGGGGAATGGGCTTGGCCTTCTGCATGAGCTTCTTGGTCAGAACCTCATCGTAGGCATACCAGGCCCTGTGGAAAAACAAGTCAGCTTGTCATTCTAATTTTCGATGTGAACGAGAGAGAAAGGAAAGACTTACCACATGGCACCAAGAATGTATTCAGACATTCCGAGTATCTTGGTTGCGTGTTGCTTGGTGTGTGAAAGGGCTTGTGTGATTAAAGAAGAAATAGCGCAGGTAGGAGTTCCTTTGTCGCGAAGGACTGGGTTGATTGTTTGTGAGAGGAAGAGAGTTCCTGAGAGGGAAGTGAGAGGAAGGATTTTATCGAGGGAAGAAGGCCGTCAAAAGGAAGGCGCGCGTGAATATTCACTGGATTGATAGATGAATAAGATGAGTGGGTGGTGATTCACTTCAAAGAGGCCGGAGGTGAAGTTTGAGGGTGAAGTTCAGATTATTGTCCCAATTTTGGAAGGTGCCAGCCTTCACCTTTGGAAGGAGCGGGACGGCAGGCCAGAGCAAATGTAGTCTGACTGTTTCTTCTGGTAAGAAGAGCTTCAAGGGCTCAAAGTCCCTAGGTGACTGCTGTTGTTTGGTGTGGATTGCCTGACCGATTATGTAGGGAATGGCAAGTCGAGTGTTATTGGAGTATGTGACACTTATATGATGAGATTGTGATTTTGAGATCGACTGAGTACTCAACACAACATTCTACTCACGGTAGGTATTTTATCATGACAATTCGTTGTGTCTGAGAGACCAGTAAACACGGAAAAGGCAAACGAGATGAACAAGACCAAACATCATTTCCTTTGCTGCTCAATTTCATCATAGTGCACTTCAAGTCTTGCAAAGCAAATGTTTTTTTCAACCTACAGAGTTGGTTGGCAATGTCAAGTCCTTTGGGACTGACGCGACATAGAGCTTTGTTGATGATGAATGGAACACTTATTCATACGCTCAAAGCTGTTTCGTTGTATTTCCAGTACACAGACCAATATCCACCCGCAACCTGTAAACATGGAAACCAATCTTTGGTAGGCTATGTCCTCAATTATGCCTTCCTCAAGCGACCCGCATGCGAAAGGCCTGAGCCACAAGCGCCGCTTGCTCATCTCTCACCAACTCCCTCTGACGACGACGAACCCTCCTCCACTTCCATACAACAGCGGCTACAATAGGGATGAGAAAGACGCCAAAGACCTTGAGTCCATTCTCATTCATGTGGCGGCGACTCTCATGAAGCTCAGCCTCCTGCAAACCAAAAACGCCACTCACCCATTTGCAAACGGTCTTGTCTCTCAGCTGCTGTGGAATGGCGAACATCTCGAACTCTTCCGCAGGATACACTGGGAGAAGTATCTGCATGAGCTGAATTAGAACTAGAAGTTCGGTGAAGGCGATGATGGCAACTTCGTCGGGGATGGGGATGACGGCGTCCGAGATCTTAGCGCTGAGGCCGTAGAGGGTGATTACGAGATCGAGGGCGAGGAGACCAACGGCCAAGCACTCCCAGGTTCTTATAGTGTGATTGATAGGCCGTATGAGCTTGATCATGGCGGTTTCGCATTGCTCTAAGGTGCAGATGCCGTACCACGCGTCCCGAAGCGCGCTGCGGAGGAGGGTTTCTGTCATCTTCTCGCACCGTGAATTCTCTAGAGAGAGTCTATGTTCCGGGAATTGTGGCCGAATGGCGAGTGCTTTGTTTTTGCTTCAGTCGCTTTTAGGCTTTGCTGAGATGTGTTTCAAATCTTCGCCTTTTTGCAGGCTGATGGGCCTGTGGGAACCTGAGGATCGTAGCCGATGAGCACAGGAATTGAGAGAGAGGGAAAATCAAACTCACACTCAGAGGCCGCAACTGGCCGTGGTTGCTGGGGTGAGTGTCGAGGGTGGAGCCGTACACATAAGTCCAAAGGTGCGGTATGTCCCCTTCACTTCAACTGAGCAAGGCGCCAGGGAGGTGCCCGTGTATGGTTTCAATATCGTGTGGATAATACGCGCTCTCAGGTTTTCACGTGATGCGTAGCTGAGGATGGCATCGGTAGTCCAGTAACATGGCGAAGCCTGAGCCTGGACAACATCTGGAATAAACAAAGGACGCGGACGCGTAGTTTTAGATGCATACCGGATTGGAATAGAGATAGGGGCTTCCCCCCTCATTTGTTACCAAGGCCTTTGCTTCCTTGACGTTCTGAGTGGTTATCGGGTTGTCAAACCACATGCTTCCGTCTTCGAATGGTACAGGTAGAACGGCGACGACCGATCTTGCGAAATGTCAGGAAAGTGATGATGTGGACAGCGAAGCTGCAGTCAGTCATCATAAAATTCGTCCGTAGGGGATCCGGGAAGCCGAGCTGCTGCGTGAAAGCAACAATGAGGTTCTGGATGAAAGACACGCCTTGAGCCTGTTAGAGTATTGGAATACCCATAGCGATGACGACGGTTCGACAGAGGTTAATTCCTCTGAAGCATTCTTTGAACGAGCTCGCTTCATACAGTTCTCTTTGCTCCTCACTTGAGCTTTGAGAAGTTGCACTTCTTGTGGGATGGTTTATGGGCGGATTGAGAGTCTCTTGAGCACTCTCTCTGCCTCTCCGTATTTCCCGCGGTAGATGAGGTACCGATGAAGCCTTGGAAGGAACGGGAACATAGTTGCGTATCTAATGGGGACGAATAGCTGGCACATGATTACGATCCTGTTCAGTAGCATGTAAGCGGCTCCTTGTACCCATAGCTGCCCGGAATCCTTACAGATACTGCCATTGATCATTCCGACAGGGAAGTTGCAACTCGGCCGATGTTCTGCTCGTCTGTGCGGGGCAGAATCTCTCTACGGAGATCCCTCCGGCGTTTTGGACGGGATAAGCTTATTGCGACGATCTCGAGAGATGACAGGGGTAGCCAGCTTGCCTGTATCATCTTTTAAAAGGGGCAAAGAGTGGCCCTCGCTTCCTTCTTCGCAAAAGATCCTCCATGGGAGCCGAGTGACCAACGCACGATCATGCAGATACGAGCCGAGCAAAATTACGCAGCCGAGGAGCCAGGGTGGTATTCAGGGTTGGGTTGGAAAAGATCTTGTTTCCAGCCCGCACGTCACGTTGTCAGTTACTCGATAAACTTGTGTCGGCATGAAGAGATTTGTAAATAGTATATGCACATTGACTAACTAGAGCCACAATGAAGAATAATGTACTGTCGAAAAGGAAAACACGCTATGTTCAGAGAGCACCATCCACCACTGACAAACTTCACGCTTAGCAGATGTTGCGAGCGCCGTTGCCGGAAAGGTTCCACTTGATGTTCGTGCCGCAAGGAGACTCGCGGACGGTGGTGCCGTCGACCTTTGCGGTGATGCTGATGTCGCGGGTGATGGGGAACTCGGAGCGGGCAGAGAGACGGACCTCACCGCCGCCGTTGACGGTACCGCCCTTGATGGTGACGCCGTAGCAGTTCTCAATGAGGATGGCGTTGTTGCCGTTGTTCGCGAGATCGATGCTGCCAATCTCGGCGCCGCCAGACTGAGAGACGCAGAAGATGCCACGACCACCGCCGCGGGAGACGACCTTTGTGACGTAGACGTTCGTGGTGTAGGCGCCGCTGGCAAGCTGGCCATTGTTGTTGGCGAAGCGGAGGGTTCCGTAACCGGTGCCGGCACCAACATTGTTGCCATCGACGAGACCGACCTTTGCGTTAGTCGTCTTTTGGAGCAGCAGTCCCGACTCGCCGCAATTCTTGGCAATGACTTGGTCAATGGTCAGGCCGTCAATGTTCCAGGTCTCGACGGCGTGGCTGCCGGCGCCGTTGACGGTGATGACTCCCATCTTGACGTTGGTGTTGGCGGCTTGGTCGCGGTCGAAGCGGATGCCGATGCCGCCGCTGAGGTTCATGTTGATAGCGCCGAGGGTGAGGTCCTTCGTACCGTAGAAGCGGAGACCAAAGTACGGGTTTCCGGTCATGGAGAGGTAGGGGATCTTAACGCCCGAGGCGTTGGTGACCTCGATGGCGCCGCGGCCGGATCGGAGGGCGACATTGATGGTTCCGCAGCCCTCGAAGGTCTTCCCGCTCTGAATGGCGATGGTGTTGGCACCGATGGAGCCGGAGGCGATGACGGAGACGCGTTGGCCGCTGCTGATGGAGTCGACGGCGGCCTGGATGGCAGCACGGTAGTCGGAGCCGGAGTAGACCTGGCTGGAGCCCTTGGTGGCCACGAAAGAACTTCCAGATCCAGTGACCTTTGCGTCGGGCGTGCCGGAACCGCACTGGGCGGCAGCAGAGGAGGCGAGCGCCAGCACTGCCGTGAGGAAGGATGACTTGACCATGATTGCGGGCTAGATACACGGCTATCAATAGAGAGGAAGAAGAAGTAGAGTGTAAGATGCTTCAAGACCCTATTCTTTGGAGAACTTCGGCACGGCGACACGTTTATATCTGATGGCCCCCAACGACTCAACCAGGTGGATACTGCGATGCTCCAGATGCGCGCCACTCCGGTAGATACTCATATAGGGCAAGCACGTTCGTTGGAGGACGAAATTAACCCGGCCCCTAGACCGGGAATGCATCCTCCGCATTCATTTACCACGAGCTTGGAGGCGGCTCGGCATGGCTACGGAGTGGCTACGGTTCACTGTTTAACTCCATCGTTTTGCATTACTAGAGGATTACTATAGTACATATAGACGCTACCCTGCCCTCGAATTCCGCACTATTCAACCTTAACCCTTTTTTTACCTATCTTTTCCTCTATTCTACCCTCTCCCTTATTAAAGGATTACTAAAATCGTAGTTTTAATAGCTTATTAATAAACTAATACTATTATTTAGAAGTAAATAACTTATATTTATATATAAGTACTAAGAGTCTTATTATTATAGAAATAATAATAAATATATTAAAGTATTTAAAAAAGCTTTTTAATAAATTTCTAATACTATTTAAGGCTATAGTCCTTAAGTTATAAAAAAAAGCCGAGGTATTATATTAATACGGCCCTATTTATTTCGTTAATATTAATAATAGTCTTTTTAATATAAAATATATTACTAATACTTTATAATTATATTACTATACTTTATAAATTATACTTAACGTTAATAAGGATTTTAACGTTATTTTTTAATTTATTTTTTAATTTTTTTATTAAGGTTATTATCGTAGGGTTAGTTTAGTTATTAATATTTTAATAAGTATTTTAACTTAATTTAAAAGCTTTTATAGCCTTTAAAAAGAGGCTTTTAAAAGACTTATAATTAGACTTTTTATTTATTATAGACAAAGCTATTATAATTAAAATTATAATATTACGAACTTCGATAATAAGTAATTAGTAATATAGTTATTTTTTTTTTATAACGAGTTTAAAAAAGTATTTTAATTTAAGTACTAAGTAGGTACTATATTATTTTATTAAAACTATATTCTTATACTTATAACTTAGAAAGAATTAACTTTCTTTAATAATAAGGTACTTAGGAGTGGCTACGGTTGAGCCGGGGGTGAGCGCCGGTTGGACAGAAATTGGGAAATAGGGTCGCCAGTTCGGTTAAGAGCTACACGAATGGCACCCTAAAGAAGCAAAATGGAAGAGCGGATTGCTTGCTCTGAGAAAACAGACCTTCCCGATTCATGCTTTTGAAACTTCCGTCCCTTGGCTCACACGTTGGACCTTGGCACGACGCTGTCTTCGCTTGGCGTCACCTGTGAGATGATCGACAGAGCTGCTCTAAGAACCTCTTAAGACCACAATTGATGGAAGTTGAATGGGAGGAGTTAATATTCCGCTTGAGCTAAGCACAACGTTATGGCTGATTAACTGGCTTTCAGTATTTTGGTATTACTCTCCAGTTCGTAATTTTATATGCTCAGAGTATTTACTTGGCAACGCCTGAAGTCAAGTCTTGATGCATAGCACTATATTTAACGAAATGTCAAGCCTTGGCAGTACAGCGTACATGCTGGCGCAAGGGGGAACGTCTCATATTGACAATACTTTTTACTTCGGGCCACAGCCGCTTCCCGGTGTGAGCTTGACTGTCTCACGAACGCTAGGTCCCTCAGTTGATCCACTGAGTGAATAACGTCATCTGAAGCTGTTTCTTGGGTGCTCTTGGAGATGAGACTGGTAGAGTTGCGGTTATAACACCTACAGTTATTGGGCAGCGGAAACGGGAATTTCGAGACGGGTTCTTCGGCTCGCACTTAGATGCCCCGGTAGGAAGCAATTAAACATTGGCCAGTGGCATGGTCTTCTGGGCAGATTGGTAGGCTTTATTTAGTGGGCTCATGCACGATCCTCTTCCCCCCGCCTTTTTGACTGATTACTTCGCGCCTCTGCCGACACTCTGCAGATTCTCGTAGAATTTCCGTTCAGCTCCTGTAACTCGCAGAGCCAAGCGTGGCTTTCATAGAGCGATGCTTGACAGCCACGGTATATGCTCAAACGCTTCTGTTCCTTTTTAGGGGGAAGACAAGTGTGGGGAGAGCTGGTCCTGACAAGAAAAGGTCGAATTAGTCCGTCTTGGCGCGCTACAACCCCTCAGCCGGCAGATACGAGCTCGATTCGTGACCGGTGCAGGGGGCTTTGGGTGAATACTTTAGTGGCTGCTCATGCTGTCGCCTAGTGCCAAGCAACGTTGAGATTGGGTTCAAGGCAAAGAACCAAGTCTAGCCGGAACCTACTCTAGTGAGAATTACAGGCGATCCTTTACGATCTTCCTGGGCCATCAGGTGACCATGATGACTCGGCATTCGGCCAAAACGGGGCCGATCTAGGACCCGAGGGAAAGAAAGAGGCTCTTAATCCTCAAAGGGCTGGCTGCTGTGAGAACTCTGTTCCCATGAGAGCAAGGAGAGCAAGGATCAGATCGTAGGCTTGACATTCGTTATGTTCAAAGTATGGCAAAAGGTCTTCTCCTTCAGGTAACAAAAACAAATCAACATCCATGCGCGTACTGCCGTCGTCCCCGTCTACCGGCCCTTGTTTCTGGCCGTCGCGATGGGTAAGAAAAGTTGGACTTGCAAACACTATGCTTAGGGCCCTCAACTATGACTTTTCCGGCTTGAGTCCTTCTCCGAATTTCGTATTCGTCGATCTTGTGAGATACATTCACGGTTTATCTCAGACTCATTCTGTCGCGTGAAGTTAGTCAGCGAGGGTTCCCTCCAGATACTCCTCGAAGCTTCCCTTCTTTTCACTGTATAGTAGAACATTAAATCAAATTGAATCGAGTCAAATCATATAGTGCGCTATAGCGGCCAGGTGCCAGTTGGGCACGTCCTAGTTCCTTGTTGGGCCGTAACACTTTACTAGAACGAGCCTATAAGGATGGCCGCAGCTGCGGTTTGTATGGCTGTGCTTCTGAACTAGCAGTGGAATCGCCGTCCTCTTTGTTCTGGCTAACCTCAGCCGCCGGGCTGTTGAATGGGGTTATTGAATGACCGGGGCTTGGGGCCGGTAGAGATGTCGCTCCTAAGGGCGCATGAGATCGGTGGTACGCATTGGTGAGTGGGTAAGCTTGAAGTATAATCTGCCACCAGATAGGCACAGGCTAATTGGTTCGAACCGTGGGTTGACGAAGATGTCAGTTGCACTATAATATCTTCTGCGTAAGTGTATAAAGGAGGTTCCAACCTACGGTTGGGCAGGCCGCGATTACCGTAAGTAGTGGCCGTAGTTGGCCCCTGCGCGGGCGCCCTGACGTCGAGGTCGAATTGGACTTCCAATCCGACAGTCTCACTTTGCTATTGGTGATATTTCCCACCATAGCCTCTACGTAGCACAGGGGCCCGAATCAGAAGCCGAATACTGGGGGATCAATGTGATCGTAGCTTACGTATCACATGATAAACTTTGGTCAGTTGGAGAGGTCGCTTGTAGCGTGTTGTATTAGGATATCACGACCTTTGTAGAACGTATCACTAGAAAGCCCTCGAGACTTTCCCAAATCGGCAGACATTTATTGATGTACGTAAGACTTGCCACTTGCACAAAACTCTTAGTCACTGTAATCAGTACGCTCTAAGAGTGCTCTTCTCCATAACCCATTACTCAGGTCCCAAAACTAGGTACGAACTCGAAGTTGTCGGTCCCATAGTAAGGTATACATGGGCAAATCCCAAGTCTGCAAGTCACTCGTTCTCGCTACTTCCTTCGGATTGGTATTCGTATGTCATTCAACTGGCTGGTTGGTATTACTATTGATGAGTCTTCATAGGTGGACACTCCTGATTCTATACGGCTCCCGTCCACGAACAACACCTTGGCCTCGGCCGACACTTCACTATTCCTGATTCAATTATCCGGAGCAGGATACAAGTACTCGGTAGGACTGAGCACAGTACCCACAAATATGCGACGGCAGATGTGTTGAATGATTTACATGTTATTTGGACCCTTAACGTGGCAATTCCTATGAAGCAAAGGAACAACTTTTCAACCTAAAGGTTTACTATCTGCATCCTCCAATTTCTCCGTGCTTTTATTAGTTGTCAGTGGATGTACGAAAGGTAGTTCTAAGGTACGTCCTGGTCGTATGTTGATTTAGTATCGGATTAGAAGTCTAATTCAACCGCGGCATACGGCCAACTACACAGGGGCTAATTAGGGGCCCTATTTATAATTATTATAACTAGCTTAACCTATAGTTAGAACCTCTTTTTTATACTACGTAAAAATTTATATAGTTTAATTAATCTCTTTGTTAACTTATAGTTCGAACTAACTACCCTATAATAGGGATACTAATATTTAGTTATTATGCGTGGCTGCTATTTTGAAACTAAGGACTGAAAAGGTTTGACCTTTTTTAACTATCTGACGAAGCAGGATTTGCACCTGACCTAGTACTTGCTTTAAATGTGAAGATGCGGCTGGACAAATCTATTGAGCATGATCCCAACACCCATGACGGAAGGTAGATTACACCTAGGATACATCGCAATAGATGGCGGTATTGACGTTGTGCCACTTAGAGCAATCGAAGCATGTAGAGTCCCCACCTCCAAAGTTTCTGCAGAGATTATAGAAGGCTCTGCCATCGATCCATCCATAGGCAGCTTCCAACTAAGATACGAACTTTAGTATAGGAAGATAAGAGGCCTGGCTGGGGTCTTACAAATGCGCCTGCAAATCGGGGTCCGGGACCCTTGTCATGGGCAACCCAATAATCTCCTTCAGCTTGACCTATAGGACTGTGAGAAACTTGAAGCCCACTAGTGCGAGCTACGTACCCCAAAGGTATTCAGTGCTGTGAAGACTGCGGACCTGTGCGGTAGCATCAATGTTGATGCTTCCATCAGTAGCAGACTGACAGGCACAGAACTGGTGATTTTTCGCTAGCCTATAATTCGGTTAGTACCCCCATATGCGACATGATAAGTGGCAAAAGGGGAAATTTACACTATGCTGCAAAGAGCAAGCATGGAGGAGGCGGAGAGGATATGCATCGTCGTAGTAGGTCGTTGATTGAATACAACAAAAGGTCTTCGCCGGATTGGTATGGTAAATACAGGAAAGGGGTAAGCGAGTGGTGGAATGCCGCCAGTTTAAATAGGTTTTCCTGTCTTCTAGCAAACGGCTTCTGGTCAAAGATTGCGTTCCAGCCAGCGTTCAAAAGTGGAAAGGGTTAGGCTAGGGAGGTAAACCGCAAATTAGCATTACAAAGTCAAGCGGTTGAGATTTGCCGGTCACGAATCATTCAACATGTTTTTTCCTGTCTAAATCGCTTCCATTTCAAGCTGGCTAAAAGGTAAATTAAATGATGCTTCAGCAAGCCTTCACCAGATGAAATCGCCATGAACGTTGTTTGATCATCAAGAGCCAAGATGCGAGTAGACTAATGATATTCCGTATAGCAAGCCACAGTGTGGATTTCCCTCGCTGTAAATGCCGGATGAAGATATCTGTTGGCTATATTGTGTTGTGAAGGCTTCTTTGTCACTGGCAAAGGTCAATGATAACTAAGGTAAGGTACGAATCCCAGTGTTGCGACCAGTGCGGTCACTCACTCCCTTACTCCGCCGTATAGCTGAAGAGTAAAGAAAAAGGTACAAGTGATAGAGTTCTCATTCAGTTGGAAAGCAGCCTCGTATTCTAATTTGACAAAGGCGACTAATAGATGACTCCGTAATGAAGGTTCAGGTTCCAAGTGTATATCCCACATGAGCCGTTGATATGCAGCGGTCGCAGTGAAGATCTTGACTTCAAAATGAACCTTATGGACCGGTTAATGGTAGAAGACATGGTCAAGCATCTGAACTACATTTTACACTCGGTGTGTTGCGCCGGGGTGCCCGAGTCTCAGAGAAGTGTTGAGAGTATAAGTAGGCAGAGCCATCACCCGCCATTTAGCCTGGTATCAACCACCACACGTCCTTCATTAATAACCGCCAGTATGCGCTATCTTCTCTTTTTTGCTCTGGCTGTCTCGTGGGTATGCTCGGTCATCGGGCTACCTACTGACAACGGCAATCCGCCGCCTCAGTTGCAGGAACGGGGACTCCCATATTGCCTTTTCCCCTCCCGCCGCCCGGCCTCCACATCGTTCACTAGATCTTTTACAAGCGATCCCATCAGCAGACGTCGCGGGCATTTTGGCCCCAATGCCTACGAGAGCGCTGGTAATTCGCGGCTCAACTACCGCATTTGGGAGGACCCTGTTGGTCTCACTGGTTTGTATACCGTCATTGACGTCGCTGCGCCAGACGGGCATCCAGCCCTCGCCAACTACGAAATCGAGGTCCGTCGGATTCCGATTGCGACACCTAACGCGGCTGGAGAGTGCTTTCAGACCATGACCCTCCGATCCGGTCAGAGAGGCGCAGCCACCGTCCGGTGGAGGCTGGACGCGAGCTACACGTACTATCTGACCATCTCGGAGGTTTGAGACTGTATTACCTACAAGAGAAAAGAAACCTGTAGATTCTATGGTACTTGCCGCAAATCTTCGAGATTTGGTCCAGTCTGCTAACCCTGTCTAGAACCCAGACCATCTTACTAGGGATCGCCTAACGCAAAACACACTTCACAACAGTTCAGGGGCTATTCGGCACAGCCTCTTGAATGGGATTTCGATGAGCAGAAGTTGAGGCTGATACTCAACAGTAGTTTTGGGGTCGTTTGAATAGTTCTGTCGGTTCTTGTGGGATATGGTTCAGTATGATCAGTAAGAGACTTATTCAAGAGATGGGCAGTGGAGATTCATTCAATGCTTAAAGCGGATGTAAACCTTGAAGAAGTACGTTGAATAGTAATGGAAGTCCGGCTCTCAAGCCCAGCTCGGGACCATTACATATGAGCCCTGGAGATTCTTTGAACAGTTGTCGCCTTGTCCTATTCTTGGTGCTTACCGTGTTAAAGGTGAGCGCTCATTTGTATTGCCCACGAAGTGCGCATGATACATGATAATGACCTCTCATTTTGCATATTTTCCAATTCCCATTGCCTATTGCCTTGTATTATATCCTACGCCAATGCCCACGGAAAAGATCCCACTAGGATTTCCTCTTTGGCCGAAGCATACGAGGCGTCGTCACCCACATCTACCCGTGCCGGAAAGGATAATAAGCATTACCGCATATGCTACTACGATGCTGCGAGTTTTGGCAGTCCCGACACCAAAAACTTGGAGTGTTTCTAGAATGATATTCAACGCCGTGACGGCCGGACCGAAGGCCTCCGCAAACCTCCCGAGGGATACATGATCTGGAGGGCCATGGGCCGAGGCTATCTACTCTACAGTACATTGTTTCTGTACATATTCTTCCAAATCAGGCCTTGAGACCACCAAGTGTTCTATCTTCTATAATTCCGAGGAGAGTGCTTTGCGTACGATCAATATCGATCAAAGCTTATGTCATCCTGGAAAGACTCCGAGCTTGTAGTAAGGTACTGATCATTCGCGCGTTTGTTAGTGCTGTTACTATCTAATACACCCACGGGCTCACTTGGATATGTAACATGGCATTTGTACGCGGCTGTGTTGTACCCGATATCAAAAGAGTCATGAGCATCCCACCGCTTATTGATTAATCTCAGGAAGGACAATCAAGGCGTGCACTCGCCCTGTTGTTGGTTAGCGGCCGATGGGATAACTCAAAACAGTATGAACAGCTGAAACTCACGCAATATTCAGCTATCGTAACCTCCGTGCTTCGTACTTTTCCCAGCCATTAAGGTTCTGGTTGCCGAGATGAACACCTTAGGCTGAAAATATCTTGGATAAAATTGTACTCAGTCATTAAATATATATTCCTGCGGGCCACTGCTTCCACTCAAACATGCTATCTACTAACTTTCACTCCACCAACTTCTCCTGCCCACTCTCTGATTCACTATGCACATCACTGTTGTGCTTTCTCTCCTGGCCGCCGCTGCGGTCCAGGTTGCCGCCAAGGACTTCTCTGCTACTTGCTTTGACACGTACTACGAGTCGACCACGGTTACATCTTCCTGCTTCCGGACTGGTGGGGATAGTGGTTACACGACCCGGTTGGATATGACCAAGTGCCTTGCCAATGTCGGTGGCAAGCTTGTTGTGCGTTATTTTCCAAGGTCTGCTGCGACTATTTAATTACTACGAATGCTAACTCAAATTTCTTCACAATTGCAGTGTCGTCCCTCAAAGTAAGTTGAAAAAGCATCTGTCTACGATTCCTCCTATCTAACGTAGCTGGCTAGTCCTTCTTTCAAGTACTGCGACTGTGGCATTGCAGACAAGAAGATCCTCAACTGCCGCTGTACTGATTCAAAGGGGGTAAAGCAGCCGACATCTATCGACCTCGGTAATTTTCCTGAAGAAAACCTCGCGCTGTAGAGGCGACCAGAAGCTAACATGCGCTAGACACGTGCTTGAGTAATAATGACTCTGAGTTAGAATGCAAGTGAATGCATTGCACGGGGAGGAAGGGATAGAAAGTGCGATGCGGTTGTTGTTACTAAGGTGTCTAGAAGCTAACATTCCTGATGGACTTGGGTACTTATTTGTATTACCTTGAGGACTGTGATAATCCTCGAGCTAAAACGGCTTCAAGCGTAAGAACTGCTCAAAACATCCTTGTTTACTATGTCGACTGTGAGGAGGTTGCCCAAAGAAACTGGTGAATCTTGGTAGTTTGGTTTGGCCCCCTTGTTCTCGGGGGTCGCGACATGCTCAAACTATTCCCTGATAAACTCAGCAAATGCTCCCTTAACACGCCTTGAATCAATAGGGCGGCGTCTCTGGACCTTGATAGAGGGGTTCCTTTTTACAAGGCTTATAAACAACCTTTTCCCACTTTTTTGAATCGTTAGAGGCCCGTAGCACGCGTTCTACGAATTTCTTCGTTTGTTGATGCGTTAAATCAACGCCTAGAATATGTTGTACGCGTATTTCAACATCCAAGTGCCTCTCCTGGGTTTGGGATAACCTCTGGAGGTCAGCGATTCCCTTTGCCCTATATTAGTGCCTTCTATGCGATGTCTAAGTATTGGTCTGGGAGTTCCCCCGTTGATGGAGGCTCTGTTGACTCATTCTTCGTATGCAAAATCCGCGAGTGCGTGATCAAGCTCATGTTCGATGGATTAGACCACTCCCTGCAAATGAAAGTATTCTCAGAGCAGAAGAAAAGTGAGAGCATTCGGAACAAAGTTGTTAATGTTGTGATTGATTGAACTGGGACTAATAAGGTAGCCGGGCATAATATCAGGGGGTTTTTAGGGAGAAATGTCAGAGGTAGCTACTTAGATCCCGGCGACAGACGAGCCGGCGCTTCCCTATGATACATAGTAGGGATTCTTAATTTATTACGCTAGGACAATTGAAACGTAAGCCTGAGTCATTCCATCTCACTACCGAAGTTAAATAAATAACGTGATAATAGAGTGTAATCCGTCGTACTTTGCTTATATAGTCTCGTGAGGACGATGAATTGGCCGGCCAGGTCAACCTCGTCATACTCATCCCATCTTGTCATAAACCTCTATCACTACTACAACTCCCACTCTGGTTGCTATGACGCCACTCCCTTCACTCATTATACTTGCTGGATATGTCGTAGCAGCACTAGGCCTGCCGACAGACCAGACTACTGGAGGAGATTCCAAAGTCCTTGAAGCACGGGTATGCGATCTCAACCCCACCCCCCCTGAGAATTTCTAATCACAAACGTGGTGATTTTCAGAGATACTGCCCTTTCTTCAACATGAATTGCTTCCCCAGCGGAAACACGAATGATCGTACGGGATGCCGACAGCATTGGTGCTCGCACAGCTGTTCTTGCCCGTCCGGCTGGGCCCGAGAATGCACCCATATTACCGACCTCACCTGCGGCGGATTCTAGTCGAGTTGCGTCAAGCACGAGAGAAGTACTGCATAGGTAGATCCCGGGGCGCATTCTTGCCCGAACGATCTGCGTGGTGTTGGTATGTAGTGTTAATGAAAGGTTGCAGCATCAACGTTCTGGTGTTTGTATATCACTTGATGAACGGCTGGACAAATGCATAACTCTTTTGAAATAGCTCAAGAATACCTTATTTCTATTAAATTGAACGGATCGTAACGCCACAATGCGCAATATTCTTGTCTTTCTTATAGTCTAACGAGCGCAACTTATCTACTCCCATAATGATAACCTAAATCCCGCTTCCTTGCAAATTGCCTGGAAAGATAGGAGACTTAATCTCGTTCATAGTCCGAAGCAAAAATGAGGGTGTCAGCGGTCTTTGCGAGCAGAGTCGTGTGAAAGATAAGGCTCTTGGGGTCGAGAATGCTGCTGCTCAAGCACGTGATGTCCATAGGCCAGGTTTTATGTTACTATTCCATGATACTAAAGAGTCAGCTGGAATGGCGAGGAGACGCTCCCCGATCCAGTTGAAGAGATATTGATACTTGAAAATGCCATCCCTGTCACACCAACATATGTAACGAATATTAATGATCAAGTCAACCTTTTACTCTATCGATGGGGCAGAACCCTACCGATCCGATTCCGCTGAAACTGTTGCAAGATCTGAACTCGAAGATATCGAAGTTCAAGCGCCGAAGAAAAGAGAGCTCTGGACACCAATGGTGCTGAGATATTCATTCACCAGTGTTGTATCCCTCTACCATTTTTTTGGGGTTCTATCATGGCTAAGTCCTGGAAAATCACAATCTTCGGCACATCACTTGGCTAAAGAGCCCTTTCACCTCTTCACGGAACATGAAAATAATAGAATACGCTTCAACAAGCGTCATATAGCCTCAATAACCAGTCTTTGCGAAAATCGCAGTGTGCCTTAGGTATGCCACTATCTTATGCTGGAATGATCCAGTTGCACCGCCTCTCCTTCCAAGTATTTTCAAATTGACGGCGAAAAACGTCGACTTGCGAACAACCCTTGCTTGAGATCCATATACGCAACATTACTGTTTTTTCAAGCCTAAGTATCGAGAATATAGACTGGTTTGTGGTTATTGTCCCAGCCCTCACTTTGCACTTGTCCACATGTTTATGGTGAGTTTCTGTAACACCCAGCTGTTGCGCCTCATCACAAGTTGATGCGAGCTTTGAAGACTACTCTGGAATTTCTGTTATGGCTGGCTTCTCACCCCCAATATGTGCGCAGGTTGTATGAAAATTTACGAAACTTTCCTTCAACTTGGTCGATAAAACCTATCAACTCCGCAGGTTTCTGGGAGATCTGGGCTGAGATAGAGAACGTTCGACTTGAATGAAGCACATTCGAAGCCTAACTTTCATTCGCCCCGGATGTCAGATTATGATCACAGCTATTTGATATGTGGAGAGGAATTCCCAAACGGTCGTCTGCATTCAAACTGATTGAGGCGGCGGAATTAACCTCTTGGCTTCGGTACATATCTCGTTCATTGCTCTTTGTAGCTTTGCGAATGGTGACTTTCTAGGCTGCTGGTCGATGCATTTAGGGTCACTGAACTTGGTCAGCTTGGGAAACAACGCCTACAGTCCACGCTCACTTCTGTTCAAGCGATTGGAGAGAATCGGAGCGTTTGATGCTCCTTGTGATCTCGTCAGCTTTGTAGTCTCGTCAACCAACATCTCTAAGCATTCCATCCTTGGGCAAGAGTGGTTATTCTTTCCTGTTTCATCTGTGGAGCGGCAGGGCGTACCGAGATTGGGCACGATCTCGGCGCTGATATTGGCCGACCGAGCACAAGGGGCTCTGTGCTCCAACTCCCCCCCTCTGGAATGTACAACGTGGTCCCAATTAAATGGGACACACCGCAACTTTCAAACACCCAGCTAGGCCCCCAACTCCAACCACAAGCTAAGCCTCCAGCTCACATGTGAGATTCAGCCTTAATGCGCCATCCCTAACGCTCTGCCGCCCTTCCAATAGACTTCAAAGACGACCAACGTATCTGTACTTCGTGGAGGGACGTTTGCACGCACATTCAGAGACGCCCATAATGCCCTCCATTCTCGCCACGGCGATCCAGTCTTCTTTACTCAAGGGCACCGCAAACTTCACGGCACAGATCGTCAACCAGCACAGGCAGGCCGGCGGCAGTGCCGGGGCCCCGCTCGACGTCCGTCGCGTCCTCGAGTTCGCGACCTTTGGCTTCATACAGGGCCACATCAACTACTGGTGGCAGCACTTTCTCGAAGACCAGTTTCCCAACTCGGCGTCGTCGGCCCGCGGCAGGGGAAGGAAGGCGTCCATCGTTGAGCCCAAGATCGAGAAGCCCGAGAAACCCGAGAAGGCGGCCCCCAAGAACTATTTCAATGTCGCACGCAAGGTGCTTGTCGACCAGACCGTCGGCCTGTTCATGATGAACTCGGCCTTTCTTCTCATCACGTCTGCCCTGCGCTTTGGTTTCTCTCCGATCGTCTACCAGATCTGGAGCGAGAGGATATTCGACCTCATCAAGGCTGCGTGGAAGTTTTGGCCTCTGGTGGCTATGCTCAATTTCGCCCTCGTGCCCGTGGGCTATCGAGCGCTGGTAGGCATGTGTGTTGGATTTATATGGAACATGTTTCTCACGTTTTTCCTATTGTAACTTGCATGCCGGAAGGCCTTTCATTCTTTCTCTTTGTGCACATCACGGGTTGCATCAAAAAGCGTGGAGTTTTTTTCGGGTTCGAAATGGTTGATCCATGTATTCTTGCCTGCCACCTGGCTAGTCTTGGGGAGAAGACGGGCCGCACGGGGTTATTCTCGTCATAATCAATTGACTGCTCACAGCTCATCATGAACGGCTTGCTCAGCCGCCTTTCCGGCTGAAGACTTTTCATCCCCTGTCTTACTCATAGGTCCGAGTATGGTGAAAATGACCCGGCGATAGGAAACCAGTGTACCATCAGAGACCTCAAGGATGAGATGCATATGCTTGTCGTCATTCGGGTGACGATTTCTGCCTGGGGCACGGAGAGCCTCCTCTGAAGGCATTGTGACTGTGATAATGGGAGCGTCGGTATCACTCAGCTCCAGTCTGCCGACGTCTCGTCCTGGATTATTGTTGTTTGATGATGGCTCCAAGTACTGCCACCACTTGTACGTCAACTCTCCTCCGTCCGGGTCGCAAGACTCTCGCGCATCGAGCCCGATGACGTCCTCCTCCTTGACGACCATTTTCACAATCTTGCGAGACGTGTCTCCATTCAGCACCACGACAGGGGCATGGTGAGCATCACCGAATTCAGGACTGGCGGACCACTTGATACGGGCAGCAAAGTCGTTCTGGAACGCCTCCCTCCATCTCCACACGGTCGCCTGCGAACTCATGATCGTCCTTCCCGAAATCCCTTTCAGGACGTCCACCGTATCCGCGTAATGACCCTCACCGTAGGTGACGGGTCCATATCGGCCGCCCCAAGATCCCCATTCCGGATATTCGGGGTCGGAGAGCCCGTTGGGGATCAGGTAGAGAAGCGAAGGTGTATCGCCCTCGACAATGAAGTCAGCGTCAGGATACTTCGCCCCCAATGGCCCGACACTCTGGATATTCTGCCTGATCCAATCTGGCGATATGACCTCCTGGTTTGAGAAGCTCGGAAAGTTGTAGTACTCCTCACCCGAGATGCCGCCCCACGCGGCAACGGCGTAGCGGTTGAAGTGATGGACACTGGCAATGTAAAAGAGTTGCGGCCAGTTTCGACGGATCCACGAGCCGGTATTGTCCTGATCAGAAATCGCATAAACGCGGAGCTTGGAGACGAAAGTTTCGATCTCGGAGGACGATCGCGTCGCGTTGACGTGCCACAACGCCTGCGCCAGGACGGACGCCCCTCCCCATACCGGGACCCAGAGCGGCTCGTCCGAGGCGTCGACTGCTTTTACAAGCTTGTCGGAACCCTCGCTGTCCTTTTCTTCGCCGACGCCGTCCATGCCGTAGACCGGCAAGCCGGTGGCAATTAGGCCTTTGAGATAGGATGCTTCAGGCCAGCCGGGAGCATGTTTCTTTAGGTTTAGCAGTGCTTCGCCGTATGCGTCAACAATATCGTGCATCTGGTCTGGACGGGTGGTGTCATTCAGCCAAACACTCGTCGTCGCCACTAGACCTTCAATCTGAAGATCATTAGCATAGACTAGAAGTCGCACGAGCGACTGCGCATCATCGGGCTCGTTGGCGATGTCGCTCAAGAGGAATACGCGGGGCTTTTCAGGGGTTGAGGGCGTGCATTGTGACGCGAGAGATGGTACGATGCAAGAAAGGAGCAAGGTGGCTCTTGAAAGACTTGATGAGCAATGCATTGTGAAGCAATACCAGCAAAAACGAAGGTCGGAAGATTAAACAACTTCAAGATACTGACTAGTGAGCTTTCCGTGAGAGGAAGTATTTGTGGTACTCCAAGCTTGCGCTTGAAGCTGGTGACTGCTGCGACGCTTCTGGTTGCCTTATTGGGAATGAACAAACATGGGTCAAAAGTCACCGCCAACCTGAACACTGCGCCAGTCAAGCACTCTCGGACTTCTATCCGTGTGCCGAACACCAGTCTCATTCAATTCCATGACGTTTTCCAGAAGGAGGATGCCTGACTTAGAAGCCGAGTATATCAAACAACCTCACGATAGCCCTTGGTGCTTAGCTTGTTCGCATGAAAACTTATCGGATAGATATGCAACTATAAATCATCGCTTGGCGCTTAGTTGATTCTGCCCGGTAAGACCACCTATCCCCCCCCCCCCCCAGGTATTTCGCGACTATCTCAGACAAGAAGTTTCCCTCACCTCAATACCTGACAGAAATCGTTGCACAAATTACCCAGCCACTTTAGAACAGGCTTTCTACTACGGCATATCCTTCACAGCAGATTTCCAGGCCGAGCGGCCCGAAACAAGCTTCCACAAATCTTCAACATGTGGTCTCGCGGTAACTTCTTCGTACAACCCTAGCAAGTGGATGTAAGGCATCCAGGTGAAGATATATATGTCAGCAAGGCTGAAGTTCTATCGCACGGTTAGAGGAAGCCTCGAGCCTAGCAACGTAGCCCGGATAGCAAGAGGTGCATTTGATCTTACATTCCCAGCTAGGTAAGCATTGGAGCCCAGGAAGTCTTCGTAATAGTCAAGTGCAGTTTTGAACATTTCAGTTGCTTTTTCCACTTGAGAAGGATACGCCGGCTCAGCTGGGCTTAGGTAGGTCGCGTTGTCAGTAGAGAATTACTACTTAAGAGTCGAGCAGTTTGGCCTTACTTCTTCCACATCTTCTCGTTGCACAACGTCCTAACGGATGGGTCAAAGTAGGAGTAGTCAATACTGAGAGCCTTCTCAAAGTTCCCAATCTTGACTGGATCACCGCTCATGACGGCATCAAGAGAGCTAAAGGGACCGCCAAACTCGGTGACGAGGTAGCGGCAAATGGCTCGGGATTCAAAGAGTTGAAAATCTGCATCTTGGATGACAGGCATGCGACCAAAGGGGTGTTGTTCCTTGACGTATGCGGGATTCTGATGCTGATTGTCAGAGCTTCATGGATGGAGATGTGTGAATGAACTTTGAGCAGGCCACAGCTACGAACCTTTTGTTCTTCCTTCATGAGGTTAACTTGGGTCAAATCGTACTCGAGCCCAAGTTCATTGAGAGTAATCAGCACTCTGTGGACACAGGAAGGAAGATGTCACGGAGCCGCAAAGTTTGATCGACATTGTGAGTTGGTAAGCCTTGAATTTGACGAAGTATTTATCCAAGAGAGATTGAAGATTCTTTGCTTGTGAGGAACGTAACTGTGAAGGGTGGATCACTGTATGACAAGGAGACACGATGTTCGAAACATGGCGACTTGACGTCTATCATCTCAAACCAAGAGAGAAGTCAGGAGGAAAATGTACAACCCAGCCGACGGCACGAGTTTGTCAAAGCATAGGAGCTCATCGCAAGTGCTGAAGCGTCACTTTGCTTCATAATCAATCGCGATCGCTTCTAGACTCCTTCTTCAGAACTCCTGACCTCTGGCGAGGCTCGATAACTCATAGCAGTTCTGGCCGGCCTGTTACGCGTTTTTTGCGGTTGTTCAGAGTTGCAGCAGCTCACTGGAGGTGTGAGCTGACTGTGGAGGTGCAATCACTCGGAGGAATCTGCATATTGGTGTCCGTGACCGACCGGCTGCACGCTCATAGATTTATAAGCCCCCTTCAGGAACATATCATCCAGACCAGTGCCTTTTTTTCCAGTTCTGATTTCTAAGCACTTATCGTTTGTGTTTGTTCTGTGGTTACTGGGGATGCAGTTCGCCTTCGATGGCTTGCACCGCAGGGCGGACTCCGGAAAACAATACATTGAACAGGCCGAATTGTAAGCTGAGGTAATTCATCAGACGCACCTGCAAAGACACATTATGATTTTCAGCTCGATATACCACCGAGAAAAATCGATAATCAGGTCTTCCAATGATTCAAAATTGTCACTTCGTGGAAAGTCTAGGAAAAAGATGGTTTGAAAAATATAGCAGCACAATGACTTTGTTGACATTCGCGCCAACGAAACGGAATATAAATGCTGATGCAAATACTCAATGTTCTGGGCATGCATATCCCATCAGGATGAGTTTTACCGTCCGAATGCCAACACAACGACTCCAAGTTATAACTTGAAGACCTAAAGAGAGGAGAGGTAAGTTAATAGAGACACAATTCTTACTCCGTTTTTCCAAAGAACCTGTCATTGACGGCGTGATGCCGCAATAGCTGGGAGATACACGGAATACCTTACTATGGTAGACTAGCCTGAGCCACTGTGGCTGAGGAAGCCTTAGGTAATGCGCTGCTGCTACAGTAGGACCCTTGAACATCCTCGGCTTAGACCCGCCGTCGGCCCTGCCCCACTCGAAGCCAATAACGGGGAAAGGGGGTCACGACTCGCCAAGAGATTTGCTGGGCTGATTCCGAACCATCACCACCGTAATCTGCAGACAAGGGGCTCCATGTCAACGATGCCCGCGAAAACAGCCGCTGTAATCTAGTCAGAACCCAGATTGATGGAAGTCCCAGTCTTTCTGTTAGAGTTTGGAAGTTTTTATCAAACTCTCAGAGGGCGTCTGGAAGAGCAGTGTCCTGAATCCTCTCGGCTTTAGCCGGAATGACCTAGAAAGTGAGTACTTTATCAACCCCTATCCCACCTAATTGCTGACGGGAAAATATTTGCCGTCCGCCACTTCCGGCATACGAGATACGGGAAACGCTTGTACGGACACTTCAATCTTCAGGACCATGGCGACAAGGCTCGTGCAGGTGATTTACAGAGCTGTCGTACGATCGAGTCACAAATCCTGAACTTAGACCTATAATCGAGGCCGACAGAAACGGAGTCAAGACGTCAAACGGGAACTTTACAGGGCAGTTCGGAACACAGCTTACTAGCGCTCTGGATTTGTTGCAGTTTAGCCCGGCTACGGTAGTCGAGACAGCGCGATTGTATTGCTTCTAGTGCCGCCAAAGTATATGAATTCTGTGGGAATTCTGGAGTTACAGATGCTTACTCTTGGTCTAGGTTCACACTGAGGGCAAGCCGCAGCGGTTGTACAATATAATTTGATGCATTATCTTTTACAATGTGTGTGCAGTCCTGGCTTTATCATATGATAACGTCGCTCAAAACAATTTTCCCAGTACAACCCCGCCCAAACTCCAGTACGATGCGAATTTTGTGTCCTCTAAATCCAAGCCCGAATCATTAGACATTACGAATATGTGCCCCTCAATCACGCTGTATCGTGACGGTCTTGGTCTGTAGAATCGCCTTGTCGCTCATATCGTCGGCGCTCTCCCTCCCACCGGCAACTACTACGGATGAGAAGCCGGGGTCTTCTTCGTTCATCCTCTTGCGATCGGAGTGGAAGGTATGCATTTCGTTCTCGTCCGGAAACTGTTCGTATTGCTTTCTTTGACGGCTTTTCATGGCATTCGTTGATCTTTGATGCGCGTATGACATTCGATAACCGCCGACTGCGTAAGATGATGGGTTCGTGGAGGAGCCCATGAGCTTTGGCGCGAAATGCTTGAAGAACTTTCGTAGGGTGGGCATCGAGCCGCAAATCACAAAGAGGTTGGCTTCAACGAAACTATTCAGAGCAGGGGTTAGGACAATGAAGAGGCAAAGAAAGCAGTGATCAGGAGCACTTACGTCCAGATATTCGCAGGGGCAGCATCCCATGACGGATCTACACTGACGAGTAGTGGGGGTAGGTAGGTCAATCTAACGATGGAAGTCGCCACGGTCCTTTTCATGAAGTCAGTGGGAAATACTTGATTGAGCTTTGAAGGATAAGTGCCGCCTACATTGATCCAATAGCAAAGATTATAACGGCGCCGATCTTTGATGCCATCTTCATGCGAAGACTGAAGATCATAGGCATCGGAAGAATGAACAGCATGACATCAGTGATGATATTAGACACAGCCGTGGCCATGTACAGAATGCCAACGTCGAGGCACTTTCCGCCGGTGATGGTGAAGTCAAAAGCTTTCCTGACGGGATTGCAGTGGAACAGCATCAGGATAGTGATGCATGCTGTATACAGCGAAACCACAGCAATACCCGTCCATACTGCTACTCTAAACCACTTCTGGGGTGAAAGATGAAGATAAAATGTCAAAAGAGACAATTTTGTAAAGCCATTGCACAGCATGAAGACGGGCGCTGTTACGTAGGTTGTCTGTATCATGTCAGCATCCTATGGCAATTAGGGGCTTTTGTGATAGACTCACGATGGAGTAGCGCACGAATCTTGACATTGGCATCTCCCAGGCATGAGCGCACATGCCACCTTCAGCAATAGAAGCTGCAGAACTCTGGTCAGCTTCAAGTGACCTACAGCATGCAAGATGGGCCAGACATACCAACAAGCATTGCTTGAGTGACCACGGAGGCACCCTGAGTGAAGGAAGGTTAGACAATGATCTGGTAGCCAAGGAGCTGAACAGCGATCAGTGGATCGTCGAGCCGAACTTACCCATCCCAGAAACATGAAAGCTTTCAATAGTCAGTTTTTTGGCGAAATACTAGGTCGATCAACCCAGGTAAACTCACCATCGTCAACTTGCAGCCCTTTTGAAAGGAATAATTTGGTGTAAAATCTTTGGCACAGGGCAATGAAGGCAATAGTACCACCAACACCAAAGAGCAAGTAATGCTCCAGCACCTTTTGCTGCCTCGGGTGGTCAAAGTCGACCGTGACGCCCGGCGGGGCTGGGATCACAGAGACTTCAGACATGTTGCCAGTAGAATGGTTCAGATTCGCAAGCGACCGAAATCTTGGGTCTAATGGGGGGGAAAAAAGAGCAGCATCCGATCTAGCGTATATACATGTTATCGTACTGAGTTCTGACGGAATTCACCTGCCATAGTCCGTGACCACATTCGGGTGTACCGAGGGTGTAAAGGACCAGGGTCCAACGTAGAAAATTCGGGCCTCCCCCTTCGACGAAATTGCATGCTTCAAGCACTTTCTCCCGCATCTTCTCTTTTGACGGGATGAACTCTGGACGGTGCCGTGGAGGGAGCATGGATCACTCAAGGTCCCTTTGAGAACTCCTGGAGTCTCGATAAGTGTGATCTGGCGCGACTCATGTAATTGGTATCCATCTCAACGGTCAAATACTTATGAGGTCTATGCTTCAGCGCCAGGATAGGCTTTCTTTGGTGTAGTGCACTCGATTTTCTGTTAAAACTATACTCGCTGTGCTTATTGCTCGAGATCCTGACCTGGTTGTTGCGCAACCGAGCAGCTTCTCATTCGTGGGATCGCTGCCCTTCCAAAACTAATAAGAGGCACAGTGTTTGCTGTACGATCGACGCCCCGATCGAGAAGTTTGGTCCGAACTCATAATAAGGTTCCGTTGTTGGAGAGTGTTGGAAGTTGTCTCTATGGACTGGGATCGCTGGTCCAGCCCCGGTAGTTGGGCTGGTGTAAGGTACGGTAGAAGAGGAGAATGACCAGTCACAAAGCGGGCCGCCGAAACTGGGGTCGACAAGGGGTTGGGACAGCCCTGACAAAAGGACCGATGGCTCCAATCTCCAAGATAGAGAAACGTCATGCCCATTGGGTCCCGGCTACCAGTTACCCTCGCTCTCGCAGCCACCCATCATTGTGCTTGGGATCAGGGGTGGTGAAGACTCGAGAGATTTGCTGCGGTACAGAGTAATCCGCGACCGAGCCCTCAGATTCTCCGCCCTTTCCGTCAGATCTTGGTCAAAGCTGATAGAATAAGACAACGACCCCAACACACGTACCTGAATGGAACCCATGGTGCGGCACAGGAATAACCCACTCCTTGCTGATACACGTATGGATCTAATATCCTGGAGGCGTATCCATGAAAAGGCGGAATGGATTAGAAGGACCTCCGTCATACGGGCAACATCATCCTCCTTTCCTTGAGAGGGGAGTCACGGAGCAGAGCTTCTGCTTCCTCGGAGGCGATCGTTATAATATACTTTGCATGCCCATCTTTGGCCTATAAAAACCACCAGCGGTTCCCGCGTTTGCCATGGATAGGGCAAGTAAATCTGCCCAAGCTTCACCAGCATGACTCGCCTTCCACAATTTGAAAAGGGAGAATAAGGAGGCGGCTGTTCAAAGATTCGGAGATGAGCTTGTTGGAATTGATGTCGCGGCAGAGAATTATCCCTCATCGACCAACAACATGTTCGAGGTCGTTCAGGAAGCGAGGCCCACCGGATGCAACTTTGGCTCTTGGCGAAGCAAACAATGTTTGTGGGAATCCTTCGTAGAATCCAAAAAATCCCGCGGCTGAGCGGCAGAGCAGCAGAGCAGCATGTCATTGTTTGCTTCGATAAAAGTGGTTTTGTGGTTGATAGCGGGAGGCGATTATTGTTGTCGATTAACTTGGTATGCAACGGGGAGGCGGGCACGAGATGGGATCGAGCCAAGTTCACCGGCGTTGTATTGTCTACAGCCCTATTCCCTGCTCTCCGAGACAGGGAAGACCAGACTGCCAAGTCGGAACGTCTGAATTTTGTCAGCACTTATTGCCTAGCAGCTCTTGGTTCCGAAACCTCGAGGAAATCATCCCGGAAAAGGTCGCGCTGCATGTTGGACATATTGTAGAAATGGGGGCGGAACAACGCTTTGCAGGTCTGCTCTCCGCCCCCCAGACACAGTCGTGACGAGAATGAAGTTGCTGGCTCTAGATCTTCCGCCTGATTGCGTTCTGGTGGCTAATGTAACCTGATTCCAACACGTCTTGCCACAACTTGGCCGGGTGCTGACCGATTGCAAAGGCAATACACGACCCAAACGAGGATTGAAGCTCCGAGAAGCAGCAAACACGATCCTTCGGCCCCATTAACAAGCTGAGGATTACTCCTCTTTTTCTTTGCAACTTTCCACTTGACCTACCGGATTCATGCGGGTATTCATCGGTCCCTGTGTGGACGGCGGCTTGCGGGATTGAACATGCCCGCTAGTTGCATTAGATCAAATTACATCGACTCATGCTGGTCTTCCAACGAGGGCACTAGCTCGCGGTGGAGGCGAGGTCGGTCTGAACTTAAAACTGCGGACTCGGAAGGCACTGGAGATTTGATCGCTCATTCAGAATGCAACGGCAATAGATATTCGCTAGAACACCTCGAGAGTTTCTAGTCTTTCTCATCCTCTCACCTGGTCTTGCTGCCGTCCAGTCAACAACCCCGATCCTCCCATCAGATCACCCCCACGCAACGACGACGGGAGCTCGTGCGCAGACACACACTCACACACACAGAGTCAAACAAACTCTGGTAATCATGAGGTTCTCAACGGGTTTGTCGATCTTGGCCTTGGCTACCTCGACTGTCTCAGCAAGGGGTCGCAGTCCTCACTGCGTGTGTGTACGTCACCCTCCCTTCCCCCCTCTCATCCACTCCCACTGGCGATCATTTCTAACTTTGGCCCCATACAGTGCTCTGCTCTTGCCCAAGATCAAGACCTTCAAGGCAAGGTCTACTCAAAGGACAACTCATTCTACGATGCGCGGTTAGAGACATACTACTCTGCCAATGCTGCTCAAGCTCCTTGGTGCATGGTGTTGCCCGAGAGCACCTCAGACGTGACGAAGATCGCAAAGATCTTGAACAGAAACCAATGTCCTTTTGGCATCCGCAGTGGTGCTCACTCGGCTTTCACTGGATCCAATGGTGTCAAGAAGGGTGTCACCATCGACTTTGGTAAGCACTCCAACTGATAATCCATGACATGGGACGCATCATGTGTTGACAAACGCTTTTCTCCAGGTTACATGAACACCACGACATACGATGAAGGAACAAAGATTGCTTCAATCCAGCCTGGCTCAGACTGGGAAAGGGTCTTCTCTACCCTTGATCCCTATGGCGTTGCTGCTGTTGGTGGAAGAGCGTCAGTTGTCGGTGTTGGCGGTTTCACAACGGGTGGCGGTGTAAGTGAACCCAATTTGGCGTCTCATAAACCGTCGCCGTCTCAGATATCTCGAAGATTTACTAACGCTCAAGATCTTAGTACTCCTTCCACACCAACTCTCATGGCTTTGCTTGCGATTCGGTTACCAATTTTGAGGTTGTACTTGGGGATGGTTCCGTTGTGAACGCCAATGCAAACGAGAACGCAGATCTCTGGAAGGCCCTTAAGGGAGGTTCGGGAAACTTTGGTTTCGTCACTAGAATCGATGCTCGTAAGTTGCTCATGCTATAATATGGTGTTCTTCACTAATACATCCCCTATAGGCACTGTTGACTCGACACAAATGTCAGGTGGCTTCGTGAGCTACAACCTCACAGAGAGAGACAACGTCTTCAACGCCTACCTGAAATTTGCCAACAACATGGACAATGACCCCTATAGCCAAAACATTGTCGCTCTATACTACGATAAGACCGGCTTCAGCTTGCGATCTATCCTGACCAACGTCCAAGCCAACATGGACGCGCCTGCTTTCGACGACTACTACGCGATCCCCAACATCTCCAGCACTGTCCGTGTTGGTACTGTCGCCGAGCTCGTTCCGGAGTTCACTGGTCCCACTCCCTTGGGCCTGTAGTAAGTTGTTCTTCGTAGCAAGACCCATGAGGCGGTTCTGACACTATGTAACAGCGCAAATTGGATGGTTGGCCAGACCACCAATGATTTCCGTATCATGGACTTCATCGACACCAAGCTGAAAGAATATTCAGCCAAGATGAAGGAAGCCGCGCCCGAGTCCGACTTCAACGTCCTTGTCCAGTTCCAGCCCGTCACCCAGTCCATCGTCAAGCACGGCCTCGATAACGGCGGAAACTCACTCGGCCTGGAGAGTGTTGTTGCGGATGGCCCTACCATCATGTGGCTCATTGCCTTGACTGTCGATACCCCTGCGAACCAGAAGTTGATCCTCCCTTTTGCCCTCGAGTTCCGTGCCGCCATCGATGAGTACGCCAAGGAGATTGAGGCGTACAAGGAATGGAAGTACCTCAACTACGCATGGAAGGACCAAGACCCGCTCTCGACCCATGGCCAGGAGACCATTGATTTCCTCAAGTCAGTCTCAGAGGAGTACGATCCCGAGCATGTCTTCCAGAACCTCCGCAAGACCGGCTTCAAGCTTCCTGCTTAAGAGTCCTTCTGAGTTTGGCTGGAACTTTGGAGATTAAATTCTACAAGGGCCATACAAAACGATTCGCGTAAATCACGGCACATGCAGGTTACGGGGAGCTGCAAAGATGGACATGATCTTTGATCTTTAATCCTATTCTACTATTCATTGTAACTAATTGGCGCCTCATCAATATCCTGTATCAATACCCTGCATTCAGACGAGTATCTTCTTATCTTAGTACATAACCCTATTTTCTCTTTTGTACTTATAGACTACAACCCTAGGTATTCTTTAGATAGTTGATACAATATGCCTACATCGTCTTTACACTTATTTATCCCATCGACTGCGAGATAACGCCAGTACATGCACCTTCAGTTTTCTCCAACGGGGAGCTTCTTGGTTGGTTGCACCGGGCGGAATTGAGACGGGTTCTAGACGGATAATCATGGAATAATATACGATTTGCTACTTCCCCTCACGAGAACAAGTACTCATTTACTGACGTTATCTCGCAGTCGATGGGATAAAAGATTACTTCAAATGTCGATGATTGGTTTTCCATCGAGTCGTAATAAAAATAGGCCCATGAATATAATGTGCCATTTTCTTTGTTGACTTGGGCTATGCTGCTCATCCAGACCTAGGCTGCCAAGTTTTCAACCAAGCTCGCCAGCTATCTGATATTTAATAGCCAAAAGCTTGGTATGCACTCGAGAGTCGCGTTCGCTAAGTGAGCTCGTCCATTAATTGCCAAAGACTGTCGGGGAAGGCTTCCCCGTAATTCTCAGCTTCAGTAATGGTTATCTCTTGCCACTCAGCAGGAAAGATCTCTCCAAGTAACAGGTCCTGGGAGACGAAGTCGTATGGTGATTGTTGCATCGTTGCGTCGTTTGAATTCTGCTCAAGACTTGAGGCGACTTGTGCAGCGTGATTCCGAGGCAGCGCCTCCACAGCTCTGAACTGGCTTTCAGGCTCATTGTTTCCCAGAGAAGTAGGGTCTGGGGAGGAGAATCCGTTCATCATTTTTCGAAAGAGCGCCAGTACGACATCATAAGCGAATCCTGCCATGGCATTCCGCGGCCTCATTGCATCTAGCCTTGCCAAGCCCCATTCCAAGCGGTTCACCGATTCTGCCAGAAGATGTTGCGCATCATCCGGGGCTCGAATGTAGGTTGCTGCCACTAGAACCATGGCATCGAATATAGAGAAGACAAGAGCGAATCCCCTATAAAGTAAAGCCCCCGCGTGTTCGAACAGCCTGCTTTGTGACGCAAGCATCTTCAGCGCGGCCGTGTGTGCCTCTACTCGACTTGCAGACAGTGTGGTTATGAAAGGGCGATGCAGTGCGAGCAGGACAAAATAGACCTCAGTAATGAGTGTCTCGCGAGCCGCAGGGAGCCAAGGGTATCTGCCGTCGAGTACCGGAGTTGCAGAGGTTGCCCATGCCGGGAGTTTGGAAATATTGCTGATCACGGCGTTGTGTATTTTCTGAACGGTCTCTTGCGCATCCTTGTTCTCAACCCCAAGATCGTGGATATCCTGTAGATACCTGTAAGCAGCATGATAGCCACATACCATGAAGTCGAATGGGGATATCGTTACGTCGTCCAAGTCTGACGGATGCGGCGCAACTGTCAGGCTCGTCACCTTGGGCACGCAGCTTGAGTCCAATCTGGTCGTCATGGGCCTCCCGAGAACAACAGCCATGTGCGCGTCCCAGAGATGCAACATAAACCACAATTTCTTCTCCAGTGGGAATACCGGAATTTGTATATCGTGTTCGGCAGGCGGACTTGTCTCCCAAACACTACGTGTGTGCAAGCCAAGTTCTTGGGCGTCTCGGATCGTTCTTCCAAGTGTGTGCCAGGCTTCGATAACTGAGCCATTGCTCTTCTCGAAAAATGCCTCCATCAGTCCAGCCCGAATTCTGTTGAGAGAGATGTCTTTACTCCCAAGCATCACCATGATTTGATGGCCCACACTGCTATAATCCGCCGCCAGGTCGGCAAAGTCGATATCAGGTGCGTACTTGAGGCCCTGCAGTGCTTCGTCGTTTTCATCAGGGTGGAATTGCAATGCGAGTGCAAGAACCTGAAGGAGTAAAGCAGGGAAGGCCCGGATGCTGACAGACAAGTTCTCGGGGCCCAGATTCAACGTTGCGGAGGAGATGTGATTCCAGTTTGATAGCTCGTCCCGGAACCTTGAGTAATCAATAACATCGTATTGCCATGCAACATTGTTGAAGAACGATTCCACAAGGATATTAATGTGCTCCCTTTGTGGTATCTTCCTTACGAGTTTCACGTAGTGAACTGCCGCATCATGGTTCCGTGGCCTTCCACTACGGGAGGCTGAGTCATGGCTCAATGCCCCGAGTTGGGAAACAATATCAAGGGTCCCTTTGACATTGACAGAGTAACCGAGTCGTTTGGATAGCTCATGAGCAGTGACGGACGTCTCCTCTCCACCAGGCGTGTTGTCGGATGACGACTGGGATGGACTTGTTGACAGATCTGGGGCTGTTCTGGGTTGAGTTGCCAATTTCTCAACACCCACGTATTTTTGTTCGGTATACTCATAACGGCAAAGTCCCTAAATTTTGTAAGTGTAGTTCAACACACTCGTGGGGGAAAGGGCCATACAGGCTTGCCTCGTCGAGAGCAATGAAAACACGGATGCTGTCGATCGCACTGGTGCTAATCAGACCAAGGTAAGCTACCTGCCAACCAAAAAGCTTACTTTCTGTTTGCGTCTGTGACATTCTGAACATGAGATCACCAGGCGCTTCTGCCTGTGCGATGGGCGGGCGCTGGAAGTATCAACTCCCCAGCTATACATCATGAAAAGCCTAGCTCAGCATATGAAGAGAGTTGAGGGGTTGATCGACACATCGCTGGCGCTGAGGGGATTTGTATGAGGACCGATCCCTGTTTACATAATCGCACATGCACAGGCCACTCGGCCAAACTTAAAGCCAGTTCCCCCTTCCGGTAATTGGTAAGGGAGACCGCGAGCGGCTTGCACAGGACGTCGGCAGCTTTGCCCGGATGGAAGGATTTTGCCATCGGCTGATCGGCTGGTTTTGCGCTTATCACAACAACTCTCATCGTCCACAGAGTTCGGATACCGCGCGAAAGGGAAATTCCGGTAACATTAGTGGCGCCTACTGCTGCCGTTCAACGCCCCATGGCAACGCAATCTCTTATTTTTGGTGCCTTTGCTGATTGTTCACAGGATTGTGAGTAGAAGCTTACAATGAACACGGTGCTAATACGTACTCTCACCATTTTAATTAAGTATCACGAGTTTGTCACCAATTTGAAGGTTTTGTCTGCATCATCAACTGCAGATGGCAAGATCAAGATGAGTTAGTTTTATTGAAGACTTAGACTCGTTGATTTACACCTTTGTCTGTCCAAACCAAGCCGCGATCTCACCAACGTTCCTATCCACAATATCCGGCTGCTCGTAGTGCTGGAAGTGCGAGATATCAGCGTCCCAAATCAGCTTCTTCTCCTTCGTCGGGATCGACTCATAATGTCTCTTGGCTGCAGCGGCATTCATGCAATTATCACCATGAATTACCAAAGCTGGCTTAGTGAGCTTGGACACACCATCGACCGTGGAATAGCCAAAATGGTCCAAATCGCTCATGACCGCATACCGATTCTCGAAACCCTTCAAGGTCCAGGGGCCATACCACGACCATACGATCGGTCCTGGAAGCCCGGCAAGAGAGCCAACGTTCGGGTCCGCAGCTTTGGGGTCGACGAGAGGTTGGTAGATGACTTCCCCGGTCTTTTCGTACAGGGCTTTGGCCTCTTTGGCTCGTTTGATGCGCGCATCGTAGAGGGCTTCTCCTTGCTCAGGTGTAGGCATCTTCAAAGCTCCTACGTCAACACCTGGCTCGACATTGACACACCCCGAGCAGATCATCCAGATATCCGTTTCGCGGTCGCGGTAGTATCCCGTGACGGAAGCAACAGCAACAACGCGGTCGTCGTAGGACGCCACATCAAGACACTCGGGGCCTCCCTGACAGACGCCTACGAGGAATAGTCTCTTTGCATCCACGTCGCCCCTACCAGCGAGATAATCGAGACCGGAGACCACGTCTTCGTTCTTCATCACAGGGTTTTCCAAGCGGCGTGGCTGGCCGGTGCTCTCTCCGACAGTGCGTGGGTCGAAGATCAAGGCCGCGTAGCCTTCGTCAGCCAGTCGTGTGGCATACTGCAACGGAGCTTGCTCTTTGACAAACGAATAGGGGCCTAGAACCACGATTCCGGGCGGGTTGGTGATGCCTTGAGGCTTGTAGAGAATACCAGCGATAGTCTCTTCATGAGACGGGTAGGTAACCTTCTCAGTAGTGTAGCGGCCGTGGACACCCATTGTGATCTGTAAAGATGATGGATTGGTGAGATGGAGTAGTTGAATAATAGAGTGGGAAATTGATGTGTAGATGCTTATGATTTTGCAACAGATAATCTCTCTGCAGAATCAAGTGGTGAAGGTAGTTTTTATATGCGTATCTCAGAACTTCAAGGCCTGTATTCATGTTGCCTTACATGCCATGTTTCTGTGTTTTCGGCGAAGAGACCCACTATTCTCGGTGTCGGTATCCACCTTTTTCGGCGATGGCTGATGAAAATCACCGACAGCCAAGCCTTGCTTGGTTGCATCCGTTGAGCTGATCGACGCTATGGGGATACGACGAGCCTATGTCCGAGACATTCGGTCCAGACAAACTGTGCTTGCTGTGAAAGGCTCAGCTGTTGAGGTTTCCATCGACCCGACGCAAATGGCGTTATGTGATGTAGGGCGGAACCTACTACGTTGACAATTCCATAACGAGTAAGGCCACCTCTGTGCCATCTAGATAATCCTACCTAGCGACAGCGGGATGAGGGCACTGCTTTTGTCAATGGTGATCAGCGAATACCTGATGTTCTCCATTTTTGAACATTTGCTAGGCTCATGGAGTCCGTGAATGTCTGTAGACAGGAACAGGCGATAGCCTGGAATTCTGTTCACTAATACGCTTCCGAATACTGGCACAAGCCAGACGATGAAGACCGTGGATGGGACTGATAAGGTGGCAACCGATGTGTCTGCCAAGAATACAATTAAGAAACACAGTATACATGCCTCACCAAGCTCGCGGCATTCACTCTTTGCTCAATCTTCAGACAACGACGCCTGCAATTTTCAACCACCAACCCCCCCGCTAATTACCCGACCGCCGTAGTATGGCACGAATACACCACCGCGATAGCCTCCACCAACACCGCCAACTCGACACGCGCGTTTTCCAAAGCCATCGGATTCGAATTCTTGTAATGGGATATCGGCTGGGAACAGTTCGTGCCGCTTTTCGAAAGCGTCGGCGCTGTCGTATACTTGTGCGTTCTTTAAGTCGACCTTCGAGCCGATGGCGTGTTCTTCTTGGCTGTTGAACATGTAGTACGTTCCGGGAGTCGCTTGGCCGTCGCAGTTGGCTTCGGCTACAACTTTCTCTTGTACGTCGGCACAGTAAACCTTGCCAGCGTTGGCACCTTGTACAAATAGAAAAGCTGCCGCTGCAGCTTGTAGGCCGTTGAGATCTGTATGGTGTTTCATGATAGTCGGACTTGAATGCACGATGAAGACTTGATTTAGGACTGTCGGGACTCGTCGCGGCGTACGAATTTCTTGAATGCGTGCTGCCCTTATTATAATTCGCTGCCAAGCTGCTCACGAGTTGACACTCGTAATAATGAGACGTGTGCAGACTGATACCCGGCGCTGTTCGTATTCAGCGATGTAATCTGCGACAAATAAACTATAACACAGACTGGACTCAATCATGAGCTCAGCTAAAGATGAGTTAAAAGGAAGAGACCTCTATGATTTCTACTCAACAGGATTTAATTTCGAATCTGGCGCTGAGTCAAGCCTAAAGAGCAATCAAGTAAGGTTCTGTCAGTGCCAAATCGCATGTAGGGATAGCGGGGAACAAGTACAGTGGTCTCACTGGTTCGTTGTGGGATGTCGGGTTGCCCGATCCCCTAAGATGTGCTAAGGCTATCAAAACCTACTACAAAGTACCTGGTTTCATGCACCGATGGTCTTCATTTCCACGACTCAGTAGACCTGGGCAGCCTTAGGCAGAGTGACATCCCTCTCCAAATATCCCCCTCTATCTCCCCGCGACGCCCACAATGGGGCGAACTACCATGAGGTTAATTATACGAGTCCATCAAACCTTGCGACCAGAGACATCGCAGTGCGTCGGTAGCCCTCCCGGACTCGCGGCGGAAGGATAAATACATTGGCATGTCCTAAATGACACCAGAGCCAAGTCCCGCTTGCTTGTCACCTCTTTGTGATCACTCCTTCTGAGACACTTGTTCTCTTACATTCGTTGAAAATGCGCTTCTTTTATTTGCTTCCACTCTTCGCTTCGGTGGCAATTGCTGCTGATCAAGGCAAAGGTTGCGGAACAGTAGATGCTATAGATTGTTCGGGGAATAATATTGTAAAGTGCTACACTTTTCCGGGGAGAAGTGGACTGACCTGGAACTATGTAAGTTTTTGTTTCTAAAACCTTCATCCACCAGAACCATTGGAGCTGACTTCAATCAAGGTCGACTCATGCGCGGACAGAGGACAAGTGTGTAGATCTGGCGCTTGTGACACAATTCCAATTAGTGCCAACCAAGGCAAGGGCTGCGATTTGAAGAACGCCTTCGGCTGTTCTGGGAACAACATTGTGCAGTGCTACACTTTCCCTGGCAGGAATGAAATGACCTGGAACTATGTGCGCAATCAGGCCCTCCATCGAATCGTTCCAGTTGAGCTGACTAGGCTTTGTAGTATCAATCATGTGCGGATAAAGGCCAAATTTGTAGCGGCAATGTTTGCCAAGCTTGCTAAATATCTTGCGATTGGGTAATTATTGCTTCAGGATATCACCATACTAGCGATCAACTTGTTGTGAAGAGAAAACATCAAACCAAGAGAGTATTGTCCATGATCCAATTCAGTCAACCAGCCTCGACCAGGCTTTGGCTTTCAATGCCTTGGTGTTTCTTCGGATCATGCAGTCCTGTATCGGATGAAGACTACGTCCTCCTCCTTGGGCAATGTCCGATGAGGCTACGCGTCAGCTGGTTAGGCTGGTTATCCTGTGTTTATGTTTTCGCCCAAGGGAGTTGAGTTGGATAGTTTCCTACGTGGCCCTGAAATTACAAATTCCCATACTGACCTTGACCCTCTGGCATCTGATGTCGCAATCGACGCTTCAAGACTTCCACCGGGACCGTCTTGTCTCTCCTTGTAGAATCGTAAATCATCGAACTCAGAGGGAATATCGGAGAGTTCCACATCCGCGTTGATGGCGCCACTAGCAACTTCGTTTGTTGCACTTTTGGGGATGCAAAACCCATTAGAGAGTGTGACTGAGGCAGAAGGGTTGTGGTGGAAAGTTGCTGTGATGAAAGTGTTTATTAGGCTAGGTTTGCGGTTCGAGGAGATGGCCTCGAGAAGGATGACGACTTACTCAGATCAGGAAAGCAAGACCTTTGTGCTTCCTTGACGAAGCTGCTCAGTCTCTCCAAGTTGGAAGCCGGACGTCTGTTGATTACATCTCCATGCTGTTCAATAACCTCTTGCACTTCCAGAAGCAGTTCTAGCTTGTGTTGCGGGTGACTGGCTACCTGGGTCATACAGATATTGTACGATGGTCGTTGTGGTAGTGTGGATGCTTGCAGCGCACAAAGGCATCTGATCATGATTCATCCATCTGAAGTCGTAAATTGTCGAGGTACCGGCCGTCGTCTTTGACGTAGTCCAAAACGCTCGGCGGATCAGACAGAGGTATGAGGTCATTGGCCTTTTTGTTGTTCATCTGCCTTACAACCACGTTCTCGCCATTTTCTGTACTGTTCGACAAGATCCGAAAAGTCTGAGAAGGCTAAGAGTTATTCGTACAAAACCGGGAAGGAAAGAGTGACATTGCTTTGCACCTACGGCGTAGACGATTTGACTAATGATAAACGTGCCCGCTATGTCAAGAAAGCCTTCATCTTCGGTAGCATCGCGACCAAGAAAGCCTTGCACGCTAAACGATGGCAGATCACATGTTGATAGTTACTCAAGCCAAGTCGAGGCAGCTGCTGAGGTTGCCTCTGGATCCATGTCGAAATCTCCAAGATTTGAGTTCTATGATGGATTAGCAGTCAATGATTAACATATGACCGCAATGAGTGAGTGTTCAGTGTGACTCGTGGGAGAGACTACTACGTTATCTGTGCGACAGGCATAACGATGTCGGAAGCCCAACTTATTGTTAAGATACAATTTGAAGGAAATCCTCGCGGCGCCAGTAGCCTGGCAGTGCACGTATCTCTAGAGATATCTTTTGGCGTTCAGGGAACGCGCATAATCGAATCAATCGAGCAAGACACAGAATCGTGACACTTGATTTTGTAGTTGAACCGCCCCATGAGATGATGGTTGTTCCTGATGTCATTCCTGATGGTAGATGAGGAAGCATCGTCTAGCGCCCAATGGTGTCTTGGCGCCGGGTTTATGTCAGGCAGTTAGGCGGTCCATTTTCGCCGACGCGTATTTACGAGGTTCTTCGGGTCAACACCGGTCACATCCATTGTGCAACCTTGATGGCCCAGGTCAGGTGGTACCTTGATAGATACTAAGTTCAGCGATGAAGACATGGAACAAGGGGAACTTGCATTAGCTTCGGGCATGTTGCAACCATACAATTCTTGCCTCGCTTCATTCAAGCGAACGCAGGATCGTAGGCTCCTATGAGCAGATTTCATTCGGCAAGAAACAAGCTGTGGCCACGTTCCCAGAAGTATGCAGTGCTGTCAAAGTCTTAACTCATAGCTCACAAATTTGTTCATGATCAAGAGCTCTTCCAGGAAAGAGAGATTTTGAATCAGGGTTTCGACTTTATTCGGACTAAGGCCTGCAATCGCCAGACTCATTTGGCAACAAAAGCTATCAAGATGATGGGTGCTTCAAGGATAATTGTAAAACTACTCAAGAAACGCAATGGCGAATGGTCTTCTCAGCAGTGAATTGTAAATAGGTGACGCCTCCGGGCATAATGTGTTCTATCTTGACCTCATTAACGTTTTCTTTCCTTCGCTGGACAAATCTTCTCGGTCTCGACCTGTATCTTTGACGCAGAAAGTTCAGTAATGATGGTTTCTACCCGGCTTAAAAGCTATCTTTTGTTAACTCTCAGTCATCACGTCTCGAGCCGAGCCGCGCCTCAGCACCAATTGCTAAGAAGAGCATCTACGGAGCAGCACCTGTTCCATCAATCCCGACTCAAATGGCGCCTGGTTTGATCAAGTCGCAGCTCTTGACGGAAGCTCCGAATCATCCCAGAACACCGATATCTCCATTGCCATCGTTGGAGCCGGTATTTCTGGTCTGGCTATAGGCCTAATGCTGGATAGAGTTGGCGTTCACAACTGGGAGCTCATCAAGGCTAGCGACCGCGTCGGAGGAAGATTCCGAACTATCTTCGTTGGCGATATATCCCGGCATACCATCGAACGGAACACAACACCATCTTTATTGGTGAACACACAGCTCCGACTCATGCTTGGATCAGCTCGTCTCTGCACTCCTCTATAAGAGGTTCAGTACAGCTACTATTGGAGTTGGCATTGGTCAATGAAGCAAAAGAATCCAATGCAAAATGGATGGGTAAATGGATCAAACGAGGCAAATGAGTCTCATGTTTTGAGGGTTGCAAATGGTGTGGCCTGCGGCCCCCAGAGAGTTACTTAGTGACCGCTCCGAGTGGAGGCCGGCAGTCCGATAAATTAGATGGTTCTTCACTGATTTCTCCTGATCAAACTCGTCTGTTAAGGGCTTGCTAGCATTGGAAGCGGATTTCGTCTACTTTCATGGTTCCCAGAATTCGTAAATTAGACTCATTTATAATCTTGAACAAGTTATATTTCTCAACGAGAACAGTGTTTGCTTTTGAAGTAACATATTCTCAACTGCTTGCTCTCTTGGCCGCGACGGAGAGCTGTGGAGCTGTTCCTACGTCGTGCGGCAAATCATCCGATTCTCAATGGCGTGCCAGCTCCAACCGACTAGGTATCTCCGCACCTTGATAGGCATGGATCAGCGATTTCGGAAGCATTAAAGTATATCGCTCCCCGCCTCTCGCAGCGTCGCGGCGCTCCGCATCTTCTGGGTTGACAAGAAAAGCAAGCGAGAAGCAGAGCATCATGTCTGAACCCAAATCAGTCGCCATCGTGGGCGGTACGTGCAGAACACAGAGTGAGAATTTGCAAACAATTGATTGATTTCTGTCAGCTGGCATTTTTGGCCTGTCTTTGGCCGTTGCTCTGAGCAAACGTGGTAAGCGCGCCTTGCTACCATACCTGGATGTGGCCCTCGAGCTAATCCTCATTTCTCAGCGTACCGCGTAACAGTGTTAGACAGATACTGTTATGATGAGACGCACTATGAACCCGACTTGAATGGAAATACGCAGGCTGCCTCGGTAGATCACAACAAGATCGTAAGTTTGGGGAGATTGAGTGTACATTCCAAGCTATGCTCATGTAATGTCTCCAGTTTCGAGCTTCTTACGGGAGCAAGCTTCATTACCAGCGTCTAGCATTTGAAAGTCGTGCTGCATGGGAGAAGATCAACGAGAAGAGGCACCAAGAAGATCATGAATCAGAGCTCTTTAGCGGGACTGGCATGCTCCGAGTTCAGCCCACCGCCGAACTCGATCCACTTGAGCGTGAGACACTGAGCAACTTTGAACGAGACGGCCTCAGAGATACTCAATTCGTCAAGAGCGACCCGACTGATAGAGCTCGAGCAGCTGAGCGTGGATGGGAAGGAAAGCTTCTGGATTTCGAAATTCCACAAGCCTTGCCTACTCAGACTTATGAAGCTGTTCTGGACTCAACTGCAGGATTCACAAAATGCAGCGAAGCCTGTGCCTACTTCTACAAGTTGGCTCTCAAACAGGGCGTTGAGTTTCACTTTGGCCCCGGGAAAGGTACCTTTGACAGTATTATCGAAGAAGTTGACTCACCATCACACCTGAAGAAGGCAGTCGGGGTCAAGACCAAAGACGGAGTCCTTCATAAAGCGGACGTGGTTGCCATTTGCGGTATGCATACTCTCCTTTACCACTACCTGCGAGGTTGCGCGACTAATAGTCAACAGCTGGATCCTTCTCAACGCAGCTATTGCCTGATTTGTCCTACCACCTTGAGTCGTCTGCAGGAAGCGTAGTCACCTTCAAGGTGGACAAGAACAGCGCAGATTTGTGGGACAAGTACTCCCCTGAACGCTTCCCGGTCATCACTTGGAAAAGTGCACCACGCAATCCGAGCGGTAAAGACACCGGCAGTGTTTACGTTTTTCCTCGGACTGCCGATGGTCTCATCAAAATCGGGTTCCGAGGCATCAAGGTACTTATGCGTCGTCGTGTTCGCTCGTATCAGGCTAACAAGACAACCCCCAGTTTACCAACTTCCAACATGCGCCTTCAGAGGCGGGCTTCACTCAGGACGGCCAGTGGAGCGTGCCTCTACCGCCCGCTGATTGCAGCATAGTCCCAGACCCTGCGAGGGAGGCCATTCGAAAGTTCGTCTCTATCTTCCTCCCGGAATTCGCCGACAAGGACTTCAATTCGACTAAGCTATGCTGGTACACCGACTCGTTGGACAACTCTTTCGTTGTGAGTCAGCTCTTGTCTGTTTTAAACCTTTTCACTTGCTGATCATTTCAGGTCGACCATGTGCCTACTTATTCCGAAGGATCTGTCTTCGTCGCGACTGGAGGCAGTGGACACGGTGCCAAGTTCCTTCCCGTGCTTGGCGAGGTGGGTAGCAAAAGCTTCGACTCTTCTTGGCGTATCGTCTGACAATGTTTACAGCACGCAGCCGACATTTTGATACATGGTGATCAGAGTACTTCCTTCATGAGGCAGCACTGGCGCTGGAGGGACAACATTCGCAGGGGCAACGGCCTAGAGGAGGGCCCTGAGGGTCCGAGAAATATCGGAGGATCAAAGGAGGCTTAGCCATTGGGATCGCATGCAATTGTGCCTATTCTCGCAGGTCCAACTACTAATTTGATTACTGTCAATCCTTGAATTTTAAAATCAAGGATTATGTTGGTTTTGAGGATGCACGCCATACTTCTTAGTGTTTGGGAATTTGACTCACAAAGCGAATGATCGATGAGCCGTATTACTCGATCCTTTCTCAGGTATCAGTGACCGACATTAAATTCCTATGAGACGCGTCAGTTCCCACTAACCAAGGCCACAATGCTTCGGGCCGGTCGCCAAGAAGGCTTGTTCTCCGAGAGCCAAGAGTCTGACATGGGTATTACGACCTGAAAGTATGATATGTTACGTCTTCACAGGGGTGAATTTGTCGGTTGCATAGAGATCTGCGCAAGACGCAGGGGCTGTGAGCAACCTTGATGTCCTCGCTTTCGCCCCTTGCCTTTCTCACGCATTACCAAAGCAGCTCATTGGTGTCGTCTTCATCTGCTGCTTGTTTTTGCCATTTGCCTGTTTAGGATCAAAAGCCTCATCTTGATTTCACGGGGGTTAGTCCAGCCGGTCAGGGACGATTCCAATCCTGGTCCCAGGCCACCTCTATGGTTGATGCTCTGGAAATACAGACTCGGAAAATCAGAAGAGTCAACGCCAAGACAATCGGATGATAATGGATGAATCGATGAGGATCTGGGGCTTCTAGGGTGATATATAAGCCGTCCAAGACTCAGTCCTCTTCCGAAAGCTTCTGAATCTGGATTGTTTGACTCTTAACAGCACATTCTGTTGCGAGCATATTGAACTCGAGCGGTTGCGAAATCGAAGCCTTAAAATGTCGAGCGAAACAGATTTCGAGAAAAAGGTCGTTGAGATCGAACCTATCTCTCATTCCACACCTGATCACACACCTATCGTAACTGGAAAAGCGACGTCTCCAGGAACGCCTGCGGGACAACGACAGCAACATGCCGTCACCAAAGGCGAAGTCGACGATACAACAGTCTTCTACAATCTCAACAAAGACAAGGTTGGAATTCTGTCACCTGGGGCTGAGAAGCGACTTGTTCGAAAGAACTTTTGGTTTCTTCTAGGACAGACATGGTGGATCGCCTTCCTCATCCATTTGGATAAGTCGACTCTGTCGCAAGCCAGTACGATGGGCATTTTCAAGGATGTCGAGATGACCAAAAAGCAGTACAACGATCTTTTTGTGGTGTTCTATACTGGCTACCTCATCGCCCTCTGGCCTGGTGCTTGGTTATCCCAGCGGACTGGTCAAAAGCAATTCATCGTCGGCTCCTTACTACTTTGGGCCTTCTTGCTCGGCATGCACCCGCTTGCAAAGACGGGCAAGGAGCTTATGGCCCTCAGATTCATCCTAGGCATGGTATGTGGGCTTCTATAAATTTTCCACGATGTGACCTTTATCTTCTGACCTTTGCAAAATGTTCAGACCGAGTCCCAGATCGTTCCGAGTACCACAATCCTTCACCAGGCATTCTTCCCTCCCAAGAAGAGTCCATGGGTCCAACTTCTTTGGTGGGCTTCTGGGAGCTTGGCTAACGTCTTGCTTACCATGGTTGCCTACAAGCTTATTCTCCTTGATGATAGTCACGCTCTTGTTGGTGGGTTGTCATCATGGAAATGGCTGCATATCATCTGCGTCATTCTTACGTTCATCGTCTGCGTGCCTCTCGTGTTCTTCTTGCCCAACTCTCCGGTGGAAGCAAAGTGGCTTTCAACAGAAGAGAAGATACACACCATCTCAGCCATTCGCGAAGCCCAATCTGGCATCAAAAACTCTTCCTGGAAGTGGTCGCATGTTCGTGAGGCTTTCTCGGATCCCAAGAGTTGGCTGTTCATGTTGGTCTCCTCGCGAAATCGGTACCTCTAGAATCTCTGAACAGTCTAACGTTGCGATAGTTTTCACATGTTCTTCAACGAACTTCCGAACAACACATCGCAGCAACTGCCGCTGATCATCGTCGGGTTTGGATTTACAGCCGCCGAGAGCGCTTTATTCAACATTGCCAAGCCTCTCATCGGCTCACTCCTTATCCTTGTTTCAGCTGCTATGCTCTATGGAACTCGACTAGGCACCGGCTACACGTGTGCGATCTCTTACATACCATGCTTTGTTGGGGGTATTATCGAGGTGAGCTTCCTATGCCGCGAGGCCATTCTAGTACTGAACCTTTTCAGCTGGCATCGCCCTGGTCCAACAAAATCGCTCTCGTCGTTGGCACACAGATTTCTACCTTCAAGCCCTCTTATCTTCTCGGTCTGTCTTGGGCTGGGACGGCAACAACCGGCTACACTAAGAAGCTAACAGTGATGTCCACATGTGTTGTTGCCGCAGCAGTCGCAAACATGATCTCCCCTGAGTAAGCTCTCTCCGCGGCCGCCATGCTTGGTTCATTGACTGATGCGCTTTCTCAGATTCTGGCAGCCCAAGTACAAGCCGCGCTACCGACTTCCCTGGGCCTTCATGACTGCCTTCTGGTTCATTTCTCCAGCAATGTGCCTGATCATCCGATGGTATCTGATCCGCGAGAATCGTCGGCGTCAGCTGATCTTGGAGAACGACGAAAGCCGTGAGGAGCATGAAGTTCTGGACACGGGCGAGGAAGTCATCCAGGTCCACAACGAAGATCTTGATCTGACTGATCGTCAGAATCTCAAGTTTATCTACCCCTTGTAGACCTGCGATGGGGATTTGACGCAAAAAAGAAGGGGAACTCTGGGAAACTCTGGGGCTACGACAAATGGTGCCCTCGAAATTGAAGGTCTTTGAGGCGCACACGTACCACGTCAACCAGAAGTTCCACATCGAAGACAATGGAGTTCCTCTTTGTTCCCATTCCCTCCCTTTACGTTGAGATTCCCATCGTCTGCCCACCTCGACCAATTCAGGAAAGGTGAAAGACAGCACTTTACTTTATTGTCTTGGGAGAGTCGGGTGGCGGCGGTATCGCACGAAAAGTTGACTACTGAGGCACTCGACCCAGTAGCTGGATTTAGCTAAATGATTCAGGGTGATACATACTCATGACGACTTCCGTGGAGAGCGGTGTCTTCTGGTTGCATACGTATTCTCCACGGGAGAATCCCTTTATCAACTGTAGTTCCTGTATCCTGAACTCATCAGTCACAAGTCGGCTCAATGAGTTTCAAAGTCAACAAGTATGCTGCAGCGATCGAGGCTACGTGTCTTTCTGTGCCATCTAACGCAACGACGTCCCCAATACGCGAGGTCTGGGGGCAAAATGCCTCCACAACCTCTAATATTGCTAGAAAGTGCGGGATAAAACCGTTTTCACCCCTTGTACATGTCATGTGCGATTGACGAGATCGCGGGTCGTATTCGATTGCCCTCGAGTCTCGACTCTCAGGGAGCTCGGACTTCGGCGCCGCCGGCCGAGTGCTGCAGAGATTCCCCTCATTGTAACCCTCACAGTTCTTCCCCGTGGGGTATGCCTCAGCCATTCTGACTGGTCAGTCAACATCTTTTGGTACAGATTTCCATCACAGCCCCTCTCGTCCTCGTCCATAGTCCCTCACCAACTTCGGCGCCGAGGCCGAAAGAGGTCCCAGATACTCGGTCGAGTTGATACTTTCTTCGATGAAGAGATGGATCCATGTCCCGATCAGCGGATGAAGATGCCGGCAAATGAGTCTGGCAGCTCCACATGCAGTGACGATGGCAAAGTACCGCCGCCGCCCTGGCGCGTTGTCATATCTTTAAAAGATGCACATGGTCTTTCAAGGTGTTCCAGACCGACTGTCCGTAGAGAACAACGGGACAGTAAATTCATAATTGGCATCATGCTATCCGCAATGACTTTGGCGTTATGGCTTCTGCCTACTACGAGCGTGGCAAAGGCGAATTTTAGCACACAATGCGACTCATTACCGAGCTTGATCGCATCTCTCGCTAGCAACATCGGAGTAATTACGACAAGTTCCATACCGACTCACTCGCTCAACGTATCTGGAACTTTCAACCAAGTCGCATTCTGTCGTGTCAACGGCAGCGTTCCATACCCGGAAAACAATAATGTCTTTTTCGAAGTCTGGCTTCCAGAAAGCATCGCGTATAATGACAGGTTCCTAGCTGTCGGTAGGTTGCAAGATCATTCAGTAGATCCGGGATCTTAGTTAATAAGTGGACAGGCAATGGCGGCTTGGCTGGTCGAATCGACTATGCCTCAATGCTAGAAAACGTCAACAAGGGCTTCGCAACTTCGGGAGGGGACAGCGGTCATCTTGCTTCAGATAATAACGACGGCGATGCATACCCAGGTGGCATCTATTTGCCATTCCTTCACGACCAGAATCAAGTCCTTGCATGGATCCGCAATTCTATCGCGCTCTTCACGCCTGTAGCGAAAGAAATCGCAACGTTTTACTATGAAAAGTCTCCGCAACATACCTATTACAAGGGATGTTCGACCGGTGGAGCCCAAGGCTTTGCACTTGCTCAGTATCACCCTCAGCTATTCGACGGCATTGTTGCCGGCTGTCCGGGTAATTGGTACTCGCATCTGGCGCTGTCCTTTCTGTGGAACCAGCAGGTGACTCTGGTAAGTTCATGCTGTTCTAAGTCTATGCTTGCTCTTGAAGGGCATGATGTTATATCTCTCGGCCCAGGATGGAATTCAGTAGTTACTGCTAACACCTCTCAGGGTGCTTCGTTCTTGCCACAAGAATCACTCGACTTGATCGCAAATGCCGTGTTAGACAAGTGCGACACGCTAGACGGTGTTGAGGACCGAGTCCTCGAGAATCCACTTGCATGCACATTTGACTTGGACAAGCTCGCTTGCACGACGCCCGCTACTAACTCGTCACATTGTTTGACATCTGAACAACTCACAGCTGCCAAGAATATATACGCGGGACCCCGCCATTCCCTGAGCAATATCAGCCTCTACCCTGGGTTTGATCTGGGCAGTGAGTCGGAATGGATGATGCAGGAGGGTCGTTTGTCCCTTTCGTTCTCTCTTCCTCTCCTGCAAAACATGGTATTCGACGACTTGAATTACAATGGCAGCACATTCGACTGGGCTAGCGATGTGGATGCGCTGGATCTCAAGGTTGGAAGCTTGATTGACTCCGTCAGTCCCAACCTGACTTCCTTCAAGGACAGGGGAGGAAAGCTTCTTGTAACGCAAGGATGGGCCGACCCTTTCAATGCGGCAACCTGGCCCATTGATCATTTGAATGAGATCAGTCAGGTGACAGGTGGCGATCGAGATGAGTGGTTATCTTTATTTATGGTTCCAGGTAAGTTGAGATTGGTAGCCGCCATTATGTGGCTTTCCTTGAGCGCACAATTAATGAGGTTCTTTATGTAGGTGGTGGCCATTGCGGAGGTGCCTCGAGTTATACTCACGTTCCCGGGAAACAGAACTCCCTCGAAGCCTTAGTCGAGTGGGTGGAGCAGAAGAAGGATCCTGAAGCCCTTTTGGGAACATCGCCCGCAGATGGAAGCGATAGAACCAAAAGGCTATGCCGATGGCCTCGTACGGCCAAGCTTGTAGGGTCAGATGTTGACAGTTGGGAGTCATTTGTTTGCGAATAAAACCCTGGTGTGTCAAGTGGTTTCTAGATTGAGCTGCATGCTCTGAATACCTTATAGAGTCCTTATGAGGATGCTAGCGGCTTGGATGCAACGATTGAAAATCGCCAAAGTTGGCAGCGCCATCTCAAGTGATCTGGGGTTCTTCTCTGTTTCCAGATGCTTTGGGAGTATGCTCTACTGCGTTCTCAATGCCAACCATCAAGCTGATCACAATTAGCCAAAGAATCTAGCGGCTTAAGCAGAAACAAAACTTTACATCGCATGCCGAAACAAGAAAAACATGTGGTCTCAACTAAAATGCTACACTGACTAATTCTGACATAATAAGCCCTGGAAAACAATATATGGTGGTCTGGCACTGCTACCCTGTCGCACTCGGCATGGCCTTGAAGGGATAAAAACATTGGTCACGTATTAGAACAGCCATGTCGTCAAATCACAGCTGCTACTAAATCTGCTAGAGGCACTAGGTGGTTCGATTTCAAGCCCCAGGTTTCACCTATAGAGCGGATCATGCCGACTCCTTACTTTGTGGATATGTGCCGAGGATTGACGAGCCTTTACGAATAGTCCGAACCGTTCGCGACTTTTAACGGCTTTCCCTAAGTCCCCGCTAACATCAGATACTTAGGGTCTTCCGAGCACTTTAGCCGCTTTTAACAGCCCTGGAGCGGCGTCCATCCTGCGTCTCTCCCGCAGAGCCCTCCGTCCTCTGTGAACTTCTCAGCCGTGCCACCCATTTCCGTATTCGAGGCTCTGGCATAGAAGCGGACCTATCACTGGGCTTAGTTCCAAATGAAAGGTCCTCGCTTGGTCAGACACGCCTTGTAAGACCCTATCGACTCCCGTTAACAAACCATCATCTGTGTTTCCCACTCCCCGAAACTCAGGCTGTTCCGAGGCGCGAGAGGTTCGCATGCGCGATGACTCTTTTCCGCATCCATTAAGGGTTACATTCATTTGATTACTTGAGCTTCAAACGTTTCATAAGGGTCAAAGAATTTGATCAAGAAATTTGATCGCTCTGGTTTGAGATACGAGCCCGATTTTCAACTCAAAGGTCAACGCCGTGGCCCATCATAAATGTACTCCGTTTACCATTCGCGCCCAGCAACTCCAATCGCATGACCAGATATTATAATTCAATTTTCAGATTCGATGATACATGAGCTAGCGCTCGGTTCCGGGCAGGAGACTTCCCTCGTTTATCTGGAGTCTCTAGAACTTTTAGCTTGCGTACAATACATATCATCTGGCATCAACTCCAATAGATGCTTGTTGCTGTCAAGTTGCTCTAGATGACGGAGGAAAATACAATAAGGCGCTGAAACTAGCCACCATTCGCTTGCCATTTGTGTATCGAGGTACGGTATATGACCCTCTTCCAATCGCAAGGATCAGAAGCATAGGACGGGAATGGCCACCTAGGTATTTTAGGGGGCGTCACCAAGAATTCTGTCCAGGCCTAATTCCTGGATGGGAAGTGGACTCCATAACGTCCCTTCCAGCTCGTCAGTGACCGTAGCACTGTCTCTGAACCTTTGGGGATTGAATTACTAGGGGCTTGGCCATTGTGTTATCGCCAGGGTCACATCAAAGCTGCGATGAAACTTCTTTTCCAAGTTTACAGTCCTGCGCGTTCTAGACGCAGCGATAGTGGCTTCCATATCATCCTACAAAGTGAATCCTATGGGCACTTGCTGATTTCCACCGTTCTCGTGTGTCCGCTGACGAAGTGACTGAATCACAAGTCCCTTCGCCAGTGCTATAGATGCAATCTCAACCAACCCATGTTGAAGGCCACATCGGCGCTCAGGGGTTTCCCTCGCTTTCTCCACAAAATCGATCCCGAGCAGGTCGTTTATGCTTACCGTAGCGTGTTTGGAGGATTTTGCTAGAGCTTTTGTCTAAAGCAGGGATTTCATCCGAGCTCTAGCGTTTGCCGCTTTCTGTTGGCAATCTAAACCGAACTCTTGGCTCGGAATGGGCGCCTACATCCTGCTGCTAAGCTCCACAAGCATGTCTAGGCTCAACTTCGTAACCCAAATTTTGATTTACTTGTGCGTGTGTGTGTGCTATGGTTAACACTTCTACTCAACATTATATAAGGCATGTGCTGATCGCATCTACAGGCTTCTTAATCCAGCTCAGCACACCAACGTGACTATCCTATCATTCTTCTTCTTACTCTCTCTTTATCATTCACTCTTTACCTGACTTGAAGTCATTCCATTCTTTTCCGCGTATCTCCAATCGCAAATATGAAGGCCACTGTTATTCTCTCCGCCGTCCTTGGCTTGGTCTCCTCGGCCTCTGCTCACTACACGTTTGACAAGCTCCTCGTCAACGGTGCTCAACAGGGTGGTGACAACACCTACATCCGCAAGCATCAAAACAGCTACATGCCCACCAAGTTCAAAAATATCCCTTCGGGCTCTATTTCGCCGACTGATGCCGATTTCTCTTGCAATAAGGGGGCCACTGCGGCCGCAAAGGTCTTCACCGTCAAGGCTGGCGACAAGGTTGGCCTCAAGCAGGCCTTCGGTGGCACCGGCATGCTTCACCCCGGCCCCACCCAGGTCTACATGAGTCCGGTCAGCAATGCCGCCTCCGATAAGGGCACCGGGACCTGGTATAAGGTCTCCCAGTCCCTGCTCTGCAAGGCCGGCAACGCCGAGTCTCTCCGTACTGGCGCGTGGTGCAGCTACGGCGAGGACAACGTCCACTTCACCGTCCCTTCGACCATCCCTAACGGCCAGTACCTCGTCCGTGGCGAGCACATTGGTCTTCACGGCGCTCACAACGGTGAGGCTGAGTTCTACTATGCCTGCGCCCAGCTTGAGGTTACTGGAAACACTGCTACGACCATGCCTGGCACTGGTGCCAAGATTCCCGGCGTCTACAAGCAAGCTGATGCGGCCGTTAACTTCAGTCTTTGGGGCAGCTCAACCTCCTACAACACCATCCCTGGCCCCGATGTTATCCCTGGCGGCACCACCCGCGGCAGCGCCGACGGATCTTCTGGCGATAAGTCCGTTACCGTCGCTGGACCCAGCTCCGCCTCGTCGGATGTTGGCGCCAAGGCCGACTGCTGAGCGACAGCGTTGACTAGGTAGTCAAGCTTTGAGCGACACAAACATCAAAAACGTTTTTGGCTTTTGAGGTGTCGTGATAGCTGAATGACTCTCCGGTCCATCACATGGAGGAGCTAGAGGTCACCCTTCTTGAGGACTCCTCCGGAGTGTACGTATTTTATTCCATGTATTCATATATCCAGTACATACTTGGCAGTCGGTGATTGCGGGTACAAAAAAAGAATCGAGTTGCATTCGTCAATCTAAGCTCCATTTCTTCCTGAGGATGCCATCGATGCTCTTATCATCACATTGGTATTAAACCCCAAAGCGTAATGTCCGGACCAATTGAGGTCCTCATCGACAAGAGTTTTCCGCGCAGAACCGAATTCTCAGGCTTTGTTGTGAGACGCATGAGTGGTCTGACTCTGCATTTGTTGAGTGGAAGCCTGGTGAATCACTTGATTTGTTTCTATGAGTGAACTGCCGCATTGGTGAAAATTAATTCAGCCGCAGTCTGGGCGCATGCGAGTTGCTAGGTTTATTTCAATATTGTTTTCTGGTGTTGCCTGTGGTTGGTCCAAAATGACTTGGTGGCGTCAAGTCCGCGGCAAGAGATCTTGGCGGGGAAATGACTTGATTCAAACATTTCTCGACTCGCATTTCACTTTTAGTCCTTCGGATTTCAACGACGACGATTGAGACTCTGCGACTTGCTTCGTGAAGACGACCACTAACGTACGACATGGCAGCTGCGCCAGGGCGTACTGCCCACCAACCTACCGCAAGGGAACTCGTGGAAGGGATTGCCGAGGAGCATGGCATTGTTTCTGAGAGCGACTTGACGGAGATTGGAGCCATGAATCAACGCATTCGATCTGTCGTAGAAAAGGCTCTATTACAGAAAGATCAACTGATTGGTTCCTCGATTTTGACGTATGCTACAACCGCTCATCAATTAGGTCTGCTCAGTTGCAACTTTGACAGCTGCTAATCGTAACTGAAGCTTGGCAAAGAATCTCAACACTAGTCATGCCCGCTTTGTCTTCGAACTTCTTCAAAACGCCGATGATAATAAGTTCGTTGTAGCAAACAGTCGGGGTGTTGAGCCTTTTGTAAAGTTTAGTGTGTACCGAGAACGTATCAAAATTGAGTGCAACGAGGATGGCTTCACCTATCACGACCTCAAAGCCATCTGTGCGATTGGCCAGAGCTCAAAGAATCGCAGTCATGGTTACATCGGGGAAAAAGGTATCGGCTTCAAATCCGTCTTCATGGCTGCCTACAAAGTCAACATTCTCTCGAACGACTTTTCCTTCAGCTTCACCCATCGGAAGGGCGACAGCGGGTTGGGGATGGTTACCCCTATCTGGGAACCAGACTTGATCCCGCAGTGTGAACAAGCTTCAAGTTCCATCACACTTCATCTTCATCAGTACGATGACACTTCTCTCTCAGAGGCGGCGCGGCAGAGGGAGGAAATTAACAGAGAGTTCGAAAACCTTCCAATCACAGTTTTGCTTTTTCTGAGGAATCTGCGACGCATCGAAATCCAGTTTCACGACGACAATGACACGGAAACAAAACGAGTGGAGTATTCCTTCTCAACTTCAAGTTCGAGCACTCTCATAGAGAGAGTATGGCTATCCGACCGTGAGTCTTCTTCCGGCGAGACTGTCCAGAGAAAGCATCACGTCACACGTCAAGTGATTCGAGATGCTCCTCCAAACGAAAATAGGGAGCTTTCTGAAGGCAATGGCCGTGCGGATGCTGAGACTGAAGTAATCTTGGCTTTCCCACTTACCGATGACTACACCCCCATCATTGATAACCAGCCAGTTTTCGCGTTCCTTCCAATGATGCCCTTGGGCTTCAAGGTAAGTAGGCCTTTGCAGCACAGAACTTTCCATCCACAACATTGCTTCAAGCCTGTGCTGATTTACAAGCAGTTCATCATCCAAGCTGATTTCGTCACCAACTCGTCTCGCGAAGGAATTGTGACTTCATCTGCACGTAACTTGGCAATCAGAAATGGTATCGCGACTTGTTTCCTCAAAGCCGTGGAGGAGATGTGCCAACATCCCATGTTGCAATTTCAATGGATGAGGTGGCTTCCACAGAGACATTCATACCCTTGGGATAGCTTCTGGAGTGGCTTGCTCGAAGACATTGTAAGCCGTATCAAGACGAGCAAGATTCTTCGCACAAGGGGGAGCGGTCACCTGGGCGGCATTCACTCGCTGCGTCGCCTACAGTCCAATTGGCTCGACGAAGCTGGGACTCCGTTGTTCGACGACCTTGATGCTGAGATCTATGTTGCTGAAGAATACCAGATCAAGGATCTAAGCTTACTTGAGCCGTACGGTCTGAAATGGCTGTCAGCAGACGAGAGAATAGCTCGGATGGAACGGGACCTTGGCCAACCGACTGGTAAATCAAGAATGAAGAATCCGTCCACCAGTACGCAATGGCATTCACTAGCTGCCAGTACGATTCAGAGACTCGTCGCTACCGCGTCCCCACAGAGCCTAGCGAGAATTCACGCTTTGGACATCATACCTCTAAGGGATGGCAGTTGGACCTCGATTAATCGGAACAGACGACCCATTTACTTCCCCTTCTGTCTGAATGGTCTTGAAATCCCCGCAGATCTTCCCTTGTCTCTCGTCTGCCCAGAGGCATCTGCTGTTGATGATCGTTACAAGCTCTTTCAACTGCTCGGTGTTCAAACGGCAATGGTTGAAGAGGTCCAACAATTGATCTTTGAAGCTCCAGTTCCGACTTCGAAGACCGAGGGTACTCTGCTAGCATCCGTCAACAACATGAAGTTTCTATATTCATCTTACCACCATACTTCTTCCGGTGTAGAAAGCTCAACTGAAATCACTAAGCTCTTTGTCTTTGATCAGACAATGGAGATTCAGCTACCTCATCGCCAAGATGTCTACCTCGCCACAAACGGTCCCTATGAGCCTTGCCGTCTTTTACAGCCTACCCCAAATCAGCCAGATGGGTTCTTTGTGTCATTTTTGCACGATCAGTACTCTGAACGCCCTCCAGAGACACCGGCGGGATCGGAACAGGCATGGTCTGATTGGCTTGAGCGTGTTCTGCGAATACGCCGTCGGCTGAGACTAACGTCTTCTACGTCTCCAGAAAGTCTTTCTCCCGAGCTCGACTTTGTCCGCATTTTTCGTCCCGAAAGCTTCATCGAGGCACTTCAACATCATTGGATACTGCTGAATCATGATGACTCGAGGACCTCGAAATTCCTTCGCAACCTTCGAGACCTTAACATCACATGCAAGGACGGCAGGGACTACCCACTCGCGGAGACGTTTCTGCCACTGTTAGAACTCCAGGCTGTTGTCTCTTCGTACCTTGGAGATTCAACAATCAGCTTCCTTCAAATCGATGAAGCCGCACATTCTGCTTCATATCATTCAAAATGGGGCTTCTTAGTCAACGAGCTTGGTGTCCGAGCTCGAGATGACGTGAACTTGCGTTTGTCAATTCTTGAAAAGGTTATTGAAGGTCAGCCACAACAAGGGAGCTATAGGAAGATTCTGGGTCTCTACGAAATGATACAACTTCGGTGTGAGGAGTCTGCGTCCAAAGATCAAGTTGCCACAGTTGTGAGGTAAGGAGCTACACCCAGTTTCCAAAGAAATTGACAAGCGACAAGTAATTGATAAGACGTAGAAACTTCTGCCGCCAGAGACATTGCATCTTGGTTCCCATATACAACAATCAAGAAGAACAAAGAAAGGCCCCTCTTAGAATCTCTGCAACTGAGGACGGCATACTGACCTGGAGAAGGCCGGATACCTGTGTCTGGGCAGCCCCAGGTGTTCCGTACGCTTACACTGCTCTTGAAGGGCGATTCACGAACGATTGCTCCGAAGATACTGTAGATTCTCTAGAGAGGTTTATGAAGGTGACCCTGGGAATAGGAGATTGGGACGAAAAATGCTGCATACAGGAGCTGAAGCACATGAAGGGTGCGAATTGCGATGATTTCGACTGGGTTGTGGAAATTTACGAGTTTATTCACGCCTGCGACATGTCAGAAAGTCAATTGAAGGATTTCAGGTATGTTTCATAGCTCATTTTTAACGAAAAGTGTCTGACTTTGTCAATTCCAGGACCCTCTTCAGGACAACGCCTCTCATATTCGTTCCGAATGGCGAGACGTTCAGATGGTGTACAACAGCCGAGTGCTTATGGTCAAGCGGGGCTAAGATTCAGGGACGAACGACTCTCAGCTCCATCTACGAAGGCTTGGAAGACTTCTTCGTCGAAACACTCGGGGTACAAAGACTAACTCTTGCAATGGCATGCGATGAGCTTCTGAAGAAGGGGACTGAGCAAACAGCCGCCACCATTGCCGAAGTTAAAGAAACAATATGGGCGGTGAACACCCTTCTTCAGACTGCAACGTTGTACCCTGACCCAGAGCAGTTACTGGAAAGTGCCATATTTCCCGTTGAATATCCAAATGGGCAGGTCTGTCTCGAGACTTTTCGCACACATTTCGTTATTAGGGACCGCAAACCCTTAGCCGCGATATTTGCTTCTAAAGTCAAGTTTCTGGACTTTTCTCTTGATGAAGTTCATAGGCTCAGTAACTTCTTTTCTTGGTTAGGTTTGGATTCCCGATATCTCTCCTCTTCCGTAAAGGAAATCTCTACTGTTGCCAGCGATTCTCAAATCAGAGTGCAACGTCCTGATAGAGATATTAGAAGGAGAGCAGGTGGAATCTCTAGGTATTTAATAACAGACTTCCCTGCCTGAACTCTCATTCAGGTGGTTCTCAAGCTGGAAGTTTCACTGACCTGATAACGACACTAGGGTTGCGTCTCACTTCAACGGTCCTCGTTCGGACGACGTCCATGGTCTATATCACACACTCCGTGCCACCGAAGTATTCGAAACGCATGGAATCTCATCTGAGATTCACCTTGTTCAGGATGGTAAAGCGCACATCCATGTCAAGTCATCGAGCGAGCTTCACATCCGAGAGGCGGCTGGCCGCTTACAGATATACGTCCCTCTGAGCAAAGAGAGGCAGGATTTCTGTTATCACTCGAGTCTTCCAAGGCGTCTTCTGGAGTGGGTCATGACAGAACCCGAGACACAAATTTGTGGTGCAATACCACACCGAGCCATCAGTGCAATGAGCTCAGCTCTCAACGCACCGATCCAAAGCGTGTCACAGATCCTAGAAGCAGAAGGGATTATTGACTTGGGCGGCATTAATGAAGACGATCAAGGTCAAGAGTTCGAAGAAAGATCTGATGCCTCGCCTCCACCGGTGGCAGACTCTCAACGCCAAGGTTTCGCGGCTGAGATGCCCATAAGACCCTTTGCTTTGATGGGGTCCCGTTTCGTTTCCGGACCTGCTGTTACTCATTCTACGTTTACGCAGCAGACAAGTACTCCGGCTTCACTTGATAGCAACAGAAGCTATCACTTGCAGCCGAACTCACCTGTCGATGCAGCCGCTGCAAGCCTACCACCAGACATCTTTCATTTTGGGGAAACTTCCACGACACCCACTGCTACGGCCTTGCCTAGATTCGATGCGTTCAGCGCAGAGTATCTGAGAATACTCAATAACGTCATCTTTTCTGCGCGGCGTAGATCGTTTCCTGACCTTGGTCCTACAAGAACAGGACAGTCAGCAGAATGTGTCTCGACTCCTACTTCCAGTCCGTGGATACCTCCAGGAAGTGACAAGAAGATCGGCGCCGCCGGCGAGCTCTTTGTGAGTACAGATAATCTAAAACGTGTCTACTTTCTTAGACACAGTCCTCGATGACTACTCGAGACTCTTTACTCATTGGCTTCTTCCAGGTTTATGAACTGCTCTCGCATCTCAAACCTCCACTTCCAGGCTTTGGCATGGACGATTGGCAAAGTACGATGCGAAAACATGTGGCAGTTCATCCCGAATACTCCTACGTGACTCCTTGGGAAGGTCAAGAGACTGCCGACATCGTCTACGACGACAGGTTTGGAGTTCTAACTGAGATTCTTATCGGAAAGGGGTATTTGGAGCGGACCAAGTGGATCGGCAAGAAGCCTCAATACTTAATCGAAGTTAAGACCACGCCCGGAGATGCTGCAAGGCCGTTCTTTGTAAGCAAGTATCAGTACAACAGGGTAGGGCTTCAAAAACTTTCGCAATGGATGCATCGTTCAATTTGGCTGACCAACGTTTTATGGAAATGCATAGATGAGGTCTTACACAGATGCGTCAACGTCCCCGGGAGGATCTTGCACAGTTTACATGCTGCTTCGAGTCTTCAACCTTACTACGTCGGACATCGATTTCAACGTCTACATGGACCCGTATGCTTTACAGCAGGACGGCACACTGATCTTCACGGAACATACTTGGCAGGTGGTCCCAATGCAAGGCAATAGAGCTGCTTGATAACTTTGAGTTTCCTGGTGTTTGGAGTGTCTGAGGCTAGAGTTCGTAATTGACAGGGTCTGATTGAGAGCATTGCTGATGCCTTGCTTTGGTCGCCCCCGTCTTCTATCAACCAGATAGTTTACTAGATTTTACTAGCCACTTCTCGCATTCAGATGATTCGTATGGTTCTAATTCCATCAAGACCACAATTGTTCGATAAGCTTCCATCGGCGTTATGTGTCCCATTCTGCAGCATCTCAATCTCTTCTGCATCGTTGGTTACTGCCAGCCCAATCCTCTTGAAGACCTTCCTCTTCTCATCTACGGCCATCAGCAGAAGGCACCTCACAAAGCCATCAGGTTCATCCTGCTTCTGTGCGACAATGTAGTATAGCGATCCTGTGGTATTCTCGTCGTTGAAGCTTTCCTGGCCAATGTCCATGTGTACCAGAGGACCAATATTCCGTTGCGGATCTTTCCTCGATGCTATGACAATGACACCGTTGACTTTCAGAGAAAGGAACCGGCGTTGGCTGCCGGACTTCACAAACATTTCGAAGGGCAGCACACAACATCTAAGATCGACATGGCCTCCTTTTACCAGACCCGTCTTGTTTTTCGACACGTACTCGATTCGGACGTCTTCCACCTCTATGAGCAGTTTCGATTGATCAATCAGGGGTCCAGTTATGATTTTGCCATCGACTGAGGCCCAAGAGAATGATGGGGCCCTGTACACCTCGGGCCGAATAGATGGAGAGCCGTCGACCTGCGTCTCCTGATCAACATGCCATAGTAAATTGCTGGCTAAATGCTTCCGCCACATCCCCACGACATAGGTGTCGTCAACGAGAGTTTCGAAATGCTGAGCTATGCCTGAAAGAGCCAACAATTTGTCGGAGGCCATAGTCAAGCGGGTGCTTCCATACGCTCTCACGATTAAATCCCAAATTCGATGGTAGAACGTGGGGTCGTCCGGCTCTCTCTCTCGCGACATTGCATCAGGGCCGTAAGCTTCTTTACTGAGTCTCTTGAATTTTGTCGGAACGCTGTTTGCCAAGATTTCCGGCATCTTCTCTGGATAACACTCGGCCGCCGCTTGCTCTCTACATTCCCAGAAGAGTTGATCGCGGCCAAAATGAAGAACACGTGGTGAAAGCAGACGCTCCTGTAGAACCCAGCCGCGCTTATTAAGATGACACTGCCCAACGGCATGGCCCCAAAATGACATGTCGATAATGCTGCAGTCGACGTATTCCGTTTCCAGTCCAAACCCCTCCGCATTGAGGCACATGTCGGTAGTAAGGCTCACTCTCGGATCCCGCTTGAAGAAAAGGCCCTTGGAACTATCGCGTGCTCCCGCTGCAGAGATGTTGCAAAATGAGTTTGAATACACTTTGTGCATCAAACCCGCTTCGACCAGCCAGTCGGAGAGATCGTCTCGATCCTGGAATATGCACAGCGAGTCGATCCAGAGGTACCGCACGCCTAGTTGTCGAGTGACTTGCACGGCTTCACGGAATGTCTTTGGAAGCTTGGAGAGCTCGATGCCTCTTTTGAAATCGTCGCACGTGGCTTTCTTCAGTTGCAGAAACTGGGCTGAACCCCAGCAATGACTCAGGGTCGCATAACGATCATTGTGCGAAGGCCGGTGTTCTGCCGTGATTACCAGACGGACAACATCTGTTCCCTCGCAACCAGCCTTGAGGTCAAGCAATCGAGTTGGATACCACGGATCCGCTTTCAGCTCAACGTTGCAGGCCGTGTGAGTAGACAAACAGGTTTGCATCCATAAGTTTGCTTTAGCCCACGCTTCCTCGGAGTCCGTCTTGTTACTGGAGAACGGTATCATCTTTCCGGCATCCTTGTCTGGTGGCCGATCACATTAGAAAAAGCTGACGGCTCATCAACCCGGCAGTGTTACTTACAATCACCTCTCTGTACCACATAAGTACCAGAAATATCTTTTTGATCAAAATGAATTTCATCCGTGAATCCCGACTCGAATGAAATGGATATCATCAAGTCAGACCCAATGGCTTTTAGACTCGGTTCCTCGAGAAGGACAACTGCGCCCATAGTCACTAGACCATCAAACTCGTCCAACCGTTGCCCAGGTGTCCAGGACTTTGCACCGCCTGCCCTAGGGCGTGAGGTCCAAGTGGCGTCGAACTCTCTCAGTCTAATCTGGTCCTCCTCGCTGATCTGGAGCCAGAACGGACGACATGTCTCGCAAGCGTCGAGGGCTGAAGCTTCAAGGCTCGCGACCGATTCGTGATGAGCAAGTAAAATGGTGGGCTCGGAGCCCTCGTCGGTATCGCGAACCCAACCCTTCCGGTGTTGGAACGCCCCAACGCAAATTTCACATATCATTCTGATAACCTGTGCCGATGGCAAGAAAGCTTTACGACAGACCCGGGATGGAGACAGTTGAACGCTTGCCGTTGTCTTTGAGGATGATGCTGTCAGTATGTTGTGGGTGACGCGCCATCTCGTCTACAGTCAGGCCCCTACTCGTTCGCGCGCGGGGTCAACACCTACGGCTGAACTTCAGCTCGGTTTACTGCACTGCAGGATTGAAGCTTGTCATTGTGATAGGCGATGGTTCATGCATAAAGCTGGGGTTGATAGGCAGCATGGAGATAAAACCAGCCTAAGGCTGGGCGCCAAGGCAGCCAATGACCCTAGCCCACTGGATTGACTTCTTCGCACATGACAGTGGCCAATTGTGCTGGTTTGCAGAGAGAAACGGCAACGAAGGTGCGGTTGGCTTCATGTCTTCCTCACAGTCAACTTGACTAGAGTCAGAGCAATATCTTCCCACTCGAATCTACTTCAGGAGAGGTGGCCCTCAGCCCTCTCGAGTGTTTCCCGACTTTCTATAACTCTGAAAAAGAGGAGCCTGAAGCTGCAGCGTAAGCGCGGTTGCTGGCGTTCGTTTGTCGAGGACAAATGGGTTGCGATGGTGTTTCGGCCCAGCATGTTGCTGCTCTTGAGAAATGTTAGGTCTCTGACCGTCACGCCAAACCTTGAATTGCAAATGCTTGACTTACATCCAAATAACGATCTAGTGTTGGACCCATTCAAGCCATGATTGGCGCAAAAGGAGTTTAGCAACCAGTGTTCGCCGCGACAAGCCTTGGGAACCGGACTTGTTCTTCTTGAATTCCTCTACGCAAAGAAGTAAGTACGCTCTTCGAGGTCGGAACTAACAAGCCTTTTCTCCTGCTGCTGAAGCCACAATCAGTGCCCGGAAGAGACCTAAAGTCACATGCCTGGTACTGATTGATATTCCGGATTTCTGATGAGCATCACTAGATGCTCGAACTTGCTTGCATAAGCTGGCTTTCGGCAGTATCAAAGGAACATCTTAATGGGGGAAAAAAGTTTCCATTTGATTTCCCAAGTCGCTTCAACTTTGGGTTCAGAAGAGAAGAAGAAGCAAGAGAAGATGCAGGGACGGAAGGGAGAAGGGGTTTGCCCACAAACCCCCAAACCCCCAAACCCCTTCACACATGCACACAGTTGGTTTCCTCTCAAGACACTCTGACACAGCAAGGGAAAGTGAACGAGCATGGAAACAAATGCTGCCAATGCCTTAATCGGTTTCGGACTTGGACATCGACACTATCGATCCATCGAGTTCCTCAAAAGCTCGGATGATGTCGGAGAGAAAGCTGGTCAATAATCGGGCACCTCGTTTAGTTGAACCTTTTTTCGCTAGGTCGCAACACGAGTTCCGAAGCTCCGGGGTCCTCTCAAATCAGAACGGAGCAGTTGTCAACCTCCACGTGTGAATGTTGCAGAGATATTGCAAAATGAGACTCCGGTGTTACGGCTCGAACGGTCCAGCTGCAAGCCTCAACTCCCTTACAACCACGCGCCTTTGCCGATCGGCTCGGGGCGGACCCACTGATGCCCGCCGGGCGGCGGGTCCAGGCCATGCAGCCACTTAGAAGCAGCCCGCCGGCGCGCGCAGGCGGCCAAACACTAAACAGTCATAGAGTTGACGCTTCTCTCGGCCGCCCACAGACGCACACACACTCGCAGAACACCATCTTCAGCCCATGGAACACACTATCGTCATTCCGGTCCCCGGAGTCGAAGATCAAGACCACAGACATGCCGCGCACTAGGTGAGAACTAGCGGAGACGCCGTGCGACATCCCGCGCTGTCGGTTTATACGGCCATGTGCGCCTAGCATTGGCATGGAGCTGATCTATTGCTGTCAGCCTGTCACTGTCGATGTGGTGTAGGTGTCAGACAGTCAGATAGATCTAGTCTTTAGGTGCCGGCGGGCGGATAACATCTATCACAAGCCTAGACAGCTCTGGCTTATTGCCTATCGTGACATTTTGCAACCATTTTCAGACAAGACCAAACGAGCCTTCGGTCATACTACACGCTACTATGGGTTAGGTGAACGGCTCCCCCTTCCACGGGGCCACTGCCGAAGAATGGAGCTTTAGGACTTCCGCCCCGGTCGCGGATGGCGGAGGATGCGTGGATGGGCCCATATTGATCAAATCGCTTCGTGTAATCCCACGCAGTCAATTACACTGACATCAACAGACACACACGAGGGCGTTTTTGGATCAGTAACGCTTGGAGTTGCCGTCGGCCGTGGCGTTTTCTCAACCTCGTCTGCCAGAGACCGTTATCAGCAAGCAACGCCTCCAACATTACGCCGCGACGCGGCAGCGTAGATACACGAGTCAGATCCCCGACGTCAGCGAGATGAGACGAACAGGTTTTTTGGGTATGTCTTTTGCGTCCCTTCATTTCGAGATTGAGTGAGAACCCTTCCAAAAAAGGAGAGTATCCGAGAGGCACAGCTCTGAAAAGGAGACGCAGAGAGTAAACCATACAAGGAACAACCCTCAGCTGTCAGGTCTGATTCGGGTCCACGGCGATAGGAATGGGGACTCATGGGAAGATGGAGAATGAAATCGTTGTTGCATTTGGGGGTGGGCTTGCCATCATGCACGAGCCCGCTGCCGCCGCCGCCCCCCTTAAAGCGTTGAAGGGTGAAAGGCCGGCCCCCTTTCGGAGACCCACGGAGAAGTCTTGAATAATATCCTCATGTCTTTGCGTCTGCAGTCTTGGCAAGCGACAGGCTGACAGACGATCCGAAGAACGGGGTTCAATATCATCTTGAGTATTAGCCTCCATTACAGGCTTACAAGCGTACGTAGACCTCGTGTTTTCTGCACTTGCTATTGATCGGACCCGGAAATGCGGCAATTTGTGACAGGCTTCTAGTTCCCAGGCTGTCTTCAGCTGGCATGTGTGATTGTCTCAGTCTCTTACTCCCTCTGTCCCTCTCTCTCTCTCTCTCTCTCTTCCTTTCACAAATCAAGCCTGATTAATCTTCTTCTTCTTTGTGGTGTTTTGCAGGCCGAAAATTTTGCAAGCCACCCCGAGAACCGGACGCACGGCAATACGCCGAACATTGCCCAACTGAACCTGAACTAGGCATGGATTATTCGCAGGCTTGCAGGAATCTAATCGCCTTCTGGGAAATGGTTCACGCGGTGCTAGCTTCCGAGTCCGGGGTTGCCCCCGGGTCGGACGAGAGCAGCCCAAGACGGAGGAGAACACTGACACAGGCCAGAACTTTTTTGACTTGGTCGTTATCTAGGGCGTTTCCGCTCTTGTGATTGGATGGAACGTTATCTCCCCCGCCGGCATTTACATATTGAATTTGACTTCAGTCTTTTGCAAGACGGTTAGCTTTGGGAGGGGGGGCGTGGTCGACGACTCGACACTAAGACTGGAGACCCCGAACAGTCGGGACATTTCCCACGCCACCGCGCCCATCCTATCACAGCTCTCAATTGGGTTCTTTGAGAGAGATAAGGCAACATTTTAGTTGTACGAATACCGTTTCTAAAACCAGATTGTCGCGGGGTCGCAGTGAATTCTATGGGGATTTCGAAGTCGGGATGGATCGAACCATGTGGGCGGGAACCCAAATGCAGTAGACGCTAGGAGGCCAGGGGAGTTAAGCATCGACTTATAACAACTCGACTTCCCTCCTCGTCCGAACTGAATCCTGAGAGTGTGTCCGAACCACAAGTCCATCAACAACTTCGTCGACTCTTCACCTCGCCGCCCTCACCAAGCCGGCTTTCACAGGGCAACCCACCCAAACGGTGTCTCAGCGGTCGTTGAATCTAGGGTTCAACACCGATCCCGCGATCGAACACCCTTCACCGAGGCCTCACCGAAATCTCCACAGTTCATCCCAGAACCGCAACGATGCCCGACTGGAAGGCCATGTTCGCCCCGGCGCCGTCCCTGGACGTGCCCGGCCTCGAGACCGTCGACCTTGCCGACAAGGAGATGGAACGCCGCATCGTCCGCAAGCAGGATCTCAGAATCCTTCCCTGGATTTGCATCACCTACCTCCTGAGTACGTTTTCTCCAGCATCACGAGAAAAGACGAGAAAGTTGCCATCAAACATCCACTAACACGAGAATCACAGACTACCTCGACAGAGTCAACCTCGGCAACGCCCGCACCCTCAACAACGACAAGCCCGAAGACAACATCGTCACCATGCTCAACCTCACCGGCCAGCGCTACAACGTCGCCGTCGCCCTCTTCTTCGTCCCCTACGTCCTCATGGAGTTCCCCTCCAACATCATGCTCAAGTACTTCTCCCCCTCAAAGTGGATCTCCCGCATCATGGTCTCCTGGGGCATCGTCACCATCTGCACCGCCGCCTGCACAACCTACGGCGGCCTCCTCGCCGTCCGCATCATGCTCGGCCTCGCCGAGGCCGGCTTCTTCCCGGGTATCATGATGTACCTCTGCTTCTGGTACAAGCCCGAGGAGCGCGCCACCCGCATGGCCATCTTCGCCTCCTCCGTCGCCGTCGCCGGCGCCTTTGGCGGTCTCCTCGCCACCGGCATCTCCTTCCTCAACCGCAAGGGCGGCCTCACGGGCTGGCAGTGGCTCTTCATCCTCGAGGGCATCCCCGCCGTCATCGTCGGCGTCATGGTCTGGTTCATGCTCCCCGACTACCCCCAGACCGCCGCCTGGCTCACCCCCGAGGAGCGCGCCTTCGCCGTCAAGCGCCTCGGCCCCTTTGCCCCGTCCATGTCCGACAAGCACTGGGACAGCAAGGTCGCCAAGAAGACCATCATCGACCCGTACTTCTGGCTCTTCGCCGTCATGTACTTCCTCATGACAAACTCCCTCAACGCCTTCGGCTACTTCGCGCCCACCATCGTCTCCTCGCTCGGCTTCAAGGGATACAACGCCCAGCTGCTCACCGTCCCGCCCAACGTCTTTGCCATGTTCATCATCATCGGCAACTGTCTGCACAGCGATAGGACCAAGGAGCGCTCTCGCCACGTCATTGGTGCCTTGATCTTCGTCGCGACGGGATACCTCCTCCTGGCCATCGTCAAGCACTGGGGTGTGCGCTACTTTGCCGTGTGCATCATTGCTTGCACCAACGCCGCCGTCCTCCCTTTCGTTGCTGTAAGTTCACGAATCTCCATTGAGGCATTGAGAAGAAGAAAAAGTAAACTAATAAGTAAAATAGCACCGCACCGCAACCGTCCAGGGCTCCACCGCCACCGCGCTCGCGACCGGCGGCATGATCGCCATCGCCAACACGGGCGGCATCTCCGCCCCCTTCCTCTTCCCCAGCACCGACTCCCCCATGTACAGCATGGGCAACTGGACCATCTTCGCCTTCCTCGCCACGACCGCCATCCTCACCGGCTACGTCTGGTACGTCTTTGGCAGCCACTCGGGCTACCGGACCGGCACCAAGGACGCCGCGGGCAACCTCGAGGTCCTGGACGCCGGCGCCGGCGACCCCGATGAGCTCATGAACAAGAAGATGGGCATCGTCACCGACCAGGACAAGAAGGATGAGGAGGCTTAGACGAGCCCTTTCTTGCCTTGGTAGAGAGGGAACGGAGTAATTTGGAAAAAGGGATAGACTTTTGCGCGCGTTGGTTGTATGGATATAGAAACTGTTGATACCCCCGCTAGACAGCGGCCGCCTCACAAGGCACAATGAAAGTTTATGTTGGATGATTTACATCGACTCGCGGTCCACGGATGTGTTTCTGTGATTCACTTACCTCGCTACATCACCGGGAACATCATTAAACGCGCGCGGAAAACACTTGCCGACGGGGCAGGGATGATGAACTACTAAACGAGGGGATCACGACTCTTAAAGGAAACAAGGTTTTGTACCACGGAACGGAAGAAGAAACGAACCGCCAAGGCAAACGTGCTCCTGGGGTTCCCGCAGTCTTGTGTAACTTCCGTGATGTGAACCGCGGGTGCCACGGGACACGTCTAAAGGTTGTGTTGCCTGCCTCATGTAAGCCAAGCCTGTCAGAGTTCTGGGCGCACACGAGACTTTCGGCAACGACATGCGCCGCGGCTCTTCTGTCTTGCACCCATCTTCTACGGCCGTCTCAGAAGCTTCGACGCAGGGACAAGGCAAAAAGTATATCGCGAAGCTGGCCAGTCGTATCACGAGTTATACCGCATGCTATAGGGATTGACTCGCAGACTGCAGCCGTGGAGAGAGATGCTTTGTAATCGGGAGTTGTCAGTGCGCCCACCACCACAATCAGCCCGCGGATGTCGCAGACATCACGAAATTGTCAGAGGCAAAAATACAGCACACGAAGCGCCTATCGCCAGTGTTCAGAACCGCAGAATGCAAAAGAATTGGGCCCTAACCAGGATTCGAACCTGGGACCTCTCCCATGCGTGTCGTGGAGACCCTAAGGGAGAATCATACCGCTAGACCATCAGGGCTGATCGGTTCTTCAACTGTTGCCAGGTGGCGCTTGTTGATGGCGGTGAAAGTCAAAAGTTATAATATGTCTGGCTCTCAATAGACAGCGGGAGCTAATGCAACTCAGTGAGAGATTAAGTCTGGCACCTTCAAACTCATTCCAACCTTTAATTCCAAACAAGAGCAAACTCGAGAACCTTCTGCATCCTCCCCGACAATGTTTGAGGCGTATGCGAACAGGAAACTTTGCTGAGGCTTTATTTGTTCTCTGGGGAAAATGTTATCCGTTTGCGGACTGCATTGCCGCTGTTATGCTTTTTAATATGTATGAAGGTCAACCCTTGCTGTGTTACCCTGCCTTTCCCACCACCTTTCCGCAACTCAAAACTCATTTTCGATTCCTTCCAACTGGGGATGTGCCGAAAAAGCCTATTCCTCATTCTCAAACGTCACCGAATGTGTCAGCGCCCAGTCCCGAATGTCGTTGAAGTTGCGGCAGGTGTGCAGCGTGCTGAAGTCGGGCCAGTGGCCCTCGAGCGGGAGATCCGGGTACATCTTGAATGTGAAGACGCCAATGTCGGCTTCGCACATCAGGTTCAATCTCAGGGCTTCGATGCAATGGTCTAGTGAGCTCGTTAGCAATGCGGTTTTCTCTGCATTCTTGCCACTCACGCTCATGGCTCATGAATCGTGGTGACTTACTCAGGTGTCCTCTCAAGTCCTTGTGCTCAACGGCCACGTCGCCGCCGACCTCTTTCCTTGAGTAGTACTCCGGGTACGTAGCTTGACGGAGCAGGTTCAGGCAGTGAAGCTGGTGGAACACCTCAAGGCCGACACGGTAACCTTCCTCACCCGTGACGGCATTGGTGGTCTTGATTGACTTGGGATCGAGACCGAGCTTGTCGAGCTCGGCGCGCGAGATCATCTGGTCGCCGACTACGCCTCATTAGCTTCTATCATCACGTCACCAGCCATTGGGTCGTCTTCTTACTATTGTTTGTGATGTGATCCCATGCTCTGTCGATCTCGTATCCAGCACCGACAAAGGGTGACCAGTCCATAATGGGCGTCAGGTTGTACCTTTCGGTGTGGTACTTGATGATTCCTGCAGCAGGGGCTATGAACTGTCAGCCATGATGAAGGGTGATAGTCATTGGGCGATGATTCTTACACCATGACGAGTACTTCTCCGTCACCCAAGTATCGTCCTTATTGGTGTTGCCATAGCGAAGGCAGAATGATGCAGCAAACAGCGTGACAGACGTCGTCAAAAGCACGGCGTGAAGAGCCCAAGGCCAATACCGCAGAATCCGCCGCGCCTTCTCTTTGCACGGGTGTTCATCGCCGAGCCTCATCCGCCTCCATGTCGCTTCGTTTCCTCCTGTAGCGGCCTCTACGTTCTCCGTGCTCTCCGTGTTGAGGCTTCCGGCGAGACTCTCGACTTCCTCCTCCTCGTGGGGTACGGACCGGTAGACCTTTTCTGAAGACATAATTATTAAAGAGAGAGGGACCCTCTTCGGCAGGCAAGGTAGTAGCACCGGAAGGTTAAGTTGGAGCACGCCAGGTGCCTTAATTAAGAAAGAATAGAAGGCGAAAGAAGGGATGCTGTCACGAATTTGACAGCAAGGGAATAGTACAACGACGTCAAGTCGGGTATAGAAACGGATGATGGGAATTGAAAGTGACCAAACAAGAAAGAGACAAGAAGGGAGAATAATAGAGTGGTAAGCACAGAACGGGGAGAAGGGGAGGGGAAACAGTTCGGAGGCAAGGCCAGCAGCTCTCTGAGAAGGTAAGAAGAGACGAGTGCCAAGACGATCGCTTCGGGCGCGGAAAATCAGATTACCAAACTAATGGGTGATCACAGACCGTCCAAGTCGATTAGTCGATGGGTGTGGGAAGAGGAGACTCGGTAGGGAGAGAGGGAGAGAGAGGGCACGGGCAAGAGGCGGCGTCAGCGAGAGGCTACGCGCCGCAACTATGTCCCAACTCGAACAATGACAGGACTCGACTTTGGAAGGGGACCCAGTTCGCTCAAGACCGAGGGAGGAAAAGTCGCCGTCTGGCAGGTGTGTGCAATGCAACCTCGCCCCGTTGGGATACTTGGGATCCATGGACCATAGTGGCATAGGCTCTGGATAGTCGGATGGAAATTGCCAGCTAGCGAGATGTCATCCAGCCACCAGAAACGTTTGGGCTGTTTGATCTTCGTTGCGAAGTTGCGGCACAGGCCAAGAAGCCGATCATCCCAAGCAAGAATAGACGAGACAGAAAAGAGGTCGAGTCCGTCACAGCCGGGGGTGGGACCGGGAATGTAAGTCGACTCGGTCAAGTTGCAAGCCTTGGTTCAAGTGATCATGGGCAATACTGCGTGCTACGTGCGCCGTGCAGTGAGGGATGATAATAGATGGTCGGAAATAATTAGCCGCTCTCGTCCAATAACCACGGCGATGATTGGGCTGGCCCTTGTTGATGAACAATCCCATGAACGGGATTTCGTGCAGTCTTGGTAACATCTGCAGGGCTACTCATGTCAGGTTTAGTCAGGTCCAAGCCCTGGCTCTTGTATCCTTGTCTCCGTCCCTGCAGCAGGCTTTTTGCCTCGAGAATGTGATAGAGAGCTGAGAACCTTCTTCCCATAGTCAAGAGTTGAAGAGACTCAAAGAGAGAGAAAGAAGCAAAGAAAAAGGGGCCCCTGGTAATGGCACAGCTGAGGCGTTGGTGCGGTGTCTCAGAACAGGGGTGTGTCGAAACGCGGAGTTTGGTGCGACAGGGTGTGGCTTGCGGGGGAGATCCCACGACCAGTCACCACGTTCCAGCGCCTCCAGCCCATCCCACAGGGGATGCACCGACCACTCACGAACGCCGCAAGGCGCCAGGGAAGAGCCCGGGCCGCCTATGAGGCTCAAAACCCGGCAACTTGATGCCGCATTGCTCATGGAATATCCACCACCACAGGACACCAACAGTGGTCGGTTTTGAGTCGGTACACCTTTTTAATCTTGACCCAGGTTCGGTTGCTGTCAGGTCTTGGCATTCTGGGACTGTGGCTGTATCAGAGGTCCCTTGTGCGGCTCATCCTCTCTAGCGTACGAGTAACAGTACGACAGGAGATGGCTGATGGATCATCACCGGGCCACCCTACCAACGTATTTCCCCGACACACTGCGGCGTCGCGAAGACCTTCCGTAACGTCCTGTCGATCAGGCTTAGCATCAGATCGTGTTGGGGTCTGTCGAACGAGACGCCAGGCACAACGAGAGAACACCCTCGCTTTCCCCTGTGTGCTCCCCGTCTGCTGACCGCCCAGGGTAGTCTTGGAACTTCTTGGAACTGAAACTGCAAGCGAGTCCAGTACCACATCCATGTTCATGTCTAAAGGGAATAAGGTAGTATGCTTGTTGTCTTCTCATTGCTTGGTACGAGGAGTACTCCGTATACGAGCTTCGAAGTGGAGGACGACAACCATCGTCGATACCGCAAGCGCGGGATTCGGCTCATATCCTAGTCCAGGAACCTCCCCTTCCAGCCTCCCCGCGTCCAGCATCTTGGTGCTGTTCGACATCATCAGCGTAGCCCCGACGAGTTTTGAACGAGTCCCATCTTTTGCGGCTAGCTCAGTCCGAGCAACTATCGCAAGCCGTCATAGCCCATGGCCCTGTCTCTCCACCCCCTTTCAGACCCTTTCCATCTGGTATCCCGACTCTGAGACGTTTCTGGTCCTACGCGGCAGGCCGATCAGAGTTTGACGCCTTCTAGTCGAGGCCCTTTTCGTCCAAACTTGGGGCTTCAACCCATGCCTTCGTCACTTAGTCGAATGGAGACTCGCGAATGGACCAAGTGCCGTGCCAAAAGGGGGGGTGCCTTGTCAACTCGCTGTGGAGGGACGAAAACGCAGAGGTCGTTGAGCAAGATATAATATCTTCTCAAACCCGCTCATCAGCCCACCATTGCCTGACCATCCGTACATCTCATTCCACTGTTGGCCCCTGATCGCTTGACGCGACCCTTCATTCCTTTCTCTTGTAATCCAGTTGCTGTCATTTGCTGCCGGTCAGCCAATCATTCTTTTCAAGATGCACTACCCATCCTTTGGCCACTTCCTCTTGGCGAGCATCCTTGCCGTCCAAGGTGTTCAATCGTTGAACCTCATCCCCACGGGTCAGGTCGCCAGACGCTATGTAGTAAGTTTGCCTTCCACGATGAGTCTAAAGTGTGGGAACGCGAGGACTAATATGAGGTTAAATAGGCTCCCGCCTTGGCACTCGCCATGCCTGCCCTGGCTGCGCCCCAGGCTGCCAGCATCGAGGCTCGTGAGGTAAAATTCAATCTTCTCAAATGTGCTCAGGTCAAAGAGTTATGTATATACTAACACCTCCCAGCCTCACCACCGCGGCAAGAAGACCAAGAAGGCCAAGGCCGCCAAGCGCGAGGAGTCTGCTGTCGATGAAGCCTTTGAGGCTCACGACATCGAGGCCCGCGAGCCCCACCACCGCGGCAAGAAGACGAAGAAGGCCAAGGCTGCGAAGCGTGAGGAGTCTGCTGTCGATGAAGCCTTTGAGGCTCACGACATCGAGGCCCGCGAGCCCCACCACCGTGGTAAGAAGACCAAGAAGGCCAAGGCCGCCAAGCGCGAGGAGTCTGCCGTCGACGAGGCTCTCGAGGCTCGTGATATTGAGGCTCGTGAGCCCCACCACCGCGGCAAGAAGACCAAGAAGGCCAAGGCCGCCAAGCGTGAGGAGTCTGCTGTCGACGAGGCCCTCGAGGCCCGCGATGTTGAATCCCGCGAGCCTCACCACCGCGGCAAGAAGACCAAGAAGGCCAAGGCTGCTAAGCGCGACGAGTCTGCCTCCGACGAAGCCATCGAGTCTGCCGAGCACGAGATTGAGGCTCGCGAGCCCCACCACCGTGGAAAGAAGACGAAGAAGGCCAAGGCCGCCAAGCGTGACGAATTTGTCTCTGAGGAGGCCGTAGAGTCTGCTGAGCACGAGATCGAGGCCCGTGAGCCCCACCACCGCGGCAAGAAGACTAAGAAGGCGAAGGCCGCCAAGCGCGACGAGTCCGCCTCCGACGAAGCCATCGAGTCTGCCGAGCACGAGATTGAGGCTCGCGAGCCCCACCACCGTGGCAAGAAGACCAAGAAGGCGAAGGCTGCTAAGCGTGACGAGTCCGCCTCCGACGACGCCGCTGAGCACTCCGTCGAGACCCGCGAGCCCCACCACCGCGGCAAGAAGACCAAGAAGGCGAAGGCTGCTAAGCGTGACGAGTTCGCTTCTGAGGACGCTGCCGAGCACGCCGTTGAGGCTCGTGAGCCCCATCACCGCGGCAAGAAGACCAAGAAGGCCAAGGCCGCTAAGCGCGACGAGTACGCCGCCGTTGAGGCTCGCGCTTTCACCGCTTAAGGGGGGTTGTCCAACTTTGTGGCAGACATGGGGGCCAACAACTTAATGCTCTGACCCGGGCAACCCTTGAGTTGAGACGACCGCCAGTTCTTCCTTGTATCTAGAGTCCGAAATTCACAGCAAATTACATCAAGTTCGGATTCGGTTGACTGGTTCGCGTTCGCAAACCAACTTGGCCAATGCTGTGTTGTGTAGACTAGAAAATCAGCTTCTCATTTTTCCATATATTTTTAACAGTAATAATGACAGTACCAAAGTGCATTTTCTCTTGGCCCAAACATGTCCTTGGTCGTGCGTCGTTGACCGTGAAACTCTACTGCCGTCGCAAGGCCGGCAGACTTCGGTCTGATTCTTTTTTCTCCTTTGCTGCTTGCATGAACCGCAACGTGTTGCGACGAAATTAGTGTTTCGCCTCAAAGTCATTCCTGACGTTGGGACGATATCGAAACATCTCGGAGCCGGACCGGCCGCCCATTGCGGAGGCGGGGTGACTAGGACACCCCTCGTTATCGCGCTCGTAACGTCCGTATGGTGGATGCGAAAGCAGCGGAGACCCCGATCAAGATCCCAAAGACCAGTTGACGGACATCCATGGTGAAGTACGCGAATAATTGACCCGGGACTGGCGATATCCGAAAATGCCATGACGTGTGTCGTTTGTTGGAGCCACTTGACCCAGCAACTTGGAGGCTCACGGATTTGCACATTGCCAAGAGTTGCTATTCGAATGTGATCTACCAGGGACGCCCAGTGATTCGTTTCGGAAAGGATCATTGCCAGGAACTGCGAGCCTTGGGTCGCAGCAACTCGTCGAGATCGCTTTCGGTCCTTTCCCCAAGAACCCCCGTGATCTTTTGCTCATCTCCCGCTGATTTGTACCATCGATTGAACCGTGGATCATGGACGGCCATCTCCCGAACTAGTTCCACTTGGCAGTTCTCAACTTCATCACAATTCCAGTATGTAGCCACATGGAAATAGCAGACGAGACGGGAGGCCTGAGCATAGCCGAACATTCGCATCTTCCATTCCAATTGGTATGGCTCGCGACCGTAGGCTGATTCTTTTTTTGACTTTGCTCGAATCCCAAGGGTCAAAGCGAACTTCCGTCATCTTGTCTGTTACATTAAAGACCGCAAAGTCCGGCTGGACCAATGCCAGCTCGTCAAGACCGAAGCTAGAATATTGACTAACATCTTTTTCATCGGTTCTCTTTCATTGTATGTGGATACCGTGTTTCTTGAGCTTGATGTGATCGAATGCTTGATTGGCGTTCACCGTGTTGATGATGTGCATGATGGGTGGTCGTGGAGCTCTCAGGTAAGTAAGCCTGTAAGTGCCCCTGACACCTCAGGTCGCGATTGGAATCGCGAATGCCTAGCAAGGCTTATGTAATGCACCAAGCTCCGCCTCGAAGTGATAGCTTTATCTTATCGATAAGATACGGCTGAGGCAGCTGGATGGTGGGGTAAGTGCTTCCATTGTCACCAGCATCTCCAACCTTCCTGTGAGCCTAAGCCGTCCCTCAACGTCATCTCCTGCAAACACAACTGCTCACGCGGAAACGAGCAGTCAAGATGGAGACAGCTCTCAAGTCGTGGGGTATGTCGTGAAATCTTTTACACTGTCGCCATTGCCGCGCCCAATATAGCTGACCACTTGCTCTAGAGCTCGACAACAACGTAAAGTTGGTTGACACCAAACGCGACGCTCTCTACAACCTCGACCACGATGCCCAGAAGGAACAGATGAACGCCCGCCCGTGGGCCGCGAACCCGAACCACTTCAAAAATGTCCGCATAAGCGCCGTGGCTCTCATCAAGATGGTGATGCACGCCCGTTCCGGCGGCAACCTCGAGGTGATGGGTCTCATGCAGGGCTATGTCAATGGCGACACTTTCATCGTCACAGATGCCTTCCGATTACCCGTGGAGGGAACCGAGACGCGCGTCAACGCCCAGGGCGACGCCGAAGAATACATGGTCGAATACCTCAGCCTCTGCCGTGAGCAGGGCAGAATGGAGAACGTCGTCGGATGGTATCACTCACATCCGGGCTACGGCTGCTGGCTGTCCGGCATCGACGTCGGCACCCAGGCGCTACAGCAGCAATTCCAGGAGCCCTTCCTCGCCGTCGTCATCGACCCTGACCGCACCATCAACGCAGGCAAGGTGGAGATTGGAGCTTTCCGAACGTACCCCGAGAACTACATCAAGGAGAAGGAGGGCGGGGCCAGCGGCAGTGGCGTTACCAGCGACGGATGGCAGGAAGTCCCTCTGGCGAAGGCGGCAGAGTTCGGCGCTCACGCGAACAAGTACTACAGCCTCGAGGTGTCCCATTTCAAGAGCACGCTTGAGTCCCAGATGCTGGAGCTGCTGTGGCACAAGTACTGGGTACAGACGCTGAGCCAAAGCCCGCTCATTACGAATCGCGACTACGGAAACAAACAGATGCTTGATCTCGCATCCAAGATCAAGGAGACTACGACACAAGTCGCCCGTCAGGGACGGAGTGCTCCGGGAACGGGTGGTGTCGGCGCGGCCAGCAAAAAGGTCGACGGACTGCTCGAGAAGCTCGTGAAGGACAGCAATACTGTGGCGATGCAGGAGCGGACTGGTCTCGTTGCGATGGAGGTGAAGAAGAAGATCTTCAATGACGTGAGCGCGAATGCGTCGTGAGTCTGGTAGAAGTTTCGCTTTGTTGCTTGGCCTCGATACAGGTCTTCGCGAGGTCCTGGGCATGATAGATGGCGTTCAGAGGATAGGGTGGGCTTTGGCCCCGAAATGACGACATGATTTTGAGCCGTAATCGCCGCTGTAAAATGATGTTTTACCTGATTGAAGTGCCTCCGCTGATATCCCACTAAGTCTTTCAAGCCCTCTAGCCTTATTGTGACTGTTTGAGCTGCCCACGTGAGGCTTGAGCTTCCCACGTGAGGCTTGAGCTTCCCTCGTGAGGCTTGAGCTTCCCACGTGAGGCTTGAGCTTCCCACGTGAGGCTTGAGCTTGACCACGATCTTGAATCGTAAGCTGTTTTCCGGGTGAAAAGTACACACCTAGTATCCCGCGAATACATTGCACCTAAAAAGCTCAGCCTCAACATACGATGACCTTCAGATGACACGTTCCAAGGGGCCGAGACGGTTCATTTCAAGCTGGCATCGAATACTCAGCAGGCGAAAGCAGCCTCTGTGCCGATGAAGTCCCTCCCTTTCTTCGGTTCTCTGCCAAAGGAAGGATATGAATTTCGCAGCCACATCTAGCCTGGTTAGATGTGCATGCCTTCCTACTAATTCTTTCGGTCCAGTCACAGGCTTTCCGACTAAATGTTTGCTGTGCTACACAGATCACTCTGAACTTTGCAATTATCGAATGCATCAGACCGGTGAGAGCTCCTAAGTAACTTCGCCGACCAAGTGATGTCAACTTTTCCCAATCATGCTCATTCACGAATATTTCATCTCTCTTATAACACTTGCAAAAGTTTCCCTTCCCGGGCGAAACAACACCGTTCCCCATCGTCAGTCACCGAAACATAGCTAACATCACCTGACGGCGGGTCCTCAGTGAAGCTTCTCGGCTTTCCCTTGCTCCAGCACTATATCACGCTCTACGTCTATGCCTTGTCTAGTGAGAAATACATACAGATGCACAATAATGTTTGTTTGCGCTAGGATGAGACCCAGGAAGACCGGCTCAAGTTGCGCGTCGCCGTTCCTCAGCAAGAAAACCATGTTCAGAGCCAATGCCATCCAGTATTTCAATACTGTCATCCAGAAACGAGTAGCTTATTTCTTGTCAAAGAGCTTCTTCCTTCAGCCCTTATCGAGTAGTAGGTTCATCGCTCAACACATCCGTCCAGGAAACGACCATCTGGCGCGATGTACGACCTTAGATGTGGCATTTCCCAAGCACACTGGCTTATGGAGTGTATTTCCCGGATGTCACCACGTTCATGTCGAGCATAAGCCAATATCACTACTGTATAGAATGATTCAATGATCATGGCTATTAGATGGCGATCTCCTGGTAAAAACGCACCGATGGAGTGCTTGTCCCGCCGCATATGAAGACAAACCTCTCAGACATCCCCAGCTCTCTGGACTCAATGGAAGGTTCTTCAGAGAGAGTGGATGAGCAACGGCTTTCAAAGACTGGCTATATGTATCAAGGAAGTGATTATTTCTCCAGGGTCGCGAACGAGGCAGAGGTAATGCGGAGGACCACCCAGGCATTGCGATGTAAGCGGATGTGGTGGGCTCGCGTTCCCGAGCTCTATGATGTCTCCTTTGCTTGCGGTTCTGATAAGAAATACTGTCGCCGACCGATTCGAGACCGCAAACCTAAAGCTTTGGCTCCTAACCTCCAGAGTAGCAGCCTAGATGAGAGCATTGGATCCTAGACTGAAACCACGTGGCCCATATTAGCCTCCACGGCCAAGGGCAGAATACCTGGGCGCTTTAGGCTTCTACGATAGACGGGCCCCTCGATATGGGCATTAGGTACATGGCGGCGCGAACACGGGCATATTCACATCCCTTCAAGTTCCGGCTGTTCGCCTGATATCATCCTTTGGCTCCTTTTGCTGTATTTCCCATGTACCCATAGATCCGCATTTAACTTATGAGATGAAGATTCAGAGCATGGCGATTAAGCGTCTGTCATGTTCGTATTATCGGATACAGTCATATGATCCGCTGTGTCACATTGGAGATAACATAAGAGTCTTTTGAGGTATGTGTCATCGTATTATCAAGATGATTGCATATTTAGATGCATACATAGACGAGTTGATATGCTGAGCTTCGAAGGTCAAAACATCGCCCTATTTCAAGACGAGACCTACGTCCGCTCCTCATCCACCTCGTCATCAGTCCTCTCGAAACGGTGCACAACATGCCAGAGATCGTCCAACGATGTCTTCCGGACGAGGCTCAGACGTAGCATCTCGCCAACTCGACCACGAGGTAAAGGGCCTCTAGCTTCTCAGAGGTGAGTTGGTCATCTCGAGTAAACTAAACTCTATGATCCATGTATCTTGGAAGAGCCTGGCATTGCCTTCCGTAGATCAACAATAAATGTGACTCTCTCAAAGAGCAAGGCGCAAACTGCGTCAACTCTTACGAACCTACCGAGGCCGAGAGGAACACTTCCTAATCTACCACTCACTTAGTCTCACTGTTCCCGCAGGCTTTTACCTTCCACCATCATAACCGCCTCATGCCGGGCGCCGAAATATCAACAATAGTCCAGGCCCCGGAAACCGATTCTCAACGTATGTATCCAAATGGCCTCTTTCCTTCTAGACCTACCGTATCCTGTCATGGTCCGTCTTCTTCCATCGGCACCCTTCCCTAGACAGGGCGGCAGAATACCATTAACGACTTCGTCCATCATTTATCGCTTAGGCCATTTCCGCATCGAATCCTCTGATATCGGACACATGTCGATGCCTGTCCAAGCAGCAACAAGCTACATGGCTCAAGTGACCCCCCTAAAACTGACCCGTTCTCAGAAAACATCGTCACGACCAACGTCCCAATTTCAGCCTTGTCCAATCCCAGGGTTCGCCGTCGAAGTCGATCGAGTTCTTCGAAATAAAAGTCGTCCGCCTCGCTCCAATCGTATCCCCTCACCATATCTCTCCTCTTGTTGACACCTCAAACCTCTACCCTTCCCAGTCGGCCAACAGCATCCATCATACTTTGCACCAGTCAAAGCCAGTCTCCCATGCCATCCACTCAACCTCAATCCCGGCCCGTATATCCAATTGCCTGTCGTCGTCGTCGTCGTCGTCGTCGTCTTCGTGCTGACCGTATGATCCTCATTCATCCCGGGGCGATGGAAAAGCCTGGTCCTTCATCGCGATTTATATAGCAGCCAACGCAATCGATATCAATCACCTCTCATAACCCCCAAGCACAACCTCAGCCCCAGACCCTCAACCAAATATTCCGCGAGAAACCTGTAAAGCAAGCCATCAAGCAAACGAGCAAGAAAAGTAAAAGGCAAGTCCAAGAGAGTCCAAGGGGGAAGACACCCTCCCCCTAAATACACGCTCCTTCCCCTCCTTCTCCAAGTACACCACCCATCCCCAAAATGTCGCCATCCAAGAGAACAACGCGTAAACACCATATCCGCATCACCTCACGCAATCCACGCCACTGAACTTTCACACTCTCACATTCTGTATAGCCTCTGCTGTACAATCTCTGTAACTCGTTGTAACAGTGTACCACCAACACTAGTCTCTCGATACATCATCCCCAGACCCATCACGCAACCAGACTAGAATCTACGTGTCACCCAACGCCTCAATCGAAACTCGATCAACCGTTTCGCCCAACACGAAGCTTCACACCATCACCATAACCATCACCATCGCCGCTACCGTCCCGTCCCGTCCCACCCCCCGCGGTCCCATCACCGCCGCACACACCAAACGATCCAACCACCCATCTCGCATCCTCCCTCACCGCCTCACAGCCTCCCCGATCGCGCCAAGCACATCAAGTCCCTACATACCTTATCTGCTGTCCGCAGACTACATCCATCGAAACAAAGTACCCTGACTAGCCAGCCCCATCGCCCAGTATGCCCCCCGAAACTCAAAATCATCCTCTTGACTCTTGCAGTCCATACAACTCGCACAAAGTTCTTGCCATCCACCTTTCTTCACAATCACATCCACAACAACGTCCATACATAACCGTCCTTACCAATCCCACTGTGACTGTAGTCCGTAGACACCTCCTCCTCCTCCCCTGTAAACTTTGTTCCCGATTACCCTACGCACATATCTAGCGTGGACGGAAATGTCATGAAATCACAACGTGTATGTCAACAAAGTCCCAAGGATCCTTTTCTGTATTCACAAACGTATAACCATTGTGTAATATTTCCCAGCCTCGAAGGGCAGAATGTCTTCTCACGTGTCAGTACAGAATACTCTTGAAATGGCAGGTGGATATCCGTAAGGGCAACAAACTCATTTCCGTTGAGCCTCAATCCAAAAGCAAGTTGCATCTCACGCGAGAAATCCAACGACTTCACTTGACACCGTCTATAGCCGCCCATGACCCGAAAATCCTCGTCGATCAACACATCACCACATGCTAAATCGCAACACCTCATCGTTTCGAAACATTCCTCTAGTCTACCTGTGGAAGGTAATCCAAGATTTCCCATGGTCAAATTTCACAACACGAACAAAAAAAAAACAAAGGTTCCCCGCGGTCCTAGCAGATCCCAAAAGTTCCCTCAACGTCAAACATCCTTACCGCCTTCCGAATACCCCTTCCAACGCCCGACGCTGAAACCCTCAAGGCTCGTAGGTCCCAAAGCCTTTCTACACCTCCTTCTTAAAAAGGCAGTCGGCAAACACGAACCGAAAGGAACGATAAGAAGGGTGCCCCAGTCCAGCCAAGGAACATCCCAACCTCCTTCTAGAAGGCCACGATGGACGGTTGGGCTCCATACCGTCGTGGCCGTGTACGAATAGAAAATCAGCAGGAGGGGCCGGAAGAGAAAAAAAGAGTGAGCAGGACTCCGCTAAAGAAGCGGGCAGCACGCAAGGAAATAAGATATCACCCGCGGATCCCTGCAACGTAGTGTAGACTTACACCCACCGGAGCCCCGTGCAAAGTTCAACTTCAAGTCCTTGCTCTTCTGAACCTCACACCCCTAGGATTGGCCCTAGGGCTCTCCATATCCATACGATGTTGACCGTATTCTTTGGTTGTCAACAACTGGCTTTTCTAAGGCGCCGTAAGGACCTGCAAGGATACTCCTCATCTCCCCTCTTCGGAGCGCCCGCAGACAGGACCCCTAATTAAGTCGAACTGCTCTGGTCGACTGGTTCTCCCTGGAACACCACATGGGAGATTCTGGGACCCCTCAAATTGTCCCTTGGACACGTAACAATATCCATAAAACCCTTAGAAAATGAAGGCTACAGAAACTGCGATGACTGACAAGCCCCAGTGCAGAGCAGCGCAGATACCAACAGTCGTTGCCACAGCCATGTGCAAACGGGCGCACCATCGCGTAACGCGCGACGTCCCGAGCGGATCCCGACGATTTGGTAACATCATCTGCAAGGAGGTGGCGAACTTTTTCCCGCACTGGGCTGCAGCCAGTGAGCCACAGAAGAACATGCTCACTCTGTGCAAAGCATCCGTACGAATACAGGATACTCTGGAGACTGGAGAATGCTCTAGAGTCGGGAGACTGGAGCTCTATCCGCGAACCGCGTAACCGATCGGACGAGAGTGGGAATTTCCGCATTCCGCATCTTCTTGGGGCAAAGTTTGGTGGGATCGATGGCTGCCAACTGCCGAGGCGTGGCGGCCCAGCGCACAAGCGCACAAAGTGGAATTGTCGACCTGGCGATTTTCGCGTCTGTCCAGTATCTACGGATTCAGCCTGCGACCTGCCTCTGCACTCCCGAATCCCGTAGGCTGGCGGCGGCTTGTCCAACACGGGCTTCGCTCGTCTCTCAGACATGGAGCTGTCAAAATGTCAGTGATTCCGGCCCGTGTGGATGCCACTACTGGAGAAAATGAGGACTAGGTAATTCCGAAAGTGCGAATCAAAATGGCACCCCACCACCAGGTAGCCGTAGCGTAGGGCATCGTCTCCCGACAAGTCCGATGATATGTCGGTCCGCCGACTTGAAGCGAGCGCGACATTGCAGGAGAAGGCAAAGAAGGCATGCCAGTCGTGAGCCACGTCTTCGGCTTGGCCGCATCTGCCCTTCTACTGCGGTGAGTGATGGTCCGCAGCCCAACCTCAATTTCTCGAGACTTCTGCCACCTGTGACTCGTGAGTGTGACTTGACCGCCTGTCTGCCCACCCCGGTCATATTGTCGCAATTTCGCACGCTCTATCCGAACATTTGCTCCATCGGTATCAGCAGCAGCCGGTCTTTTGAAGGCGGTCAGCATTTCATGTCTGGAAGTTGCTCTGCATCCACCTAGCATTGCACCAAATATCAATGGACATTGGAGTTAGGCCTCCATGCATCAGTGCGTTTTGTGACCCCTGTTCGCGCAACGTGTTCCTGGGCTTTGCTGCTTGCCCTGCATAAAGTATGTGGGAAACTCAACACTCCAACCTCCGCTAGTAGATGCTTGTAAGAATATTTGTTCAATATGTGATGTGAGATTGGGCTCTTCAACTAAAAACAATATGCCCCAGTAGGGCGCGCCTATGCTCCTCATACGGATTCTGATGCCGTATTGTTTGATTCCCATGTCCCCATCCACGCATGCTGGGAGTCGTCGCTGCGCCGTAACAAATCGACCTTGACGGCAGCACCTTGCTAATCCAAAAACTCCGGCTCTCCTGCGTCGTCGCTATGTCCTCTCGCATTTCGCGTGCATACATCAGAAAGGGAAGAAAAGAAAAAAGAACCACCCCTCCCCCCCAGCCCTGTTCCTGTCTTGCTGTGTGTGGTGCGCTATCCCTGAGTCATGTCGCTGCATCCCCGTTTGGTCATTTTGGCGTCACAACTTGGCCTGCATTTCACATGCGACGGTCGAGTCAATGTCCCGCCAGGAGATGGGCTGTTGGCGTGGGGGGAACTTCTTGCTGGAACCGGATCCGATGAAGAGTCCCCACAGGTTGCGTCCTCCGAATTCTTCCCGCGCGTGAGGTGTGGATTTGTCCTCCGAGTGGATATCGACGAACCTACGGGTTTCGGGTCCTCGAAGCGGTTTGTCTTCGGGTCTTTGGCCGAGTCCAGTGTCGAAGGAAATAACCGGAAGAGCGGAGTAGAATCGAGAAGGATGGGAAGAAAGTTGACAGAAAAAATGATAAATATGCATGCGCCTCAAATGCTCATGATCCCAGTCCGTCGCTATGCATGTGGTGTCGAATAAAAAATAAAATAAAAAAAGTGCTGTGAGTGGTGGCCTGGTCCTTTGGCTCACCCGTGTGAGAGAGAATGTGTGTTGTGCCGGAGGCTTTGCAGCGTGCGTTGTGCTGAGTTGGAGGTGAAATGTGGGCCCACGTCGCTGGCCAGTCATAGCCCCGCATCTCCCAAGCTCGCTCGCTATGAGGAAACTCGGAGGTGCTCGTCGCATGTCGCTGGCATCAGGCCATGCTCTCGGAACCGGGCCGTGTAGGTACGGACGCTTGGCTGTGTATGCTGCGTGCGCTTGTGCGCGAAGGGTGTGTCGGACGTGTGTCCACCAATTCTGTCGTTCGAGAAAGCCCCCTTTCCAAACCCGATTCTTTCGTAGGGCAAATTTCTTGCCAGCGCATCTCGCGTCCGTCATTTTTTCTTGGATTGCTCCGTCCTTCCCCTGTTTCTTTGGTACGCCTCGGGTGACTCACCCAGACTGCTCCAGCTCTCATCGGGCCTCGCGGTCCGCTCTCCTCAGTCGGCGATACTCGCTTCTAAGAAAAGTCGACAAACACAGCAGGTAAGGTTGACCCGCAAAAAAAAAAGGTGTGCGTGCTCATTTCGCAGAAAAGGCGTGCCGTCGGCCGTCGGCCATCAAAAAGTTCCTCGCCCGTAGGCGGCAGGCGGTAGGCGAAATGCAAAAGTGCCTCTAGCTATTACCAAACAGTAAGGTAAGAGCATGTAAAAAAGGCCCGCAGATCGACTCCTTCTAGAAGCGCAAGAAGGAACCGAAGAGAGAGAGAAGAAAAAAATCCTTGGGGGGGCGCTAGCCAGTCGTGCCAGTTCCAGCGTAACAGCGTCTCTCTTTTCGTCTTGGGTGCCCCAGACGGCCTCTTGGACGCTTCGGGCAGAAAATGGAGCCCTCGTCTCGGCACTCTGACCAAAGACCGACAGGGAAATCACAGTGCCAGACGTGCGATGATGCTGACCATTCCGCGATATCGGATAAGGCAGGCACTTAATGTCTGGCCCCTTGTTGCGTGGGAATGCGGGCCCCAACGCTTCCCCGTAAATTAGCGCCTCGGGGGGCCCTGCTGAATGACGATTCCACCCGGCAGTGACGGTGCAATCAGGGCAAGCCCACAACATTTCGCAGAACCCCGACCCTCCCACTTCTTGCTTTCTGCCCTTCTCCGCGGACAACACCGTCGTAGTGCAGCACGTTGCGGGAGGGGGATGCGCCATGCCATGGAACAAGCCACACCCGTTGCAAGAGGGAGGGAAAAAAACAAGCTTGCCGTCGCCCATGGGTGTTGGAACCTCAACCCTCGTAGGATTGTGACGTGCTCAAGCCGTGGAGACTGTCCACGCTGCGGCATCGGTGCGCAGCGTTGCATCTATCTCTCTTTTTCTTCTTCTCGTAGTGGACTATGTCGGGTTGATGCGATAGAGGCTGGATAGATAGTCGCTTAATGTACCAAGCTCGCATGACACTTTTCTTCAATGCGACACTGGAATCCATCGTGCTGGGACGCCGTCGCTACCAACATCGTAAGGGCGTACGCTGGCCTTTCGCGGCGGTAACGCCCAGCGAGCGCGGCCCGGCCGTTGGTCGTCGAGTTTGCCCTGCTTGCGCATCGCCATTTCCATGACTGCGATACGAATGAAGTCCGAGTTCTCCCGCATCTCTCGCTGACGCATGCCTCCTGGAGGATACGTGAATGCGGTCTGGGTCGGAGATTGTGCTGGGGGCTGATAAGGTGTTGACTGAGTCGTGACCGCCGATGTCGCCGGGGAGGGGCTCCGAGTTGATGTGGGTGGTGCACTCCGGCTTTTCTGAACCTTGTATGTTTGCATCTGGATAGACGCAGTAAAGCTTCGCGTGCCCGTCGGCGTAGTGGCCGCTACAGGGTGGGGCTCAATTCGAGCGTTTGTCGTGGGGTTCAGGTACCGGCGCAACGCAGCCGACGGCTCCTCCTCGAGTACTGGTGGCCTTCGCTCATCCGTGTAAGGCACCTTGGGGTCGATGGTGAGAATGGATCTCGTGAGGAAATCGTCGGGCGGGATAGACGAAAAGTTAATGGCTGAGATAGATCGTGCAGCCGAGCGCAGGGCGCGGAGTGATGCAGTCAGATTGGACTTGAACGCTGACTTGAGAGGGCGCAGCGGGAAAGTGTAGTCAGAGAATGAGAACTCTGACTTGGTGTCCTCTTCATCCTGAGACTCGTCGAACACTCTAAAGTCAATCTCGTCGACGCTGACCCGGTCGCGGGACAGTGGGTGGTCCTCGGGCTGACCGGGAGGAGATGAGATGGGCTCCAGCGAACGCCTGGGTTGGCGGGAGCGCTTCCTCCGCGGGCTGGATCCATAAGGTGACTCGACCGACGACAGTGTGTCGGTGGAAAAAGAATCGCCTAGTGAAGGAACCGATTCCACAGAAACAGTTCTGGTAGATAACACGGAACCAAGACCGCTATCGCTAACTGACATATCATCGTCTGTCAGGTCGTCGGGTGGCGATAACAGCAAGTCTAGGGGGCTCTTGCCGAAAGTGAGACTAAGTTCCTTTTCGCAGACTTGCTGTCTCTCGATAACAGCTTCCAGAGTCATTGCCTGGTCCCTGGATAGCCTCTGCCTCAAGCTGCGTCGAGGTCTAGGAATATCAGTGACGGCCAGCAAGGCCAGCATGGCAGGCGGGACGGCGTCCGGTGAGTGAACATCCCTCGGCCGGGAGGGCTTCCGATGCGCATGGCGGCTAGAGGTGTAAAACGGGGTGGCCTTTGATTTTGAGGGAATCTGAACAGGCGTAGTCGGGGTCGTCGGTCTGGTGTTTACGCTTGTTGTTGTCCGAGGAGGGCTCGAAGGCGCCAACTTAGAAGTTTCGCGGCGAGCATCCTTCCTTTTGGCCATGGTAGCTGAGGTGGTAATGGAAGAAGTAGGGATAGGCGTGAGGGTGACGGACACGTTCTGAGCATCCTTTTTCCGATCCAGTAGGGCAGAAGGCAAAGCCGTTCTGGGGATGTTGACGGGAGTGGTTGTTGTCGTCGTCTTCGTGGTAGCAGCAGCAGCAGTCGTAGTAGCAGCAATGGATGATCTCGGGCTGGCGGCGTAGCTGTTGTTGGTCGGTTTGCGCGTGAGATTCGAAGGGGAGGGAGAAGATGGTGGAGGGGTGGTCGAGGCCGAGGGCTGCCTATTGTAGTAAAGGAAACTCCTTGGGGACATCATGGCGGCGTCTGGACATGCCCTGGTGCGCCAGTGGCTCGGCGGGGCAAGCCGGACCCGACAGGCAAGACAGGTTGACAGGGAAGGGGTGTGGAAGGGGACCAGACCAGGCACGAGTGCGCACGAGCACAACCACAACCACAACCACAACCAGCTCGGTGCCGCAGTGCGTTGGGCAGGGGAGGAGGGTGTAACTCGGGGTGTGGTGCTGTAACCGGGACTGGGCCTGGCAAGGCAGGTCAAGAGCAAAAGCAAGCGGGCTACTGCGGGCTCAGTCTTGACTGTTCAGCATAAACCCCAGCGGGCCAGGCTAAGCAGGAGATGGGTTGGGTTGACCAGTGGAGTTGCGTGGGCACGGCGGGCTGGTGGTTCAGACACCACAGACCAAACCAGTGGATTCACTGAACTGATGTATTCCGTACAGGCCACACAGTGTTGGTGCCAGCAAGGGCGAGGGTACTGTGCTGTGGACGAAGTAGGTAGGGATACCTGCACGATTAGGGGACCAGTTCGGTCAGAATTTTGGCGTCGAACGGACGTGCTCGTCTGGCCTTTGGCTTTCTGCCTTTTTCTCCAGCGCGTGTACTGTATCCTCTTTCGGTCGCTGTTTGAGTGTGTCGTGTGCCGGGGGCAGGGGTCGTCGATGTTTTGGTAACGTAAAGTTAACCGTCTCGCAGCTAATCAGCGTTGAGGCTTTGTATAGTCCTTCTCCAGCAGGAATCGCGACGGAACTTTCAAGGGCAATGATTGCTGGGACGTGACGCAGCGGAGCACGGGGCCGAAAGGCTTGTATCGTGTAATGCGATGTGATGTGTGGTTCCTGGTGGTATTCGGACCCGGCTTTTGACTGGAGCTGCAGACGAGGCGAGGGATCGAGAAGCAAGGAGGCGGGTTGGGAGAATGTTGCTTGCTGCCCTTGCAGATAGGTACTGACAGCGTCGAATTTGGGTTGGGTTTGTGTGTACCAGTGTACCAGTAATGTCGGTGCAAAGCGCGGTTTGTCACTCGTCTTGTGCTTGAATAGAGTGTGGAGAGCCAAGTGCGCGCGAGTCGGGTACTTCGTCAGAGGTTAAGAGGTGACAATGATCGACTGTGTGGAGGATGCTATTATCGATTTGCACCACAGGGAAAGGCCTGACGGTGACTTGGGGTATTGATGCTTTCGTCCTTGTGAGATGGAAGGGTAGGTTGTCGTGGACTGTCACGAGGAGAAATTCGAGACTCGAAATGACGATGTTGTCTATTAGTATTAGGTACGATTAGTCGGATGTTCGTCTCGGAAAGGCTGGACCTGGAGTTCTGTGATGGTCGGAATCCGGTGTTATCGAGGTAGATGATGGGCTTGCGGGAGAAAGGGTACTGATTAGCTATTGGTATCGTATCCGTTGCGCAGTGCCTTGGTCGAGAAGGAGAGATGACGACAGTCGGCGAGTTGAGGAGTGGCGAAGTGAGGAAGCGAGAGAGAGAGCGACTCGCGTACTTGGCGGCACAGTCGCAGTTGGGAGGTCGAGAATGGCTTCCTAACAAGAAGCAGGCACAAGATGGGAGGCTCTCTGGTTTTAGGTGGCCAAGCACAGAAAGGTTATCAGACTGGATCGAGGTTGCCCTGACTGATTACGGATGATACAGATATGTCACTTCATCGAGGTAATCGAAGCACAGAGAACTTGGAAAGGCAGCGAGCGAACAGCAGATGGGCCGTGGACTGGGGCAAGCACTGATGCTCTGACACCCGACTGATAACCCTGATACGGGGGGGCCAAGATGGGAGGCCAGAGATAAGGAATCGAAGGGCAAGGTGTCGAGGGTGTGTCGACGGTCGTGGAGCGTGGTGTGGTGTCCCATCTCCCCTGCCCGCCCGGGCTGGACAGCTCAGCATGGGGCAGTCGCCAGTCACTCACTCTCTCAGTCTCGGCAGAGAAGGAAGTCAATCGTAAAAATGGCTGAATGACTAGAGGCACGGGGGGCAAGAGGCAAAGCAAGGCAGAGCGAGGCACGCCGCATCTCTGGGAAAGAACAACCTCACTCCACGGTCTCAGCTGAGAAAGGACATTGCCATCCATGAGGTAGGTAGGTACCCGTAGACATGTTCTTTCCTTCTTGTCCCATTTTCTCTTTCCCTCCCTTCCCCCTACTTGCCTTCCTGCTGCGTGAGGGTAGGTATCTGTAAAAAGTGGAAGGTACGTAGGTACGTGGTGACTTGGCAACTTGGGAAGGCAGCATGGAAGTCAACCTGGTATTGGATGGAGGTACTTGTAATATCGGCCCAACCTGAAGGAAGAAGGAAGGAGGTGCGCCTACCTCGTTTGCTCCCCCCCGTCTGTCTGCCTGCCCGATTTGGAGATGTTTCTGTTCGTACCCGGTCACCAAAGGAAGCAAGACCGAACGACAAACGAAGGATGGGCGCACCGCCGCACAGGCCCGGCTGAGTACCTACACCACCACACCCAGGTCCCCAGGTAAGGTATGGAAGGAAAGCAACAGAGAGACTTGGGGAGGGTTCACTTTCCAATTCTATTGTCACCGTGTCACGTTTTGGTTGCGCAGGAAGCAAAGTCACTGATAAGAACCTCGAAAGCCTCCAATCCCCTTGCCCCCATGTCCTTTCCTCACCCTTCCCACCGGCTACTGGCACAGCGTCACCTCTCACCCGCATGTTTTGGGCTTAGAGTTTGGGGTGACATGAGATTTTGGGGGTCCAAGACGGCCAAGGGCTCAAGGGGGAACACGGGGAATGGAGACCACGGGGGTCACTTTTTCTCTCTTCCGTTCCTATGTCTCTCCATCAGAGTCTCACTCCGATACCTGAATCCAAAGGTCACGCGCCAGAGTTCCAAGCCCTGAGTGCAACCCCAGTCCAAGATGCTCCGTATTACTCTCCAACATCAACCTAGGAATTCCGTCTATGAATACCTTCTTGTTAATCACAGATTATAAATGCACACTCCGGGCAACGCCCGAGTTTCATCTCACTGTGACAATTAAAGGACACGACCGACGGCCACTGGCAAGCACGGAGCCCTCCTCCCTCCATGCGCTAAATGACACTCTCCACAGGCTTGAATTAACCCCTTTGCGCCCATCAGTGGCTCTGGAACAGTGGCAGATGGAAACCAGCCCGTCATAATAGTGGACTCATTTGATGAGTCTAGCGGGCATGGTCCAAGACAATCAAGACAATCAAGACAATCCCACGACTCTTCAGCAGGGTCTCACCGTGAGAGTGCCCGGCTGACCCGATCATAGGTGGCCCCCGTCGACGATTGTGGAAATGGCGGACCGCCACTTGTTATTTGGTTGTGAGCCAATGAGAGCGATGGGATTGTTTCGGGGATAAGAAAGCAATCGACCACCTTATGTAAGACGCATAACTATCCGTAAGATACTTTAGCTATGTTCAATCAATGGGAGTCTGGGAGATGTGGATGTGAAGCTCAAGGCAGTGGGCGGTGACGACGGTACCTACTTTGCAGACCCGTTTATTTCCCACTTCCTGGCACGCTGTTCTTGTTGCATTGCACCTATCAATCTGTCCGCCTCCACACTGCGTGACTGCCTGCCTCTAAAAGGCCTCCAAAAGCTGGCCACTGGTTGGAAGGCGCAGTCTGGCAGTTCAGCTGAGGTGGAAGGTCCAGCCTTGTTATGCAACGTGCACAAGCTTCCATTCTCCTGCCATTTTATGCGCATCGGCTCGTTTATGCGAGTCCAATCAGTGGATATCTAATCATGTACCTAGGTACCTTGCATTTGACTTCAACCTGTCGTGTGCCTCGTGCTTCTCCTTCTTATCAGCGTCCACCAAACACCGCAAGCCACTATCCCTCCCCCCCATCGACACTTTCGTCCCATCAATGATCCCTCCCCCATCTTGTCCGACCATCTCAGGCGCCAATTGCACATCTTTCCGAAAGCCCTCCGTGGCACCTCCATCTGGATCGCAGGTCCCGGCCGACCGAACCAGTGTGAATAATCTACACAGTAGCGTGCCTGGCAGCTGCTATGTGTGTTGCTGCCCTGAGCTGGCCAGAACCATAGATATCAAGCACTGATCGTCTGTAGAGGTTGCTAATTCTTGTGGCCATTCTTAGATATCGGCCCTCGACTCCGAAGAACGCTGAGGAAACAAGACGCACCGGAACTTCCGTTCTATTGTGAACACTAATATCCGTATCGCGCCTGGAATTTCGGACGCAGCTCAGCCCGAGAGCCAATGCCCATATCATCGGCCCCGTTGTCGGAGTCTTCATCTTTCTAGTTGCAGGCCTCCGCAACGTCCGGTCCTTGGCTTCCTTATCGGCCTTCTCCGACCCCAGGTTATTGCTAAGCCGTGCGAAGGTGCGTAGCTTTCTCGCTCCTCCGCCAGCTTGCAGACATCCATTTCTCCAACCCCTGTCGACCTATACCATTCGCTCTCATCGACGAGACAGGCAGGCGAACGGAGAGCAGCCTTCGACCATCTGCCACCAGGCTAGTCTTAGCGCCATTTCCAACTCACTTTCCGTCCCATCCGCTCTGATGGTCGCCCAATTGCCCAGGCCCCATGTCGCTCGTTCGTCTGCTTGATCCAATAGCACTTGGCCGGAGCTTGTCGATGGTCCTCGGGAAACCGATACGGGATCCCACCCGTGCGACGGCCTACGTCGATCCTCTGGGCGCCTCTCCCGCTTTCAGCACCGTCGGCGGTGTCATCACCATCTTCACCTGGGCAACAAGAGCAATACGTCTGCGCCAGGTTAAGCAAATGACGGATGGGATGCATTTCCGATGACTGTGAACTCGCTCGCTCGTCCGTCCGTGAAGCCACATCCCGGGCAAAGCGCTTCAACATTGGCATCCATAAAGTCCGAATCAGCCTGACCTACTATAGTCCTCGCCTCGGCCACAAGAGCCAAGGCTTGGGCAACAAGCCAGAAATTTGCCTGATACGAATCGTCAGTCCTGGATAGTATTTAGGTTGTCACGTTGTGCCCCGAGGTGTGCCTCGCTAGCAAGCGCAACTTTCATAAAGCCCGGAAGCCACGCGGCTACGGTGGTATTCATGGAAGAACTGCCTCTAAATGATATTGAGGACTGTCTCAGTGGGCGTTGTCTCACCCGTCTCGTCCGCCTTACCCCGCCATCTTGGCCGCCCATCACTTCCATCCCTATCAATACCGCAAACATCCAGCCACCGATTCGGTCTTTTGCATCAGTTATAGATGCCTGAATGCGACGCATCGGGCCAGTAGCAACCGCCCAGATAAAGCTCGCAAAGCAGGCAGCACATTATCTCACCCGTCATTTGTCGCATATATGACGGACCAATCGTCAAATGCAGCCATGTGTAGCAACATGAGACGACTCTGGTATATCCGTACCCTCCGAACAGTGTATGGAATTACAAAAGACGACATTCAAACACCGGGCCAGCCAGCCGCTTACACACACCTGTGTGTGGTCAAAAACTGATCAGACTGGAAAGTTACCTAGCGCATGGCCAGGCGCGAGCAAGAGTCATCATCTGCACCACCCTAAATCTAGCGACGCCATCCCACACCCTCACGAGGGTCTCAGATGCTGCCTTATCGCTCTCTTCTGATTCGCTTATTTCTTCCCCAACTCTGCGTCATACAACGCCGGCATCGTCGACTGGGCTCTGGCGCGGGTGTGGGTGGAAACGGGGATGGTCGTTGTGGGTTCTTGGAGGTTCAGCAAAGAACTGAGTCGGAGCCATGTCAAGACATGGCTGACTTCTCCATGGTTTGCGGGGTAAAGCCAGGTGAGTACCTACCTCTGCCCGGCCGTCGGTATCCATCGCTTGTCCAAAGTTCGACGTCACGAATGTCTGTGGATATTACTCGTTTCTCCCTTGCGACGGCGCGTCTCGCAGCTCGACAGCATCGGGCCAAGAACACGCATAGTATTGCTGCCGCGTACGAAATGGGGGCACGAACATTGGCGGGCCGCACACGCTTCCTTTCTATGCAAGTTTCGATATTGATCCGTTGGCCAAGTTACGGCGACCTCTAAGGTAGGCGACTGACTGCGCGGACTCCAACACCAACATCAGCGCCAAGACCCCAAAACACGGCTCCGGATCTCAACGGCGTCCTGTACTTCCGCACGGCCCTTCATTCTCTAAACTCAAACCCGCCAAATGCGCGATAGCCCGATACCTCACTATTCGTAGTCTTGTGGCCGCTTATTCCGGTACCACCCCTTCGAGACTCTGTGCGTCTTGTGCATGGCTGCAGACCTCACGTGCTCCCCGTCTGCTACTATTCGTGACCACACTTTGACAGCCATGTGCTCCAGCAGCAGTTGCTCACAGTATGGGTGGTCCTGGTAGGAGACATTCGAGCGGGCTGTCACGTTCTTGTCTTGACGACGCGGCCTGCCACCATCAGGCACATAGGTAGAGCTACAGTAAACAGGAGACGTGGTTGGTACTGACGAGGTGTCTTTCCAACTGAACCTCTCCTTCAGGTCTAGACCTTTCAGTCAGCTCGTGGCTTATTCTTGAGGCGCTCCCTGCTGCTTGCCTCACGGGTTCACTTTCGTTTGGTGAAGCTTTCCCCGCATTGGCGCTGTCGATTATGGTGACTGGAGCTATGAGACAAGCCTCTCGTGGGGAACGGTGTAAACCATGTAGACCCAAATGCCTACCTCGGGTCGCTCATACTGTTCCACAAGGCCGTTTCCCTTATGCTCATGTGCGATTAAGGTGCCCGCAAAGGGCAAACCATCACGAGCTCGGGGAAGAGAGAAGGTGCTAAGCAGTCTCTTGCAAATAGTGTTGGCGAGCTTAGGCTCATGATACTCCTGCAGGCCAATGACCCTTGGCCATGTCCCTGTAACCAGGCTGAACTTCTGTCCCGGATATATCGTGCATCTACTTGGGTATAATGTAGTACATTGATGCGACATATTGACGCGATATGTCAGTGTAATGTCTTTATGTGAAATGGACAACGCCAATCCTCCTTTTCCAGCCTTTGATCCCGCCAATTCCACAGGCGTATCCCTAGGAGAAACACCCAATACCAGCATGTTCCGTTCCGTTCCGTTTCGGGGAAAGGGAAGGGAGGAGAATGGTCATCGTAATCTCCCGACGACACCAGTTGATTGATATGCCTGAACTGAGCAATGCCGGCCGTGGTGTTTATAGAGAGACAAACTTGAGTTCTTTTGGATGGAGCATACTCATGTCAGAGGAGATGGTCAGATAATGAGTGAAATTTCTCCAAGCCGACTTTCCAAGCTGGCACTGTCTGCCTCTTTCGAGTTGTGCGTTCCTATTCTGCATTTCCATCCGGGCAAACTCACTCTCGGAACAAATTGCAGAGACGGCTTACTAGATCAATATCAAACAAGTCACTTTTGCTTTATTTCACTCACGGGTATTCATCAAGATTCTTCGTTTGTAAACAGGTCTGGTGACGACTTGCCCACTCGAGCAAAAACCTACCTTTTTACTTCCTTTCCCCATCCGTTGGTATCTAAAACCCCTTACCACGACGACGCCAAATATAGAACTTGCATTGCCGCCAGTTGGATTTTCTGCATCACACATCTTTGTAATCCACTAGACCATTCATTCATGGAGGAGAGGCGAGTGAAGGCAATGATCGCGATTGAGATGTCGTGATGAATAGGTAGATTCACGATGTCGAATTTGGAAATTCAAATGGCTTCAATTCACAGTCAGAAGGATTCCGGGTACCCAAAACAGCTTTCCAGCTCTCTTATTCAAGGCCTCAACTGATATCATCCCCTGTCGTACGAGGGGTTGTCATCCCTCATTCAATGTTGAGCTTGGTCTACCTTTTTATTTTCTTTACCTCTTCCTCCCAGTCCCGTGTACCAGGCGTATGAACTCTCAACATCGCAAAGTGGACTACATCTTTGGAAGGAAAGCATATCAAGGGTCTAGATAGTAACTCTTAAAAAGAATAATACACTCCCACTTGCTAGCCCTACCTTATACTATCTACATCTGCTTCCTCTCCTTCCTCTTTCTCTACATCTCCCCTCTCGCCTCACCAATCCCCCAAAAACATCACATCGAAAGCACACAAGACCAAAAAGCAGAATAATGCAGTTATACTATCAGCATCAGAAATAGAACGTAGTTTGAATTTGAATATTTCCACAGCCAACGCCGGGTATTTAATCCCCTCTCCCTTCATCCTTCCACACAAAAAAACAAATCTAGTAGTTTGTCCCTCCCATCCCGCTCTTCCAACCCCGAGTCTACCCTTCCATTTGTTGAAACATAATTCTTTACTTCCACCTTTTTTACTGTGCTCCAAAGGCAAGCAACTTCCATTTAGATTACAACCGCAGAAATCAGTTGGACCGCCTTATGACCCAGTCTTGACCCGGCTCAAACCAGGAAACCTCTTCGTGCCCTTGGGACTCTCAGGCGCAGCATTCGCGTCCTCGTCCTCCCGCTCAGGCGTATCTTCCCTCTGCCCCTGGCCCTGACTACCGCCAGCCTCCTTCTGATTCCCATCACGCTTCCGATGCGTCAGCGCACTGAGTTTATCCCTCAAAAACCCGCTCCCGGCAGACCTCCTCCGATCACTCGACTCCGCGCCCGTCGCAGACCGTGAAAGCGAGCGAATCGTGCCCCCGCCAGCCTGGTCAAACGGCGCCAGACTACTCCTACTAGAAGGCCTCAACAGCTCGAACCCCAACCCTTGCGTCGGCGCCCGGCTATCGAGCGGCGTCGGCGGCGTCATCATGAGGAAACTGGGGACGGCGGGCTGCTGTTGCTGTGATTGCTGCGTTTGGAGACTTGACTCGCCCATCCGACGGGACCGCCCGCTTGCGACGCTGGAACTCCGACTCGTCGACCGCGGGATGGGAATGCTGCTCGCCGAGCTGCCGTGGTGCGAGCGCGGCGGCGAGCGGGAGTAGTCGACAGGCGAGTTACCGTATAAGCTCGACGAGTCGTCGCTGTTGTTGATGCTCTCCGCGTCATGCTGGGATGACGACGAGGGCGTGGGTGCGATGAGCGAGGACCCGCTGGCGAGTTCCCGAAGCTTGCTGGCTTGCGTGTTACTTGGGCGATGCTTGAACTTGTTGCCGATGATGGCACCGGTGTGCGAGATGAGAGCCTTGATAACTGCCTTCTTGAGCGCGAGAGCCAGGTCGAGGTTCGACCACGTCTTGTTGCGCCACTCGACCGCCGGCATGCGGAATACAAAGTCGTGCACGTCCTCCACGTTGCGGTTGTCTTTGCCCTTGTAGCTGAGGCAGAGCACCACCGAGGGCATCTTGATTTGCGCAAAGGTCATGTAGTTGCTGGCGCGTGACATCATCTTGGTGAGGTCATCCGAAGGTTTGGAATCCTCCGCTTTTGATTCCTTGCGCCGACCAAAGCGCGACTTCTTGTCACCGGGAAGTGTGCTCTCCTTTGACGAGAAGCCGGTCGAGGTACGACCGATTCCTGGGCGAGGCTCTTTCGTTGACTTGAGTGACTCGTACGAAGGCTTCTTGGTCGGGACCTTGCCTGTACCGACGGAGCGGAAGAGACGGAACGTATGGCCCTGGCCCTCGCCTGTGTTGACCGTGAGTGACTTTTTGCTGTTTATTGACTTGGTCGGAGAGTCTGAGTTCAGTGTTGGTTGCAGACGCAGTTCAAGCGAACCCGGTCGTGTGCTGAATCCGTCCTTATCGCTAGCAGTCAGACGACCAGAGCCAGACATCGAGTCGTCATCTTCATCGTCGTCCTCGGTGGGCTGGTGCTTGAGCATAAAGGGAGAATCGTTCTTGTTCTTGTTGTCGCCGTCGATGCCTGGGAAGATGTACTCAAACACCCTCTTGCCAATCTCACGTTCCAGTTGGATCTTCATGGGGAACAAGTTGACCTCGAAATGATCCATAACGGGGATACCGGCGATGGCTTCAAGCATGTACCAGTATACGCGAATCATTTCTTGATTGCCCATGTCCTTGTCGCCTTCGGCGTAGGGCGCAATGATCTCCGGGTACATGGCGTCAGGGAGTAAGTTCAGTCCAAAGACTTTGCCAACCCTGATCAAGTTGATATGTGACCCGTCTGCGTTATCAGTACGATCATACTCCACATCCTTGAGCTGCAGCTCGACGAGCGGTTCCTTGTTGTCTCGAAGCATGTGCCAAACCGTGTCGCGTGCTGTGATGCTCCACCGGAGTAGAGCATTGCTTTCCGAGTTCGTTTCGTATCTCCGCTGTGAAGACGTAATGGCCTTCATCATGAAGAAAAGTTCGTCCTCGCATGCTGCTAGGTCTCGTTCAAGAAGAAGCCTGTCCTCCCAGCCGCGCTGGTCCATGTACTTGGAATATATCTGGAAGTGGGACTTGATGTCCTGAAGTTGACGAATGCGCTCTTGCAACTTCTCAACCATCTCAGGCGTACCGCTGAGGTCGCTGAAGTCTGAGGCGAGCATGATCTTCTCAAGGCGCTCCGTCCGTGTCTTTTCGAGAGGCTCATTGTACATGAGCAGATCCAGTACAATAACGTACATGGCGTAGTAGTCACCAGAATTGCAGAGTGCTCTGGCTTGCGGGAACTCTACCCAGAGATTATCCATCTTCCTTTCGTTGCTGGGCTGGGATGGATCGCCAGCGCCCTCAGTGTTGACCTCATCATTGTACTTGAGACGCAAAGTATTGTACTTTTCGTAACGAAGCATCGCGGACGTCTTCTGCACCACTCTATTAAAACCGAAAGGATCCGTCTCAAAGTCGAACATGACTTCCATGGGAACCCAAGGAGGCCATGACGACGTGGCAGGAGTGCCGTACCGACTGCCGGCGTATGTGGTGACGATTTCGGAAAAGTACGACTGATGAGTAACGAAAAACTGTGTGCTGTCCATGTTGACGAGGAATCTTCTCTGCACGAGACCGCTGACGTTGTCGGCAAGTCTCTTCTTGTCCATGACCTCGACAACCTTCAGTTCCATGCCCTTCGATGTGAGAATGACGACATTCTTCTTGTTCTTGTCGCTTTGCAGTTGAATCTGCGGGGCAATGAGTCGCACGTGGTAACTGTTCTGCGGCGTGAATTCATCCGAGATACCGCTCGATAGGTCATCAATCGGCACGTTGGGCACGTCTTCGCCACTCTTTCCATCAGCGTTGACATACTTCTTGCCGTCCTTGAGGATATTTTTGATGCGATCCTCAATATCCTGTTTGAACTCGCGTTCTGCGGCATCGAGGTCAGGAGAAGCGCCAGCTGTAGCACCCCCGGTCGGCGTCCTATTCTTGCTCGCAGGCTTCGGATTCTGCTTCGCTTTGTACTGCTCTTCGACAATGTCGAGGATGAACTTGACGGCAGGGCGAGACAGGTAGTAGACAAAACCTCTGCGCTGGCTGACTTGGTGAATATAACGAAGCACAACATTTCGGAGAGTGTTGTTCCACTTAAAATGAAGGTTGTGGATGACGAATCGGTTGTTGAAATCACTCTCGAATTCTGCTCCCGAGGGTATCGTAAGAGAGTCGTCTTCTTTATCCAGTCCAACCGATTCGTCAGACGCGTTGCTTTCGCTCTCTCTCATGAAGGGGTTGCTGCCGTTGATTGGCGATTTGCTGTTCATTTGACGAAGCATGTTCTGGAGGTACGCCTTCTTTTTCTGCAAGATGCCACCCTGCTGCTGGAGGCTCTCAAACGCTGTTACCAATTTCGGATCCTTGCCGTCGTCACGCACAACCTTCAATTCGGCTTCTCCGAGGCTGCGTCCGTAGTTCTCAATTTGAGCATCCAACTGAACCAACCGCTCTTGGATGAGTTGTGCTTGTACTCTTCTGGGATCGTCATCGTGGCTCATGATACAGAAGTGAGTCGGCTCATCGCCGAACGGGCTTTTGCGGTCCGGATCACCTGCAATGACGCCGCCAATATCAGTTTGTCGGAAGTACGTCAGACGCGGCGCAAAAGCGAGTGGAAGGATTTTGGTGTCCGGGTTAGGCTCTGTAGGCAGGATCCAATCCAGCTCCACGAAATCGTCCATATCGATCCAACTGAGGTCATTATCAGGAATGGTAAAGCGGGACAGGTCTGTGCTATCGTCGCGTTGATTCGTTATTAGGTCGCCCATCGTTCCCTTCTTGATGGCTTCTGTCGTTGATCCTCGTATACTGGCCGAAACAGCACGAACATCGGCTGCTGCAAGGTCAAGCTGGGCCGCGTGAAGCTTGATTCCGCTCGTCTTTCCCTTAGTCTTGCGACCGCGGTCTCGGGTATTGAACTCCTCACGTCTCTGGTGCAGATCCAGCATGAAGCTGTCGAATCTGACCTTGAGACCCGTTGCCGACACCCCACTGTCCGAAGCATCTTCAACATCCTTATGCTTGTAGATGTGACTGAGGAACAGCGGTGCCAAGAGGAGATTGTACTTGATCGTGGAGAGGTGTTTACCGAACTTTTTGCTGTTCCTCTCCCGACCCGGCCAGAGCGGACCTTGGCGGATGGGCAATGCCATAGCACCACCGAACAACGACCACCACGCAAAGAAGTGAGTGAAGAAGCGAGGTGTACAATGAACCGTGTTGTAGCTCCTAGACGGTTCGACGTTGTTCGCCATCCAGTCACGGTCGACCGGAGCTCGGACAGCAATCGACAAGTGAATATGCTGGCTCCGGAAACCGCGGAAAGCATCGTATGGTTGGTCCTCGGGTTTGACATGGTGAGGAGCGCGCAACATAATGTCGTAGTGCGGTCTGAACTCGAAGCTACGCTTCCCGTCCTGAATCGCGCGTTCAAAGACGAGGCCAGCCATCCACTGTACCTTGCCCGACAGCTTCATCACCACCTTTTTGAAGGACGCTCCGGACTTATAGCTGTCTTCGCTCATGAGGCTGTCGTCTTCTCCAGTGCGTCTCGCAGCTTCGCGGACTTGATGGCTGTAGTCGGGTATGGCAAGAACGTACTCCCCAGAGTCGACCGTCATGAACCGCTTCGGATCGTCGTCGGCATTGATATTCCACTTGACTTCGTTGCGCCAACACATCAGGAATCCTGCGCCGTTGCCTGTCACACAGTAAGGATCACGAGTTCCCTTGAGTGCGAGATGCATATCACCATCGCCTCTCCACGCCACGTGTATTCTGGAGTGGAAGTTGAGACGAATCTTGTCCCAGAAGCCGACTCTTTCTGATGGGTCAATCTGAGGCTTAGTAAAGGACTCGATGCCCATCATCATGTCTTGAATGGCTGGCTGGTATGCTGGACCCCAAGTGATCCTTGTCGGCAGAGCTGTGTTGATTTCGACGCGCATGTTGGAGTAAGACTTGACTGGTCCAATGGTCCGCCGAACGTCGATCGCGAAGCCACCCTCGTTGCTACCGCCAGGTTCGTGGATCCGAGGAGGAACAATGTTGACTTTGATACGGCGGGTAGACTCCATACCTCGGAACTCCTCCGCTATGACGAAGTTTGTCTTGAGCGACATAGCTGGTAGCCTTGTCGACTGGCCTGCCTTCAAACTGGGGATATGAATCAGGGGGAGCGGATAGTCGCGTAATGATATCCTCGCCTCACTAAGGTCAATCGAGACATGCATTGGGACGAGCAATCCGTACTTCATGTCCTTTGGCATTCCCTTGCCGACGGAGTTGATAAAGTCTGGCAAATCCTTCATTGCGAATGTAGGCTTGTCAATGACGAACTGGAGATCGGTGATGAGTGCAGACGCGAGCGCGGGTCGCTGTGGCACTTCGAGGATGTTCTCCGTATCCTCCAGATCGTCAGGAAGCTGATCAGGGCCCCAGAACAGACCTCGAATCTCCTTCATGCCGTTCTTGGCCATGACGTAGAACCGATCGATCCGCTTCTTCCAACTTTGTGCGTTGTATGCATCCAGTCTCGCCCGTGCTTCTTGTTCGGCAACCTTGGAGGATCCAGTAAGGCCGACTCCTTCGCCATCGGGGTCGTATCGCGGCGCTCTGCCCCTTGAGCGTTCGTCTCTGCTGCTAGGCCGTCGTCCATCTGCACTTTGGCTCCTGGCCCATGACGCACCATTCTGCTGTCGTCCCCTGTTGAAAAGCGAGCGAGCACGCAGCTTGCCTGACTCTTTTCTCGACTCTTCTTCACGGACCTTTTTACTCTTGACTTCGAAGGCTTCTTCACGGGCGAGTCGTTGCATCTGCTCCACTCTACCCGCGCGGTAGATCATTCCGAGTTTCCACTCAAAGGCTCCATCTTCCATCTCAAAGAGTAGCGAGCGTGTCCGAACAGATACCTTTGGAACGTTCTTTGGTCCACCGGGGACCTTGTCGAGGATGTACTCATTCGTACCCGTTTTGAAGCGGTGGTGAAGCTGCTTGATCGACTTGAGGGTATTAATGATATTGTCGGAAATCTTATTGACCTGAACCTCGTGGGGCACGGCAAATCTAATAGCGTCGGAGTTGACGTCGATCATCTTGTCTTCTTGGAATTCACCACCTGTCAGCTTGCGCCGCGACTTGCGATAGTCGACACGTCCTCCTTTGATGCTGACCATTCTGGCCCAAGTGCCTCGCATCCTAGGTGGTTGTACGTAGATCCGAACAAGCTTGGACGCAATGTACGGCGAAGACCATCTGTGCCGGCCAGCCTCGACGCCATAGACCTGGACCATCAACTGAGGATCATTCGGCAACTCGGCTTTGATTTGCACCAAGGCAGCTTTGAGGTCGATGGCTACAAGCTCAGGCGTCAAGGTGGAGTAGTCGCTCATGTCGATAAAGGGAGAGCCTGGTGACATGGGAGGAGCCAGGAAATCGGCATTGCCGTCTTTCCGTGGCGTCGTCGGCGACATTGGCGGCGACGCAACATCTTGGCCTGACCTCATGAAGGCTTTTCGCAGAATCATGATGGCAACACCGACCGAGTAGTGGCGGAAGAGAGAGTACTGCAAAAGAACAGTCCGTATCGCGGCATGAATGTGGAAGATCGGCCCCTGCTGGTCACTCATGGCCTGGAAGGCCACCTCAAACCGCGGCATATTGACAAACGGCTCCAGCTCGACCCTGTCCTCTGATTCAACAATGTAAGCCTCGAGGCCACGGACGTGGAAAGTGACCCTTCGTCCATCACCATGGTTCTGCTGCTTCTTCCTCGGCGGTGGTGAGATTGGACTTTTGAGCAGGTCCGAGTCAGGGGCCACTGTACGGCTATTAGCCCTACGCCGCGATGGCCGCCGTTGAAGCCCCTCGAGTCTTTGCGCGCGGTACTCTGCGGAAAATTCGTCGAGCTGGAGGGACACCCCGCGGGTATCGTCCGAGATGTCCTCGTCAATGCCCGCAATTTCGATGCTGAAGTCTGATGCTTGGAGTTGAAACTGCAACAACCAAGATGGCATTGCGCGAAGGAAGTTTTGCTTCTTGGTGGACGTGTGTGAATTTGAACGCTTCTCGGGCTCGACGTTTAGCCTCAGCTGTCGCACGATCTGTCTAAGACCATCGGTGATCTCGGGGCGCACCATCTTGATCGAGAAGGTCTGCAGATTGCTCGAGGCAACGACATGGACGTCTGGCGTAGCACTGAGTTGCACCTTAAGCTCGAAGGACTCGGTCTGAATCAAGTCGAATCGGTTACTCGATGACGTCTGATAGTACAGTTCGTGCGACTGGATCCTCATGGTTGACGCGAGCGAGTAGTGCAAGTCCTCCACCGTGGAATGGAACGATTCCATGTCGAGTGATATTGACGAAATGGAGGATATGATGAGATCAAAGTCGTCGGCTGCCGCGTGCTGGTCGACTGCGGGCAAGGCGACTCGGAGAACGGGCTCGTGCATGGTGAACTTGATATTAGCCTTGGGCAGGAGTCGTGATATGAGCACATGCCGCGGTTGACGGCTAGATCGTGACCTCTTGGAGGACTTTGGCTTCAGCATGGCGACGAGGAGCGGCAGATGGCGAGGGTCGAGATCCACCGAGGGGGAAGTTACTACGGAATTAGCGAACAGTATGTTTGCGTTTCTCTCCTCGGCTCCCACATCCTGCGCCATCTCGACCGTCTTGGACGGCAGCGTCGTCTTGACAGTAGTTGTCGCCATGGGGATGTAAAGCAGCCTCTCGGGTTTCCCGTCGCCGTCGTCGACACCGACGGAGATGGACAGGGCCGCGGCGAGAGCCTCGTGGGCGATGTCCTTGGACGGGAAGTACATCCTATGTGACGGTGACTTGGGGTCCAAACGGTGCAAGTCTATACCGACTTCCTTCATCGACGCATTCAACAAGACGGGCTTGGCACTAGGTTTGACGGACTCCACCCTCTTGGTCATGCCAACAAAACTGACTGCAAACTGGACCTCCTTAACGCCCCTCAAGATGGAACTGACAAACTCCTTGGAATCGGACACGGTCTGGATTAGATCCTGGTTGGTGCTGCCAGGCTGGGCGACCTCGTGTATGACCTTGTCCATGAAAACGTCGGCTGGCTCGTCGGACAGGGTGGACGAGCGCGCGGCCAACTTGCACTTTTTGAAGCGATCGGCGCACACGCGCACGTCGTCGTAGGGTATATGAACACGGCCCAGCTTGAGGGCAATCGCAGCGTCCCGCAGGCCATCCAGCGCCTCGTACAAGAATCCATGGATATTCAGCGTCGCATTGTCGAGAATCTCGAGGGACTCCTTGCCCTCGGGCGTGAACAGGACACTGCGCAGTGTCATGATCCACTCCGCCTGCCGCTGCTTCTGCTTGTTCTTGTCGTTGCGAGCCTGAAAGAAGAAGCGAGCGCGGTCCACCATCTTGCGCCGCGTGTCGACGGCGACGGTCAAGCTTCCAAACTGGACGTCGCCGACGTCGACGACCTTAATCGTGGAGTTTGTGGCGACGACGTCTACCATCCGCAGCCAGTTGAGCTTGCGGTGCGCCCTCTTCATCCGGTCCTTGAGCTTCATCAAGTGCTTCCATGTCTCGCTCCGGGGCGGGGGTCCGCCGTTTCGACGTATGAGTGGCACCTTGGGCTGTTGTTCGGCGGCCGGCACCTCCGGCTCTTCCTCCGCGTCGGTGCTGCTGTCGGAATCGGTTGAGCTGTCCTCGCCCTTCTTGCCGTCCAGTTCGCGGATGTCGACCGTGACGGTGAGCTCGCTGATGACGACGCTCAGCCAGGTGGGCTGGGCAAATGTTGGGCGGTGGACGTTGAGCCCGAGGCCGCGTACCTCAATCTTGAATCCATCTCGTGGGGTGTAGGCGAGTCTCCGGAGGGAAAAGTAGCCGATTCGCTGGATCGATACGCCGGTGAGGATTCGAATGACGGCGAAGAGTATAAAGGAGGACAGGTAGAGGAGGACGACGACGCCGAAGAGGAAGGTCGGATTGAGCAGAGCCATAGTGAGTCGGCAGAACGACTCGGGCGATCGGTGGCTCGCTTCGGTATCTGTATCACCACCACCATTAAGACAACGTCAGCTTCCCAACATTTCCAGCGCAAGTAGCGTGAATGCGAATAGTACACGGAGAAAGAAGACCATGTAGTTGAAATGGAGACGCAGAGGCCAGGTCGGCCGTACCTGGAAAAGACCCAGATCTCTATGGTATCCCGCACGTTTATCTCCGTTTCCTACAATCCGAGTGCGCCATGTCGTCGATCAACGGTGCTTGGGGGTGTAGGTTCGTGGGTGTGGAGAGGTAACACTCGGCTTTGGGACAGCAGAGTTTCGGCGCCTTCGCGGTTACAGTTGTCGACGGAAATGTGCAGTTTAGCTAGCTAGTGCGGTTGGCCGATCGCGAGTGTTCAAGAAATCGACGCGCAGACGGTTGCAGGTGCGGATGGTGGCGGGTGAGACTGATGATCGGATCCCTTGGCTGGCCCGGAAGGGAGGATGGAAATATGGTGGGATCGGAAATGGGGATGTTGGTGGGAGGTTTTGGGGTAAAGCTGGCTGCGATGTGGTGCAGGGCGGAGATAGAGAGACCGAGAGAGAGCTCGTTTCGTTGGGGGCGGCAGGCGGAACCAAGATGAATTGAAAGAGGCTTAGGTTGGACGCGTAGGATTTTGCCGATGGTAGCGAACGAAAGTATAAAGAGAGAGCAAAGCAAAGAGGAGGGCAAAGGTGCGGATCGGAGGTGCTGGTGGAGGATGATGCAGGTCTCGCTCGTCTTGTCTTGCAGAAGAGTGAAGCAGTCCAGGTCGTCGCTACGGAGTGCCTAGGTATGAGCCAGGAATTGGCGGAGGAATTGGGACTCGCGGTTGGGATTTGCGGTTGGCGAAATGCGAGAAGACGTCGTTCGTCTAAGCCCTTGTCGTTTTCTTATTGCTCGGCACGAGGCGGCGGCGGCTGTCCACACGGAACCCTGCTGCCGGTTCTGGATGACAAGAGTAATAGTAGATTGCTCCTATTCCCGAGGTGCTCCAGTTTCCAGTCTCCAGTCTTCTTCCCTCCAGATAATGGGGTACTTCCGACTCCTGGGCACCGGAGCAGCGGTGCAGTATTCGTACCTGTCTCGTCCGTGTGTGGGTGGGTGTGAGGAGTGGCCCGGATGATCGGATAGCTCAAATAATGATGAGATGCAATGGGGCTTGTGGGCGATAAACAGCGCGATGGCGTACCTCAGCTAAGGTAGGTAAATGTACATAGGTACCTTAAGCTTGCTGAGATACCTAGTCAAGCTCAGAGCAATACCTACCTACCCATTTGGAAAGAGTACGGATACACACAAATGAATTCCGTTAGCCACAATTATTACTGGTAATTAGTGCGATGACCAGAGACAGGAACGATTGGTAAGACTCGGGTCTAGACAGAATGGGGACAAGCACGGTTCGGTCTGAGCTTGGCTTGGGATTGCACAGGGACGGACGGGGGCGGCGGAATCCAGGAACAGGGCTGTTGGGGAATCTGGCGGGTGGAAATGAAGTCATGGTCAGCATTTCATCCACTCTCATTGATGGCCATTGAAACATGCTGGTAGGTAGTCATGTAGTCTCTCTCTAAGTTAGTTATTTTATGACAGGAAACATGTCATGGTGCATATCGAGGGAAGAGACGTGGTGGAGTGGGAATGCGTCCGATTGTCAAACAAAATACCTTGCTTAGCTAAGGAAGGGTACGTAGACGTATACTGTGGTAAGTACAGAGGCCCGGAGTCGTGGCTCCTTCACTCCCGAGTCCCCGTCCAATCGATGCAGATCCCACCCTCGGCCACTTCCGGCCTTGCCCAATCTCCATTGGCTCATCCATCTCTTAAAGTGGGAACTCCCGCTCGCCTGGTATCCACCTTACCTGCCAGCCACCTCGTGGTACCAGCCGCCCAGGTGCAAATGCAGCTCATCGGAGATCCTCTTCCATCAACCTTGAATTCAACAATTACTTGCATCACTTACACTAAACACTTGCATCAATGAGGGGCCGAGCTCAAAGTTCAACCATCAATGCGCCGCTGCATCGGACGGTACCATCGCCTTACGCCTCAAACTATTGTGTGCCTGTGCCTGTACCTGATTGTCCGCCCCTTGCCCTTGATATCGCCGAAGCTAAGGGCTGCTCCATGGTTCTAGCACGTGCAGCAAGCGCGCCTCCCCAGTATCGTTCCTCCCTGAACGTGCTATTATGATGTAAGCCATCGGACTTACGAGGAACTCATATGCAGAGACTTGTATCGCAGACCGAGATATGGCCTCGATGAGTGAGATCTGGTGAGCACGACAGGGCGCATAGATACGTGCAAGGACCAGGACCCTTTCCTACCCGCATTGTGAATTTCAGCCTCCCCTCACCCAGATCTAGCCAAGCTCGAACGTGCCTTGGGACAATCTCTGGGCCGCATTCAAGGGACCAGGATTATGGATCAAAGTCTGACCCCAGGGTCTGTGACTGTCTCCCGGTACATCATTTACATGTAGAATCTCGAAACATATGTTTTCCTCCTAATTACCAAATATCCAGCCCGTCAAGCAAACCCGACCGTTGGAACATCGGGAGCTACCAAGGGACTAAGCTAGCCAACGTCGAAGCTACATGACAAGTCCATGGCGAACCCAAAAACGAGTCATGCCCGACGGTATTCTAGCTCCAGCGGCATGACATCTCTATCCGTCGTCGTAGCTACCTACTCATATTAGCTAGCTGAACGTCCAGTCTTCTTTTCCCCGTCTTCACATCAACGCGGTTGAATCGATCTAATTAACGGTCTTTATCAAAATACAATGGCACGACCGGACAATACCCATCCCGCGGAGGATCATGCTTCATCCCGACCTCAACCTTTAACCCATCACACGTCGCAGTATCCCCATGCAACGCAAACCACGACGTCTCGAGCAGAAAGTCCATGAACCGCTTCCTCACGTGCGGCGGCGAAAGATTCTTACCCTTGTCCTCCCGGAAGAATACCCTCTTCCACCCGGACGCCTCGCACCACATGATGATGAGACACCATCGCCGCGGCCTGCTGAGCCCGGCGCCGTTGCCGTTACGGCCGCCATTACTACTGCTACTAGTGCTGCTGCTGCCGCCGCCGTGGTTGATGAGATTCACACAGAACGCGTGAACCTCCTTATTCGCAAACGTCTTGCTCGCGTGCGCCGCCGTCTTTAAGTACTCCTGCGGATCAGCCTCCGCGTCGTCGCCCACCTGCCACGACTCCAGCGCGTCGTTAGAGGAAAACAGTTGGAAGAGTAATTCTGGTGGCTTGTCGGGCTTAGCATCGTACACTGGTAGAACCTGTTTGTGAAAGGATCTTGACATCTTGAAGCCCGGCAGCTCCGAGAAGCGAGGGAAGTATGACACCGAGGCTGAAGAACCGCGACCGGATTGCTGCTGCTGTTGGCGGCGGGCAGCATACCGGGTGGGCATCGATACGTTAGCCAGCGGGATCGGCAGGTTTGCCTGCGGTCTCGACCTGTGCCGTCCAAACGTCGACGTGAAGGACGTGGTCCAGAGCGGGATACAGATGACCGTGTCGTCGTGGTCCTTGATATCGTGCCTGCAGTTGATGGCCGCGTACACCGTTGTCGAGGATGCCGTCTTGATGAGTGGCAGCGTCATGCTCAAACCCAAGTTCGTCATTGTGAATTCCTTTCCGACGGACCAGTTGTCGTCCGCGGCGGTCCTGCACTTGACGACCTGCCCACACCCGGAGAACGCAGAGGGATGCGGCGCCAGTAGAGTGACCCAGAGGTCGCGGCGGGGGTCCATCGTCTTCTCGGTCCAGTCCCACGCAAAGAGGCTCTGGTCCGTCGAGACCTTCATAATTTCTTCCTGTAGTCTGCGAAAGGCCTCGTGGCTCTCGCCGTAGAGAAGAGGCATATGAATCTGGAAAATGCCGAGAAGGCAGTACGCCGTGTCCTCGGTCCGTGTCGTCTGCCGGCTGGACGCCCACGACATCCTCTTGGCGACGCAGGCGGAGGAGAGGGTCTGCGGGTAGATGAGGACGTCGACGTCGATGCCCGTGATGGAAGCGATGGGGTACGCCAGTGTCTCCTTGGTCCCGATGGGCTCCCACGTGCCATCGTAAAAGGTCATGTCCGCGGGCGCCAGCAGCTCCTGTAGCGTCCAGCCCCTCGTGAACCACCGGCACTGACGCAGATCGGCCCTCGCTGCCCCGCCAGGCTCGAGGTCTTCCAGGTAGACGTAGCAGATGGATGCGCCGCGGTACCAGGCGAACATGGAGTTGATGGCCTCGGAGAGCTCGGCGCTGCTCTTCTTGTCGATGCAGTTGGTATCGACCCAGACGTGGCTGATGCCCTCCTGACGGGCGATGCGGCACGTGTTTGCAATCTTTTGGAACCCGCGCTTGGAGTTTGTGCGCTTGCGGGAGCCGAGATCGTCTTCTTGCCATAGCAGCCACTCTTGAAAGGTGACCTCTTCGGGGCCCCAGGTGTGTGAGAGGATGGCGTATTTGGGGAGATCCGAGTCGAAGAAGTCTTCAAGTTGCAGTGTTGAGGTGTTAATTAGCCTCATAGCGTGCCGTTTATGTATACATCGATTGACGACAAAGTTCCTGACATCTGGAAATGCTTGTTGCGTAGTGGCTCCGTTGCTGATGTGAGAGAAGCGTTTGAGCCGCGGCTGCTCACTCTGGAAGACGTATCCAATAGCGTGAGGCTAGGTTGCATGCATGTCTGGCCAATCAACGTCAGCATGATCATGATGCCAGGGGTACTCTTGAATTGGGTGCAACTCCATCTGACACTCCTCAAGATCTTCATCTGGTGTTACGCGATGAACGAAATGGATGCAGCACGGATGTTGGTACATTTGGGAAGGATTGGCTCCTCAATACAAGTCTGGAAACGCTCGTCTGTGAAAAATGAATAAATGCGGTCTTGCTTGTTGGTACAATTTACAGTTGTAATGCTGACAGAGTTATACATGGTGATTAAACAGACGCAATGCTCGACTATCGAGCATCTGGTGGTTGCGGTGCGTCATTTGGGGGCGGCTGAGGAGCTGCTGCTTTTGCCGCGCGAAGCTCTACAATCTTTTCGTCAATGAGAGCAATCTCGGCGTCTATCCTGAGCATCTTTTCATCAATCATTTCGCGGTAGTCGTCGTCTGAAAGCTTCTTCAGGGGGCTCCAACTTGATTCGAAGATGCTCTTCCTCGTTTCCGTGACCTCGGGTCTTCCTTGCGATGCGTTCACAAAGGCCTGGCCCGTTCCGCCGATGAGGGAGAACACGATGACTCCGGGGATAATGTTTTTCGGGCCACCTAATGAGCGCGTTAGAGACTTTCAATATCTCAGCAAAAAGAAATGCTCACGAATCAGTCCTCCGACCATTCCTGCCGTGCCTCCCGCAAGGGCACTTGCTCGAATCTTGGATGAGTTGGAGAGCTTCTCTTCGCCACCCCACGCGGCCATCACCACAGATCTCGAGACTGTCGCAAATTTGTCAACACGACTTCATGAGGAAGATGAGAATTACGGCAACATACGCCAGTAACTTGAACCGAGGGCGAACCACTGGATACCAGATGCTACCGCGAACAGAGCTGGTGTGGAGTCCCGGATAATGCCGGCGGCAATGCCGCTGAACACACCGATGGTACCTGTCGGAGATGTTAGCCATAGAAGTGCAACCTGAATCGAGACGAGACAGACAGCCCTCAGATGATCAATCTGATGGGTTCCCATCTCCGATGTCCTTACTTACCAGTCATGGCACCAACTTTCAGGGGCGGACCCAAGAGGTCGACCAACCCTGGTGGCAGCAAACCTCGAGGCTGCCGCCTTGGTCTGGGCTCCTCTGAGTCATCCCTCCTCGCCTCATCTGACATGATGAAGGACTAAAAGATCGTTCTGCAGCGGAACAAGATGATAATGAGGTGGCTTATAGTCGATGGGCCCGATCAGATATGTCGGTTGTTCTGGAAGCTTTGGGCAAGGGTGCAATACATGCATTAAACGGGGGAGTACTGATCAAGCGAGTTGGCGACGTTGTTCAAATGTTTCGTGCGGCTCAAAACGAGAATGGACCGTGCAGACCCGATAGATGCAAGAAAGGCGGGGGTGATTGTCAACTGCAGGCGCACATCATTCACTTTTTTTTCTCCTTCCAGGTTGATGATCTCAAGCTTGTACCTTATATACGTACTCTGGTAGCTAACTTACCTAAGGTGCTGAGGTACCAACAGCAGTGAAGGGGCCACCTGTGGCACATCACAGCACAGCTAAGCACAGGGCGGTGGGCAGGGGAAATGATGAATGGAAGGTGCTGCACGGGAGGGATAGAGGGGGAAACACAGGCGGGAAAAACGCTGAGGCCTCAAGGCTCACCCCGCTGAAGTCACTGGAAGCACTGGGCTCAGAAAGAGGGAAAAAACAGCTGTGAGCCCCTCTTTCATAATGGGAATTGTTCAATCACGGGGTTTCCCGGTGGTCCTGGCCCGTGCGTCTTTGGCGGGGCGCTAGGTTGAAAAAGTAAGCTAAGCCGCGGCGGGGCTAGTGCCTCCCACTCCTGGCCACCTCGAGAAAATTGTCCAACCCTCACAAACTTTCAATCACCCTCTGCCTCTCTGCTGCGCGGGTAAAACTTCGACCCTTTCCTTCCCCCCCAAAAGACCACCAGCCCCAGCAAATCACCGCAAGCTGGGCCGTTTTTCACAAAAGCCTACTACGTCTCCGATACCCTCTGACGTATCGTCTGAAAAAGACTTCTTCCATCTCCGGTGTCAAGAGATATCCCTTTCCTTAGGCGACGTCTCCCTACCCCACGACACTGTGAAATATCCCTCGGACATTTCCAATCCTCTCCGCACCAACACTCCCACCAAACCCGCATCTTCAACCAACAGCCGTACCGTTCGGCTCTTACTACATACTCCCCGCATCGCGCATCGAACATAGTCGACGCGCGAAGCCGCCTCAACACCGCAATCATGGGTTCGTCCTACCCTGCTCGCTGTCGCAAGCTGCTGCGACGTCTCTCGCCCGCACCAAGACTAACTGTGTCATCATAGCGCCCAAGAAGAAGGAGCAGGTCAAGATGGCCCTTGGCGACTTCCTGCAGGACTCCAGTCAGTCGCACCCCCTCCGATACCTCCTTATACAAACGCTCCCTCGACAACTGCCACTGCCCACTTCATCTGTTGCTCGACTACCGGATTAGTACATCATCGACTGACACTTTATATAGGCTACGGCGGATCATGGGCTGATGAGGTCGAGGATACGTACAGTAAGTTAATGCTGCCTCAGAAACATCTTATTGGAAGAGGATGCTAACATCTTGTAGCCGGTATGCCACACTTCCACGAGCCAGCCTGGCGCCGCATGTATTTCGTTTTTTGCCTACTGACACCTTCACAGGCACTCAGGCACTCCCCGCTCCCGAGCGCGCTGGCTACCGTCCTAGCCAAGGTGGCTGGGGTAGCGGCGGCGGTGACCGTAGTGACCGTTCCGAGCGCAGTAAGTCTATCTCGAATAGTTGGAAATGAAATAACTCTAATCAGTGTATAGGAGACTACGGTGGTTACTCTTCCATCCGCGAGAACCTTCCCCAGCAGCTCCCTGAGAGACCCCCCTACACCGCCCACCTTGGCAACCTGTCCTACGATGCCACCGAGGAGACCGTCAACGAGTTCTTCGAGGGCTGCGACATCATTAGCGTCCGCATCATCGAGGACCGCGAGCAGCAGCGCCCCAAGGGCTTCGCCTACGCCGAGTTCAAGGATCTCGAGGGACTGAAGCAGGCTCTGACTCTGGATGGCCAGACTTTCCAGGGACGTGCTATCAGAATCAAGGTTGCCGATCCTCGTGAGTACATATCCAGAGGCCATCCTCAAGTTGACTGCTGACACTTTTTACAGCCCGTGGTGGTAACCGTGACGGCGAATCCAACCGCGACTTCAGCGACTGGTCTCGCAAGGGTCCCCTGCCCGACTTGCCTGGACGTGGTGGAAACGATCGTCGCCCCTCCGACTTTGGCGAGCGCCGTGGCCCCCGTGAGCCTCGCGAGCCCCGTGAGGACGACGGAAAGGTCCGCGACTTTGGCAACTGGGAGCGCAGAGGCCCCCTTTCCCCCGTTGCTCCCAAGGAGGGCTCTGGCTCCCGCGATGGCAGCCGTCCCCGTACCAACGATGGACCCCGCGAGTTCCGCGACCGCCGCCAGTCCCCCGCCGCCTGGGGTGAGGGCCAGGGACCCCGCCAAGACTCCCGTCCTCCCCGCCCCGAGAGAGTCCCCACTGCCGCCGAAACCGACAGCCAGTGGAGAACCAAGATGCGTCCCGATGCTGCCCAGTCCCGCGACGGCAGCGAGGCGCCTTCTTCCCCTTCAGCCGCCCCCGCCGCTCCCGTCGGCCGTCCCAAGTTGAACTTGGCGAAGCGCACCGTTTCCGAGGCTCCCGACGTCACGTCTCCCTCCGGATCTGACTCCAAGGCCAGCCCCTTCGGTGCTGCCCGTCCCATCGACACTGCCGCAAAGGAGCGCCTGATTGAGGAGAAGAAGCAGCAACAGGCCAAGGAGAAGCGCGAGGCCGAGGAGAAGGCCAAGGAGGAGCGTCGCCTTGCCAAGGAGGCCGCTGCTAAGGAAGCCGAGGAGAAGGCCGAGCAAGAGGCCGCTGCCAAGGAGAAGGCTGAGAAGGAGGCCGCTGAGGCTCCTAAGGAGGAGGTCGCCCAGGAGACTGCTGCCGACAAGGAGAATGGCACATCTGAGGAGCAGAAGATTCCTGTCAGAGCCAAGGAGCCAAGAGAGCCCAAGGAAGCCCCCAAGTCTCGCGCTGCTGAGGCCAACAGCTGGAGATCATCTGGTGCCTCCCGTGGTGCCCCTACCGGACCCAGAGGTGGACGTGGTGGACCCCGTGGTGGTGGCCGATTCGAGGGAGGCCGCCCTCCTCGTTCCAACGGCCCTGCCGAGAAGCAGGCTCCGGCTGCCGCTGGCAGTGAGTCTGGCGATGCTGCCCCCGTGGAGGACGATGGTTGGACCACGGTCCCCAACAAGGGCCGTCGCAATGTTGGACCCCGTGGCACTGCCTAGGAGGTGGGCGTGCACAGTCCGTTCATCCTTCAGCATCCGGTTGGACCCAGTGCGGTCAAGGCCGCAGTTGAGTCGGCAATTATCGCCGAGAAGATGCTCCCACGTGTTTGCTTGCGGGGCCTAGACGATATTTCTCGTCATCACATATACCCAGACGACTCCGAATACGATTCTGACGAACGACTTTACGCCACGAACCGCTTACTTGGGGCTTGAAGGGCATGGATTCTCTATTTCGATACTTTGCTTTTCGACACGACAATAACTGGCTCACTATGGATCTGCTGAAGGAAACAAAAGCTTTCCTATTTTACTCAGCACCCTCTGCGGTCTTTGGCTCAGGTGGCTTGCCATCATCCCAGGGCAAGATAGGTCTCCTCGGCTCAACGACTGGAGAAGGCGCGCACTTTCGCACGCATTCATCGGAGTTTGCGAAGTGGTTACTAAAAAAAGGGCTCATGGAAGTTGGAAGAAAAAGGGGGCTCATGACCATGTTGTTTTTTTATTCTCGCTCACTTTTCCTTTGTTTCCTCTCTCCTCTGCTGTATCCCCGAGACCCTTCATTGCCCAAGGGGTTCTTGGGGATCCAGCGAAGTAACAGTCCTACCTACCATACCGATCCGCCAGGATTCAACTCAGCTCTTAGTCACAACAAGGAGCTTCAAAGGAATCCAAACACAAAAATTCTCAACCAAAGTTCTACTTTCTGATTTTCCTCCTCTTTCTTCCCTCCTTGTTTTGCGTGCAACGATAGATGATTCGCCCCGAGTTATGAAATTCCTCCTCCAGACGGATGGCTTGTTCACGTTTCCTTTATGATTATTCACGCTCGTAAACTGTTCTTCCGCAAGTCCGCTTCCTTCCTCTTCTCCCCTTGGTCGTGCTCTCCCTCTCAACTCATCACCCACGACCCCCATTCGATACCAAAAAATGATGGCGAGCTGGCTCATATTCTTTTCTTCTTTGCTACCAAGGGTGTGTGGTGGTTTAAAATGAACGTATGATGGGTCTGACGATTGACATGGTTTTGACTGCTGTCGTGGAGTGGGTGATGGGAGATGTTGACATTGGACCTCCCCCTGATGAAGCGTGTGAGGCGGGCAAAATAGATGATAGGCAAGGGAACTGAAATACAAAAGTATACAATATGTGATTGTTTCTCTAGTCGTGGCTGTAGGTGTCAGTGGTAGGTGATGTTCTCACGACGTTTGCTGCTGTCTTGATGGGTGAGGTGATGCCTCATTACAAGGCACCCACTCTGAGGGGAGCAACGGAGAGTGAGGAGATTCACAAGAATAGGCATGGTTAAAAGAAGTGAGTGACAAGTATTTCATATCCTCTTGTTTCCCCAATTATCCACACGCTGCCTCTACCAAAACCAACATCCATGCTAAACCACCAACCACATTCCCCGAACCCACGACAACACACTACCTCTTGAGAGTCTTCTGCTTCTCCGCATCCCTAGCAACGTTCCTACCCTCAACCAACAACCCCTTCTTCCTCCTCACACCGTCCATATACCTCTTGGCCACATTCTCCTTATCCGCCAACTCGCCCAAATCCTCCAAATCGTCTTCCGTAAACGGCACCCAAAAGGGATCTTGGTCAAGCACCTCGTACCCCGCGAAAATAAGCTGCGGCTGCGCCGCGCCCGACGTACGCTTCCGCATCTCGTCCGCGAAGCCAAACGACTCGGCCACCGGTAGCACAGAGTTGATGCTGAAGAAGGGCGTGCCTTCCTTCATCGCCTCGGAGAGGACGCGCCCGCGGCGGCGGGTGAGCACGTCGTAGACGCGGCCCAGGACCTCCGTCGAGGCTTGGATCTCGACGGTGTACATTGCGAGCATCAGGCGCGGGGACCAGTCGAGCATGCCGGAGCGGAGGGAGGACGTGAAGGTCTTTATGATTTCGCCCGTCAGGCGGGGGAGGCGGTCGCGGGCGGAGGATTCGTCTTCGGTGGGGTTGATGACGACGTCTTCGAGGAAGACGGCGATGCCGCGGACGGGTTCGTGGCAGAGGGGGCCCTGGGCCGTGGCGAGCTGGAAGGCGTAGGGGATTTTGTCGGCTACGTGGGCCGGGTGGAGGGCTTCGTCTGCTTGGGGTGCTGCTGAGCCCTCGCGTTCCGAGGAGGCTGTCTGGGAGAAGAGCTTTGCGAGGAGGCCTTCTTTTGTGGCGTCGATGAGGATGTTGGGGCCGGTGCGGCGGGGGCCAAAGGCGGCGATGCGGTCGATGGCGGATTTGAAGTGTTCGCGGCCGCCGCGGGAGGATTCGAGGGCGGATTGGAGGCCGGTTTTGAAGTCGTCGAGGGACATTGTCTTTGCGGCTGTCAGGTCTGTGTCGACGTCGATCTTTTCTTCGCCGGGGGCGGTGGCGCCTGTGCCTTCAGTACCCTGGGTTTCTTCGGCCGTGGTGTTGTTGGTGGCGGGTGTGCGATCAGAGTACATGCGTTTGATGACGTCGCCGTTCTTGAGGAGGAAGTCCGTGGCGTCGGACGGCAGAGGACGGACCTGGAGGCGGATGGAGACTTGCTTGGACGAGGTGGTGCCGACGACGACGCCGCGGCCGAGGTCCTTATTCGCGGGGGGCCGCATCTCCTCGGCGCGGACAATGGTTTCGCGGTAGGGCACGATGGGGGCGCCGGCCTGGATGTCGCAGCGGGCGAAGCGCTCCTTGAGATCCGTGAGGCAGCGCTCGAGGTGCAGCTCGCCGGCGGTGAGAAGGACGTGCTCGCCGCTGCTGAACTGCTCGTACTCTGCGCAGGGGTCGGACTGGACGAGGAGGCGGAGGCCGTGGATCATCTTGTCGAGATCGGCCGGGTTGACGGGCTCGAGGGCGACGCGGACGATGGGTTTGCCCAATGTACCTGCCACGCCGGCGAGGTTGACGGCGCCGTCGAGGCGGCTGCAGAGGGTGCCGTTCTTGAGGAGGTGGCCCTCTAGGCCACCGATGCCGAAGACGACGCCTGCCGGGACGGAGTCTAGGGACTCGAGGTTGCGGCCCATGAGCATGTAGAGCGCCGTGACGGTGACTTGCTTCGGCGAGGGCTGGGCGTTAGGGTTGGCGGGAGACCATTTGGGAGGGATGACCCAGAGGCTGTCGCCGACGGAGAGAGTGCCCGAGTACATGCGGGCGAAGCCGATGAGGTGCTCGGGGTCGACTTCCTTCTCTTCGTGCTCAGGAGCGTAGCCGTCCAGGTTGACCTCCTCGAGCGCCGTCGTAAGGTCGTTGATTCCGTTTCCGCTGGTAGGTGCCGCGGCTTGGGCGCGAGCCGCTTCCGCTCTCTTCTTACGGGCGAGTTCTCTCGCCTCGTCGGCGGTCAACTGGCCTGGCTTGCGCTTGTTGTGGGGGAGTTCGCTTTCGGGGACAGAAACCATTTTACTAACGTAGGCCACGACGGGGTCCGACGGGCCGGTCTTGAAGGAGATCATGGCGTTCTTGATCTCTTCGTTAATAGCATCTGAGCCGGGGACGTCTTCCAGCATCTCGGGTAGTCTCTCGGCCTGCGCGACTGGGGGTGATGGCAGGGACTCAATGACGGAGACGAGCATGGCCGTTGACAGCGGAAGCCAGGACGCAAAGACTGTGGTCAGAAGCAGGCGGGAGTCTCGGGAGCGCATGATGTGTGGCGGGATAGTCAGTCCGAGGGACTTTGTAATCTTCTCCAGCAACGCTGGGTCACCCCTATTGTTGTCGCCGCCAACGGTGGCTTGGTAGACGGTCCAGATAGGCTCTAGCACCAGCTGCACAAACATGGGCTTTAGGTTTCTCCCCTTGAGATGCTTCTGGCCCAAAATCTTCTTGGTCTTGGGGTCGAGGTAGAAGCTACCCCATAGCACCTTTTCCATGACATCTCTCTTGATGCCGAGCTTCTTTTGATATAAGCCGGCAAATTGGCGCACGGTAAACGCCCAACCGTCAATGGCGCTACTAAAGATGACGTTGTTCTTCTCCGGCGCAAAGTAGAGATCCTCGTCATCGCGCTCCTCAAACTGGAGCTCTCCAGACTCGGTCATAGAATCCAGGCCAGCCTCCTTGGCAGCCGCCGCCTGGACGCGCTCCTCCATCCGCTCGCGCCAGTTGAGATCCTCCTCCATACGCTCGCCCTGGAAAAAACTTCCCAGCACGGCGTTGACCTGCTCGAGAATCTTGCTGAGATGAGTGTAGGCCTCGGCAGGCGTCATCTTGAGCTCGGTAATGAGTCGATCAATCTTGTTGATGACGAGCAAGGGCTTGAGCTTCTCGGTCCATGTCTGGCGCAGGACGGTCACGGTCTGACTGCACACGCCCTCGACGGCGTCGACGAGCACGACGGCGCCGTCGCACAGGCGTGAGGCGGTGGAGACCTCACTGCTAAAGTCAATGTGGCCGGGCGAGTCGATGAGGTTGATGAGGTACTCCTTGGCTTCGGGCTCGGCGTCGGGTGCGGATCTCCTCAGCATGGAGAAGTAGAGGGAGATGGCGGAAGATTCCATGGTGATGCCTCGGAGCTGCTCATCAGGTCTAGAGTCGAGGTACCGGATCTTGCCGGCGAGTTTGGGTGAGATGATGCCGTTTGTTGCCAAAAGGGCGTCTGTCAGTGATGTTTTGCCATGATCAACGTGGGCCAGGATGCAGATCTGGTTGCGGTCAGTCACTGAGAGAATTGTGTGATGATGATGATGAGGTGAGAACTTACGTTGCGCACATCCACGGCATGCCTTTGCAGGCTAGCCAGCTTGTCGGGAGTTACAACAGGCATGATGGGCGGATATGTGATGAAGGAAGAGTGGCAGATGAGGGGTTCAAGGGGGTATCAAAAGATCTATGGACAGAAAGCAATGCCAGATGAAAGAAGCAGAGTGAATGAGAAAGCAGGTCTGAGGGTCTGTGTGATGCCTCCCTCCCTTGGCTGGTATATGAAAGCCAGTGCTGCACTGCTGAGTATCGTTGTTTGCCCGAGGCAGATGATGTCGTTATTGACTGGGGGGGACTTTGGCAGAAGTAGCGAGTACCTGAGTGAGTTGATAATGATGATTCGGCGACTAAACTGGCCCTGGTCTGTGACTAATAGGCCGACCCAAACTGGAAGTTCAGGTCAGAAGCAGGACGTAAAGACGGCTCTGATTCGCCACTCTGCTGTAAGAAGTTTTGCACGGACGAGGGTAACTCTGACTCTTGTCCTTGGTATTGCCTGAGTTTGAGTGTGTATTGGGAGGTTGATATTATCCCACAGAATATGAGGTGGATGCACCGAGCAGACTGGTGCAGTGATGAGTAATGTTGTATAGCGTGTGTGTCTATGCAACTCTTTTTCTTCCTTCGTCTCTTGGGGAAGGAGGGGGGAATGTCCTCCAGGGCAGGCACAGGCAACCTTGGAGTTACCTCAGCGGACTAACCCCGCCAAAAGATACATTCAACCCCTCCAACGACGCATCGACCAAAAAAAAAAAGGCCACCAGAACCCCTCTACAACCGTATAGTTGCATTAGCTCCGTTACCTACAACCCAAGGCTAGCCATCGGCTTCATCCCCACACATCGCTCTACCGAGGGTGCAACAAACCCTAACTCGCCAAAAATTCACTGGCCCCTCTCTCCCAAACCCAAACGGTGCCTGTGATAACCTCAGCAAAAGCCCCCGCGGGATTAGCCAGCGAAAAGGAAATTTTCGACTCGTCCGCCCGAAAACCCCACACCTCTCGAGCGAACCCCCTCCGACCCGACCGCCCATCTGTCCTCCCAACTCCCCTTCGAAGGTTGAAGACATCGCCAACTTTTCGCGCGCCCTTCCTCTTTCGGAACCTTCGTCAATTTTTTTTTCTATTTTTCAATTTCTATTCCTAACACATCTTCGTGTGGGAATAGTCTTCACCGAAAAATCCACCCACCATGAGCGGCTATCAAAACGGAGAGCGGCCCGTCCGCGTCGACGACGACAGCGACGTCGAGGAGGAGGCCCTCGTCAACGACTACAAGGAGCAGGTCCAGTATGAGGACAACATTGGCGAGGACCTCGAGCAGGTCAACTCCCTGACCATGGCCCAGCAGACCGACGACATCCAGTCGCGCCTCGCCGCCGCCGCCCAGCCCCTCGACTTCTCCGCGCCCCTCGAGGTCAAGTTCCAGAGCTACGACTCCTACTGCAGCCTGTTCCACTTCATCCTCAACAGCGAGGGTCCCGTCGACCTCGAGCCCCCTTCGGTAAGCTTCCTATAGACTCCTTGCTTCTGTCTCCACCCGAAGCTATGCCGTCGCGATAGCATCACCACACGTGGACTAGGGAAGCTAACATGTCTTCAAATAGTACTACTGGGCCTGGGACGTCATCGACGAGTTCATCTACCAGTTCAACTCCTTCTCGTCCTACCGCATGCGCATCGCCCGCCAGGGCAACAACGAGGAGGAGATGCAGGTCCTCAAGGAGAACCCAAACACCTGGGGCTGCTACTCGGTCCTCAACGTCCTCTACTCCCTCATCCAGCGCTCCCAAATCACCGAGCAGCTGGCCGCCATGCGCCGCAACGAGGACCCCATGGCCGTCGCGGGCGAGTACGGCTCCAAGAACCTCTACCGCATGCTGGGCTACTTCTCCATCATCGGTCTCCTCCGCGTCCACTGCCTCCTCGGCGACTTCAGCCTCGCCCTCAAGACCCTCGACGACATTGAGCTCAACAAGAAGGCCATGTTCGCCCGCGTCATGGCCGCCCACTTCACCACCTACTACTACGTCGGCTTCTCCTACATGATGATGCACCGCTACGCCGACGCCATCAAGATGTTCTCCCACATCCTCGTCTACGTCTCCCGCACAAAGAACTTCCAAAAGAACGCCCAGTACGACTCCATCACCAAGAAGAACGACCAGATGTACGCCCTCATCGCCATCTGCGTCGCCTTCCACCCCACCCGCCTCGACGACACCATCCACTCCGCCCTCCGCGAGAAGTACGGCGACCAGCTCCTCAAGCTCCAGCGCGGCGGCCCCGAGTCCCTCCCCATCTTTGAGGAGCTCTTCCGTTCCGCCTGCCCCAAGTTCATCTCCCCCGTGCCCCCAGACTTTGAGAACCCCGAGTCCAACATCGACCCCGTCGAGCACCACCTCGCCGTCTTCATGGAGGAGGTCAAGATCAACATGATGAGCCCCACCGTCAAGTCCTACCTCCGCCTCTACACCACCATGGACCTCAACAAGCTGGCCGGTTTCCTCGAGGTCAAGCCCGATGAGCTCCGCTCCTGGCTCCTCGTCAACAAGCAGCGCACCAAGCAGTTGCGCTGGACTGACCACCCCAGCCTGCTGGACGGCGACCTCATCAACGTCAGCGACCTGGACTACGCTATGCAGGGTGTAAGTAATTCCGAGAAACTGCAGCTTCCAACACGAGCTGCTTGTTACCATAATAACATGCTAATCACACACATTCTAGGATCTGATCCACATCTCGGAAGCCAAGGTTGGCCGCAAGCTGGTCGACTGGTACCTCCGCAACCTGTCCCGCACGTACGCTTGAGCGATCGTAAAGGATATGCTTCGGGCCCTATAAAACCAGCAAGGCAAGATGGACGACCAGCTGGCCGAGAGGAAGACAAAAGGAAACGGGCTGGTAGCAAACTACCAGGGGGGGGGGGTGTTTGTGTGCATGTTGGTAAAATGGCAATATGCGAATGCGTGTAGTTCCCAGGAATCTGCCAACGAGAGGTGGTGGAAACTCCCACCCTCATCCACTTGACGTTACCTGTGGATTCGAGGTCGGAGGGTGTGACGAGGATGGAAAAAAGACCAAAGGGCAGAGAGAAGTGGCCAAAAAAAGCACTTGGGAAGAAATGGGAGGGCCCGATAGAGGGATGCTCGCATTGTTATGGCGTTCAGGCGTCTTTGCTTCCTGGAACACCTGGACCTGGTTGGCTGGGCGGGATGAAGTGAACCAAGGGGAATAATTAGAATTCAAAGTACAAACGTCCATCCGAAGCTCTTCGAGGCCAGTGTACTCGCGACAGCAGCCCGTGTGCTAACGGATCCAAAGTCGGTAGCAGATGATCTCAATAACATAGTCAAATTACTAGGACTTCTCCCCGTTGAAGGGAGCCAGGTCAGCCAGTGTCGTTGAGATCCGAGCCGCCCAGATCATCGCCCGGTGGTCAAAGGCAGGGTTCCCCAGCAAATAGCAATGACAACAAAAAGAGCTCTTCAGTATGCGCCGATTCTCTTGACAAGTATCGAGACGCTGCGGACATGCAAAGTTGATGATCGTCATTTTCAATGTTTCCCGCGATACGCCTGCAGCGACCTGCCCGCTTCCCCGCTAGGCTTGCGGGAGTCGAACCTGATAGGAAGCTGGACAAGGTGTATGCCAAGGGCAGGTTGTCCGGGGAAGGTTGCAACGTTGCCCGCACAAAACTGGTCGGCGGAAACCACTATCGAGAGGAATCTCTTTGCCGAAGTGGAGTAAATTCTTCGAAACGCGAATGGGGCAGCATCGCATCTCTCACTATAGCACTTGCCTCGGAGGCATGAAACACTCCCCGACGAGCTGTTGAGGGCAGTAGTTGATAACACGGTGCTGACGGAAAGTGAAAAGCATGAGGCGATGAGAAAGTCTCGTAGTTCATAGCATGCATCGAAAACGCGATATGGTCGTTCAATCAAACTGGAGCGACCGATGGATACCCCTCCACTTCCGAGGAAAGGATACCTCAACGATGATGCCCAGATATGATAAAAAGCACTCTGCGAGCCTGCCGGGGAGTATAGTCCAATATAGGTAGTGCCTCCGTACCGAAGCCGCGTCGGTAGACCGGGGAAATTATCGGTCGGGACGGGGACGGGATGGTCCGCAAGGAAACTGGAGCTTGATTCCCGTTTCCCTAGTGGCTGGTAGTCAAGCATGTGCCACCTACTAGAGCTATACGTTTAATCTTGGACGGTGTCTCACGTTATTTCTCCCTAGCTGCCCTAAACTTGTGCTCTTGTGTCTTGGCTGTGTCCTCTGCGAGTCAGATTTCGCCTTGTGTGCGTGCTTGTGCGGGTGTGGGTGCGTGATGCTGGCTGTCCTAGGGTTGCCAAGATTGTTGGGGTCGTACGGATGTGAGTCCGGAGCAGCGAGTAGTTGGGATCACGAGTCGCGCTTGACGTCGTCTTTTTTGGACCGTCCTGTAGCACCCTCCGAACCAGTGACTGGGATACTGGGACAAACGGGCACGAGAACATGGAAGATGAGTGTTTGGAGCTCGGTTATTGCAGGCCGATCGGCATGCATGTCAGTCAGTACGCAGCATTACGTTTGAACTTACGCAAGCAATCGTGGAATTCTGCGTGGGTTTCTGCGATGAGGTTGCCAAAGTGTACGCTCGATGGGCTTGGCCGGCATGAGGCGCTCTGCCTGGTTGGTGTCGGTTGAACGTCAGATAGGGATGCTGCACAACGCAAGCAGGACGCCGTGCTGGACGACATGTTTCATTGCGGCATGCGTGCCGTCGCAAGTCATTGGCATTTGCCGCAGGCAAGCGATCCTGTCAGACCTTACAATCCATCCAATGTAGGTCAATATCGACATGCGACAATGCGGGATATCGAGACGCATCGATAAATTCAGTACATTGAGCTGCCTCTGGCGAGCTGTTGGAAACCTGTTATCTCTCGGAATTTCCGGCTGATTCCTCCGTTGACTGACGGCGATGTCAGCGGGAGCATGCCATGTTTTCGACCTTACTAGATGGTCCATGGTCTCCGTGCCGTGCAACATTGACGAGTTGATATTTGATAGATAGCGAGCGTACACTTTCCCCTGCCTGCCCCGTGGCTTGACATAGTGATTTGGCTGGTCCATCAGCTCGCGCCAGATAGGGCACCTTGCCCGTCTGCTTCGGTGAGACTGCAGGTTGCATATGGCGATTCCTGTTTTAGCGGGGACCATGTCGGTGAGAAGTGGTATGGATACATGAACAAGAGCGGAGAGGCTATCGATCTCAAGGCCAAACCGCAAAAGCAACACCGGAAGATCGGGACGGAATTCTGGGCGGGAGAATGGGCTGCGAATGGCATCATTGCAGCCTGCAATGGGTGCCGAATGGCGTGGAAAGGCAAAATAGTGGACGTTGTCTTCGTTTCGCCTTGGCATGGGCTCCCTCTTTTCCCGACCGCTTGTGCCTGCCGGCTTGGTGTCTTGGGAGTGCATCCCCTTTTGTTCTCTATGTCCTTCGTCGTTGTCTCGTCTGCAGCGTGTATCCGCAGTGTGGTCTAGCTGACCCCTCAAATTGTATCCCTGCGACCTAGACGGCTTCCTGCGACATTGATGGGTACTGGCCAAGAGATTTGAGCGCCGAAAGAGAGGTTACGGGAATGAGCCGCTGTCCCCATTTCCAATACGGGATCGAGCCAGGCGTCGGACTAATAATTTGGGCTGTCTTACAAACGTGAAAGAGAAACGAAAGGGTTGCGGAAGAAAGGCAAAGAGATACGCTTGGCTTGGCTCTCGCTTGGCGTCTGGTTGGGCACGAAGTGTGGATTGAATTGGATGGGTCGAATCATTGTAAAGTCGCGGACCGGGGCCCAGAGACGAAGCATGCCATCTCATTAACGAGAAGAAATGAGAAGAAGCAAGGTTCGCAGGCGAGTTAGCAGCTTTGAGCGGCGCGCGCACACCGACTCGAATGCTTGTTCTGATTCTCTTCTTTCGCTTTTGCCAGGAATCGGGGGAATAATCAAGATTGGCCGACGTGCCTTAGTGGTTTGCCAAGAGCTTGTTGGAGGTGGACGAGTGGCCGAGAGGGCGGGAGAGAGGGGTGAAGTTGCAAAGAGTCGAGTGAAGGCGGCGAAGGCTACAGTCTTAGCACACGGAGGGCCGGCTGGGCAGACGTGAGAGTGCATCGACAACGATGAAGGAAGCGTATGATTCTTGGTTCCGTTGCTTGGTGTGAACCCAACCCGTATGCGACGGGGTATCTGCAGACTGAGCTTGGAGGATGTTGCCGCCGGAGCTGATAGAGGATTGATGAGCACCCTTGGGAACTACCGCCAGATGCGTTAGATAGCTTGGCGCAGTACCTTCAGCTATCGCCTGGCGCCATCCACGTTGGTGGGATTTCTGGACTTTTAGAGGGTTGTGACACGGAGGCGTGGTATGATATGAACATGACGGAGGCAACGATGAGCTTTGCGTATGGAGTAGTGAGTACAGTCGTAGACTTCGTCTCCGAAAATTGCTCCCTGATCCCTAGGCCAGGCACCGCAGGGGATCGAGACGTAGGTAGGTGGTGCTGGTCGAATAAGAAGTCTCCAAGTACCCAGGAAAGAAGTCTAAAGGTAAATTGGACTTTCTATCCGACTACAGCACGTCAAAATGTTTGGGTAGGACTATCATGGTGCTTGGAAAGTCTAGACGGAGATGATGCACACCCACCGGCTGCGTGCGAGGGGAAAGGCCATGTCGTGTTACTGCAGGTCATTACAGCGACGGACGGGCAGACGGCGAGCGAGCCAGCGAGCAGTAATGTGGCAAGAGAGCGCAAACAGCGGCGGCGGCCAGTTCGTCTGTTCAAGATGGGATACCCGTAAAGGCGAGTCATCCAGAGTCTGTCTCGTTGTGTTTGTGCTGGACGGTATTGGAGGGAGAGTCTCTGGTGGATAGGGACTACTGTACAGAGTAAGCCGTAGTGACTTGCCTTGGGAGCCAGGGAGCCTACTGTGTAAGAGTCAAGACAGCCAGCAGGGGTGGGCGTTACGGCGGGTGCTTGGAAAGGGGAGCCGAGAAGCTTGAAAGCGAAGCTGGAAGTCTTGATGTGTAATTAGAGCCAGCTCAGGCATTAGAGGCGCCGTGAAGCGGAGAGGATGATTGGGTTCGGTACTTGGGGTAGTCTTGGCGAGTTTGGGGTGGTGTTCCCAGTGTTATTTTGGGTCCGGTGGTGCTGGTGCTGGTGCTTGTGTAGGTGCTGGAAGACGGCGTGATAGGAAATTTCGGAGGCCGCGGTCTTGAGGCTGTCGTATTCCGTCCAAGGCATCTGTAGCCTGTCGTGGGGATGTGAACTTCGCCGTCTGATTACGAAGCGAAGAAATCGTCACAGGCCTGATGGTTGAAGAAGAAGAGCAAGTTCAATATGCATTACTAAGGCAAGGTATTAAGGCTTGCGATGATGCGAATAAGGAAAAAGGCATACACTTTGTCACTTTGGCACTTTCCTACTATTCAAGACTCAGCCTGGGGAACCTGGCAACTGGGAAGGAACAAGATGCACCGGGGGCTCTTTCCAAGATGGATGGAAGCTGCAACCCATCGAGTTGACATCAGGTGCAGCAAGTGCAGCTGGTGCAGCGCTGATGCAGCTGGTGCCTGTGGGTGACCCTAGCTCCTGCACTCTCCTTTTCCGAGGAAGGTTCAGCTGAGTGAGATAGGCATGCCGAGGAAGTCACGTCTCTGCCTTCCATCTTTCCCATTCATCCAAAGTACCTTTCTTCCTGCCTTACATGTCTAAAGGTAGGTACCTACGTCCATCAGCGGCGTCCATTCTGTCAATCGGATCAAATCAACCTTCCATTGTAACTCAAGTACCTCAATACCTTATGTATAGATCTTCTCGGGTCAGATAGGTAGGAGCAACCTGGAAGGTAGGCACCTTACGGATACTGAGGTAGTAAACGTCAAAGGAAGGAAGACGTTGACCGTAATTGTGAGAGTGGGAGGAGAGGGGTACATAACCCACCGGCAAATCTCGGTGTACACACAAGTCGCGACTCTCTCTGGGCCTGGCCAACGGCATCAAACAAACTCGAAATCTCCAGCCATCTCATCCCTGCGCACTTGCACCGCATTGCACCAGCTTCCCGAGCCCCTCTCCTCCCCTCCTCCACCTTTCCGTCCAGCTGTACTCCGTAGGCTCGTAGCTGTGGGTGTGAAAGCAGAAAGACTCAGATTCGACTCGAGTGCCTCTCCTCTCCGCCTGAGGTGTGCGCATTTACCTGGCCCACCGTCCACCATCTCAACCGCGAAAGAGAACCCCCAGCCGAGACGACCCTGGCCGACCAGGGTATCAACCATCGCCAACCCCTGTTTTTGGTGCCCGTTGCTGCTCTTCTCCCTCCAAAACTCTCACTGGAGCTGTGCGTCACGCCGTCACCCTCTCGAGAATTTGCACAAGCTCGAGAGCGACCTTGCCAGGACGAAGAGAGGAACACGGAAGAACAGAGCAAACACGACAAGCGGAGCGTCTCGCATCCAGGCCCAGACCGTACTTAGACCACTCCAGTCCTCCACAACCTCGAGCCTCCTTCTTCTACCTTGCTCTACTCTCCGAATTGCTGCTACGAATATCGACAGAGTACTCCGTACCGATACAGTCTGTTTGTTCCACCACAACCCACGCATGCCCAGACTTTTCCAACCCCATTCCTGAGCTTCTTTTCGAGCTGCATTGTCTCATCCTCTGCCCATTCCACGCCAGTCTCGGTCTCAAGGATATACTTTGTCCACCCCCGCATCCAGCCGCCTGGACTGCAACGGGTCTACCAACTTCTCACGGATGCCTTACCGTTAGGTAGCTCTCTACCTACCTACTCGAGTCACCTCAAGCCCATCGTCGTGTCCAAAGAGTCAGAGACCGAGATAAAGTCCTTCCTCGGCTTTCCCTCTACTGCTACCACCCGCTAGCCAAGCTCTCAGCTCTGTTGCCCCGGCCGCTTTCCCGCCCCGTTTCCCACACACCTGAGCGGCACCAGGAACAGCTGTCATCCTGGTCAACTAACAACATCACCTGCTCACCGACCCGGTCTGTCCTCACTTAGACTCTAGACCCTCGACCCTCGACTCGTACCGGTCGCGCTACCGTCTACGCCACACCCCGTTCTTCGGCTTCCCATCCAACAACAACACCATCCTCGCGCTTCCCTGTGCCTTGTGAGGCCCCGCAGGTCTTGGCGGAACTGCCTCCTACGCTGTGCTTCCTCGCCATAAGAGAGGGCTCCGTCTCTTCAAAGACCGCGGCGTGCGGCTGCAAACATAACTTCCTTGGCATTGTTGGACACACATATCGTCTTATCGGAACAGCTTTTTCGTCAATCCCCTTTTTACTTTCAGGAACAACCGATGAAGAAACATACAAACCTCAAACAACTCAACTAAGCATCATACGTACCCAGAGCCGAGTCCTGTCGTGAACAAGAGCTCATCCAATTTCCATCGATAAGGTCACCCTCACCACTTACGCATACCTACCTACCTCTCCACGCATATTCGACGACGAGACGCTCTGACCTGACTGTCACCGTTCGACCTCCACGTTCCAACTATCAGTCGACAGACGCTCCTTTCCATTTTCAAACGCTGTGGTCAGTCCACCATCAGCCACTCACCTCGGCGCAAATTACCTTCTGATCTTCTACACGTTGCCCTTTTGTCCCTTCCAAGACAGGCTCGTTGCACATATCCCTCCGAGGCTTTGAGCGACTCTGTTCAACCCAGCGCATCTGCCCGATTCCTCCCCACCGGGACGACTGCTTTGCCGCTGCGCTCATGCTGACATTGATTACACAGCAGCTGTACAGTCTTCAATGAAACCATCAGAAAATTGGCGTAGCGTATTCTTGCTTCCGCAAAGCACCAAAAAGAAAAAGAAGAATAGCAAAGGCAACTCCTCACCATCTTCACCGAGACTTCACTTTCCAGAACTCCAGTGGGAGCCCAAGACAACGACGACGACGCCGGCACCGACGACGCCGGCAGAACGGCGGCACACCATGTCTGGGCCAACCCCCCGTTCGATGCTCAACGTCCAAAGCCCCGATTCCGATGTCTCGCCCAAAACTCCGATACAACCCTCTGACCAAACAAAGACGGACTACTTCTCCATTGAGTCTTCGTCGCAGGCGCAGTCGCAAAAGAAAGACGAGGAAACCAGGGCCAACGATGCAGAGCCATTGAGCCGTGCGACCACACTTTCTAGCTTCGCAAGCCCTTCCCCCCTCGAAAGCGCAACAGGAAGCTTCTCTGCCGAGTCGTCACGGACCGAATCGTATGGAGGAAGGCCGAGAGGATCATCAATAGCGTCGCTGAGCTTTGCACCATTGCGGAACCCGTCGCTGCCGCAGGGCAACCAGAAGAAGACGAACAAGGAGCGTATCAGGGCCTCATCGCCTCCACCTGAGAGGTAAGCGTATCACTTCCCGTTCCTATCGTTTAGCCATTTCTTTGCCGCCATATTCGTGACCCCTTTACAACCAAGTGTTTGCAAGTGGCAGCTTTGGTCGTGACGCTTTTTGGTTCGGTGTCTGTATCCGATGTCGTGGAGCTGGACAGATAACATCTGGGTCAACTCGACGTAAGTACGTCGGTGGCAGATGCAGTTGGGCCAGATGCAGTGTGGCTTCGGGGCCACCTTATATGCTGCCGTTGGTTTCGCCTTACATGCGTGGATTCTGCAGTCCTCCACTAGGCCGGAAGCCTCGGATCAAGAGTTCAATACGACGGCCACCTTCTCCGCAGCCATGCCGCAGTTCCGGTCGCTTCGCTCGCCCGTGGATGAACGATTCGTCGGCCGCAGCCGTCTTGGTCTCCACTCCGTTTCTCAGCTTCCGTCCCAGATACTCCCTGCGCCTAGAAGGCATGGGCATTGCCGTCGCTACTGAGGAAGCCTCCTCCGGGCGCCGACTCCAGGATCGGGATGGCGGGGTCGGACCAGTCGGCCAGCGGCGGCCTCGTGCCTGTTATGGCACCCCATATTTTCCAGTTTTCGAGTAATCCCGCCGGCATCACTACAATGAGCAAGTACTGTCACCAACAGGCATCCCCTGAGCATTTCAACCTTGAGGTCAGACGAACTTTTCAAGCGTCTCGCGGCAACTCCAGCAAACGCATCTGTTTTTTACTCTGAGTCCATGTCGCGTTGCGGTCCATATCTTGCCTCACTCATCGGGCTGCAATATGCCATCAGGAGGATCACACGACACCTCATTGAAAGCGACCTTGCCGGTTCTGGATGACGCATTGGTTACTGTTATTCGCTAGAGTCACTCGTCTTTGCCCCACTACCCCGCTGTAGCGCCTGTAGCTGTTTCTTTACGGTGTTCTTGGGTTCACAAAGAGAAGGGGAAATGGCGGAGGTGGGCGCTCATCGACTCATCCTCCACAGCCACCCTTAGCCTGGCGCAACCGTGACGTCCCCCGCAGGAGGACCTGACAGGAGGGAAAGCAGCTGTCATTGTCGCATTTCCGCCCAGTCCTTGTCCTGGATCCCGGCTGCCTCTTACCAAATCGCGACCTCTCGACCCTTTTTCATTTCCACCCCTCTTGACTCTGGCCAGTGGTCTCGTCGCTTTTCCACACTTCATCATCCCCAGATCTCAACGTTTTCTTAGCACACTTCATCTCATCCGCCTTTTTGCGTCTTTTCGTTTGCCAATTGCTCGGAACAACGTTACCTAATGGCGACACTAACTCAACCCTCTTTGCCTGACAGGTTCCAGTCACATGTCGCATTCGACAACCTTCCTTTGGGCGAGGCGACTAAGAACAACACGCTTTCGCTGACGTTGAATGTCCGTCACCGGGGGTACCAAGCGCAACGACGATCGCGCACCTTCATGGTCGGCGTCGATGAGCATGCTTACTCCGACTATGCGTTGCAGTGGCTACTCGACGAGCTAGTCGACGACGGAGATGAGGTTGTCTGTGTGCGCGTTATTGAGAAGGAGCTACGAGCCGCCGAAACGAACAAAATATACCAGGAAGAGGCGAAGAAGGTCATGGATGGCATCCTGAAGCGCAACGGCCTGAACCGAGCCATCAGTATTGTACTGGAGTACGCGAGTGGAAAACTCCATGCGACATTCCAGCGACTGGTGAGTAGAAAGATGTGACGCGGCAGTCTTGGCGCACGGCAGTGGAGTAGGCGCTAATTATTATCATGTCCCAGATCCAAATTCACCAGCCTGCAATGCTCATCGTTGGCACGAGGGGCCGGTCGCTCGGTGGCCTCCAAGGCCTGGTCAATACGCGCAATTCCTTTTCGAAGTACTGTTTGCAGTACTCGCCTGTTCCTGTTGTCGTCGTCCGCCCGACGGAGAAGCGGGAGAAGAAGAAGAATAAGAGAAAGAACGATACGGAACGGCAGACATATGTCAGGATGCTGTCAGCGACAGGCGGAAAACACGAGGCCGACAGCGAGAGAAGCAGCATGTATGAAGTGGAAGTTCACAACACGGCGGACGAAGAGGCACATCAAGTCGCCAAAGCGCTAGGATTGCCTGCGGCATTTGACCCAACTATCAAGCCAGTCGACCTCAATGCTCTTCTGCATCCGAGACACCAATCAGCGCCATCCAATCTCGCACAAACGAGTAGCGCGGGCACGGGTAGATCATCCGCCCCGCCTAGTGCAGCGGGCGACAGCGATGAGGAAGATGACGATGATGAGGACGAGTTCGAGACGTTCTCTGGCGACCAGCTTATCAACTCGTCGCAGATGGACAAGCTCCACAAGATGGAGGCCAACGAGGCGGCAGCCCTCAAGCAACGAAAGTCGAGTTTGGACTCTAGCGCCAGTGGAGTAGATGATGACGAAGACGAGGAGTCCAAAGCCTCGCGACACAGCAGCAACAGCTGATACAGCAGCCCCATGGCTTCGAATGGAGAGGCAGGTAGGGTCACGAACTAGCATGTGTGGGATTAGACGGCGTTTGGTCGATAGCGTGGGCATTTTCAGTTTGCTGGGACGACATATCCCGTAGTTGTGGTGTGTGTGCGGAGACGAAGGGAAGTGTCAAGGGAGGATTGTCTAGGTAGTCGGCGTAGTTGTTAAAACCTCCTGCTCTGCATGGAGCCCGTGGATTGATACCCATAAGAGACTGAAATGATGAAAACTGGCCGAAATTCTATTGCGTTATCCGTACAGCTTCTGGTGGCGTGACGTACATCTTTTTGTGACAGCGTCTGTTGTTCATGGGGCTGTTGAGTCTTGAGTGAGTCTTTGCCTGGTGTCCATTGGCCGCTCCGTCGCATCTTGCGGGGCTGCTCTTGACGAAGGTGGGCGAGTTCCAATGTTCCAGACTTCTGAGGTTCCAAAGTTAACCAGGAGGTACAAAGTGTGGCGCAAGGATATGTGGCTGAAGCTCAAATAAAAAAAAGTCGCCGGAGCTTCAGAGTGGAGAGCTGAGGCCAGGTTGTCGTGTGGCTGAGGCCCCCCCCCCCCCCCCAAGTCCGACACAAAGGTTACGAATCCAACGTCGCCCTTATTTTCTCATCACAGCCGTCGCACTGTAACGGTTGTCCGAAGCCAGCCAACGCATACCAAACAATGTCGAAGACAGCCATGCTAATTCCTCGCTAAGGACACCAGTCTGTTTTCTTCTCTGCCACACCTGCTTTCATCCTACTCAACAATCGAGAAGCAGACATAGGATGAATCTTGCTCTGCTCGGCTACGGATACATATCGCACATGTCCCTTTGCTCGCGCGCAAACGCAGACGACGCCCCACTACCGACGATACCACCACCATCACCACCAACAAGATGCCCTGGTTCTGGTCCACCGCCTCCTGCGACGAGTCCGCTTGCGCCGCCGTAGACCCCAATGCACCGTCGACCGTCGGCCTGCTCTTCTCGCTGCTGCCCTTCCTCCTCACCTTCGCCGCCGTCGCCGTCTTCGCGAGCCAGACCATCTTCCCCAAACTCGCCAGGGTCCACGACGCCCACGATGGGGAAGACCACTACCTCCCCTCCCACGCCCCGCCGAGCCTGCGTCAGGCCCACGCCGAACACGGACAAAAGAGCGCGCGGCGGCGCGTCGCGGCCGCTGTGTTTAGTGTTACGATTGCGCTGGCGACGGTGCTGGGCGAGTTGATACTGAGCGAGATTTCGGATTTGGTGAGCAGGCGCGCGAGGGAGGTCGGGTTGAGGGTTACGGTGCCGACGTTGCTTGTGCTGCTTGTGGGTGTTATTCCGTTTCTCGAGATCCAGAGCGTGGTCTCGGGCGCCGGGTGGAAGTTTCAGCGGAATAATAAGGGGAGGATACCGAGGTTCGCGTGGGCTGTGCAGATGCTCGTTTTCGGGGGGTGGGTGTTTGCGTTTTGGAGCTTGGGCGGGTTGGTTGGGCTTGATAAGACGGCGACGGCGGGCGGCGGGGTGCTGCGCGCTTGTCTGGAGAGGATCGGCGTTATCGGGATCTCGCTGATGGCGATGCTGAGCGGGTTCGCGGCGGTGTCGAGCCCGTGGCATACCCTCGGCGCGGTGTCGGAACGGAGAAAGAGGCCCGTTACGGAGGCGGATGTTTCGAGAAAGGAGGCCGGGCTGGATGCCACCAATGAGATGCTCCTCACGAAACGACACCGGCTTCAGGCGCTGGAGCGGAAGGCGGCCGAGGCGCAGTCGGGCGGGTCTTCGAGTTCGGGGGCCGGCGGCGGCGGGTTCATGGGCAAGATGCTCGGCGCCGTGAGGGGCATGGGCGGCGGCGACGAGGCCGAGATGCGCGCCCTGCGGCTGGAGATTACGGGCCTCGAGACGATGGAGGCGAACTTGCATTCCTCGCTGGGGGTGATGCGCTCGCGCCGGGCAGCGGACGCGCGCGCGGCGACGACGATTGGGAAAGTGCTCGCCGTCCCGCACTACGTCTTTTCGCTGTACTGCCTCTACCGCATCCTGGCGACGACGCTGGCGACGCTGCGGAGGGCGTATTACCCTTCTTCGAGCTTCAGCTCCTCGGACCCGATCAACCGGTTCCTCGGCCTGCTGGCGCGGCACTGGGACCCTTCGCTGGACCAGATTGCATGGGCGCGGCAGATTAGTTTCCTGTTGTCGGGTGTCATGCTCGCGGCGAGCGCCAACAGCGTGCTGCAGACGTTCCACCTGTTCTCCAAGTGGATGCCGGGGTTGCTGTACCAGGCGCAGGCGAACTTGGCGCTCATGATTGGGCAGATCACGGCCGTGTATGTGATTTCGGCGGCGCTGTTGTTGAGGAGCAATTTGCCGCGGGAGATGGGCAGCGCGGTGGGGGATGCGTTGGCGGGCGCGCTGGAGCCGCGGTTTGTGGATTGGTGGTTTGAGGGGTGGTTTTTGGCGAGTTGTGGTGTTACTGGGCTGGGGGTGTGGATTTCGAGGAGGATCGGGAGGGAGGAGTGGGATGAGTTTGGGGCGGAGGAGATGGGTGCCAAGAGGATGTAGGGACGACGGTCTGAAGGTCTGAGGTTGTCTGCCGCTCTAGGTATACCCAGGAATGGGAGGGATGGAGGAAGAGAAGCAGTTGGTATGACTATGAGATATGTTTTGATATTGGGGTGTCTTGACTACGATGAGGAGTTTTGGGCGTGTATTATTATACCTACGGGTTGGGATGTACTAGGACCTTGTACAATCATGATTTCTTCACCTTGATCATTTACCATACACAAGAAGATGCGCTGATGCTTTGCGGGGGGGCTTTAAACTTGTGATGATGTGGGGGTAAAGGAGAGGCTGAAAGATATGAAACAGGCGAGTAGATGGATATACACCTTTGGGTGTGTACGCTATGATACGAGGACAAGTCTCCAGAAACTTGCTCACAAATCTCGCTTGTGTGATCGTGGAAAGAGGATCAGACATCATCTCAGAAAGTAAGAAAGCAAAATATGAGAAAAAGAATGGACCGATCGAGGGTTCGAACATGGACCCCGAAATAGATGGGAGTCTTCACCATGTAACCGGGGCCTCTACAGCCCTACCCCTCGACCAAGTGGTCCGGTGTTTGTTGTTGAATCATGAGGACATGAGGTCATGAATAAAGGCTAGAGGATGATTCGATCTGATATTGGGTTAGGTATGTAAGGTGAGTGCTCAGAAGTACGCACACGAATATATTTTCAAACGACCTCGGTATATACCACAAAACCTCAGCTGTATACCTTAGCTACTCCTTTTCGCTATTCTCCTTCCATCTCAAAGACTCCCCCCATCATACCCCCATATCCCTCCTCCAAGCAGCCTTCACCTCGTCCACCATACCCTCCTTGGTCAAAACCTCAACCGCAACACCAGCCAGCCCCTTTCCAACGCGCAAACTCCTCTCAAACGCAACCTTCGTCCCCGCCGCCTCCGCAAACTCTGGGTTATGCGGGCCCTGACCTCCCTTCCCAGGCGGAATCGCGAAGCCGACGCTGAGGGAGGGCATGGCGTAGCTGATATCCCCCTGATCCGTACTCGCCATCGTCCGCCCGCGAATCTCATCCACGTCTTCGTCCGTCGGGATCGGAGCGTCGTTGTCACCGTCTCCGTCGCCGCCAGAGCCCAGTAACGCGTTGAAGTATCGCGTATACGAACGCCCCAGCACACGATTCGGCACATGGTCTTTATACGCCCCCGTAAACGTAACTTTGAACGTCGCCCCCGTGGCCTCCGCCCCCGCAGCGAAGCATTTCTGCACCTTTTTCAAAAGCTCGGAGAGCCGCGGCTGCGTATCCGACCTCACCACGAAATTCGCCGCCGCGTACGCGTGGATGATGTTTGGCCGCGCGCCGCCGTCGGAGATGTTACACTGGATCACGTCCCCCGGCCTCGTCTGCTGTCTCAGCACAGAAATCGAGGTATACGCCACAACCAGCGCGTCGAGCGCGTTGATGCCGAGCCACGGGTTCGCTGCGGCGTGGGCCTCGCGGCCGAAATATTCGAGGCGGAGGGAGGTGTAGGCCGAGGTGCGCATCAGGGCCGTGGAGGTGACGATGCCAGGGTGGGAGATGAGGTTGATGTCTGGTGCGCGGGAGGGGGAGCCGGTGCCGGGACAGGTGGAGGGGTTGTAGGCGCCGGCTTTGAGGAGGGCGATTTTGCCGCCGCCGCCTTCCTCTGCGGGGGTGCCGTAGAGGATGAGTTTGCCGGGGAGGGCGTGGCGGGCGAGGAGGGTTGAGGTTGCGAGGGCTCCTGTTAGGGAGGCTGTTGCTATTAGGTTGTGGCCGCAGGCGTGGCCTATTCCTGGGAGGCAGTCTGTTGGGAGGTGTTAGTTAGGGAGCAGGAGAAGGAGGAGGAGAGGGGGAGAGGTCTTACCCATCTCGACATTAAACGACACAACTGGTCCCTTCTTTCCGCTTTCCCAGACGGCAACCCAGGCGGTTTTCATGCCGTAGGCTGAGGGGGTGACTTTCCATCCTGGCTGGGTGCGCATAAAGGCCACTAGGGTGTCGTGGGCAATGAACTCGCGGTAGCCGAGTTCCGGGTTATCGTGGATGGTTTTGTTGACGGGCCATAGTGCGTCGGCGAGGTCTGTTACGATGGAGGAGATTTCATCGAGGAAAGGCGGTGGTGGTGGTGATGACGAGGAGGATGGGGAGGATGAGGCTGGGGCTAATGAGCAAGGTGAGGTTGAGGTGCATGTGGGGTGGGTGTCTGCGTGGGAGACGAGAACGAAGTCGTCTTCTGATGAATCCATTTTGAAAGAGTTGATGTGAGTTTCACTGTAGCTGATGAGTATGAGGTCGATCAAGCCGGTGATTGAAGTGCCCCTTGATTGGGGTGAGAGGCGTCGTAGTTGGGTTGAGCCTGCACTGTTCCTGATGGGAGTGAGGTAGGTGAGTGAGTGAGTTCCGGCGAGAGGAGGTTGCGTAGTGAGGGCCGTCTGAAGAGACGGTTCCGAACGGCGGCGTGTCTCCGACCACCGGCCGGGTTTCGATTGATGTTATCTGTACCGAGGCCGCGGATGCCATGCGATGCAAGTTGCCTATTCCAGCTAGCGTATTCGCTGTGTTATGCTTGTCTGGAAGCTGGTCGTTCATAAATCAACGCATTTCACAGTACTTCAGAACAGGTAAGGGACAAGAGGAGAACGAATACGCTCATGTATCGAAGCTATTGCGAGGTACATGAAATCTCGCTCAAATATAGGTGTCTTGGTGTTTCTAATGTACTTGGTGAACTCTGCTTGATTGCATGTCTCAGACGGTCGCGCGACGCCACGGTCGCTTGGTTCTTTGTTATGACTTTGCTTCAGAGAAGCTCATAATAAGACGAGTTTGCTTCCATTAAGTATTGGCAGTTCCGATGCCTCCATCTTAAAGCCCCGAAATTCTCAAACCTCTTTTCAACCGGAATGAGTGCGCAGTTTCCTGCTGACCGCAGAGTTCTTCAACCCACTTCCATGAAACCCAGCAACCTAACCCGGCATCTCTTCATCCCCTGAATCAAGAATCATCTCTGGCCAGTCAACGTCCGTATCATCCTAATCAATTTCGCCGACGTCTCGATCCAGTGCGTGAGCAGGAACGGGGTGATGTAGAAGATTAGGGCGACAAATATGAGGCGGCGCGCCCAAGGAGGGGGCATGAGAAGCGCTAGTATCCTCTCCGCCGGCGATGTTTCCGCGACCTGCGCCTGCTGCGAGGTCTGCGAGGTTTGCGATGCCTCATCTACTTGCGCTCCTGCGGCGGGCGAGGCGACTGGCGTTGACTTTTGCTTGGCCATTTTGGTTGTGGTTGGGGTCTGAGAGAGGTGGTTAGATAGACTCGAAGATCGACCTGCTTGAGCGATGCTAGGGTACACTCACCTTTCTTCGTGAGATTGGATGAATGGGTGATGCGCTCGCTGATCCGCAAACGTGAATGAATTTGGATGAAGACGACGATAAAGACACGCGGTCCTCTTGAGATGAGGCTGACAAGACCAACCGTCTTGCCAAGGCGCTTGGCCGTCTAACGCCTCATGGCTCACCAGTGATGGTCTTTTGGGAGCTTCCTCATTTGGTCTGTTGGGAGGGATTATGCATCGTTGTGCAAACTGGCATGGTGCGCCGGGTAAAGGCGGCGACTGCTTGGAGTCTGGAAGTGGAGGACCGGCTGTTCCCCGCAGGAGATAGCTACCCGTTGGCCGGACCCATGTTCTTATCGACCCGGTGTTATCGGCTGTCTTGGTCCCGTAGTGTGCGCCGGTTGCGCTTTGGATACTCCGTATGGAGAGGTTCAAGTTTTCCGAGGGAAGAAAGCATTACGACCACAAATCAGACACGGACGAAAGGCCGTTGGGAAAAGACGAGCATCTCGCATCTTAAGGTGTATTTCGTAGGGCATACGTTATTAAGTGAGTCTTTTCCAGCAAGGTGGCGAACCAGTGTTCCACTCGAAAGAGTTGAGTTCACATTGGGGCTCAAGCTGCAAAGGGGCGATCAAAGTCCGACGAGACCTTATCCATGTCAGCAGATACATGAACCATTCTGCAACCATTCTGCCGCTGGCATCACACTACGTGAAGGTGAGGGGCTGGCGAGTGGAAGAAATCACCCAAGCGAGATAAGACCATTGGAAAAAATAACATGGAATTGCCGATTGTCGGATCTACCCCGATGAACAGGACCCACACGCTCCAATGACTCCAGCCCGCGGCCTTCGTTCAACGTTCCATTGATAAAAGAAGTCGTGGGCTCCCAAGAACCTCAAAAAGGAGGAGAAAGCTCTTTTTTCCGGATCCTCGTGCCAATACACTATACGACCCAGGAACCTGGGACTCGGTAAACCCACAAGTTCTCTCTAGTCCCTGACAAACTCCCCCTCCTCCTTACAGTGTAAGGCACTCCGCAATGGCACCCACCGAAACCCCGGGCTCCGACCCGGAGAAGCGGGTCCTCGCGGATATCGTCCCCGCCACCACCGGCCCCCTAGATGAAGACGCCATCCCCTCAAAGCACCACATCACCGACGAAACCGGCGCCCTCGCCGCCTCAGCCCTCGACTCCGCGCCCCTCGACGCCGCCGAGTCCCGCTCCATCCTCGCCAAGCTCGACAGGCGCATCCTCCCCTTCCTCTGCATCACCTACGCCCTGCAGTTCATCGACAAGACTTCTTTGGGGTACAGCTCCGTCTACGGCATCATCAAGGACAACAAGCTCGTCGGGCAGCAGTACAGCTGGGCCAGCTCCATCTTTTACTTTGGGTATCTTGTCGCGGAGTACCCCGGCGTCGCCATCCTCCAACGGTTCCCCGTCGCCAAGTTCCTGGGCGTGAATATCGTCCTCTGGGGTATGATTCTCATGACCACTGCGGCGTGTAGTTCCTTTGCGGGGCTGGCGTCGGTTCGGTTCCTGCTGGGTGTCACGGAGGCGACCATATCGCCTGGCTTCGTGGCCGTCACGGGAATGTGGTGGACGAGACAGGAGCAGGCCGGCCGCTCGGCGCTGTGGGTTTCGTTCCTGGGCGTCGGAAGCTTTGTGGGCACGTTGCTCGCGTACGGCATCGGGCACATCACGGGCTCGCTGTCGCCGTGGAAGTACATCTTCCTGATCCTGGGCGCCATGACCGTCGTCTGGGGCGTCGTGTTTACGATTTTCGTGCCGGACGGGCCCGCGAAGGTGACGTGGCTGACGGAGAGGGAGAAGGTCGTTGCTGTGCAGCGCGTGGCGGAGAATCAGACTGGTACGGGACGGAGCAGGACGTTTGTCAAGGCGCAGGTCATTGAAGCGGCGCAAGACCCGGCGGTGATTATTTTGGGGCTAATTTCGTTTGTGAATGCGATTGCTTCGGGAGGGTTGGCGTTTGGGTCGTTGATTATTCAGGGGCTTGGATTCAGTCCCCTCAACACGACGCTTATGAACCTGCCGCTTTCTACCGTGCAGGTTGTCACGCAGCTTGGAGCCGGGTTTTTGAGCAGCAAGATTAAGAGTTCGAGACTGCACGTCGGCACCGTTGCCATGATCCCTCCGGTATGCTGTGGCCGGTCCCACTGGTTGATATTTCGCTGACTTTTGAACCAGATCATCGGAACCTGCCTCATCAACCAGCTCCACGCAGACAACAAATGGGGCCGCCTCGTCGGCGTCTGGCTACTTGGCTCCTACCCCGTCGGCTTCATGGTCATCCTCGGCCTGCTCTCGACCAATATCGCCGGCAGCACGAAGAGATCTGTTGCCTCGGGCTGGGTCTTTGTGTGCTACTGCGTCGGGCAGATTGCCGGCCCGCAGTTCTTCAAGAGCACCGAGGCACCCGCGTACCACAGCGGCATCGTGGCCATGCTGTGCGGGTTTATTCTCAACCTAGTCCTGAACCAGATTCTGCGCTTCATCTATGTGTTGGAGAATAAGAAGCGTGATCGGATGCTGGAGGGTAAGTCTGAGGAGGAGGTCAAGGAGATGCAGAGAGAGGGCGAGGTGCTTGGGTTCGAAGACGTGACGGATAAAGCTAATGTGAGTATGCCTGGTGATTGGATCGATTGCTGAGTGACTTGCTAACTAAGCGTAGCCCATGTTCCGATATGTTCTTTGAATAGGGACGAACAACTAGGCATTAGTGATTGAGGGGATCCCATGTTGAAGTGACGCACAAGGAGACTGCTCGGTGTGATTCATGAGTATTGAAGCTGAGTTTGTCGTAGTCTAATGTCAAAGTCTTCTTGTTTAAATCTTCTGAACGAATTCCATACGGAGAGACTTCTCTGGTACTACTGCGCCCCTCTACCACTTCAACCCAAACTACCAGGGTTAAGAATCTTCCAGTCCGGATGCCGGTAATCCTCTCTCGACTCGTCAAACGGCCCAATGTGAGGCTTCACCAACTCAAACAGCACTCTATATCCTTCACCCCCCAAATGCAGCCCATCCGGCACCAAAACCTCCAGCCCACCCCGCTCACCTCCGGGGCTCCCAAGTGGGAGACTACTCCGACTAAACCCGATCGTCATCTGCTCAGCCCGCCGCATGACGGCGCCGTAGAGGTCGATCGGCACGACGCCGGGCACCTCGGATGCCACGGCGAGCGCCGCGTCCGAGTACGTCTTGCTCACGGCCGCGTTGCGCGACGCCTGGCCGTGGCCCTTTTCGAGATCGCGTTCGAGCATGCGGATCTCGTCGAGGGGAGGGGGGTTCACGAGCAGGATGTTGGGGCTGTGAGCTTGGATGGTGGGGTGGGTGAGGATGGCTTTGAGGTTTTGTTTGTATTGGTCTAGGGCTATTTGCTGGCTGTTTGTGGGGATTGGGAGGCAGGCGTCGTTGGCGCCGAGGAGGATTAGCTGAAAAAAATTAATATCGCTGATGGAGATGTCTGGGAGGCTCAAGGACTGTTTTGACGCACGATGTAGTCTATCTTAGGCGTTGTTGTCGAAGGTGGTGGGAAGAGGTATGGGAGAATTTCTAGAGCGTTGGCCGTGTTGTAGCCTGAGAAGCCTCTATTGATGACATCGAGACGCCTCATACAGACTGCTCGTTGTTTATTTCAGCATTGGACTGCCCGCCAGCTTGAAAATGGATGATGAAAGGCCATCTTACGGTCTTGAAGGGCAGCCTGAAAGGAGAAGCCATCTTGAGGCGTGCAGGACAATTGGAAGAGTGAATCTCCAAAAAGGACGACTTGATTGTAAAGCTGTGTGAGTGAGGCTATGTTAGCATTGCGGGGGCTGGTCGTGAAAGATGAGCATTGTAGTGAGGACTCGCCGGCATATTGGGGTGCTCAGAGCCGGTAGACGGAATCAGCTGTTGAGAGGGAGTGAACAATCACAGATATCAGCCTTTGTGAGGCTATCGTCACTTGAAGCAGACGCTGACCTTGGATGAGGAGGTGAAGCTGATGGGATGCCAAAAGGTGCCCGATTAAGTCGCTCAAGGTTTGTGGGGTAGAAACTCATATCCGTCCATTATGATTGGCCTAGTTGCGTTTGCTTTTTTGTTTGTTTCTTCCAGTGCACAGATTTCTGTACTCATGGCAAACACCACACATGGTTTTGGATTCCTCATTGCTCTTCGCTCCAGTATTGAGGGGGATGTATCACACTGAATGTGAGATTCTGTAGGACAAGAAAATGATCACAAGCACGTTTAATCGGTTGAACAATCAGTAGTTTGAGATGGAAAAAGTATCCCCCAGTCCGGGAAAACGCCACCAGGTGACGTGCAATGCATGGCCTGCATTACTTTGAGCACCTGGGTAGCCGAGCAATTTCTCCCTGACGTTCGGAGGAGGCTCCGAAGCATGGGGCCGACATTTCGGGGCCGAAGCCGAGACCAAGCCCAGTCTTGATCCGCCCTCTCAAGCCAAGCTTTTTGTGAGCCGTACTCCGTATGGATGCCATATATCCCCGTCGCCACTGATTGCGACCATCCGCGCTTGGACTTGCCTAGTTCCCTTATTATTCAACCGACCACGCGAAAGCAGACAATGTGAGTACCACTCTTCACTCATGTCTGGAATCGCGCAAGTTCCAGGGTGAGCTTTCTTGGGCCTAATGGGTTAGGCTGGGGTAATTAGTCAGTTGGACTTGATCCATCCTTCTGCCTGCCGGACCTCTGGGAATGTGGCGTCGCCGCGAAGGTCCAAATAGGACAGTTGATTCATTTCACATTTTCTTAGACAGGAGTAAGCTAGACGGTGGACCCAGCACGTCGGAATTAAAGCCGTTCCCAAGCTTGCCAGGCTCGACCAGACCCTGAAGTAGGCCGGGGAACCGGGAGCGCAATCGGTGTCTTGGAAAAGGAGAAGAATTTCTCCAAATCCTGAATTCTGCTCCTGCTCGAGATGGGGGAAGACTCTGTTGAGACCGCATCTTATGCTGCGGTACGTGGCACCACTCGACTCATCGGCCTCGACTCTCGAATACTCCAAAGAAGCGTATGTGAGATTCAAATCCCTCTAGCCACTAACGGGGAATGGAATTCGTCTGCGGCTTTTTCTATGACTGCCATAAAAATCAACAAGAAAAAGGTACTAGAGAATGATCTTCAACCCAAAACTTCGGGCAGGCACAAGGCTTTAGGGCTGCCAATAAAACCAGTGCGCTAGCTTCCAATAGTCTGGACCTAAGCGTCCGAGCTGCAAGTCATTACATGATGATCTTTGTCTGTGCCTCTCTTTTTCTCCACACGCGCGCGGGGATCTTCATCGAGCTTGGGGCACACAGGAGTCAGGAGCCGGGACATGGAGTGTTTGTCATTAGACTGGTGTTGTCGGTAGGGCTGCCACGCGGCGTAGAAGGTGATCCGATTCCTGGAGGATATGGGAGCACCTGGACATCAACAAGTTGATTGAGAAAGCCAACCCCATTACGTACACAACGAGCAAAGGACGGGCTGCTTTATCCCAATGTTTTTGGAACCAAGTCAAGAGGAGCAAGTTCAAGAAGCCTTCGAGGCTAGCCCCGCCCGGTAGAAAGAAAGATTGAAGCGTGCCATTTGTCCGGGTCGACGCCCAGCGGCCGCCTTGTAGTCATTCTTTTGCAATGTGGGAGAGTCGAATGCGGCCGCGAAATTCTAGATTTCTAGATGTGGTCTAAGCACAGCCTAGGCTGGCAAGACTGGGCGTCACATCGAGAGCTAGCCCCCCTTATGATTGCATGATCTTCGGGTTTTCTGGAGGATTGCGTGACGCCCCATGTGTGGCGTCGACCCAAAACACATGGTTCGGACTGCCTAGTGCTGATCCCGTCGCGCCTTGTCGAAGATGCATCCGGCTGTCTGAGACACACTGTTTCTTTGACACCTTTTTCGCGGAGCCGCCCCGTAGCGTTATTACGCTGACAAGGTGAATGGTGTGCCCCTGAGAAGAGAAAAAAAAAACATTTCTCCAAGCTATGTGACAATGAAGGATAGCGCTGCGTGTTTGCTTGGCGAGGGGAGGTTTAATAGTATCAGCCATGGCCACTTCCCATGGAATAACCTTTGAACTACCAATCGTCGACTGATCTTCAAGGGCGCTCTCAAGACTTACGGCCGAGGGGAAGGTTTTGAGGCCTTTTGCCTATGTCTCTCGACGACAATATCCAAAATCGCTAGGAAACGCCCGAGACAGGAACGGAGATTCTATCACGATGAGGATCCCACCCATCGATGTGCTCATCCATTGGCCGCGGCCAAACTACATCAACCCGGAGAATCGGGGGCCGGGGCTGCTCATCATCGAGATGGTCTTTTTGGGCATCGCCATGATATGCCTCTGCCTGCGGATGTACATCAGGATTGTCAAGATTCGACAGACCTGGTGGGATGACTGGCTTATGGTTGCTGGCATGGTATTCTGCATTGGCGTCACGATTTGCGTCATTCTCGGTACGGCTCGCCCTCATATGAAGCTGTTCAAGGGAATGTCAAAGGCAATAAGGAACCTTTAGGCTAACAATCTGCGAGCAGCCACTGAATTATACGGCTGGAACCTGCATGTATGGGATGTTCCGCTGTCACTGATCAAGCAAAGCCGACAGGTACATTTTCTTTTCGGCGTGATCTTGACTTTAGAGGCGTAACTCTAACGGTTGATTTATGGTAGATCTCCATGGCTGCGCAGACCCTTTTCCTGTTCGCCTCCGGCTTGTCCAAGCTCTCGATTCTTGCCAGCTATCTGAGGCTCGCGGCACCGGGGACATGGTTCCAACGGCTTACTTGGGTGACTGGCGGTCTTGTCTTCACCCTCGTCTGGGTCTTTCTCATTGTGCTCTGGACGCAGTGCATGTAAGCAAACACTCTCACCCTGGACCCAACCAGATAGCAAAAAGACTGACAGACACTCCGACTACAGGCCGATATGGCACTACTGGACCCTCTTCGCCGACTGGGGAAACTGCATCCCCGAATGGCCGCCACTAGCAGGTCAAGGCATCACAAACGTCCTCACCGATGTCGCCGTGTACCTCCTCCCGATGCCGACCCTCTTCCGCCTCCAGATGCCCCTCAATCAGCGCATCAGCCTCATCATCCTCTTTGGCCTCGGCACCGTCGTCGTGCTCGCGGGCATCATGCGAACGTACTGGGTCATCCGCGTCGAAGTTTTGTATGTGGAGGACCCTTCTTACGACCTGACATGGGACGGCTTCAACATCTGGGTGTGGACCGCGCTCGAGGCGAATCTGGCGATTGTGTGCGGGTGCGCGCCGACGCTGAGGAGGCTGTTCACGGGTGGAGGTAAGGATCAGACGCCAAAGGTGCATAGTTCGATTCAGACGATTGGGAGCTCGGGGATGAAGAGGAAGAAGCATCGGTCGTTAGGTACGGGGGTGGGGCGGGAGGATGACATTGAGGAGCATGGATTGACGATGTTTGAGTCGAGGGGGACGGCTTCGGGGAATAAGTCGGTGGAGATTCATGAGCATACGCATTCAAGTCATTCATGAGGAGCAGAGCATGATGGCATTACCACCCTAGGCTTGACCTAGTCCAGGTTCAAGGTCTATTATTTCTTAATTGCAAAAAGTTCTCAACGAATTCATGAAGACCATAGATCGCCTATGACTAAGTACGGGGCTGCGCATGACTGAACAATCTGAGTATCAGCAACCCTGGAGAGCTTCCCTTGAACCACCAACTACACACTTCTTTGAGGATCTTCCACCTGAACAACTTCAAGAGGCTGCGCGCTGTATTGGACCGTGTATCTCCATCGATGGCGTAGTGTAAGATCTCAACGTCGTCCAAGTTCTTGAACCGCCCAGCCATCAGCGCGGCACAACTCTGGCAGACTCGTTCTTATTAGCTCGTCGAGACAGTCTTCTACGCGCGAGACCGTCAAACTCTCCAAGTTCTCGGGGTTTAATTCGTCAAGGTTATTGATAGTAATTCCCCCGCAGTAATTTCCCCACCCTGAGATCGAAGGTGTGACTGACAGCGGTCCGTAGAGCAGGATGAAGAGGTGACGGAGGTGTTCGAGACGAACATCCCTTGGAATTCGGAAGGAAAACGTTTCGTGAACGGGCAAGAAGGGGCACGATGTTGATTATGGTTGTGAATTGGCGAGCTCCGGTTCTCGATCGACCCGAGACGGGTGATTGGGTGTTTGGTTTCGGTATAAAAGCTATGTTCAGTTTCGTTGGTCTTGAACGCTGGAAGGGCGGATTTCTATGGATGGATTAGACTGACGTTGAGGCTGGTCAAAATGGGGAGGTACCTTAGTCGAGGAGGAGGTGGGCAGTGAATGTAGAAATGCGGTCTTGCGGTCCGCATTCTAAGGTAAACGATAATTGTTCTAGTTGAGAAAGACAACGAGGCGGTTTGCGGCGTTGGTAGTCCATTCTTCGTCAAGGCTATTCATCCGACCAGTTCATGTCTGTAGTTACGTCGTTGTGAACGTCTACACGCATGCATAACCTGTTCGCAATATCCAAACCTTTCAGAGTGGCAGCGATGTCCTTCTCTATATCTTTCAAGCTCTACCCAGGTAGCGGGTGATGACGAAAGAGTCGTTCAGGGACTCGAATGTCCAACAAAAGACACAGGTCTGGGAAGACTGCTGCAGGTAACATGTCGTAGTAGCACGAGCAGAGTTCGTGGCCCGCCATCGAGTGCATGGCTCTGCACGTCCGCATCAGTCAAGCAAGGGGTGCACCACACGCGAGGACTTCGGCCAGCTTTGGTCTTTGCATGACGCCGCTGCTGTAGATGGAGAAATAATACCAGCGCAAGTGTTCTGAGGACGCGTCTTGCGTCGGTGCTGCTAGGTGTTGACATATCTCTAGGAGCACTTCTGACGGCAGATTGAGGATCTCGATTTTCGGCATGGCTTTGGTGGTTCGTGGTTCACGTCGTTGTGTTAGAAGGGAAATCAGCAAGGAAGAGCTTGATGCATGTTAGTATGGAGTGAAGTGAAGTGTTCAAGTTTTGAGCAAGGAGTTTAGGTACCATCCCGATGGAGTCTCTTCTATATCTCTCGACGAAATAGGAAGCCTTGAGCTTCCATGTCTACCCATCTTCGTCCATATTGAAGGCAGAGAGATGCCTGGGCTTCTTTAACCCACCAGCCATCGCTCTGGACGACCATGACGGAGAAGGTGGAAGACGAAAGATTGCGAGTCCCTTACTGCAAATGTGACGCGGGGAGGAGAATGTGTCGCTGAAAGAGATGAGTCTAGACACGTTGAAGAAAACACTGTTTTAATGAGACACTTCTTTCGCAGACCATGGAGAGAAGTTTCCAGCGAGCGCTTTGACTACATTATTCTTGCAGGCCTCGACTTGGCCATTCCACAGCAAGCTTCTAAATCTCCTGGTCTGTCAGCCGTTTTCGGGCTATCCAGATGAGATGGATGAGCATCGTGCAGAGACCAATCATTGCATCGATAGTTCGATACCCGTTTGGTTCTAAGTTCAAGGCCAACTTAGAGTTTCTCCAACTTTAGTTCAGACGAGTGGCGTGTGCATAAGTCAAAAGCCGTCAACGCAGAAGAGCCAAAAGCGTAAGGTCAAAAAGTCAAACAAAGGTGCCCGAAGCTGATAAAAATGATCAAAACCACCAAAAGAAATGCCCGAAGAATGACTTGGTCAATCGCGGTGAGGATTTGAGCCTCACGCGGGGGTCGAACCCGCAACCTTGAGATTAAGAGTCTCACGCTCTACCGATTGAGCTAGCAAGGCGGGTCTTGGATTTTTGATTGTTGAGGACCGTCTCGAAATTGTGGGCTATGTTTGAAAAGGCTGTAGAGGGTAGTGGGCAGCGAATATCGCGGTTACGACTCGCGACGTCTAGGCTCCAACGTCTGGTGACAAAAGTCGAGATATCCCGCCGGCTATCCAGAGACAGCAAGGGGCTTGTTTCTATATGTACTTTTGGGTTTTCCCAATACCCATGCCAAGCCATTTTTGGCGTTAGACCGGTCGGTAAATGATATCTGGAATTGTCTCAAACATAGTGACGCTTGTGGCTTCGGCATGTTGACAAATTGCATTCCTTCCAACTCCCTCTTTGATGACTTGTACACTTGCAGCACAATCCATCAGTGTGCTTACGCAGTTACGAGCTGACGGATTCTTGCGAAAGGACGCAGGATTCGACCGTGGGAAATGGTTTCTCCTTTGTTTTGATTCTTTGGAAATTAATCGGGATGCAAAGGTGGCCTTTGCTCGAGTTTCTCTCTCACGTAATTCGCCTGCCTGGGCAGACTAAACCGGCTGCTGGGATCTTATTCATCAAAGTGCGAAGTTGCCTCGGCTCACCAGCCATTTCATTTACCAATTTCCGACACCGACACCACTCGGGTCAACCGAGAAACACAGACCAATGGTCCCCGGTGTGTCAAGTATTTTGAGAAGATGGGATTCGCGAGGATTGGACTATTTTGGGGGGTGTGTGAGTCGGCGATTGAAGCTCAGATCGGCGGGTTTAGCTTAGGTCTTTTTTCATGTGGTTTCTTACCGAGCACTCCTATTTTGGAGGGGAGAGGCGCGCAGCTTGCGAGATACGCTATATCTATGGGCTACAGGCACAAAAACCGACCCTTGTCTGTTGTTTTCACAGCTGGTGCGAATGTCTATGGCTGAGCTTATTGGGTCAATTCTTTTGATTGGAGTGAAACATTCCCCAATGCTGATCCCATTCTATCAAGTTCCAAAGGCCGTTTTTTTCCTACTGTGTACCGAGTATGGCGGATCATCTGTAACTAGTCACGGTGTCACCCGAGACTAGACAAGACATGCCAGGTTTACGGCAGTTTCTCTGTCAGAGAAGAAACGATATTTCGACAAATGTTTCAAAAGGGAGGCGCTTGGGAAGTCATCTGCCGATGATCCGTCGCATTTGACGGCCCCTCCTACCTAGTCTCCCCTCTTCCCTGACAAGCCTGAAGCCCCCTCCCATCATCCATGAGTTTAGGCATGTTTGGTGTTCGGAAACGTGGTGTCTTCGCGAAATAGCTCGCCGGCACAGGCAACGCCGCCCAACGCCGCAACGCACCGGTGGACGGGTGGACGGGGGGGCCAGGGTTGGTTGCGCAGAATGCGAGCATTGTTTCTGCATTCATCTCCTTTTTCCATTGTCTCGGTTTAGAAACGTCTCATTGGTCAGCTGTCAGACGTAGCTGAAGCCCGACACCATGAAGCATGAGCCATTGACAGGGCCTAGAATCCAGACGAATCCAGAGACGCTAGTTGCTCATGTCATTATCCGAGCCCTAACAATTTAGCTCGTGACAATCAAATCGTCTGATTTGTTAGGCGGACGGCAACGGGCGGAGGTATTCGGTTCCCCCCAAAGTGTCGATGTCAAGATTCGAGTATCTGTACTTGACTCTCTCTATAACTTAGATGAGTAGAAAGAGTGAGATGATGATGAAGAAGAGTTATCCGTAGAAATACGGCACAGTAAGGGGCACAAGAGATAATTATGAACAAAAGTCCTTTTTGCATAATCGTCATCATCCCACCCCCGTCCAACAGACACAACTTGAACATGGCACAGCCGCGCTCGCATTCCCTTCTTGGGCCATCAATCTCATCAACACCCGACGGTACACTACACGCCCCCCTCCCTCCCCCCGGTCTTCTCGACGCCAAGTCCAAGTGACCAAAAAAATTAGCGCCGTGTTGGATCGGCCATAGGAAGCACAGGCGTACCAGGTCCTCCTCAGGTGACAACTGCAGCTGTGCAGGGGAGGGGAGAAGCCCGAAGAGTTCAATTTGGTAAAGAAACGCATCTTGTTGGTGGTGCGGCGGTGGTGGCCGCGGCGGCCCCCAAATTTGCACCCAAATTTGACCCAAATTGAGGACAAGTCACAAGCAGAGAAGAGCCAAAAAGAATACTTTGTAGGTAGTCGACTGGACGCAGGGAGAGACAGGGGAACAAGAGTGACACCGCAACCCGCGCCGCCCACCCACGCCGCGCACTGCGCCTGCGCCTGTGCCTGTGCCTTGCGCGTAGGAAGCAGAACGGTGAAGCAGAACCAGAACCAGAATTACCTAGGTAGGTAAGAAACCAGACCATGCCAGACCAGGCAGTGCCGCAGGCAGGAATTTGCTGCTCAGTCACCTTTTAGTCGAGGGGGAGAGGGGCCGGAGGGCGGAGGGGAAGGGGGCGGGCAGACAAAAAGAGAAGAAGAAGAACGAGGAGGAGAACAAGAAAGAGGCAGAGGAGAGGAAAAACTAAGCAGGTAGCCTATAGACAGAGAGAGGCAGACAAGACAGACACGAACCAATCTCACCCATCCTTCAGCCTCGGCCAGTTGCGTCCTTGCGACCTGCATCTTGCGTCTAGTCTGCCTGGCCTCATCGGCGCGGCTGATTTTCTGCCCCTCCGAAACTTGAAACGCAACAACTTGCTGCTCTCTTGGTTTTTTTCTCTGTCCCTTATCCTTTTTTCCTTCTAGATCTTCAGAAGAGAGTAGCCTTGCCTCCCGTCACCGTCGTTCTCCTCCTCCTCTTTTTTTCCCGCCAGGCCCCCAGCCGCAGCCGCAGCCTCCGGGTCTTCGGAAACTTCCTGTACCACACGCACACACACACACACACCCAAATCCCGCACGCATTTGCCGCGCGCTGTCGAACGTGCTTTGTGCGGGTACTCGGACCTGGGTCCGGGTTTTTTTTTTTTACCTTCTCAACCTTCCCGCCTGTCAGCTGGAGCAAGCACACGCGGGACGGTAGAGTCCAGACCAGAGCAGAGCAAAGCGGAACAGGCATAATGACACGGAAGGGCCAGCCAAAGGTTCGCACAGGCTGTTTAACTTGCAAGTGAGTTTCTTTTCTCGTACTATATTTCCTCTTTTTTCACTTTGACTTTTTCTTTCTTGATCGGCGATCTGAAGGGTGGCTGCTGCGCGGCGCTGCCTTGGCTTCAGCCCGAAATCCCAGCCTCGGGCGGAACGTGTTATATCCCTCAAAAAGTCGGATGACTTCCGGCCGGTCTCCGGACTGTCTCCGGGGCTGGAGTTTTCAACCGGGGTCGGCTGCCGAGACGAGACTGGACGAGCGCCCCCGTCTCCGGCTGCGTATGTACGGTGGTATACATGTATATGGTGTGTGTAAGGTGTGCCGTACCGTGTGCGCGCGTTGTAGAATGTGTTGTATGTGAGAGTGTGTGATGTGCGTGTGTGACCAAGCGGCCACCGGGCCTCACCCTCCGTCTCCGTCTCCGTTCCCACATTCACAATCCCGTCCTCAAGAAGAAAAAGGAACACCTCCCTCCCTCCGTCATTCAGTCATTTTCGCCATTCTTACTTCTCTCTCTTCTCCCATTCAAATAGGTCACGCAAGGTAAAGTGCGATGAAGCAAAACCGGCGTGCGCGCGCTGCACCAGCACCGGCCGCAAATGCGAGGGCTACGCCGTCGTCGTCCCCAGCAACCGGGCCATCGCCCGCGCCCGCTCGCGCACCACGAGGCTGAGAGACGCGCTCGCGCAGGCCAGGGCGGGCTGGGAATTCGAATCGGACCAGGCCACCGTGGAGTACTTTGCCCGGGACGTCGCCCCCAACCTGCCGCAGAACTTTGAAAACAAGTTCTGGTCCGACCTCGTGCCGCGCCTGAGTAAGTCGGAGCCCGCCGTGAGGCATGCCATGGCTGCCATTGGCAGTCTTTTCCCGCAGCGAGGACCCCCGAGTAACTCGATCCAAGGAGCGACGATAAAGTCGGCGACGACGACAGCGGCGACGGCAACGACTGCCGATGGAGGGAGAGGGAATCCGCAGGCCGACGAGCATTATGGCAAGGCGTTGCGGTTGATGGCCAACAAGGTCGCGCCGGAGAGGGGGTTTGAGGATGTCCAGACGACGTTAGGAACAACTACCACCACTAGGACGACTTCGACGACGACGACGACGATACGAAACGACAGTAGCAGGTCCTTCGGATCACCCAGCAACCGTTCATCCCCGAGCCTGTCCTCCGCCGGACCGTCATCAGCAATCCAATCCCCGGCAGCTATGACGCCAGGCATCTCGAGCATACCAGAGCTCGCAGAACCAGACCGGCAAGACACCCTCACGCCGACGAACCCCTTCACATCACCCCAAAGCCAAGCCGGCGGCGACGACCCCGACGACGACATGACGCAACCAAACGATGTGGACGTCGTCCTCTCCTGCTGCATCCTCTTCATCGCCACGGAATTCCTCCGCAAGAGCTTCGACGCCGCCATGCAGCACCTCGCCAGCGGCATCAACATCCTCAACAACGTAGACTACGACGAGCTGGAACAAGACACCCTCGACGAAATCGTCCCGAAATTCCACCGCCTCAGCATCATCCAGCTCTGCTACTACGACAAACCGGGCTTCCCCTCACTCAACCTCCAACACGGCGGCGGCACCGGCGGCGGCGGCGTAGGAAGCCTCGGCGGGCTGGGATCCAGGTACAACCTTGGCCCCTTTGACAAGAGCAGTAGCATCTACCTCCCCAAACGCGCCGTCGACCCGATCCTCCTCGACGCCATCCGCTACATCCGCTCCGCCGACCCCGGATCGCAGACCGACTCCCGCCTCGCCTCAAAGGGCCCCGTCATGTCCGAGGAGCAAAAACACATCTGCGTCTCGCTCGACCGCTGGCACGCCGCCTTCCTCGCCTTTGTCGAGAACCCCCGCAAAGACGCCGACGGCGACCGTCCCCTGCCGAAGCATCAGGGTCTCATCTGCGCCGAGACGGAGATGAAGTACCAGGCGGCCAAGATCTGCATCAGCGTCTGCCGGTCCCACGACGAGTCTGTGTACGACTGCTTCAAGGAGAATTTCGCGCGCATCGTCGTTCTCGCGCGGTTGATCCTTGACAGCTGCCCGGACGTGCCACCCGAGACGCCGGACGATTTCCAATTCGATTTTAAACCGAGTTTCCTCTCCCTTGTCGAGTTTGTAATTGTTAAATGCCGCTGGCTCGATATACGGTACCAGGCGTGGCTCATTGCGTGGGAACTCGCCATGGGAAGGCGGGAGCCCGTGACGCTGGGCGAGGGACATGAGCTGCACTACATCGGGAAGCGGATGATTGAGCGGGAACACAACGTCAGCATCGAGGAGGTGACGAGGCAGAACGCCAGCCTGTTTTCGTTGCCGGCCGAGGAGATGCGTGTCAAGGACTACCTTAGCGATGCCCGGTTCGCGGATTTGGTCCAGACGGACGGCAAAAAGGATACATCATCGTCGGCAGCCGCGGTACAGGTCCCGTACACCCAACGTCTGCTGCTGCGCTGCGGCAGCTGTGAATTGGATCAGCTTGCCGGCTGGATGGAGGGCTACGAGTTTTCAGGGAGGGAGCAGTGAAAGAGGGACGAGTCATGGGTTTGAAAAGAGTTCATGTTCGTGTTTCCCGCCGGTCCGAGAGGGCAAAGCGCAATGGCATCCCTCCCTTTCCCACCTTATTCTTCTTCTCTTCTTTTTTGCATATTATTACCATGAGCGTGGACTGCCCTGCTTCGATCATAGCGACGAGGATTAAGATTTTAGAAGACCCTACTTGGCCCAAGACTATAGGCATTTGTATCGTATCTGCTCGCTGGCGCGGAAACATGCTCGAGAAAAAACGACCGTTCTGGGTCAAAGTGTTAAATTGGCGCCATCACTGTTGGCATCAACAGATATTGACCTTACCTTACTCTACTTTATTCAACAAAATCACAAGCCACAAACCGGTCATTTTCAAACTCATCATCTCGTAATTCTTTGTTTCCAGCCATGACCAGTTTCTTTGTCCGCGCGCTTCAAGGTCAAAGAGGGCAGAGAACCGATGCGTTTGTTCACGTCAATAAGAACAAATAGCAGTATGTCAATCAACAAGGTTGACGGTACAGGTTCCATGACTCGAGTTGATCTACATTGCCACACTCTATACAATGAGCACATCCACTTCAAAACGAAGATCACTTGCCCAGTGGGGAGAAACAAGTGGAAACAGGGACTTATTGTCGGCCTCGGTCGCGCCTCCGCGACTCGATGCGCTGGAGAGAAGTGTGCTCTGGGCTCTCAACCGACAAGTCTATCCTGAGATTCTCTCTCAATAGAAGTCTTGGACCATTACATCTCGTACAGCGTCTGTAAACGCACCATTTGTAATAGACTTCCCAGTCCCGCTCTCCCTCCCGCCTCCCCCCTCGTCTCGAGCGACATCGTAGTATCCTTGCGAAGCATAGCCCATCACTCCAGATCCAGCCGTCCGACTCGACATGATTGGCTCGACCCCGGGTTCTTTACCGCCTTCCCATCGAATCGGGTAATTGATGTAAAGACACAATGACTCGGCGAGTACTTGGAATCCCAGGTAATAGAGGGAGGGGATAAATCCGGGGAGCCGGAGTTGCCACTTCTCCAACTCCGGGGGGCGCGGGAAGCTGTGGGTTCCTGGCCTCTGCTGGCCTGCGGCGTTGCTTGCTTCTCGAACTTTTCCAAAGTCTTGGCATCCCTACGTGACATGACGTTGATGAGATGCTCGTTTACCGTGCAACACTTCAACCTACTTTTGAGGGTTTGCTCGTGAGCAGCAACTGGGAGGCAAGTTGACTAAGAGATACGGCTTCTTGGCGACTCCTAACCCGCACTCACTCCAGGCTCCTGGCGATTCGGCCGCGATTGCCTAAGACTCTGTACTCGAGATTGCTTTTTTTTTTAAGCCATGTTGAATCAAGTTCATTTTGACACGGCTGCTTCTCAGTTGCTGATTATGACTTCATGGTGTAGATTCAAAGAGACTGCTCATCATCAGCCATCACCACCTTGGAACAAAGGACAGTGTTTTTTTGGTCAAGTTCAGCAGAAATCGGGGAATCGCGAAGACGGATTGTAACTCATCACGAACCGAACCGAGAGTTCATGCGATCAACGGGTATGCGGCAGGGAGATGCTGCCCCAAAGGGGGAATACAACGAGTCAGTTAATTCATATTCAACTGTATTGAGGGGTGAATTGAGAGTGGGTGAAGCTCGGATGAGTCCCGTCTCATTCATACGTGAGTTGAGATAAGCTTTTCGAGTCTGAACTTTATTACTCTTTCTTACGACACAAAGTTGCGTAAACCAGGGGTGCTCCTCTCCTATACCACCCAGATCATCTTTTATCCCATCCTTTTCGCTCGTTGAGCAGTGGTCATATCACCCGGTCCCATGGCTTCTCAGGCCACTTTCTTGGCCACGGATCGTGGATGATGTTTCCCACACCAGGTGGAATTTCTAGGCGAGCGCCTGTGACAGAACTCTTCTTTCTCTCTGTGAAGGCCTAATCTCACGTACTTCTCAGAGATGGTGCAGTATTCGTGGTCTGGAGGAAACCAGTCTCGGATATGTCTCTGTAGTTCACAGCGCTCGAGCCCACACTTTGCGCAGCAGGAGGGTGGTCGCGGCTGCGGATGGGATATCGGTTGCTCGTTTGCCAGCGTGGCATCGTCCGTAGGGTCAGTCACAGTCATCGCCGTTGTTGCGTCGATGGACCTGAAGGCCGACAAAGCGGATGATGATCTCCGTGCCCATTCTCGGTGGTCCGGCCTCGGACGTCTCGTGGCGAGCTGGACAGTGCCATGTCGTCGTCGATGAAGGGTATAGAAGTAGCGGCTTGCCAACCCGAGACACGTACTATCGATGGGGTCGAGAAAGTCGATGATGCTGTGGTGGAGTTCAGGTGGTAAGTCAGTGATTGTGAGCGTTTGCTGAGCTTCTTCTACACGTCGGGTGAATTGCTTTCTGAAATTCAGTTCTGCTGGCGAACGGAGTGGACTTGTTACTTGTTGGTGTTGCAAGCAAACGCGAGATTTGCGAGTCGTGAGAGAAAGATGCCTGTTTTGTGTTGGACGAGCAGAGCGAGTGAGGCGTTGGAGCATCGGATATGAGCGTGATAATGAGATGAGTGGACGAACTTTGAGGAGTTCCATCTTGTCGTTCATGTCCATCGTGAGGTCTCGAGCTTCCTTGAGCTTCCGTTTTCTTTTCTTTTCAAAGATGTGTTTGCTTCGTGTACTGAGGTCTACTAAATGAAACGTCTCGCAATAACCAAGCATGTGAGTTCGGGTAAGTGTGTTATAGAGGAATTCCGTCGCTGCTTAGCCCAGAGATTGCAAGCAGGCTGTCACCTCTCACCACCTCATATGCATCCGACTGGACCATTCGGAGATGGCTAAACCCCGCATCATGAGCCTCCTTACCCGCGCAACAGGGCGAGCGCTACAAACGAGGCAACATCAGCACGACCCAATGACAGTCGGAATCACGATGTGTAACATATCATCACATGTCGTGATTCTTGAGCCACTGAGCCCCCTTGTGCCGAGAAGAGGAGATCGCCTGGGGAATGAAACATGAGAAAGGCTGAGGTCCTGCCTCGTGACCACCATCGTGAGAAAGCCTCGTTTGTGATACGTGGAATGCGGCTGTATCCCCGAATGGGGTAATCTGTCATACATGAGCCTATTTCCCCCAGAATCGTAATGGGTGCGCCACCTCGGATGCATGGAAGACATGACGAACCTTGTCTCACCACACCATACAAGTTCACGATCGGTCTGAACCGGCACAGCCTCAGAGCCACACGCCACACAGCCTTGGCAATGATCACCAAGTTGTCCTCAACACCACTGACCGCTCCGTGGCTGGAGACAAGTCTAATTTCCACGCGGAATAGCTAGCCGTCCGCCTCATATAAGTAATCAAATTGCCAAAAAACCAAAAAGCAAAAGAGTTCACCCCCCCGGTGGCGAATGGGGGCTACATCTCTGGTGCTCAAGCTGGGACTCGAACCTAGATCCTAGCGTAGGCTAAGCCAGTTGAACAGGCTCGCCCGTAACCATCCCGCCAAACGGCAGTTTGACCTGACCTCACAGGCCTGTGAGGCGCCTGCTGCCGTTGGTGACAGGAATGGACCTGACGGGGTATATGAAGGCCTGGCATCAGTCTCGAGGCAGGTGTGAAAGATGCGGGACCAGGACGCGCCTTCTCCTTCTAGGTTCTCGGCGTTGGCATCTCCATGAATCATCGGGATGTACCTTAGTTCCATGCCTACCTCATTCCACAGTCACGACGGCTCGGTTCACGCGAGGTCGATGTAGCATAGCAGCAGGACTTGAGTCCTCGAACACTAGGGTAGATGGAACTTTTCACACAAAGCAAGCGACTTGAAAATTTCTTCTCTAGCCAGCCATTTCATATCCGCAAGGGGTATCACCGCGTATGTATCACGCCAAAACCCAAAGACTGTTTCCTCGCTGAGGAGACAGACACCACCTGGCCCAAAAACAACATCCCGTCGTAGCCCAAACGCCTTCCACTCCAAAAGCTGACCAGAGAAACAAATCCGAGCAATTATTCCAAAGCTATCCCTCCCCGAAGTAGAACATTTCATTCTTCCGCTTACGAAAGTGATACCACATTCGGACCCCATCCAGCTTGATCTGGTGGCCCGGCTGAAACGAGACCTCTGCCCACGCGCGCCTGTTGGACGTCATGTAGCCAGGATACTCGACCATGGCCTCTTCGGGTTCGTAGCAGTAGTACGTGATCTCCAAGGGCTCTGAGAAACGAACGGTGGGCTTGGTAATGGCGTAGTTGCTCACGGGGACGTCCGCGTCTTTGCTGTTGCTCCTGGCAAGCCCTGCCTCGACGATCTCTGCATGAACTCGGTCTCTGTATGCTGTCATCTGTCCCCTGTGGTGATATTTGCGAAAAAACTTTTTCACAAAGCCGATTTCTTCGTGCCAGGAGCCTTTATCTGTGAAAGGGAAAGCGCAATTAGTCAACAGCCTTTTGATTCATGCAGCGAAACAAGTGGAGGATGGACAAAGTGAATGAGGCGTGCAGAAGAGCAAAAGCAGGGAAAGACGACTCAGGAATAGGAAGCAACAAACAGAAGTAGCCAGGGGAATCACTGCCAAGGTACTTGTGATTCGGGTCGGTTGACTTGTTCTTGAGGCAAGACCGCTTCGGCTTAGGTGCGGAAGACGACGATGATACGCTGCCGCCGCCGCCGCTGCCCCATTTGAACTCGACCAGCTCCATCGTGGGATCCGTTGCGAGCTCCAATGGGGGCGCTGTCGTTACTTCGATGATGACGGGATTCATGTTCATCTTCCAGTTACCTTCCTTTCACCTCTGTGGAGGAGCAGAAGCTGCAGGAAGGGTTCAGTGATCCCAAAAAGCAAAAAGCAAAAATGTCGGCAGGCCCAATAGCTGTACGATGCTGGTAGAGAAAAAATGATCAACTCGCTGTTTGCCGTGTTTGGCGATCAAGGTAGCAAAGCTTGCGGAAAAGGTGTTGTATTGGGTGGGAAAGTGAATGGTAAGGTGCAGCGGGAGAAGTTGCGACGGCAAGTTGGAATTTTTGGGAGAGGGATGGAGAATGTGAAAGAAGGTGGGCCCAAAAGGTGAGGCTGAAGAGTCGTCGGGTGGTGAATTATTTTGGGAAGGTGAAGTTGAGAAATTTCCTGTCTCTGTCTTCCCTCTTTGTTGGCAATTGCATGGTCGACGGAAGTTGCCCTCCTCTCTCTCACCTGGTGTAAGACAAAGGCAGGTGCGATGGGGACTTGGGATAAACTCTGTATTTGGTGTGATTGTGAATCCTCAATGCACTTGATTATTGCTTTGAGCAGCCTTGGTATATATCTTCTCGATGCTAAGGTTGACGTTCTGACCATCCTGAGTCCTGGCATGTTTTTTCTCATCACGATGTTTGGGAGTCATTGTATCCAAAATATTTCCCTGGAGATACAAATTTCTCTTTCAATTCGTCTCTGTGGTAGTAAATTGGAAGGAGGAAGGGTTGTATTGGATACTAAGGAAGACAGATTATGTGGCCACCTTATTCTTCTGTCTTGGATAATGGCGTTGCATGTGAGCCTCCGAAACCCTCCACCGCCTCTCACTGCAAGCCCAATGCCTCATAATCGACGGTTGCAAGTACACCCTCCACTGTCCAGTCGTGTGGGTCAAGTTCATCGGGCTTGGCCTGCTCGTCTTCCTTGTCCTGTTCGTGTTCCTCGACTTGCTCGTTTACCTCGGGCCGTCCATCAGCCTCGACTTGCTCATCAGCCTTGGCTCGTTCATCCCCAGTGCAAGGTCTATCCAGGACAGGCATCTGAACAATCAAGTCAACAAGATACTTTGACTCCTCCTCCCTCTCCCTCTTCTCCTTCTCCTCTTTACTCTCGATGGTAGGTAGTAAGAGAGTCTTCCACATCTTCCTGTCATCCTCAGGGGTGAACACCCGATGCTGGAAGTAATCGCCGTGGTGATTTTCCTTGGCAATCTTCCGCTGTCTATGACACTGCAGATACTCGTGTCGCTGAGCGAGATCCATAAGTTTCTCGTAATTGGGGTGTCTCTCTACCACGGGTTGCCGCTTCCATATGTTCCTATCTGAGAGGAAATCCTTGATGGCCATCCAGAGGTTAGATGCCATGATGTAGATCCCGAGTATCTTGAGGAACAGGGGCGAAGGCTCTCGATCTGGAGGAGCGTCCGCGTTTGTGGCGGAATTCGCAGGAGTATCAGCAGAGGTACCGAGAGCGAGAGGGCTACTACTCGTCGACATAGTGGACACTCTTCTTTGTAGAGAGTGTTTTGATCGTTATGAGCGAGTTGAGCAGTATCTCGATGGTGATGACGAGGCTGCAGAGGAAGGCGATATCCCAGACGACGGACATTAGCGGCGGATGAGGATGAACAAGTATTCGATGGCAGGTGGTCTTCGCTGTTGCGGAAGTTTTCTTTATTCTGTAATGAATATTCGAACAGCTAGAGTCGATGATGAATGGACGTCGTTTTCTGGAGAATGAAATGTTAGTTGTCATTCACAATACATTCTCTCCCTCCCCAGTCTCTTCAACCCGAGAAAGCGAGGAACAGGTGATCACATACAATTCTTTTTGCCGATCGATTTACGCTGCTCTACTCTAGGAGACAGTTGCGGCATCCGGCATTTTATACCCGTCTAGCCCTCTATTCGGAAATAGGTCGATGCTAGACCATCAAGGCATGGTAGCTGACTTGTACGAACCTTGGCCTCTCAGAACCTTGCTGCCATCTCCGATCAAACACCAAAAACAAAAGTCACGATGGATGCCAAGGTTGAACATGAAAGGGTATTATGATTTTCTGTAAAACTCTAAAAACTTCATCATTAGACATCAAGAACCGTTTACATGCCTGAGTACGCGTTGAGCGCCAACTGGCCACCCAAGTGCGCGTACAATACATTGCTACCCGCAGCAATCTCCTCATTCTTGATGAGCTGCATCATACCCGCCAAACTCTTACCCTCGTACACAGGGTCCGTGATGAAACCCTCCGTGCTGGCGCCAAACTTGATGGCGTCAATGGTGACCTGGTCGGGAATACCGTAGACACCGCCGTGGAACCGGTCATCCAGAATGATATCCGCCTCGGTGATATCGCCCTCCTCGAGACCAATCTTGGCCCCCGTGTTCTTGGCGATACGCAGCACCTGGTCAAACGTCTGCTTCACTGTCGCAGAGGCATCAATACCGATAACCTTGCGCTTCTTGCCGCCCAACTTCTCCGCAAGCTTGAATCCCGCAACCATACCCGCCATGGTCGAGCCCGTCACCGCACACACGATAACCGTATCGAAGAACACGCCCAACTCCTTCTCCTGCGCCTGCACCTCGAAAGCCCAGCGCGCGAAGCCCAGGCCGCCGAGGGGGTGGTCTGATGCGCCGGCGGGGATGTAGTACGGCTTGCGTCCGGCGGCGAGGAGTTCTTCTTTCAGGTTGGCGAGGGTGTTCTTGTGCTCGATGCCAAAGGTGGAGGGGTCGAGGCGGACGTCGGCGCCCATGAGGCGCGAGAGCTGGAGGTTGCCGACCTTGTCGTAGACGGGGTCGGTCCAGTCTACCCACTTCTCCTGAACGAGGGCGGCCTTGAGACCGAGCTTTGCGGCGACGGCGGTGACTTGGCGGGTGTGGTTTGATTGTACGCCGCCGATGGAGACGAGGGTGTCGCAGCCTTGGGCGAGGGCGTCTGAGGCGAGGTATCTGGGGTGTGTTAGTTTGGTCCTCTGATATGATTCATCATGCCTTCATCAGGGTGCCATGGTGAACTGGAGGCGGGAGAGGAGGACTCACTCAAGCTTGCGGGTCTTGTTACCGCCGTAGGCCAGACCAGAGTTGCAGTCCTCGCGCTTGGCGTAGACCTTGACCTTTCCGCCGAGGGCGGCGGAGATGCGGGGGAGGGGCTCAATAGGCGAGGGGCCAAAGAGGAAGTTCTCGCGAGGAATGCTCGCAAAGGGCTCGGGGAGGACTGCCGCCATCTTGGGTTCTTTGATGAGGTGTTGAGTGATGTAAATAAGTCTACTTGGAAAGGATGGGGTATCAAGTGGCGAAAAGAAGCAATACTGAAAGAGGAATTCGATACAAGAGAGACATTGTGAAGGAACGCGAGGACAGTGCTCGTCTTTAATAACAGAGTCGTTGTATGTGTAGTGTGTCGAGGAGCGACGTCGGCTGGGATGAGGCCAAGAGGTGGGCTTGACTCGGGTGGGCGCAACGCGGGCGGGTGGATAAGGGGGACGGTGCAGTGGTCCACCTGCTATCTGCAACGGGATCGCGGGGCAATTTGGCGATAAGAGATGATGATTACGCTTGATTTGGGTGTACCTACTTGGGTCGATTGAGACAAATGTTATCCAATCATTCTTGTTTGAGGCAAATGAATGAGTGTAAGCTTTGATGACTTGCTCAGTTGAAGCCGGGCTCACTCTCACGATGAGTTTCTCACATCGCGGGAAGCTATGCATGAGCAGTGAGAAAGGCGTGAGACGGAAGCTGCCCCTCCATCCGTGGCGATTAGGGGACCTCTCTCCCCTGCAATGAAGACGATTGCCCCGCGGCGGGGTCATTCTTAGGTCGCAGTGAGTGACAGGACATGAAAGAACCCCGCCATCAGTGAGCGGAAAACTGCCGGGAAACTCGGGCAACGCACATTCCGCGGAAAACTTCGCCAAACTTCGCCGGACGCACCGCAGTCGCTCATCTCTCATTTCTTCACCTACAATCTCTCTTACAGCATAGCAATCACACCATTTCCCGCTGGATAGGTTGGGCGTTCCGGGAAACTGCTCATCTCAGTCTCTCACATGCGGCATATTCAATCTCACTAGTCATAGTGAGTGTGTATGCGCGGTCACAACTCCAATCACTGCAGCGGGAGACAACTCACTTTATGATGGTGATTTCATTTTGTTTCTAATATTTTACTTTTTTTCATTCATGTTGGCAGAGTCCTGTCTCCCGAGAATCTCTATCCAGGCTTTCCGCGAATCTCTCATGAAGCAGTCCATGACCGTCTGTCTCGTCACAGATGCTACACCAAATATTTTCTCTCATCCTCACAAGCGCTCTAAATACAATTTTCACAAAAAATGCTAACCAACCTCACCAGACAAGCTCTACTCCGCATCCAACGGCGCGCGCGGAGGCACATTGTTCACCTGGATACCACCCCTCTTCAACTCCTTACTATCAGGGAACGGCAGCACCCACCCGCCCTCGCTCTCGGGCGTCGAGAGCCACAACCGCAACAAGTGCCGGCGCGGCGCCGGGTGGGGGTGGTCCGTATACGCCGTCCGCGCGTGGAGCAGGTGCGCGTTGCTCAGGAACTGGATATCGCCCACCTCGAGGATCATGTGCAGCGCCAGCTTCTGGCACGTATCCTCGAGCGTCTTGAGCGCGTGCAGCTGCTCCTCGCTCAGCGGCGGGATCACGCCCTTGTCGGAGAAGCGCGTCAGCGAGCGCACGTAGTAGGGGTCCCATTTGCAGTATACGCGGCGCTGCCCTCCGTTCTCGATGTAGAAGACGGGCTGGCGCGTCCACTCCTCCTGACCCTCGGAGACTTCGCCCTTGCGGTCAAAATACCAGATCGGCTTGGTCAGGGTCTCCGCGACGTCCGGGTGGGACCGCTGGAGCTCGTTCCAGACGGCGTGGATGCTGACGAGGTCGCTCTCGCCGCCCTCGGCGGAGCGCTGGACGCAGAGGAGGCCGACCAGGTCGCCGTCGTCGGCGTGGAAGAACTGGCGAGCGGTAGTGCGGTAGATGCGGACCTTATCGATCTGGGTCGGGTCGTCGCCGACGTCCTTGACGTGGCCCAGGACGTGGCCGCGGCCGTTTTGGGAGACAAAGTAGCCGAGGTAGGTGCCGAGGCCCATGTAGCCGACGGCGGTCTTGTGCGGGCCCCATTCGTTGGCGGGGAAGCCCTTGAAGAGGACGAAGCCTTTGCCGTCGATGAGGTCTTTGCGGAGGTCGGTGAGGCGCTTGCCTAGTGTTGGGAGGGGGAAGTTGGACTGTTGGTGGTAGTGTTAGTGCACTGTCATCTGGGTACGGGCTGAAGTCGTTCGAGTGAATCTCTTCATCTCTCCTTCGAGGAATAAAGTCAGACGTACCTTGGAGATACCCGTCAGAGGGGTGTTGCTGGCGATAAAGGCGTCAGAGGTGCGGCCGAGCTCCTCAACCTCCTCTGGGGTGAAGCGGTGCGTCCACTTCTCAGGCTGCTGCTCAAACTCCTCCTTGTGCCAGACCGTGGGGCCTGAGATTTCCTTGGGGAACTCGGCGTAGGGCTTGAGAGCGTCGTAGAGGGGGTTGTGCTGTCCTGAAGTGCGGATGCCGTCGGGGAAGATGTTTCTGGGAGCATCGTCGTTCTTGCCCTTCCAGGGGCCCTGAGAGGGCTGGACGGGCTCGTCAATGAGAGCACCTGGGGCCATTGTGATGAAGATTTAGGGGGTATCAATTGAGAGAAATGAAAATGTGTTGAGGCGAGGTATCGAAATGAGGTCTCAAAATGAGGGGAAGTGGCAGATGAGACGGACTTATATCACAAAGACTGAAATTGGAGAAGGGGCAAAAGGTTCTGCAACGGGGAGAGAAAGGTTTTATCTGATCTGCCCCTCATTACATACAGTACTCACTCACTGCTACTTTACCTTACTCAGTATCAATAATTACTACAATCGTAAAACCATCTGGCCGGGTTGATGGTGTCGAGCTCTCATCAACAGATTGCGTGCTTGGGCCCCCCCATATCGCAATGGCCGTCCGATGACGCGAGACACTCCTGCTGTGGGGCCCGTCGATCGGGGTTCAACTTCCATCAACATGGACGACAACGTGGGACCCCGCGCCCCAAAACCTCCGGGCCTTTGACTGCCGACCGCTTGGAACCGGGACGCATTGTGTCTTTCCAGTGTAGCTGTTCTCCAAAACAAACTTTTCCTTCTCCGCTGTCATACCCTTGCTCTCCTCTTTAACCGACATTTTCTCTCTCGATTGCGTGATTGTCTCTTCTCTCGAGTACTTCCTAGACAATCAGGAGTCAGGACTCAACACCCTCGGTTTCCGGCTGCTCCCGCAGGAACCGACAGCGGCGGCGTGGTTCACTGGCTCTCAGTTAACCCCTCTTCCTCTCCTCCGCCAACCTGGTAGAGTTTCGGTGACTTTGACGGTGCGGCGCTGAAAGTTCCGACGACTTGGAGACGACCCCAACACACCATCTTCCTCTGGCCCCTAGTTCGAGTTGCGTTATCACACCCCGGCGCGAAATGCAACGGTTTGATGATCGTATCCCTGTCGATTCTTTTGCCCATCATGATGACACACGTGCGGGTTCGCGCATATTCTGGGAGATTTACAGGTTGGAAGCGCGGTTAATGAGTCCAATTCGCTCTTAAGGACGGCAAGCCATGTAAGCATTGATGATCATTGAGGCTTTGTCTAGAAGTCTATTCATCCTACTGCTAAGCGGTTATATCTAAATGCCAAGGAGCACTATTATAAACATAGCTTCCGGCAGTGTACATGCCACAACCTCTCGATTTACGTTTATCCAAGAATCAACCTCACATCCACCCGAAACCGGAGATGAGGAGGACATAGCTCGACCCATAATGAACCCATCTTCACAAGCCGCATCGTACAAGCAGGATACTCGATCACTCGCAACATCAAGACCCCCTGAGTTCTTGACCAATCATGACTAGCCCTCAAACTCATCAATGACGCTCCGAGGCTTCGTAAACGTCCCAAGAGGCACATATTCCAGCCCGTCCATTCCGAACCCCTTGGGTCCGCCAATCTCGATGCCCCGCGCCGTGGAAGTCCACTTGTCCGACGCCGTGATGCCGAGCACCACCACAAGGAGACCGTAGCGGTACTCTTGCGTGCCGAGGGCCTCGCCGTTCTGCGCGTCGAGGACGCAGACTAGATCTGGGACGATTGCGAGGATCTGTTTGAGTGCGAGATGTGTCAGTCTCGTACTCTTCACTTTCCTCTCGTGATAGGAATGGGGAGTTGTCGGGACTCACATCTTCCTTCCCACTGGCATCGACTTTCTTCGCAAGAACATTCTCATTCTTAAACGGTATAACAAACCTCTCAACCGCCCCATCACCATCGTTCCTGCCGTCAGTATGCCCCTCAATGATAACCTCCCCATAGGCGTGCCCCATCCTTGTAATCCTCTCGACGCCTACAATCTTGCCCCTAAACAGCACCCTCGCTGACTCCTGCCCGCCAACCACGTCCACAACGGCCTCGGCGACTGTGTCGATGGCATTGGTACACCGCGCCATCGCTACGGCGCGACCAATCCGCCAGGAGAGCGAGACGGTGTTCTCGACGACCCAGGACTTGGTATCGCGGCCGCTGACAGGGCCCTTTGCGCAGCCTACGTGAGAGCCCATTTGCGAGAGGGCGGCGCGGAAGGCGCGTTCTGCGTCGAGTTCTGTGCGGGCTTTTGTCATGAGCTATTGTTTGTCATCCACAGGTCAGTAAAGGGTGTTATCTTCATCACACGTGGACTTGTGAGAAATCGCGAAGGATGGTCGGCAGAATGGGGGACGAGAGAAGAAGAGACTGTACCATGATTCTGCCGTTCCCGTCTGATATACACGACGGAATCATCGTCGCTTTCTTTTCGAAGACTACTGGCGTAGTTTGGTGGGAGATGGGATACGCGCGACCCATCCAGTCGCCGTCCACTGTCGGGATATCGAGGTTTGTACTGGCGCCGAGGATGCGGCCCTGCAGGCCGTTGCCACCTCCAATCTCGAGGGATATCACGGCCGTAGGCTTCGTTTTGAGGTATGAGTAGAGTTCTCTCTGCGACTCCATGATTCTACAAAACATGAGCATTAGAATTCGAAGTATTCCATCTTCAAAGGAAAATCGTGCAGATGAGGGAGACCCACTCATCCCCATACGGCTTCTCAATGGATACCTGCGGCGACCCCTTTCCGCCGCCACAGGCCACAATATCGTCGTCCTTGAGGTCATAGGGGGAGATGATCTTGACGGTGGCGCCTGCGCGCATCATTTCGCGGAGGCGGAGCATGTGCTGGTAGGGGGAGCCGCCGCCTCCAGTGCCGAGGATGTAGCAGCCTGTCGTGATCCAGTCGAGGTCTGTTTCGGAGAGATGCCATTGGCGGTCGAGGACCTTTGGCTTGTAGCCCTCAATGTAGTCTTTTGTGTAGACCAAGGGTTGCGGTGATGGGATTCCCTCGCTTCGAGGCGGTGCCGGTGGTCTAGGTATTTCTTCGTCGTAGTTCTCGGTGTCGTCTGGGATCGTGGTTGTGTCCAGTGACGCTGTTCTGGAAAAGTCGAAATCTCCTACGGCTTTGATGTTGATTCGCGACTTGTTTGCAATATACTGCCAATCGAACATCCTGTCAGCTTTCATGGTCATACTCGTCATGTCACAGAAACATACCTGCAACGGAAAACTTTCCACCTCAGCAATAGTCACACTCTCCCTCAAAGCACCATTCTCAACAGCCCGATCAACAGCCCTCCGCGACAACGCCTCCACAACTTCAGACACAGTCTTCAGATTAGTACTCTCAATTGCGTCCACGACACCACTAACCCTTGCCGTCGCAGCCCCAATTGCATTCGCAACCTCAGACCATGCAGGTTTTATAACCCTACTCGCTCCCTTCAACTCATCCGGCGCAATAACCGCACCCCCGCCGACGAGAACGACGGGAATGTCCTCGGGCGAGGTCTTCATCGTGTCCACGATCCGCTCCAGCATCGTCTTCACCTTGGCCTCGAACGCCGATAAGTCATCAGCGAGGCCGTTCACACCTTCAACGAGAGACCGGTCTCCGATATCAACGGTGTCTGGATCTGCGAGTACAGTATAATCCGTAGCCGTCGCAACATCGCCGCCGAAAACGAGAGCCTTTGTTTGGATCTCATATCCCACACTCTGTGGCCCGATCATCATCTCGCCGGTGCGCTCGTCTTTCTTGACGATAGATCCGCCGCCGAGACCGATGCTCTTGACGTCCGGGTACGAGAAGTTCGTCCGCACCCCCGCGATCTCGCTGTAGGCTGCCGCTTGCCTGGGGAACCCGTTGGCCAGTAACAAACCCACGTCCGTCGTTGTCCCTCCGATATCGACAACCATCATCGGGCCCGCACCCTCCTTTTCTCCCTCCAAATTCCTAGTGAGGAACGCCGCACCTCGCATGCTATTCGTCGGTCCGCTGGAGAATGTCCTGATGGGCAACCGCGCCGCCGCCGCCGCCGGCAGGATGGTCCCGTCGTTCTGCGTCACGAAGACGGGGCAGGTGAGGCCTAGCTGCGTAACGGCATCCTGGAAGGAGCGGATGGTTCGTCTAGCAAATGGAAGGATGGAAGCATTGAGAATAGCCGCGTTCTCACGCTCAAGGAACCCGATATTCGCCACATCCTTTGACATCACCACATCAGCTCCGGGATAAACATCACGAATAATCTCCGCCGCCCTCTCTTCTTGTCTGTACACGACGTCAATGAGACTGAAAACCCCCACAACGACAACACTCCTAATTCCCTTGGCGCGGATAACCTTCACCTCGCGCCGCACGGCATCTTCATCGAGCTCCGCAATCAAGTCACCGTCAATCTCCAGCCCGCCGTCCACCAGAGAGCGGTGGGCACAGATGATGTTGCGCAAGGCAGGAGGCCAGTCGACGCCGGCGGGGATGGATGCGGAGAAGGGACCGCAGAGGCGGATGACGGCGACGGGGGCGAGGCGGGAGGCGTCTTGTTCTACTACGGCGTTGATAAAGTGCGTTGTGCCGATTGTGACGCTTGCGATGCGGGAGGGGGGGATATTGGAGGTTGAGAACATGTGCGAGATTGCGGTTGTGATGCCGGTGCTTGGGTTGGGTGTTGTTGGGGTCTTTTGGGTGGCGAGGATGCCGAGGCAAGGGGAGGAGGAGGATGGATCGAGGATGACGCCATCTGTGTTTGTTCTGTTTGTTTTTGTCAGAAGTGAGTTGATGGTTTGGAGGTGGGAGTTTGGGGTTGGTGATGTGAAGTTTGTCAACGCAGAGGTGAGGTGAGGCGAAGTGAGAGGGGCATTACTCACCCGCCGACGTCGACGCCTATCCTCAAGGTAGGGACTGTCATTTTTGCGGATGAGCTGGTGATGTTGCACTTGCTTCCCTAATGCTTGGAGGTTCAGATAATTTGCATTGCATGCAAAGAGAACTCTCTATAGGGATGGTGGTACGAGGTCCTGCAGTGAGGGCATTTGCGATAATGATAGCAGGTGAGGTGCAAGACATACAACTGAAGTATCGCACCTTCTCCGACGCGGTGCCGGCATCGGGGTAGAGGCCGATGTTTCAACCCCGGATTCCGAGATAGTGGACCCCACTTCACCAACCTCACCTTACGGCGTCAATCCTATCAGGTACCAATGTGAAGGACTACTAGGTAAGGGAAGCTACTTACACAATTGAATATTTCCACCCTTGAGTTCAACACTGTCATTGGATTGGAATACTGGCAGACGAGTGAGTCCGAGACGATCGACCACCATTTCTTATCACCCAGCATGTCACCAGCGGGCAACACCCCACTGCTCCGCATCCTTATCATCGGCATCGAGGACCAGGTCGGCCGGGAGGGGGGGGGGGGGGTTACATCAAGGCCGCTTTGACAGCTGACAAGCTCGCGGGCACGTCGTCCGACGCTCGGAAAGTTGCCGACGTATGTCCTCTTTTCAGAAATAAAGAGGGCACGGAAATGGGGGCAAATGCAGACTTGCCCCGGAAAACTGCCTCCGAACATTGCCCGGCATGCAGGTCATACAAGGTCGCGATTAGCAGCGCATATCTCCCGACAACCTATGCTTCGCTCTCCTACAAAAATCCAGAACCATGAGAGAGAACGTGAGTGATGCAAGGATCTCGAGATAAGATGGTCCTATATATCCGTTAGTACACGCCCTTCCACGGGCTCGAAACGAAGCGTTCTCGAACGGTGCAGACGGAAATACAAACGTAAGAGTTTGCAGCGCCTAATCTGTCACGGCAACAATGGCAAACAAGACGGCGCGCAGATTTAAAGAAGCCCTGGCCCTCAAGTCGGACAAGTCCCGCCACGAAGAAGTCAGCGCCTGGTCGAACCGCGACCTTATCCCCTTGCCGCCCTCCCGCCGTACCTGGGGCTGGTTCAACTTTTTCGGCTCCTGGTCGTTGTAAGCTTGACTCCTCTTGTACTCTGAGAAAAAAAAATCATCCTATGTCCAAATACTGAACCTCTGCCCATTCCAACAGATCGTCTCTCAATGTCGCAACATGGCAGACTCCCAACACCTTCCTTACTCAGGGGCTCTCAGTCGGCCAGGCTATGGCCGTCATCGTCGTCTCGCGCGCCCTCTGCTGCTTCTTCGCCATTCTCGTGGCTTGGTGCGGTCTGACCTGGCACATCGGCTTCACCGTCCAGAATAGATATACATGGGGCTTCCGAGCGAGTTTCATACCGCTGCTGCAGCGCATTTTCCTCAACTTTATCTGGACCGCTCTCCAGTGTAAGCGTGTCTCTAGTCTTTCCAAGACGCCATCCCCCTTCTACATACGACAAGATGACTGATCCGGGTTTGAACAGGTTGGAATGGAGGTAAACTAGTAACGTATGAGAAGCATCCCCTCCTCGAACGAAGTCTCAAACACTGACAGTACACCTCTCGCAGCGTCTGCATAACCGCAATCTGGCCCTCCTTTGCAAAGATTCCCAACACCCTCAGCAAAACCACCCCAACAACAACCTACGAACTCCTAGGCTTCACAGTCTTCTGGATAGTTTCCCTTCCCTTCCTCTTCATCCGCCCCGAGCGCTTCAAAAAGCCGTTCTTCATCTCCTCCGTCGCCTGCGGCGCCGCCATGGTCGCCTTACTCGCCTGGTCCGTAGTTGTCGCTCGCGGCGTTGGCCCCGTCTTCTACCAGGGCGAGAAAGTACTCACCTCGTCCCGGTGGAACGCTTCATGGCTGATGATGGCGGGGATTAACCAGGCTATCGGTGGGAAAGCGGCAGGCATGAGGAATAGTAGTGACTTTTCGCGGTACGCGAAGAATAAGAGGGATTATATCGTTGGTACGGTGTCGGTGTACTGGGTTACTGGTGTGCTTGTGTGCCTGGGCGGGCTGGTAACTACCGCGGCGTGTCAGAAGATCTACGGGCAGATTTATTGGAACCCGCCTGATTTGTTGATGGTTATGATGGACCGTGAGTGTTTCTCTCTTACCAATTACTTGTCGCCCCTTTCCTTTTTCTTCCTCTTCTTGTATCTCGTGAACCACCTTGAAGAATATCCAATGACATGATTGCCCACAGACGGCCAAGGCTCCCCCGGCTCCCGCGCCGCAGTCTTCTTCCTCGCCCTCGCCTTCGCCTTCACCTCCATGTTCGAAAACGTCTGCTCCAACGCCGTGGCGGGCGGCATCGACCTCGCCGGCCTCTTCCCGCGCTACCTCGACATCCGCCGCGGTGCCCTCCTCACTTTCGCCGCCGCCTGGATCATCCAACCTGGCAGCTCATCAACCAGGCCGCCACCTTCGTCGCCGTCCTCAACTCGTTTGCCGTCTTCCTCGCGCCCATCATGGGCGTCATGGTCTGCGACTATTTCGTCCTGCGCCATCGGCGTGTCCGGCTGACGCACCTGTTCAACCCGGAGGGGTCCGATTATTGGTACCAGCACGGCATCAACTGGAGGGTGATCCCGTGCTGGGTTGCGGGTTGGGCGCCGACGGTGGGCGGATTGATTGTGAGTGCGGGGGGCGTGGGCGGTGCGCCGGACGCGGTGTACGAGCTGTACTATATTGCGTTTTTCATTGGGTTTGTGATTTCGTTTGTTCTGTTTTGGGGAGTGAATGGCTTGTTTTCTGTTGAAGGTAGCTCAGTTATCTTGGATCTATATTTTTTCAGCCAAAAGAGGACCGTCATCTTATGTAGTAATGTCGTACACTATAAGATACAGGAGGTGGATGACGGGGTTGGCTTATTGGAATAGATTAGTGCCCTTGTCATTCATGATCGCTGCGTTTATTGAAAGATCCCCCAGTTGGTCAGATCTATCCCCTGAATATTGAACCAGCTTTCATTGAGCAAATCAGAGCCTGTGAAATCCCCAAAGTCCTGCGCCAGGGTCGTCTGGTTCAAACCAGGCACAGAGCCAAACGGGATCAAGACGTCCTGCTCGCTTGGTTGCTCAAGTCGCGCATCGTATGTTTCTGCTATGTAAGAGCGCCAAAAGAATGGTTAGCTTCTCTTCTGTTGAGTCTACTATTTCCATTCATCAATAGGAAAAGTAAACCCCCTTTCTTGCTCTTCACGTGTATTTTTCTCTTACCATTGGTGGCGGGGGCCCCGCTGGGAGCGTCTCGCTGCGAAGCGGCAGCCATGACAGATGCGCGAAATCTTTCCAAGACTTCGATGCCTCGGCTGGCAGACGCGACATGCTGCTTGTGAAAATCAAAGATGCGCAAAGCTCTGTCCCACGAGGATTTTGTCGGCTCTGTTTCGAAGCTGACGTGGAGATCGGGGCACAGGGTCGCGACTACCAGAGTGGAAGCTGCGGCAAAGGTAACTGTGATGAGAGAGTAAACAAAGATTTAGCTTGAATCGCCAAACCTGAACTGAAGACTGGAAGGGCAAGACGCAAGAGGCAAGCAGGCAGAAGGGGAGGAAAAGGAAAAGTTTGCGTACAGAGTAGAACATGCCAGGCCGAGTTCTGCCTAACGCTGCCCAGCTTTTCGTAAAGCTCCTGTAGTACGCTGTGAGCCGTTGAAACGCAGAGCAAGTTCGCCGAGTGTCCTAGACTGTCTCGAAGTGTATGCGCGGCGGCCGTTGCGAATGATTTCTGGGGCCGACTACCGTGCTTAGCTTCGGCCAAGAGGAGCGGACGAAGGAGGAGAAGCCGAATCCATAAGACTCTGGGTGACAGAGCGATAAGTCAGACTTTCTCTAAGAGAAGAATGAAGGAAGAGGCTTGGGAGAAAGCCGCCTTACCTCGACTTGAGGATGTTCGCCTGCATCTGCAGACACCCTCGCAACTCTTCGTCTAGCCGTGTCAAATCCGCGCCTTCTCTGAGGTAGGGCGGGATTGAATGGCCCAATTCGTCGAGCTTTGACGAGAGCTGCAGGACATGACTGAGTGAATCGGGTGTCTTGTCCGAGACAGATTCGCCTTCGGTGTAGAATTTGGCTAGTATCTCATTCAGCACATCAAACAGCGCAACGGAGTGTACAAAGAAGGCCAGGTACGAAGGGCGATCCGACGGTTGTAGGCCTTCGGAACTCTCAGACAAATACTCATCGTCGATAGGTTCCGGTGGAGGGACGAAGTACTGCCGAGACACAAGGACAGGTCTCCCAAAGGTGGTTGCCGTGAGTCTTGGAAGCCTTGACGTTAGCTGGGTGGCAATCATCTGGATCCGAGCAAGCGAAGGCAGCGACACGGGTGCCACGGGTGCTGGTGGAGAATCTTCTGCCTACCTGTCTAAAGTTAAGCAACAGTGCCAGACACGTCGCCTCATCTCCCTCTTGAGCTGACTCTTTGAGGACGTTGGTCCATCACCGCGGGAGTGTAATCCGAGACCCTGCGCAACTCGCAGTGCGACTCCGGTTGTGTTCCAACATCGGTCTGCGTATTGCGTGTAGTGTAGGTAAACGCCCCTCAGTAGCAATAGCTGGACGAGTTGCAGAGAGGAGTGATCGAGCGTATCGACTGACACGAGCTTAAAAGACTGCTTATAGAACCTATTGGCTAGGCGAACTTGCTCCGTTACCGAGACCTGATCTGTCCGCTGACACCCAAGAGCCAGCACGATGCTCAAGGTGGCATGGAAAACAGTGTCCTTGTAGTCTCGATTGGGAGGTCGGTCTTGAGATGGCTGCCAAACCGCTTCGTACGACGCGGTGAACGACGGCCTGTGGAGTATAGGAAACACTGGGTGGACAAAATCCCAAAAGCAGCGGAAGAGATTATCGGCGAGCCACCTCTCGGGAAGCATTACAGGGTCCGGTGGGATATCAGGACTCTTTGGCTGCGTTGTTATCGCGAACCCAAGTACTGTAGGGGTAACTTCTCCTGCATCCTGGCCAGCCAGCTCCTCTGGACTCTTTGTGTTTGAGCTTCTGGGGCCCGCAGCTTCGGTCACCAGTCGTAGAAATGAGCTGTTGGATGAAGGACCGTACATGGCATCGCCATCGCCATCGGCTTCGTCGCGAGACAATGGTGAAGCAGATTGGACGGCGTTTGTCGCTGAGAGTTGAGCGGACAGCCGGGGAGTGATGGTGGCAATAGGAGTGGTTGATCCGTTGGCAGTCAGGGGAAAGACATTATGAGCTCCTCCAGAAACGTCTCTTTCTGGGTCGGAATCGGGATGCGGCGGATGCGGCAGTCCGTTACGAGATTGAGCCGCGGGTAGCTCTTCCAGACGCTCCAGCCTCTTGGACAGTTGGGAAATTGATCTGCCAAGATTGATCAGCCAATTTCAATTGATAGCAAGACCATCTCTGTTCTCTGGCTAGAGGTGAAGGATCGGAAAATTCACGGCACGTACGGTGTTGATGACGCATGCAAGACGGACTCTTGATATGTGCACCGTTGCGGCCAACCTTTGGATGTACAAGAAGAACACACCGGACGCGCTCCATCGCATCCAGACTTACGAGCGCGGCATGGGTTGCAGGCAAGCTGCGTTTTGCGCCGTTTACGTGGCGGCAACGGCACCGACGTCGGGGGCATGGTAAGGTTGTGGTTGAGTCGATGGCAGGATGCTTAATGCGCGTCAAACCGAGGTGAGTCTAGAAAGACTAGTGCCTAGAGGTAAAGTGGGTAGGGTAGCGCTGGGACGTCGGGAACGTACCTACGCAAGGTACCTAAGGTAGGTACCCTGTTGTGCTGGAGGAGATGGAAGGCGGGAGAAGGACGGGGCCTCTGCAGGTTTGATGTGTACATAGGTACCTATGTATCTACCTATCTAAGGTACCTACCTAGGCAAACGGGCGACATTCAACTTACCTAAGGTATTCCATGGAAGGTTCTCTTACTGCTTTCACTATCATTGTCACTCTTGGTGTCACCACTCTCGGTGTTGGTTCTCTTGGTGCTATTTCTGTGGTTGATATGACCTACTCTCTGTGTAGTCTTTGAAGAACAAATCCGACGAAGTCTAATTCATCTGCCGAAGGTCTTTCCAGATCAGGTAAGATCTTGGATGATTTACAAAGAGAAGAGATTAGACACTACCTCATAGTAAACTTAAGGTAAGTCAGTACCTTAGACAATCGTCCGTCAAAGGTCCAGATTAAGGTGCCTTGCCTGGCATGAATCCTTCGGGTAAAAGCATAGCACTTTCGCACAGTACTTCTTTCACTACGAGTTACAGTGCGCTTGCAAAGTAGCAAACGCCCCCAAGGTTACCAAGGTAAATTGTGCATGTGAATGTGTTTGAGTTTCAATTACAGCCCGGTGGAAAAGAAGAAAAGAAAGGGAACTCCCCACAAGGAAGAGAGCAAGAGGCAGCTAAGGTATTCATTTGTTCTATTTGCTGCCTTTGCTGATTCCGGGCGATTCTCGATGTTGTTGCACAGTGCCGGATATACAGTGAGACTGATAAGTTTTACTGTATCAACACAACTATCAAGGTATTTATTGCCCTCCCTATTCTCCCCTCGCCAACACTTCTCACTTTCAACTTCACTTCCGAGTCGTCACCCTGCTTTTTGCATCGGCAATTTCCATCTGGTGAGTCCATCTCTTGTCACCTGATCTTTCTCCGAAACTAATCCCAGCAGGTATAATCATCCCACCTGCCACCACCCAGATCCCAGCATGGCGGGCCGCGATCCCAACCTGGACTTCGAGGCGGAATTTCAGAAGCTCGTGACCCTCATGAGAGCATGCTTTGACCGAGAGGACCCAGAACTCAAGCCCACCTACCGGGATTGTAGAAGCTGGGCAAAATCTTTCACATCGAACGTCAGACGTAACATGGCCTCGCGCGACAACAACGGCTGGCTCGGCGACAATGGGGAAGGGGACCTCACCGAGCGATTCGAGCTTGTGCAGAAAATTCGAGACACGATACTCAACCATGAGGACATCAAAGAGGAGGACGATATGATCGAGATACTTCAGACAAAAGAGGTGTGGGCGCACCTCATGGTCCTGAGCTTGCCGCGTCTCCGAACCTTCTTGGCGGAGGTACAGACCAACGACGACCTGATCGACACTCTCGATCATGCATTCCCCGAAATGAATTCCCTCGTCTTGCTGTGTGAGTATTATCCTTCTATATTGTCTTTCTCTTCTATTGTCAGATTTCTGTCATCTTGATTGTCCAAGTTGGCAGACGCTCCTTTAATGCGGATACCAACAACCTTCTTTTTTTCCAATCTATACTTACAGGCTAACATCTTCATCATTAGTCCGGGGCCCGGCGGAAGAATGGGTCAAGACAGGTACGATCTCGCGAAGCAATGCTGAGCGAATTGCGGTATGTCACCCGTTTGTAATGAACCTGCACTCGACTAACTCATTTGTGCTAGACGGCCCGGAGAGATCTCGGTGTTTGCGCATTTACGGGCCACCTACGCGGTGAAAAGTGTCATATCCTGCCGTTCTGGACCCTAAATCGGCCTCGCTGCTCAAAGGCACTCAACGCTGCGCGCGCAGTGTTCGGTCAGGAACGTAGCAAAATACTTCGCAAGAAGCTCGTCAATCCTCAGACCAACATTGTGGATACGTCCCGGAACATGATCACGTTACACCCTATGCTGCACAAGTTTTGGGACCATGGACTTTTTGGTTTAGAGCCCGTCACTCTCTTGTACGAAGAGGACAAAAGGGAAGAACTCGCCATTGCGGGCCCCTCAACTCCCTCAAAGGTCGCTAGCGAGAGACCCGACGAGGAGAGCGGAGCGCCGGGTTCCTCGAGGTCTGCGAGATCTGGTACCAAAAGAGGCGGCGATAGTTCCCAGATCACGCCTTCCAAGAAGTCCAAGACAACCAGCGAGGGCAAGACCAAGGGCAAGGGCAAGGAGAGGGATGTGGAGCTGCCGCAGGAAACCAAGCCTACCAAGGAAGACGGCGAGCGCGCAAGGAAGGCGATCGGTATTCGAATTCGACTCCACTGGCTACGAAGAACGATGGGCTTGACGCCGGACAATCTTCCAACGAACCTGGCTGAGCTATGGCGGACTTTGAGCCCGTGGGACGACGACTACGTTGTTCACGACAAGGATGCCCGGCCAGTCGACGACGGCCAGATCATCGACATTTTTGACACAGCAGACGCCAAAGCCCCCGATTTCGATATCCTGCAATTGCAGTTTGACGTTTTTCGTATTCAAGCGTTATCGGGCAGAGCTGACCCCATTATCTACGCCCCCGATTGGTACTACGATGACGATGGGGAACTTGTTTCAGATCCCGTGCCAGGAAAAGAAGAGGCTGTCCGGGAACATGAGGCGAGGGAGGCGCGGGAAATTCAGGAGGCTCGGGAGGCTATGCAGGCTTAGAAAGTCAGCATTCCTTCTTCTGACCCTCAAGGCTTCGATCTCCCTACCGTCGCTTCTTCATCTCGTCCTCAAGACTTCGAGTCATCTGCCGTTGTTTCTTCACCTCAATTTCAAGGCTCCTATTCATCTACAGCGGCATCTCGTCAACAGCTCCCCAGCATCGTAGGAGGACCCGACGTTAAGGCGCCTCCTCTGAGAAGACACTCGATCATCTCAGGTATGAAAACCGTGGGCCGCGCCTTTGGTCTTTCATTGGTATCTGAACAACAGACCCCCGACGCCGAAGAAGAATCCAACGTTGCGTCGCCTCCGAGTCTTCAGAGGAGTGCGTCGATCATGTCCGGTGTGAAGACCGCGGGCCGGAATGTTACTCGTTCATTGAGCAATGCCAAGAACCAGACCAAGAACCTTGTACGCAATCCAAGTTTGGCTTTGCGCGGCAAAAAGGAAGGAAAGCGGCAGCGCCAGACTCCCGAGCCAACGTCGGGCACCCGAAATCCCACCAGAGTCTATCCCAACGAACCGGCGACGGGCCGTGAAACCCCTTTCAGCGACAAAGAGAACGTCGCCACGGGCATCGACGAGCGCTCGCGCCAGCAATCTTACCAGAGAACACACAACCCTCTGTCCGAAGTGCAGGAGCGTGTACCAAGTGCTACAGCCCAGAAGTCGCAAGGTCATGAACGTTCCAAGAGTGGCGGTTCAGGTCAGGCCTTGGACAAGACCAAAAAGCGTTTTTCCGCGAGCCATCTCATCAAGCGTCGGTCTGAGGCCGAATTTACGAAGCGCTCTTCTGCCGATCAGATTGAGAAGCGCCGGTCCGTGGGCAATCTCGCTGAGCTCCTGTCTGAAGGTCCCGAGAACGCACCAATCGATTTAGGAAACCGATTCTCGGTGGCTCTGCGTCCTCGAAAGGTCTGAAAGGGACGCTTGGGATTGGTCAACGGAACTGAACGAAGTGCGATGATTGAGGGGTAGACTAATTGATGTATTTATATGCTGCTTGGAGGGACGGAGGGGATTTTCGAGTTAATTGTTGTCATTACTTCATCACCCTCTCCTCTGACCTTCGTGACTCTCTGGCTATTGCTAACGGCCAATCCGGACCTCTTTCGACAATAGTCTTGCTTCGTGGCCTTGAAGATTGCAAATTGCCAGGAAATATTTATTCAGCCATCAAGTAGCTAACTTTGAGATGATGCCTCCGCGTACAAAGTCGAGAGACCGCGTCGATGAATTACAGATCCATTGTCTGCTCAGTGGCGTCTCAGATTCCACCATCGTCTTTTTTCGCCACGAGCATCCTCCGAAGTCTCTCCCGCCAAAGTCACGATACCCTCTTCCTTACCGAATCCTAACAGAGCAGCCTCCTCTTCGCAAGGGGTAACCCCCAACTTAGCCACCTCACTCGCCGTAAACGTGCTATACACATCGACCTCATCGTACTCCCCAAGACGAGTCCACTCAGGTCATGTGTCCCTACCAAGCATGGAAGAGTTCCAGTTCCAAATTGATGGACATATTCGACCGGAAACCGCTGGAGAGCGATTGAGATTCCTCGCCTCAGCGCTCATCTTGGTAGGGCAGACATGGAAGCCAACGGGAAAGCTGAGTTCTCAGAGTGGAATAAACCAAATATTCAGTGTGGGCTATTCAAGCTACTAATATGATACAAACAGAATCCCCTCTCAAGACACAGGCGCCTCAGAGTCATGGAACTCGCCCAGCTTGAGCAGCTTCTTCGCATTATCACGCCCAATCTTGCGATAATTCTCAACGCCGCCCACCGCCTCCTTCACCTCCTCGGCCTGGCCGTCCCACCAAGCAGAGCACATCTCAATTGTCTCGTACGGGTAATCCACCGAGAACAGCACGCGGTCGGCCCCAACCTCGTCCACCACATACTTCAGCGCGCGCGTGGAAAAGTTGCCCGACGTGGTGACGTAGATATTCTCCCTAAAGTAGTCGTACACGGTCCTCTTGCACATGCGGTCCGCGTTGCCCTCCGCCGCGGCGATCGGCTTCTTCACGTCCTCGAACCAGTGGTTGATGCGCCACAGGTCGATGGGGAGGTGCTCGCCCAGGTGGCCGACGATAATCTGCAGCTTCGGGAAGCGGTCAAAGACGCCGTTGGAGATGAGTCCCATGAGGTGGAGGTTCACGCCGTTGGCGAAGGACAGGGGCGGGCCGATGAGGTACTTTCGCTGCGCGTAGAGCTTCTCGAGGACGACGTCGGCGGGGGCGGCCGGGTGGATGTACACGGGCACGTCCAGCGCGCAGACGACCTCCCAGAAGGCGTCGTACTCGGGCTGGTCGTAAAACTTGTACGTCTCGCCGTTGGGGCCGGCGTGCTGGAAGTCGCAGAGCAGGGCGCCGTGGAAGCCGAGGTCCGTCACGCAGCGGCGGAGTTCGCGGCCTGCTTGTATGGGGTCGTGCATCGAGAGGCAGGCGAAGGCGCCGAGCTTGGAGGGGTTATGCTTGATTTGGCCGTGGGCCCAGTTGTTTACTTCGGTGGCGCGGCGTTCGGCGGTGGCTTGATCGGCGATGCCTTGGATGCCGGGGACGGTGAGGGAGACGATGGTGTAGCCGATGCCGTGGGCGTCGGCGAGCTTGACGCGCTCCGAGTTGAGGTCGCTGATTTGGCGCATATAGCGGGCGCGGTCGGAGGGGTTGATGTAGAGGGAAGCTTCGTACTCTGACTTGGCTTCCATGCCTGTCATTTCGTAGGCTTCTTCGAGGGCGATCTTGCCGAGCATTTTGATGGTTGGTGGTGGTGGTTTTGGATGAAGTGTGGTGAGATTTAGAGGGTGAGGGTAATCGAGCTCCTGTAAGAGATGTCTGGAGTTGATTCTTGTGTTCTGATGAGCCAGGAACAGAAGCTCTTGGATAGGAGCATCGTCGACCGGTTCTTATACGGAATCGAGTCTCTCATTCCTCACCTCTCGAAGACTCACTAATCACAATGGTAACTCACTGCGAGGCGACACCCGCTCATCCCGAGAACTCCGGCCAACATGACGTCTGAGACACCCCATCTCACATTCTGATTGCAACTTCTAGACTCTGGAGGAGATAATGGAGTCGCTGAATCATGTTCATGGTCTGATGGCAGCATCTCCAGTTTTGCAGCGGCATCCAATGTCCGCCAAGAGATCTACTGCCGTTCCCCAGGTGCTGTTCCGATATCCAATGGGAAGTGCGCGTTATCTCCGCGATGACCCCACCGGATAGATGGTGCGCTTCCGACGTCTAGCGTCATAGCGGAGGCTCCGATATGGGTTCTTACCGGCCCGGAAGAATTTGAATGTCTACCTAGGTCTCAGGACACGGGAGAGACTAAGTCTGTCCCATTCATCGGGTGACGGCAAGTGTGCTCGCTCCACAATATGGACTTAGTCACCTTGCCCGGGCGAAAATAATGAGCCTACACCGAGCTTCTGTGCATGACTCTAGCTTGCTACGTCAGACTAATCTCACTAATCAAATGCTTGAAAATGAGAGCAGAATCTGTCAGTTGCTAGACTAAATCTCACATGGAACGGGTTTCTATTTCTGAGCCAAACATGAACCTGATCCGATTTTGTCCCTTCCAAATAGTCGCGCAGGAAGCACAAAGGCTGAAGCTGTTGGAACAGAATCTAGCACGCGTCTTCATAGCGCATCACAACCAAGTGATTCAATCATCACACAGACTCGGTATAAAAATGTATCAACTATTTCGAAGCCTTATTTAGTCGTCTGATTGTCTTCGAGTTTCCAAAAACGCCGGGAAAATTGTGCAAAAGTCCATGCCAACGTGAAGCATCAGCAGGCGCCCGGAGATGGCCTTGAAACGCCGATGGCGACATTTTTGAGAGAATCAATTTATCTAACAGAAAATGGGCTGAGCGAAAGCCATCATCCCAATCAACAAAAGAATTCGGCTCGATGTGGGAAAGTATGGCTTTGCCATTGAAGTGTTTCAAGGGGATCAAATCCAAATTGACAACTGACGCTTGCTACTCACTTTTGAATTTCCGATATAATCACTATTGATGCGTGGATTTACGCAAAGATTTGGCTTCTTGGATGATTTCTGCCAGCAGTCATTAAACCGCGCTCTTGTGCTTCGTAGGCGACAACAATCGAAGAACAATGGGATACGGTTACATCCATTAACAAAGTACCCCTCTAGGGTAGCGCAGGTACTTGTCATGCATGATGTTTGCTGACGCGCGCGCGTCAAGGGCTAAGGTGTAAGCTGCAGAAGCCCACCTACCATGTATACGCAATGTTCTCCTCCAAGACACCGCTCTCAACGAATCAGCCTCGAACTTGGAAAGAGGGGCTTTTTGTGGTACAAGGCCGCACATTGGGCATGAGCATTCGATTTAAACACGGGCGTTGCATATTAGGCAACAATTCGGACGAGTCTCTTGCTGCCTGCAGTTTCTTTCAAGATCGGGCGCCGTGTGTGTGTGTGTGTGTAATGGTTCTCTGCAGTGGGCTTCGGACCTCATTGAAATCAGAGGTCGACGCGCTTTTAGTCGGCGCACAGGGGCGTTGGTTGCAGGGTCAGTTGTTACCCATCCAGTTTCTCCTTCCCTTTCCTGGTTTTCTATTGCGCGTGGGAGAGAAATGATTATGGGGCACTGCAGTGAAGAAGTAAAAGGCCACGAGGACGATGCTTGTCCACAGTCCTGCGTCTTCAAATGTTAGTTCTCTGAACCTTTAATGGTTTTCTACACCGGTGGGTGCTGCTTGACGTGAACAAAGAGCGAGGCCATCCTCACATCCCCACTGCCTTTATATGATTTTCATCGTGCCAGATCGTGATATCCTCAATTGACGGGCACAATCTTCCCTGCGTCTGACATCAATCTTTTATGCCCCAAAGCACCAAGATCCGACCTCCCGGTTCTTGAGCTTCAACCCGCAGTGGTTATTATGCCAGTCTTGGCCATTTTTCTTTTCTCTTTTCTTCTTTAGTTGAATGATGGATGAGCGGTAAATAATCTTAGAGCTTATCGATAATCTTCATACTGCCATCCTCGAAGCACTTGACTCTCGGTTTGGGGCTGATGTCGTGGTAGCCCTGGAAGCGGCAGTAGCTGTGGTTGCAGTCCTTGAGCCATCTGCAGTGATGGCCGAGTGTGCAGTTTACGTCGTCGCATTCGGAACCCAAGCTACAGGGGATACCGCGAGACTTTTGTCACAAATTAGCCTAATGCCCGAAAATGAAGAAAGACTACCCCATGAAATCACGAAGCCAACGAATGAAACTCACCTTTTGCTTCAATAGTACCATTTCGCTGGCGCTAAGCTTATCGCCGTGGATGTAGGAACAGACTGGATTCTTACACTCGCCGTGTAGGTGGTAATTGTTGCAGAACTTCTTGCCCGTCTCCGTCATGCGCGCGTTGAATCTCTTCTCTACCATAGGGTCGACCTTCGGCAGCGGCTCGTCGATGCGCTGGCTGTCGGCGTTCATGAGGTAGTATTTCGGCTGCGGCGCCTTTTTTGTAGAAAAGATGTCAATGGGCTTGGGCGCCGTCGAGACCCGCGTCAGTGTAGACCAACTAGACGCGGGCGTCTGGGAGCCGCTGGACAGCGGACTGGTAACGCGAGGCGGCTCGACGGCGGCGCCGTTGTTTGCGGAGTTGGAGTTGGAGTGGTACGGGCCGGTGGGCGGTTTAGCGGCGGCGGAGATGGTGGCGGTCGGTGCGGAGGAGACGGGAGGAGGAAGCATACTCGGCATGCCCATAGTCTGTCGCTGGACTCTTTCGGGAAGCTTTTCCGACATAAAGACAGAGTTAAAGATAATTCTGTGGAACTTGAGCTGTTTAAAGCCCTCCTCGGCGGGGGTCGTCTCGATGAGGGTGAACTTTGAAGCCACCTTATCGTCTAGCTTATACGGCTCCAAGACCGGGAGGTATCCGTTATCGTGGCAGGGGCCGAAGAAGATATGCTTGCACTGGCCGATGCGGACCATGACGCGGAGCATCTCGCGGATCTTGTGGTCGGCCGACTCCTTGCCTGAGCCGACGTCGATGAAGCTGAATAGAGGCTGAGCGCGGCCAAAGCCGCGTCCGAAATCGATGAGAGTTCGTTCTGAGGTGGTGAAGGGAATGATACCGGATGCGTGCAGCTTCTTTGCAAGGCCATCCATGTTAAGTACCACCTGTACGATTATGTTCCAGTCTTCGCTGGCAGCCTCGGGGTAGGCCTCGGTAACGTAATTCTTTATCTCTGTCGACAAAAGATACCCGGCTTCGGCACCTCCTTCTGCGCCCCTCTTCAATAAAGATTCCTGAAAGATGGCGCCATCGCCATCAATTATAACAAAGACGAATGGATTAGATTCCTGTCTCACAAGTCAGCACCTTCCCATGCTTGGCTCGGGCGTGACAGCTTGAGCTCAGCGCCGAGGGCTGGTCGATGAGTTGGTTGAATGGGCCACGAACGAGGGGAGAACCAGACGTACATTTGCCTTGTTAAGAGCCACTACGTCCTTTCCCAGATTATTGGCCTTGGTCTGCCACATCCGGCGCGATTCGCGCTCATTATTGTAGTCATCGCACTTTTCCCGGTAAGCTTGCTGAAGCTGGCCGTGGCGAGCAAGTAGATCCTAGACAATGCCTGTCAGTAAACCGCTCGTGAAATGAACGAAGCAAGATGGCAATAGCCATGGCGTATGCCATAATCAGGCAGTCGCGGGCGTTACCATCGTCGGGGCTCCAGAAATCTCAAAATCTCACCTGGATCATCTGATCACGAGTGTAATCATTGCGGCGGAAAAGCTCCAGTTGTTGCACGTATGCCGATAAATCCTCCATTTCGTCCATGGTGTGCTAAAGCGGTAGCGACAAAATTTTCTCAAACGACCCCGCTCTCCGTAATACCTATTATTGACTGTTGTATTGATGAAAGAGTGATGCGGCGACGTCTATGAGTTGGTGGTGAGATTGGAGGGGGTGAGGTGAAGTTGATGAAGTTTTTGTGACCAGACCCGGGGAAACATGCCCTTACTTAAGCGTCTCAGGTGGGGTCAATCCAGGGTTGTCGTTGGAGCGTTCTAGGTTGCTTCCAGGTTCCTTCCCTCCAGGCCATTCAGATTGCCGGGCGGCGATTGTTTTGGGGCTAAGAAAAGCCCCCTGTAAAAGGATCCCGCGCTAGGGGTCCCCTCTTGTACTGCCCTGAACATATTCAGATCATATGTTGAGCATGTTCTCGTCATGATTGAATAAGAGAATAAGAGTCCAACAACGCCAACCTTCATAAAATCTGCTGAAATGGTGGCGGAAAAAAAATCAAGGTAAAAAGATCAAGTGTGCGAACTGTTGACCGAGAATTTGTTTGTGCGTAAGCGGAGCGCTTGGTATGGAGGCGGCTGCTTGTGTTTGTTGTCTAAACGTGGCATGCCCTGTTTTGTCCCTGCTATCTTGCGTCTCTCACTTTGTCGAGTCGTCCGAGCTTTGTGACAAGTATCCCCAAAGTCTGGGCAAACTCACATGTAAAGAACGAGTTGGCTTCTGACATTTGGCGCTTAACTTTGCGCAGGACTAAGATTCTAGGATTTTCCAAATCATGTTTCGGGCTTTTTCTGAAACTAATCAAGCCGTCTGCTAGCATGACAGCTACGTACTTGAGTAATTGAGACTCAACCACCAACCAGTAGACACTGATCGGATCTCAATCCAACTCATCAACTGCTTGACTAGGCCTAGATTGGACGAACCAACGAATCGGAGCGGCAAATGAGAATGGCCGTTCAAAGGTGACAATAATTGAGGAGTTGACGACACTGCGGGCTAAAGCTTCCTCAGGTTTCCTTATCAATTGCAGATGAATTACTGACATTCCCTAGCGCACGATATCAGTAGGTTCTAAGCAGTTAGAACAGGTAGATTGAGGGTTTAATACGAGTTTTCCTATGTATGTTTTAAGCTAGTCTCCCGTGCGCATGACTTGATGTCTTGTCAAACAAGCCTGTTCTAACAAGCTATGCCGGCACTTCAACTGCACGCATTGAGAACGCATATATACCACCACAAATGACTCCATGAACCGTGCCTACTTCCATGGAGCTTTAGGCTTCTTTGGGTGGATGGAAATTCAGAAGCGGTTCAAGGGCGCAATCCAGATTGAAACAAGCGAAAACTATGAATCAGGAATGCAATTTAGGCAGATCGCAACGCAGCATGTGGACTATTGTTAGGGCGAATGGCCGAGTTTGTCATCATCGTCATCTCAGCAGGTGTGTTAAATTCACTACGCCTGGAGGAATTCACTGTTCTGGAGAGAGAGAACCACTTAGCAATAAATTGAACGCTAAGTACGCCCAAAGACAAGGCACCTCATACTAGCTTACCTACCTAAGTGTAAACAACACCGAAGTAACCGACAATCGACTCCTCCTCAAACCACATTACCTAAGGTACTCCACAGCAGGACACCCGACTACAAGATACAAAATCACAAAGACCAAGAAAGCAGACATAGCCAATTAAGATGTGTTTCGGATTCTCTGGCGGCGGTGGATCCCGTGGCAACTCTAGGCGGGCGACTCGACGACACCGGGAGCCACGATAGACATTCAAACCTGGTTTTAGGGGAGGAACTGCTCCGAAGATACAAAGCATTAGAAATTCATGGCTAGCAAGAGCATGGATAATGAATGAGGCGAGGAGGTTGAGGAATGGATAGTATAGTACCGATGAGCTCTGACCTTCAACAAAGCGTCACTGCTGGGCCTAATTCCGTTCTCATTCAACAAGGGCTCTCAATATTTTGCCAGGGTCATGTCATAGACCCATTGGGCACCGCAGTAAATCATCTCAGTTCACCATAACCGACTCCTCAAATCCACGAAATAACATTTGATGTCTCTCTTACGTGGACGCCTCATAATCGGCCGTAACTTTGGACACCAGTGATCATCGATTGGCAAGCTCGATGCCGTGCTCCTCCCGTGGTGCCTTCTTCCCGAACCGACGGCCTTGGCCATCATAGTTGATGGAGTCCACAGATACCTCCGTTGTTTTCATAATCCCACCTAAAATTTCCTGATCACTGTCATTGTCTCTCTTGTCGCGGTCCATATTTCTTGAGGAGCAAATAGCAGACATGCCGCGATTCTGAAACTTGCTGAGGTTATCCGATCGAATGTATGCGCCAGAGGGGTATTCTGAAGGTCGGCTACTCAGAGCGTTTCGGAAGAGCACTCGAAGAACGGGAATAGAGGCTGCAATGATGGTCGCGTTGGGTTCTGCCATCGCCCAGACCCAAAAGATGCAGACCTTCCAAAAGTCTTGAACAATGGTCATCAGTGAACGTGAGGAGAACTTATGGGGCCAGTTACTCACAATCAGGGCCAAGGAAGTCCATGATCGCGATACTCTGGACAGCTTTCATTATACCCATCACACCCGCTCTGGCCAGGCAGCTTCGGGTTAGCTGAAACTCTCCAGAAAAGGAGAAAGAAGGTGGAAAGTGGCGCCATGCTTACAAGATCCCCATGCTCATGGCCATTCCAACGCCGATTTTTTCGTGCTTCTTCATTTGTAGGCTCAAAACGATCTTCCAAGGTAATAACGCGAGAACAAAATCTGAGACGGCGGAGTACACTATCAATAGTAAGAAAGCCGGAGTGCATAGAATAACTTCGCGGGAAAGAGGACATACATCCTCCAAATATTCCCAAGGTGATTGCGTCTTGTGCTGACCAGCATGAGCCTGGAAGGTGAGGAGTTGTATCTCCAGGTCTTCTAGGACAAACAGCTCTCCAGGTGAGAATGATGTGGACGATGAACTGGATGTTCATGGTAATGACCAAGAACCAGATAATGTATCTCTGCCACCCAGAGGCAATTCGAAGCAACGTAACGGCAAACGAAGTTTTGGTCAGAGCCAAGGAGATCTTGTGGCAGTTGTCGGCGCAATACAACATCGTGCTCATGGCCGGCGTGACGCCGTAGGTTCTCGCGAACCCCAGCCTCATCATCTCGCTCAAGAAGGACTGCGAGGCGATCAGAAAGACCCATCCGGCGATCAAAAGCCAGTCGTCCAGCCACATCATCCACCTGACTCTGAAGCCTTTGCAGTAGATCCGGAGGGCTAGAAAGACTGTCGAGATTGCTACCATGGGCCATATTGAGCCATTGATCAGCGCTGCTGGATCACCTGGATTGACTGGGGTAGGCAGACTCTCAAACCGTGGGGTAATTTCCAATGGGATCATCGAGAAGGGTTGTTGACATTGACGGTTTGAACTGAAGTTTGAAATCACCGTTTATTTCTGCAGCCGCAGACTTAAGAGAACCTAGGTTGTGGAATTCAGCAGAAAGTAGAAGAAAAGCCTACAGACAAGTGCTGCTTCATGACAAAGTCCACACGGAGACACCAACCGTGTTCAGAAAATCGGTGGTTTGAATGGGTCAGCGAACCGATTGGAACTTGTGAACTCCCGGTCTGGTGGCGTCTTGAGAATACCCAGGGTGAGATAACCCCCGAGAACTTTTGATATTAAGGACGAAATTTCCTGTTGCTGTAACAGAACGAAATCTTCCCAAGGTTTCCCAATGTGCATAACGGCTTGTTGGTCCTTCGGTATACCCATGCTTGCCTCCAATGTATGAGGTCAAGTCTGTCAGTCGAGCAGGGGACCCATCCGGCAGTAAATCCCTGATGGAACCCGGAGATCAATCTTAGCATGATTTCGAAGCCATGCTCTGTGAAAGAGCCTGTGACTTGCTGACTGAAAGCGGAGTTACAGATATTCCCTGGTATGGAAATACGTGCCCCGTTGGCGCGCCAATGTTTGTTGGACGCATGCAAGCGTAAGAAATCTGCAACCAACGTGCAGAGACAAGGATTCGAAATTTGCAAGGAGGATTTCACATTTGGATTCTACCGCTTCAGATGACAAACGAACTTTCAAAGCTCGTTCAGTACGAAGGGATGTTGAATCACTCTACTTATTGTTAGGATAGAGAAGTCCGGAGTACTTTGCGTATTGAGGAACTTATTTAATCTCAAGTGGGTTGTCTTGTTCTTCGCTAACCGTGTACCAAGTGTCTTAAACTGTTGGTTGCAATAATACTCTATTGCCAAGGCCACTTCGGGAGCCTTCCGGACCTCGCCACCTGTTGGAACCATCTGCAGGTTGGTGGCACAGCGTATCGGTTCTGCATTATTACATTACGCGCGATGCAGCTAAATATCCGCAATTTGGAACCGCAATCTGTGACGGCGTTATTTGCTCAATTCAGCATGTTATCGTTGCTTTTTGCCAGGGGCCCCTTTACTTTGCCACCATCGCTTGCCATAATAGTCTCTTTCTCAATTGCTCGGTTGCGACTCCATCTCGGATTCGCTTTCAGAGTGTACCTTTCTTTGTATCCTATCTCTCACCTCGAGCGACGCGGGCTTTGCTTAAGATGAAGCTGCACGCATTTTCTTCCAGAGCTGAGTCGTTCGTTGATATGTGATCTCCCACGAGGCCTGACGTTGAAGTCTGAAGAAGACCTCTTGTGTCCACCGCGACGCAGCCAACGTTCGGAACCATGGCTCTTCTTTCCATCTTTTCCGCCGCGCTTCTGCTTCTCGATTCTTCGACTGCTCAAATCATTGCAGGCTTCCAACCAAGCATCCGTCAAGTTCCGGACGTAAGTGGTTACTCAGGTGTAAGTGCGCTCCTTTCCCTGCAATTTGGCCTCCTGGAGGGTTCAACCCAAAAGATGCTGACACTGTTTCAACGCAGTGCGATGCTCTTATTGCAGCTGGACTAGTTAATCGGGTGTTCTTTCCGCCTGATTCGGAGTATAACTCCAGCATCGCATCATACTGGTCCGGAACCGTCCAGCAGCTTCACCCATGGTGCGTCGTCAAGCCCGAGACAACAGAGGAAGTCTCGTCCGCCCTTTCAGCTCTCGTGAAGACGAGCTCAGCTGGCAACTGGGATATTGCTGTTCGGGCTGGCGGTCACTCTCACTACCCTTCCAATAATGTGGCTCAAGGCGTGACAATTGACCTCAGCCGCATGAATGCAACAATCTACAAAAACTGCAGTGTATGTGTTTCCATCGTGTGACAACGTAATGGATCGTTTCTAACTGTTGAAAAGGGCACGGCATCGATCCAACCAGGTGCCAGGTGGGGATCGGTCTACAAGGAGATTGAGAAATACGGCCAATCAGTGACCGGAGGACGCGAGGGTAATGTTGGCGTCGGAGGTCTGACTCTCGGCGGCGGCGCCTCGTTCCATACCGGTACCAGAGGCTTTGCCTGCGACGATGTCAAAAACTACGAGGTGGTCTTGGCCAACGGGTCAATCGCGAACGCCAACGCGGGAGAGAACCCAGATCTGTTCAAGGCTCTGAAGGGTGGCAGCAGCAATTTTGGTATCGTGACTCGTTTCGACATGCAGACGTTCCCGGCGGCGCACGGAGGTCTCTATGGGGGCTTGTTGTTCATGAGTTATGACCAGAAGCAGGCTGTGATGGAGCAGTTTGTGAGGCTCATTGACATCAACGAGGATCATCCAGAAGACACCGAGGTCGTCACCTTTACGTATTCTGGGGAGGGGCCGCCCATGATTGCGATTAATGCCATCAACACGGCTGGCATCGCCAACTCAACCTCATTCGCTCCTCTTGCAAGTATTCCTGCCATTATCGATGACAGAAAGCGGAAAACGTACGGCACCCTCATCACGGACTATGCCACGGCTGGAGGCAAGAGGTATGAGACTAATCCACACTTATGATTCATCTCGTGTTTCCCTGCTGACATTACCCAGGAACGTATGGTTCTCTCTTTGTTTCCACAACGACATTGACATGATGACAAAGATGTCAGAGCTATATGATGAGCTACTTATACAACTTCAGGCCCTAATCCCCTCGCCTGATCTCGGTCTTTCTGTCGTCAGTCAGCCCCTACCCAGGCACTTTGCGACAAAGGGCAGCGGCAACAACGTCCTGGGTCTCGATACATCTTTGACACATAACTCGATTGTTTGGCTCGTACAAGCCCAGACTCGCACTGGAGAACAAGAGGCGCTGGCTCATGCCAAGCTGGCCGCTATGACCGCGAAGCTCGAGGCTTACGCCGAAGCCAATGGGAAGGCGACGGCATGGCGGTACCTCAACTACGTGAACCCTGCCCAAGATCCAATCAGCACGTATGGTGAGGATAATGTCAGGTTTCTGAAGGAGGTTGCTGCCAAGTACGATCCAACCGGGGTTTTCCAGACTAGGATCCCAGGAGGTTTTAAGATTTCTAAGGTGGTGCTATGAAACCCCGCTCGAAGTCTGGAGGCTGTATGTGCCAATAGACGCAAACCACTGCTCAATTAGTAATAGCTGAGGTTGATCAAGATGAAGTAATGTTTATCAGTGACTACCACGGGATTTCCGTGAGTAAGGCAGAAAAAGCATGCGTGCTCATTGCATGTGTCATAAGACCAATGCACCTGATAGAGGATTACATGTGCATTGATAGTGAAAGACAAGAAGACTAATGCGTTCCGTCAGTCCATGTTACATGAGTCTCAAATGTTGCCTTCACTGCTTGTGTTATCTCAAAAGACCGCCCCTGATACTGAATCAGCAACTATGAAAGATGGCGATAATATTGCTAACATTATTCACATTCTGGACTCTGAGCTCCCAGCTTTAGTCACCTATGCTACCGCCCAATGATTCACTACATGTTGAGGTCATGCTCCTATAAAAGTACGATCGGAACGCGCTGCCGAGGAATATAGAAACTTGAACAAAAGTTCAACGCCCTCCGAGAAGGCCACACTGCATAATGCAATCACAACAGCTCTCCTAAGCTACCAGAAGTCTATGCTCATCTGCCTTCAAAGCTTGACTCAGAACTTACACCGCACAACTCATCCTGCAGACGAAATGTGCTTCGTTTCGCTCGGACACCGCAAGAAAGAGCCCAAGAGGCGGTATAAGCCTAATCAATCACGTCTTGGAAAAATTGGAAACTTTTGAAAGGCAGAAGGGCAAGTTCGCCGTATAGGTGCCAGTTTCAAATCGGCATTGGAGGCTATCGCTTATCATCAAGATAGTCTATAATATAATTTCACGTTCTGCAATATCTGCAAACAGCTCAGGATGGGTATGCACGACAGGTTTTGGGCGTAATGCTTGTATTACAATACTTTTGAACAGTTTTTCAGTATGATACGACCTAGATATTTGAATCGAAGCATATTCGCAGCCTTTATCTATTTTCTGCGCCATCCAAAAAATGTTGAGAACATGCGCTCTTTCTGTCCAGGAGTGAACTCATTGGTACTAAAGACTCAGTCAGCAATAAAGCACCAAAGGCTGGACACAAAAAGCAAACTTACCAAGAGTCATCAGCGTAGCCCATGAAGTTGTGAACGGGATCTAGACCCGGTAGATCCGGGCACGTATCTGAGTTAGTAGGGCACCCGTACACCTCAGTTCTCTGTGCTGGCGTATCCGCAACAAAGTCGCCCGCCGTGTCAGAACATCCACCAGCAAAGGTATGGTTCAGACCAAACCAGTGGCCAGCCTCGTGAACAGCAAGGTGGCCGAGGTTCCAGTTTTCAAAGCCGCCCTGCTCGACAGTGAAGCCTGGCATCGTCATAGCGCTGAGCTGACACGAGTCCTTGGCGAAGGTCAAGCTGTCCGTACCCTCTGCGGGAAGAACGGTAGGGAACTGGCAGTACCCCGTAGCGCCGGGAGAGTAGCTGCTGAAGAAGTAGAGATTGAGGGCGTCGTAGCCGCCCTTGCGGGAGGCCTTGAGGTAGGCGTTGTACTCGGCTTCGTGGTAGACCCAGCCGGCGGAGCCGCCCTCATTGATGAGAAACGCCGAACCAGTGAGATTGTCGACAACGCGCTCGGTGGAGTTGAACACGAGGTTGATGCTGTACTTTGCGAAGCTGTCGTGCAGAATTTTCCACTGCGCGTCGACGATGGCGTCGGTGATGAGGTCTGCCTGGGCTTCGGTGCTGGCGATGTGGAAGTTCACGTCGACGGTGAAGTTGCCGGGATAGGTCTGACGGCGGGCTGTTGCCGACTTGCCAGTGAGGTGGACGGCGGCAGCATCCCGGGCCTGAATGGCGCCATCGTCCGAGACCTGACAGCCCCGGCGGAACGATACGGGGGCCTGCTCGACGCGAGGAACGGCGCTGGCAAGGCCCAACGAGGCAAGTCCAAGAACAAGTCCCTTCATCGTAACGGAATTAGCAATTAGTCTTGTCGGTGATATTGTCTGCGATGTCGAGAACAACTCAATGTCTCATAAGCACGACATGATACGGCGCTTCCGGCTTTTAACTTCAAAATTCCGCCTGTTGATTTTCTTGACTGGGCACGGCAATTTAGGAAATCAACTTGTACCCACTTTCCTCGTATTGCTCTCATGCCCACTTAGCTCTGAATGCAATTGGCTAATTAGGTCGGTTCATGCATCTATTTACAGTGCCAATGCTGGGATCCCTGTCCTCAACGGCTGGCTACCCCATCATCTGCCACACTTCCGGCAAATCAGTTGTTGATCCGTACAACTAGAAGACCACCTTCCACAATAAGCATAACTGATCCTTGATAGAAGCGGCATTACGAGTTGATACCGAATCGAGACTGAGTAGGTCGGTCTCGGATCTTGACACAGAGTACGCGACGATTGCGATGCTCAAAGAATCAGATGTCAACCTAATTGTTCATTGAACAACTCAGTCGAGCTTACTCAATCATCAAACCTGCAATGACGTTTTCTCTCCATGCCCAAAGTCCTGCATAGGTAGCTCCCGGACCGACTAATGCCTGACCCATCAAAGTGGCCGCCGCAGCCCCAATCGCGGCCTTTGTCGTCACGTATCCTAACCTACGGAGTTCAAAGACAGTGTACAGGCACCAGACCGCAACCGCACCGAAACAGAGGAGCATGTCGTACTTCCAGAATCCACCGATGTTGAGCCCCAGGCCCATGGACGCAATGCTCGGCAGGTCGAAAAAGGTCTCAAAGAGGGACACGGAGGGGTTGAAGCCAGCGTACACGAGAGCGCAGACATGTGTGATAGCGGTGGCGGCGAACGTAAGTGTGTATCCGGTCTGAAGCGCGCTCTGGTCCTTCTTTTCAAAGATTTCCCAGTCCAGTGACTTGATAGGCGAGGCGACCGAAAGAATGCCGGAGAAGAGCCAGGTCAGAATCGAGACGTAGACAGGAGAGGGCTGCCAAAAGGCGATAGCGTTTTGCTGGGCCACGGAGTCACCATACTGGATGAACATGAGGGCGGTAGGAATGATGTATCCGAGACAGAGAGCTGGAACCAGCGCCTTCGCCACAGTTGATGGGATTGGTCGGCCTGTGGGACGAGTGTAGACTTCGCTACTGGTCGTATGCAGACTGATGAGGAAGTAGAGCGGTGCAATATTGCCGATACCAACTAGCTGGTATACTGTGAAGAGAGATGGCCAAGACACGAGAGAGAGCTGGTTGCCATTGCGATAACCTTCGATCGTCCAGATGTAAATGACGGGCGCGAGATTGATCAAGAAGTAGAGGCATTGAAGCTTCGTGTTCGGGTCAGGGCCCGAGGTCGCCTCGGAGAAGGCCCAGGAGAGGAGTGAGAGAACAGAATCGATCGCGGTATTACCGGTGTACTCCGTCTTCAAAGGCTTGCCCACAAAGCTGGCACCACTCGCCGCCTCGGGAGCGATGACGAGAACTTGCTGCGCGAGGAACAAGAGGCCTGCAAGAACAGCTCCCACCACAAGCTTAGGTAGCAAAGAGGAGTCGAGTCTCTGGCTCGGAAGCTCGTCAAGGTACGGTAGCGCACGTGGCCTCTTCGGGACGTCCAAGAAGTCGAGCTTGTGACCCGGCTCGAAGTTTGTGCTCCAGGGCCCTTCCTTCTCATCGATAGACAGGCTTGGGACGAGGTAGCGACCGGCGAACTCCAAGAAAGGGCTTTCCATGGCGGCGAAACGCTGTTCCTTGTGCGAATTGTGAACAAGGGGCCAGACGCGTGGTTCTCGCTTCTTCTGGGTCTCTAGGAAGACATTGTGGATTTGCTCCGTCGTGACGCCTGATGGGTTTTGCTTGAGGGCTTCTGTAAGGTTGTTTACCAGCACTGCGGCCGTTTCGATGGCGCTGTTGCCTCCTTGTCCGGCAATTGGTTCCAACTGAGACAGGTCAGATCTTCGATACTATGCTCACTGAGGTCTGTATGGCCTCTTTAGCAGTAGAGGTTCTCTTACCTTGTGTGCGGCGTCGCCAATGGTCATGATGCGGTTGAAGTGCCACTTCTTGAAGACGTACTCCGGCAGTGGGGTCAAAACTGAAGAGATCTTGGCAGCGTACAGATCTCTGAAGGTGAAGTTCTCATTGATTTTGTCCTCTTGGTGCTCCTTGACCAACTTGGCCTCGTCTTCCTTGGTGTAGTGGGGGAGATCGGGGCCGTAGTGAGTGTAGCCCATGTTGACGAAAAGGAACCAGTAGACCCTGTTGGAAGGGCCGGCAATTACGAGGTATGAGAAGTGCTTGTTGAAGTTGGTTTGCACCGTGCCGTTCTCCCAGTTCTTGATGATGGAAATGCCAAAGATGCACTTGTAAACCGTCGGCAGGCATTCTACCCTTCTGTCAGTCGACAATAGAGAGTAGAAAACGATTAGCTGTCTTACCCTTCTTTTCGGAAGCAGGTATATACCCGGGCTCCAGGCTATCCGCGAGCCGCCACATCTCGCTTCTGACTTTGCTGTGGATGCCATCGGCGCCGATCAAGATGTCGCCCGAGTAGGACTGGCCGTCGCTTGTCTCGACTCTCACCTTGGACGGCTCGATGGAGACTTGCATAACCTTCTTACTGACAAGGATCCTGTCCTTGTTCTTCAGATTCTTCCACAACACTTCCAGAATCATTTGACGATCCACGAAGACAACTTCGTAGCCGTGTCTGTATTCTGATATGAGAAAGCTTCTTGAGACTCCTTAAACATGCTTTTACTCACCGCTGCTTGATCTGCTGGCCTACGCCACAGTACTCACTCGTCGGGTTGCCCTTGGAGTCGCGAAGAGACATCTTGTAAAGAGGCTCATCGATGAGTTTCCTGATCTCATCGTAGAGTCCAATCTGGTCGAGAACACGAGAACCATTGGGCAAAATGCCGATACTTGCGCCCACCTGGGGGGCCATCTCTCGATACCCCTCGAGAATGAGATAGTTGATCCCCACGCGCTCGAGCAGGTTCGCCAGCGTCAAGCCAGCTATCCCGCCGCCGGCGATCAGAACCGTAAAGTCCTTGGAAGGCATGACGACTAGAAAATGGTGTCAGTTTTTTCTAACTTCAAATTCGACCAGTGAATTGTGTTGAATCAAGTTATTCGCTGAGTAGAGTGTAAAGCCTTTCTTCCAAATTGGTGAAATCGGCGGGCTCCCGGCAGCTCGTTATATACAATGAATTTTTAACAGCTACATTGCGGACGTCATCAAAGCGCATTCAACCCGGATTGGCAATAACGACTCTTGACGTATTTTTCAACGACTTTGACGACGATAGTGGAGTTGAGAAGTCGAGGGAATTCTTGATTACAGCCTCAATGATCCAGGGCAGGCAGCTCGGAACCGAGGTGAAGCTTAAATACCATCGGACAAAACCCATCCAGATCGGCCCCACGTGGGAATGGAATAGTGGAATGGCACCCTTTCTAGTAACGGGAAAGTTATTTACTCACAATTTGTTTCTGATGTCGCGCCCCAATCGGGTTGTTGGAATTGAGGAAGTTTTGGGGGTACAGATTTGAACTTATCACCAGCAACGCAACTCAAGCGTCTTCACCATCTCGCAAGTCAGCTAGCGCTGACAACGTCGGGCGTGCTTGGGGCCTTATGTAGCCGACTTCTGAGAGAAATGCAAGCAAAACCCACCTTGTGAGCGATCCCTCAAGTGTCACAAGTGGGTGTTACCAATGTCCCAATGACAGAAAAAACGAAGTCCGATAAGGCTCCTCATCTCCACCAGGATTCTCGGATCGGGACTTTGGCAAGCAGGATTTCCACCGCGGCGGCCGCCGACCTTGTTCCGAAAATGGATCGAACGGCAAATGAATTACACCAACGGACCAGTGAGCCTCAAACGAGTGGGTACTCTAACGGTCTTGACCTCCATTTTCTGCTTACGTCGTACGCATTGGCAAGGGTTGCTTGATTCTAGAGTCGCTCTAGACGCACCAAGACCCTGGAATATTGTCCGGCCATTCGAGGGAAGAAGGAGTAGGGACCCAAGCTGTCAGCGATGGTAACATTATGTTCGTACCATTGCAGAGCGGTGGCCGCGTGTGATGGCTGCTGATACGTCCGCCGCAGCGGGTATCCCTTGCACCCTGGGCACGAAGAACTGCCCATCACCAGTGGCCGGGCCGCCCCCCGGTAGGTAATTGCGGGCCGGGTCGTATGTTGACGGATTCTCGGGGAAGCCCCGCAATAGTTGAGGTTGCTACAGAACCACTGCCAGTAGCCTGTACCGGCCGTATGTCACACGTGTTAAGCTACCTGCAAATGCTCTCATTTGATGATAAGGCGTCTTGATACTAGCTATGGAAGAATGGATTTGCTCCTAGTACCACAAGAAAGCATGATTATTTACAGGAACTCATTCTAGTCCTCAGAACTTGAGGCGATATGACAAGACTGTTCGTGGCTCTTTAGCGGATAGAACTTGACTCAGAGATGTATTTGTCAGTTACTTCGAAAATCGAAATAGATATCCAGCCGCAGATCTGCGGGTGTATCCGTATGAGCATATCCAGTCTCGGACAGTCGGGGTGCGGCGAGACTTGGCACTACTACACATACCTGCAAAGGCAAACTGAAATAGTAGAGCCTTTTTTATAGAGTGGAGTGACTAATCAAATAATAGTCTAGATATGCTCCTGCGTACAGGTGCCGGCACTTCTACTCCCAAGACTCCGGTGGGTTTCCCCGCGTTCATATCGATAGTCTAGCTTCTCCCGCATACATGTAAACTTAGAACTACGTATTCAACGACCCACTGTGCGCTTGTACAATGCCACGCCAGAGAGATTCGAAATAAGGCAATGAGGAGAAGAGGTCGGACAATCTGAATGCTAAACCTCGTTATCGTGAGTCGAGAATTCTAGCATGCCTTGATCATTCGGTGCGGGTGGTCATTGAGACTGTATAGAGTGTCAGAAATTTTCAGCCAAAAGCAATGTGTCAAACGCCTGAGTCTTCAATAATGAGCCATTAGCGTTCTTTCTTTGTGGAAAAGTCGTAGCCATGGTCAGACTCTTGCGGCAGTGCGGAGATAGAGCCTCATTGCAGCCAGCGATGTGCATCCCCGCAACTTTTTGTGTTAGTTCCACATTTGCGCACCTCGCAAGGACCCCGATCAACCATTGTACGTGGAATAATTCCTTCGTCATTTCAGATCACATTCATTTGCTTGCAGCTTGGACATGCCGCGGCTGTGTTGTTTGTTCACAAATCGCTAGTCTAACCTATCTGACTGAGAGGAGAAGCTGCCTTCATCGGTCTGGTCATGCTCGCACCTGGCCCTCAACTCTGCTATCGCATTTCCTTAATCATCAAACTGATCTTAGCCGTTGATAGCCGCGCTCATGGCTATCTCTGAAGCAGTTGCAAAGATTACCAGCATGTAAGAATCCGCATAGTGCTCCTTTCTGGATAGTCATACTAACACTGGAAGCAGGGGGCACGTATATGGCTTGATGATAAATGTTGACCCATCTCACAAAGACGTAGCAACGAAGATTCACTTTGATGAAAATGTGTCCAAGATGGCACTTGATATTTGACTCATTTACATATCTTACACAAGACTGTATACATCTTTAAAAGTATGGACAACAAGAATCTTCACGCAGCGGTAGGCGCATACGCAAAGAACTCCTTAACAGCGACACCGGCAAACTGCCCACCGCTTCCAGAGGCGGTCAAAACAGCCCTCAAAGCCTTGGTCGAAACAGTCGTGAAGCTGACCTCCTTGGGCGTATCCGAGACATCTGTCGGGAACGACGTGGCAGAGACAGCCTTCCATGAGGTGCCATCCTGGTACTCGACCGTCCACGACTTGGGCGGCGCGACACCAACGTTGGCACCGGCATCTTGATCAGCAAACAGCGCCAGCGCGACGCCGTTGAGCTCGACGGTGCTGTTCCAGGTCAAGGTAAGGGTACTCGTCTCGGGGGACTGCTCGGCGTTGTACGAGGACCAGTAGTCGGGCGGCAGGGGCGCCTCCTCGACGCGGCCGTCGTTGATGGACTTTATCCAGTACTGGATGGGGGTCTCGCCCGCCGACGAAGCGACGGCCTTGGGCGCGATGTTGCGCGTCGGCTCGGCGGCGGCGGCGGCGCGCTTGGTCTGGACCATCTTGTTAATGGCCGGCGGGGAGGCCGAGTCATCCCAGGTGATCTTGTCGATGGCGACGGAGCGGCGGAAGTGCGTGCCGCCCTCGGCGTCGCGGGTGTGGTAGGCCAGACCCCATTCGCCGTTGGAGAGCTGGTAGGCGCCCGGGTGGGAGGTGGTGGAGGAGACGATGTCGACGAAGACGCCGCGGAAGGTCCAGGGGCCGAGGGGGGACTCGGCGGTGCCGTAGGCGAGGCAGGCGTGGTAGCTCGTGGGCGTGCAGGGGGAGTCCGCGCCGGCGTTATTAGCGGCGTAGAGCATGTAGTAGGTGCTGTTGCGCTTCATGAGCCAGGGGGCCTCGAAGAAGCCGGTGAGGGAGTCGACGTCGACGACGGAGCCCTTGATTGTCACCATGTCGGTGTCCAGCTCGTAGCCCTTGAGGTAGCCGAAGGTGCCGAAGTAGATGTAGACCTTGCCATTGTCGACGAGGACGGTCGGGTCAATGTTCTGGATGTTGTTGCCGGGGGAGGGGACCGTCTGAGAGATGATGGGACCGCTCGGGTGGGCGTCCTTGAAGGGGCCGAGAGGGCTGTCAGAGACGGCGACGCCGATGGCGAAGGGGTCCGACGCGGAGGTTGACTTTTGTGTGACGGGGCTGTACAAGTAGAACTTGCCATCCGGGCCCTGAACAATCTGACTGGCGTAGGCGGTGCCCTGGGCGGCCCAGGAAAAGATTGAGTTGGGCTGGGCAACGTCGCGGTGGAGGGTCCAGTCGGCGCCGGCCGGATCCGGATTCTTGGCCTCAAAGATTTGCCATTCGTTCATGACAAAGCCGTTCTCGTTGGGGCCGGCCTCGTCGCGGCCGGAGAGGATGTAGAGGGTGTCATTGACGACGAGCGGCGCCGGGTCGGCGGAGTAGACGGAGCCATCGGCGAGGATCGGGTTGCCGGTGGACTTGAAGGTGGTGGAGGTGGACTGCCGGCGGACCGGGATGAGGCCCGCGCTCAGGGGCTGGACCAGCAGCGAAGTCGCGAGACTCGCCCACACGAGGTTGTTGAACATGGTTGAGATGGGGCACACGAATGGGTAACGAATGGAAGGGAAGTAAGCAGCGAGAGACAAAAGAATGGAAGAATCACACAGTGATTCGAAGAGTTGACTGACAGTTCGAGTGAAACTAGAGGGAGTTCCCAGGATCGGGTAGGTCTGCTTATACTTAAGAAAAGTTATTAAGACATAGTTTGAGAGTCTCTGTCATGAATAACCTTAGTTGAGCGCATCCACTCTTTCTGCTTCCCCTGGAATTTCGTGAGTGACACGAATAAATTGGCTTTGCGCCAGATCGTCCGCTAAAACCCCCAAGCGACCTCGTACTTTTGCTGCCCCCCTTAACATGGCACAACCGGGGTGTCCATGAGAACGACCGAGTCAATTCATTATTCTCCTTCTCGAAGAACTTTAACAGAGTCAATTAGGTAACCGTCGCCTCGCTCTCGCATCCTTTACGTACTGGGTTAATTACCTGCTCTATTATCCCACTTGATTTCATCATTTCAGTCTGTATCCCACCCGGCTCAACTTCTTTAAAGAGTCTTGGAATTCAATCTCTGATAATCTACGTTGGTGCCGCGCAGCCGGCGTGAACCATGCGTGGATTTTGATTCCCCCGTTGGAGGGATGGAGCCTCAGTGGCATCAAATGTCACTCTCTATTTGCGGCCCAATCAAGATGAGACCAGGCGACTTTGAGGGTTGCATTCAACGGTCGATGGGCTGTTGGTAACTTGGTACCCCGCGTTAAACCCAGCTAGTTTCTTGCGCTAAAAGGAGGGATACGGGCTTGGTTCGATGCTTAATCACGTCTAGCATCCTTTGACCTTCCAAGTTGAGGTTATCCAGAGAGGAAAAGGTGTGTGACTTCAAGGTAAGCGCACATCACAATTCCTAAATACTTAGAGTCGCTGGGAAGAGTCGGATCAGCCGCCCGATCCTGTGTCGCACTCGGGCGTTTGTCCCGGAGGAGTTATCCACAGATCATGAGCCAAAAGCGACGTGTGAGAGTCTGTCCCATCTGATTTTGTCAAGACAAAGAGGTTTTTGGTGAAGCTCCGTTCCGCATCTGTACAGGTGTGATCGGGCACGATGCCGGACACGAGGTGGCATCGCCATCTACCTACAGTATGCACCTTGGGTTGCAGTTGAATCGTTCGCCTCAATGAACCCCTCAGTTCACGGCAGGCGAAAGCATCATCAATAACGTAACCGAGTTGCCTTAAGCCATCATGTTGGACACATTATATAAGAGCAAGTTCGAATGAACTTGCAAGTTGGTCTTCAGATCTGTAGTCGATAGGTCTCACTCAACCGCCCAAGTTGCCACTTCTGCCACGATGGTCTCCTTTCTCGGCACACTCGTGTCTGCCGGCCTCTTCGTCACGGGTGTCCTCTCCCAAGACAACCTAGGCCTCAGCAGCGGATACATCACCCTCGCAACAAAGAACTTCAACCTCCAACTCGTCAAGAACGCCCAAGTCCTAGCCTCCCTCAAACCCGCCGGCGACACCTTTGACTTCCTCCCGCTGGACTACCTCTCCCTCCGCGCCCGCAACGGCCAGTACCACTGGGGCGACATCACCTACCGCTACCGTCAATCCGGCACAACAGCCTGGACAAACGGCGACTCCGCCGCGGCCCGCCAGCCCGTTACCACCATCGCCCCGGCCACCGGCATCCTTGCCTCCTCCCGTCTCGGCCCTACCCTCCCCTCCGGCAGCCCGCTCAACATCACCCGAGAATGGCTCGACGTCTCTGGCGACCTCGGCCTGCGCTTCACGCTCCAGAACTCGGGCTCTTCGGCCATCGAGATTGGTAGCCTTGGCTTCCCGGCCGAGTTCAACAGCATCTTCACGAACCGCTACGCCGCCGACATGCAGCGGGTCTGCTCCCTCTCGGATCCCTACGTCGGCATGCACGCCGGCCAGATCCGCGTGGCGCCCACCCGCGGCACCGGCGCCGCTCTCGTTGTCACCCCGCTGGGCGACACGCCACTTGAGGCCTACCGCAACCTCGCCGAGCGCAGCTACGAGGGAACCTACTACGGCAGCCAGACGTTTGAAGGCTTCTACGAGTGGCAGGTCCTCACAAAGGCCTGGGCCGAGAATGAGTGGCGTTCTCAAACACCATGGAACGTTCCCTCGTCCAGGACCCTTCAACCAGGCCAGTCACTCCAGTTTGGAGTCCGCTTCTCCGTCGCAAAGGGCGGCGTCCGGGAGCTTGATGCCACCGTCCGCGGTACAGGTACGCCCACCGCCGTCGGCGTGCCGGGCTACATCATCCCACGTGGCGAGCCAGCGCAGCTCTTCCTCCAATACGCCCAATCCACGGTCCAATCCATCGCCTCGGAACCAGCCGGCGCCTTAACGGTCACCCTTGTCTCGGCGGGAAGATACACAGTCACCCCCTCAACGACAGCCTGGGGCCGCGTCCGCCTCACCGTGACCTACGCCGACGGCAAGCTCCAAACAATCCACTACTACGTGACCAAACCATCCACCGAGGCCGTCGCCAGCCTTGGCAAGTTTCTCACCACGGCGCAATACTTCACCGACACATCAGACCCCTTTGGCCGCGCGCCGTCGGTGATGACATACGACTACGAGACCAAATCCATCGTAACACAAGACTCCCGCGCATGGGTCGCCGGCCTCAGCGACGAAGCCGGCGCAGGCTCGTACCTCTCCGCCTTCATGAAGCAAGCCGTCCAACCAAACGCGGACGAGGTGACCAAGCTCGAAGCCTTCGTCGACCGCGTCCTCTGGAAGACGATCCAAACCGCCGACTTCGCCGTCCGCAAAGCAATCTTCTTCTACGAGCCCGCCGCCGTGCCGGGGTACGCCTACTCCACCTCCATCGACTGGACCTCCTGGACGTCCTGGAACAAGGCCGCCGCCTACTCCATTGACCGCGCTTATAACTACGTCCACGTCGCGGGCGCTTACTGGTCGCTCTACCGCGTCGGACGGGCTTATCCGGCGCTTCTTAAGACGCACGCGTGGGACTGGTATCTGAACCAGGCATATGAGACGGTTATGCGGGCGATGAAGGGGGATGTCGGGTATAACCGCGTCGGGCTTATGGGGGAGACTGTGTTTGGCGAGATCCTGGCCGATTTGGGACGCGAGGGGCAGACGACTAAAGCGAGTGCTTTGTCTGCTGCTATGAAGTCGCGGGCGGCGCAGTGGGATACGGAGGAGGTGCCGTTTGGGAGTGAGATGGCGTGGGATTCGACTGGGCAGGAGGGTGTTTACTACTGGGCAAAGTGAGTTTCTGGTCCTTTGAATCTTTCCACGGCGAGACCTTCTGAGGCGTTGAGGCCGGAGACGGAACGAAGTTTGCTTGGAGACATTGACTTACAGGTATCAAAGGTACTTTGGCTACACCAACACGGCGACAAAGTCCGTCAACAGCGTCCTCGGCTTCATGCCAACCGTCCCTCACTGGGGCTGGAACGGCAACGCTCGCCGCTACTGGGACAACATGTAAGTCGTTATTCATCCCCAAATTCTTCAACTCCATCCCTTCCATTCACCACGAGCCTCTCTCTCAACAATGGACTTCGACATCTGACAACCAACCCACCAGCTACGGAGGCAAACTCCGTCGCATCGAACGTCAAATCCACCACTACGGCTCCGGTCTGAACGCCCTCGTCCTCCTCTCCGCCTTCCGCTCCAGCCCGACAGACACCTACCTCCTCCGCACAGGCTACGGCGGCACCACAGGCCCCCTCTCCAACATCAACCAAGACGGCTTCGCCGCTGCCTCGTTCCACAGCTGGCCCGACACGCTGAAATGGGACGGCATCAGCGGCGATTACGGTCCCAACTTTTTAGGTCTTGCGTTGGGATCGGGCACGTACGTGGTGCAGGATTCCGAGCTCGGCGTGTTGGCGTTTGGAGGTGTTGTCACGGCTGGCGGAAGTGGTTCAGGGGCGGTGAGCGTTACGACCAAGGACGCGGTTAGGAGGAAGGTGTTTATCGGGCCTTTGGGTGTGCTTGTGAGTGTTGATGCTGGGATTATCCAGGACTTCACGTTTACGGCTTCTTCGAAGAGTATTTCTGTCACGTTGGCGCAGTTGGATGGTGTCCCGAAGGCTGCGAGCGCGGTCGTTTGGTTGGAGAGTACGACTGGGAGTGGCGCGTTCAGGGTTACGACATCGGGGATCGCGCAGGCGAGGGGCGGGTGGTCTGTTCCTCTCTCGGGGAGCAGCGTAGCGGTTCAGATTGGGCCTGCGTAGGCTTGTCTATAAGGTTGTCGTGTTTGGGAATGAGACGTGTTTGATTTGTTTATATTTTCTCTTCTTTCTAGGACGCCAGTGAGAGCTGACGACTTTCGACAATAGTCCCATCTCGTTCTAACCATCTATAAAGTCTTCTAAACCAAGCTCGGTGCCTCTATTCCGACACAATTCGACTCATCCCCCTCCCTCCCATCATAATCCCTCTCGCATCTCACGTACCACCACAACCCTCACAACCCCTTCTCCAAAACCTCAAACCACAAATCATCCCTCAACGCAACACCCCCAACCATCTCCTTGTACGGAAACTCCCTCCTCTCCCCAGTCTTCACATACCCCCTCCTCTCATACCACGCAATCAGTTCCCCCCTCATCCAAAGCACACACATCTCCATCCTCGCCACTCCCCATTCCCGCTTCGCATGCCCCTCCGCAAACTCCAACACCCGCCTCCCCACCCCGCCAGCCTGCCGCTCAGGCGAGACGGCGAAAAGGCCGAAATACGCTACTCGGGGATCCTGTTTACTGCGTACGACTTCGCAGCATGCTAGCGGGGTGGGCGGCTTCTCGGTGACGGCGTCGTCGGCGGAGTTATCGGTGACGATGAGAACCGCGCCCTCGGGCTCGGTGATCTTGGCGAGCAGGCCGCGCTCGTCGATGCGTTGGTCTGCGACTAGATCCGCTTCCGTCGTCCAGCCTTTGCGGGAGAATTCGCCGCGGTAGGCGGAGCGGATTAAGGGGAGGAGGGTGGGGACGTCGGAGGGTGTGGCGGGGCGGAAGGAGAGGGGTGTTTGGGGGGTTGAGACTGTCATTGCTGGAGGTGGATATGACGGGCGGTATTGGTGTATAAGATTGTCGTTGTTCTTATGTTGCGATGGCTGGTTGTTAGAATTGGGGAGTTGTGGTGGGTGGTGATGCGTGATTTACCCCTGAGTAGAGTCCGTATCGTGAGATGCTCGGATGTCTTGGGGATGAGGTCTGAGAGTTGATTTGTCTTGATCTTACAGGGAGATTGAAAAATTGAATGGGTTCCAATATGATGAGTCAAATCTGTCAAAAAATGTCATCTAAGATCGTGAACATCACAGAATCTAAATACAACAACCACTCGCCGGCTTGTCACCCCAGAGCCCACCGAACCGCCACACCGGGGCATCGTCAAGAAAATTTCCCTCAGTCCAGTGTCCAGTGTCGTTGACCCACGCCTTTCCATGTACCGAATCCCCACAGGGTCATGTCATCCGCTGTCTTTGACCACCCCCAAATCCACAGGCTTAGGACAGAGATAATCTCCAAAATGGACGAGCATATAGACGCTGATTGGTCCAAACTCAACATCCAGTCAGTAGCCCTGTTCAAGTTGGAGACCAGGCAAGTGTAAAACAGAGGTGGAGCATCGAGTCATGCAAGGGCGCCGTTAACTTGACATATTTTTGACATGTTCGACATGGTCATTGTCCTCGGATCGGCCCCACCGAACCGGCTGCCACGTACGAATCCGCGCCGGCAAGATTGCATTTCCCGTCGCCCTTGAGATCCGGACTATCAGACGTGCCTAAATCGCCTTCCTCAATCGACTCCAACTGGAGCCTTCAAAGTCAACAGTCTCATGTAGGCCGAACGCTCCCAACTCACATGAATGAAGAAAGCCGTTAACCCATCCACACAAGCCAAGTGATCTTTCAATCCTCCAACCACCACCTAACCGTATCGCAACCCAGGAACATCGCTGTAGTCTGATCTGCAAGTCCAAAGTCATCAGACGAACTTACTCAGACTCACAGACCTGCAAAAACCACTACAAGGATCAAAGCTCGACAAACGTCTCAGAAACTCACAAAGTGCCCGGGCAGAAATGGAGAGTAAACGGTAATGCGCGCCATGCGGGGTCAGCTGTTCGAGGCGTGATATTATCGTCAGAGACATCTACCTTACATCAAGGGTATCAATACAAGCACGCGGAAAGCAAAAACAGAGGAAACAAAAAAAAGATGCAATGCTATGCTATGCCATGCTGCGTCATACCGCGTAAAATGCGCTCTCTTCCTCGCCATCATTCCCAACTCTTCTCTCAGACTTCTTTCCGTTTTGCCTTTCAGAGACCCCCAAATCTGCCTTCACTTTTTCACCTTGGGCGAAAGCACCTTGACGCCCTGCGCGCTATCCCACACACTGGCACTCACCCTCGCAGGGATCTTGCGCCCCCTCAACCTCTGATCAATCAACCACAACCCAACCACGAACTCAGCCTTGCCCAGCATCCCCCGATGGCTCCGGTCCACGGCGTCCCACACCTCAGCCAGCTCCTCCTGCGGCAGCCGCGAACGCCGCCAGACCTCGCGCGCCACCACGTCCACCACGCAGTCAGCTGCGTCATGAGGCAGCGGGCTGCCGCCGAGGCTTTGAATCGTCAAGCTCGTGGTTGAAGCAGAGTCAACGAGCAGCACGCCGCGGTTGCTCGCCCACACCGCCTCGTACCGCCTGCGTTCGCGGACCGTAATCTCGTCTCGCCATCGCCGTCGCGCGCCCTCCTTGTGGGAGTGCTTGTTGCTGGCGCGCTGGTGCTTCTTCTTGCGGATCTCGTCCTCGTCGTCCGACTTCGACGGCGGCTGGCGGAGGGTCTGTCGCATGCGTGGTGATTTTGTGCGGTTAGGTAACTGGGGCGGAGATAGCGTAGAGTTGCCCGTATTTGAGGGTGTCAAGCGGGCCGCGGCGAGGGATCCGGCCATGATCGCGTTGGACAGAGAATTCAGCGGTAGACTTGTAGTCGACGAGGCGGGTGTGCGACGCGGAGTTGTTCGGCTTGGTGAGCTGTTTGCTGATGAGCGGCCGGGGGTGCTGTGCGTAGAGTGTGTTTGATGAGCCGTCGAGCGAGATGGCACGTATTCGGGAACGGCGGTCTGATTTGACTCTGCCGAAACAAACGTGTCGTTAGAAGAGCTTGTATCAGCAGTCGATGGCCTTGGCCCAGATTCTGGCCGACGGAACGGCTCGTGGAGGTGACCATGTCCATAAACCGATGCCATACTCCGAGGCTTCTTCAATGGAGGAGGCTCCCGCTCCTTTGATTTCGTACCACGCGGCTGAGGTGGTGTGGGCGGCTGCAACTTGCTCTTTGACACCGGTCTCTTCAGCTCAGGGGAAGCGATCCCGTCGTCTCTCCCGACAAAGGGCGGCGAGACAGGTTCAATCGGCTTGGCCTTGGCCCGCGACCTCCTTGGTTCCGGCGTCGTAGGGGGCTGCGCGGCCTTGGGCTCCGGCATGAGCGTTTGGGTAATAGGCACCCTCGTGAGCTCCGACCTTGACCGCACTTCCGGGGCTTCTGAAGCTTTGGATGACATGTTGACAGTGGTCTCTGGCTCCCTGCCACGCGGCAAATGCTCCAACACAGTCTGCCTGTGCACAGCCTTGGCCGGCGACAAAACTGGTTTCGCAGGTGACGACTTGAGCGTGGGTTTCCTCGCCTGCGGCGTGACATCCCCCCTGGCCTCCTCCTTTTCGACAACCATATTCAGCGTAACAGGCCTTGGCTTGACCTTGGGTTTCGTCCTCGGCACTGCCGGCCTCCGCTCTCCTTCACCGACCTCCTCCTCAACGATACCCATCCTCGCCGCCTTGGCACGGGCAGGACTCAACTCCCTCTCGGGCGTCAACGGCCGAACCTTGGGCCTGGCCGCAACATCCCCGCCGCTCTTCTTCACAGGATCAACATCCTCCCCGCCCCCTCGCTCAAACATGCTTATCAAATGACCCGTGGCGGGGATGGACGTCGTATCCGGCAAATCCAGGCTGCTCACCACGCTCTCCGTCTCCCCGCCGCCGCTGCCGCGCCTGTTCCTCCTCGCCAGCTGCATCTGCTGTAACTGATTCATCTGTGCGGGCGTCAACGCGGATGCGGCGGGACTCGCGTGCGGCTGCGGACTGGGCGATGCGCTTCGCGAGGCGGCTAGCGTGGCGGCGATGTAGCTCGGGCTCTTTGGGTCGAGCCGCGTCGTGTGCGGCGTGAGGTGGGATGTCGTCGACGAGGCTGCGGGACTCGAGGCGAGGAAATTGGAGAGACGGTCTCGCATGTCAGACGTGCCATCGCGACCGAAGCGGCTGTCGCCTGGGGTCGTTGCCAGGCTCGCGCCCGTGTGTTGGCGCTGTATTGGGCTTGTGCTCGTGCTTCGATCGTAGTTTGACGCGGTGGAGGCGGCGATGAGGCTCGCGCCGCGGCGACGGGTGATGTTGCTGGCATTTGGTGTGGGTTTCGGGGGCGGGATGGGCTTCGGTTTCGTCTTGTTGAAGGCGAGGTTCGCGCCCTTTAGAGCCGCGGCTGCGTCGGAGGCACCGCCCGAGGGTGGGTGATGGTGGTGGTTGTGGTTGTGGTGGGTGTTCATCATCATGGCGATGGACGACCGCGGGATGGTGTTGTAGTGGAGGACGGCAGCATCGGAGGCCTATTGAGATGCCGTCGGGGTGTTGGTCGATCAACAGAGCAAGGATGTTTCTGTCATCCTGGGAGCTTCGCCTTGGTCGCGGATAGTCGAGGTGGTTGGTTGATGGGCGTACGGAAGATGGGTAGATTCGAGCAAAGAAAGTACAGGAGGGGTCGGGTGATCGTCGTCAGGATTGGATAAAGGCGTGAGGCTGAGATTGAGGTAAAGTAAGATCCCTAGGAAGCGAGGCAGATAGGAGTCGAGTTGAAGAAAGAGGAAAAAGGAAAGCTGTACAGAGATGAAGACGAATAAAGACAAGGTGGTAATATTACGGATACCAATGGCACGAGGTACTAATTTACTCGGCTGCGCGGCGCAGAAAGTGGAAACGACACCTGCCACCTGCACCAGCATGGTAGGTACCGCGGCGTTGCGGCTGAGCTCCAGCTTCCTGCGGAGATGCGCACTGCGCCCAATGGTTCAGTTCTTTGGGGGGAGTTACAGGGAGTCCAGTCAGCAACAGAAAACAGAAAACACAAGACGCAGAAAAAAAGATGGAACGAACGGGCGGCCCGGCGACCTCTCCTTCAGGCTTCTCATCCCCGGAAATCCGTCCATCTCAACTTCTCAAGCAAGGTACCTTGCATCGTAGGTATCCACCTTCTCCGGGGCCGTCGGGTCTGTTCACGTCCGCCCGTGGGGTTTCCTCCCCAAGAAAGCTTCACTTGCTGTCTGTACGCAGTATATGGACAGAAACTCCATACCTGAGTGGCCTGACTAGATCCGCGAGTCAATGATTTAGACTTACTAGCACGTTGTTACAAGGTATTGGGGAAATGACGCATCTGGGGGAACATCCTCTCAGTACCTTAATTAACAAGACGCAACCACTAAGCACCACCAAGGAAAACGGACGTAGATCTCGACATCACCACCGTCATAGCGGATCTACACACACCATGGCCCTGGCTAGATACTCATCCTTCCCAGTGAACCATTTAATAAAGTAGTCCGCTGGCACCGGATGGACGGGGGCGGACGGGAGTCATTTAGTTCTGGCCTCTCACTGCTTTTGCTGGTTGATACCTTACTCCTCGCTCACTTTACTTTCCTTAGCTCCCGCGTCCCGGGCGTGCCGCCGCCCACCGGCCATCTCAGTCTTACACCACCTCAGCTCACCCACAACTCACAGCACCAATCGATACAAACGCCGGAACTCGCGGCTTTTGCTGATCAGGGTGGCATCATATTCCTACCCGGTTTCAATTTCGACTTCACAAGGGGCACATTTCACGTCTAGACCGGACACGATAATGATGATAATGTACGCATCACTGCTTTTTGTTTTTACTACACTACGAAAATATTCCTATGTATCCCTTGAGGCTGAAAAGCGCGTGGAAGAAAGACCAAGACGCAAAAAAGTTTGACCAAGCAAACGAAGACAAAGATGTACGCTCATAATCCTCGCAAGGGGGTTGGCGTTGGGAAAGGGTATCACCCCATCCAGAAGTACCGACCGCCTCGAGAAACCAAAACTCCAATTCTTTCCACTTGCTTGCAATGACCAAGGAAAACAAGACGTGGTATACCCAGATTCGAGGGTAGCTGGAACGTGTTCCGACAAAGAGAAACAAAACAATAGTTGTCGTCAGAGCTGTCGATGGGTCCAGGTGGCCATGTCATAACATGAACCACAAGGATCCCAAATGCCTCGCGGCTCGGCTGCCAGTATGCACAGAGAAGGAAGAAAATCACAATGGCCACCCTTCCAATTCCTTCCCTCAACATTCCACCAAGCAAAACCGACCGAGATATAAACGACACGGGGAAAGAAGCGAAGGGCATCCACGGACACCAAGATCCTCAACCAATTATTTTCTTTGCCAAAGAAGAAAAAAAGGCATGTTCGTCATGAGCGAGTACCAAGTGCATCGTTCAGACATGAGGCATAATCATCCGACGTTATCATCAGGCTGCAAAAAGTCCGCAGCCGGCGCACCAAGATGAAGTAACAGAACGAGCAATGGATTAGGCAGCGAATTCCCACGCTCAGTATCCATCCTCGTCTGTCCACTCGCTGCCTGAGATGATGCGGCCCTCGCCGTCACCGTAGGCATGTCCAGCATGTCCACCAGGTGCCGTCATCGGGAACGGGCGCTGCCTCTTAGGATCGCTGGCCGGTGGCCGATATCCAGCTTCGGGTTCAAAGCGTTTGGTGCCGTTGCGGGCAGCTCGTACCTTGGCGTAGTATGTGTCGCTAGCATCCTGCTCGGGTTCGCTGGCGTCGTCATACGTCTCCCAGTTTTCTGAGCCCGTCACGTTACTCGATCCGTTAGATGAGTTGGAAATCTGGCGGGGTGGCGGTGCTTGGGGATAGGCAGAAGGGGGATATTGGCGGATGGTTGAGGAGTGCGAAGACGGGTAGTCGTGTTGGGAGGATCCCTGGGAGTGATGAGAGCTCTGGGAAGCGTACGACGCGTGCGAGTTGTGGGAAGCGTGAGAAGTGTGCGAGAGGGTGGAGTTGGCTCGCATCAGCCGAGGCTGCTGGCAATCCTCGTCGTAGGGATCCTCAAGTTCAACCTGGCGGACGATGCTCGCGCCCAACCCTACTGACTTGTAAGGATTGACGGGAGTCTCCAGCTCGATCGTGCTGAGGTCGCGCATCTTGGGCGGAGGGGCACGCATTTGGTGATTACCACCTCGGATCGTCGCATAGGCGTCAATTCGCGACGCCGGTCGCTCCGGTTGTACTGGCGAGGTGTTGCCAAAGTTGCCATACTTGAGGTTGGTCAATGGGGGCCGAGCCGGGATCCTTGAGGGACTACCAGGTGGCCGGTTGAGAGTTTGCGCTCGCTCTCTCAAGCTGCCCATGGAAGATGCCGGTCTGGCAATCTCCTGGGCTTTTGCGTGAGCAGATACAGGTCTCGTTGATGGAGCCGCGCTGTTCATGTTGTTCGCGCTACGTTTGGTCGTAGGCGCGGGTGCTGGTGTTCTCACACCATTACGAGTGGGCGGTCTTGCGATGGACGTGGTGCTCTGCGCTCTACTGTGCCCTCTCGGCCTAGCTGCTGATTGAGGAGCGGCTCCTACGCCCGGTGTCTTGGATCGCGGGCCAGGTGCAGGCCGGTCCTCCGCCTCGAGCACATCCAAGTAGCGCTCACCGTGTACCGTGAAGGGCCGCCCGTACTCGTCCTCGAATTGTTCGAGGATTCTACGCAACTCGACGGCAATCTTGGGTAGCTCCTTGGCGATGCGCTTGCGCATCTTCTCTTCTCTGAGAAGCTTGCCGGGATCGCGCTTCTCACCCTTCTGGCCCCGCATCATCAGGCGAGAAGCGTCCTGACTTGAGGCGGCGAGCTCGTCGCGCTCACTGGTGAGGCTTCGGTGTCTTTCAACGAGCTCAAGCGTCGGGAGACGTTGTTCTTTGAGAACTTCCAGTCTTGCAATCTCTCGCTCGTGAGCCTCGAGGAGAGCATCGCTGTATACATCGGAAAAGGCGGGTGTGAACTCAAGCATCTCGTCTTCGGAAAGGTAGAGCGAGTCCCAGAGTTCCTGTAGCTTGAACCGCGCATCCTCGACGAACAGATGCAAGTTCTGCCTCTTCAGCTCGTTGAGGCGCACAAGCTCATCCTCGAACTCGTTGATTTGTCGCACGCCACAGCCTCGGTTGCTATTGAGAAACGCCTTCCTCTCTGCCATATCAACCTCCAACTTTTCCCAGAGGGCCTCGACTGCCGTGCGCAGGTCCTTGAGACGCTTCTCACGGTTCTTCTTCTCGTCCGAGAGTTTGTCGCGCTTCGCCTTGAGGCGTTCGATATCTTCCTCGTGCAGGCCCAACTGTTCGGGTGACTCGCGGTAGTACTTGACAATAGCACCGTCTGTTTGAGCCTGAGGGGTGCCCAGCTCGGCCCAAAGTTGTATCGTGTGCTCGCAAAGGGCCTTAACCGTCGCGACGCGGCGTGTGTACTCTTCATAGACTCTCGTAAACTCATGATCGAGCTTGTCCACGTATGACGGTGATAGGTCGAAGTTGGGAGGGACGGATTGGTTCGGGCCCGTGGGCGGTAGGGGAATCTTAACGAAGGTGGGTTCAAGATGTGACGAGTATGATTCGAGTGCTTCGACAAGCTCTGGATGGCTTGTTAGTACACCACCTTATTTGGCATCTTCCGGCTTTGTGGCCAACTCACTCTTGACTTGTTCGAAACGCTCCTTATGCAGTCTACTGACTTGCTTATGCTTCTCCTTGAGGCCCTGCAAACATCGGGTCAGGGGGTAGGTAATTTGAATATCGTCGCTGCGGTCTCGGCGTGCGCGGTTGTCGTCGAGGGATGCCTCCATCTGCTGTATCGTGGTAATTATGCGTTCGGCTTCATCAATCATTTCCTCCTTTTCGTTTGTGACAAGGTTCACCTGGTCGGTAAGAGCTTTGGACAGCGCCTCGAAGAGCTATGGGCGATTGTCAGCACGAACTGGAGAAGGGGAGTGAGCTGAGAGAAGCGTACGTCTTCCTCGCGCTTTTCGCGATCATGGTTCGGAACGCCGATCTCATCGAATAAACCGTGCAATTGGCCGATGATGGTATTGACCTGTTGGGACAGGTAACTCGTGTCCATGGTGGATTAAACAGGCCAAACTGAAAGCCAAAAGAAGGTGAGGATAAGAGAAAAGGCGGTATGGTTCGGGGAATTGATTGGGATTAAGGTAAGTGCGGTAAGGCGTGCAGGTCGTGGGGGTAAAAGAGTGGGCGCAGCGCAAAGGCTGAGTGTTGATGCTATTCACGGTGGCGGGGAGGCCAGTGCGGGTGCGGCAAGGCAGTCGATTTGTTTACTTTCTCTGCGGTGCCTGGGATGCGGTTGCGACGTGGACTAGCTAAGTAGGAAGCGAATGGTCACCGAGAGTATTGCGGCGTATAGTGCATCGTCCAGCAGGAAAAAGTCGTCCAAGAGAGAGGAGCAATAGAATGTAGCTGCGTTTGAAATCTGCAGTCTCCTTGGATCTGTGAAGCCGAAGAGATTTGTCTGAGACTGCCCGATCTGTGTTTCTCCCAAGTTGTTGATGGCCGATGGGATCTTTTTTTTCCGGAGGGATGGATGGCGGAGGGCGGAGGTTGGGGAAAGTGGAAAGTGGGAGAAAGAGGATGGGAGGAAACAACCAGACAAGAAGGGGCAAGTCGACAAAGATGCGACGGGAAGGTGCCACTTGATGAATTGAATTCACGGTCAGGAGGGAAGGAAAGACCTGGGATCTCATGGGAAGGAGGTGGCCGGGAATGTCGTGAGAAACGGGTCCTCAGTTTTCCTGTTTGGGTTCGCGTGGTGGGGCACGTATCCACGGCAACGGGGTCGACTCTCAGCAGGCAAGGGTTACAGTGCGTGAGTACCTTTTTTCGTGGTGGGTTTCAGGAAAGAGCTACCCCGCCATTGGCTACCTTCGGTCCATTCACGAATCACGATGCGCTCTTGCTCTGTCTGCACTTCAGCTGCCTGCAGCTTCGAGACAGGGGTAGGTGAGCAGAGATACGTACCTGTTGCCGGGGTTCCAATTGCTCTAGTGCTACGCGGGTGGGTCTCTCGCTTGCTGTCAGCTCAGCCCATTAGCCAATCTTAGCTAAGCACGCTTAATCACTTGCACCTCGCCAACCCAACATTTGTCCCGATGTCCTGGCAGCTGCCTCAAGTCTTCTATTGAAACGTTGGCCACCTCAACGGCCACTTCATATGCGAACAAGATGATGTTACATATATATCCTGCTCTCAAGACTAGAATGTCCCAAGATCTCAAGCGTATCTGTTGAGTTGTGATAATGATGTTGGTTGGTTGGTCTATCTTACTGCAACTGCAAGCAGCGGACGATCAAACACACGCCGCTCTGCGCAAACAAATCACCCGCAGCTCTAGTCGCGCATCGGCAACCCGCTTTGTTTACTTTGCTGCATCGCATCGCATCGCATCGCCCCCAACGAATTCTCCAAGTCCGCGTCCTTTCTGCAAGTCATCCAGATGGATGCTGGTTGCTGCCCACAACAAAACAACAACCTTTTTTTTCCCTCTTTTTAAACTAACATCTTAGACTCCTGCTCTTTCGTACGTCGTACGTCTGCCTCGCATCACGCTAAAGTCATGCACACGACAACTCTCTTACACCAACAGCTCCATCACATTATCCACACCCGATTCCTTCATGCACCTCAACTCCGACTGGCCTCTCGCTACGAATAGACGTATCCAAGTCCAAAGTCTCCAACAAAAAACTCCGTAGCAGGCCGAACGAAAATCAGGAAAATCGATCTGGCTCATCTCGGCTCTTTCCCATCCCTTGCTCGCCCCTCCCCCCTGCCACGCTGCTTTGCCCCATTTCTGCTGTGGGCATCTTCAGGCGCGTGCTCCAGCGGTGAGATGCAAACGCATCCTCTCCCACCCCCGGTCCGCCCATCGCTTCACCATGGTGACGGCCAATCCAACCTTGCTTTTCCTGGTTGTATTCGCACGAAGTGCGCATCAAATCGCAATCGCGGCGGTACGGACTTTATGCTTTCTTCTTTAATTTGATCTTCCCCTCTTATTCAGGTGATCATCTTCTCTTCCAGCCAAGTCCAGACCTACTCTCAGCCCGAATGGCTTCCAACTTCCTACGGAGTCGACTACGAATACATGGATAGCTGGGAAATACTGTACCCAAGCTCCCATCAGCTTTCCCCTCCTTGTTGTAAAGTCGTAATCGACTGCCCGGGAAACCATGAGTCTTGGGACGACAGTCCCATAATATCAGGCCCATGCTCCCTCTCCCTTTCCCAGCCTCCCCAGATTCGGACGAAAATCTTTGTGACCGACCCGTTCAGAGCCAAGTTTGATCTCCGCAACCATTGGGTTCGCTTCTCGCCGTCGCACTCCCCGGAACTGCACCAAGTATCCGTACTGCCCAAACCTGCTCTGATCCAATCCCAATCCAAGTTGAACCCAATACACACACACACACACGGCACAGGCCGTCCACTAGTAAGCTTCTGGGACCTGACCTGGTTCGGGGCATTTGTTACGCGCGCATTCTCGACCTTCTGCCCCTCCTCTCACCCTTGCTCTGCTGTGGCTGGTGGCTGGTAAATCCAATGGCTAGCCGCTAGCGTTCCTTGCCCTTGTCTTTTCCTCTGTCTCGGCGACGTCATCGTCGTCTTCTCTCAACCCAACTCAAGGCGCGGTTGCCCGGTGGACCTTGATGCGATCGTGATCCCGCTTGACAACCCTGCAGCTCAAACCAACCCGTGGCATTATCGCACTTCGCCATGGCCGAGAGATGGGATAATGTGCATGGCTTTCTGGTATAGCTTATGACCCGCACTCCAAGTGTACGCCTCCAGCCACCGGAGAACAATCAACTTTTGTTGTGTAATTCTCTGTACGTAAGAGCGTGACTTCAAGTTGTTGAGTCTGAACTTCCATTCTTGAGGAAATGCGCCTTCCTAAAAACAACTCAGGCGTACGAAGCGACACCCTGACCAAATAAGGTAGTCACCATGAGAGGTATCTTTCGATACCTTGGGCAAGGCGAAAATAGAGCACAGCTGATTGACCATCGGAACTATTATACTTTACCAAGGTTGCCGGATAGCTAAACATCGCATAGGCATTTCAAAAGTCACATTGCCTTACAATCGTACAACAATGATCAGTAGTCATTCTGTCGAGAATGTCATCCTTTAGTTCAACCACTACGACAAAGTGCAACGATGACTGGGTAAAGACGTGGGTCTCGTCCGCCAAGCCTAATAAGGAAGGCGGATAGTGCTCCGTAGACTGCCTTCCGCATGTGACATGGGCGACGTTCTTTTCGCCAAGCCCTACGATCCTCTATGAAGACGAGTCGCTTAGGATCCATCCGTCCTTACCCAAAAGCGACTCATAGAATTGGATTTCAATCGAAGTACAGAATCTCATGGTACCGCAGCGACTGACTCACCCAAGTCCGCACGTGGAAGCCTTTCGGCTTTAATCAAATCCAAGAAACTCAGTCCATGTTATACATCTTTCCCACAAGTGCACAAGTGAAAGGCTTCAATTGTCTCTGGATACGAAGACAGCCCCGCTGTGGCCGTCAAACGACACGAACAAACGACGAAACTAATGTGGCAGGCTGAGTAATCCCTCCCGACTATCATGCAATATAGAAGTACTGTCAGAGCTGATTGGCCACTTAGCATCGCGGATAGCCGAAGAGAAAGGCTATCAACTTCTTCAAAACTATATGGCTCCAGGCACGCTGCGTGATCATTCGCTGTGAATAAGACATTTGCCTGTTGAGTGCACAGCTCATGTCTGTCAGAGTCGCATTCATCCACGAAAGTAGACTACCATTGTTCAATCGCATTGGAGGGTGATGTCTAGTCTTCTAGGCAACCAATTTAATTTCACGTCACAAACTCCGCTGAGTGAATACTTAAGCCTCGAAATCTCCAAATCAGTGTTCAGAATATCATGTCATACCCTTCAAGACTCCAATCAATCTTGATAATCTCACAGAAGACCAACAAGATGTATCTCAAATCCCTCATCATCGCAGCCCTCGGCCTAGCCCCAACAGCCGTCCAGGCAACCTACCCCTTCTCCAACCCAGGCGACCTCGCCGCCGCCGACAAATTCGACTACATCCGCCAAGAACACAACGGCGTGGTCCAAACCGTCAGCAACGTAGTCTACAAAGGCACCACCGCCCTCAAAATGACACAGACCTACGACCCTTCCTACACGGGGCGCTACCACTCCGAAGTCGACGTCAACGACGGCTACACCCGCGGTCAGGACCGCTTCTACGGCTTCGCCTTCCGCCTTTCGGAGTCATGGCAATTTCAGCCGCAGTCGTACAATATCGCCCAGTTCATCGCCAACCGCCCCGGTGCGGGCTGCGGCGGGGATGATTGGATGCCGTCGAGCATGCTCTGGCTCGAGGGCGACCAGCTCACGTCGAGGATCGTGAGCGGACGGTATCGCCAGCCGGATTGCGGGCGGAGTATTGTAAAGTATGGGAACTTGACGACGGTTGAGCGCGGGGTGTGGCATCGGGTTGTGATTCAGGCTAGTTGGCGGAGTGATGCGACTGGGTTTTATAAGATTTGGTATGATGGAGTTAAGGTGTTGGAAAAGTACAACGTTGCGACGACGGTGAATGATGATAGTACTTTTCAGTTCCGTGTTGGGTTGTATGCGAATAGTTGGTACGATCAGGGCAAGTTGGATGGGGATCAGGGGTTCCGCCAGGTGTGGTTTGACGAGATTGCTGTTGATTCGACTTACAAGGCGGTGGACCCTGATCAGTGAGTTGAGTTGGAGGGCCAGTCGGGCGATGGGAAGAAGCGCTTACCTTTGACTTAGTGCACGAGACAATCTCGGGAATCTTTTCCGTTATCCTCAGATACCTACGCAGCTCACGTAAGGTACTAAAGTAGTAACCTCGTATTGAGAAACATGGGATGTCAATATTGAAATCAATAGTTCTACTTATCCCATACTGTGCCCGCAACGTATGACGAGCCGCATTCTCGGCATGACCAGAACATTTACATTGTAGCTCTGAAAGACTTCTCTCTATTGTTGAAGTTTGCGTCATGTTACTCGTCAATACAGCCCGCGCTGGACAACGACAAATATTACATCAATCCGGCCAACGAGCCAGAGAAACAGGTCTCAGTGCTAATCCTGATCAGATGCAGGATTTACGTGGAGAGTAGATTCTGTTCCAGTTCAAGAGTCTGTCGAAACACCCGAAGCAGCCGTGGACGAAGGTCTTCTCCTAAGGTATGAAGTGGTGCTGAGTTCTATGGTGGCCCTGAGCACAATTCGATGACACTAGTCAAGGCGTAATTTACAAAATACCCTGAAGATGCGGCCAAGGTAGTCCTTTGTATCAAGGGTGGCATGAAGCCCGGCTCGTGCGACCTTGGTAGCTCTGCCGGAGGGACTCGTCGCTCCATCGAAAATATCCTGACGCAGATCAGCGGCACGACAAAGTTGGATATCTGGATGCCGGGACGTAGGGATCCTAAAAGCCCCTTCACATCACCAGCACGAGAGTACATTGAAGGTGGTCAATTAGGTGGCGTTTGACTCTCCGAGATTGGCTTGCCAATACTGCGGGAGGCAATCAAAGCTGGCAAAGTTGAGGTCGCGGAGCTCAAGCTTACGGAACAGAGATATCGCTATGTTATATCCAAGAGGCTGCTCTCATCTTTCTCACTGATGTATTCAAGTAATTCACCTACATATCCAAAAAATACCCACAGACTGAGTTATTGCGACTGAGTATTTCGACTATCTATGCTTCGGCGGCAGAGAAGCCGGCAAGTGCATAGCATGAACACTTTCGTCCAAGCACGGAAAAAGGTATGCGGCCATTGAGCGCATGTATATCGGTAGGTTCGGCCCCAACATTGCGTGTTTGCCGGCGAAGAGCTCTGTTCACTCCGCTGAAGCCGCTCACAATATACAGCAGGCAGAGTCGTATGGACTGGGTGTTCCCGGCGCCAGCGGTGTGAGGACTCTAAGATAGACATGGCAGCACCTCAAAAACGTAGAATGTACATGGTCAAGGACTTGCAGGATTTTCACCACGGAAAGTTCAATGCCCCAGATGTGGAGCTCATCATCGGCAAAGGAAAGTTTGTTGGCCCTGAAGCGATTGAAGTGAATGGTTGTCGCCTTACCGCAGAGTATGTCGTTGTCAAAACGGGATCTCGGGCTCAGATCGACAGCAGAGTGCCTGATCTGGTAGATGCGAACCCGTTGACTCACGTCGAGCTACTGGATTTCGCAGTTTTGCCGTCGCATCTGATCATCATCGGAGCCGGCTACGTTAGCATGGACTTTGCACAAGTCTTCCAGAGGTTCGGATCGGAAGTCACCGTGATCGAATACTAAGAGATTCTCGGCCGAGAGGACCGTTATGTTGTCAATGCATTTGCTTACATCATCTCAGGAGAAAGTGTTCGATCGTTATATCTGCCGATCTCGAACATGTCAATGGCTTGTCTAGGGATCATGTAGAGATTACTGTAACAAGCGGAAGCGAGAGTCTTGTGATTGATGGCTCGCATATACTGGTTGCGACAGGTCGGATTTCTAGCACCGCCAACCAAGGCTTTCAGACAGCTGGGGCCAAATGAATTTCGGAGGGACATGTCCAGATGGATGAGCAAAGGAGAACTACCGCCGAGGGTGTATTTGCTGTCGATGACTGCACTGGGCCTCCATCCTTCACCCATATCGGACTTGGCGACTTTCGAATTTTCCTGTCGTACATTCTGGGAGACTCTCTGTCTGGTGGCACTGATGGTTGCCAAGTCTTGTGGACTTTGTTCACATTCCTTGCAATTGCAAATGTGCGTTTGCGAGAGAAGATGCACAGACAAAAGGTATCAAATACTGCTCAGACGAGATTCTAATGGCAGCATTCTTGCGGACTCGAACGCGGAGAGACTCCTGAGCATTCGCAAAAGCACTCATTGATTCTGATGGCGAAAGAACCCTAGGCTTCACAGCCCTGGGTCATGGGGTTGATGACCTACTACCTGTTGTTCAACTGGCAATAAAACATGAGTTGTCCTATAAGGAGAAAGCATCCCCAGCCATTACGCATCCCACACTAAGCGAGGGATTGGTAACACTTTTGATTTTTCGTAAATGATGGTCTACGCTGTTCTCAAACTCTTATAAATATTTGATCTTGCAGCGTACAGAACCTAACTACAAGTTGTCCGACATACGCTCGCTACTTTACTATCACCCAAGTGCTTCCTTATAGGACATGCAAGTATAAAGTGTTCGAAAGTGCTTCACATAGCATCAAACATACCTTTCCAAATCTTTAGTGTTAAGCGTTTGCTTGAACGGGTAGGGAACCCTTCATGTGATCTAAGCCGGGAGTCATCCTATCAATACTGGAATTGACGCGCTGTGATAATTTTATATTCAATGAAGGCACTATAGGCTCCTAGACCCCATTCTTTCATTCTACCCCCTCTGGTGAACCTGGCACTGTCTTATCTTGCGGAACCAGATGCAGTTTTGGTGATTTGGGCTGATCACCCCCGAGCACATACGACGCAACAAACTTGATCGGGATATATAGATCATCATCGTAATCATTCACAGTAACCATGGGCAGGATAAAACTGCATTCTCGCATGTGCCCAATCGTTACATAACCTTTGGTCGAACGCGGAAGAAGTGTGAGATCGAGTGTAGCAGTGCCTTGACTTGCAATAACGTTAAAGCGAAGGTTCTGGAGCATACTCGGTCCAGGACCATGGTAGGAAGAGAGCAAAGCAGGATTTTGACGATCATTGGCGGGACCCATAGGAATAGAGATGGTGATTTGGCCAAGTTGGTGCGGGTACATATAGGGTTTCTTTGAGTCCATGACGGGGATCCGAATAGCAAATATGAGATCGAGCGGATAGGGGGACTTGGTAGGAATAGCGCCGAAAGGAGACATCTGAGGATAGACTCTAACAGTGAAAGGCGGAGGCTTTCCGGCGCCCCCGGCGTCTTCGGGAGATGCTAATGCTAACATAGCCATAGATCGCATAGCAGCTACCCTCCTGACTGGAGCTATTGGCGGTAATGATTCTATTTCTTCTCGCTCAGGAAACAACTGAAATGTTGACAGCAGACTTGGAAAGTGAGGAGGAACCTCTTGTGGAAGATCCGCAATGACTTTCGTTGAAAGTGACTCTGTTGATGAGAGATCTGCATGCAAAGTCGAAACATTTGGGAAGAACTCTGTCCTCTCTGCAGTGGGGTCTACTTCCATGAGACTGAAACTTGGATGCCTTATCGTCTCTGCGTTTGGGTTCAAGGAAAGGCGGTCCGAGGTCAGTCCAAGTTGATAGACGTGACTACCCAATTGATATCCGATCAGGCTTGAGGTCACTTCGTCGTCGTCAAAATAAGTTTTAGGCTCAGTGCCATCGTGCTGGATGATATCCTTGACTTCATTTCCGAAGGCTGTCAGGTTCAAAAACCTCAATTCACTGTTCTGGCCCCAGATGAATATTTGTCTCGATGGATGTGTATGAGCATCAGCATAGAATGTCTGTTTTGCAATAGTCTCGTATTTCGAATCTCCACGCGGTTTGGAAAACGTCCGTGTGAAGGATATAGTCAATTGCGTAGCAGAAAGGGTATCCCCGAGTGCAAAGTATTGTTGGTGCGCCGGCTGAGTAAACGTTAAGGTATGCAGACTCTTGGACCCAGGCTGACGATCGAAAAGGCACAGAATCACATCGTCGGCAATCCTCTCTTGTCGTAGAATTTCCGCTCGCTCTTCGGCGTGCGGCCCATCGTCTTTGCTGGACGATCCAGAAGGAATTGGTGCCGTGATAAGCAGATCCGGAAAGTCTTTTACAATCTTTGAGCGAAGCAATAGTCCGTATGTCGGCACTTGTGGCCTGTAACCGACATCGGGATCTACTGTTGAGAAATATTTGTTGAAAATACCCTTGATAGATCTTCGCAGACTATCATCGTTGCGTTCAATATGGTTCGCCACTCCCAAGGCTCCGTCGATGACCGCTTCTACCCAATGTGGATCAATGTAGAAGAACCGAAGCGACTCGGCTGGAAGCCAAGACGGCTCAACGAGCAGATTTTGGGCAGGGATTCCGATGAGAAACATTCTGTGCATGATAAAGGTCATGACTGTAACCCAGTCCGATGACCTTGGCAGGTTGAGCTCGTTGTATAGTCGTGCGCCAGTCTCGTCGTCGCTACCCGCGAGATGGCGAATGTGTTCGTCGACCACGTCTTTCATGGTAGAAACAATACTTGGATTGGCGAGAGACAGATCAACAGGTTGGGTCAAGGGCTTTTCGGTTGCACCACTTGTGGGCTGATCATGCGACGAGGGAGCAAGAGAGCCTGCCTCAGCATCCGCAAGCACCTGAAGAGACTTTGCCAGCGACGAGATTGTGTCTTTGGTAGACTTCCACGCATCATGCTTCTCCATTTCCTTTTCCTTGCCGCGTCTCAAAGCCATCGCTGCAATGACTGATCGCAGACGCGAAAGTGCAATTGTGAAAGAACGATCCGCGAGTGCGAGCGTTCGACCAAGATTCCACGCCATTGAGTAAGTCAGGTCCATGAGGCCGAGGTCCTTGTCCAAGATTTGCAAGTTACTTCCGCTGAAAGAAAGAGACGTCCAGTTCTCACTGAGCTTCTTGGGAGGAACACATGGAATGCATGCTCCGCGAGCAATGGCAGCTGTTTCTTCGCCGGTTTGGGTGCGGTATTTGACGATTGTGTAGCCATCCCTCAATCGCGCAGCTATCCGCTGCCCACTCTCTGACGTGTCTTGCCCAGCTTTCTGAATAACTTCTTTAGGAGGTCCGAGTACTGCGCAATGATCACCCAGATTCCTGAGTGAATCAGATACAGAGGGTGCCCCCGCTGGCAAAACGTTATACGACCACGAGTATAACGATGAGAGCATGATGTAATCACTTGAAGCAAAGTCGGCGCGAGACTTGTCATGTAGACCTTCAAGAGAAACCAGGTGGACGATAGCACGCGATATTTGTTGATTGTCCAGTGGAGCTGCGCGATGGGAGTGAACGACGCTGAACAAGCCATCTTCGGTCGACGAGAAGTTGGCGCCTTTTGCAGCCGATTGACGAACGTGTGCAAGGTAGGTGTATCGACTAAGATCTATCGATTTCTGGTCGACAATCTCCTCACCGCGCTCGTTATAAGTCGCGATTAGCTGAGTAAATAGAGGTCTTGGGACAAAAATGGCCTTGGTTCGATCATCGCTCTTCGCTGACAGTGGCACGGGAGACCAGGATTTGGCCACTTTGCCAGGAGCGAAGTCGCTGACGGGCATGTCAATGGCGCAATTGACGTCCATTTTAATCACGTTGCCAGTTGTGCCCAGCTCCTTAGCAAGGTCCGAGTTGGTGAAGATGCTGCTTGTACCCATGAGCTGGTCCTTGTCGAGCCGAAGCTCGGAAGCACTGAAGACAAGAACGGCCAGCCATGGCACGCGCTTCCTTAGATTGTCCTTTTTCAGTTCCTCTGGAGTCTGTGGCACTGCCGTACGCTCCCATGGGAAGAAAGGATCCGTGAATAAGACATGAGGCAAGATGGTAGGCGATGCCTCAGCTCCCTCTGGCGGGTAGATGGAATGGACGAGATTTTCTGGCAGAGTATATTGCGGTGACTCAACGTTAAAGACCTTCTTGGTCTTGGTCGTATCGGGATCCTGTTGAACGCCATTCGCAACGATCTCCTGCCACGAATTGACTTCATAACGACCACTGGCGAGGCTTGGTGTGAAAAACGAGTATAGCATCGCCTCGCCAGGCTTCAAGGTTTTCAAGTTCGGGACCTCATTGTCACCTGTTGCGACAGCAGCTTCTGTTGAGGCAGCGAGATTTGCTGCTTTGACTTCCTGCGCTCGTCGCAGGGTGAGATGTCGGGGACTGCTTAGGATGTCTTGCGAGAGAACCATGGCGCTTTCTGATCGCTACGTTGGCCTTTGATGAACGATCGACCCAATTTGTCCTCAAGTTTTTTCAAATGTCATGGAAAATCACTCAAATGCTGCAGATAGTTACAATGGTGCAACTACGTCGGTCCTAAGGCCCTGATCTTCTCGCGCCTGTCGCCAGTTGCCAAGTCGCCAGCGCTGATGTAAACTGTGCATAAAAACGACGGAAAACACTTTTCCGTGAGGCCAAACCTCTTCTGGCTGTAGTTTAGGTGCTGAACCCGGTCTCTCGCTTGCGCCAAAATTATGCAATGTTCTTTCCTGAATCAGTGACTGAGACAGACCGGAAGGGGCATAGTTTCTGGCATTGGAGCTGTTTCTGAGACAAGAGTTGGGCAGCAGAAGGGTGCCCAACTGCCAGAATCCATCGCCGGGACTAATTCCAGGGCAAAAAACAGTGTAACAGCGCTGGCCCGTCCCTACGGCCCAATACGGTGGTACAACTGTTAGTGGGCAGTGGTTTGGATCAGTGGCTTCGTACCTCTGGCGAATGGCAATTGGTTACTGATTGCGAGGAGATCAAGGTCTAAGACTGGGCTGGGGCGGCTGAGTCCACTTTCTGACACAGCTGTGTGCAGAATAAGTGTGTTCTAGACAGTTTGACTGCTACGCAAGTCATCGGAGGTCCAATCCAAGACTCTCCTCCTTTTCTTTTTCATCCAGTTTTTTTCAGCTGCAGACCGTATAACGCTTCCGGACGGGATTAAACGGCCAGAGTGGGATGCATGCATAAGGTAGGTGGCGCGCCGAGCCGCGCTGAATGTGCCCCAGTTTGTGCGGGGTATGGACATGCAGATACATACATTTCAGCAACGCCACATTCCATAGTTTCGACTACATGTGACTGTTCAATGCATTTGAGACTATTGACCTACGCATCGGACATGCATGGATCTTGTTCGGCGTACAGTATGAGTGAACTGTGGTCTTTCCAAAAGGTCGCTACGCATGTTGCTTTGGTGCTTTCCCCAATAATGGATCAAGCACAATGGACCTCCATGAATACGTAACTGGAGTATAGATACGTATACCAAGCTGAGCTGTATACAGACTTGCAAGCCGTTGATGATACGATATGAGACTGATATATTAAGAACAAAGTTTCTGCCGAAGACCATCATAATCTCAACTCACCCACGGCGTATTCTACGCGTTTTCATCTACGGGATTTCCCTCTTCAAAGACATTACAATGACCTCTGCATACACCACGTTATGGAAGCCAGGCGCTTCTCAAAAGCTCTTCATATTCGGAGTTTCAACGAACAGCTACCTCACTCTTCGTGAATTCGACACATCCATTCCCAACAACACTCAGTTAGGCCCTGCTACCGATCCCACCTCGGTGCCCAGTACGGGTCTGATCATCCCAGACACAAGCATTGCAGCTATCAGCTACGGTGGACTTGTAAGCGTCCTTTGTTTATATGATATGATGGCCTTACGCTCTAACATGTAAACCGCCAGACCCGGGTGTTTGGCTTCATCGCCACTAAAGCAAGTGATGGTACCCAACAGACTTCGCTCTATCAGCTCAGCCCAGTATGGCAAGCTGTCAAAGCGGGTACGTCTAAGACGAAGAGTACAGCTGCCGTAGCTGGGAAGATGACTGATGGTGAAGTTGGCTATGTGTATTACATGTAAGTCAATTACCTTAGTACATATAGTACAGCGGCACGTATGATACAGACAAACTAACGTGCGCAGTGAAGTGGTTGGGAAGGTCATTGAACAATCATTGACGTGGAAGAACCCTTACATCGTGCAAAACCAACAACTGCACAAAGCCACCTATTTGGCCGCTTGCCTGACCGAAAAGGGCGGCAGGTTCATTGCCTACCAACTGGATACTAAATACATCGAGGTGTACGACGTATCAGGAAAGCATCGTAAGAACATGGCCTTTCCCCCCCTTTGAACCAACAACCATATATGATACTGACAAGAACCCGTGCAGCATGTGGCCAGCTCGTGGGTACCGGCAACGCTAAAGAGTCGACTCCCTTGGCAATTGTCTCTTATTCTAAAGTCGGAGAGAACAAGTCATACATCAACGTCTACTGGCAGCAGACGGGCACGGACAAACTTTGGCGCTCGCAGAGCGAGGACAATGGAAGCAACTGGACTGACAAGATTCTTAGCAATGCTGATTCGCCTGATGGATCATCTATCAGTGCCATCTTCGATGGAGTTGCTCAAAAGGTTGTTCTAACCTATCTCTATTCTGCACAGGACATTAAATGCTGGGATGACGAGGTTGTCTGATGGAACCTCGGAGTTAGTACAGCTATGGGCAGGTTTCGCAGAAGACTTTTTGATCATTGTGTTTCTTGGTTAAATATGAAATGAAGAAACGCACGATCATGGACTAGTTACTTGTTTACTCAAGATCCGCTAAATGTGCCTGATTTGTTCGTAATGCATCGTAGCCTGCGTTGCAGAAGCAGGACGAATGGACTGTGTGCAGGTATATATAGGTTGTAAAACCCCCCCCCAAGACTTCAACTCCACTCCCCTCTCTTCTTCTTATCATCCACCGACAAAATGGCGGGCGTTCTTTTTGTCCCCATGAAAGTAGACGCCTTCATACTGAATGAGTCTATCTGCACTAGCCATGAGAGCAATCAAGCAAAAATTGCCCCAATTACTCAGCCGAACTATACATTTCTTCGCTATGACACCAAATACTTGGCTGCGGACGTCCTACGCCACACAGACATTCATGCTTCTGGCGACCCTAAAACAAACCCACGTTTTACGAATCTCGGTACTGGAGACCCGATACAGGGCAGACAAGGCGTCTATATACACTGGAGCATGCCAAGACCATATCGATCTGGACGCCCGGCATCTCCACAAGGTGCTGGCGGAACCCCTTCAAGTCCTTCAGTCCCTCCTACGAAAGAGCCAGCACCGACGCCATTTTCACCCGTGCCTACGCGGTGGATCGTTATTCGTCACTGCGAGCTGGCGGAGAAAAACGACTCCGTACCTCCGTTGGCTGCTTGGGTTGTGGAGAGTGATCATTGCCAAATGATCGACCAGCTCGACGACAGTACGGATCTTCAGACTGATGTATCGCCCTTTATTGCTGCAGCAACACAAACCACTGGTGTCGGAAAAGAAGTTGTCGACACAGTAGACATCGACAAGCAAGCCGAAGTCTTCATCGGATCCAAATCGAATGCCGAGACGTGGACGAGCACGGAATCGAACAAACGCAGCCGCATCAATATTGACCTAACGAAAAGCTCAAACCAACTTTTCCCAGACTTCCAACCGCACAACACAAATGTCTTCAGCATGATCGACGATCTTCGTATTGGAGATGAGCTGCAGCGCATCCACAAAGCTAAGTTGAGCTACTTTGTTCTGGGTTTCCACCGCGACAGTAAACAAGATCCACTCGCCAGTCCTGGGGCATACGGCACTCGTGATGCCCTATTGAAAGCTCTGAACATGGAAGTCATGGGAGCCGAGTCTAATAGCAGTCTTCGGAAGTGGCTGGACTTGCCCGATGCAGCCAATACTATATGCCATGGTGCCAAGTACGATGTGGAGTGGGATGTCTCGTCTCGACCCAAAGTCGTTGCCGATGAATTATGTGCGAAGTTAATGAAGGATAAGTCAGTTTCCATTGGTGTTACGCCTCTGGACAGCATTATGGCGCATGTTCACGACCAAGCAGCCAACGGCCCTCCCGAATTCGAGCAAGTTTATAAAGATATCTTGCAGATGGAGAAGCTCCTCATTGCCCAAGACGAAGACGTGGAAGCACAATTACGAGCCTCTACTCTCATCGAGGATGCGAAATTCAAGCGTCAAGAAGGCGGCAAGCGCTTTGTATTTGCCAATACCAAAGATGAGAACCAGCCTACAGGTATCAGCAAGCCTGAAGACCAGCCTGCACAGAGGCTTCCCGAGAAAGACGAACTGCTGGATCTGCTCGCACTAAACCGCGATTGTATCGTGAACGATACAGCCCTGCGATTGAAGCAGTCTCGCCAGTGGGACATGTTCTCACTGTGGTGGCTCTTCCTTCGCGATCGCGACAGTCTAGTGCTGGAGAGGCAGCCGAAACATGAGAGAGAAACTCTTCGTTCCAGTATCGAGGCTCTGGGCAAGGCGAGTGAAGATCTCAAGGCCAGTATACCCATTCATGGCAAAGACAGCCATCTGATCATGCCGCCGGTCATTGGTCAGCTGTCTGATACTCAAAAAACCCGAGCAAAATTGGTCCATACTTTGCAAGGCGGTGTCGCGAAGCCCTTTTTTCAACCCTGCGATCCGACGCTCATGGTGTCGTGCATTCCATCGAGTTGGCCCAAAGACTTCCTCGATCATCTCAAAGTCCGTCTGAACACTCAATGCCCGTTCGATGGCAAGATGAAATCTTTAGATGCACCATGGGAGACATTCTTCGACGACGTACTTGAGAAATGCTGTCCTTCAGGCCTGGCTCTAGATGCTAAGCGATTGGTCGAAGAGTTCGCCTCCTTACAGAAAGATCGAGGATCGTTGGACTGTCCTAAAGACACGTTCTTGCCTTTGTATCATGATCGCGAAGTCAAGTCAAACGGCGAAGCAGATGAGACGCGTTGGCGAGACAGATGGAACTCAGAGCAGCCATTCTTCCCTCTGTACCTGGAGTGGGATATTGAGTACTTTCATGTTCCTTACAGGTTCTGGCATTTTAACGATACCACCAAAGACGGCTTGAAGCCATCTCAGGCCCGATACTCGTTGGACGCCAAGGCATACCTAGAATACAGGGCAAGCCGGAAGAAGGATGATCGACGAACGCTGTCAGGGAGGTCTCTTATACTACCCCAACCGACCTTTTCCCTGGAGTCCAAAGTTCGCAGCCTTTTCTCCCAACTCTCCGACACCGCGCTGAATGAGATCTTGCCAGAGAAGGATCGGGAACTTTTACTGAATTCTGTGCGTCAGTTACCCTACTTGTCAGCTCCTTTGACTGGCTTGACCGACCATCTCCTCACTCGTTTGCATGGAACGCATGTTAAACCCAACAATCGACCAGCAAACGCTTTGTCGACCGAATCAGTCCCCATTGCCGCTGCTGTTCCTAATGATCCTCAACAGATAGCAAACTTTGAGGCATGGGACCTGAAGCTTATTGGAGGCGAATCGGACCTTACTCCTTATGGATCCAGTGTCGAACTCAGTGGCAGTTCGTTTGCTGCTTTCAAGCCGGTAACCCACGGTCAATTCTTCATCAAAAAGCTCAATATTATCGATAAGTTCGGCCAAGTCATTCATGCTGTTGATCCAAGCGTCTCGGCTTCCAAGAAATGGACAGTGCCGTCATGCGGTGAGTACTACACGGCCGATTCAATCTTTGGTGGAAACAAAAGTCCTGGTTCCGGAGACGACACCATGGTTCCCAGCGAAGCCTGGGTTCAGATCCCACCGCAAATCAACCAGTTCTCACGCCTGAACTCGGCGTTCGTCACGCTGACAGATCCCGGGGAAGGTCGTGACCTGTATTGGAGACCAACCAACGAATGGGAGAACCCGGTTTGGGGATGGGTCGTGATCAACTACGCCAATTATGGACTCCAGTTCTTCACCGGTGATGGTAAATTCTACCGTGACGTGCGTGTAGGCGGGCCAGAGGGCTCACTTGCTTCGCCAGAATGGCTCCCCTTCGAACCGCCCAAAGTCGATCCGGCCAAGGATAAGCATGTTCAGTATACCCAACTCCAGCGCCTTGTATCCGAGATGATGAAGTCTGCGGATTATCTCCGAGCTTTCATTCGCATGCTCGACGACTCTATGGCGACGCTCTTGCCGGCGCCGTCAGGCTACTCGGAGCAATGGGGCACTGTCACCGGACGCCCGTTGGCCTTGGTCAATACGGGATGGTCCTTGGAATTGGCAGTACAGCCATATGTCAAGCAAAACCTTCGTGGAGACTTGGCCAAGGAACCTCTGATCCTGGCCGACGCTGACTCTTTGAGTCGCGACCAGGCCAATCTTGACGGCTATTACGACTTCCCTGTCAAATTTGGATCAAGGGAGAAAGCTCACGATGGACTGGTCGGTTATTTCGCCGCCAAGGAGAAGGAGGATGATGGACTCCGATTAGAGGATGGATTGCTTCTGGACCAAATCTACACCTACTATGGACATAACGATCAGCAGGACAAGCCGGGAGAGGCGGGACTGCAAGCCTCCGAAAAGCAGCCGTTGCGGCGTCTGGGAAGCAAGAAGCAACGATTACTCCCGTTCTACTTCAACCCTACGACTCGAGAGGCGACAGACTTTGACATACTTCGATGTCGAGAGCAGACGATCTTTGGGGCAATCATGGATCCATTTGCAAGCATACACGCTTACACCAGCATCCTTCCCGTCCAAGAACTTCGTCTACCAACATGGATCATCAACGAAGCCTTTTCCGACATGTCCGTATTCTTCAGTCTTGGACCAATCTTGCTCCCCAAGAGCATCCCAGATTTCGACGACAAGCAGCAGCAGCCCGTCGGCACGGACCCGTTGCCCAGTGCCGGCCAGCAGCTGAGCCTAGGCGTGCCAATCCCTGCATCTACGCTGGGAACTTGGAACTGGTTGCAGCCGTACTTCACCTCTGATACGCCCGCTACGGCTACTGATGCGGCAATCAAGTACACGCGGATGAAAGTGGACAAGGTGGATGAGCGCATGCGATTCGAGAAGTCGCCATACACGGCCGCTGAGGGGTTCTTGCAGCTGACGAGACAGCGGTGAGGTTGCATACTTAGGTAGGTGTGTGGCTGGCTGAGTAGGACCTTGGAATTGATTGATTTTGGACCCTTGCTCATGTGGCTGGCTGATATGTCGTCTATTGACTTTTCCTTCGTTTCCGAATAATTGTTCTCTCCGCATCCCATGCCGCTGGCTGCAATCGTCTGTGACTGTATAAGTTGTGCCGCAGCATAGGGCCTTATATTGCCAATGTGGCTGGTTGATATGCTGTCTTCAAGTCCTCTTTCTGTCTGATCTGCATAAATGTTCTCTTCGCATCTCATGTGGCTGGCTGCAAATTTCTGTGGCTGTATAAGTCCTGCTGCAGCATGGGCGTTGCTGCATTGACTTAATCATTGGTTTGCAAAAGGTCCTCAGGTCTCAGCCATCAGCCATGATGTCTCACGGCCCGCCCATGTCGGCCACACCGCCTCCGCGCGCCACATATTCTGCTTTATTGCTTCGTTGCATGCATTAGCCAAGGTGTCTCAGCTACGTGTAATACAGCCCGCCTTCTGCACTGTGATGCTTTTGGAATCCTTGTATCACCATGCCCGAGAAGTCCCGCTACCTTCTAATCGAAGGCCGTACCGTCATCCCCCAGTGCTGCTGTGGATAGCGAGACTGGTAGTCAATCTTCACTAGGGGTAGGAACTTGCAGCTATAATCCTTAGCGTTATACTGGAGTGTGCGAGGTGTACCGAAAATGATGACACTCAGATCCTATCTGCGTTATCATTTTTTTCTCGCGAGTGCAAATTTCGTTATCTGCATGAAATAGTTGCTCGCCCATACTATCTGCAATTCCAGCTCGAACTTTGTCTGTTCTGTAGTTCCACGTCACAGAAGACACGTACATCATTGTCAGACTGTCGTAATGGCATATCGAGTCGACAGCTACCACATTAACATAGGGGTAGGGGACGCGGCTATTCATGTCCTAGCCAAGCCAAACATCAACAACCCAGCAATCTTGCCTGAGTGTGTCAAGGTGGTCTGGATCGACGCAGGAAAGAGAGGGGGCAGCAGCAAAGTTATCACCACCTTAGAAAACATCAAACCCCTGTATCAGGCTCGCGCAGGTGGTTTCAAAATTGATGTTGTCATCGTCACACACTGGGATGGTGACCACTATGGCGGCTTCAACTCGTTCATGGAACAGACTGCTATGGTCGAAACCTACTTCCGTTTTGGCGTCGACACACCCCGAACCAAATTCCTGACATCGGCATGGATGATTGATAAATGTTCAGGGTTTGTGAAGGGTGTCAGAGGCAACGATGGCACGTTGAAATTCAGAAATATTGTGGTTGCTGATGTTTACTACGGAACAAGCCTGCTAGGCGCCGACATATTTTCAGACACAGATCTGGAGAAGGACTGGCCTGGTCAGCTGACTCCAGGTTCTGTAACGAATATCGACGTCTTAACTCAGGCCATGGCTGGTGGAGGACGACCTGCCATGTTCTGCGTTGCCATTGAGGGGAAACTGATCGGTCCTTCATCAAATCAGACTGGAGTCGCGGCTGGGATCATGTGGCCAGATAAAGTGACTTTGACGAACGAGGCTTCCCTCGCGGCCGTCATTGCCTGGCCTAACGGCAGAGTTTCGCATTACTTCGCAGGCGACTTGAACGCAGCAGCAGAGTCTGCCCTCGTTGCATGGCTCAGACCAGCCTGGGACAGCGGTGGACGCATTCCTTCCATGAAATGTAGTCATCATGGAGCGTGTAGCTCTACGCCGACAACTATGATCGACAATTTCAGACCGTACAACATCATTATATCGGCCGGAAGCATGCATAACCACCCAGGTGATTTGGCATCCCCGACTGCTGCCTGAATTTAGCTAACCACAGTTTGTCGTGTGTCTAGATTGGGAGCTACTCATGTACATTGCATGCTATTTTGCAAAGTCCAAGGCAGATCGCGGTCCTCTTTTATTGACATGCTATCCTCGGTGGATGGAAAGTGATTGGGTTGTAAAAGTCACACAATTCAATCTATGGTACTTTGGTACCGAAGCGGACAAGGTCAAAGACGCTGATCGGCGGGACAAGATCGCGAAATACACCGCAATAATGGACGCGGAGAATTTCCGGCCCTGGCACGATTTGAAAGCCAGACTGAAGACAGCAGGCTTCTCTTTGAACAAAGCTTTTGCAGAACTCTTAACTGTTCTCACCACCCACGTCGGCAGTATATTTGCCCATCCGAACATTGACTCGAATTTGATCCGAGGCGAAAATGCGCTCATATATCTCAAAGTAGAGTCGGTCGAAAATGCTGAGATGGACGGACGCAGATCTTCCTACTATATCGAGGATGAGGACATAAAAATGTACGATGATCCAGACCGCAATCCCACGCTCTCAGCACCGAAAGTTAGGGATCTGGGCATTTACTCACGTACTCGGCGGAAAACGGGAGCTTCGATTCGTTTGAAGCTGCTGAGTTTGAAAGCGGATATGAAGCCAATTAAAAAGAAGGCGGTTGTGGTGGCATTGAAGAACAAGAAGAAAAAGCCCAAAGGGACAATTGGGATCTTTGCTCAAATGGCAAGCAGACCTCTGCCTTTGTTGAGCTCAACATTCATATCTACCATGGCCTTAGACGACAATATCCCCACTGCTATGGCTGAGGCGACATCTTCCTCTGGATTCACCATTATAGCAAGCACAAACGATCTAGCGGTCTCTGCAAACGAAGGTATCAAGTTACAGGATGCAGATGAACTAGACAACTTCGTTTCGATGCTACGGACCGCATCGATCAGTCTGGAGAAGAGACCGACAGCCGAACCAGTCTCCTTGAAGGCCACAGACAGCATCATGTTGTGGATGAAGATTACTCTTCAAGCAACAGACATGAAGTTGACAGGCGAAGATTTCCGCAACCTCTCCATCATCACCTCCCATAACATCACCTTTGATACTGCATGTGCAGCAGGGGCTCTGAAGCTCGACTCGGGACCTGGAAAACTTCGTCCTGATGGTCTACTGCCCGAGTTCAGCCACACTGTCATGGTTTTTGGGCTTGTCAAACCAGTGTCCCCTTCTATCTGGTCATTCAAAGAGATATGTGATTATCAGACACAGTTGTGCCCAGGAGCCACTGTCAACAAAGCAGGTGGCCTCGATATCATCAAAACAGCCTTCGGAACGACACAATGGATCCTAAGCGCCGAAGATGGCAACCGCAGTGCTGTTTGGTTTGCCCCTGATGTCAATTACAACACAAGTCTACGCTTGGAGTTTACGCCCAGTGACAGTATATCAGACAGCTTCAACTCTCTCATGAGGGACTTTTGGCCGCCGTCTATCAAGTTGGAAATTCAACAACCCACACTGATTGCTCGCTGCGAATCATGGATCGGGACAGACTTTTTGGAGAACGGCCAAACAACTACCAACGTCAAAGTTCTCTCCCGCACCGGTTTGATGATTACGGCGTTGCTAGTCACCAAGATCGAAGACGCCGATCTTAAACTGCAAGTAAGCTTAGCACTGGACAATTCGACAGGCATAACTTTCACCGTCACCTCTCAGGACAAGTCCAATGATGTGAAGAAGTTTGGACAAGCTCTAATTGACAAGATCTCGGGTGTCGACTTACCGAAGCTGGACCGGGCCGTTCCTCAGGAGATAACCAAATCTGGAAACGACGTGGATGACCAAAGCCGTGTTATGTTCCGCCAGCTACAGGTTTTTCTAACCGACAGAGGCAAATTCAGCGGGATCAAGCTAGGGATCGAAGTAGATGCTGCGCTCGGAAGGGAGGCCAATGATGAGAACCTCGACCATATCTCCATTTATCTAGAGGGAGGTTATCGTGTGGGCAGAACAGGAGGATTTTACTTGTCAGGCAAACTATGGTTTCCGATCGACCTAGGGCCAGACCTTCGTGAAGCCGCCTTCAGCGACTGGGAGAAATCAACCAGTCTCCAGATCCTCACGCCCAAACCTGCGGCATGCCTGTCGTTGAAGAGTTTGCTTCCAGACGCACTCGATTTGGACAACTTTCCTTCCAACATCCCACAGTTCGTCACAAATGCTCAATTCCGTGTGGCTTCCAAGTACGTTTCTGTCTCTGCGACGATAGAAGCCTGTGAATCTTACCAGGATCCCGGAGGAGCTGCGAACCTCCCATCCTTGAATTTCGAGGAGGTGTCACTGAGTGCGACATGGGACCATGGAGCCATCGATGTGAACCTCGAGTTCCGCATAACTCTCACTGGCCCGGATGACTTGGGACCCCGACCAACTTGCACGAATGAGCTAGTGGGATTCCTTTCATATTCAAGGTCAAGCCCCAATGCTGGAGCTAATGCTTCTGCGGACTGGTCCATATCGGGCTCGATTCAAGAACTGAGTCTCGGTCTGCTCTACGAATACTTTACGGAAGAGTCACGGGACGTTCTGTACGACATTCTAAAGGAGATTCAGCTCCAGGATGTATTGGTCGGGTACAGCTCTCAAGACAATGTGCGCACATTCGAAGCTCGAGGAACAATCTTGATTGCGGGCAGTGTTGAGATTAGCCTGAGCTATATCAGAAAGGCAGCCAAGGACGCTGCTAAGCGCGATTGGACTTTTGAAGCAAAAATCGCCAAGAAAATCGAGCACAAAGTCTCACTCAGAGATGTGGGACGCGCCATTTTCGGGCCTGACAGCACATTCATCAACGGGCTTCCGTCCTTCCTGGGAGATGCCGAAGTTCTGAGTCCCGATACCCCTCCAGTCTTTTCTTTTCACCTTGAACCAGGGACTACGGGTGAAACGGGTGAAGTCCAGTTCAAGCTTGAGCTCGGGATTGGGAAAGTGAAAGCCACATTCGTGCAGTTGCATGATCCGACGAGAATAGCTGCGAAGCAAGGACCGATCCGATACTTTCAACTCACCTATACTGGTCTCAAAGTACCCGACGAGATTCCTCTACCAACAACATTCAGCGTTCCCTTTGATGAAATGCGATTCTTCTGGGTCAATGCCGCTCTGGAATTCCCTGCTCAAGTCAATGCTGTCAACGCGTTATTGCAACCCAGCGTACCAGCAGCCAAGAGTCCACAAGGTGGGAAACCGACAGGTCTCGCTGAGGGATTTCACTTTGCTCTCGCAGCCAAAGGTCAAATGATCCTAGACTACCCTGTCGGGAAAACGGCTCAGAAGAAGTCACCTGATGGAACTGGCGCCACGCCGCCGGATCCAAAGAAGGGGGATCCTCCTCTTGGTCCGGACGTAGCTAAGAGCGCCAAAGCACCATTCAAGAACACGCAAGGCCCGCTTACCATCAGTCAAGTAAGTTTTGAATATTCAAAGAATTTCCTGGGCGTTCAGTTCGACGCTACATTCTCAATGGGTCCATTGGCCTTTGCCGTGTTTGGATTCAAGCTTAGCATGAATTTCCAAAACGGCATCAATATTCAGAATATCGACGTGAAAGATATTTCCGTTTCCGTTGCTGGATTGGCTGCTTCATTTGACAAGCCACCACTGAAGATTGAGGGAGGTCTGATCCATCAGGAAGATGTCGAGCGTGAACTCTACGTCGGCGGTATAACCATTGGATTTGTCCCGTGGTTGTTCCAAGCCGCGGGTTTCTATGGTCGAAAGAAGAAGAACAAGATCACAGGATTGGGCGATGATTACATGAGTGCGTTCGTCTATGCAATACTCCGAGGACCTCTCATCACCTTGGAATTCGCAACCATTTCAGGCATCACGGGTGGATTCGGCTACAATGTGGGCATAAACATCCCAGACATCAAAGACATTCCGCGGTACCCCTTGATAGCGCCAGCTTCAGCCGATTCAACCATCGTCGACACGCTCACAAACCTTCTTCAGCCACCCGGCGGGGGAACGCCGTGGTTCTTCCAGGAGAAGGATGCAATGTGGCTCGCCGCGGGGCTGACTGTGTCAGCCTTTGAGATGCTGGATGTGACGGCTGTACTCATTGCGCAATGGAGCCCCCGCCTACAATTCCACATTCTTGGTCTGGCGTCTGCAGATATCCCCAACGCAAAGTCCCCGTACAAGTTCGCTCGAGTAGAGTTGGGCTTCAAAGCCAGTCTGGATCCGGACGCAGGCCGCTTTAGTGTTGAAGCACAGCTATCGCCCAACTCTTATATTCTCGATCCTAGCTGTCACCTGACTGGCGGTTTTGCGTTATACTATTGGTTTTCTGGCCCGAATAAAGGAGACTTCGTCTTTACCATCGGTGGATATCATCGCGCATATGAAGTGCCCACCATATATCCGAAGAACATTCCCCGGCTCGGCGTCAACTGGGCATTGGGAAGTAACCTGAGTGTGACAGGCGAGGCATACTTTGCGATTACGCCCAAGGTCTGTATGGGTGGGTTGCATATTAACGTAACTCTCTCCATGGGTCGATTGCGAGCCTGGTTTGATGCTTATGCAGATTTCCTCATGAACTTCGCACCATTCAACTTCCAGGCAGTAGGACACGTCAGTGTTGGCGTTTCTTTTGACATGGAAGTGTGGTTCATTCATGTGCACATCGCCATTGAGATCGGGGCTACGCTTTACATTCAAGGTCCACCTGTACGTGGCAAGGTGCACGTCGACTTTTGGGTGTTTGGATTCGATGTCGAATTCGGTTCCTCACAATCCGCCAATGAAGAAACACTTGACCTGAGTCGCTTCTATAAACTAGTCCTCGAATCTGACTCCAAGATGGCGCAGTCCGTTGCCACGCCGCCTCACGTTTACCTATGCCTGTCCGGATTGCTCGGCGACAGGGACGGCCCGGGCAAAGCGTTCAACGCACCATGGAGTGTCAGAGGAGGGCCACTCAAGTTTAGCATCGAAGCCAAGTTCGCCATGGACTGTGCATTGATCAATGGCAAAGGTTGCAAACCGCTTCCAGAGGAAAAGCACGAGATCTTTGCTAAGCCTATGAACCTCAAGAAAGCGCTGACATCTACACTGCATGTTTCAATTAAGCATGTGGATAGTGAAGAGGAGAGAAAGGATTGGCGACTCAGACCTGCTTTCAAGGCAGTTCCGAATGTCATTTGGGGAGCGTGTAAGTTCTCTTCTTGCCACAGGTTGCGCAGTTGTAAGTGACGCATCAGTGTGCTGACTCTAGTCCTTGATTACCTTAGATGATGAAGCTTCGGATCCTAACCATGGATCTGGTAACAACTCCATCGGTTCCCTTCTGAACGGATCTGATTCTTTTGTCTCGCTCATGATGGGTGTGGAGCTTCAATCTCCAGTACCACATGTGTCAAAGGATTCCTTATTGCCCTTCGATGTCGAATCAGCCATGGTTAGCAACGTGAACCCCCCAGGCAAAGATGCCGGCGAGCCTGATGAGATAAACTGGCCGTTATTTCCTACATCAGAGCACCAGGATGATCGTTGGACACCCGCCCAGAGTCTCCCGAATCCGAACCTCGTGAAAGATCAGCCAAAACAACAATGGGATGCGGTGGAAAAGTGTTGGTCAGCAGTCGATGCAAAATCACTCGTCGGAGTAGTAAATACGTGGTCCGATTTCCTTGGATGGGAGAGGGATGTGGTCCCTGCTAAGAAACCAGAATTCTTGATACGCCGGGTTTCAGAGAGGTATCTGGAGGCGCCGCATATTTGTTGCTAATTTCACGTACACGGAACTGTCTCTGAATGATATTCTTGAGCCAAGTAAGCATTGTAGTAGTGCGCTTGAAAATTTGCAGTGAGAGGTCGCACGCGTCCTGAGATCTAGCCGACAAACTTCTCATTGCCGACAGGATGGCATGACCATTAACAGATTGTCCTTGAGTCATCTCCGACCCAAGTCGTTCCATCGCTATATGATGTTCGCTCAGTTGGCACATGAATTTGTGGAGTTTTTCAACTCCTCTAAGCGCCTTACCGTTATGTCTTGCAACATGGACCGGCAATATCGCTAATGTGAAGAAAGCATTTTCTAGCCAGGTCTTGTTTACGGAGAGAGCTCTCTTGAGAGTGGTAACTCTTGTTCGCCCAGATTCATCGCTTGGTATTGTTGACAGCGCTCCTTCGATGAAAGGACTTCTTTTCCAGTGTAGCAGCGAGTAATGTCGAAGATCAAGCCGGTTGTCCGGTTGAGAGGGGACGGCATCGAAGTCCTACACACCGGTTTCGGAACCTAGATTCTCAGTAGTAGAAGAACGCAGCGACCAGGGAAAGTTAACTTTGCAAGCAGCTTGACATCATGCTCCTCTTTTGCAAGAGAACAAATGAGAACGAAACAAAGATGGGCCAATAAGAGAAGAATAGTGCGGCCAGTGTTGTGGAGCAGTATACGAACTCCCCATCTGCGTATAAAATCCAACCATATCCCGATTTGGAGCCCTGAGAAGAACAGCGGCTCATAATGAAGTCAATGATCGCTCTTTAAAGCAATAGGTCGCGGCTAAACCGATGAGGGCGATGGCTACCAATGGTCAAGAGCTCTCCTTTGTTGTGGGAAACCCGTCATAAATGGAGTACTCTTGTAAAGAAAGAAGGGGCTGTTGATGCCTCGCGAAAGTCTCTTTTGGTAGCTGGCACGTTGTAGGTACCACTAGAGTTAAAACGCAAGCGTCCACAAAGAAAAGAGTTCAGACGAAAGCCCCTTATGAATACCCTAGTCGAATACTTAGTGTCATGGCTTGCTTCGCCCACGTATCGCAGCTACGAACCTTGCTCATAGTCGATTTCCAACCCCAAAAGTCACCGAATTTACTCGAACCGTCTTTCCCTCGACCCATACAATGTTCTTCTGTCATAAAACTTTCCAATAAGCGGCTGTTCTTGACGCGATTCGAGTGAGCCTTGACCTCCTTGTGTTTCTCCTCAGTCTGTAGCAGTGCATACTGGCCGTTGAGGTTAATTTTTGTCATGATGATCGTAAGAGCCTTAATGTAGCTCATTCTCACCTCATTGGGGGCATTTTAGTACATATTTTCTATACTGATGAGATGCTGGTCAGTGAACTCGAGTGTGTGGACCTTAGGTACGATGGGCATTTCACTTATTTGAGATTAGGCTGACCAAAGCGATGTCAAGTCCTATCTGACATGGACTATTCATTCACTGGATCATCCAAGCACAAAATTCAGAACAATTATGATTATTATTGGGACTGCCATCGAAGGCATGTTTAAGTCTATGACCACACTCTTATCCAAGTCTTCGTTTTATGCAATTTTACCCCGGCGAGCCATCGGCTCAAACCAATGCGAATGAAAGAAACCAAACACCTGACCTCTCCTCTAATAGCGCCGGAAGAAACAACTCTAAGTAGAAGATAAGAAGCCACAGAGAAAATTACGGGCACCACATTTCAACTTTGACGCCACGAAGCTCGTCCATGATACCAAAGTCCAAACCATGTTGACGGAAAGCGACGATAATCATGTCGAACGTCTCAAGGGTCTCCTTGTTCCACTTCTCATCAGCCAAGCGAGGCGCGACAGGCACGGCGCTCTGCTTGACGAGGGGATCCGCGTACATGACATCGACCTCGCCTGAGCGGACAAAGGCCTTGACGAGGTCAACACCCGGTGAGTTGCTCAGGACAGACTGGCCGGCCTTGAAGCCCACACCGACGACGAGAACACGAGGCCGTACTAGAGCCGAGGCAGCTCCAGCTTTGGCATCTCTCGTCAACGAATCGATAGCGCGGCGGGCAATAGCGGCGGGTCGCGCATTCATCTTCTCGGCGGCGGCTTCCAACAAGGGGAAAGCGCTGTTGGAGAGGAGGTAGTACGGGTTAACGGGGATGCAGTGGCCACCGACGCCGAGGGAAGGGGTGTAGGGCATGTAGCCAAAGGGCTTGGAGGCGGCGGCGGCAGCGACCTCGTAGGGATCGATGCCATGGGGGATGCAGGCGTCTGCCATTTCGTTGGCGAAGGCGATGCACATCATGCGCTGGCAGTTCTCGTAGAGCTTCATCATCTCGGCGACCTCTGTGCGGCTAACGGGCACGAGGCGGTCAAAGACTTGGTTGTAGAGGCGCATGACGGAGGCCAGCGACCCGGGGATCTCGTCGTCGAGGCCAGAGACGATCTTGGGGATCGCGTGGCAGGGGGGCTCGATGCGTCCTGGGTCGACGCGCTCTGGAGACATGCCTGCGTAGAAGCCGTGAGCGGTGGCGACGGGGCCGAGAAGGCTGCGGGTCATGCCTACTGCGACGGAGCTTTCTATTACGACGGTGGAACCCGGTCGTGCGTGCTGGGCGACTGTGGCGATGGCGGACTGGAGGTAGGAGGTGTCGATGGACTTGTCCGCCTTGAGAAGAGTAGGGACGGAGATGAGAAAGTGGGTGGCCTCGTGGAGGTCTGCCTTGGAGGTTGTGAAGCGAATGCGTTCGCTTGGGAGCTCCTCACGGATCTCGCTGATTCTCTTCTCTGACACATCGAAGCCGAGGACGTCGTAGTGGGCAGAGAACGACTCGACGAGGTGAGTGCCGACGTAGCCGACGCCGATGACAGCCACGAGGGGTTGGTCATTGGGGTCGACGACGGGAGAAAGGTCGCGGACACGGTCGTTGTGAGAGAAAGGGTGCTCCTTGTACTCTGGCGGGGGCGTGACAGGTGTGAGGGGGAGGTCAAAGTTGGCCTTGAAGGTGTCGAAGCCGGGAAGGTTGAGGCCCAATGCTTCAGGAGGAGGTGTAGGAGGTGCCGGCACAGAAAGGCTGCGGCTGTGGAAGGATGGCTTGTCGATGGTGACCCTCATTTTGAAGAGTTATTATGCAAATAATGAGAAGGAAGCGAAGTCGAAGTGATAGAGACAGATGAGGAAGAAGTATCACAACTAGAGTTCTCTATCGATCTGGACTTCTGGAGATGATGTTCTTCTATGATCTTGTGTGAGTGGATGAGGAATAGGAATGTGTAGATGCGGACTTGAAGGTGGGATTATATGGAAATCTTTGAGGCTGGAAAAGGGATTGGAATCAGATGCAAAATGAAGTTGCGTAAAGATCTCCATCAAAGTTTTCCCAGCTCTGCTCACTCCTGCCAAGATGTGCTGCAAATTTCCTCCTCCACGCAATCGGTTGAATGCCCGATGAGCGTAGCGAACAAGTTCGGACGAGTACGGTGGAATAGTCAAGCTCTCGCCATTCCCAATACGGAATACCAGACCGAGAAAACGCCATGAAGTTGAAAACTTCTGCATCGTGAAATTAGGGGGCAAAAGAAAATAACGCTGTTCAGCCTCATGGCTCAGTTCCGGTAGTGGATCTTGGCAGAAGCATACGCACATTGTTGTAATAGCGTACCGCCAAAAATGAGAGATTTCGAGATTGACAACGCTGATTGTGTCAACCGTCAACGGTTGACGGACTCATTGGCATCTGAGCACAGTTCACCTCTGCTTTCTTTTCCTTATCAGTGTGGATCGTATTAGTGGCATCCATGGTATGCGAATCCATATTGTATGGTACCCCCATCCATGGCAAACCGAGTTCTTGATCGGGAAGTACCGAATGCCACTCTTCCAGGGGAAAGAATTGGGGAACGACGCAGGTATATGTTCAGCCTCATTACCTATTTGGGAGGCGGCAGTTGATGGTGTGAAGGAGAATACTCATGAGAGTCCACATAAAGCTTATTAGTGTTGTTCTAGTCCGGGGTGTGGGCGGAAGTATGTGGTGTGGAGGAAGTTGAAAGGCGGATGTTGAGGGGGTGGAGTCAGGAGCAAATTCGTCTAAGCGATGAGGAAAGTGACAGACCGGATATGCAACTAGAGCGTAGAGCGCTAAGCCCCGGGGAACACACCTTTCACGACAAGCGCGGCAGGCAAGCCACATGGCGCCCCTAGTATTCCTTTTTTCTGTCTCGTTCCTGCGTCAACTCCTTTTCTCTGCAGTTATCTTCATGCAACGTCCGTTGACTAAGATCGTGTGTCTTGATCAAATCAAGGCTTACGGCAACGCCGTCGGCCGTTGCTTCGACTTGTCCGATTCCATTTTTCGTGGCTTCATCGAGTTTCTTCCTGCGGACCGTTGAGCTTAGGCTCGGTACCTGTACTCAATACGTTCTCCATTGCCTCAAGAACATGGATATGAGAACCAGGATGTATCATTCAGCTTCTATCAACTGGACAGGCATATTCCAGCACTGTCAGCTGCCAAGACTACATTGACCGTGCTGAACGTCCCTGGGCGGTGGACAAGCACAGGGGCTCCGAGGTAAGGCTGCCAGCTAGCCAGTCACAGCTTTAGCAACTAGTAGCCGCTAGAAACAAAAGGTTTGATGACACTTGGCATCGCCGGCAGTAAAACAATGTCCCCCAGATAACCCATTCCCAGAGGTTTGGGGCCCGTCCCGAATCCTTCGTCCCTTTCCTGGAGGGTCTTGTCTCACGTCTATCCCAGCAAAGGATATGATCAGCGCAGTCAAGAGATTCCCCAAGATCCAGCCAAGCTTCAGGGTCTGGACCTGCATCTGGGTTCTAGATCTCTTTACTTTTATATCGAAAACTTTATGACTCCGGATCAAAATACATCATGGAGCTGTCGTATTGTCAAGTAACATGAATCAGTTCAACGTGCCCTAAAAGACGACATGAACAGCAAACTTGTTCCATCGGACAATCCCGGCCGACTGACAATACGCTTTGACACATATGTACTGGCGTCAAACACAGTACTGCGTATGCCTTCTTCCAATGCTTCCGTCCTAGAGACCGGAAAGTGGGCAACAAGAGCACTAGCAAGACGTCGAGGGCAAAAGAGGCCAGACTTCTAATGGCAATGTGGAAGGCGATTGCGCAATTGCAGCAAATTTTCACAACTCCTTTCGCCGGGGCGCTAATGTGCTTCGAGATTGGGGGCTGAAAGCCACTCGCGGGATCCCTGGATATTGCCTAGGGTCATCATACCCCATCGGCCATGGCTTGACTTAGGGCCTTGGCATTTAAGCTTAATCCAAGCTTGGTGGCGTGGATTGCGGAAAGTTTTCTCGACGCTGTTCGTAGCTGCTTTAGACCCCTACGCACATATTGGTGCTAACGGAAAGGAACTACACAGGCCCTTATTGATGCATAGTCCCTCAGCCGCCTGCGGCTAACTTGTGTCCAGCGTCTCAACACCAGAAATCCCGGGGCTAATGCCAGGAACCGGACCTGCGATGTTTACTTTATGCACTTTCCGAAGTGGTATACTACTGCCGGCGTTATTATCCGATTTCCTCGAGTCGCTGGCTGAAGCTAGTCTGTGTTGGGGAATTTCCACAATCTTGGCTGGCTGTCTACTAGATATTACCTGGGTACAGCTTCATAGACTCCAGGCATCTTGTAAGGTGCTCAGACATTTGGCTGACGAAGAGATTTTGTTGCCGTACTACAGCCAATCAGTCGCACTGAGGGCCACCGCTCTGCCCGCTCGAATGCGGAAGGCTGCGGTATATTCCCAGACTGACAGCGGTGGAAGAGCTAGGGCCGCAATGTATGGAGGCCTGACTTTGACACAATCGGCTTCTTGGCCTCATTAGGAATCAGTCGTATTCCTGTCCCAAGGTCTTGGGTCAACAGCAACCTGATAGCCGAACCTACCACAGACTACCTGATTTGGTCCTCGCAGTTTTTCGATGTTCTGCCGCGTCATGCCGGAGCTGATGATGGGTAATCTTACATGCCTCAATACCAAGATTTTGCTCAGGCTAGTGGATCTGAGCTCGCATGGAAAGCTCCAGGGCCTCGACGAGAGGGCAGCTATGGGGGCGGCAATCACCCCGATCAAGTCGATCAAAAGTGTGCCTTCTTGCAAAGTCCGAGATGTTTCCTTTCTACTCTTTCTCTCTTGTTGCATCCTCATCCTGAGCTTCACATCCAACAATCCTCGCCATTCGTGGTGTCCAGTCTTTACTCCCGACGTATTGTCGGTGCCATTCTTTCACAAGGATACTCTGTATCCTGTCCATTCTCTCTACCATCCTGGACTCATCGGACGCTTCCGCTCGCTACGTTCTGAGTACAGCTCAGTACCACGTAAAGTGTGTCTAATGTCCACAGTATCACTCAAATCCCGAAAGTGAAGCTATTCAGGACACCATGGGTCACCCAGAAATTTCCCGCCCACAGCCTGTGCATACAGATGAAAAGCGTTGGACTGTAAAGACTCTATCACAGAGGCTTAGCACACAATTTGCAACATCTGAGCGGCCTCCTTCCCGTGTGTTTCGTCCCGGAACACCCAACTCCTGGAGAAGTCAAGGAGAGTGGGATGCCTACTCTGCCGCCAGCGACAGCAGACCCAATTCACCCCGGACGTCCATCTCATCCAGGGACTCCAACGTAAGCGGAAGACGCAAGACAAGCGGAGGCAGAAGCACCCTCAGCCAAGATGATGGCCAAGCCGAGAAGCCGTCAAAGTTCGTCACCGACTACGGCTGGCCAATCCTCTCGGATCCCCTGAACCCCAACAAGAAGCTCACCCCGAGAGAGTTGACAATGCAGCGAATTGCATTCATCCTCATCGTCTTTTGTCTCAACATCGCACTTGCTGCCGTTGCATGCTTTGGCAACACCGGCTTGGCGACACTCGTTTTCATCCTGTTCGTCAAGTGCAAGGATTTCCTGTCCTCGCTGCTCTCCCTCATCTGCCTCATCGGAACATCTATCTACAAGCACTTTCGCCCACCTGCCCCCGTCTCCCAACGATGGATTCTCTCGCTGATCCCAGCTTACTCGGAGAGCGAGGAGCAACTAATCAAGACGGTCTACTCTCTCCGCGACAATGGCTGCGAGCCGCACAAACAAGTCATGTGCATCGTCTTGGACGGAAAGCCGCGCAACATTAAGTGCGAGTTCTCCCGCATCGTTGTCGACATTGAACGCCCCTACCACTCTCTTAAGTACAAAAAGGGTATACTCAAAATTACCGCCGGCTTCATGCAGGACGTGCCCGTCATCGTCATCGAAAAGGTCAAGAATAGCGGCAAGAAGGACTCCCTCATCCTCACCCACGACCTCTTCAACGCCCCCCGAGAGAACATGCCCACATACACCCGCCTCCTCCGCGAAGAAATCTGGCGCACTATTCTCCCGCCTCTGACCGAAGGCACCGGCTTCAAAAACTTTGACATGGTTTTTTGCACAGACGCCGACTCCGTCATCCACCAAGGTTGCGTCGCCAAGCTCGCCAACGCCCTCGCCCGCGAAAAGAACGCCATCGCCAGCTGCGGCATCGTCCTCGTCGAGCTCGAGCCGGGCTACGAGTGGTCTTTCTGGAACCTCTACCAGCAGCTGCAGTACACCTTTGGCCAGTTCGTCCGGCGTCGCGCAGAAGGCTTCATCGGAAAAGTCACCTGCCTCCCCGGCTGCGTCACCATGGTCGCCGTCCGCGAGGAGATGGCCGGCGCCATCGCCAAATATGCGCGCCCCGTCAAGGAAGACTGGGTCGTCCACCACCAAGTCCAGAACCTCGGCACCGACCGTCGTCTGACGTACTGCATGCTCAGCCAGTCCTCCAAGCTGCAGACAATCTTTGTGCCCGACGCCGTCTCCGAGACGGTCGCGCCGCAGTCCTTCAAGCACTACGTCCACCAGCGCCGGCGGTGGGGTTCCAACGCCTACTTCAACAACTACTTCTACTGCGGCGGCGAGAACATGATCCTCATCACGCGAATCGCTGCTGCCATTGACATTGCCCGGCAGACGCTGGTGTACTACCGCGTCCTCAACACAATCCTCTTCATTCGCGCGCTCATCCAGGCTTTCAACCCTTGGGATATTCTCCCGCTGCTTGTGGTGGGCCAATTCCCCGTTATCTGGTTTTGTGTCTGCTTGGCCGTTGAGCCAGCTCTGCGCCAGCGCGCCCACAAGATTATTCTCGGATTCTTTGTCAACAAGCTCGTCTCGCCGTTCATGTCCATCATCATCTTCTCAGCTGTTGCCAAGAATCTCGGCAACGCTGTTTGGGGCATGTCTGGCGTCACCGCATCGTCTGCTGCACCGCCTCCTGTTCCCAAAGATAAGCTCTCAGAGGCAGAAGAGGGCAAAGGCGGCGCTGAGAGGCCGGAAAGCCCCATCTCTCGGCCTCCCTCGCCGCCAGAAGTGCTCTAAGCCACAACTTTGGCATATGATTCACCTGAAGGCATGTTTGGACCTTCTAATCATCCATTTCACCATTCTATTCTTAGACATGAGTCACCTAATTCATTCCTGTTGATTTTATTTTTGTATTTTGCCCCGAAAAGATACTGTGTAGATGATGTGCTTAGACTTAGTACATGGAGGAGTTATAATTTTCATAAAATTCATTGTACATATTCAAACTATCTGTGCTCCTGAACGATAGTCGAAAACGAAGTTCCTCACTTCGGGCGCCTGCATAAAGCCGTGGCATTCTCTTGTCCACATTTGATGCTTCTTAGGAGTTCACCATCTGGTATCGCAAAATCACTGCATGCATCAAGTTTAGCCGTAATAACCCGAGACGAAAATTCTATGTAAGCCAAACGTGAGCCCACAGACCAACACTGTCAGCACTTTCATGGACCGCAATTCAAAAATTCGCTTAAGTTTTCACTTTTCGGTCTTGTCAGTGAAGTCCATAGCAGAAGCGTCCTCTTAGGCTACGTCTGTGCTCATGCCACTATTCACTTTCCATCAATGCATCACATGCAGGAACCCGGCAGGCATTGATGCGGTGCTTAACAATCAAGAGCCTGCAGTTGCTGTTTATGAGCTGAAAGAACTAGTCGTCAAGCGCGGAGTGCCTCAAGCCACAGGTAGCCGAAGAAGCTTAGTCCGGGGGTGCTGGGGAACATATCTGCGCAGCAACAGGGGTCCATGTTAACATTTTAGCTTCAAGACACGCGGCTCGGCGACTCAGGTCTAACCAGAATTGAAGCTAAGTTGGTGCCGTTTCTTTTCTTCTCCTGAGTTAACCCCTGGTGTGCTGGATCTAGGCGTGAAGAAAGGAGGGGAGTATACTATACGCCTTTTGGCTTAGATGGTTTATGCACATAACGAGTGAGTACGTATTGCCGGCCACAGTCCCCATCCCGCGTGCCGCCCGGACGGAGCCCTCCGCGGCTTTTTTTTGACTTCCCGCCCCCAATTTCCCGCTCCGTTGGGAAACCTCTCCGAACAAGACTAGTGAACTAACAACTGCGCCATAAAGGTCAGCACATGAACAAGAAAACGTCGCCTTATGCCAAAATTGAGATTAGACCAGAATGGCATAGTAGCTGCCACAGCTACGTTCAAAGTAGCAGGCTCCGGAGACTTGGGCCCGGTAGCCCGCGAAGGCCGATATCCACCGACTTTTTCTTTTCCACAATCTCGGAGATGAGTCTATTCCTTGATGAGGCATCGCCTTCTCTTACGATACCAGCGCAACGGCAAGCTAATTCCTAGCGGAGGCTATCTTTCTCCAGCCTCAGATTCGCCTCCAAGATCTTACTGGCTCATGTGCGAAGGACCATCAACAACGTTTCCCTAGCTAGGCCCTGGGCCTTGACTTACACATGCCAAGTCCATCAACGTGTCAGGTCACCAGCCATTCTACCATCTCAATATGGGGAAGTCAAAGTGGTCCACCGCCAGTGCGGACCACGGAATCACCGCATGTGTGTCGTAAGCTATCGAGCGATAGTCACCGTTCCCACGCAAGCCTCATGCCATTTCCTCAACATTGACTCGCAATGCCATGTCAGCTGCAAAGGCGAGATCGGAGAACAATCTTGTGAGAGGCTCGTGGATTCAGGGTCCAAGTTCTAGACCATCTCTGACAACACCTTCAACATCATATAATAACCAGAACATCGTCGAGCATACTCACAATCTTTTATCCTCATCAGCCTCTTCAGACCACTGCCAGTCACCGAGCCCTCACTCACTCTCCCACACTCTTTCCCACAACTTGCTTCCTGCGAGATTCCACTCTTTTCCCACCTACAGTCACTCACTTCTGTCGCTCACTTGCACAAAACGCACCTCATAACAATGCATTTCATCAAGTCTCTCGTCAGCCTCCTCCCCATCGCGGGCATGGTCTCGGCCGCAGCCATCTCCGGCACCTCTGCAGCCGCAGATGCCGCCATCACTGCCTCCGCCGCAGTCGCCGTCAACGACGGCGATGGCTCCATTCCTGCCTCCGTGGCCAGCGGTCTCAGCGACAAGGCCATCACCGCCGTCATTGACACCACCACCTCCGTCACCAAGACCATCAAGACCACCGTCACCACTGAGAGCAAGACCTACACGGCCACCTCTCGCACCACCATCGCCACTGAGAACCTCACTCTCACCTACACCCAGCGCACCACTGCCTCCACCACCACCCTCGCCCTGACCTACACCTCTCGCACCACGGCAGCCGTCCAGACTCTCGTCCTCACGGCCACCGTTCGCACCACCGCATCCACCACTACCCTCACCCGCACCGCTCGTGCCACGGTTGAGGCCTCTGAGACTGTCACCGTCACTCCTACCGTCACTGGCGAGCCGTCCACCATTCACTCCACCGTCCTGGACGTCACAACTCTCCCCTCCACCGAGTACTCCACCTCCACGGCCTACTCCACCGTTTACCTCGACGAGACCACCACCGTGCCCACAGTCGTCTACGCGACCGAGTACACCACCGAAACCCGCGTCTCTACCGTCAACGAGATCACCACCCTCGGAAGCACCGTCTACACCACCGCCACCGCCGTCGTCGACACCACGGTCTACGAGACGGAAGTCGCCACCGTTGAGTCCACCCAGTACAATATCGCCACGGTTCCTACGACCATCTACTCCACTGAGATCGTGCCCACCACGGCTTACCGCACCGAGGTTGTCAACGCCACCATCACTGCCTCCGTCACGGAGACGGCCACGGCTACGATCACGCAGACGGCCACCGTTCCTGCTGACCAGAGCGTCTGCCTGTACCGCTATGCCTATATCACGCGCACCCAAACGGCGAGCGTCGCGCCCAAGTACTCCACCTACACGGTTTCCACCATTACCTGCCTGGCTGCCCAGCCTACCTGCGACTCTCGCACCGGCAACTGCAACAAGTTTGCTCGTCTGGTCCTCAGCGCCGAGCCTACCTCTACCTAAGTCTGTCTTTGAGACGCGGACTAAGCCAAGGCCAAAAGTAGCTATACTAGCAGCGAGGGCAACAAACATGTACCCTCCATTGAGGCCAGCAGCCTATTCTTCTTTTTGTTTTTGTAGTGCCCGGTTTATAAGTGTTATACATGAAGCATAGCGTTATGCATCGGGGGGATAGGATTTTATGTAATGAGTTATGCGGGGTATACTTCGATTCTTCTGCTGGGCCTCAGGGATACAGACAAGGTACTTTAATCAAAAGTTGGGAATAAATTGCTTCGGTCTTATGATGCCAGCGCTTGATGGTGAACAGAATGACGATGTGAAATGCCGGAGACGACGAACATAATCGCAGCAGCCAGGCTGTATAGTGCCCGAAGAGTGAGCAACATCTGATAAGAAATGGTTGGTGATGGCTTGGCCACCACGCATCTAGGGTGAACATATTTTAACTAAAGAATTGAAGTGTATGGTGGCGCTCTGTGTGCGCTCACTCAGGCCTCCTCCGCACCGGCAAAGATGGCGACACCAAATGACCGGGTCCACGTGCTCCCCTCGCTGTCCTTGATACTGATCTCAAGATGATCAATGCCAGCCTCAGCGCCAGCAGCATACGTAGCCTTACCCCCACTGACAGTAACCTCTCCCTTCTTTGCCCCAGAAACCGTAAACGTAGGCTCCTTGAACCCCAGAGCCAGAGCAGCAAGGTCAACCTCGACAGACTTGGAAGGCGAAACATACGCGTGAGGATCAGCCATGAAGTTGAGATACCCCTCGATGGGAGTGTACCCATCACCACCAGTTGACCCATCCCACCAATCCGCAATACCGTCTCCATCAGCATCCCAGCTGGCTGCGCGCGTAACAGTAGGGAAATCCTCGAGCCCGCCCGCGTCCTTGGGGTCGTCAATGAGGCCCTTCTTGCCCGACACGGAGCCGACGTAGGTGGCGGTTCCTGTGGCCGTCTCGTTGACGATACGGGCGTCGTGGATGTCGCGGACGGGCTGGCTGGCGCCGCTGTCGGAGAGCACGCGCTTGTAAGCCTCGGTCGAGGGCTGCGTCTCGACATGGGGCTCGAAGAACTCCTTATCGAAGAACTTTTGGTAGGTCGGGGCCGGCTCGAAGCTGACGTCGGCCCAGCAAGCGATTGTGGTGTTCTTTGTGGCGGTGCCGTCGCCAGAGGGGTACTGGACTGAGTCCTGGTCGAAGAAGCCGGGCATGGAGTTTCCGGCGCAGTAGTACTGTTGCATGCCGGGCATATTGTCCTCGTACTGTATGTATCATGTTAGCGGCAGGGATATTTCGTGTTGTGAATAACTTCCATACCTGTGCTCTGAGGGCGTAGGGAAGCGTGGAGGCCGGCCCATGCTTGTAATAATTTCCTACAAAGTTGACCTTCTTCGCACCGCCATCGGTAGCACGGCCACCTGTACATGTTAGAATGTCTAAATCCTCTTTATAACACGTGTGTCACATACCAAAGTTATAGACGACGTTGTTGCGAATGTCAAGCTGGCCGGCAAACGCAGCGTTGTCGTCAACACCGCCGCCCATGCTCCAGCTACGACCCTCGGCGTGGGCGAGCAAGTTGTGATGGAAAGATCCGACGTCTCCGCCAATTGTGGCGCTATAGCCGTGAGCAGTGCCGTTGGGATAGTTCTTGTGGCCGGCGACGTTGAGAGGTTCCGAGATCATGTTGCGCTGGAAGGTGATGTTCCAAGCAGACCGCGAGCTGAAAGCCTCGTCGATAGTCCAGCCCTATTCATCGTCTATCAACAACATATCCTCTCGTGGCGTTTAGAAGTGAACATACCATAGAGCAGCGGTCGAAGATACAGTGGTTTGAACCCTGCATACCCATTCCGTCGATAGTCTGCCCAGAGACTTTGCCAGGCCGCACGCGCATGTGGCGGAAGATGATGTCGGACGCGCCGGTCAGGCCGAGTGGGTTACCCTGGATGACGATGCCCTTGCCCGGCGCGGTCTGGCCGGCGAGGGTGATGTACTGGTCGTTGACGGACATGCGGGAGGTGGTGGTGATAACGCCACCGACGTCGAAGACGACGATGCGCGGGCCCTTGGCGATGGTCAGGGCATAACGGAGGGTGCCTTCGGCTTCGCTGTCTTCGAGGCTGGTCACCTTGATGACTTTGCCGCCGCGGCCACCGCGGGCGAAGCGACTGTAGATGATGTTAGTAGGTTTCAATGCAATAAGGGTAGGGTTTGAAGACGTACCCCCAACCTTCGGCACCGGGGAAGGCTAGGTGAGCGACGCGGAAGAAGAAGACGCGGCCAGTGTAGGTGGTTGATCCGGAAACAACATCGACTCGCCAGTAAAAGCTGTCGACGGTGTTGAGGCCTGTAATAAGATCAGATAAAGTACACGGCCAACATAAAATGACATCAAGAACGTACCAGGAAGCTTGGCGCTCGTCTCCGTCACGCCCTCAGCAACGCTCTTCAAGTCAGTCTGTGACGTGCCGAGGTACACATTGTACTTGACACCCTCAGCAGAGGCGGGAGCCTGCCAAGTAGCAGTGACGCTGTCGTCCGCCGCAACCTCGATGCGCTCGTCGCGGTGCTTGGGCGCAGGGAAGCTGATCTGATTCTGCATCGACGGGGCATCGACCTCGAACCCGTTGAGGAAAGCCCGCTTGTCGCCGCCGCTGCCCGGGGTGTAGACGATCCTGGTCTCCTGCGTCGCGGATGTAACTTCGAACGTCAGATACGAGGTCGCGGCCTGCCAGATATTGTCCACGCGCGCAGACTGCTTGACGGCCGTCAGATCAGTCTGTCCGTTGACGGAAATGTCGATCGTCGCCGTTTCGTTGAGGGCGTCCCAGGCGTTGTGCCATGTCAGCAGGCTGTGGTTGCCCGGCACGAGACCCTTGATCGTGAGCGTGATCGGTGAGCCATCCTTGTTGGAGTTGCTGATGCCCTCGTTGACGACGCGCTCGCCCAAGGAGGATAGGATGCGCGTGTACTGGTACTTGTAGTAGTTGCCCGCCAGCTCAGAGCCGTTGCCCGCGGCGAGGGTGAAGGTGACGTCGCTCTCAGTGATGTTGGCGACCGTAATGTTAGCTTTGGAGGAGCCGGGGATCGTCCAGGTGATGAAGTCCGAGTCGACGAGGTTCCGGACGTTGGCCGGGTTGAGGCGGAGCCGGATGGGCGCTACGGCGGGGAGCGCGCCCGAAGACGGCTGCGGTGACCCGGCGGACGCCGAAGCTGAGGCCGAGGGCGGGGCCGACTCCTGGGCCAGCGAGGCCGTGGCGAGCACCGCCGTGGCCAGGGCCTTGAATATGCCCTTCATGATATGTGCAAGGGTGTGTTTAATGATCGAGGAAAAGACTGACGAAAACGAATGAAAGAGAGGTACGCATACAGGTTCCTGAGAGCTCCCAAGGGATTCGCGGGAAGGAAGTCTTGGGCCACTCAATATGTAGGACACCAAGACGGACGGTCTCTCGCGCCATATTTGCCCCGAACCCACCAGTTCTCTGCCCTTCATTTCCCCGTGAGGCTGATCGTCCTCTGTAGTCAAAGTGTCCCATTTACCTGCAGCTGCATCCCCAGATTGGAAAGAGATGGAGGGATCCCCCCTCGGATGAACCGCCCGGGAGAATGAGACGAGGATTGGTGGGGTGGTGACCTGCATGCGCGCCCCAAAGAATCGCCTGAAAGCAAAGGTGGCTGCAGAACCGGGAAAATTCAGCACGAACTCGTTTCCACGAGTAGTGTGGTACCCTTGCCATGACCTTCTGTGCCTGCGTCGCATCCGCTGACATGACGGCGCGGACCTGGGTGCCGCTGTCTTGCAGGTCTTGGCACCTTTCTACAAGTGGACCCGGCGGGTATGAAGTGTGTTTAGGCTTGATGAGGCAGCTCGTTTTCCGAGCCGTAACCTCCAGGGCGGCTACTAAGGCGCGAAATTGCAAAGGGGTTCGTGAACGGTAAAAAGATGGAACATTAGATCTGCTGCAGCCGCAAGGTGACGTCTCTAAGCTTGCTTCGGAGTTTGGATCCGAACAAAGTTGGTTGAGTGTTTCCGGCGCAGTCCGGTCTGGGCTGGGATTCAATGAACCCGGTCAGCTTGGGATGAAGACCCTGAAGCTTCTATGAGCTATCCCTGGAAGCTCTGTGCAGCTCATGTTTGAAAGATCTCATAGACAAGACGATTTTTGGTCAATCTAGGTTGGCCGACCGCAACAGAGTCCACATCACGATTTGTTTCGGCGCCGGCTTAAGAGATGTTGAGTTGTTGCGTACTACGATTCTGTCCCGAGTCAAGGTTCCCAATGGTGACATGATCAAAGTTTAGACTGTCAAATTGCTCAGACTCAACCTACCTTGGCATAGAGCACTGACACTACCCGATTTTGTCGCTTTCAGTAATCGATCCCGAAGCAGTTCTTGCCAACCTCGGTTTCCGTTCAGCCCATCTCTCAATTATGCTTTTCATCTAAGATGGCTGTTACATTGACGTACTAAATAGAAATTTTCAGAACTTTATTAGTCCGTTCAACGTACTCAAGCACTGGTGCGGAACAGCTCTGCGCTTTTGTCTTCCGATACTTCGAGTCGCAAAGAGTGCACCAGACCATGCTCAAAACATTGTAGCAGGAGCGCGAGTTGTCATGTCTCACTGAGGAGCTTCACCTACCACACTCATTGACAAAATGCGATTCTGACAACTTGATCTTAGGTGACGTAGGTACGGAGTTGTAATGAGATGAGACAATGCGATTGAGTTGAGAGCGGACCCCAAACAGCCTGGCGGCAAACGACGCCGTTGCTTACGTGCACGTCACGGGGTGGTGCCCTAGAACCTGAATTCCATGTTACGGTACGGGTACGGAAACTTGTACATGGACGAAGGGAAAATAATAACTTGACAACGATAGTTGTAACGTACAATGCCATTTCATTAGAACTTGGCTCGTTCTTGAAAGAGGCCGGACGCAGAATGCTCCGCGCAAAAACATAACCTTTCTTAGCCAACAAGGCCGAATGCAAAACCGCCCTATTCCTAAAGTTTTTGGGCCCTGAGCATTGTTTAGATCCCATTTCTTCTGAATGTAGTCTTACGAAAAGTTCGAGTCGTGAGTCATGAATACACCACATGCAAGCATGCACGGGTATCCAGACTTATGCTCGACGTTATGTTGGATTGGACCAAACAATCGACCTTTAGTACTTAACCACGTGTGCCATTCTACTGTTCATGTCAAATTTTGGAGAGAAGCCAATGACTTTCTAGAAAGAATCCCATAAAAAGTAATGGTAGCTTTCATGGCTGACATTTCTATACTCTTCACGGTTGAGTTTCCTTTGGCATTCAATGGCAGCTTCCCTTCATGTTTACAGCCTACCTTGGTATATTATGTTCAATACCCTATTTACTGTATAAGTCTACAGGTCAAATCTAATATAGCGTGGAGATAAAGCTTCTCGCCTTGGACCTTTATTTGCATAATTTAAGAAACGCATTGAAATTGGGCCGAAGGCTGCTTAACGTGCATCTTTCCTTTGGCACTCATCGGATGCTGATCCATGGCTGTGACCGGGGGAACAGTTTCGACGCTGAAGTGTCCCCAAGGACCCCAAATCAGATAGCTTACAGTCTAGATTCATGTTGTGGTACTAAACGACTGATGATGCACGAGACACCGGTCAGTCCGGAGCATGGTGATCGCCAAAGTGGAAAGATCGCGAGGGAAACTCTGAAGTGGCAGAGTAACACAACAATCCGAGTCAGATACGTGGCACTGGGCAGAAAGGGATCGATCGAGCGACGGCAATTCCGTCGTCGTAGAAAAGCACGCTATAATGACTCGGATCGTGATCTCAAGATATGAACGGCCGGTGGGATGTTGGTCGGTGACTTTGTGGGATGCCGTCAACCATCGCCATTCAATCAATGCGCGAGGTCCTAGCAATCTTAGAACAGGCTGGTAGCAGTGCGACTCAGGGCATTGAAAGTCTACGTAGATGAAATGTGTTTGACGAACACACTCAGGGCAAATCTTGCTATATGGACTAATGACATCCAGCACAGCCTCTGGGAGCTCACGCAGGTATGGCGGCATGTTGACTTCGGCGCCGGCCCCGGCGTGCAGCACGATCGCGACTAGGCTCCGTATCATCCGGTCGCCGAGTTATCCATACGCAGGCGGGACACGGGTAAGGGGAGTTAGAAATCACACAACCCACAAACCCGACGCAATGGTTATGAGGTACGGAAGCGGGGAGGAAGAATTCGCGCAGCTGTATCCGTATGCGCCCGGGTTCCGCCGAATCACATCAGACTATTTGAGTCAACTGCTCCCCGCCGTTCGTTTACATGCCGGCACTTGCTGCTGTGCCACCTTGGCGCACAGATTCTTCGAAGAACATTCCGCAGCTCACAGCTGCCATGATCTCCAGAGTCGCAAGCCGAATCCGGCATTGGATTTCTCTCCACGAACACAACAAAGAGGCACTTTGTACGGCCGAGGCTTCGGACCACAGATAATCCCAGCAACGGCCGGTAGATGGCCTCTAGCGAACAAAGGAGCCGAGCCTAGTGCCGGTAAGGGCAAGGTGAGCATGACTCGCGTACGCTAAAGATATTACAGCACCATGTCCTCGGGCTGCTAGATTGCAAAAAGCTCTCTCCCATTGGCATACCGCGGAAACTAGTGGGGGGTTGGCCGATATGACGGCTGCTATCATTGCGGGGTTATTTCACGAGACAAAGAAACGCGAAAGCTTGAAGAAGTTGTCGGGGCCTCAGATCATGATCACCGTCACCTCGCCCGGGAAGTCTTCGGACCACCGAGACATGCACAACCCAACTGCTGCAACATCGCGGACATCCAGCATAGCATAGTTTGGTGATCATGTCTCTGCTCCAAGGGTTCGTCGACCCATACCTGACAGCCGGGGCCGCGATCCTCTTCACGATCCTCTTCGCCGTCCTGCGCCCGAAGAAGCCGACCCATCCGCCGGGGACAACCCTCCCGCCAGGTCCCAAACCCAAACCCCTCATCGGCAACCTCCTCTCGATCCCGCCGGTACACTCCTGGCTGGCCTTCCATGAGCTCATCAAAGAGCACGGCCCCGTCGTCCGCCTCGCCCTCCCGGGCGGCCAGGAGCACGTCCTCCTCGGCACCGAGGCCGCCGCCAACGAGCTTCTCCGCCAGCGGGGCAACATCTACAGCGATCGGCACTATGCGCCGGCATCGTCGCACTTCCTGACGGATGATCACATGCTTCTGCTGCTTCCCTATGACGAGAAATGGAGAAACTACCGGAGGTTTCTGCACCAGGTCACAATGTCGCCGGTGGCGCCACAGTACGAGACGGAGCAGCGCATCGAGGCGGTCAGACTACTCCGCGACCTGATCCGCAAGCCGCGCGACTACGAGGCCCTCTTTGAGCGGTTCAGCGTCGGGCTGGGCATGCGCATCATCTACGGCCTGCGCGCGGAAACCGGCCATGACCGTGAGGTGCGGATGCTGCTCGACATCGTTCACGAGCTGGAGCGCGTGGGCTCGCCCGGGGCGTATCTCGTCGATATCTTCCCGTCGCTAAAGTATCTGCCAGAGTGGATGGCGCCCTGGAAGAAATACCTCCGAGCACGGAGGCGCCGCGACGAGGACTTCTTTCAAGAGTTGATCGACCGGAGCAAGTCGCCGTCTTGGGCGCGGACGTGGCTCGAAACGCAAGACCAGTGGGGGCTCACGCGGCGGGAGGCGAATTGGATGCTGGGATCTGTATTTCAGGCTGCGGGAACGACTTCTGGGTCGGCTCTTGCGTCGTTTATTCTCTGCGTTGTCAGGAACCCTGGGTGGTTTGAGAAGCTTCAGGCCGAGGTCGACTCTGTTGTTGGACCCGACAGGTTACCTACTTTCGAAGACATGCCACAGCTTCCGCTTGTCAGGGCGTGCGTGAAGGAGACGCTGCGGTACTACCCGATCACGGCCGGCGGTTTCCCTCATCGGCTGACGGAAGACGATACGTACAACGGATATTACTTGAAGAAGGGGACCGTGGTGCATGCGGTGCAGTGGGCTATCCAACGCGACCCGGAGACCTACCCAGAGCCCGAGCTCTTCAACCCGGACCGCTGGCTGAATCCCAAGTATCCGACATATAGAGAACCTCTCACAGTCTATCCCAACTTGCAGCAGTTCACGGCGTTCGGACACGGCCGCCGGATATGCCAAGGGATCAATATCGCTGAGCGGAGTCTCAACCTCAAGATCGCGCTGCTTGCTTGGGCTTGTAACATTTCTCGGGCTAGGGACGGTAACGGCAAAGAGGTTATACCGCCAGTGTATGACTTTGCCGCCGGTTTCAATGTGCAACCAAAGGAGTTTGATTTCGACCTACAGCCAAGAAGTCAACAACGAGTCGACTTGCTGGAGAGCGTGTTCGAAGATACACTGAAAGAAGATCCGTTGTTGTCATAGATTTAGACGAAGGCTAATGGGATGTTTAATGTTAAGCGTGATTGAGTACGTCAATACCTAATTCTTCACAAAGGATACATGTACATGGGCCTTGTTCGTTGAAGTGTGAGACAACTTCATCCTGGGCACTGATCATTACAAATCGGGATCCTCCGTTATTTGTCAAGGGACCAAAAGATAAGAACAGAAGCATTTGAGCCACATCCTGTGGGGTCTATTCCATCAAAGTGTATCTCTAAAGTCTTCAAATTTTGTTGTGATTTACCGTTGCTACCAGCCAGGGAATTAGACAGCTCACGAGCAATGAGATCGCACAGAATCTTCCAACATTGGTATTCTCATACATACGGTTCCTCGCAAAGTATTACGTACTTTTATAATACAATCATCATCTAACCGCAAGCTGCCCAATCCGTCGAAAAGCAAAGGCATCGTGACAAGGCATCAAGTTCAGTCACTCCTTTTTGACTCCCCATTATCCAGATACCGACATGTATTCAGTCACATGTCAAAAATCAGCTCCTACTCCTATGCTCATCACCGGAGTCAAAGCAGTCGCCACAGACCCCGTAGCCGCAACGTCATTTAGCCTCCTCTTGACCTCCATGCCGAGACTCTGTATAGCCCTCAATAACGGCATAAAGTCCCGATCGTCCCTAGATCCCTTGAGCATCACGTCCCCAATCTCCTCCAGTAGCTCAATATCGTCGTAGTGACTCCTCACATCAACGGCCCGAAGGATATGGTTCAAGAGGCAAGCGTACGAGACGTAGGCGCGGTAGATGCCCAGCAGTACACACATGGTTTCAGGATAGGGGTTATGCACCAGGATAGCCCGCACGATTCTCAGCATGCCCCGCGAGGCCTCGACGGCTAGCGGGGAGTCGGGAATGTCCGCATCGCAGGACACGGGTCGCGGAGAGTTGGAGTTGAGGACGGCGAGTTTGCGCAGGATGAAGATGATGTAGGTGTACCCGGTCATGGCTACATCGCCCAGCAACCAGCAATCGGCTTTTGCGGCCGACGCTACACTTCGTTGAATCCAGTCTTCCTTTTTTCAGGCATCAGAAAGTCCTCAGCAAGACCAAAGTGAGGAGATGACGCTTACAATTTGATACTCATCGAAGAGCTGGCCAATCTCTCTACAGTACTCCTCAGCTTTCGGTCGAATGGTGGCTTCGTCGCAATCTGGCGACTCAAGGTCCTGGAAAAAATGCGACAGAATGAATGTAAGCCTTGACCCCATGAGAAACGTCACCGTCGGGACAGCATTGAGGTCCGGCGGCGCGCTACCAGATGATAGCCATGGCAAGTTGACCCTCCACGTATTCATGCTGTCCGTGATGGCCGGCGGGCGATTGAATAGTAGCCTGAAGAAGAAGTCAATCTGGATCAACTCCCAGAAACCCTTGCGATCGGCATCGAGTTTACTCTCGTCCTGGCCTATCGCCGTGGTGTAGGCGTCGAGGTTATGCAGGTTGAGTGCTTGCGCGTACTCGCAAGCGTAGGTGTACATCTTCCAAGCCAATTCTTCGTCAAAGCACTCAGCTGCCGTGCGGCACTGTGGTCCAGCAGCCGTAGTTAGTCCAGGATGAATTTGCTAGATGGGGCGCGAGAGCGATACTGACCATGGTGAGAGCGGCGATGAGGTCGGTCGTAGACCCTGTTGCTTCGCGTTGCCAAAGTGGTAGAGTTCGAAGACAGCACACGTAGAGCATTCGAATGTACTTTTGTCCTTCCTCATTTGCCTGTACGGTTGAGCCTAGAGCACAGCCGTGGTACAGAACGCCGTAGTACACAACCAAAATAGCCGGATCGAGGTGGACATGCGGTAACCCAAGAAGATCTGGGATGATCTCTATGAGTCTTGGGTTCACGAGACTGAGGAACATGTCCGTATGCATGTGCGTGAAATAGTCTAGCAGAGACGTTAGACGTAAAGCGATAGAGCTTCTCGAAGAACTCTTCTTCTTGAGGCATTTAGTAATACATGGTGACTTACTCTTGATCCATTGCTTAGCCAACTCAGGAGGGACCCTGACGTCCTGAGTGACGACGGCAGCAGACACAGTCTGCAATCTCAGTCGTTGCACTTGATCGACGGCATCCTTAAGAATGGCCGCGACATCAAGTTCAGGAATCGCGCTCGGCGTGGCGAATGATGTCCACGGCGAAGTGGCCTGCCCACCGGCAGCACTCGATGGAGCGGGAGACGACAGGTTAGATGGGGCGCTGTTGGAGCTTGAAGTACGTTGTCGGGGCGGCGGGGCGGCAGCGGGCGGATCAGCAGCCACGGAAGCAGGGGGCGCGTCTCGAGATTGCGGATCTTGATTTCCATTCGGGAGGGTGGTGCAGTGCTTCTCGACGCGCTGTAACCTTTCTAGTATGGTTGACAGGGCGTCGTCCGTCGTGCTGGAATCGCCAAGGCTAGGTCTTGAGCCAACAGTTCTTTTACAAGAATCTCGTGGAGATTCATTGGTGGGAGGGGGTAGAGAAGGCTTGGAAGAGGAGGAGGGGTGGAACTTACGATAGACGGTCCGTCAAGGTCCGAGTGACCTTTCTCTTGACTCTTTGGGGATAGACGCACTCTGTCTCGTGGGTTTTGCATCTTTCGCATGTTGGCATGCCACGACTACACCGGACCTGATGTCGCGAAGAGAAGCGTCAGTCGACCACATCTAATGTGGTCCAAGGGAACACGGCGACGACTGACCTTTCTGTGTTTGCATCGTTTGCACTACCCAAGCAAAAATTCGGCATCCCAAGTCAGCCATAAAACCACAATAGGAGAGAGAGAGAGACCCGTTGCCCGGAAAGCCAAGTCTAGAGGATCAGGAACCAGGGAGCGGACTATGGAGCTATAGCAACCTCCGCTGTACTCACCGAAAGCGGATTCAACTGGGCGGACTGGTCAGGCATGATTACCTAAGTCGTCGAAGGGATCTCGGAGAGCGGAGAATTCGATGTGTTTTGTGGTGTAGCGAGATGTGCTACAAAGAGAGAGGGGGGACTTTGGAGGACAAATACACCATGCCAGGCCCGCGACGATCCCACCCGAGCCGTATGATGCATCATGATCTCGATTCTTCGGGGGTCGAGAATTGGTTTTAGCTCACAAAGTCTAATTAGGTGCCGTCTGGTTTGCTTGGCAAGGGGTTTGCTAGGTGCCCAGCGTGACGCAGCGCAGCACAAACCTCACAAAGCTGCGTCACGGAGGCCGCGGGCCACGGTCTGAGGGGGCCCGAGATCGCCGGACACTCAGTCTGGAGCAGCAACAACAGTTCTTCCGGCCATCTTTTCTTCGTAATCAGTTCTATCAAAGGTTCTTCCCAGCTGGTTCCAGCTGGACTCGGTTTATGCGCCTTAGTGCGCGGCAAGTTCCTTTGTTTTAAGCTTCTTAAGCTTGGAGGACGTGGCTAGTAGATCAGATTATAAAGATGATCGACGCTTGACGACCCTAATTACGTCTTGGCAAAGTCCGAAACGACGTCCTAGACCTGCTAATCGAGCGCCATAGGGCTGAAGAAAACCCCTAACCGCGGACTTTCGGACTCTCGTCCAACGAATATCCGCCAGTCGTACCACCAACCAACAGCGAACGTCAGCAACTAACGCAAATATGAGTGATGATGAGATTTTTGCAACTTGGCAATATGGGGCTTTCAGATGTTTTGACGCTCGGGGATGCATACATATAATTGGTGTCTCGAAGTTGAGATGGCATGATATTTTCCAACTTCAGTTTCAATCAACTCATCCCATATCTTAGAATCAATCTTTCTTAATATTTCTCACTTACACAAATTGTCACTGCCTCACACTTGGCTACTTTTGGGTTATTCTCGTCGTCTGGTCTGAGTGACCGTCAAAGCGACAATGCGGTCTGACAGCGACACGGACAGTGGTACTCTACCACCTCCATCGACAAACGAGAAGAAGGTTCTCCCGCCAAGCTCTGGATCTTATTCAGCTGGCACAACCACCGAGAAAGAATGGACGAAGCATGAAGATGCTGCGGATCAGGAAACGCGAATGAACGATGAGGTTCTGCAACTCGCTCGCAGATACACGACGCAGTCCAACGCTGCCCCCGGTTCTCTCTTCCCAGTCCCCGCCGAAGGTCCCTTGAACCCCAGCAGTCCAGACTTCAACGCAAGAAAGTGGGCAAAGGCATTCTACAACATCCGCACCGACACCTCGGAGGGCAACCCTCCAAAGACAACGGGCATCGCCTTCAAGAACCTTAATGTCTTTGGCTATGGAACATCCACCGACTACCAGAAGAGCGTCGGCAACGTTTTCCTCGAGGCGGCGAGCTTGATCAAAAAACTCACTGGAGCCAAGGAGCAACGGATCGATATCCTCCACGATCTCGAGGGTGTCGTTCACAGCGGCGAGATGCTAGCCGTCCTCGGTCCTCCCGGATCCGGCTGCTCGACTCTGCTGAAGACGATCGCCGGTGACACGCACGGATTCTACATTAGTGACGACGCGACTATCAACTACCAAGGCATCCAGCCCAAGGATATGCGCACTGCCTTCAGGGGCGAGGCCATTTACACCGCCGAGGTTGATGAGCATTTCGCCCACTTGACAGTTGGAGACACCTTGTACTTCGCAGCTCGTGCCAGATGCCCCAAGAACATCCCCGAGGGCATTACCAGACGCGAATACGCCGAACATCTCCGTGATGTTACGATGGCTATGTTTGGTATCTCGCATACGAAGAACACCCGTGTTGGTGATGACTTCGTTCGTGGCGTGTCGGGTGGTGAGCGTAAGCGTGTTACCATCGCTGAGGCTGCTTTGAGTTATTCGCCGCTGCAGTGCTGGGATAACAGTACCAGAGGCCTCGACAGTGCCAACGCCCTCGAGTTCTGCCGCACTTTGAGAACCCAAGCGGATACCATGGGCTGCACTTCATGCGTTGCCATCTATCAGGCTTCCCAGGATGCCTATGATGTAAGTCATTGATTCTGATTTTGTTACACCAAGAAGCCTAACTGACAAAAAAACAAGGTCTTTGACAAAGTTGTCGTTCTGTTCGAAGGCCGTCAAATCTACTTTGGCAAAACCACCGAAGCCCGAGGTTATTTCGAGGGCCTAGGCTTCATCTGCCCAGAGCAACAAACGACAGCCGACTTCCTCACCTCCATGACCAGCCACCAGGAGCGCGTCATCCGCCCTGGCTGGGAGAGCAAGACGCCGCGCAGCCCCGACGAATTTGCCCGCGCCTGGAAGGCCAGCCAGCAGCGCGCCCGCCTCCTTGAGGACGTCGAAGACTACCTCCAGCGCCACCCCTTTGGCGGCGAGCACTACCAAAAGTTCCTCGAGTCCCGCCGCATCGACCAGTCCAAGTCTCAGCGCCAGAACTCGCCCTTTACTCTTTCGTATATGGAGCAGATGCGCCTCACGCTGTGGCGAAGCTGGGTGATGCTCAAAGGCGACCCCAGCATCACCCTCACGATGCTAATCACCAACATCTTTGAGGCCTTGATCATTAGCAGTCTGTTCTACAATCTGCCCACCAATACGTCTAGCTTCTTCCGCCGAGGTATCCTGCTCTTCTTCACGGTCATCATCAATGCCTTTGGCAGCATCCTGGAAATCATGACGTTGTACGCCAAGCGCAAGATTGTCGAAAAACACGCCCGGTATGCCTTATACCACCCCAGTGCTGAGGCGCTCTCAGCCATGGTCGTCGACTTGCCCTATAAGATTGTCAATGCCGTCCTGATGAATACTATCTTGTATTTCATGGGCAATCTCCGCCGCGAGCCGGGCGCCTTCTTCTTCTTCCTGCTCATCTCCTTCTCGATGACCCTGACCATGTCGATGATGTTCCGTCTCATCGGCTCCGTCACAAAGTCAGTTGCTCAGGCTCTGGCACCGGCGTCAATCATCCTGCTCCTCATCGCTCTGTACACCGGTTTCGCTATCCCGCCTCAGTACATGCAAGATTGGTTGGGTTGGGTCAGATGGCTGAACCCTGTCTACTACGGTCTCGAAAGCGTTATGCTCAACGAGTTCATTGGCCGCGACTTCCGCTGCTCAAACTTCGTACCCATGGGCCCTGGATATGACTCCGTCGCTGCCAACGAACGCGTCTGTTCCACGGCAGGCTCTGTCCCAGGCCAGGACATGGTCAGCGGCACAGCCTATCTCAGCACCTCGTACAGCTTCGAGAACTCCCATCGGTGGAGAAATTTTGGAGTCATGATTGCTTACATGATCCTCTTCATGGGTCTGCATCTTTTCGCTACCGAGTACATCGCTTCCGAGCGTTCCAAGGGTGAGGTCTTGGTCTTCAGCCGTAAGGCTATGAGCAAGCGCCGCAAGCAAGGCGCCGTCGATGTCGAGACTGGTGCCCCCGCCGCTGGTGCGCAGCAGAGAAGCGAGGATGACTCTGAGGGCGTTGCCGGCATGGAGAAGCAGACCTCAGTCTTCCACTGGAAGGATGTTTGCTATGATATCAAGATCAAGGGCGAGCCTCGACGGATTCTGGACCATGTTGACGGTTGGGTTAAGCCTGGAACTCTGACTGCACTCATGGTAAGTCTTTTGCAATAGCAGATGATTCCAACTTTCAACAAGACAGCGGCTAACATCATCGGCAGGGCGTTTCTGGAGCCGGCAAGACGACGTTGCTCGACGTTCTCGCCACTCGCGTAACAATGGGCGTCATCTCCGGTGACATGCTCGTCAACGGTCAACCCCGCGATGACTCCTTCCAGCGCAAAACGGGCTACGTCACACAGCAAGATCTACACCTCCACACATCCACCGTCCGCGAGGCCCTCAACTTCAGTGCCCTCCTTCGCCAGCCAGACACCTACTCCCGCAAAGAAAAGCTCGAGTACGTCGACACCGTCATCAATCTCCTCGGTATGGAAGAGTACTCCGACGCCGTCATCGGCGTACCCGGCGAAGGCCTCAACGTCGAGCAGAGAAAGCGTCTTACCATTGGCGTCGAGCTCGCCGCCCGCCCGCAACTCCTCTTGTTCCTCGACGAGCCTACTTCCGGACTCGACAGCCAGACTTCGTGGTCGATTTGCAACCTCATGGAGAAGCTCACCAAGAGCGGCCAGGCTATCTTGTGTACCATCCACCAGCCCTCAGCGATGCTGTTCCAGCGCTTCGACAGACTACTTCTTCTCGCCCGCGGCGGTCGTACGGTCTACTTTGGAGAGATTGGCAAGAATTCACAGACCTTAGTCGATTACTTTGTCCGCAACGGTGGGCCGGAATGTCCGCCTGGTGCGAATCCCGCAGAGTATATGCTTGAGGTCATCGGAGCCGCGCCCGGTGCCCACACCGACATTGACTGGCCCGCCGTCTGGCGCCAAACACCCGAGTACCAGGCTGTTCAGGATGAGTTGGCCCGACTCTGCTCTGATGGTTCTGCGCGACCTGCCCTGATCAACGGTCAAGCCCAATCCACGCACAAGGAGTTTGCTGCCGGCTTTGGTACGCAGTTTGTTGAGGTCACGAAGCGTGTTTTCCAGCAATACTGGAGAAGCCCTGCCTACATCTACTCAAAGGGTGTTCTGTCTTTTGGTGCTGTGAGTAACCCCCTTCGGAACTTTACACTTAAGTCTCCGACTAACCCACCTTCTTAGGCTCTGTTCATCGGTCTCTCATTCCTCAACGCTGAAAACACGCAGCGTGGCTTGCAAAACCAAATGTTCGGTGTCTTCATCTTCCTAACGGTATTCAGCCAGGTCGTCGAGCAAATTCTTCCCATCTTCGTGTCGCAGCGAACCATGTACGAGGCGCGCGAAAGACCCTCAAAGGCGTACTCGTGGAAGGCCTTTATGTTTGCCAACATTCTTGTGGAAATGGCCTGGAACTCGGTAAGCTTTCCCGTGACCTTAGTTTCCAGCCAACAGTCAACTAACCATCCTTCAGCTTGCCTCCGTCTTCTGCTTCGTGTGCTGGTACTTCCCCATCGGCCTTTACCGCAACGCCTACGCAACCGACGCCGTCGACTCCCGCGGCATCACCATGTTCCTCCAAGTCTGGGTGTTCTTCATCTTCACCGGATCTTTCGCCCATATGATGATTGCAGGCCTGCCCAACGCTGAAGTAGCCGGCGGCATCGTCAACCTTTTCGCCATTATGATGTTTGCTTTCTGCGGGTGAGTCCAGTCTTTTAATTAGCCCCCCATATGAAAGATAGCTAATTACCTCATTCATCAGAATTCTCGCCGGACCAAAAGACCTCCCAGGCTTCTGGATCTTCATGTATCGTGTCAACCCCTTCACCTACGTGGTAGAAGGCTTTCTAGGCACCTCGCTCGCCAACGCAGCGGTGCACTGCGCCTCCAACGAGTTCGTCTCCTTTGCGGCACCGAGCGGCCAGACGTGCGGGCAGTACATGGCCGACTACATCTCCGCTGCCGGTGGCTATCTTTCGAACCCGGATGCCGGCAATTCGACCGAGTGCCAGTACTGCGCCATGTCGGACACCAATACCTTTTTGAAGGGGATCAATGTAGACTTTGATCACCGGTGGAGGAACTTTGGGTTGATGTGGGCGTACTGCATCTTCAACATTGTTGTGGCCTTGGCTGTGTACTGGCTGGTGCGCATGCCTAAGAACAAGAAGGTCAAGAAGGAGTAGTTAGCTATGGTGTGACAAGATTTCTTTTGTGGTAGAAATATGGACGGAATGTACATTTCCGGGTTTTAGACGGAGAGAATGGGTGGAACACGTGCATTAGATGCAGGGTTAGCGCTAGAAGCCTTTTTTGTGCTTCTCTTTTCAGCGCATTTCAGATTGTTACCGGCTTAATCGCAATATTTAATAGACATAGAATCTGCTTCAAGCATCATGAAACCTGGCAGGAGTTTAGCAGCTGACTGGAATCGTGACAAAGTCGACGATAAACATGACTTAGGTAGCACAGTTAATACATAGAGAACAGGAGACTCCCCTCAGACTCGGGCACAATAACCTGCATGCCAAGGAAGAATCCGCGCGGATGGAGTCGTCCGATGTAATCCTCCGGCCTAGTGTGCGTCTCGGGGACCGAAGTCCGGAAATGCAGGCGCGGAGGGCCGAATATTGGCACGGGAAGACCGTGGAGAATCCTACGTGTCCCCGAGTCAAGATGGACGATGACGTACTTAATTTCTTTGGTGACCATAGATAGACCGTCAACGTGCGCTGCATTCCTGTATGCGGGCAGTTCAAAACTTTGAAGTCGCGCCATGATTATAGCGTAGGGCGCTGGTGGACTAATCTGCCGCCTTGAACGTCAGCGTCACTACCAGCCAAAATCTTGGGATGGCCTAGAAGCATGTCAAGAACAGCAACAACAGGGTCGTCAGTTGAATCGGTTTGTTTATCTCCTCGAAAGCGATTCCGAAGTCTGGGGTAAGAGGAAAGATCAAGGGAATGTTTCTGGAATTTGGACGTGTCTTGGTGTTTTGATCGGGACTTTGCGCACAGTCTCACCACCAACAGGGCCCGTTGACGGCCTGTTTCAGGTTTCGTTCCTTCTGGAATGCGTCGCTCAGTTGGCTATTGGAGCGCGGTGAGATGGAGTGGTTGAAGAAGCAAGTGTTCTTTAAGTATTTGCTTTCTTTTCTCTTAATGTCTGGCTATCTGCGATGAGTTCTTAATAGCCATGCGTTTACCATGCAGTCACATACAGTGGGGTGTCAAAAGTTCGTATACACCCTACCATTGTCCCTAATTACCCAACCTCCTGCATTTTCACTACTATACTTCGACTAGCTGCAGAACTATTAATTTTTTAATTTATATAGCAAAAGTATATATAAAAAAAAGCCCTAAGTTTACTATTTAGTATTATATATACTAACTACGTACCTAAATTATTATTATAAATCGGTATAATAAGGAGTTAATTAGATTCTTAATCTTTTTTAATAATATAGCTTTTTATACTACCCTTAATTACTACTTAAACCCTTTTATATTTAACTTATTTTTCTTTAAAATAAATACTTTTAGGTATAGTTTACGTAAGTTAAACTTTATTATACGTTAATAATACTTAATTAGGTTAAGGTTTAGTAAATATAGAGGCTATTTAAAGTAAGAAATCTTATAGGCTATAAGCTACTCTATCATTTATTTTATAATATAAATAAGAATATTATCCTATATAAAATGCTATATATTATTTATGTATAATAAATACCCTTTTTTTAAGTAATTTATATAGTTATTTATATTATACCCTTATTATTAAGAGCGGTTATTATAAATAAAGAAAACTAATTTAAAGCGACTATTTTTTTATACTATTACTTATATTAAAATAAATATATTTACTTTAATATAACTAATAAGGTTAATAAATCTCTTTTTTTAACGGTTTTTTAATAACTTAAATACTTATTTAGTTAAGGTAAAAATATTATTTTAATAAGACGATTTATTAAAGAACTAGGACTAAAATTATTAAAAATTAATAAATAAATCTCTATATAAAGTCTTCGTACTAAACTATATACTATTATTAATTTTTTTAGGTTTTAGATCTAGTTTTTTATAAAATCGAGCCTTTTAGTTACTATTTTTAATATTATAAAAGGTCTCTATATAGCTCTTTATTTATAATAACTTACTTTTTTAAAAATATACTTAATAATACTAAGGCTAGCCTAGTTCTATTACTTAATAACTAATTTAAAATATAGCTATTAGTAGTTAATTTAAGTAGATTTAATTATAAAGCGTTTTTTTTTATTAAAAGGATTTTTTAGCCTTTTTTCTTAGGGTAGGGATTTAAAGTTAGTACTTAAATTAAAATAATAAACTACTTTTTATATTATTAAATATAATAGGCCGAAGAGTATTATAACCTCGTAATAGCTCTTTTTAATTATTATAAATATAATAATCGTTATTTACTAAACTTTTATAAGTTTATAGTTAGCCCTATAGCTTTTTATTATTTAAAAATAAAAAGCTTATAAATTAGCCTCTATTTACTAAAGTTATGGAATATAGAAGGAAAAGTAATATTAAGGAGAAAAGGCGTCGGTACGCGTATTAGTGGGGTGTATACGAACTTTTGACACCCTACTGTATAAATCGATGTTTTAGCTACCCACAGTTCCTTACCTCAACACAGCACCCAAATGTTTCTTAGCAGCACTGCAGGGAGAGACAAGTCCACAACCCGATTCTTGTTGGGGCATGGCTCGGGGCGCCTTGGGTTCTAATAGCGCCGTTTGTCATGTCCCTGGATGCCTGTGTCTGCTGAGATAATATGGTCAACAAGTTATGTTCCCCTTACATTGTACCTGGAGGCCAAAGGGTCCAGCGCAAATGCTTTGGGGTACACAGGGATAACAGAGAGCTCGTCCGGCGCGGGATGCCTGACGGCTCCCATAGATCCATGCTGTTGTTTATGCTGTGTTTGTCGCCCCGCAGCTATATTCCCGACTCTTCCCCCTGCCACCTGGGTATCTTTGGTCCCAACTTTGTCCCATGCCAACTACCATGTCTCGCCCAATCCAGGCTCTGATCGGTGCCATAACACCGTCTTATTGATACTTTTGTCAAGCTCTCTTCCTTGTCGGGACTCGGCTATTGCTTGGTAAAGTGGTGACCTTGCTTCATCCCGCCCTTTGCTCGACGATCGGATGCGACACCGGCCTGTATGTCAGGACCTCTCCACACTTCAGCATCCCTTTCGGACCCTTTTTCTGAAATTCTGACTGCCGGTCTTACCGCCGGGTCCTGTTGGTGATTGGGCGTCAGATGGCTTCGTCCTGAAGCACGCACACTGGCACGTCCTAGATCTGCAGGACAAGTGCCTCGCCCTGAATGGTCGCATGGCCACACGCACGCGGTCCAGCCCCCCTCCCCTTCATCAAGTTAGGTTCCTCCAACTTGATCTATGACTTGTGTCCCATGGTTCGCGACCACTGGCAACCTCCGAAGCCTAAGCACCGTGGCACCTAAGGTAGTGTGCCTGTAGACGAGGGCGAAAATGAACCAAAAGGGAGATCGATCACCTTACCTCAACTTGTTTGGGTTCCGGGCTGCAGCGAGTAAGCGTGGCTTTACTCCAAGCTCAAGCTGCCGCCGCCTCGCCGTTTCTTTCTCACCACACCTTTCTTTTCGCCTCGTTTCGATCTTGCAACCCTCTCATCCAGAATCAGGAACCAGCACAAGCTCAGTCGGTAACCCGTTCCTAAGGTAGCTCAGGTGCGGTGGCCACAAGGAGGGAGGGGTCTTTTGCGTGGCTTACTCCGAACCACACTCATTCTCACTTTCTCACTCATCTCAACTCTTTTCTCTCACTTTAATCTTTCTCCAACGCGACGGGGCTCGGGAATTGCCCAGACTTGGCTTCTTAGGAGGGGGGACAGCCACTGGTCTGGCTCGCTCAGCGCAGCTCACTGCACACGTTCACGGCGCTCATCAAAATTTGACTCACTCTCATCTCATTCCGCGCGCCTCTCACCTCAACGGCCGCATTCCTCACTTCTCCTACTGGTCTGCTTCACCTTTGCGACACCTACTCAACTTCAAGCCCATAGACTCAGTGTCCCGACGACATCCACGACGCCTCCGACAACGACAACCGAGAGCGATACACGAGCAGGTCCTTTCGAGGGGGCGACATTCCCCCAATAGCGAAATACCCCGACGCGGTGAGCCAGCCCGAAACCCCCAAGAAAACCATCCGCCATGCGCCCGAACAAGGCCCCGCGATGGGGGGCGGTGAGCCGCACCTCCGACAAAGCCTCCATCCTCACCCTCCTCGGCATCTCAGAACTCCTCAAGCTGCGCGGGAAATGGAGCATGGCTCTACGCCTCGGCACCTTCGCCCTCCGCCAGTCCCAAGGCCTGGGGACGCTGACCGAGGGGCTCGCCCTGCTGAGCGTCGGCCACGCCTACCGCAACCAAACCCCCGAAGACTGGATCTCAGCTCAGCACCACCTCCGCATGGCGAAACTACTCCTCGAGGGTCTCCCAACGAGCGAGGACCAGACTTTCTACCTAATGCGCGCCGTCCTGCTCCTCGGCGACACCCTCGTGCGCCGCGAGGATCTGGGCGACATCGCTGAGGCCGAAGAGCTGGCTCATCTCGCCGAGCGCCTGCTGCGCCAGAGCCGCGAAGGGCGATCATCGGATTCGGGCAGCAGCAGCAGCAGGGGTAGATCGTTCCGCTGGACGCTTTTTACAGGTTCATGGCGCGACTTTTGTCTACACTCTATGGTCGAGTTGGGCGAGATATACTATTACACAAGTCGCTGGGCCGAAGGGGAGAAGCTGCTGCGCGAGCTGGTGCCCACGCTGGTGCGGCGGAGGGGTAAACGCCACGTCACGACGATCGAAGCGCAGCGCGACCTGGCGAGCATGCTCGTCAACCAGGACAAGTACGAAGAGGCCGAGATCGCCTACCGCATCGCGCGGGACTGGAACGAGGAGGTACCCGTCTTCGGGCATGAAGAGAAGGCAGCCATCGACTACAACATCGCAATGTGCCTCTCGGAGCGCGGGCGAGACGAGGAGGCCCGCGTGGAGATTGGCAACATGGACCTGGCCGCCGACCTGCTGCACTACGCTAACGGCGAGTGGACGCTGAAGCTGGCGCGGCTCACGAGCCTGCGGCTGAAAAAGTACGACGAGGTCATTGGGCTCTGCCGGCGCTTCCAGCGCGTGCTGGACGAGCACAGGGCTCGGTTCGGGGTCTGCAGCACCGTGACGCTGCGCAACATGGAGGACCACGTCACGGCGCTCAAGGCCCTGCGGAGGTGGGACGAGGCTATTGTCATCCTGCGCGACATGTGCCGGCGCGAGGCGAGCGACGTCGCGCGCGTGGTCGAGCAGACGCTGGAGACGCGGCTGAACCTCGCGCACACGCTGCGGTGCGCGGGGCTCCACGAGGAGGCGGCGTACGAGTACCGCAAGTGTCTCGAGATCGAGCGGGCGGCGTCCAACGACTTCCAGGACGAGGCGCAGATTCGGAATATACTAAAGTACCTCGCGTACTTGTACGAGCTGGCGGGCGACAAGGCGAACGCGCTGATTGCGTATTCGCAGCTGCAGAGGGAGTACTGGGGCCGGCCGAGCCATCATAGGAACTTTATCAAATACGAGTGGTGCCGGGGCAAGATGTTTATGCTCCAGGGCCGGTGGGAGCACGCCTTGAAGCTGCTGCTTGGCGCGCTTGCTGTCAAGAGGGGAATCGAGACGGCTGTATCCATCATCACGGGATTGCCGATCGAAGCGGTGCATGCTATGCAACCCGGGAGGAGGGTGCCCGAGCCGACGCAACAGGACATATTAGAAGTCGACGACGAGACCGACGAGGAGGAACAAGATCTCAAGGGGTTGGAAAAGGTGGACACTCGAGGCCAGGTCCAGGTTCAGGAACTGGATGGTTCGGAGGATACTTCTGACGATGAAGCAGAGCAGCAGTCGTGGGATGAGGTCGACTGGTGGGAGGAGGTCATCAAAGACGCCGTGGACGCGGTACGGCGCGAGGAGCCCTTCCAGGCCTGTACGCCGCTCGACGAGGCTGACTCGGAGGTGGACGACGATGAGGTCGAGGAGACGGTGGATGCCGTGCTCACACTGAAGAGCGGGTATCCGGCCGTGCCTGCGGGCGACGAGTGGTCGCAGCCACAGTGGCCACGGCTCCCGGATACGTATGAGGAGTTGGTGATTCAGCAGCGAAGTGTTGTTGAGGAGAGTAGACCTTGGGCTCCGTGAGGGCATTCAGGGACGATGATGAGAAGGGCCTCGAGGCGTCTGTTGCATAAAACTTTGTTTGATGATATCCGGAGTTGGGCATGATGCTTTGCATCAGACGGTTTGGAGGAGTGTCTTTGCTGGCACTTCATGTTGGTTGGATCCCTGGAGATCGTACATATAGGCTGGACAGGACTGGATATAATGACTTTCACGCCCCCTTGACTATAAAATAATGACATTGCATATTACTCTTCGTAAAAACCCCAATATACTCGTGACTACTATTAATATGGTATAGATCTCAGATAAAACTAGTTGTCCACGTTGATTGCCTCATACCGTCCGGGCCTGAAGCCGGCCGCGGAGATCCGCCACCGGTTTTAGCCACCATAATCCCGGTGCTTACTCAGACGGAGGAGGACTCCGCGGCAGCCTCCGTGGAAGACCCCGCACTGCTCCGGATCAGCGCAGCATTACATCAGTTCATGTACAAATAGCTAGTGTTTGATTCACGTGAATATAGAGATTAGTATATACGAGACGTGATCGGGCTGGTGCTGCTCCTTGGGGACTTTCTTCCGATAGTTTGTGGTATTAATACGACAAACAGCCTGAAGAACCTAGCCAAAGTCCCAGGTTCGATCCGTATTGAAGCGCGTAGAAGTTTCCAAACGGAACTTACGATCATTCTATCAACATACCATTTCGTACCGAAGTCCATATCTCGCTTGGATTGCAGCCGCCTTTTCTAAACCCCATATAATACTCCTCACCAACATGTCAATTCTCGTCCTCGGCGCAGGCGAACTCGGCACAGCCATCCTCAACGCCCTCACATCCCATCCCTCCCGTCCACCCACCTCCAAAATCTCCGTCCTGCTCCGCCCTTCCACAATATCATCAACTAGCCCGTCCAAAGCCAAATCCATCGCACACATCAAATCCCTCGGCATCTTCCTCGAGCCCGGCGACGTCGTATACGACTCACTCACATCCCTTGCCTCTATCTTTGCGAAATATGACACCGTCATAAGCTGCACAGGCTTCGTCGGCCCGGCCGGAACACAGCTACGCATCTGCGAGGCGGCTCTAATGGCCAAGGTTCCGCGGTACTTTCCATGGCAATTTGGCGTCGATTATGACATCATTGGACGAGGCAGCACGCAGTCGTTGTTTGACGAGCAGCTTGAGGTGAGAAACATGCTGCGGACTCGGTGCAGCACTGAGTGGATCATCGTTAGTACTGGTCTCTTCATGAGCTTCCTATTTGTAAAGGACTTTGGCGTTGTCGATTTCGAGGAAAAGAAGTTGAGGGCTCTTGGTGGCTGGGATGTTGAGATTACGCTCACACAGCCGGATGATATCGCGAGAATGACGGCTGAGTTGGTGTTTGAGCCCCGTGGGGTTCCTAGCAATAGCCAGAATGTTGTGTATGTTGCTGGGGACACTGTCTCATACGGGACTATGGCGGGCTTGGTTGAGGAACGGTTCCCGGGGGTTGAGTTCGGCAGGGAAGTGTGGAATATGGAGGCGATCAGGGAGAGTCTTGCGCAAGATCCCGGGAACAACTGGAATAAGTACCGCGGAATATTTGGTGCGGGCGAGGGGATCTCTTGGCCGTTGGAGAAGACGTTGAATCATGAGCGAGGTATCAAACTGGAGGATTTACAAACTTTTCTTGGAAGGATGGAGACGCCAGCCTCACTCAAGTAGGTGACGTAGGCATACAAGCCGAATAGATAGAAGTCATTCTCTCAAAGACCAATTGAACTTTTCACAATATAACGTAGTCAATCTAAACCAACAACAGAACCAAATAGTTTACATCCTTGACTCCGGAACATGATCTATCCCCGTTCAATATCCCCTAGTTAAGAATGATAAACATGGTCTTACCAAATCCAAAGTCATCCATCGTCTATCCAACTTTGCGAGAAGAATTCGCAATTCATTCAGCCCTTTGTAATAAACTCATGCTCTAGCAGTAAAATATCATCGCAAGGGCAACATGCACAGCCAAGATGAACGACCACCCAGCAAAGGGCCCCTTGATGCCAGCCGCATTACGGTTGCGGTCATTGTCATCATCATCGTCGTCGTCATTGTCATTATCGTCATCTTCGTTCAAAGTCTGAGGCACATCGCTCCCCGCGACGACATCCTTCGCACGGACGCAGTGCAGAGTAGCCCGACTCTCCGCAGCATCGCCAGAGCCACCCCAGGTCAGCATCACGGGCCAAATCATCCGGCTCGCGATAGCATACTCGCCACCTCGGCGACGGTCGTTGTTGTTGTTGTCGTTGTTGCCCCAGTTATAGGCTTGGGATCCGTAGGCGAAGATTTGAGATCCAGAGGCGATGTTGGGAGCTGTACAAGCAAGTGTGTAAGCTGCTATCCTTTGACTGCAAGAATATTCTGGTACAATGAGAACTTACAGTAACCAAAGCGCTCATCCTTGGCATCCTCGAGGAAATCTTTGCATTCGCTGGGCAGGTCGGCGACCCCGCAAGACCCAAACTGACCAGAGGATGTGTCCAAAAGCTTCTGGCGGCACTCGGCGGAGAGAAAGGCACCGCAGTCGCCGCTGTCATCTTGAGACCCGCTTCTAGCCACCCGATCCAGCCTTGGTATGAAGATGTTGACGCATAGCTTCCAGCCTGCGTCGACTTTTTGTTGTCCACCGACTTGTTTGAGGTTGATGGAGGAACCGGTGAAGTAATTCCTATTTCCGCTCCTGTTCCTGTTCCTATTGTTGTCGTTATCGTCATCATCGTCGTCATCGTCATCTCTACTTCTGAGCCGATATGACAACTGCTGCAACTGTCGCTTATCGTTGCGAGTGGTATGAACACGCGCAGCGACGTTGACGCTGATGTCAAAGGGGATCCCGGTCCAGGTGGAATCGTTGGCTGGCGGAAAGGCAGCAGATACGTCTGGGCCGTTGAAGCGGTAGGACGTCGTCAGGTTGGGATGGTCCATTGCCGAGTCCCAGTCTGCTGTGCTGATGCCGTGAGGTGCGCCTGTACCCCGGACGACGGAGAAGTCTCGATCTGCAAGAGACGGGCCCGCCGCTGCCATGATGGCGAGTGCTGTTTGGAGGTAGTGCATGTTGTATGATGAAGACGGGTCTTGATGACTTCAGTTGATTGCGGTGGGAGGTAGTAGTGAATAATTTTCGAAACCAAGAAGAGAGAAGCATCCCGTGGTTTATATCGTCTCGAGTATTCTACTTTTCTCTGCATCCGAAGACATCTTGCTTTCCTCCGGTGACTTTGCCAAGACTTTACATGTCGTCGGGGACAGATGCCCAAGCTAAAAGCGCACGTCACACCTCAGAACTGTCTTATAGCCAATCGGCGGACTCCCGACATATTCTGTACTCGTTGACGAGGTACAAGCATGCGAGAGCGATCCTGATATTGTGGCGCTTCTCAATCCTCCGAGAGCGGGCGGAGATCGCTCCCAAAGACGCGGCGACGGGCGACGATGTATGCCAAGACGCAGATGAGCAATTATCAAGTCAAAATAAAAATTGACAACAGAGGGGATAAACTTTTGATTAAGCTTAGGCTGGGATCGTTCCCACATTGGTGGTTCTGGTGATCCATCGTGATGGCGGGTTTGCCGACCTAACCGGCCGTTTTAGCCGGCTTGGTGTTGAGGACCTTGGCTTCGTTTGACTACATCTCATCGCAACAGAAAAGCCTAATCAGCCGAAGAAAATACTAAAAACAGGAGAATTCAGCTAGAAACGCATGTTGATGTAGTAGATTGAGACAAAGAAATGCTTCTATGATCTGCCTGTGAAAGAACTCCTGTAGCCGAGCTGCATAGCCTCGAATGGCACAAATGCAATGCTCATTATCTCGGCACGTGTAGTAAATGCATGTAAGCCTCAACTCAAGTGCTCCGTAACTCCTTTGCTTCAATAAATTTACAAGGTCAAGCCGCGAATAACGGTCATATTATTCATTTATTACATCTAGGTCGTTCTTTGTCAAGTGGTGTAGGGCAAAAAGTCAAATACATGTGAGACCACTTAAACAACGACGTCTAGTCTTTTGTGACGTACTTTGCGGAACGCATTACAGCTGCGCTTGAGGGTGATATAGAAACAGCCGTCTCATCTTATTACGATAGAACAGCATGTAGCGAGTTTAAGCGCTGGCAACTCTTCGATTTTGGCTTCTTCAATGCACTCAAAGCCCGAGAATCGCAAATTACCATTTTCTAGGACCCTACACTGAAGCAGTCATCCGGTTGCTTGCAGCGATCGTTGTACCAGAGCCACGCCCTCGCAGGGTTTCTAAAAGACCAACAGCTGGTAAATGGTGTTAATTGCTGCCCGCAATCAGAGGTGCGACTTTTAACAACAGAAATAAACAACTTCCGAAACTTACGCGGAGAAGAGCAGAATTGACCCGAAATGGAGGCGCGGACACCAGCAGTGGCATGGCAGGCAGGCAGAGAAAACGATTCAAGAGGAATTAATACGGAGCGGCGGCGGAGCAGGCCGGGCAGCCCGGAGGAAGGTTCGCGGTAATAACCAAGTCAGACCGAGACGGGGTCGGGCGATGACGTGGATACATATTGGGGGATGCGTAAGTCGCAAACTCGCAATTGACTCGGCTCACTCCTTTTCATTTCCCGCGGTCGCCGGATGGCTTATCAGTAACGCAAGCGAAAGATGTCTAGAGAGTCTGGACTGTTCATCCCGTCAAAGAATTGGAGATGTACGACGCCATTCCCCTGCCAAGAACTGAAAGTGCTGTCGGGGCGAATGCGAGGCTATAGAGTATCTCGTTCTCGTTTGGATGATGCAGCCTCCCACATCACTTGGACAGCGACATGAGAGCTGGTGCATGTTGCCGGTGCTCAGTCTCCAATTTTCTGTAAAGTTAAAACAAGTCCTTAATGCCGGAAGATCTGTTTTTCTAAGATCATCGCTCAACTAGAAACTAGCTGCGGTGATCGGGAATATCTCCAATTGGCCCCTCTCAACAGTCGGTCGCGAAAGTTGATCGATCTACAAACGGCCATGCAGCACAGGCTGTCCGCACAGCATTGACTCTAGTATTGAGTTTCGCGCAGCTTTGAAAGCTAGCCACATGTTCAACACTTCGCAAGACTCGAATTGAGTTTTCTCTTGTTTTCAGAGACGGCAACACGCACAAACCAGTCTTGGCCCCGAGGACCAGCTCTTAATGGTTCTCCTGGCTGGTTAAGTGACAGAGTTTCGGGAAGAATGAGCTTGAGTCAATCGCCCTCACAGAGATTTGGCAAGTGGCACTCAGGGCAAACCTAGTTACCCAGTCGCCAGCATCGTAGCACAGGCACAGCCCAGGATTTTCTGCCCCTATTTCCTTATGATGTTTCGTTCCAACTGGCGAGCCTCGGCGCCAAGGTACGTCATGATAGCAGATGTGTTCTTCTAGCGCGGCCTACCAAACCTGGTGTCTGCGAAAGCATGAAATTATTCGAGATGTTCTGGAAAACGAACCAGGGATGCATCTGCAATGGAGCAGATAATAGAGAACTCGTGCCTTGCAGCGGGTGACGCCTTCATAATCGGCGAGCTACAACATCCGACGAGCCGCTAAAAGACTGCCAAGCATCTGACTATTAGATCGATACCGAGTTTCTCATACCGCTTCTATTCTTGTTCGTCGCGCGACATTCGGGCGGGTAGTGCGACATGGCCTATGGGGCACCAGGGGCGCGTGAGCTGCAGGGGGATCGTAATCTTCCTGATGCAAACAAATCGCCCACAACAGTCAAGATACAATGATGGCTTTCAAGATCTGAATCGTCCAGCCTTTTGGCATTCTCGGAGGTCCTCCGATACTCCGTAAGACCAATCATCGCATGAAGCCTGATGCACAGGATTGATGTCGCACCTCATCCCGCCTCTCTCAGTCAGTATTAACAAGCACGAGGGCTGCAATCCTGGGCTGCGGCAACGTGGTGATCCCGAGACGGCATTGAAAGCTCTTTGTTCAAGACATCTTTAACGAAGGCCAGACCACCCCGTGATCAGCGTTCCCTTGGATTATTCGACGTTCCACGAATCACCTAATCAGATGAATTCGATTCTGCTCGGCATCCGAAAACGATATGGGGGCTGACGTTGCAGTGCGGAGGCAACCACCTCGACCCAAAATCTTGATCCTCGACAAGCGGGAAGCCACAGCTTTTGCTGAGTCTGCTCAACAGAAAACACGGCAGAAAATTATGGCTTTGGGCAGCAGACGCGGGAGGCAAAACTGTGAGCACTTGCTGACCAGGTTGGCTCGGCCCCCACCTGGCTCAAGGCGGCCGGGACACGTCCGGTCTCTTGTAAATGACCCTCTGCTCATCAAAAGGCCCGGACTCCGGAAGGGTGGGTGAGATACTCCGATCGCCCACCGGCAGGCAAAAACTTCATGGCTAAATCAGTACCAACAGCCGGGGCAGCTACAATGTGAGAGACGGCTGTATCAGACTTTTCTGTTTGAATGGGATTCTTTTCTTCTTTGCAGACTGCACGGTGCTAGGGCCGTCCCCCCGATGGCCGATGTGTGGCCTCACCATCACATCACGTATCCCCCATAATAGGGGCCAATATGTGCGGCTGCATCACCGGTATTGACCTGCAGCGTGTCCTTGCAAGGCCACCCTTGTCATATATCCGATGACATATAGTTCCCTGCCGCACTGATTCTCGAGTTTTCTTGATACGATCTACCAGTGCCGCGGTTCAATACGGAGCCAGCCTGAGGACAAAGTTATTATGCATCTCCAGCTCGACCGCCGATCAGAGACAGATATCGGATGGGATCTTCAATAATTCAGTCTCTATATCGTCTGATCCGAAGAGGCCGGCGTCGCGCCAGCTTGATGCCACGTGAACGAGCAAGGCGCCGACAGCGCAGAATGTGAACACTTGGCGACCGACCTGCGAGGTGATAGCATGCTCAGACATCAGCGGGCGATGGAAAAGCAGGGGAAGCCTCCATGTTGCTCTATCCGTACGGATACCGTCATCACCATCAATATTCCGTAGATTGACCGACCATTCTATCCCGCCAAGGCCCTTGCCCATCTCCTTCTTCGTCCTCGCGGCCGCGCCAGCTCTACGTCCTGACACGGGAAGAGCAATATGGGAATATGGGCATCATGAAGTTTTTTCGTCTGAGAAAGTCTTGGCACTGCTTTGGAAAACTGGAGATGGTGGAGTTGTTAAGATAGACGCCTTCACGGTGGTTGGCTTGGCTGACTTGTGACCCCCTTGGAGAAGTTGGCGCTGGGCACGACTGTTTCGAAACGTCCTGCAAGGGGCAAGTTCGACATTGAGAAGTTGGAGTTGGGCCCCCCCAGATGTCTGACAGGGGAAGTGGGCAGCAAGAAATCCCGAGTGTGGATATGTGTGTTGGTGCTTGAGAGGCGTGATGGTGCGTGCATGTGTGAAGCTGAGTGGTGACTTTGGGTGAGAACCTGAGAAAGAATGCGAGGAGCCTCTCATGTTGGTGTGGGCGCGTGGCTTAGCTGCTGCTGCCAGGGGCTCTTCGAGCCCACCCATCTGGACGATCACTTTATTCCAGACCTGGGATTCGTCTGTGTTCAAGCTTCCGGGCCAAGAATGATCGAATTAAAGGGCAGGCCTGACTAGTCAGGTACCCGGGGTCCCCAGTCGAGCCGTCCGATGCCACAAGAGACTGTCACTCGAGGTTCTGCTGCCCTCTTTGGGCAACGACCTGCGCGCGGACAATCAAGTTGGGATGAGTCCATGTCCCAACTCGGGCGTTGGCTCCGTTCCTACGATGGAGACGGGCTCCTGATGGTAACTCCATGAACATGGAATGCCACACGCAGACCACCTGGGCGACGTTGGCGCCGTTGGCAGCATAGGATTCAGCTCTACGTGAGCCCACTTTACGATACCTGGTGGATTCTGTGACTCTAGTGCGATCTTCACTGCCTGCATCGACGCTTTCATTTCCTCCGCGTCGCCTGTTGATTGATGCTGTATTCACTGCGGAGGAGATGGAGCACCTGGTCTTGGCACGCGTTGAAGCAGGATTGGGCCTCGTCGAATACACTACCGAAGTAGTCTGGACGAGCCTCTGGGCCCACGAGGGTGTTCGGTAGTAGTGTAACTCCAATGTCGACTCAGATATGGACCTGGGCAGACACAATTCGTTCCACTCCAGACATCTCACTCGATATAAGTAACCTCGAGATGTCCAGCCAAGAGCTGGTTCTGTTCTCATTACCTCCACCTCATTAACCTTTTCAACTTCTTTGTTCATCACACTCTTTCAAGCAGGCTTGAACTATTTCTTCATTCTCTCAAGTAGACAAGCCTTTATTCTCTCTATCTTCAACCTTGCCTCTTATACATCAACCCCATCAACAACCCACACAACCACATTCACAATGAAGTACTCTTTCGCCATCGCCCTCAGCACCCTCGTGCTCGGCATCACCGCCGCCCCCGCTGCCAACGGTGCCGCTCAGGGCAACGCCATCGCCCACGCTGAGCGCGGCTACTTCGACTTCCTCCACCACGCCGCCCGCGCCGAGAAGCCCACCAAGACCAAGTCCTCCAAGGCGGCTAAGAAGACCAAGCACTCCACCAAGACCCGCCACCCCGGCTCCATCATCACCTCCGCCCCCGGCGCCCCCGGCAACGGCACCAACAGCCAGTTCGAGATCCGCGCCAGCAACGGCACCGCCGCCGCCGGTCTCCCCGCCTCCTCCGGCACCTCAGTCCTCAAGGCCGCCCAGACCGTCGCCGCTGGCGCCTCCTTCGATGGTGGCATGAAGGCTTTCGACCGTGGTGTCTCCTGCACTGGCCAGGCCGAAGGCGACGACTCTGACGCTGTCTTCATCCTCGAGAAGGGCGCCAAGCTCTCCAACGTCATCATCGGACCCAACCAGATCGAGGGCGTCCACTGCAATGGTGGCTGCACTCTCGACAATGTCTGGTGGGCCGCCGTCTGCGAGGATGCCTTCACCATCAAGAAACAGGATGCCGGCGAAACCACTACCATCACCTCCGGCGGAGCCTTCGGGGCTGAGGACAAGGTTCTTCAGCACAACGGCGCCGGTACCCTCTCCGTCAGCGGATTCACCGTCGAGACCTTTGGCAAGCTGTACCGCAGCTGCGGCAACTGCAAGTCCTCGTACGAGCGCCACGTCATTCTCGACAACATCAACGCCTCTTCTGGAAAGCTCCTTGCTGGTAAGCTCCTCCCATACACAAATCTGTTTCCTCGTTTACAATTATGCTAACTTGTTTCGCTCGCAGGCATCAACTCCAACTTTGGTGACACTGCTACCTTCACCAACATCGTCGCCAAGAGCGTCACGGAGGTCTGCACTGAGTTCAAGGGTACCACTCCCGGCAACGAGCCCACGGAGATCTCCAGCGGTCCCTCTACTGCCTGCAAGTACGCCACCTCTGACATCCAGAGCTCTTAAGCGCCAACGGAGATCATCGCGAGATCTGACCGGGCACCTTTTTTCCCGAGTTGAGAGATCATACGTGCCCTATATTCAGTGAAGAGGGCATTCTAAACCTAGGCTTGTTCACTTGTAGATATTCTTCATTCTCGTACATTCCAAAAAGCGTGTGTATCTAGAATTCAAAGCCCTGTGGGCAATTACCATCATTCTATGTCTAATTAATAATTGCCGTGAATGCTGAAAATGGCTGTGATTCCATGAGGTAAGTTCTGCACGTCCGGCGTCACAGGAGCGTCTCGACACATCGTGTAGTGAAGAGATAAGTCTGTCCAGAGCATCATGTTCGAAGCCTTCGGTAGACACCTATCGATTATATATCCGTTTCAATTGCTGTCGATCCAAGTTCCAAACTTGAGGCTTATTCAGAGGCTTGAGAGTTCGTGTCGAGCATCTGCTCAGGGGCAAGGGCACTCCTTATTGATTCGCCGCCACATGCAGATGAGACGGTGAGGCTGGGACATTCATGTGACATGACTTTTTTCATTGGGCTACGAATCTGACGCAAGCTATGAGGGAGGAAAGAGAAGGCATCTCACTAAGTCAGCTGTCCCGGGTTTGCGTTAGTGTTTACGATGCATTGAGGGGAGCAGGTGTAAGAACATGAGTTTTGCTATCCGGGAGGTGGTTTTGTAGGTGAGTTCGGGTATGTCATTATCTTGAGGACCTCTCTGAAGAATAACAGATGTCATATTCAAGCACTCAGTCAACTTTTGATCAGGGGCAGGTCCTGCGTGGACAATTTCTATACCGTGGTGACACGCGCTTTGGACAAGTCGCTGTGGACGACCCCCTCTGAATATTTCTTAACTGGTCACTTGGATCGGCAATTTCAGCAGCGAGTCTGTCTCGGTCGCCTGCTACACTAGCCATCTCCTCTCAGCTATCTTTTCTCTCTGAAAGGTTCTTTACTATTAGTTGCAGCTTCGATTACATTCCAAGGTCACCGTAGCACGTATGTTTTGCCGGATATATGATGAAGTCTATCCGGTCTATGATATCCTCCCCAGCATTGCGCAGAAGTAAAAATGTAGCTTGAAGAACTAGTACACCACTTATATCAGATTCTTCTACCTTAGATAACGGAGTAGTGTGATTTCGTTGAGCTTAGGAAGCAGAGTGAATGACTCGCAGCAACTCCATAAACCAAACGGTGTTAGTCCTTGAGATATTATCCTACTTCGCCTCGTTCTTCATACACTTGGAACCGCAGATAGCAGGGCCACCTTTCAAAGCATCATCCCACTTAGTCATACCCAGCTTCTTGATGTCCTGAGTCAACTCAGCATTGCCCAGATCCATCAAGGCCTCCAGCACGGCCGACAAGGATTCATGATCCGGCCCATCTCTGTTGATGCTAATTGCATGAACGGCAGTAGTGCCAATGTTGCCGTTGGGAAACATTGGCGGGGTCTCATGGACAACCATGAAAGGGAGGTCCTTCGCGTCCATTCCCCAGAAGATCACGGACCAAGACTGCATAAAGCCCTTTCCAGGACCGTCCAAGATTGTGTTATCAAAAACAGCGTCCCAGTCGGAGTTCAAAGTAGGAAAGTTCAATCGACGAGGGGTGTTGTAGGCTCGAACGGAGGCCACTTCATGACCACCGCCGCCGATAGCGCCATTGCGGGCGGTTTTATTGTCGGCTGGGGTCCAGGTGGTGATTTCATTGAGCTCTCCCGCCAGAGTTCCTGGACTACAGTCTGCCGTGTTGTTCTTCTCACAGGTGGCGATGGCAGGACTGAGGTCCCACTGCAAGTTGCCATACGTGAGGTAGGACGTTCCGGAAGTATTTCGAATGGACCAGGTGCCAGCGAAGAAGCCAGCAGGAGGGGCCACAAAGCCAGAGCCCGGCGCGCGGCATCCAGAAGTAGCGTTTCCAGTGCTGTTGACCGCTGGATCAAGAAATGGGGGAAGGCGCACCAAAAGCTCTGATGGCGGACAAGAGCTTCCGGAAGTGAAGGCCGAAACTGAGGCTGCCGGGGCGAGGCAAGCCAAAGCGAGAGTTAGGAGCATATTGGGGAAAGTCTGAGGTTGTGTAATGAGCAGCCAGACCTGAATGAGTGCAAGAATCTTTGCTTGAATAACAGTTCGTAGTGAAAACGTTGATGGTGTAGAGACTGAGATTTCTTGGAGGGCACATCCACCTTATATGTTTCTACCTCACATTAGATGGACTCGATTATCTCGCCATACTAGGAGCCGTCGGGACCACGCGAGGTGAGTGCGAGCCCATAGCACCCAGCATTTGACGAAGTTGGCAATGATCGATGGATTAAGTCACTGCCTAAAAATGCCAATGCCAAGGCCCAGCCTTGTTCGTTATTTACGGCGACGATAACATTTAGGGCTTCGGACTACGATGGGGCGGGACAGTGGAAAACCAGGCTGGCGGATGTATTGCTCCAGAGGCATTATGATACTCGTCATCTACCGTACGTGAGAAAGCAATAGCCACAGCGTCAATTCAAGCGCGAGCAACCAGTGTGCGTTGAATCCGAAACCCGAGGCGGCACTTACCGGGGCGGCGCTTACACACGAGCACCCAAGCCATGCGTTCGAGATTTAGCGCCGAAATGGGGGCAGCGCAATCTGCTGGTTGCGCTGACCTCGGGTAGTACGCGAGGTTTAGGTGCAGTGCGAAGGATGATTAACCCTGTCTATTGTCCATATCTCGTTAGTCTCAAGACCTGGGCTCGTGGTGACTTCGGGTTTCTCGCAATCTCAACCACGGGTGAACAGCAGACTCCAATCATCTTCTAACCCATCAGAGCACCATAGTCTCCGGCAATCCACGTCATAAAGCACATGCGATCTTTCCGAGATTTCCGCTTCGCGATTTCAAGCCTACGAGCTCATTTGGCCTTTCTTGAGCTCACCAGCCACGCGCCTAGCATGCCTTCTGGACGCAGTGCGACCAAGTCCCGACACGGGTGCGACCGCTGCAAGCAGCGTCGGGTTAAAGTATGTGATTTGCTACCCTACACATCGGACGCAATGAATGATGAGATTTTGTTCGGACACAATTGAAGCTCCCATCAAAAGACCTATGCTTACCGACATGCTAATAGTGCAATGAAAGGGCACCTTGCGGAAATTGCATCAGAAGGAAGGAACACTGCAGTCTGCTGGATAGTCAAAACCCTCCTCCGCCAGCCTCACAGTTGTGCGACAACCCGACCCTTGACATTAAACACCCTGAAGCAACATCATGGGCGTTCGATCTTTTCCTGATGAGTCACTTCTCTACGGAAACTGTACATACGTTCAGTAGCTTTCCTTCGGTGATCGATGCCTGGCAGACCACCATCGTCAGCGACGCATCATCGTGCCCCTTTCTCCTCCATGGCATGCTCGCTATCTCAGCCCTGCATCTTGCCAGTAAGCACGGATCTGCAAACAACGATGACTGTCAACACAATCATCAAAATTACACGCACCGTGACTATATGCGTGCTTTCAGATATCATCAAGACCAGGCCATGCCGGAATACCGCCGCAAGCTGCAAGCTCTAGACTTCAGCGGCAACGAGGAATTCGCAGTCCGTACCAAACAACCATGGCCGGCAGGTCCGGTTTACTCCATGGCCGTCCTGATAGCTTTCACGTCTGCCGCCGGCGTCTCTGACCACTCTCCTTCACTGAACCGGAACCAACGCGACCTGGATGGGGAACACCATGAGCAAAGGACCGTCCTGTCACAAACTTTATCGCCTGCATCGGGCGAGACTTCCCGATTGGAAATGGTCTTCGATCACTTAATGGAGATATTTGTGGCCACTCGAGGTACGCGTGTCATAGTCAGAGCTGGACTCGACACGGGGGCCTTTCAAACGACAGCGTATCGTCATCTGATCACCACCTCCACCGTCGCAAGCCAATTTCCGCTCTGGTCTACTTCTCCGACAATTTCGCAGTGGTACAAAACTCTCCGAACACAATGTCTGGAAGAATTAGTTGGTGACGGCACAGTCGAGAGATCTGAGGCTGATATCTGTGCCGCTGCAATTACCTGCTTGGAAGAGGTTCATGACGGCGCTGCTCGACTGTTGGAGGCCAAGAAAGAACGATTATGGCAATCTAGACGTGACAACAAATCGCTTCGGTATGATTTTGTTTGGTTAATGAAGTGGACAGCAATGGTGTCACAGGAGTTTGTCGCCCTGTTGCATGAAAGGAATACTGCGGCTCTAGTGGTTCTTGCACAGTTCATTGCCACTTGCGAGTCAATCGAGCACCAGTGGTATTTAGAGAAGTGGGCGAAGAACGCGATGGATGCGGTCAGGCATCTACTTGGCTCAAGCAATGCCAATGCCAATGCATGGGTTGATAAGATTGTAGGACATTGGCCTAGTATAGATCCGGATTTAGTCTCCCCTGGACTGGAAGGAAAATGAAGATCTGCAAGTGTTGCATTATTTGAACCTGAGCATTTGGCCAAGAATTTGGTGAGAGCTGACTGGAAGGCGTAGAGACAAGATGTTCCTTCAGGGAAGCGGGGTTTGAAGTGAGAATGGTCGTTGTTGGTGGTTGCGGGTATCCCGAGGAGTCCGAGCCGTTGAATGTGTCACTCCAGTTGCCCAATCGCTTTGACATGCGATGGTATGAAGAGCCGCCTTACTATCAGTTAGCGCCTCGGATCGAACGCGAGGTGTCCGTCAGTCTTGTAATTACACATTCTAGTGTCAATCTAGCACTGCGGTAGCCAGGATATTATTATGAAAGAGCGAACTGCGGAGCTATTTGGTTCTCCCACGTCATCTTGAAGCTTCGCAACCTGTAAGCCCGCAGCTATCCCTGATCAACCTATTCGATAACGGATTCGCTAGACGACTTGCTCTTGGCTGCCTGGGCCTTTGATTTAAAGCCGGTGCGATGCCACTGCCCATCGGCATCAACATTCGTTCACCAGATAGCACTATACAACACACCCTCTTCTGACTTTCATCAATCTCCGTTTCATCTTCCCTTCGCCAACTGTCTAGCACAGAGCTTGCACCATTATGCTCCTTTTCCGAGTACCCTTATGGTCGTCCCTGCTAGCAATAGGAAGCGTCCGAATTGTAGCAAAACCTGCGGGTTCATGTCAAGTATGATTACTTTCTCTTATCGTAAGGCCTCTGTTACTTATTCTGACCTTCGGTTTTCCTCTTTCAGGGCGTTCCTACCCCTATTTCGTATCCGAAAGCTCCAGTACTTGAGGATTCCCAGAATCTTACAAGTGTCCCATTCACCGGCGAAGCAGCTGAATGCAAGCCATTATCGGCCCCTTTCATCTGGCTTCCGGAAGCGTCATCGCTGCATAGCGATGGCGGCAATTCCGGCGGTCAGGACTTTCCCGGACCGCGCGGTGTAAAGACACGCACCAGCGCAAAAGCCCAGCCTGCCTTCGTCTTCCTCTGGGGCCAAGACAATCAACTGACGTCGGGCTACATCAATACAACCACCTTGAAGTACGGACTGGTGGCACTGGATCCGGATTCGATGGACGTACTTGCGGCGTGGTACCCAGAAGATGACAACCAAGCGCTGAACATCCCATACATGGAGTACATTGTCAAAACGAACGACGTTCTAGTCAGTTCGGCCCAGGGCATGATCTGGGTCGTGCATCGTGATACTTGCCAGGGACGCCCTTACTTTAAAACCACGCGTACCGTTGATCTGCGCCCTCAACTGCAAGAAGGTGATCAGTTGCTCAACGCCATGTTTGACATCGAGAAGAATATCTGGTTCACTACTGGTGCAGTGCAGCTCGACACCAGCGCCAACGGTACGTTGGCCAACTCAACCACATATGGCTACATCACGCCTAGCAACAAAGTACACAAAGCTCAGCTTGATGGCGAAACGGTCGAGAATGGAATAGCTGTGGCAGGCACCGACGTTTACATGGTCACAAGCCCGTCTGGCAAATTCAATACACCTAATGCGCCGGGCTACATGTATTCGCTGACGACTAAAAGCGGCTCTGAAGGTGGGATTAGCACACGTTGGCGAGTCCCCTATTCCGCAGGTGAACGAACCGAACTTGACCCCAACACGGCTATTTCGGCGCGCGGCTCCGGTGCGACGCCTGCGTTGATTGCCGATAAGTATGTGGCCATCACCGACAACGATACTCCTCGCCTGCATCTCAATGTGTACCATCAAGCGCCACAGGCGGAAAGTAGCGCTCAACTCTTGTGTCAGGTGCCGTTGTTTATGGACAACAAGGGCTCGGTGCAGAACAGCGTGCTAGCTCATTATGATACCCAGCAAAAACAGTCCGGAATCATGATACTCAACTCGTACGGCGGGCCAGCATTTTTCACCGGCCAGGACGGACAGGACATGAATGGCAAGTTCAACAACATGAGAGGTATGGCCGGCGGAATTACGCGCGTCGATGTCGACGAGCACGGCAACTGTTCGGTGCGCTGGACCAAAGATACCAAGTCCAAGGGCGTGTCTGTGCTCTCCACCAACAACGGGCTGGTCTACCACTATGTCCAGGACGACCAGCGTGCTATGACGGATGACGAGTACGTGTGGTATCTCATGGGCCGCTCCTGGGTCACGGGCGAAGAAAAGTTCAAGGTGCACGCTGGCAGCGGTGGCGCTTTCAACGACAATTGGAACAGCGGCGCCTTGGGCCCCTGTGGAACCTTTTATCAGTCCGTTTCCGGAGGCATCGTGGCTTTCAAAGACGGAGGTGATAGTAGTTGTTAGGCTAGACTTGGGTGAACTCGAATATTCTAGATGCGTTCTGGATAAGGTTCTGTGCTGAGTACGGCGATGGAGTGACCATAAATCGGCCACAGGATAGTCAGGGGATGGTGGATTTGCTGTGAAGCCAAATATAAAATCCATTCAGACGGTCTCTAAAGTAGCTAGCTTAACGTTCTAACGCGCTCCAATACCATAAATCATACACCAGTATGCTGTGACACTTACACCTAATGCACCTTGTACCATTGAGATCATCCCAATTTATCTCCTTCTCCTATTAAGAAAGGAAAAAAAAATAATACCCGGACTTTGTAACATCATGTGAGCGAGCGTGTGATCGATGCCTTGCATCTTGAAGGTACGTCAAGAACAGCACATTTTCGATTTTTCAGAACAACGTTCTGATACACGGGCTCGATTTCGTCACAAATTCCGCACTGCATGCGTTGTCAGCAATACATCCGTGCGAAGTCCGGAATGTCATTCCCCTTTTCACAACGAGCAGACGGTTCGCCTTTCAAGAATCATAGATGGACAGATCGAGAGGGGGGTCTTCACAGTCATTTAAGCGATTCAACCCACTCTAGAAAGGCTGTTAGCGACGTACCTTAACGACTGGCACATCTCGGGCTCCCTTTGACACTCTCATCGCCTACCTTACCACTTACTCGCTGAATTTCTTGAATAGCGCAGCCCGTTGATGTTGTTCAAGAACTTGAGGTTTGCGCTACTGCAATGTCCTTCTTCTCCAGACTTTCGAGATTTCATGTCCCGACAGACCAGCAGTCTGTTGATTCTGATTCGGACTAAACTCGAACTTTTCAACGCAGCCGCATTATTCTTATTTGTAGCCTTGTCGTCGACGGCTTCTTGTGAGGCTTCTCTATTGCATCACAATCAGATGGCTTGCAACGCACATTCAAGCGTTCGTTGAGCTCTCTGCTCTCTCATGATTCCGTGGTTGAAGGAGATCAATCTCGAGGGCTCTATCATACTGGCGATGTAGTTACTCTCTTCGATGTCTTGGCCCACGATTATAATGACGAAGCAGGCAATTGCGCTTATAAAACTGAGTCGATATTGAGCAAACTCCCGCCCGATGTTCATTTCATTTTACTGTCTTGTATCTATTACGCATGAGAATTGAAAAGATGCATTCTCGTTTGGGATACCTTCAGAGATTCTCATCTCGGAGCATGCTCGACTCATGCGAGTAAAAGGTATTGGAGATCGACTGTATGAGTATCTAACACACAATCTCGCAGAGTGATGTTGGGAAAATTCATCGGTCTTTTGCGACTTCAAACGTCTTCTATGACAGCTTCGCCAATGTTATGGAAAGCACAAGGCAACTGCAGTCTCGTTTGTCACGTCCAGATTTGAGCTGTTTCCCCCTCGGATTTGAACTATGCGGCAGATCCATCACAGCTCGTAGCATCACTCAAGGAGCTTGAGTTTCGATTTGAGGAACCACCCACTAGGTCTTTGCTGCAAAGTATCGAGCATCGTCACAAAGTTTGGAAGAGTCTGCCAGTACCAACCTTCAGCAGTACGTCCGTCAACAGGCAAGCTCATGGGTACTGCACGCCCTTTTGTGGGCATTTGAACCTGTCGTGTTCCTCAGCAAGTGGCTTGAAAAGTATAGTGCCACTGTATCTTCTCTGAAAGAAGGCGAGTTCCAACTCGTTGATGAGAGCATTGCTTGATCTTGCGTGGCCCTTTTCACTGACCAACGATTAAGATGCAGCATACCAACGTTCAGTCAAATTACTCGGCACGGCCACATCAACATTTGCTAGACGCCGAAGAGTTGCCACTTGACCCCGACGCAGGAACATTGTCGTGGTCGACTTTGAAATTCTAGGGGAGTGTCTTACAGGGGATTGAGACAAAGGCATTCGCAACACGTTTGGGGAAAACTCTTGACATCTTGGCTGAGTTTCAGAGCGAGTCTCTAGTAACTCCACATTAGACCATATCACACTCTGCATCTCGCGAACGAACAGCCGACTAGGCATTGACACCAGAGGGACCCATTCATTCCGTCAAAGAGCAAAAATCGCCAAGGTACAGCTGATGTCAGGTTGCAACAGCATATCACGATGGTACGCGGACTCCCCACAAACACTGCTGGAAACAAAGCCCCGACCCACTTTATCGGTGACTTCTCCAAGTCGGTGACCCCTTCTCCAAACATCCGATGATTGAGGATGATGCTGGGGCTTCAGCAATGAGCCTACATAATGACGACGCTGCATCATTTAGAGCATGTTTTACGACGCTTAATCTTCCTCTGCATGAGAATTCATTTGCTTTTCCGCATACTACCTAAGTACACATCACCTGAAAACGCCCCAAGAACCCGACAGATTTGACCTCGGAGACCCACATCTCTGCTCTCAGTCAACAGTAGGAGCAAATCCTTCAGTGTAATTCCTGAGCGTATGCAAGTTTCTGAGATATTCTATTACACATAAATCGCAAGATTTCAATGTATTCATGGATTAGTTTTCCCGGAGCTAGATACTGATTATGATTCTCACAGAATCCCCACCACACAGCTAGAACCATGTCTTCAATCAAGTTCAACACCCCTCCTGGCGCTGGAAAGATTTATGGCGAGGCCTGCCACTACTCACAGTCCGTGGACCTCGGCAACGGCATCGTGAAGTGCGCTGGACAAGGTGGCTGGGATCCGGAGACGGGCGCGCTCGACGCGAACGACACCAAAAGACAGGTTGAGCTGGCGATCGAGAACGTCGACATTGTCCTCAAGGCAGCGGGCCTCCGAGGATGGGAAGACGTCTACTCACTGAGGTCATATTCATGCGATATCCGGACCTCTTTCGATTTCATTGTCCAGGGCTTGAAGGCACGGATTCCCGATCATCGACCTATCTGGACAGCAATTGCTGTGCCTCACCTGGCCCTTCCGGGAATGTTGATTGAGCTGGAGGTCGAGGCCAAACGTCAGGCTTAGTTAGGTAACATGTGTTCTGTATGTTGCGCAGTAGAGGTCAGCTTAATATATGAAGACGACGACCCCCGTTTCCACGTTTTGATATCACAACCGTTTCCGACTTTCAACATCTATCAGTCAAGCCGGCCCGTACCAGTGAAGCGGGCATGTGAACTCGGCCGAGATCTCCACTTCGTTGCAGGTGACATGCTCCGACTTTGATTTTTGGTTGTGTTGCTGTCTCAAATACAAGCTTATCCAACATTAACCAATAGCCTTGAAAGAGGGCGGGCTTTGGCGATGAAACTCAGGTTATGCACTCACACATGTAAAGCATGCTGTTCTCTCAAGGTGTTGAAGGCAATTTCCGAACTCACTTTTCAGAAAGACATCTCTTTTCGCAAGGAAATCTAGCTATCTAGAAACGAGGAGACGACTATGTTGGTTGTACTTGGCGCGCAAGGTATGGGTCGTTATCATGAGGTAAGGTAAGACCAATGGCTTGATTACGCGGGCTGTGACATCTAACACCATCAGGGCCATTAAGCACGTCATTACTGGCCTGCCGGTCAACGGCGCAGACAAGGGACAATTACAGCGGGATACTCCGCAATTGCCACTTGAGAATCCTTCGAAAGATTCAGCTGCCGGCTTAATCCTCACCCTAGAGCAAGTCGGAATCAGCACACTCAATAATCCATACGACGTTGGGCCGACTCGAGCTAAGGTCATCGAGTCTGGACGCACCCACCACACTGTCCTGCCAGCCACGCGCCCCACGCGCGTCTCATTCTTTGAGTAGACTCCCGCGCCATTCTCAACATGTCGGCCAACTCCCGGCAGGGTCTTTTCATATGCAACCCCTCCAAGCACGAGGTCCCCTAGTAAAAGACTTTCATTCTGGCGATGTCGGGTGCTCCCCGACTTCCGGGGATGCTCGGTGGGAGGGAATCTACCCACAAATCCGGGTATGGTTGACGGGCGGTTCGCATGGCACAAGTCCGAGATGTTCTGGCGCAATCGATAGTGATGTTGGATTTTCCCCAGCAGGGGGTGTCCGCGGTCGACAGCATCCAGCTAATATCTATGGACCAGACCCGGTGACTTGGGTGACCTTGAAATAGAGTTTTCAGTTTTCAACCTGGTTCTTTCCGCCTTTTTAAATCAATTTGAAGACACTTGAAAGTGTGTTCATAGGTGTCTGGCAACCATGGCGACAGCAGACAATACTGTCCCCAGGAAGAAGTGGTGGAAGATCCAGTGGTACTCGGACGATGACACCCCCGAAGAGCGCAAGTTCATCATCAAACTCGATCTCATTGTCGTGCCCTACGCAGTTCTAGCTTACTGGGTCAAGTATATCGGTATGGCCATTTGCTCTCCATTCATTGGCTGTCGGTCTGCTAACACGTAACACAGACCAAGCAAACTTGAGTATGTTCACGACCGTTGATAGCCTCTGCCTCTTCTATCTGGCAACGTCATGCTAATTCAAAACAGACAATGCCTACGTCGGAGGAATGAAGGAGGAGCTTGGCTTCAAAGGCAATGAGCTCGTCGAACTCCAGACAATGTATACAGTCGGCGCAGTTGTTGGCATGGTGCCCTTCATGTTCTTGTTCACTTACATTCCCATGTACTGGACCATCCCCGCGATGGATATCCTTTGGGGACTTTTCACCCTGCTGCAATACCGAGCACACTCATTCGGGGAGCTGGCGGCGTACCGATTCATGGTGGGCTTCTTCGAAGCAGCCTTCTTCCCCGCTATGCACTACGTATTCGGTAGGAGATATCACTGGCCTCTTTTGACTGGAGAAGTAGAATGCTGACCCCAACATAAGGCTCTTGGTATCGCGGGCACGAAATTGCACGGCGAGGAGGTATCTTTTACACGGGACTCAATCTCGGAACCCTAACGGCAGGCCTCATCGCAGCTGGAGCATCACACCGTCTTGAAGGTGTCAACGGGATGGCAGGCTGGCGGTGGATGTACATCATCTGCGCGATCATCACTATCCCTGTCGGCATTCTCGGATACTTTCTCCTCCCGGGCACTGTAGAACAACCGAACCGCTGGATCCTCAATGAGCACGACATCAAGATTGCAAAATCTCGCCTGGAACGCGGCGGGCACGTCACCCGCGGCAAGTTTAAGCTCGGACACCTCAAACAGATCTTCCTCAGCCCGCAGTTCTGGACCGTTGTGCTTGTCGATGTGCTGTTTTGGAACGCCGGTATCCATAAGAGCACAGGCAGCTTCCTGCTTTGGATCAAGAGCTTGGGCCGCTACAGTCCGGCGCAGGTCAATGAGATGGGAACCATTGCGCCAGCCTTGGGGATCCTATACAACATCGTGGCGTGCTTCCTGTCTGACTTGGTACTTGGACCCGCATGGGCTATCACCTTTTCCTCGTTATGGAATGTCACGGGCTTGATCATGCTTGTCGTCTGGGACGTGCCCGAGGGTGCCAAGTGGTTCGCCTTCTCGACGATGTACTGGTCCAACGCACTGTCCAGTGTCCTGCACGGCTGGGTCAACACCATCCTCAGAGACTCTCCGGAACAGCGGTCATTCACCCTTGTCATGATCACCATCATTGCCCAGTCGTCGACAGCCTGGACACCGTTGCTAACATTCCCGACTGTTGAGTCTCCAAGCTATCCCAAGGGATTCTCTTTCTGTCTGGGGTGTGCTGTTGCGCTCATTGTTGCGACGCACGTTCTCGATGTTTATATCAAACGCAAAGAGTAGGTCTTGCCTTACAACCTCAGGAGAATAGATATTCTAACATGTGCGTTACAGAAAAGCGAAGCATGCGCAGCTTGAAAGCGGCAGCAGCCACGATGGTAGCTACGTTGATGCCCCTACTGACGCTACCGGGAAGACTACGACCGCCGAAGTGACGGCAGTAGTCAATACTTCAGAAGAGTCCATAGCAAGACACTGATTGGACATACCATTGATGTTTTGGTGGGAGCTATATTATTCGTCCGTACAATGATAACATAAGGGCATACATGTAGATTTCAAGTACTGGTACTTTGTCACTGAATTGGGACTGTGCGACGTAGCTGGTCCCGCTTTTAACAAGGAGTAGATGTTATTATCTACCCAAACCACGCCGGAGACCATGCTCTTCGCAAGTCTAGATCCTAACAGTGAATACTACTAATAGCACATTGGAATGAGTGGGCGGCATTTCATTCAAACGTCGTAAATGAATTGGCCTTTTCTCCTTTCACATCGTGCAAGGCTCCTTGGCCAAGGTTGCTGTTTTGCCATCATGGGTGCATCATTATTGGCATTGGTTATCATTTTGAATGTGTAGCACTAATTAGCATCCAGGAAGCTAACATACTGAAGGAGATATCACGAATGTCAGCACTTGAGACCAGAAATGCGACTTCGCCGATGGCTACAAGCCACCGGGCTTGACTGCAACAAGACGTCATCCAGGGATGTCGAGGTCGAGGTACTTATGGAGGTTTACCATGAACTTTAGCTTATTTGCGTGCTTTTTATGTATTTACCTGAGACTAGACTCCGAGACTGTTGAGCGTATGGCTGAGGTGAATAAGGTAAACCGCAATGGTTGCCAGGGCAGCCACCATCCACATCACCAACGCCGCGCCTTCCTAAGGTTCACCCAGCCACATCACAAACCTTCATCCGATAACCTTTTTTGCCACCAGAATACACAACAAGCCCTCATATACCCCTCCAACGCAATTACTGTCACCAGCACAGCAGGCGCCCCCTAGGCCGGGGGTCAGGTCAAACTGTGGCGTGGTGGTGGAATGGTTAATGGTCAACATCAATTATCTTCGCCAACCAGCCTACTCGACGACAGGCTTAGCGCATACGAGTATCCAAGTTCGAATCCCAGCATGAGCACCAGAGATGTAGCCCCCAGTTCAGCACCGGGGGGGTGAACTCTTTTGTGTTTTGGACCTTCTTATATTTCTTTTAATTCTCTGCGTATTTCCTCGTACGCCACGCTTTCTTTCTTTTTTATGAATGACTAGTTGTGGAAAATCTGTAGCAAGCTATAGCCCGTCTATAGGGGAAGTCTTGACGTGTAGAATTGTCGTGATAGCGTCATCTACCTTACTCTAGGCCTTACCAAGGTCATGTGATGTCAATAAGACAGTTGCTAAACATCACCTGTGGTGTTTTCTCAGGCCAGTAAAATTCATGTACGAACGTTAACTCCATGTTCTATTTCCTCAACTTGTTGCCCAGTTTATCATAAGTTTGAAGGACTATAAAATCTGCATACGACATCGTTATTGAAGCCCTTGCTAGGGCAAGGTAGTGCCAGGGAATAGAAACAGTCATAATTGACCTCGAATAAGGTAATTTAGATAGACGAAAGCCCAACGGCGAACGTGTGGAAACAGAAATGTGTAATTACACGTGATACCTCTCTTCCTCTATGAACATAGAAGAATCAAATCACTAAACAACTCAGCTGCCGAGTGCGTACAACATGTGCATCGTGCCCTTGTCCATGACGTTTTCTACTCTCAGCCCAAGTTGGGAGGCCCGTTTCTCGAGATGCATCTGCTGGTCCTTTGAGAGAGGTGCTATGCACTTGAGAGCTGCTGTCATCACACTGCGTGCATTTGTCAACTCATCTGAGAACATCTTGAGACAGTTCCCACACCCTTGCGGAATAGTAATCTTGATTCCAGAGAAATGGTCCACAATCAGCTTCAAGTGCCCTGTGAAGTGGAAAGGTAGCCGAGGGTCCCAAATATTGAAGTTGTCTGTCATGCTCGCCAGAACCAAAGAACCGACGCCGCTTGGAATGCAGTTCTTTACGCAATTATTCTTCTCTTAACTTTGGATTTATTTCTGTCTTCCATTAGCCCAGGTGGAGGGCCCAAATAAAGGTAGTTATTGTACCGCGAACACCATTGGGTTCAAGTCGTCCTTTTGGTCTGGTTCACGGTCCAAATGAGCGAGTCAACATCCATGAGACATATTGAAGTTTGCGAACCCGCCCTCAACTACCAGACATGCCCCATAACAGCGTGACCCAGGCAAAAATCTCGGAGAAAATCGATCACCGCGAAAGAGCGTAATTATCTCATCACTCTCAGCAGATAGAGGTAGAGTTGTGATAAGCGCAATGATGTTTGATGCACACTGATTTACCTCTCTATACACCTTGAGAACGTGACCTGGTCGCATGACCAGCTTACTGAGACGATCGCGCCGAAGTGATACCGCAAGCACCGAATCTCAAGACCGCGGGGGATTGTGGGGTTAGTGCCGGCTTACGGGTCGGGAGGTCCACCAAGTGCCGGCCCAGTGACCGAGAGCTGCTGACTTGCACTGTCATGAAGCAAGATGCCCTTTAGTAATGAGAAAGCGACTACATGAATCATGAGGCTTTCCCCATGACGCGATATGTCTGAAGTTTTCCAATCGTCAGATTCTTCCCTCCCTTTTTTTTTCCCCTTTCTTCTATTGCAACCCTATGTTGATGCCACGCACGCGTCCAGTCCAATCCACTCATCCACACACTTCCACCACACCATAAGAGATTTCCCCTTCAGGTCCCCCTTGCACTTTTGACCCCAACCAATCAGACTCCGAATCGCTACCAACCTAGGGAGTTATTCGCATTGGCTTAGGCGCCTCACCCGCACTAAAGCCATGTTGGCAAGGTGCCATCCAGCGTTTTTCACATGCCCTTTTAATTCCCCAACTTGGACGAATGGCCAGTCAGAAGAGAACTCTTTGGGCTGGCTGATTGAAGGGTTCCCTGAAACTGGCCTTGTTTGGACACAAGAAAGTCAGGTGCAGAACGGATTATACCCACAAGAACCCCATCTTCCCCCTTTTCCCAAGAGGAGAGCGACTGGTTAAGACACTGAGCCTGTCAAAAGCGCAGCTGTCCGCATTTGCTACCTCGTGCAGTCTTTCGGAGCCTGCAACGTCACCTTTTCCAACACCAAGCACTTGGTTTATTGCGCCAAACATGACAAGAAGTAAAAGGGGGGCAACAACTAATGTGCGCAGTGCAGGTGTCTAGATCTTGCAGCTTACTAGACTGATTTGCACAACTGCCGCTAGCGCGGTGGCGTTCAGGTACCGCCATTCCCATATGTTCTCGCTAGGCTCCGTCACACAAAGGTCACCAATATCTCTCGCCTGATGTCTCTCCGTCAGTCTTGGGGCCCATCTGCAAAATCACTGGACGTGACGAAAACAATATACCGCTTGGCAACGGGGTCCACCTCCCAAGACTCCAAGACCGTAGACGAGAAGGGAGCTCAATATGACAGTAGCAAAGGTCTACCGAAGCGAAGCAAGCTCAGACCTTGGAATCATCTGCGGGTTCCTGGGGGTTTTCCTCCATGGACTAGGGAGGGCGGCCGAACGCCACTTCCCGCGTGGCCGTCGCCAGGGTCAGTCTGTTCAAGCCGCAACCAACCACAGGCCTCGGGGCCGCGCCGCTGGTACCGATCCCTCGACATCCCCGTGGTCCCCCTTCTTCCGCTCGCGGGGCGCTTTTAAAGCCTTGCCATCTTCCGTCGCCGATTGGCAGATGTCCAAAATGAAATAAAGCCTCTCCCGAAGGGACACTTGGGGGCCCAAAAGCCATGCCAGTTCCCCCGGTGTTTCTCAAAACAGGGACATATTCGGCTCAGTTGGTCCTTCTCGACTTCTATTGGTCACCCTTGACGAGCCTTAATCTTTCTTTTTTGCCAAACTACATGTACTATGCACGTTTGTCAAGCCAGCCACAAGTGTCTGCGCTCCGCTTATGCGCCCGCCTCATCTCGGAATATTGGCCGTGCCAACCGCGAATCCGCGATTGACAGACCGGACGGGCCGTGATCAGAGCGCAAGGGGGCAACAGCGTCCGAGATATTGGAGCCACCGAGGATGTGGAAGTGTGTCCCGCGGCGGACCATGTCTCAGAGGAGCACGCTTCCTCCGTCCATCACTCCTACACCGCGTGGTGCACCCATTCTCGTGGGCTTGGGGCACGGTCTTCGAGGTGAGTAGCGGGGACGTACATGTGCCATCTGATATTCTAGACCGGACCATCCAAGTCCGATTTGCCTTGCCCTGTGCAACACTAGACGACGGAGAGAGCACAGGGGGTAAGCATATATGAACCAGACTACCATCCACCCTCCTTGAGACCTTCGTTCTCTGCTGAAGATTGGACGCAGCTCTGAGACTCGGGGACTCTTGTCATTAAACAGGAAAGAAAAAAGGGACAATTCTCCTCCCCGTAGCCCACCGGGCGGCGGTGACTACCAGCACAGTACCACTACGACTTGGAAGAGGCAAGTCTAGATTCGACATGCGGGTTGCTCCCGCCGCTGAGGTGGCCCTTCTTTGTTCCAAGGGCAGGGCAGAGGAGAACCCTTGGTCCTTGGCCAACGCGGCACGCATCGCTCAATGTTACATCTGCAGGCTCACACTTGGCCTTTTTCCTATTGTATATATACAGCAAGTCCCATGATGAATGCTTCCCGTTCTGTCCTCATGGTCCTTCAACCCGCTCCTCGTGCGCCCTTCCCCCCGACGACAACATCCACCATCGTGATCTTGTGCCTCTCCCCGAGACATGCCTTTCCTTTTCGAATAGCCACAGTCTCTCTCTCTTCTCTCTTATAAACCTTCTTCGTCACAGTCCTTTCAGTTTCACTTTGGATAAGTAGTCTGCTTCAAACTCTATTCACTCCTTGAAGCCATCTTTGCAAGACCAGACATCCAGAACACCAACTACGGTTCCTTAGCTCCTAGAGCTTTGCATCATCGCAACAATGTACTCAAACTCCATCCTCTCAACCCTCCTCCTCCTCCTCCCAGCCGCCACCCGGGCCTGGGACTCTCCAAACTACTCTGGCCTTACCCGCCTCTGGCAAGATAGCTTCCCCGGCGCCTCAGGCGACCCGATTAACGGCGGCAACTGGAACATCATCACCAACCTTCACGTCAACAACGAGATCCAGGAATACACGACCTCCCGCTCCAACCTCCAAATCTCAGGCGGCGGCACCGTCCAAATCGTGCCCCAAAAGGACGGCAACGGCGCCTGGACCTCGGGCCGCATCGAGTCCCGCTACGTCTTCACCCCCGCCGCCGGCCGCCTCACCGTCGCCGAGGCCCAGATCCGCTTCGGCGACAACGCCATCGCCAACAAGAAGGGCATCTGGCCCGCCTTTTGGATTCTCGGCGACGCTATCCGCAACGGCGTCAGCTGGCCTCGTTGCGGCGAGCTCGACATCCTCGAGACGGTCAACGGGCAGCTGACGGGGTACGGGACCGTCCACTGCGATATCCTCCCGGGCGGCGCGTGTAACGAGCCCAACGGTATCGGCGGTAACATTGGCATCCCGGATCAGGGGTGGCACACTTGGCGTCTGCAGATTGATCGTCGGTCTGGCAACTGGCAGACGGAGACGATTACGTGGTTCCGTGACGGGCAGCAGTTTCATCAGATCAGCGGCGCCAGGATCGGGAGCGAGGGTATCTGGAACACGTTGGCTCGCGCGCCGTTGTTCTTTATCTTGAATGTCGCCGTCGGCGGTAACTGGGTATGTCGATGCCGTTACAAAAGCTTGTTGGCGATAGTTTGACTGACTGCTTACAGCCCGGAAACCCGGACGGCTCTACCATTGGCGGCTGGGGAAGCATGATGGAGACCGCCTATGTTGCCGTCTACCAGTCCACTTAATCTTGCTCCTCATTAACCTAATCGGGCTCTTGAGCTCGTGTTCAACCTCGTCTTGTTGCTGCTCTTGCAACTACGCCGTTCGCTGTACATATGCCAGCATCATACTTAGATACCCATTGTCCACTTTATAGTATATGCACACAACCACGCTCGCTAGATAATTTCCATAAATAATCTCACCGTCATATACATTACAAGCTCACTTGCTTAACTAGTCCAATGCTTCTGAATGCTTTGTTTTATAGTACTCATGGCTCATATTGATAACTCCTGACTTTCTTCAACAGCCCGTAGGTACCTGACCCAAGTACAACGATACAGGCGTCCGTGCTCCAAGAAATGGCCTCTACTCATAAAACACCAAGCATCTAACCTCTATGCTTTGTCTTCCCTTCGCATCTGCGGGGGTGTTGGGGTCAATGAAGGCCGTGTGAGGCGTGTAATCGGCCCGTCCCGGCTTGCCGCCAGGCCGCCCTTGGCTTCTCGAGTCGAAGCACTTGATGAACATGGCTTCGTCAGGGGTCATATCTTTGGCGTAATACAGCTTGTGCTTGTCGCTTGGTGCGACAGAGAAAGTCTCGCCTGCATTGATGTTAGCGAAATGAACGTGCTTGGAATTCTACTACGGTGAGGGACACACTCACCCTTGACATCGTAATTTTGCGTCGACCGCGCCAAAGCCGGGTCCGGAAGCACCTCCTTGCCCCGATCATCGTCATCGGTATCCGTCCTCCTGGGGTACAAGAGATCCACAGCGATCAGATCCTTGGGCTCCGTGGTCCGCCAGTCAATCACCGCAAGCGGGAAGTCACTCGCTGGGTGTCCGATCGGTCTCCAGACATTGATAATCTGGTACCGTCCATTGACCAGCTCATCCGCCTCAGCTCCCGGAACATGCCTCCTCACACGCGCTTCCGCCGCGCCGGGCGTCTGGTCGACATGCACCTGCTGTACAGGCTGTCTAGGGCTGCTCTTCTCCCTCCTCCGGATGGTGTGGTCAAAAATCACAACTTTCTTCACACCGGGCAACTTCTCCCTCAGGAGTGCCTCCACTTCGGCATAGTAGCCGCTTCGCACTGCCTCATCGTCGATGAAGTCCTTCTCCTTAGCGGGTGAGTTGTACACGGCGAAGCCGGAGACGTCGGTGCCGAACTCTTCCGTCGACTCGCGGATGTTCACAACCGAGCGGCGGCGCTCGAGCCGGCTAAAAGAGGTTACGTCTGTATCGACCTTTGCCCAGGGCTTGCTGCCCTCCAGAGTCGCGGGGTCTAGATAGCGGAAGTTGCCGGTAGTCATTGTTGCGAGGGGTCTAGTGTGGATGATGCGGGGAATATTGCTGGTTCTGAGATTGGTTTTGATTGATGATGTGAGTATTGAAGTTCGTCGTAGGATTGTGCTCATAATAGTACCTTATATTCACGTCAAATGCAGGGCTGATGTTGAATTACACAATGCCGTGCGGGGGTCAGGAGACGGGAGTTTAAAAGGAGGACTCGTAGGGCGTAATAGGGCGCGCGAATGAGACGACTGGATGATTGCATCACCATGAACCCGCGGCAGTGGCCATTAGTCATTCAGGATTTCTAAGCTGTTTCTCGCAGTGTCCGAGACCCACGCCCGGGCTCGGCATCGATTGTGGGGCCTATTGATTTCCAATCGCCGACATTCCGCGATCCGAATTGCTGCCGTCCCGAAATGCCTGCGTCAATCCGCGGGGTATGCACCGCTCGGCGGCGGGAGAGTCAGCTTCACGGGGTTTAGATCAAATGCCCGACCGCCCAGTACACCACCAGCGGCATTCTGATCTATTCACTAAACAGTGCTTACTCCAAAGTGAACAAGCCGTTGATTTTGACTCAATACTTCGCGACTATAGCGAGACTTGTAAGTGTGTTAGATAATATGCATGCATGGTCGTAGTAGTCGTTATCGGCAAATACTTTCACCTATGACTTATACATGACCAGGTAATTCAGTGAATCCAGTCGGGTAAGTTAAGTGTAAGTTATCTAGAAAAGGCATGGATGGATAATAAGACATAAAGTGGTTGTTACCGCGAAAAACAAAAGTTAAGCCGTTTGAGACACATCTTGCTAATTTCCGAAACCGAGAATCGAACTCGGGGCTATGCCTAACCTCTCACAAGATGAGAGGGCATCATGTTGGCCACTACACCATATCGGATGTTGATGCAAAATTCTGCAGGTATCCAGCTCATACCCAGTTGCCGTTGTGCGTATCCACAGCGGAGACGCAGCCATTTTGACTACCCTAACGGCTCCGCAAGGTTTGGATACACGAAGTCGCGATCGATGCAATTCAATTACACTACCTAAGTGTTCCATGTCACAAAGAGCTGGCGAAGACGTCTTATGACTAGGTACTTATGAAAGTTGGCAATGCACCAAAGGAATTCATTGTACTATGTGCAGGTACTCGATGCTACCGGAGCCAAACTAAGGACATAGAGTCGAAACTCCTTCACCGACCAAGTTTAAGTGGCTTCAAAAGAGAATGTTTCGTATCATATGCTTGATCCAGTCTTGCATCTCAATATGCCACAGACCATTTCACGTGCCTCCAAGCCTCTCGCCTACTGATTCTGACTCTTGAGTCTGGTCCGGGCTTCGGCCTCCCTATGCCAGTCGTTGCCCAAGGGACTTGAGCTTTTGGGACCCTAACGGGCCCGCCGTCAGTACCTTCTAAATCAATACCGAGTATTATTTGCGCAGCAATGCCAAGAAGAAGTCCGTTTGCAAGGTGGCGGCCAGGGCTTTCACAAAGATGCACGGTCAGTGTAAATCATCAAACCAGAGAGAATCAATTCACGTACCAGACATGTTTGCCCCCTCCAAAAGGAAGGAAACCAGGCGGTGATGATGCATTGTAACCCAGTTCCAGAAACCTGTCACCTTGCCAGCTTTCAGGGTTGGCGCCCCATACTTTTTCATCACTATGTAGAACGCTAAGCGGCATCTGGATATTGTTCCCTTTCTTGAGGAGGTACGAGCGGTCGTCGTCCGATATCGTCGTGTCTGTCATTACCGTTCGTGTGATGTTATCGACAATATTGTGTCGCTCTGTCTCTTGCGCAGAAGACAGGAGTAGTGGACAGTGCTCTTTGATTTTCCTCAGGTGAAGTGTCATCTCGATATGGTCTTGATCAGTTCGCTTCTCGGTAACCGCGGCATTGAGAAGCTCTGTCCGAATACTGGCCAAAAGGTCTGGCTGGCTGTAAATATTCGAAAGAAGCCAGAAGACGAGCGTGGAGATGTTGGCGAGAGCGGTGGCTAGGAGAATCTCAATCTTGGCGCTGTTGTGGATCGACATTCCGAACTTTCGTTCTGCACCGAATCTGTCCTTGGTGAATTGAGGAACTTCGGCGCCAAAATCCTCCTCACGCTTGATGTACGCTTCCAAGGCTTCGATAACCTCCGTTCTTGCTTTGAATGCTTTGGACGCGATGACAGAGGGGGCAAACCCAGGGAAGAGTCTGTGCATGTCATCGTGATAGATCCTGGGTGTTGAGAATTAGCCTAGTTTCAATCATGGTAGACGCGCCTGTAGCGTGGCGAGACCGGGACAGATATAAGGATGCGATGTAGTTACCAGAAACTCTGCATGACTCCGCTGTTCTCCCAAGGGCTCAACTTCCCGTAGAAGCCTCTCATGACGGCCCTCGACACTGTCTCACGAGTCCAGCAGTAGAAGTCTCTTGGCTCGAGCTGGTCAAAGGGTATTTCGTCAAGAGAGGTGGCTAAATTGCTGACCCCTGATCTGGTAAGATCAATCAACGAAGGTCCGGCCAGTCCTTTGTAGAGAACCTTAAAGATGGCGGTACGAAACTCCGGGTTCGTCCACAAATCCATTCCTCGGCCCTCCATGCCTACCAAAGTGCGAACAAAGGTGTCAATCAGGGGTTCGAAACTAAGAGTCCGCTTCTGGAATATGGACGATGCCAGTTGTGGTGAAGATGCCACGTAAAGCTTGCCTCCAAGGATGGGCAACGAGTATGCCGTCATATTGAATTTCTCGCTAGTATCGTATCAGCTTACAATGAAGTTGCACCATGAATGCCCGTCCGACTCCATCATCCCGTAAACGTTCAAGCAGGATGGCTCGGGACTTACTGATTCTTGACATGTTGCTTGTAACCCATCTGGATTAGATCAATCAAATGACCAATGAAAGGTATCTTTGGTTGTAGGGCCGGAGGCTCCTGCGAGTCTGGAACTTTTGGCCAGAGAACACTACGAACAAGAGATATGACTAGGCAACAGGCCAAAGGAAACCATATCACTTGGGCTTCGTCCAATGTGCTTGTTATCATTTTGAAAGGGCTTCTTTCTGCAATTCGGGCTCCTAAAATTTGGTTATAGATTTTAGTCACTAGGCGCCTTGGAGCAACTTAGACATTCCCTTCCTTCATTTTATGCTATTTTTCGGACTTAAAGACGCAAGCAGCATCTAATTTTGTTATCATCAGCTGCACAACACTTGCAGTTAACTCCGCCACATTTAGCCATGGATGCATTATCGTTACGGTCTCGCGTCTTGATTTGGATCCAAACTCCTCCTGGAAACGTATGTCGAGCTGCGGCGCTAACGTATAGTAAGCAATATTGTGGTGAAAAACTACAACCACCAATCAAATGGGTGTCTGACTTGCAGATGATTTGAGCTGAAAACCACTTCGGTACTAGCACAGTGAAATAATAGACGCGCAGCATGACAGACGTGAGATTATGTGGTGAGCTTTTAGTGCAAATATCAAGATGACTTTTACCGTGGTCAAGATAAGTGATGTCTCGGTTTACAATAGAGGGCCCTTGGCTCTTGGGTGTTGCTGACAACGTCGGCCAGGCTTACACCGCTTGTCAGTTGTGTCACGTATTCGAGACCTTGAGGGTATGTCCAGCGGTCCGCGTGTAAGTCTTTGAAAGAATTTCAAATGCTTCAAATTGAAATCAATTGCCCCTTCAGTTTTCGGTTCATGCGATCACAAGACCCGAGCGAGTATTGTTTCCCACTTGTGGTTTGGTCAAGTTGGGGTTCATTAAGGAGGGGCAAAGAATCAGGACAATCTTCAACTAAAAGCACCTTATCTACCTCAGAACAAAGAGAAACAAACCAATGAAATATTGCAAAAGAAGAAGGAATCGTTCCATTCCGTGTCAAAGATGAGGATCAAAGGCAAAGATGGCAAAAGAATGACCAACGTGGGGCTCGAACCCACAACCCCCAGATAACCACAACTCTTGAAAGAAGAGAAGATAGAAGTCTGATGCGCTACCATTGCGCCAGCCGGCCAGTTGCTTTGATGACGCTTTCGTAGCAGCTGTACGTTTATACACCCCTTTTTACAAGGGCCCCAGACAAATCGCGCCCCTGACTCCCCTTGCCCGCAGTGGCACACATCAAAGCAAAACCCAAATTTTCACGATCTCGTACGTCGTTCGCCCGCTAGTGGACTTATGACGTAACGATTCTCTACCAGGATCAACGTTGCATCTGCTTTTTGAGTGTTTGCATGCAATTTCTTCTTTCTTTCGGCGTCCCGCACACAAAAGCAAGCCAACGAAAAACCCAAAATTCAGAGACCCCCAGTGGCGATCCATCGGGGAATGGGGTCTGGCGCTGTTGGAGAAAAAACTCACAGAAAGTGTTGGAGCTAGCGATGGGGCAAGCGGGTTCGATGTGGGCATCACTTCATGACAAACTTCAAGAGTGAATGAGACAGAAAATTCTTCAGCAAAATCGTTCTCCCCAGACAGTTCCAACTTCCAGGGAACATGAAGCGAGCATGGTATAGCCTATGTAGCATGCATGAGGGAAGAAACTGTACAGAGCCTCCACTCTTCCGTCTTACACGGAAGTAAGTAGACAGAAACCCTGCCAACTGCTCATGAGAAGTTGATAACCAAAACGAAACGATCTGAGGTTCGGAGCTCCACCACACGCGCCGATGTTCAAATTCGTGCCGCCGGCTAGATGGAAGCACGCCGAGCACGCCTTGGACCTGCCCTTTTGCTCTTCGCCTTGGAGCTGCCCGAAACTCGTTGCCTCCTAGGCTCAGCATCCAGGCAGGCCGCCTGCGGGCAAGTCATCCCGCCTCCCGGGAGCGCCTCCGGCAAGTCCCCATCAATCACGTAAGAAAAACCACCTCTTCCGTCGTCCGCAACTTGCCTCTGCCACCCCGGGGGGCGCTCTCCAACACGCCCCTCCACCCTCTACCCCCTTTGAACCCGGCTGTCACCGATCCCGAGCAAAAGCCCTGGAGCGCGGTCTTTCAGGCTCTCCCCCTCCTCTGCCACGGCTCCTTTCGCATCTTCGCACCCTGCGAGACGCCCTGTGAACCATCCCAAAACGGGCCGGCTCCGATGTTCGCATACCGTCTCTCTGACACGGCTCTCGCATGACTTTCGGTCTGGCTTGACTCATAGAAAACGCCCCAAATCACCACTGAGCCCGCCTCCTGCCCCTACCTACCGGATTGCCATCCGAAGGCGCTTGGGCAGGCTGGCCACGACACACCCGGCCCGGTGCGCCGGTTACACATCGTCCCCCTTCTCCTGCACCCTACACCGGCTACACATCATGCTGCGCACGGCAAACCGACCACCGCCCACCGTCCGCCAGGGGGCGCTTAAGAGCCCCTCCGCACACCGCACTATCGTGAGATGACCTTGGAAGTTGAATCATCCATTTCGAGACTATAATCGCGCCATACAAACCACGGGGCGGAAGCGAGCTGCCCTTTCGAGCGACGTGGCATAGCTGCTTCCGGGTAAACATGCCGAGCAGGGAATTACTTTCTGTTTCCACTGCCTACGTAGTAGTCCTATGCGTGATGTCCAAGTGAGCAAGTTTAGGAAACTCACAGCAACGCGTTAATAACTCGGCAACTCAACTCTATAGAGCGTATGCCGCAAACTCACGATATTCTCATCTCACCGGTACTCAATGTCCCGAAAAGACCCTTCACTAGACTACTCCAAAGCTCAGATCAACCGCTCGCCAAGGATATTCGCCGTTTGTCGGCGGGCGTTCTAGACTCTATTGAATCTCAGATTTCCGTCTCAAAATTTCTCCAACTCTCGCCCCAACGCACCCAACTAGTAGTTTTCGTCAAGTAATTGTTTCCTAAGATTAACTGAATAGCTTGAAGCTCGGGGCATTCCCGTCCCAAAAAACCTTGCAGTTCCAGCAGGTCTTGCAGCATTCGCAGCGGGTAAACGCAATGCGAGAACAAAACTAGCAGACAGAAAACGTGGGATGAGCCGCAAGGTAGTGTACACATCGGACAAGTACCTGCCAATAGCCTATAATTATCAAGGGTCGTGACTCGAAAGGGATTTCACATGTTACCATCCCGCGCCGCGTGGGTCACATAGTCTGTGGTTTCGTTGCGGAGGGGCAAATTCTGTTTGAAGTTGTCTCTATGTTCACTGAGTAGTAATACTGCCGCACAATTTGCCGTTGAAGCGCACTCAAAGCATGAAGTTCAACTAAATCATTCTTAAAGTCAGTCCCAACAAGTCACATTGAAAGATCGAGAGGAAGTGCAAAGTCATTTTGTAGTGATTTGTATAACTAATTCTTGCTTCAATTGTATGTTTCGTCGTCGAGCTAGCTACTGAGAAGCCATGTGACGGGAACCTTGGCATCATCGATCATGCGCCTCTTCCATCAGCTCTGTTCAAAGTCCCCGTAAAACGCCTCGCAATGCAAAACACTTCCTCATGGTCATTTCACTCAATGCCATGCATCTCTTCAAAAATTCACTGTTAAAAATCCAACTGAGTTGTGACACTGTCTTTCCCGCCAAAAAAGAGTTATAATCCTATAAGAAAACAAGCGCCTAGTTCGGAAACCAGGGGGTATAATGCGGTTGAAAAAAAGCAGATCCTAAATCCAATAACTTTTTGTTTTCCTTTTCATCCCGTCTCTTGAATTATTGTATGTGATTTTTTTTGTTGTGTTGATTGATTATGTTTCATGACTCTCCTCCTCTAGTGGTGGTGGTGTCATGACGTGGTGGATCCGCCGGTAACGGATCCCTCCCGGCTATGTGCTAGTCCGTTGTGCGCTTGGCCGTCAAGGTGCTCAAGGCTCATGTAGTCGACGGGAGCCGCTTCGTCGGGGTACGCGGGCGGCGAGGGGGGGACGTCCTGGTAAACGGGCGGCGCCTCGTTATCCCAGCTGACGCCGAGACCGGGGCACTCGGTGAGCATCACGTGGTAGTGCATCCTCAAGATGCGTCCGGTGCCCGTCTGCGTCGCGAGGTGGGGCTTGCCGACAGGCGCCCACTCCTTGGAGACAACCATCTCGATCATGAGTGCGTGGGAGACTTCGGTGCCGTCGCTCGACTTCATGTCGCAGGCGTATCGCGGGCCGTGGCTGTGCTTGCTGGCGACGACGCCGTAGTCGAACTCGAACTCGACGTGGCCGTCGGTGCTGGTGTAGTCGGACTTCCAGCCGTCGTGCATGTACTTCTCGCCGAGGACGCGGGTCTCGGTGCGGGCCACGCCCTTCTGCTGAGGCTGGGTGTTGTTGTTGGCGTTGCCGGGGACCGGGGCGTGCTTCTCGCAGGCGGGGGCCACGGTCTTGATGGTCTCCTCGAGCTTCCACGTAACCTTCTTGAGCTTCCAGAACTCGACCGTCTTGTTGGTGGCGTTTGCGCTGGTGAGGCCGTCGAGGCGGAACGAGACGTTGTGAGTGCCGGCCGGGTGGATCACCTGGTTGTAGTGGGCGCTGGCCTTGATGTTGGTGGGAGGGAAAACGCGGACAGAGTGATGCGGGAACTCGGGTTGAGGGAGGGAGCGCTTGACGTCAAAGTTCTGCTCGAACTTGATGGGCGTCTGCGAACCGGGTGTGCCCTTGACGAGGATGGCCTCGGCCTTGAACTCGTAGGCAATGGAGGTGATGGGCGTGTCCATGGACGCGGGGAGGTGGCCCTCGAGGAGGATAGAGAAGGGGAACTGGTGAATGCCCTTCTTGAGCGTCGTGGGGTGCGTGAGGAACGTCCAGCGCTTCAGCTCGGTGAACTGGTTGGTGCACTCGCCACAGTGGTTGGTGAAGGGGCGCTTCTGCTGGACGTGGATGTTGAGCTTGGCGCCAAAGGTCTCGATCTGGAGCTGCTCGTCCTTGACCTCGAGTTGCATCTGACCCGAGACGAGGGCACCGGTAGAGGACTCTGCATCTCCGAAGAAAACGATAGGCGGGCTCTCGATCTTCAGGTCGAGGCCTGCGTGGGAGTTGTCGTGTGAGTCCTTGTTGGAGCGGCCAAAAGGCAGAGAGAGGCGGTGGTGGTGGTGCTTCTTCTCTTTGAGGTGGTCTGCGGGATCTGCTGCGAACATGTTGTGGTAAGGGATGTGCTCGCCGTCATCGGAGGAGTAGGAAGAGTGGCGGTCGAGAGGGACTCTGCGCAACAAGCCTTCGTCCTGGATGTTGTTGTGACGGGGTTGGTGATGTTGCTGATTTTGCTTGGTCTTAGTCTTGAGGTTTGCAATGGCAGAAACACTGAAGTTCTCAGTGGAATTCCGCAGGAAGTTTGCTACGCGGTGGGGCATGATTGGGTGCGGTTGTGTGGTGCGTTCCCCGGATTTCGAGGGCTTGCTGAATCTTGGAAATGTTCGGTTGCGGCCCTCAAGTCGTCTTTTGTAAATCTTGGCTGGCTAAGATGGGCCAACAAGATGGACAGGGGTTAAAGGGGGTGAGGGGGGGGCGGATGAACCGCAAAATAAGGGAGGTGGTGTGACGTTCTTAGGGCGTAGGTTCGTCCAAGAGGATAATGGGTTCCGTCAGAAATTTTTGGAAGCCCAAAAAGGACAAAAAGAGTCGATTCGCCGGATCCCGAAGGATAGGCGAGGTAGATGCGGGCGCGCGCAGGTTCTTTTGGGTGGGCGTGTGGTGGTAAGGGTGTAAGGCGCGAGGCCGAGGGCGAGCGGCGGTGTGTGTAGTGTAAGTGCGTTGATGAGCTGATGGACGGACTGCGGCAGGTCTGCTGATGTTCCCTGACTGACTGATGAGTGATGTATGGTATGGGTCTGATGGGCAGACCAAGATGTGTCCGGGGGCCCTTTTCTCTTTGTACTTGAACAGAGACTTAAAAAAGTGAGAGAAGAGAAGAGTGTGGAGCGCGATGACTTGTTTTCTACTGCTATTCTCGAATCCTTGCAAGGAAAGGTCCAGGTGATGTGGGTGGTAGGAGCACAAGGTCTGATTCTCGTTCTGTCCTTTGCCCGTTTTGGTTTTTCTTTCTTTATGGCGTCGAACAGCCAAGAACGAAGCTTGTTTGGGCTGGGTTGCGGTGGTGGTGGACGTGATCTACTTCCGCTATGCGCGCTGAGAGGAGGAAAGATGGGATTAAAGCGACCAAAGCGATGGATGGTGGTGAGGTGCGGGGTGTTGCAGAGCAGATGATGATGTCGACCCTTTTCGTTCTCCCGTTCGCAACAGGCGTTGAAGACTTTAAAGAGAAAACCAAGTGTTTTGGAATCTCGGGTTGATCGAAGTCGTGATCGTAAAGTGGAGGGGTATGGGAGATGAACAAACGCAGACTTTTTGCGACTGCGATGACTCCTTCTCTTGTGAATTTCCCCTTTCGGTTTTCCCGTTCCTTCGTGTAAGTCGTTTGTCGACCGGGGTAGTAGGTAGGGCGCAAGAAAAGTGTGCTAATGTGGGATGGATGCAGCTGCAGCGTTGCGCTTAACGGCGGGCTTTTCGGGTGAGATGAGATGCAGAGTGCGGAGGAGGCAAAAGTGGCCGGGGTTCTCCAGAAAGACAAGAGTTCTTTTCGGCTTCTCGAACGAAGGGTATCGTGAGGTTATCGTCAAATTGGAGTTGTCAACGGGGAAAGATCAGGAGAAAAGTAGGTCACGGTGGTAGTAGACTCTTGTAATATCAGCCTCTTATTACGCAAGACGTGAAGCAGGACCGTCGCGTTATTATGTCTTGCCAGCTCGTGATGGTCAAGCTTTTCATAGGGTAATTATGTGTCATGAGTTGGAAGGGTACCTGGCGACACATGCTCCGCTTCAGCGTTTTGACACGGCCCAGCCAGCGCGGCATCGTGTACATCAGCTCTTCATCAGACACCCACATGGGAACTGTGACTGACAGAGACGCAGTACTGTTACTGGGAGTGGACGTGGATCCATCACAGAGGTGTGTGAATCAACCAAGGATGGGAAGAAAGAAAAAAAAGTGTGAAAAAAAGAGCCTGGACCATCTCCACCGGATGGGTCCATTGCGCGAAGTACCTGCTCCAATTTGTTCCAAGCGCAGCTGTACATTGCGCCAACGGACACTTCTCGAACATGACCAACGCCAACCAGTGACTGAGCCCACCAGCTCCCTTCGACTGGCTGAGAAGGACGGATGCTGGCCCGAGCTGGTTCATTGTTGCAACTTTTGCAAGGCATGGCGTTGCCTGCCGTGGCATGGGTCGAGTTCCTTGGTGGCCGCCTGACCATGCGCCTGGCTCCAGGACTCGCAACCACTCTCTTACGTCCTGAGCCATGACACTGAGAAATGGTCCCGGCGGGCCCACGTGTAGGTACGTAGGGCATCCGTAACTTGTATGCTATTCCTAGGAACCAACATCGAGTTGAGGGCCATCCACCGCAACAGGCGGCGCTGCTTAGGAGAGAGATGCCACCGCCTGATCGCGGTCCTGTAGCGCGGCGGTCAGGTAAACTCGGTACGTATATCTCATCCCGGAGCACCATCGCCGGAACCTGGGAAGAGAGCCACCGAAGAGCCAAGACAAGCTGGACAAGAGACAGCTTGTCAGGTACTTGTAATTGTGGTACTGTACACTCTGTACCTGACCGCTACAGGGAACAGCCAGCCTCAGCTTACATTCTTCCTCTCGCCGCCATCACGATTTGCGAACCCTTGAGGTCGTGTCCGGTAGTCCACAATGGCGCAAGGCCAGGGGCACGGCGTCGTACTGGATGATGCAACGGAGGGGAAGCCAATTATTCCTGCGTCCACAAGCCAGACACGTGTAGCAGCAGTAGCAGAAAGAGGAAACAAACGCAATGGAGACAAAGGGGTTCGCAGTTACAGCTAGTTACAGGCTTACAGCACACCAGCTTCTGTGTGGATGGCATCATGTTGGTGCCACCGTTCGCAACAGAGCCGGTCACGGCTCATGGAGCCGCTTACCATCCAGGTGTTTCCAGCGCATCGCAGTAATAACGCAAGACGGGAGGATGATGCCAGCATCTCCCAGATTGATGCCAGAGAGCAGATCGGGCGGCACCTTAAACTTAGCACTGACCCGACTAGGTTGTAGCCGCCGCCAGCATAGTCCTGGGAAATGACACCATTGGCCAAGGGCATGAGGAAACCAGCAGAACCAAACCGCATCCTCCTCCCTCACAGGTGCAGTCGCACAATGCCATGTGGTACGATTTTCTCTTGTTGCCCAGGAATCGCGCTGCGGGGTCCCTCAACCTCTTCTTAGGATACCAAGAACCGGAGCTCTCCATGAAGTGCGGTCGTGCGAGATGACATTGCAGGTGACTTGGTCGATAAGGCCATCACAATGCACCTGTCGGCAGAAGCAAGCTGGAAACCTGATGGTCTCCGGTTCTCTCTGGGGAAGGTTTCCACGGCCCACGGGGCATCTGCCCCGGGTGCCCAGCCGGTGACATATCGTGAGATCCAGAAACCGGTCACAACGACGACAGGCAGACGTGGCCGATGAGCGGGTAAGTACTTGATTGTGCCAAGGGAATCGGCCTACCAGCCTATTTCTCTCATCGCAATGCGATTGTACGATGGCATCAGTCATTAGCGCCATCTGCTCGTTCTCAAACTGACACGCATAGTGGCGTTGGGGCGTGGAACACGTATTCAACGCCGGTGTAAGTCGAGTTCAGCAAGTGGCAAGCAGCCTAAGAGTCTGCACTCTATTTCCAGAATCAACACAAACGTAAGCAGCTCATGCCGAGGCGCAACGAGCGACGAAGAATTGAGCGCCCAAACAGCGAAGCTTCTCGTCACATCTCGTAAACCAGTCAACGGCATCACCGTCAACCATACATCACCGCCACAGCATCGCAGTTGAAACCTCGTGTTGCACCTCTGCTCCAAGACAAAAATCGATCTAAGATCCCTATTCGATCGTACTACCGGATCTGCAGTCCGGACCAAGCCGCAATGGAAAAGGGTCGAGAATGTCAACCCGACCGTCCGACCGGCCGATCGGGGTACATCTCACAGTCTCTCAGCCTCTCCCATTGCTTGCGGTCAGCGCTCTTGAGGCTCTGGACTATGACTGTTCACAAAGGTTTGCTTGACCGACGGAGCGCACCGTCACCGTCTTTCTCTCTGTTCCGATACTCAGCAGTGAGCCGCGCGATTCCCCACCATCACCACCATCAGCCATCCTCAAAAGTGCCCTTCCGTCCCCGTAACGGAATGGCATCCCGTAGACTCAGTTGGCCTATTCCTAAACCGAGAGGAAGGGGTGCGGTCCGGTGCCGAGCGGGAAGAAGTCCATCCATTGCCTGTCCGCAAAGGTTGTCATTTAGCCGCGTTGACCTGCCAAGCAACCCCAACCCATCGTCTTTTTTCCAAAATGGAGCCGCCATCGTGAAGTTTTTTTTTTCTCCAGTCTGTTCGATTGCGTGCGAATGTCATTCCTGGCTAGGAAAACGTGCTTCTAGACTTGGCCTAGGATCGTGGATGGAAACGAACCGCAAGCCACAATTCCCACTCGAGGGAAACAAAAACGGAGAAAACGGGGACGGGAAGCAGGGGTAGGATATCCACTTCCAAGGACACTGGGCCACTCATGAAGTTTCTCTTACGTATAACCGGAGTCACCTGCCCATCCATTTTCGACGGTTGTTTTCTTCACTCTGCGTGTTCTGCTTTCACCCAGGCGCAGAATTCTTTTTGACATTTTCAGTCTCGTCCGACAAACTCGAAGAGCATGTCTCCAACGAGCAAGGAGTCAAGGACCCCCTTCCTACAGGCGGCTACAGTATGCCCAGTGAGGCTAGTTTCCGTATATGTGCCCTTGACGCTTGGGCGCTCACTTCTCTGTCCCCTTTCAGACAAGGAAAACGGAGCTCCAAGGGGTTGGAGCACCCCATACCTTCATGCCGGTGGCTGCTGGCATTCACACTTGATTCCATCGTGATATCTCCAAAAGAGAACGAAGCCGCAGCAAGGAGCTAGCTGAAAAATTCTTCTCAACCCCGTGGGCAGAAAGATTCCTACCATCGCTCTCAAGCCACCCCGGCTGGTGCAGGCATTAATATCCACTTGATTTCCACACATGTCACTGCCACGGCTGCAGACTGGATGGAGCTTGAAGCTGGAGGATTTGCTCCATCTGACTCTTCCAACATTGCCCATGGGAAAGTCTTGATGTACAAGATCCGCACGCCCTGGGCAGTAAGAGACCAGAGACGGATGACCTAAGCTCAGAGAAACGAGATGGAACACTTCCATCGCGATCCAGAGCGGTCGTCCAGACCCACGACTGTGACCACCATTCCCAACTTGGGCAAAGGACCACAGTTCCTGCAGCCCTGCTACAAATGTGGGCATTCAGCCGTAAATGCGCGCTTGTAGCCCAGCATAAATTTTCTCGTGGACGGGTACATCGAGCCAGGAGGTCGCCAGCATGATGTCAACAATGAACTCACGAATATTGTTCCTGAGTTGCTATGGAGTATTTCCCACTCATTACCATGGTTTTCATGTAAAGTTTTCTCCATGAGCGTGTTTCGAGATCGTCCAGCTCCGCTGTTTAATGTTTTCCATGATGCTCATCTCCTCTATAAGAGGAATTAACCGCTCATACGCCAACAGGCGTCATCCAACGCCGAGGTGTCATTCAGGGGAAGAATGTTTCCGTCGAGGCACCACTGATTCACCGCTAGCCGGCGGTCCTCATCGGTGACCGTCGCCTCCAATGCCCAAAAACCGAGCAGGACATTTCCCACCCCCTCCCTAGCTTAGCCCCCGGTGACCCCTTGCGCCTCAGGGTCCTTCTCGGTGATCCGGGAAACATCCCGAACCCCTCCAACCCCCCACCTCATCGCGCTCGCCGACTTCGCTCGAGGGGAGTCATACTGTCATATCGTAGTTCTCTTGGCCGGCATTCTGTTCTGCTTGCCGGTCACATCGTGACATTTCCCCCAATTTCGCTTCACTTTCTGTCCTTTCCTGATTCAATAAGATGGCGCAAACTATCCCGCAACAGAAATCCTTTTGCCCATCCTCCCCGATACCGGCGCCGTGCCCGCTCCCGGCTCCCACAGCGACAGCGCAGGCGGCACGGGTACGGACGCGGCCAGGCCGGTGTGGTCTCACGGACTGTGTTAGAAGGCTACCAGAACAGCCAAAGCCACATGCATCCTCAAGGGCAAACAGCTCCTCACAGACTCGTGGTAGGATCCCTGGAGAGTCATTCGTCCCAAGGTTTCTGTAAGTACGGAGTAGGGACGGCAACAATCAACGGCAACGGTGAAAGACAGGGCAGCCACGCTTCTAATTCTTGAAACATTGCGACGAGCGCAAGTCTGAACTTGTCAATTGGTTTTCCTAGAAAATCTTAAATGAGCTGACTCGAGCGTCACCCAAGTCCGTCGTCAAACACGCCTACGGGTGCGGCAAGTCAAATTTGTACAGCAAGGTTTCTACCCGTGCCTGTTCTCACACGTTAGCCTCGAATGTTCTTTCTTACTGCGCGTGCAACCCTCGAGACAGTGAAGACACCGAGCTTGAGTTCTCGAGCCAAGAGTTCGTTGTGTGTTGCTCTCAGATCATTTCGTCTTCGCAATCTGTCGATAATTGCTGCAATGCGACAATGAGCTTGGGCACCCCATCCCATTTTCCCAGGAGAAAACGAGGTCACGGCTAGGCCGCCATTGGCCAACTCTAAGCAATCATTAGACACAATCCCTTGTGTTCGCCGTGCCTCTATTCACGTCCCTGAGCCCTGGGCAGAGGAAACAGAAACAGACAGTCACGAACACGAGCGGCAGGCTCGAAGCAGGGAGATAATCGATTTGATATCAACATGTTTTACGAGGCTGATAACGCTTGGCCTCCTTTATCTTCCCCGGTATGGCCTTAGGTGCAGCAAGATCCAAGTGAAACCCCGCGCGGACGGGGACCAGCGCTTTCAACCACTCAACCTCGAGATCCTTATCGCAAGCAAGCCAATTCACGTTTTCCCCAGGTTTTCCTTTTCCAACACGACCTTTCCACCCCGCATTCTACTAAATCTGAGGCGGGAGATCGCTTCATTGTAAGCCTCAATTTCTCAACTACATGCATTCCCTTTTGTCCACATCATCGTGCGCGCCTCAGACTGTGGCTTTCCATTGGTGTTGTGGTGGCCATTCGTGCCCGCAGATCATCATGACATAGGACTCGCGCCCTTTAGATGTCTGTATCTACTATCTCCGCGGAATGAGACGTCGCGTCACATGAACAAACACCCTTCACGTGGACCAATTCTTTAGGACGGTCGACTACACCAAATACGCTTTAATCCAGAGAAATGAGGGGTAATAAAGAATGTCATCGTCATAATCACGCCTTACGCCAAGCGCTGGTCGTAGGCATCGTCGACAAGTGTAAGTCGCGAATAGGACGAAATGCCCTCATTGAAAAGGACAAAATTGACTTTGTTATTGGTGGTCCGTCCCCCTCCCTGCTGGATCGACCACGTCCCAGTTCACAGTACAGCTCTGAGCTTCCAGTACCCCGCGGCGTCGCCTGGCGGCTGAAGCTCTCAGTGCCCTGGCGACCCTGGCCAGGACTTCAACCCCTCTGAATACCATTCTCCCTCGGAGATGTCCTAGACAAAGCCATTTACGAGAAACGCAGCACAACCTCTTTCTTGCCGAAAATGTTGCCATCCCTAGCGCTGACGCTCCACTCTCTTGGCTGTCTCCAATTGGGATCTCATTCAGTTTCAATGTCGGACCTCCAGTCCCAATACAATCGGGCCTGGCCCGCCATGACCCCAGTCTCACTCATCCTCACCGTCGTCCTAATGTCCTCCAGAGGAGTCCAAAGAGCTTGAGTGCCTCCTCCTCCTCCGCCGCCGCTCCGCATCCTGCATTTCTCCATCCCGCCCCATCTTCGCTTACCGGGCAGCACAAAAAAGCTTTTCCAAAGTCTAGAGCCTCGTTGCATGTCTTCCACCTTAGCTCCATGGGCCTTTTGGGAACCTCTTACATAATGGCGTCGGACTGCACAGACAAAGGTGGAAAAGAGCATGGTGGGCAAAAGTGCCAGTGAAACAATTTTTTCCCCTTCCCTTTTCTTTGTGACCCAATATGCTTACCTCACTAATAGCTTAGCCGCGCTGCGAACGAGGGAAGAGCCGCTGCCGCCACTAGCTGCATGGGATGTAGCTGTTCGCTAGCTGGCGGAGAGCTGAAGGGAGCGCAAAGTTGCATCTCCATGGAGAACGGCGAACCGCGAAAGATGGGCATCGAGGTTGCCCAGTCATACTGGATAGATGGAAATTCCAGCGTTCTCGCTCTATGCCGAGGTATTCCTGATGAGAAGCGGCAACATGGGAATCTGAAATTTCAGCCTTGACTCCTCGAAGGTTCCCTCGAGTCAAGTATTCTCTCCTCCTTGGCCATGGCTCTCGTCAATTGAAACCAAACAATTGACGATGGGCTTGTTATTCGCTGCTTGGACAGCACATGGCATTTCGCAAAAGTGGCAAAAGTCTTGGTCTTTGAGCCCATAGCGAAAGTGACTCGATATCTTCCTCTGTTTGGACGCAACTCCCAACGAGGAAAGCCGATCCGTCAAAATTTAGCGTTCTTGTCGTCCCAATCTTGTCGCAGCGCAGCGTAAGCCCTATATACTGACCTTCCGTCCGTGTGACGGTTACGGATCCATCTCATCACCAATCCTTGTCTCGGTTGAGGCCAGGAACCGTCTTCTGCATGCTTCAGCTTGGACATTTCTGGGCGTTTTAGCAGAGAAGTTTCTGTTTTTTGATCTGAAAGTCACATCAGCCAAGACTTCGAACTCTGATAGCATTATTGAGAGTTTAATTGGTCGTGTTCGGCACTCATGTCCCGCGAGCCTTCCGGAATCTTTCGGCATCTGCCCCGGGAATCGGCTCCGGGGCCCATAAAACGCGGTGAGTCCGGGTGGCAAAATGCCGAGTATCGGAGACGGACTCGGCAGCCGAAAATTTGGAAAAGACCCTCTTAGGACAAATCTTCCGTCACTCGGAGTATCCATCTATCGGAGGTCGCCATGTACGGCCTCGCAAATCCTGCCGGGTACGAACTCCACAACTTCGCTCCCGTCCACCTAGTCATCCTCGGGCCGACGATGATTTTTTCCGTCGGCCGGTTCGATCGTTCTGGGCCCACCGGCAATAGGGACTGCATTCCAGTGCAACATGAGCTGGTCCCAAGAATGCGGTTCAATGATCCATCGTCGTGCAGATGAATTCCAATCGCATCTGCCAATCTCGCATCTCCCGGAGCGATAAATCCGTCAAGCAGGTTAAGGTGAAATGGCTACTCATCGAGCCGTCCATCGTCGCTCGTATCCGTGTCTGCGGACTTGATAATCGCAATCGTTCGGTATCCCGCGAAGTTCCCGACAGTGTCAGGGTTGCTCCGCACATAAATTGAGTCGGGGGATTTTCAACGCCAGCGGCACCTCGGCAGTAGGCGAGGGCATCCCGAAAAAAAAGGACACGGGGAGAAAACTCGGGCGGGGGCGGCGGCGGCGCTGTCTCAGGGTTCTATTATTAACAAACTTCCAATGGTTTGTCTTGCTTTTCTTCCTGGTCCGTCGGTCAGTGCGTGGCTCTCGTAGTGAGTGGGAAGCTCGAGCACCACAAGGCCCATTTAGCGAAATGAAAGGCGCGGCGGTTGGCTCTTCCCGTCGGCCTTATCGCCGGGATAACTCGTTACAATTCATGCGATGGGTTGTCTGAAGCATGTCACAAGATGATGTTTTTGTTGGTCGCCGAGTCGCTGCCGCTGCCTCGGTGAGGGGGGACGGCAGAGGGGAAGGGAGATTGAAAATGTGCCGTGGTTCCGTGTCAAGAAACCTGGAATTGGTGATTGCTGTCTGGTGCAAAGAAAATGTCAATTGACGTCGCTGTCGTCATGAACTCTAATAGAGGGTTGTTGATTGCCCAGGTACTCAGTCATTAATGCTATGCCGAATTTTCAGCGCCGTAATGGCGGGACGAACGCCATTGAAATTCGTATGGTTCGCGCTGCCAAACCCATCAGATTCGAGGGCCGTCGCGCGCGCAATTGTTTTATCTGCCACAGTGTCACCCAACCTCGAGAGAAGGGGATGACATGCCAATTTCTCACCGGGCACAGCGAACAGGGAGTTTGGAATGTGAAACACGAGACAAGCATTTCCCCGCAAGACCATTTCTTTGGCAGCCACTCTAATCACGAGGCTCCCACTCTGTCAGTTGGCGATACCCACGATAGCCCACGAAAGACTCCAACAGCCCCTCTCGGACCCTTCTTTGGCGATGCCATCAGCGTTGTGTTTGGCTTGTGCAGTTCGTAGGGACGCAAGAGGAGGCAAAAGCCAGAGTCGAGGAAATTGACTGCGGCAGTATGTTCGCCCGTGTTGGCCGTTCATTGGCCGTATTCGGTTGACTCGGATCGCAGGACCATCCCGCCAACCCTTTAACTGGGGCCCAGGTTCGTGTTTGTTCCTCTTCAAGACCGTTGTAAGGGGAGGCCTTTTTGGGGAGTATTTCCCAAGAGCCAATCATGACAGCCAATTCCGGCACTCTCGGCCTCACTGAAAACGAAGATGAGTGAGACACAGCCACATTCTCCCCCCAGACTGGAACTTGTGTCTTTCCTAGCGAATGCAGACTATGCAGAAATGCACAGCCGCTAAATCGACTGAAGGAGCGAATGCGTTCCTGATGGGGGAAGGTATGGAAGGAATGATTGAAAATAGAGACATTTGAGGCAGGCACGTTGTTGTCGAATGAGGGAGGAAGGAGGGGTGCCTTCATTCCTTACACTGTCACTCTGTTACTCTGTGCCTTCTGTCTGCCCACGGGTTCCTTCCTGTTCCTGCGCCTACTCCTGTCGTACCTGCGTCGGGCGTACTTTCGTACGTGCGGCTGTGCCTACCTCTTTCCCCCTGGACCCTGAGACGACCGCCCCCCTCCCCTGAATAGGTAGGCAGATTGCCTCACCTTCCTTCCCTCCACTTTCCCCGTGTTTTCAAGGTGTCGGGTCCCTTCCTAAATTCCATCCGTTCCTTCCATTCCTTCCAGGTTGCTTCCCGTCCCTGCCCGCCTCAATCTCGCGCGCTCTTTCCCTCCTCGCCCCCTTCTTGCTTTCCCTCGCCAGCAAACACAAACCTTCCCGGGTATTCACTCTTTTGCTCCTTCCTTCCTGCATCTCCTCTTGGCACCGGCCACTTTTTCGTTGTGTCACTGTTCGCAAACTGTTTTCGCCCTTCTTCACTCCAGTCACTCCTTGCATAAAAAAACCGTTAGCAATCAGAGAATGCGATAACAGGGGCTCCAAATCCGGTTTCACACAAGCGACACAGGGGCGAATCCACTCATTACAGACGAGCAATCCGCAGCCCGCTTGCCGCAACCGAACGACAAGAATTCGAGAACAACCAAGGCGATAGTTGCGACAAGAAGCAGACGGCTCAAGTCAAGGAATTAAATACGAAAGGGAGGATTCCACCTTACTCGACGCGACGTGACGATATCTACGATTCTATCGGAACTCGAGGGAATTCCATCGTCATTACAAACGATTATCCAATCCACAATCGAACCGTTACATCATATCCACAATAATCCGATCCCTCCTCAGTCGCATCATGAGTTCCTCAACAACTGCCGCAAGCCTCCTGGCACCCGTCGCTCGCGCTGTACACTACCTCGCTGCGCGCGATGATTGCGCGGATGGAGACAACAGCTCCCGCTGCGAAAAACCCTTTCAGTCCTCCAAGATTATCGGCATCACTATCGGCATTACTGCGTAGGTCTACCCGAACTGTTCCGCACTCTGCTTTTTGAGTTGTGCTTGCGTTCGCATGCCGCCAAGCTACTCCAGGGCCTACCTTAGCATTCGTAGCCAAGACTAACATCATTTCTTTCTAGTGCTGTGCTCATCTGCGGTACTCTTGGCGTCTTGACTGTGTTGCACATGAGAAGACAAAAGCAGGAGCGCAAGGAGGACGAAATTGACCTCGAGATCGACGGCGACGTCTACGACCACCCAACCATGGGCAAGCCCCCGCGCGCCTGGCAGCCGCATGGCCAAAATAACCAACCTGGTAACGAAAACCCCTTCGAAGCCGAGCGCCAGCCTCACCAGCGAGCCGAGAACCCTTTCGAGCCGGAGCGCCGGTAGTTACTCAAGTCGTCCCGTGATAGGGACCTCTCGAGATTCAGATACCGCACTTTAGCTGCACTTTTACACGAATGAAATAATTCGTCAACAATTATTATGGGTTTCGGGATATGTCGGATTGGAAACTTTCTTCTGCTCGTTGGATGAGGGGATTGTACATAAACCCGCCGCCTCGAGGGCCTGATTTTGGTCAATCATTGCGAGCATGGCATTGCGTCTTCGAAACTATTCATTTTCTTCGCTGAAAGGGTCGGATACGTCACGAAGTCATGGTTTCCGATGTTCTACGTCACTCGGACCCGCAGCCTGGACTTTGGGGAACGCGACAAACGACTGGGAGGATTGGGAGAGCAAACGGCATAGCCTCGGCACGAATGGCCAAGGTTCAACTGTTCTGCTGCTTGGAAATCATGGGGATACAGTCGGTTGTGGGGAGGTAACTTGCATATTGGGCTTGGTGAGGCTCGAGCCCACCAGCCCATGGGAGGATTCTTGTCTTTCGAGAGATGGCCACCAGGCATCTGTGATGCTGGCTAGCCCAGCATAATACAAACATGTTAAACCGCCCTCTCTGGCCATCGTGGATTGAACAGAAGGCTCGTGATCGGGAAGGCCCCATCGGGCACGTAATCTCCTAGAGTTCTGTACTGCATGACGTCGGCCACAGCAAGCAGTACCAGATTCGCCAAGCTTGTGATCTGCGGGCAGAGGGGTTCACTACACGGGAGCTACCGATACGAAGCTCGTAGCTTTTGCCCAATTTTCGGCCGTGGGGCCTCGTCGTTGCTTGTGAACTGTGAACCATCCGAAGTCTCGTCGCCAAACTTTGGCATATGCACAATTGAACTTGGCCGTCTGATGTAGGTTCCGCCTGACCCTGTATGATGTCAGTCGCGCTGAACTTCCAGGTTGGGGCACGCTCGTGCTGTTTTTCTAGAGGTCCGTTCGCGTAGCTTTTGGTTTTGTGAGCATCGCGGGTTGATTGAGGCCCCAAGAGAATGGGCTGTGGTGCTTTACTACCGCGCGCTTTCAATAACATGTTTTCCACGGTAAGGAAGCCGTAGTATAGAAGCATCGTATCTCACGACTACTTGAAGTATCCAGATGGGCTGATGCCACCAACGCACGCTTTAAGCGACTCAAGCCGGGTGTAAGTACTTCACTCGACAGATTCTAATCACAAATGTCTTAAAAGTAGACTGAATAATCTTGCTATGAGCGACTTTCTTAATCAAGTATTCTGCTACGCTGCGCGCATGGTATCGCCGATACTACCTCCTTTTACCCTGCCTTATGATCGGTTAAGTACTATTCATCACCCGTTGAGGAGTGTGTATGGGGGCATCTTGGCTTCTCGTATTCTCAAGCGGCGGCCGCATGATGGGCCGGATTGCGGTACGATGTGTACCGCTTCATTCGGACATCAGACTGCGTAGTTCAGGCACACTTCGGACCGGTCTGACGCGGGACGACGTGATCCTGCTACACCGAAGCGGGATGAAGTCGGGATAGCTGTACCGGGCCGTAGCTCCCAGCAACACAAGTATCAACCGATTGGTACACTGCATAACAACACATCTCGACAAATGCAGGTCGTGCCCAGCTTGGAGAGTCCTCATGCGAACCCCGCCTTCTTATGTCGCCTTCCGGGCGGCTCGTCCCGGGCTGATCGACGAGGCCCACCGTTATCGTCCCTTCTTTTGCTCATCGCTGCGTAGTCGAGTTAGCATATCGCCTGCATGTCTCAAGATCTGGACTTTTGAGCGGTTGAGAACTTCACCGAGTGCTATTTCCATCCACTAGCACCTTCACACTTCATCCAAATGGCATCACGGTGCATCCGAAGCTTGTGTGCCGATAGAACGACCAGCAAACCGAGGAGCTCCAGGTCTTGGTGAGAGTACTTCAGTCACGCAAGATTCCTGTGAATTATCCAAGCTGTCAAGGAGTATAAAGCCCGCCCTCTCATGGACCTCTGACTTGTCTCTCCTAATATTAAGTCCATAGTCTATGTGCTAAAGAACTCGAAGCAGTGCTATCCATCTTCGTATCGTCTTCCCCTTGATCCTCATCTTCGACTCCACTAATACTCTTTGCAATGGCCTCCTACTTCCCTGAAGGCGAATGCTTCTTCGTCCGATCTTCTCTCAAGTACGGAAATACTTGGTCCGCAGAGAACGAGGAGCAGTTCTATAGCCATGTTCTCATCGAATATCAGGTACGCGCCCCCTCCCTTCTGTCCAAGGTTTCTTCCCGAAGCTCTGTTGCTCACGAAACACGCGCAGTGGAACGGCTGGATTGGCAGCGGCAGCGCGAGTTCAATGCCAACCCACCTCCGATCAAAGTCTCAGAGCGGGACGGCTAGTCTGTATGCTACCCGCTTCTGGCAGTGGGACAGATTCTTCGTCGGCGAAAGCAAGACCACGGATCCGAGCAGCCTGACGGCCATCACCAGCTACCCAAACAGCTTGAACTGGAACGAGATGCGAGACCGCGACAGGGGCGGTCCAAGGAAATACATCCTGCGCCCGGTCAAGATTCGTCGCAAAGACACCGAGTGGCTGTGGATTGAGTACTCTACCCTGCTAACTACTCTTTCTATGAGACCCTGCAGAAGTGCTAACTTGCAGCCAGTGCCACGATCCCGATCCGCGCCATCTACTTCCCCGTCTGCCAGCAGACCGACGAGGCGTACAAGCAGTACTGCACCTACGTCGTCATCGACTTCAAGGCACGCGACACCATCAACTGCTTCAACATCGCAGGAGAGCCGCGTACCTACCCGTCCACGCGCGAAGCAGGCCTCGGCCTGAATAAGGACCTGACGTGGCTCTTCAAGGTCCCCGACCTCATCACCTACCTGACTATCCCCCACAAGCTGCGCAACCCGGAGTACGGCGTCTACAACGCGACGACGAGGACCGACGCGCTGTTTCTCGTCGGGCACGCGGGGCGTACCTGGACGGCGAGCGATACCGTCCACATGGATGGGTTCATTCGCGAGATCGACCTTGCGAATGTCATTAGCGCGACCTTTGGTGTCGAGGTTGGATGGCGTCCGTACAAGTATTCTTCTTTTATCCTGGACCTGGTCACGCACGTGGTCCAGCTCGGCCTTGGCTTTATCCCCGGAGCAGGACCCCTTTTGTCTGTGGCCTTTGGCATCGGACTACAGCTCCTCAACGACCCCGACACGTTCAAGGCGGATAATGTGCTAGATATTAGCGCCGCGGTCCTGTCGACATTGATCGCCTCGGCGGGGAAGTCGAAGAAGTATGTTGCTCCAGGCTTCCTTCCTGGGGCGACTTTGTCATCGACGAGGATGGCGAGTATGCGGATGGCCCCTATGGCTTTGACGTCGCCTTCGGAGGCTGATGATATGATGGCTGATGAGGTTGAGACCATCGATGAGGGGGACGCCACTGAGAAGAAGAAAGCTGGGGAGGAGGAGAATGCACGGATTACGGCAGGTATTCAAGCGCAGCGGCAGGTTCTTGAGTTGAAGCTGGATGAAGCATTCCGGAGAGCAGGATACTGAAACTCGCCTGGTTATCATTGAAGATCATATTTCAAAGGGCTATCTCTCGTGTAAAACCACAACAGTCTGGCAGGGAATTATCAAAATTCACCGGGTAGCTCTCTAATAAGGTTTGATGATTCGTGTAGGCGATAAGTCCGTCATGATTCGCCACATGGCCTGTTTCAGAGACAAGAATGTAAACATGATTACGATCTATTTGAGATTATAGATGTCCTAAATATGGACAGTGAGCACGGGTGAAAGGGAAGTAGACAAGCAGTATGAAGGAACAAATGAGACGAGGCTGGTTACATGAAAGGCAACTCCAACAATTTTGCTGGCGCAAGACTTAGTCAAAGGGCTTCATATCTCTCGAGAACCCCATGGTATATAGCTCGCCAGAGGGACCTACCCAAGCAACAACGGATTCGCCAGCAGCCACCTGGCATCGCCTATCATCATAATCCCAGCGAGGGGAATTCAAATTCGAAGCAGGGTTGATATCGGTCGGCATGAGCATCAAGTTGACACCGTCCCAAGTGATCCACTTACCGCTTACATCGATTCCATAGCCCTGCCAACGCGGTCTCTGAAGCATGACAGACGTGTTTTCAAGTTCGGCATCATCCGTGGTAGAATTGGCTACTTGGGGTGGGCGGATGGACCTTTCGATGGCAATGGCCCCAAAGGAAGTCCTCAACTGAGAATCGTCGGGCGAGAAAGATAGGCCGAAGAGACTACGTCCTACATTCAAGACGTTTGTGCAGTGCCCCGAAATTGTCGACCAAATCCGTATGTTTTGAGCCTTGTCCGCTGATGCCACTGATTCAGAATTGGATGAAAATGCGACTGCAGTGATGCGAGACTCGGGCTCAAAGAGGGCTTGGCGGTAGCATTTGCTTGCTAGCCATAGGGTGAGCTCTTTACCACGATTTGGCACTGAGGCCACCCATTTCGAGTCTGGTGATATGGCGAGAAAGCTGAAGTCGTCAGCTTCCTCGGGCATATCCACGTATTTGTGTGTATCAATGCTCAAGTACCTGACTCTGTGAGACATCTCATCTGATCTAGGCTCGCCGTTCTTTTTGAGTGCCTCTAGGCATGGGATCTCGATTGTGTAGACCGCGTATTTCCAATCAGGCGTAATTGTGATGACGGTCCCGGCACAGGTGGAGTCTCGGTATTGCAGCCCCCCGTGCATTGTCCAGAGACTAAAGTCATGATATGCGCCAAATGCAAAGGATTGTGAATCTTCCGAAAACAAAACCTCGCTCTTTCTTGCCTTTCTGTAATCGAGATAGCTAGGATTACGAGGGCATGGAGGCTTCATGACATGAACGACTGTGCTATCTTGGATGTTGTGGATTGCCGGCTGGCAAGGGAGGAACATCCATTTTGAATCAGGCGAGAGTGTGGCATTTCCTGAATCCCAGATATCTCCATCGTTTTTGACTTTCAGGTCTAGCTCGCCAGTGTCAGACGACCAAATATTAACCTCGTTGGAGTCGTCGATTTTGTCCATGGAAATGATTTGTGCCGTTTCTTCGGAAGCTCTCCGATGTATGAAACAGCTCTTAGTCACCGCAGACATTGGCTGTATTGGCTGATTCATTCCACTGTCAAGCGTTCTGGGCTTTCGGATCATGGACAAGGACCAGATGGCAACTCCGTTGCTTTGAGCAACAATGAGAAATTTGCCATCGGGTGAGAATGCCGCTACCCAATCCTCAGGCCGAAGTGAATGAAAGCTGAATGGGCTGGCGGCGAGAATGCTGGTGAGATGTAGGGATTGGTAGTGTTCGCCGGTATCGAATGACGAAATCGAAATAGCGTCGCTATCGGAGAGACTTTGATGCGCGATGAGCCTCGAGTCGTGTGAAATAGCTGTAGGTCCACGTGTGTTTTCTCCTCCCGGGACTCGAGAATTCCAACAACCGGTGTCAATGTTCAAGGTTCGAATTTCTCCATCCGCTTCCTTAACGATCAGGAGATTGGTGTCTGACACGAAGGCGAGCTGGCTGACCACGGGCCCATTTGTTTCAAACGTCTGAAGGCAGTTACCTGTCAAGGCTTCCCAAAGATGGACACTTCCACGTATAGATGAGGTCGCTACAATTTCAGAATTCGGAGAGAAACTGACAAATGAGCCTCCTTGTGATACAGAGCGTGAGCTATCACGCCTCTGGTCTCTGTCTATAGGCCGGAGCTTGATCCTACGCCCTGTGGACATTGTCCATATCGCAGCGGTAAAATTGTCGTAAGACGCCGCAATCTTCTCTGAAGTGTGGGAAACGTCAAGTTGTACTACGTCGACCCCATCGGGAATACGGAACGAGCATAGTTCCTCGCCCGTTTCAGCGACGTAGACGTGGATTAAGTTTTGTAATGCCGATGCGATTCGCTTCGAGTCCTTGAAAAAGGCGACTGGAACGTATGGACCGATAGAGTGAAGGCTCGGCATGCGAAAGTTGGTCATCAAGACACCCAGGGACAGCGACCAAACCGATATGTCCCCGCCAAGCCCACTTAATGCAACAAGCCTGGAATCAGGAGAAACAACAACGGCATAATAACCTTCATAGGCATCCCCAAGACCTGTGTTCTGGATCAGAGGCGTCCATCCAGACTTTTGTGGTCGTTGGAAAGTGATACACTTCGGGATGCTTCTTATGGAAGCGTGTCGGATAGAGCTTGTCGTGGGAGAAAAGACTAATGCTGACCAATACAGTTGCAAAGGATACTCGAGAATAACGGAGATGTATTTGGAAATCAACATCTCCGAGTCTTCCAAAAGATTGTAAAGCTTGATTTTTGGTTGCTGCCATATTAGTTAGCAAAGTAGGCAATATAGAAATGTTGACTGATTCTTTGTGACTTGTTGCTACGTATATACATTCACCTTGTATTGATCTCATGGTGGAGAAAACCTCGAAGCTCACCTTCACGAGGGGAATTAGCGTGTCTATCATTTGAATAGCACGATTGGTTTCTCCGAGAACACAGAGAGCCTCGACCCAATAGAGAAATCGATCTTGGAGGAATTTATGGACTTGATCCTCATCCTCGAGAAGTTGACCCGCGTATTTCAGGTGATGAAACCAGAAGCGGCAAGCATATCGTGTATGTGGCGGGAGCTGTTGTTCCAGGACGTCTCTCGCAATCGCAGACCGTCGATCGGCGGGCTTGAGGCTGCAAATATTATAGAGTTCTGCTAGGGGGGCTGTGTTAGTTGGCTAGGCGGGCTATGTCCTACTTTTCCTAAAGTAATCCGACCAATAAGAGGCCAGGGATTATTCCGACCGATTTCTACTACTACCAATTGCCCACTTCTACTTCTACTTCCACTTCTACTTCTACTTTTACTTTTACTTCTACTTCTACTTACCTACTTTAACCTACCCACTTTAACCTCGCCGTCACTACCCACAAAAAATAAAACTATTACGACTTTTTAATAAAAGTATTACTAATTAACCTAATTACCCCTACGTAATTAAAGGAATATAATATACCTAACCCGCCATATTTCGTACTAGTTATAACGATTAAAAAGCTTTAGGAATACTTATAAGCCTATATGCGTAACTATAGTTTTATTATAATCTAATAAAACGTTAATAATTACCGAGGAGAGCTTAAACTACTTACGCGCTTTAAAATTACTTATAACTATAATACCGCCCGCTAGCTTCGTAATTTTAATACTCGTACTACGTTTATTTAAAAAAATAATTACTCTTAGTATAAAATTACTTCTACCCGAGTTTTTAACGATTAGTAATAGTTTTTTATTCTTAAGTACGCTACCCATAACTACGTACTTTCTTTAGACCCTTCTATTTATAAGCTTTATTAAAAGCTTATTACTATGTAGTAAACCCTTTTTAAAACCGTTTCTAAGTATAAAGTTATTAAGTTATATAAAGTAGCTACTATCGTTCGAAATACTAAGCCTAGGTCCCTTATTAAATAAAAAGATATTAATAATACCCGCTAGTAAATTTGCCTAAAAAAACTCGATAGTTATTTTACTATTTAATAGTTTATAAGTATCTTAACGAGTATAAAATATAAGTACTATATTTAATAATTATTAAAAGATCCTAATTAGCTTACGGGCTTTATCTAAACTTATTCTTAGTATAAAACTATATAGAAGCGGTTTCTTAAAGTTATTAAGCTCGATAATATATATAAAACTAACCGGTTTAAAATACTACTATTCTAAGTAAGAACTAATATTTAAAAAACCTCCTTATCTTTCTTAAACTCTACTTCTTTTTTTAGGGCATATCCTAATACTTCTTAAGTTACTAAAATTACTAATATTAGCTCTTTATATAACTACGCCTTCGGTCTTATTTTAATAAAACGCCGCGAGGGCTATAACTTCTTTATTAAGTCCGTTAAATCTATTCGGGCCGAGATTAATACTAAGTAGCCTAAAGTAACTATTACTAACTTCGAGGATACGGTAAGGTTAATAATAATAAAAGTCTAGCCTAATACCTAGTTTTAGCTCTATATTTTCTATATTAATTAGAACGTTAACCTTAACGTTAAGTATAAATAAAAGGGCCCTAGCGGGCCTATTAATAAGCTCGACGTTAATTATAATAAAGAGGCCGCTAAAAATAAAACTATTTAAAACCTTAACGATAAGGCCCGGGCTAATAAGACCCTTAGCCTTAGCTAGTAGTTTTAGGAAATTCCTTATATACCTACCGGTTTTTATTAACTATAGGCTTACGTTATATATACTAATATTAAGGACGACTTTAATACTACTTAGGACCGCTTATTAATAGAGTTTACTAACTAAGACTTATCTCTAAAGTATATTATAAATACCTACCTCCCCCTATAATATTAATAAGCTAATTACTTTATTTCTTAGTACGAAAACTTCGGTATTAAAACTAATAGTCTTACTAAGACTACCCACAAGGACTTAAAGTTATATATTATTAATAATAACTCCGACTTATATACTATTACTTAAGTAATTAAAAAAATACTACGTAATAAGGCCCGTACTTATAAAGAGAGGGTAATAATAATAAAGTTTTATACTTACTATAAATACCTCCGCTATAACTAGCTTAGAACCGTCTCTAAAAAAGTTAGCTTAAAAATACTAAAGCTAATAAGTACTTAGTACTAAAGAGCCCTTCCCTTATTACTAACTAACTAAATTCCTCGCCTTCCCGATCTACTACCGTACTTTAATAACTTTATAAACTAATACTATCTCTCGTATAATTATAAATTACTTAATCTTATAAAGCGCAAAAAGCTACTTATAAAAATATATATCTACCCTTATTAGTAATTACGTTAGCTATTAATAAGTTTATTTTATTAATTTATAAATTATACTAACTTTATTACTAAATTAGAACGTTAAAAATACCCTACTTAATATTAAAAACCTTATTATCGTTACTACTCTACGTAAGTACTTAAAGAATAAGAATATTACTTATTATAATACTTTACTAACTCCCCCCTTTTTAAAAATACCTACCTCCTTAGTAATACTAGCCTAGTTAACGGCAAGGGTACTTAAATAACCTTATAAAACTTAAAACCTAGCGCTATAACTAATTAAATAGAGTATACGCTATAATTAATTAGCGTTTAAGTACGATAATAATAATAAATTAGCTTTATAAAGTACGTAATTAATAATAATAATAAATAGAAGTTAAGTAATAAAAATAAAAAAAGCTTAGTAATTAGTAATAAAGAAATATAGTAAATAACTTTAGCCTTTTCTAACCTTATTAATACTAATAAAACTATAACTCTAGTAACTTAGTTAGCTAATTAAAGGCCGTAGTTAAAGAAGTTTTAATTAAAATTAATAAAAATCGAGATTCGTTAAGATCTCTTAATTACTATAATAAAAACTAAAATAATTTTCGAATTATATAAGTTTATATAAATAGGTTCTGCGCGAGGCTAGCGACTAAGAAAATTACGATTATCCTATTAGTTAGAAAAAGTGGGACATAGCCCGCCTAGCCAACTAACACAGCCCCCCTAGCAGAACTCATATTGTAACGCAAAGATCTCGAAAGAATTTCAAGACAGGCAAGCGCCATTCTCCAATGTGTTTCCTTGAAATTGATGGAGAAGTCTCCGGCAACTGGACTCAGTAAAAAGTCGCGAAATGAGGAATGAAAAAGTTTGACCTCCAGGCCTTCCTCACTCGGAAGATCAAGAACAGACCTGAGAGGAACCAAGATACCACCAACTTGCGAAGGCTTGAGACCCAGCAAGCTGGCGATTGAGGTAACCGACAAAGGCTGCTCGAGGAGTATGATTGCGCCGATGACCTCTTTAAATCTTCCAAGCAGGATCATTCGCTCTGACGACGTTCTTTCGCCTCTGAACTGTCTCAATACTGGCTGATAGGTCTCTTGAAGTTTGTCGCTGACGCCTCCTTTCTGAACGGTCTGAACAAGCTTCAAAAGCTGTTCCTCTGGACTGCCGAATAGCTCGTCTCGGATGAAGCGGCAAGCTATTGCCGCGAACAAAAACAAGGGTATGGCGATGTCGACAAGGGCCTTGATCTTCTCCTGCCCAGGCCAATCCAGCTGTAGTTTCTGATTATTGATGCATCTCGCGTTCCACAAATTTCTGATCTCTGTCAACTGATGTCGAAGGTACAATGAGATATCTTTGGAGACAATCTCATTTGGTGTGTCATGTAGTCGAACTTCCCGGTACAATCCTTGATTGGGAGAACCACATGCATCGCGCACTGCAACCTCTGGCCTACTTGTAATAAGCAGCTTCAGACCGCAGCCATCGAAACATACAGCCTTGATCAGTAAACGCAATAAAATTTCAACGTCCTTCTCGTTCGAACACTCATCCAATGCGTCGAGTACCAGGATCAACTTTTTGGGCTCCCCTGGTTTTGAGGCTGCCAGTTTGAGTGGGTTGAAGACGAGCTTAGTGAATTGCTCCTCCATACTCTTGGAACAGATATTATCCGTCTCCTTGATCGCTTTTACTATGTACGGGCTTAACTCGGGTCGGCGCTGCGCTAGCTGACGGGCTAGCGTACCGAAAAACAACGACGCGCTGCCACGATCAACTTCTCCCCTTTTGAAAAAGAACGTGGCGCCGAGTATGTTGGTCTCGTAAAACTCATGAGCAATGGTCCGAGCTATGATCGACTTTCCCGTTCCAGCCAATCCACTGAGCCAATAAAGTTTCGGGCCAGTAGCATGAGGAGCCCAGGTTTCAATGTCGCGAAGAATATCAACTCTGGTACTTGGATGGCATCTCGGTTCGTGTTGATTTTCATAGCTGTCGAATTCAGCACCCTGAGCCATTGGCAATTTGTCCAGAATGTCATGATCGATTGTATCTTTTATGGCGATGACATCTTCCTTGACTGAATTGACTGACGTGCGTTGGTCAGAAATCGGGAAATTACAAGTAACGACTTGCGATGAGATTCTCTGTGAGCTACTCACTAGAAGACAATACTTTTGCTACAGACTGTTCATGCTCGAGGCTCTGACGCGGAATACAACAGACCAATGATTTGGCGAAAGAGGCGGCTGCCATGGCAGCGTAGCCCTGCCATTGCTTGTTTTTATGAGAGTCGGAGTAGTCACAGATTCCTCTTATGACTAGACAGGGAAAATGATTCATCAAACCAGCGGCTTCCATCTCGAAGCATAGCACGTTCTCTTCCTTTGCTAGTGCATCTCGCTTCTGAGCATCTTTCATTACCTGATTTGCAGAAGCTATCAGTCCGTAATGGACGACGGGCTCTGAACCAGGGTCTCGTTCCGGGCGATCCACGAAGTCGTCGGCGCAATAATCAGCCATTGACTTGTTTGCGTCATAGACAATGTCGCTGCGGAAAAGTTTGTCGGAATTGGGACTGGGCCGACCGTATTTCTTCTTCAAGATGTCATTCTTCAGGCGCTCCAAAATGTGCTCTTCAAGCGAGTTGCCTTCTATTTCAAGGTCAGAAATCAGCATGTTGAGGGCTGTTCTTAGAGCAAGGGGCGGCTGATTCAAGAACCCAGTCATCTCGAACTTCCCATCCTCGATGGATTTGCCAAAGTCGTACTGAATCACGCCGCCATAACCCTCAGCCGGGGAGCTGACAACGATGTCGCCCAAACGGACGTCATTTTTGGGACTCGGAGCGCCGCCGCCGATGCCGACCATAAGCCCTACCCTTATGTTCACAAATGTGCGGACCATGTCTCGAGCGACCACTGCCGCCGAGCTTTCTCCATATTCGCCATGAGGAAGGACCGCGATCGCGACGTTGTGCTTGCCCATGCGCCCGAGCTTATACGAGTTGTTGTCGTTTCTGGACAGCGATCGAGGCTCTTCGTGGACCTCGTCGAGGAAGAGCCGGGCTGCGACGAACTCAGGGACAATGGCGCAGATCCAGCCGATCGTATAGATTGATGGATCGGACATAGCGACTGATGACAGGGGTCAAGAGTACATGCGTGTGATGCGACCATCTGGTCAAATGATGGCGCGAACGTGTTTGATGAAAGATTGAATGTTGTGATATGCGATGAGGATGCCTGCCGCGCCCCAGTAGGCACCAACGGCCTTTGCTACTCAGGGAAGAATGAAGATGAGAAAATCAGAGTGAGGGGACTCAGCCTAGATGTGCGCGGGGAAGATGCTGACTGCATATACTGCTGTCAGCCCTAGATTTAGAACCAACATATGATGTGGCACGGCACATAGGCTGCAGCAGATGCAGCTTATCAAACATGATAGCTTGGCGCATGTTGGGTTGCGGCAGTTGACTTCAAGCTGCGTAGAATGTCTATCCGCTTGACTTATTATCTTCTATCCAGTGCACCCTCTTAAAGGTGGCCCCACGAGCTTTGCCTGAACTTGAGGCTCATGATTTTGGGAACTGGTACAGTAGGAGGCTAGCCTAGGTCAAATGGTCTAGCCCAGGGCCATACCTCACCGAGATTCCAGACCCGAGGGATCGACCCTATGTGCATCGCCTACCTTATCGTGTATATTGCCAAAACAGCTGGGACGCCATTACACCATCTACTAGGCGAAGAACCACTGTTAACAATGTAAGGCGATGAACAATCACCATATATTGCCCGTGAGGTTGGAGATGCGAGTCAGTTGTCGAAAGACACAACGGCCGAGTTCCCTTTCGAGAGCCTCGGTCTGCGAGAGACGCGTACGCCGCCAGTAACGTAACGAGCTCGCAGTGAATGTGGATCGGGACCCGCTTAGCGCAATGGCATCATCGAATGAGAAATCTCACCTTCCCGAATCGAGGTCGCGATAAGACGACAAAATCTCTTCGATTCCCATCCCCCCAGTCCGCCGATTGTCCATCCGAACCCCTTTCGCGACCTTTTGAGCGAGCCATGGCCCTTTGAGCATGATCTAGGCTTCAGCGCTACATTCAACGGTTGTTCAGCATTCCAATGAGGTGAAGATTTGGTTATCAATCGCGTTGCTCGTTTCCTCAGCATCGAAACCTTTTGTCTCCCGTGTGTTACCTTACAGGTTCAGACGATTACCTAAGGTAATCTCATTGAGTCTCGCGAGAAAGAAAAACGAGGAGGGCAAACGGGGCGCTTTATCAATCGCGGTTCTTTCTTATCGCTCGGGATCAGCTTTATTTCCCTCACCTTTCTTCCCACTCCGACGCTCGGTGAAGGAAGCACAAAGGCCACGAGTTGAGGACAAAGGGGAAACATGACAAAAGCGATGAGTACCGACACCATCCCGTTCCCCGGCGCCAAGTCGCCTGGCATCACCGATGTCACCCGCCACGCCTGGATCACGTCCGACGACGTCGAGGCCGCCGAGGCCTCTCGGCGCGGCCCGTTTGAGCCTCACGACGACCACAACGGCGATTTTGTCACCACCACCGAGGACCGCGACCTCAAGCGCGGCTTGGAGCAGCGCCACTTGTCAATGTTGGGTATCGCGGGCGCCATCGGCACCGGTCTCTTCCTGGGTCTCGGTGGCGCTATCCAGACCGGCGGTCCGCTTGGCGCATTGCTTGGCTATGCGACTGTTGGCTTGATCGTCTGCGCCGTGCAGTTCGCTCTCGGAGAAGTTTCGGCGCTCCTCCCCGTCACCGGTTCATTTGTCCGTCATGCCGAGTTTCTTGTCGATCCGGCCTGGGGATTCGCTATCGGGTGGAACTTGGTCTACGGCAACATTTTGTCTATCCCCTCCGAGATCACAGCCATCTGTGTACTCTTTGAGTTCTGGACCGACCTGAACCCCTCCGTCTTCATTGTCATTTTCATCATCTTGACGTTCGTTGTCGGCATCGCCTTTGTGCGTGTCTTCGGAGAGGTCGAGTTCGTCTTCGCTATGCTCAAGATCCTCCTCGTCATCTTCCTCATCATCCTCGGTCTCGTCATCGACCTCGGCGGCGTTCCGGGGACCCCCCGCATCGGGTTCAGGTACTGGCAAAGCCCCGGCCCCTTCGTGGAGCACATCGCGACCGGCGACTGGGGCAAGTTCTTGGGCTACTGGGGTGTCATGACCAGCGCCGTCTTCTCCTTCGCCGGCGTTGAGTCCCTCGCCATGGCCGCTGCTGAGACCCAGAACCCTCGCCGTGCCATCCCCCGCGCCTGCAAGCGTGTCTTCGCGCGTATCGTGCTCTTCTACATGCTCGCCGTTTTGGTCGTCGGTATGCTCGTTGCCAGTGACGACCCCCGCCTCGACGACGCCTACGGCACCGCTGCTCAGAGTCCCTTCGTCATCGCTGCCTCCGCTGCTGGTATCCCTGCCATCCCCAGCGTCGTCAACGCCGTCGTCATCACCTCCGCCTGGTCTGCGTCTAACCAGAGTCTTCTCGCCGGCACCCGTGTCCTTTTCGGTCTCGCGCTCAAGGGACAGGCCCCGAAGATCTTCCTCCGCACGACTGCCTGGGGTACTCCCTATGTTTGCGTCTTGCTCTTCACTGCTTTCATGTTCCTTAGCTTCATGAGCTTGTCGAATGGTGCATTGACTGTCTTCTGGTGGCTGGTAGACCTGACTGCGGCCGGTGTTTTGGTGTCGTGGTCGGCTATCCTCCTGAACCATATCCGTCTCAAGACAGCGATGAAGAAGCAGGGCATTGAGTTCAGCAGGCTGCCTTGGAACAACTCGTGGACCCGTAAGTTGAACAGTCTCGGATTACCTGATAAGACTTGCTAACAAAAGCGTGAATTTAGTCTACAGCTCTTACGTCGCCCTGTTCATGTGCATCGTCATTCTCTTCACGAGCGGCTTTGAAGTTTTCACCAAGGGCAACTGGAGCGCTAGTGGTTTCGTCTCGTCTTACTTGTGAGTCCACTCCCCTTGCTTAACCAGCATACCATGGGCGAGTTTGCTAACCACCTTGCAGGGATATTCCTCTGGTCACTGGCGCTTTCTTGATCTGGAAGTTCGTCAAGAAGACTAAGGGCGTCGTTCTTGAAAACATCCCGCTTCACGATGCTTTCGAGCAGGCCGATGCCTATCCCGAGGAGCCTGAGAAACAAGAGACTGGCCCTATACGGTTTGTCAGCTGGATCTGGAATTAATGGCATAAGCTTTGATGGTTGCCCATACTTAATTAGCACCCAAAGACGTACCTGCCCCGTAATAGTGTACAAATACTTCAACATTCAAGTTGTATATATAATATGTAGAGGCCAGCATCATAAGCCTGGTCTCCAACAAGACGGTTCAACACTGAGAATTGGTATTAGATTTTTCGAAGTGCAAACGGCGTGAGGTATTGTTAGTTTTGTGACCGTCTTAGTCCCTAGTGCGCCGCCGATTCCGCTGAACTACCCCAAGCACTTAGCTGGCAGAGGAATCCGGGGCCTGGCAATGGGGACTCTGCAACCGGCCCTTCTTCCCCAGGTATTCAGGGAATCCCCGCAACACTTTGACGTGTCTCGTGGTGATGTGCTTGAGGTGGGCCTCCAATTTTGGCCTGGTATGGTCGCAGCGCAGGGTATAAGGAGCAACTTCGGGCCTTTACACAGTACACAGGTGCAACACCGCAACGTGGACACCCGGAACTCTAAACGAAGCTCGATGCGATGTTGGTCCAAGCCAGCTATCCGTAACTGATTGCAGTTCCCGCATTGGCACAGTAACTTCTCAAAGAGCTGTTGTAACGTGATCTCTCGAAATTGAGTTGCATTGAACGGAAGCACTTCATCGGGATTTCCCAATGGACATGCCTTACGACTGCCACCTTTTCGCGGAGACGAAAAACCAAGTCTTCGATCCGCGTTACTTACCTTAGGTAAGCTGAAGCCTCTTGGTTGACCTCGGTCCACATATTGCTTTTGACAACTTGCGAGATCACCCTTATGCTCCTTGGTCCCGACAACTCGGTTCATTCATCAATCATCATCGCGTTCCCACGTGCGGTGTGGAGTCTAAGCCGGTAGTTCGCGTCGGGTCGCTTCTCGGGTCGCATGTCGGAAGCCATGGCGCGCAAACTTGGAACTATCGTCAGCCCAAAGTGGTGGGGCTAGCATAAACCAGTTCCTGATCGAATGTCGGCAAGACCAGCTGACAGCTTCCCGGGAGCACTCTAGCAACAGTACCGTCAGATGAAAGAACACGGCAAAAGGCAGCGACTAGCGCTAACAGTGGCTACTTGGAACAAAGACTTTTCTGTGTGCTGTTAGCGCAAAGAATTAGGTTCCACTTGATCGGATAAGAAATCCGTTTATGACATCGTTCCACGGACGACTTCCGAGGAGCGCACCCATGAATTCTTCTGGCGCAGGGCGCACCAGCGCGAGTCAAACTAGCAAGCATTCCCCCATCTTCCCACGCACACCCCAAAGCCCGGGCAGAGACGGCGCCGCGAATGAGCAACTCCTAAATCCTCCATGTTTTCTCCACCGGGTACCCCGTGGGGATGCGCCATCCGACGTGGTGGTAAAGGAGGGCAGGATAAATACTCTTTGACAGCCGGAAGTTTGTTGAATGTGACTCCAGTGTGTGCGCGTGTGTCATCGATCAGATAAACCGATCATTGCAGACTGCTCCGCCGCTCGAGCTCTATCGAATAATCCCCGCCAGCAGCAACGTTTCATCGCAATCATGGGTGGCTTCAAGGCTGTCGAGGATCGGCCCACGCCGAAGGAGGTGTACAACTGGAAACTCTACATCGAGGCAGCAATCATTGCCATGGGATCTTTCCTGTAGGTTTCGATAATGGATAGCTATGGCTACGACCAACAACTGATCTTTGGCAGTTTTGGCTACGATTCAGCGTTCATCGGAACCACGATTGCCCGCAGCAGTTTCAAGAGAGACTTTGGGATCAACTCTGGAAACTCGAATAACATCTCGAGCAATATCACATCAGCTTTTCAAGCCGGAGCCTTGGGCGGCGCAGTTCTTTGCTTCTTCAGTACGACATTCGGAAGAGGAGTTATTTGCAGCACACTGACTTGAGTCTAGTTACTGAACGCTTGGGTAGAAAGTGGACCCTCCAGGCTAATGTTGTCATCTTCCTCGTTGGCGCGATTTTGATGACTGCCGCCACAAACCAGTTGTCATTCATCTGTAAGTCAACTCCTCGAGTATTCGGACTTGAAGAAAACTTTGGCTAAGACTTATTACACAGACGCGGGTCGCGCCCTTACTGGCATCGGCTGTGGTGGTATCACAGCTACGGTCCCATCCTACATCGGAGAATTATCGATCCCCTCCATCCGCGGTATCCTCACCGGTCTCTTCGAAGTCGCATACCAGATTGGCAGTGTCATTGGTTTCTGGATCAACGTAAGTCGAAAAATTCTGACGACTACGCTACTTAGAAACCTTCAAGTACTTGTCCTAATCATTCGGGTAGTACGGCATTACGCAAACCATCGACCCGAGCCTGCCTGTCAGCTGGAGAATCCCAATGGCATTCCAACTCGTCCCCGCCGGCATCCTCTTCGTCGGAATCTTCTTCATTCACGAGAGCCCCCTCTGGCTTCTGCGTAAGAACAAGACGGAACGCGCCCACAAGGTTCTCGAGGGTCTCAGGGGATTGCCGATCGACCACAAGTGTAAGCAATTTTCATCGTGAATACCTTGCCATGAACGAAGAGAACTAACGCGAGGATACAAACAGACATGCAAGAAGAACTCGACCAATTCCAGAAGAAACTCGACGAAGAAAGAGCCGTTTCATCACAGTACGGAACCGGACAATGGGCATACCTCCGCGGCGTCGCCAACATTCTGGCCCGCAAGGGCATGTGGAACCGCCTTGTCCTCGTCTTCTGTGCCTTCGCTCTTAACAACCTTTCCGGAGCTGCCGCTATTAACTATTACTCAGTAAGGATCATATCCCTCAACAATTAGGCTGTCAAGACATAACTGGCTAATTCTGTCGTTAGCCCACGCTTTTCACATCGATCGGCATCACTGATGTTTCTCTATACACCGGTATCTACGGACTGATCAAGGGTGAGCTATGGTTAGCATGATGGCTGGGGACTCTTCGCTAACTCGGACTACAGCCATTGCATCTATTATTTACTTCATCTTCCTCATCGACCTCCTCGGAAGACGTTGGCCTGCCATCGTCTCCTCATTCATCTGCTCGATGTGCCTCTTTATTGTTGGTGCATACGTGAAGATTGGTCACCCTGCCGACATTATCGCCGCCGGAAAGGAGCTATCTGCCTCTACCGCGGCTGGTGGTAAGGCAGCTACTGGCATGATCATGATCTACTCTATCTGGTAAGTTCATGAGTTACTTATCATAAATTGTTTGAAGATTGTAATCTCTAACCATAACAATAGCTGGTCATTCGGCTTGAACGGTATTCCTTGGATTGTCAGTGCCGAAATCTTCCCCGGTGCCCTTCGCAACTTCACCGGCACCTATGCTGCTCTCGTTGTCTGGTAAGTCGACAATTATGCCCCTCTGAAAGCTCACCGCGTAAGGCATCTAACACATGTTCAGGGCTACTCAATTCGCCATCACCAAGGCCATGCCCTACATTTTCAGCTCTTTCGGCTACGGAACTTGGTTCTTCTTCGCTTCGTGGATGATCATCGCCACCTTGTGGGGCTACTTCTTCTTGCCAGAGACCAAGGGTCTTACCATGGACCAAATGGATGTCATCTTGTACGTCACTCTCGCAAGGATAAAACCCTGTAGTGAATCGATACTAACGTTTCTGTTAATAGTGGCTATGCTCATGATGCTCGCCCTGAACCTTCGACTAAGTTTGTCGACGCCACATTCGATGACAACAAGGCGAAGTCGAGCGAACACACGGAGGCTGTTTAGGGGGGAGAAGTATCGTAGTTGCGGAGATCGCACGTGTTAGCGAGTTCAATTTGACGAGATAAGGAACTAATGTTTATAGCTAAAGATGACAATTTGAGAATTTTCTAAAAGTGTATTGCAATTGCAAAGTCTGGAACTACCACAAGCTGAACCATTACCACAAGCTGAACCATTCTCGATCGCCGTCCCCTGCTGCAGCTGCCCTGTCTGGGCCTTGTTGTGCGTTGCTGACAAAGGCCTCTCCGATTAATCGAAAGGTGTTGTCTAGATCGAACAAGTTGCTGTTGCTAGCCTCGCTTGGGCCCCTTTCATCTTCTTCTCCTTCACCACGTGCCTGTTCTGCTTTGTGAACTTCTTTTTGTTTTTCGGCACCATCCTTGTCAATCTTTTCTTTCCTAGCATTCTCTTTTTCGGCCCTTTGCCTCGCCAACTCTTGCTTCCGCAATTCTTCAAGTTTCAATTCCTCTTTCACGCGCGTTGATATAGGAGCCGGCCGTAGAGTCAGAAAGACTGCGTGTTCTTTCACCCAGATGATTAAGTCGCCAACTTCAACCCCTGCTGGTGCTAAGCCCATTTGCCCCGTTCCGAGCACGATGAACTTTCTCCCGAGGGTGTAGTCCACATATTGATCGTATGCTGCCAGGACACTCGTGCCGCGCTTGTCAAACATTCGCAAGGGACCTCCTGGCGGAAGTGTAAAGGTTTTCTCTTGCCAACGATAGTGCTCGAAACTAGGCAAGACATCCGTTTTCATAAGATGTGCAAACTTGCTGTTGGAGGAGGATTGAACCTTTCGTTTTATAAGATAATCCCTTGCCATGGCCTCCAAGGATTTTAATGACGGATCGCTATGGGTAGGGATGTGTGGACGCGGGCTATTATCCAAGTTGCTTTCTCGAAGCTTCTGGAGAAGCTTTTGGTCATTCTCCATGCGTTCTGCTAGCAAGTCTGCAGCCTGCTTGAAAGTATTGTCCTGAACCTCGTCATTAGATCTTGCCAGAACCGCATTGAGAAAGAGATGTTTGCGACTGTCGTCCGACTGATTTGGTGGAAGATTGATCCCCTTCGCGGCGCTCAATGCTGCTTCAAAGCTTGAAACTTGGAGCTCTAAATCCGTTCTCGCATCCTTGAGAATGTTTCCTCTAGACTTCCCGAGATTGTCGTGCATTTTGGTTGCCAAAGCGACCTTGCCGATCACAGCTCCCTTGACGTGAAGTAAGTTGAACCCGCCATCAGAAACTAAAGAGTGATGTTTGTCGTCGCCTTTGAAAGCATCAGTCGAAGTCGGCTTTTGTCGCTTCGTCGGCGGTTTGGCATCATGAGGTAGAATGTACACGTTGACCTCGGCTGACCAGTCTGGAACCCATGATGGCAGGTTTTCGAATGAAGGACTCCTAGAGCTACCGATTCCTGCGTATCGCAGAAAGGCGAAGGCATCTCCGGTTCTGACAAGTTCTCGGGCAACCATGGTGTATACAACTTCAGGCGTACTCTTGTCAGTATAGTCCGGCTTGATGTGCTGTGGACTGTCTTTGGACTGTTTTGTTCGATCTAGAATGCTGTGCATACCATCCACCATTTCGCTGAAAGACCGTGTCGCCTTTGGTAAGGACCTCAGTAATCTGATTGTCTTTCGGCTCTGAAGGGGATTAGTCTTTCTCAGCCCGTCGGCAAACTCAACAATTGAATCCAAAGTGTCGAACATATCCTTGGCGGCTCCTCCCCGAGAAAAGATCTCGTCTGTGAAGACTTCGCTATGACGAAAGTTTGGATGAAACAACGGCGCGTTGCGTTCTTTTATAATTCCTAGCAAGGCGAACACATTGTCGACCGAAAGTGTTGATTTGAACCTAGACCCAAGTTTCAAAGCATCTTTCAGGGCAAGACGGTCAATCTCGTCAACCTGAAACCGCATATTCTCCATGATCAGCGCATTCATAAGATGTTCGTTGGTCAAGATAGACAGGTGGTCATCGTTTCCTGTTCCCGGGGCCAAGATCCGGCCCAGACCTTCTGCGAAATCTTCCCAGTGTATCAGCGTATTTCCACTCTGAAGTATGGTCTCTTTAGAAGCAGCAATTTCTTGAATGATCCAGACTCTTTCAAACCAGCTATTGGTTAAGAGAGAAAGGAGTTCTTGCCATCCGGACAAAGGTGACGACTTCAAATTGAGGAGCTCTGTCTGATCCATCTGTGCCGTAGTCACAATTCGCCGGACAAGCTCAAATGCCTTCGTTGCTACTGGAGTTTTGCCCAGCCAGCCGATAGTCGACGTGGCCTCCTCGAAAATTTCTCGCATCAGCCCGACTTGTCGACTCTTCTCCTGCGCGTCGGCCTGGTCAATGCAAATAGAGTCAATCCATAGAAGCTGAGAAAGGCGCAGCCTCCGCAACTGTACAAGGAGATCGTAAATGCTTGTAGAAACTAGGTATGGCGCTCCATCTACGAGAATGATTTGTGGTTCGTCTCCTGTAGCTGCCCAACGGTGAGACACTGCTCGATACGATGGAGGTGAATCTAAGGTTGCGTGGATGATATCGCATTGCACTGGTGAGTTCCGGAAGCAGGGCTGAGCCCGAAGCCGAAGAATGCGGAATTCGTTTGGTCGTCGCAATGGCTTATGCTTGAACTTCGTCATTCGCATCGCCATTCCATACCTCACCAGATACACGCCCATTCCGATAAGAACAGCAACCTTTAGCGAAGTGCTGACAGGGAGCACAAAAGGCTCTGTCCTAGCTGAGGTTGGATCCATCTCGAGGGCTTTGATGAAAAAGCTCGTAATCGCGAACCAGAGACACCCCCGGCGCTCCATTCGAAGAATGGGTGAAGCCTTTCCACCATGATGTCGTAGCCAAAACTCCTGATGAGGGTACTGGTTGACGAAGAGGTGCATTGTATAAGCTGCCTGGAAGGGAACCCCCTTTGAAAGCCAGAAGATCGAGCACAGCAACCACTCGACGGCCACCACAGGCTGCAAATATAGGTCCGGCCCAGTAAACCATAACCAGAAGGAGTAATGAAGAACTTCGGGAAGAGTAGTAACACACGCCCATACGACTACAGCCATGATTATTCCCTGCCTTCCCTCCGGAACGAATCCATTAATTGTACCCCTTGGGGCACTGAGCAGTAAACCGGGCAAGATTGGTGCGACAGCAGTAGGCCAGAAATCGGAAGATCCCAAGACTGTCTCCAAAGCAACCGATATATCGCGGAAGTCGAATAGTTTTCGGAACACAACACGTGCACCCGAGTAGATCACGGGCTTCAAGAAGAAACCGAGATCCTTCGGCAAGCTGGCGTACTTGCAACGAATCTGGCTGTCAGCGAAGAGGGCCAATGTGTATGGGTGAAAGTTGATATTCGGAAAGTACCAAGCTAGAAAGGCACTTAGATAAGTCCAAGGATAAATCTGGTTGCTTAGAGTTTGTCGATACTGAAGCAAGAGTGTCTGGTATATCCATCTTTGTTGCGATGGCAAGCCTTCGTCGACAACAAAAGTGAAGAACGCAATCTTGATCATCTCGACCGCGTCGTAGAAATCCTGCTGCAGCTTTCCGAGGAATTTTTTGTCGTAGTTATCTGGGTCAAAGTCCCAATCGGGATCAACATCCTGATCGTCCTTTTCCTCATCTTCAATGCCAGCTATCAGCTTTCTGAAGTGCTTCACAAATAGTTTCAGCTTCTCCATCGCCTGTATTTTCGGCGATTATTTCCTGAACCAAAATTGAGAAGTTTTGAATATCAATGAAGGGTAATAGTTGATCTTGAAATCTAATGAAACTGATTTTCTCATATGAAGGTCGAGTTCGGGGAGTCGATCATTTGGTGAAAAATGATGTTTGGGCATAATTGTCATCCTCAATCAGCCGTCTATGACGATCCATACAGTCTTGGGGAAATGAGTCGACGAGAATTTCTGGTCGATTGATAGCTTCACTTGCATGTTTATATGCTATCAGGTGATCATGGTGGTATTGTGGCTTGCCAACTCGATGGGAAAAAGATGGCTAGACTCGTGCGGCTGATCTGCACAAGCTGAAAAGAGCACAGAAACCTGCAGATCTGGACCTAACGCTGTTGTGAACCATGCATACGGGCTGATTAGCACTTCTTTGCACTCTGAGAACTATGTTGATTGGATGTACAACCGCCAAGGCGCTCACCGCTGCAGTTCTTCCAGTTTGAAATGGAAATTCACCAAAAGCCGAGACATTGCTCATTTTTAGGCATCCAAACGGCTTGCCCACTATTATCAAGCACATTCAGCGATTGGCTTCGCGTTAGCATTCATCAGTCTAGAGAGACTTTACACGCAAGGATGATCTGCCATCTCGAAAAATCATGTTCGACTACTTCAATGTTTACCACACTGCCCTTCACCCAAGCTATCGCTTGATCTTAATGTTTTCTCAGCATCCAACTCCAATGTGACCAGGGATCCCTCGCGAGATCTTCCATATCTTTGACGTGTCTATGATCTTCCCACAGAGAGAGGAGACCAGCATCGATTGCTAGGCTAGCATACTTTCTCGCAAGCCACGGCTCTCCAACACCGCTGTATTCAATTGCAGCAAGCATGTAGGCCTCACTAAGGAAACTCCAGTTGTGCTCTTGGTGATACAGAGATATAAGAAGCTCGGCCATTTGTGGTGTAGCATTTGACTGAGGCGAGTGATCCTTCAGCTCCTCAAGCAGTGAGTAGATTTGTGCTATTCGTTTGTCTGAGGCTTCAGTCATGAGATCAGATTGTTTGCAAAAATGACAGCTGCAATTGAAGCCCCAGTTGGAGTGCAGACGATTCTGCCTGTCATCGCGAGATTGCAAAGGCTCGACATAACTGATTGTGAGCTCTTCGCCGGGGACGATGTCGCGAAGGGCGGTTGTGCGCTGTGTGAGAGTCCGAGGATCAAACCAGTAGTCGATGTTGGGGCGGCAATCGTGATTCAGGCGAGAAGCTAGACGTGTCATTAGTATTTGATGGCAGCAAAAAAATATGCAGGATGAAAGGGTCTAAAGGGGAACTTACTTTGAGCAAACAGTGCATAAAACCGGTCGTCAGTACGGCTGCTATTGGTGCTGATCGAAAACATATTGTTCTTGGCAATTGCAGCGACGGTAGATACCTCGCCTCCATGGTATCCGTGCGTAGACAGATTCATGACCTGATTCCGATGATGGGAATTCAACAGGCCTACTGCATGAGCTCTCATGATGTCCAGCTGGTTTCGTGGCATCGATTCGAGTGCTGAGCAGTCAACCAGAAGACTGGCGGTCTCTTTGAGAATCACCTCACCCCGTGCGATACGTTCAGTGGCTACCAATCCATATTCTTTGCCAGGAATAGCCGCGACCTTAATCTTTGGCGATATCTGATTGGTACCCATAAGATAGCTTGGTTCGGTAAACCCCCGACTATTCACAATATGACTGGCAGTCTCGGCCTCGGTTATGACAGCCATGCCCTTGCCTCCGTAGTCTTCCTTGATGTAAATGCAAAATTCGGGAGATTCAAGCCCTTCTTTGAAGCATCGAGAAATCCCAGTCCAGAGAGAACTTGTTGGTAAGCCTGAAGAGTTAGACGAGACGCGGTCCCGAGCGGTGGTGAGCGGGTCTACAACATCCTTGACGGTGCAGATCAAGGAGTGTGCGAGAGGCTGGGGAAAGACACAGAGTGCGTCGGGGCCGGTATTCTTGACGTTCCCCAGAACATGGGTCAATCCTGTGCACAGGAGAAGCAGACACTTCATCGTAAGTTGTTGCAAAAATGGATGTCGAAAGCGCATGAGCTCCGGGGGCGTAAGACCACTCCTTGATGTATTTTTGCTCACTCACTCGTCTACATCTCCCTCCTCTTAACCCAAAAAACATATGATGCATGGGCTTGGGTCAAGGCTCAGAGTAGTATACTTATGCTGACTGACAAGTTGGCGAGCCAAGATTCTTACGATCTAGATAAGTTGTTGACTATCTGACTGTCTTACTACTGGACATTCTGACTGATCATCTGACGGCTGACTCAATACCCTGGCAGCTTACAAGCAGGGTGGTTACGTGCCCCACGCATTAAACTCTCTCTCTTCAAGTGACTCAAAGTGCATTCATTCCTCGCGACTGCAACGAAGGCTGGACTATCCATTCAGATTGCCCCCTGGTTGAAGGATAAGTCAACCCATTGTAGTAATTGCTACCCCATAGGACTATGCGAAAGAATCCCGGCGCGCTTTTGCTTGCAGTCGCATGGTTGTTCAACTAGTATCGCGCATTCAGGTAAAACACCTTACTTCTGTCTACCGCTCACTACATCAGACGCGTTGCCAAGTGCAAGAGGGGCATCCGTTGAGTCTTGAGTAGTTAGATCCATGAAGCCTCTAACATAAACCAGCTACCATCTTCTGAGACACATAACTGTCGAGAAAGGCCCTTCGTCAAATCCCTCATCTAGCCACATGCGCTACTTAGGCCTGACCTACTATAGTCTTTTGTCTTCCCGTCAAGGCGTGCAGTGTAGAATCGATGCGACAGCCAATGCACCAGATACCGAGGTGCATGCACTTGTAGCTGTGTGCGGGGTTCAGGTCACGGAATGCCATTCCGAAGGTTATATGCAAAAGTAGCAGGTGGGAGAGGCTTCATAGGATGACAAACCGTCATCATAGGTGCGAATGCCCCATGAGGATGTGCCTGCTCTCCATCCGTCGCTGTGTGGGCAATGAGGCTCGTGATCAATGCCCATAGGCGGGGATACTAATACAAGATGCGTCATGTAAGCCGTCCGTCGGGCATATAGCATAGCAATGATGCTTGGGGGCTGGGTGAAACACGGACCTTGTCTCTCAAGATCCACGCGATCTCGGGCACGGATTCTATCATCAACGGGTCGTCGAGAGTTCCCATGAGTTGATCATCCAAGTCAGCCCTCCCTTGTTTGACTTCCTCGGCGTAAAAGCATTCAGCACCTCTAAGCATTTCTTCAATGAAACCAGATTGCTCCCATCTATTCCAAATGTTGGAATGCTCTCTGATCTCGGAGAGCAGAGTGGGAAGCCGCCGCTCGCGACTGGCACTCTGCTCGTTTGAGAGCGCAGGTGACTCGCTCAGGTCGGCTGTGTAGTAGAGAGATAGCACGGCATCCAAGCTGCTGAAGCCCAGAAGTTTTGCACAATGCTTCAGACAGTTCAGCCTCTCGCAAAGAGACGTAGTGCTTGCTATAGAGCCGACCCGTCCCCGTGGCGTTTTCAGTTCATTCTTCCCAGCGCAGGAGCCACCGCGAATACCCATGAACTCGTCAGAGTAGTCACGACGTTGGAAAGCTTCTGTTTCGGGTGGGGAGGAGAGATAACTGAGAGCGATATCGTTTCCCCAGCTTGGTATCTCACCTGGGGCCATCATCCCAAGCATCTGGTCCGAGGGGACATCAAACCTCACAGCCAGTGGATCTCCGCGGTCGAAACATCCCGGCGCCAATCCTTTATGGATGTCATTTGGCCTTCCCCCACTGAAGAGCCCGGCTGGGCTGGCGATCAGTGGTGGGTTCTGCGGTGTCTGGGCAAGAAAACGCCACATGGTCTCGGCGACTTCTGGGTATTGTGACGAGGGATCTTCTGAAAGAGACATTGATTCTCTGGACATGCTAGTTGAGCTGAGAGGAGGCGCTGTTGATGATGGCACTGATCGTTGTCCTGGGGTCGTGGGTACGCTGAGCGAGTCTTTGTCCCGGGGCTCATGCTCGTTGGCGGACAATTCTTTCTTCTCTTTGACCAAACTCTCAAGAACTTGAAGACGCTGTTTAAGCTTCTCACCTGCCTTTATTATCAGCTTGAGCTCCTAATTAGAATTGATGTCGAGACATACGGTGAGCACGTTGCGCGATTCGGTTCTGAATCCTCTTCTTCTCTCTCGGGTCAGATACTGCGGTCCAGTCATCCTTTCCTGAAACGGAAGCAGCATTCTCTCTATCCATTGTCCCTATACGCAATCAATGTATTCGACTGGAAAGTGAGTTTCTTGGAATCAACTTCAAAGCAGGTCAACAAGTAAGACGAAAGATGTTACGAGACAGTTCTGGTGGAATCTCGAGTAAAATCATGTACCAATGGCATTTTAAACCTGCATTTCCTAGCAGTATTCCCGCTTGATTCAAAGTTGCTAGGTCTTTATTTACAACTTTAGCGACTTTTACCAGCTTTCGCCTGCGAGGTTTATTCCCCGAGCTTGCAAACATCTTGTGCTTCCCAGCTCGTGTTTCTCCAAACTCAATACTACGTGAAGGACGTCTTTGGCCTATCCACTTAGCCAGGCTGTCTCACCAGGTTATTCTTAACTCCTCCAATCCTTGTTGGAGTCTTCAAAAGACCCTCTTGACTCGTGATTTCTTGCTCAACTTTGACGTTTGGTGTACTCGGATTCGCTGCCGAAATGTGCCCCGAAATCTAAGCATGGTCTGGGGGAGAAGATATCTCAGATATCATGCCACAGACCCTTGGGTTTGCCTGAGCTACAACCCACTTGGCTTCGGCTTACCTCTTTGGATGGTAGGTTCCGTCGGCCTTTACTGGTTTGTTTGCCGCTTCGTGGCGATGCGAGTGAAATGCAGTCAGAGATCCACAAAGTGGACCATGATCAAGCCAAGAGTCGGCTACGAGGATGGCGGGTTTCACGTCGAGAAGCCGACTTCTAGACGATAAAAACGTGGACTACTAGTCAAACTAGCACAAGTAAATGTGGTATATCATTGACTCTACCTTGCAGTCTGTACTGCCCAGCACTACGGAGGCAGTTTGACCGATATAAATAGCGGACTTAGTTATGACGGCTTTGAAGCTGCGGGACCGGAGAAAATGTACGGCCAGACCATTCCGATGTGGCACTTCGTAGAATTGTTGATACAAACATCACTCCGTATCAATACCCAGGCACGCAGGATACTATTGCGGAGTTAATGCATCGGGTCAAGGATGAGTGAGCACTGAGCAATGCCCGTCCGAAGCTCCCAGCCGCCAGACATGACTCGTACGGAAGCGGCCCGCCCCGCAGACGCCGGAAACCTTAATCGAGGATCCTTGCTTGGGAAGTAGCAGAGTTCGATATCACAAACCATGTTCGTCTTTGAGGGTTATGCCGAATGAAGCCACTCTAGCCGATAAGTCAAATCTGTGCGGCAAGACTGAATGCATCCTCCCGTCGGCTGCTCCACCGGGCCGCCTAATACAAAGCGGAAGCCACGGAATTTTGCCTACCATCCGGCCCTGGTCTTCGGCTTCGGGTGAGTGGAGAGAAGGGCCGTTGCACAATGAGAGCTATTGACTTCTTTTTTCTCAGCGCTCAGTCGTCGGGCCGAAGCCCGCACAGTCTTCTGAATAATATGTATCATTTCTGGCAACCCCGCGTAACTTTGGCTTCGGGTACTCCTTAGCCGCCCATGGCCTATTGACCGTGCGTGAGGAACCCGGTCGGCAGTGGGCCAGCCTCTATCACCTCCTTGACGATCTGTATCTAGATATAGCATCCGGCCTCTTGTGAACTCTATGCAGCACTAAGTCGCACTGTCGAATAGGAAGAAGAGTAAAGGTTAGTAGAATTGGTGATCACTGGGCAAATGAAACTACCCAGCTGTGACCAGCGGCAACACGTCAGACATTCGATCTTGGACTGTGGGCACCTGCACAAATCGCAACTAATCCGCAGATTATCAGATATCATTTATTGGACAGAGTTTTGACCTGATACGTATATATTGATCTAAGCCACCACCATCCCGGCCCCTCCCACGTCGAACAACAACCCAAAGTCTTTGACCGAGGCCATGGAAGATTTGGAAACATTCACAAAATTTACAATTGAGTAGGTTGAATACAACTATAGGTGCAGATGATATCTCATTGGTGGAAGCAGTCGTGAACCTCAGTAGACAGATACTAGAACCCCCAAGTTACAACCTGACCCATTCTTCAGTACACACATATACCTTCAATTCTTTCCCCTTATGTTGAAGCGTGCTGTCTCCTCATACCTCTTTAATCATCAATTGTATTGATCGACCTCTCGTCATGATCATCACAAAGGTGGTGTGATCTTGTTGCCCAAGAATGGATCGATTTCCTCAGTGAACACATAGTTGCCATCAGAGTCGAGAGGATACGACTTGCCTGAGTATCACGGACACATCAGCATGTCTCACAACGTATATAATGTGCTTTTCTTACCAAGGAATGGATGAACAATTGTGACATTGTCGTAAATATCGAAGTGGCGATCTCGAGCCCAGTTATTGACGAGGTCCCAATTATAGCAGCTATGCTCGGTCCGGAAGTTCGTCAATGGCCTTCTATTGTTGTCGACCCAGTCATATGAACCGATTGAGATGTCTGCTTTGCACATGAGAGCCATGCGAATGTCTATCAAGTAATTCATATGCGCATTAGCAAAATAAGCAAGAGTGGACATTGAATGTTTTAGAAACCTCTTACTATCAACGCAGTGATCAATATGATCTTCCAGATGACGCTTCAGCTTCACATTGCCCTTGAAGTAGTAATCCGGGTATAGAGCTTGTCGAACTAATTTCAAACAGTGGATTTGATGATGGACGTTCAACCCGCTCCAATAATATTCGGTCAAATGACCAGATGCATCTGAAAGTCGAACAGAAGTCCTGTTGATTTTCTTGAGGTCTTCTGCTTTGAGTTTAAGATTGCTGTATAAGACGAGCTCGTCCCATGCAGCGTCTAATTCTGGTCTCGGCTTGCCTCGATAGACGTTACCATCCGTCACTTCGTTCATCCACAAGGATCGTTCTGGCTTCAGAGCCTTTCGAGCTGGTGCTGTTGTCCGGAGATTGACTATCAGTACATAAATCAGAAAGATACGCCTAGAACAGAGTCAACTTACACCATACCATGGTCTGGTCGTCGGCGCATATCTTCTCTTCACCCTGAAGGGAAATGACGAAGGTCAGGAAGAGTGCGGTATAGAACGTAAATGCCATGAGATGGACCCAAAGATATGGTCGGCAGAGTTGATGAGATAGTTTGCCGGATCCCTTCCGGGGGCGAAGGGCGCCCTTTTCGGCGAGTAGGTGGTCCTCAGACCCGGCATCGGATCCATTCTCGTTCATGATTTGGTACTCCGGTAGACCAGAGATACGAGACCAAGGCCATTTGAGAAGGTTCATTGTTGTAGATGAGAATTGGTCGCAAAGCTTTGTGAGAAGATGTGTGAAAACGTATCGTGATATCGTTATCGTGGTAAGACCATGTGCAGCCGAGACTCAAGTAGGACCGACTTGTGGAACTTCGGCGGTCCTTTTCGAAATCAAGCCACACGATCCTACATGTATGACTACCTTAGTTCACTCTATCGAAAAAAAGAGTATGCCGTCGCGAAGTTGAAGTTTCCGAGGTCTCAAGCAATAAGGCAAGGTATATACAGATTGAATCTGACATAATACTTTGCGTGACATGAATCTAAGCTTCTCATATGACTAAAGTCCGCTTGAGCATCTGGTATCTCCACTCTTTCTGAGGACAGTGACAGCGCTATGCCGTCTGACAACTGACTCATACACTGACTATCCGACCATCTTGACAGGCTCGGCTGCTCGCGACTGTACCACAACATGATGATCTCAGGTTATACCTTGGCATCTAGGTGATGTGCCTCAATGACATCAAACGGTGTTGCTGGCGGAGCTGGCCATTTTCCAGCACGAATGAGATTCTGTCAGTCAAATGACAATGTTTATGGATGGTGATGTGAAAATCAGTCAATGAACTTACAGTTTACTGGACGTCGAATACCATCTTTGAGGAAACCATGATCTGAACATAAGTATTTAGCTTCTCCAACTTGTCCGAGATAGTTCTCATCTCAACCAGCTCTCTACATAACAGCTTCCATCGAACGCAAATACACCAAGTACCTCACCAATAACCAGCCACCCACATCCACTTTCAAAATGAAGTTCTCTAACACCCTCCTGCTTATCGCCCCCTTGACTGCCCTCGCGGCTGAGACATTTGGTAAGTCTAACATTCTCTGATCACCAATTTAGCATCGATTGAGAGGCATAATTGTCAAGAAATTTATCTCTCTAATACTTTAGTAGGTGCACACGGTGGTGCGGTGGCTCAGGCTGGCGCCAAGGTCCATCAGCGCGAGGAGTCCACTGCCTTCAGCCCTGCCCAGGATGACGCCAAAGCCTACAAGCGCGGCCAGGACGATGCCAAAGCCTACAAGCGCGGCCAGGACGATGCCAAAGCCTACAAGCGCGGCCAGGACGATGCTAAGGCGTACAAGCGTGGTCAAGACGACGCAAAGGCGTACAAGCGTGGCCAAGATGATGCGAAGGCCTACAAGAGAGGTCAAGATGACGCCAAGGCCTATAAGCGCGGTCAAGACGATGCCAAAGCCTACAAGAGAGGCCAGGATGACGCTAAGGCTTATAAGCGTGGCCAAGATGATGCAAAGGCATACAAGAGAGGTCAGGACGACGCGAAGGCGTACAAGCGCGGCCAGGATGATGCTAAGGCCTACAAGCTTTTGTAAGCGGGGTCTATGGCCAAAATCTGGTGGACTTCAAGTTGCTTTGAAATTGGTAAGTAATTGCTATCTGTACCAATAAGATTGTCAATGAGCGATGAGACTGATTGAAAAATTTAGAAGCTGGCAAATCGTATGTGTTGCAGAGCAACCTGTGAGAGTCATACTCGACTATACCTTGCATCATGACCTTGTGAAACCAGCTGCTACCCTTCGCCCCATTGCCATCTAGAGTTTGCAAATTACTTTGCAGATACTTTACCATTACTTACTATTCGGGGGTTCGTCAGTCATTCATGTATAGATCTATAGTCTGTCATTCATCACTAGGTCAATACACTATTTCCCCCTGCTCTGGTACTCGCTCGGTTTGGCCACGAGTCTATCCACGTGAGACACTTTACTTACGCCCATGTACAATGCATCGATATGAGGTAGACGAAGCAGTCCAATGATTCCTGTTCAGAAGACTCAGTAATTCTGAAGATCTTTTGATATAGCTTTTGTTCTAATTTAACCAAAGTTGCCTAAACGCCTATCCATGCCATTATGTATATCACTTCAAAAATGTAGTCGTAGCCCCATTACTGAAATAAAACTAGCACCCTAGTTCAGCTTGGCTTCCTCGACGGCCAAAGGCGCCACCAAGTCTGTAATCCAGGCCTGCTTCTTCTCATCGGTGTATTGAGGGTAGGGGCGTCTGCAGTGGCAGCTGGTCAAAGGGTATCTGTGAGATTTGGCAACCACCCACTTGGTGCCGTTGATACCGCCCTTGCCGAAAGCCCACTCCATCTGGGCCAGCTTGAGCTGAGCGGCAGAGGCTTCCTCGATCTTGCCAGCGTTGTAAAGGTCAAAAATCTTGATGCAGTACTTGGGGAAGAGGTTGGCGACGCCGGTGATGGTGCCGTTGCTGCCGACGGACATGGCGGGCACGAGCCAGTCACTCTGACCAGCGAGGGCGAAGAACTCGGAGGGGTCGAACTCAGCGCGGACGCGGGCGACCTTGGCGATTCCACCGCAGGTGAGCTTTACACCGACAATGTTGGCGTGCTTGCCCAGGCGAGAGAGCATGTCAGAGTTGACGTCGAGGCCGGCGGCAACACCGGGGAAGTTGTAGATGATGATGGGGATGGGGCTGGCGTCGGCGAGCTCCTCGAAGAAGCCGACGATTGCCTCCTCGTTCATGGCGAAGTGGAAGTAGCTGGGGACAAGGACAAGGGCGTAGTCGGCGCCAGCGGCCTTGGCGAGCTTTGTCTCATCGATAACGGCACGGGTGGACTGGCCACCGCAGCCCATGGTGATAGTGAGGTCGGGGCGACCGGCCTTGACGGCAACCTCTCTTGTGGCCTTGACGAGTCTAGTCTTCTCATCATTGGTGAGGGTGACAGCCTCGCCGTTGGTGCCAGCCAAGACAACTGCGACACTCTTAGACTTGATGTTCTTATGCTCTACTTGGGCTTATTACTTACCTCCATGGAGGCCAGACTTCACCAAGAACTCGAGGTGCTTGGTCTGCACGTCCCAGTCGATCTCTTGGCTGGCATCGTTACCAAACCAGGTCAAACTAGGCACGTGGATACCGGCGGGAAAAGTCTTAGCAGCCATTGTGAATGATGTAGTGGGTGTAGGATACGCTTGACAAAATGAACACGGATGAGTTTAGGGTATCGATTGAAGGTTTAGGGATAATGAGAAGAAAGGCCAAACAGATTTGAATGGCAACAGTCGATACAAGTATGTTCTGAACTCCGTGGGTCGGAGCGCTCAACCCCGCGGTTGGCATCGAGGCGCGGGGCCCTTCAAGGTGGCATGTTTCCGACAAGCCGACCTTCCCCACGGGCATGAACCGAGCATGCAAGGCGGGTTTCTTGTGGAGTCGGAGCCTCAGGAAGCGGGCAGGGTCATGAGTCGTGAGCTGCCCACTGAGTCTTCCCCACGGGCCAGGTCATCTGATTGAAGAACTCCAGACTTTCACAGAAGACCATGTCGAAACCGGACAAAGAACCTGAGTTTTGAGAGTAACCGATCGGAGTGGATCGGTGTCGCGGCCGTCTGTGGGCCTTCCGATCGGGACCCACACTGATCGGGTACGCTAGTGTCGCCCGTCGGTTGCAGCCGATGGAACTAGTCACGCAGCTTGCTAGCCCGGAATCTAATCTGGCTCTCACCAAGGCGGCAATGGTTACTGTGGCGTGGAAGAGAAGTCATCAATCATTGATGACTTGGGTAGATGGAACATGTGCTGAAGATGATTTAATTGAGGTGTACAATAAAAGGGGTATCTAATGCTCTGGCGACTTGAGCTAAGTAGTTACTAGTACGAAGCAAGCGAACACTTCCAACGTGGAGCTATCCTCGGCAAGTGCGAAGCTCGCGAAGAGCCATTGTTCGAGTAGAGATTGGTGGTGAAGCCTTCTGAAGTTGTCGAATACTAAGGCATCTCAGACGATAGCAAAACATGCGTTGAATATGGCATGCATCACGGATCGGATGTCAACCCGGACCTTCTCAGCATCCTGCCTAGCCTGTACCTCTTCTAGAACTTGGGCAGTGATTTTCGCATTGCCGGCAACGCTCTCCATACGCAGGATCTGGGTCTTGATCCATATCCTCTCCTGGGGGTCCTGCTCTTCCGACCCTAGCATCAGTAAAGGCCACAGCATGTTGACCGGTAATGAGTTATCTGCGTCCAGTGAATCAACTAGTAGTCGAGCTAGGCGTCGAATCTGATTGAGAGCATCGCTGGCTTCTTTAGTAAGGGGAAAGGTTTTGTATGCCACTCTATGTAGGTGGACTTTACTTGCGTGATAGTTGGCAAGATATGTTCGAAATGCACGTGTGATAACGAACGCTAGGTGCGGCGAAACGTGAGGCTCCGTCAACTTCCCCGCCACGGCATAGTCCATGAGCGGGGGCCGCTGCTCGTACAAGGTCCGCAGATCCGCTGCGATGGCGGCCCCGATGTTCATGACCTCCGTCTCGTCCTCGACGGTGCCACGTGACCTATGCCAAGGGTCGATCTTTGATATCCGACCCATGAAGCTCTGAACCTTTTGGAAGAAGACAATGCCGGGCTGGTATAGAACTTGGAATAGGACATCCTCAATGTCACCATCTCCAAAGTCCTCCCTGGTTGAGTCTGCGCCTCCTCCATCAAAACTAGCTGGTGACGCTTCGACTAAGAGCAGCTCGTCATCTTTGGAAAGGAGCAAGCCCTGTCCACCAGCGGAAACGGCACGGGCATCGAGTAGGCGCATCCACTGCAGGAATTGCTTCTCGATAGCGGCAAAACTGCTCTTCTCGCCTTGCTGGAACAGTCCATAGGCCCGCTTAAGGAACGAGTCTGCAGCCTTGATCTGACCTCGGAGGATGTCGACATAACTGAGGAAGAAGAGCGTTGCGAGAAGGTGCTCCCTGCGTGAGCTCGGATTGTCGGTCGCGGGCGACGACTCGTCGCCACAGATAGCCACTTCCGACACGGCTTTCTGATAATGATCTTCCGGACTGGCTAGCCAGGAGCCTTCGCGACGTGATAGCATCAGGTTCGAGAAGGCGAGTACCGACCACTTGACCATTTGCGACGCACCCGCCATGTCGACGACAACTTGTCGAACGGCGAGCCACTTCTTCTGCGTCTCGACTTCGGCAAGGATGGGAGGGACAACGACGCGGCTGAAGTAGTCCATGAGTCTGTCATCCTCAGTCGGGACCTGTAATGCCATGGCCTGCTCTGACTGACTACTAGCATCAGGGATTGGTGATGGGTCTGGCAGCTCATCCATAGCAGTCCGATCTGGGAAGGCGAGATTCGGCGGGCTACTCATGAGCGGCGGTTGCCGGCTTCCAAGAGGTTGACCTGCAAACTGGTTCCTCTTTGGCTAAGCAGTTAGCGTGACGAGTCCATGGGATGGAATTGGGATCGGGTTTGGGGATGTCTTACGAGAACTTGCCCATCAAGGCTCATCTGCTGACCAGGTTCTGGGTTGACCTGCTGCCAGGCATCGCCAGCATCCCACAAGAAGTTGGCATAGTCGAATATCTCATCAACGGCCTGCATGGGCTGGAACACCGACGCCGCCGGCGAAACGGAGGCATCGGTAGCATGGGACGGGATAGCCGGACTACGACCAGACCCGGAGGACCCTGCGGCTGCTAACATTGCGTGGGCGGCGAAGCTGCTCGACTGCGGCCGCCACTTGCACTCTAGATTCAGGCGCTCGCAATGACTGCACCGAGGCCGACTCTCATCACATTTGACTTTGCGGCGTCTGTGGGTCGAACATTAGCAAGATGATCATCCATCGGCACGGAGTGTTGCCGGTGATGTCGGGTCGTTGACTGGACCTCCTCGACAGTACCACGTCGGGAGATTGCCCGACGACCGTCCATGGGCTGCCGGATCGGAGTCTCAAGGTACCAAGTGTGAAATAAAACTTACTTGCAAGTCAAACAACCTTCCCTGGACCTAACTGATCTCCTCGCTGGTCGGGAGTAACTTGGCAGAGCCGACGTCCCACTATTCTCCTGCATGCTGGCGGTTGCGATCGCGTGCGGGCTCTTTGGCAATGGCGGACATCCTCCCCTTTTGGCCCCCTTCGAGTTTTTTCCTCTACTGCCGCTGACTGTCACTCGCACTGCCTTGTCTGCCTGCCTGTAATGGTTTGGTGTGGCCGCTGCTGCACTGGGTTGGAGTGTGGATGAGCGCGCAACGTTTTGTCCAAAGCTGGGGGAATGGAGCGCGGGGATATTTCCCCCCCTTTCAACTCCACGATGTGGGGGGGTTGCGGAGGGGGTTAAATTCCTCCCCTGAAAATTTTCTGCGCTGTTGCCGGCTGACTCGTACGCTTAAATGTCCTGCGCTATGCGGTGGCCTTTGGAGTCAGTTCCTAGGCCGATGTTAGTAATGGCAACTTGAACAACGGTGGAGATTCTAGCGCGCTTTTCGGAGGCCAAAGTATGAACGTGAATACCGGGCCTTGAGGATTGATGCATCGCCACAAGCCACAGTTGGAATTCGTGACGAATTCGTGATCCCTTGAGTCTACTCTCATGCCGTCAACAGAGGGCGAACTGAGTTGTCAATTTGGAACTTCAGTTACGATACGCGTCTTGTATGAGTTCATCTTCGTCTGGGGTTAAATGCCCTAATTGATGGAATCGAGACAGATGTTGAACTTGAAAAGGAGTTGAGCCCTCATGCTCAGTGATTGTAGCACAGTCACCCTGACAACGAAATAGGCACACTGCAGACTAAAGTAACGGCGAGACTACCAGTGCCTCACACAATGATTGCTAGTATCTAGAGATGCTCGAAGTCTAGTTTCCGAGCTTTTGTCCCCTCGCGGAAGTTGGCCGAAAGAGTGTGACAGCCAGAATGGGGTTGACTGTGTAGCCCACCACCAAAATGCGTCAGCCACCTCAAATCTAACGCGACTGAACTTATCCGGAGAGTCAACGATAAATGTGATATTCATCCTATTTTGAAGACTTGAACGTCTGATCTCAGCGCCAATCTCGTTTCGATCTCTTCGTGCTATGGTGCTCACATAGAAGTCCATTTTTGGGTCCGAGGAATGTGTGAAGTTGATCCTTTCATGTTCAGCCCGTAGACTCACTCAGGAGTCCGTACGCTCAAAGTGGGCTCAAACTAACGACTTATAGCCACCCTGATAAGTGCATTTTCATCTACTAAAACGCCAGTATTTGTTTGAAGACTGCGCGTGTAAATAACGTAAGTTAGTTCAAGGAATGGATTTGGGGCCATTTGTGTAAGTCTCAAATCATAACATTGTCATTTCCAAAATCCCTCGGGAGACAAGTTTTCTGATCATGGTACTGCGACGCCGCTTTAAGAGATCATGATGCATAAAAGACCCCATCTTGAGTGTTTTTTTCTCGGCTTGAATTAAAAGCTCGATGTGGGCTATTCAACCGACGGAAAAGCACCCCCGTGACCGGTGAAGATTCCGCGCCAAGTCGTGCAGTCCTCCATCACTAGCTTCCCAGACCCCAGGCCGGGGGTGGCTGAGCACAGCTAAAAATGTGGAATTGTATGATATCCAGCAGTTTGGAAGGTATAACCGATGTTCAAAGGTAGACGATGCCACGAATCAAGTTCAGCGGTGGTAAAATGATTCGGCGCCAGCGACTGAAATTTTAGAGATTCCCTTCAATGCAGAGAGTCTCTTTGCATGCACCGTAACATCACATGAGCCCTGCTGGGGATTTATTCATGGGTAGATAGACATGAAAGCTGTGGATATTGGGAGCCCGAAGAGCATCTCCGCCGCAGAAACAGCCCTGCATGCCAACGAGATCTGAGGCGACGTGGCGCATACGACATAGACAGGAGCCAAGCCAGAACCAAGGAGCCCTTATCAGTTTTGGGCTGTTCCGCCGAGGTCTTCGGGGGTAATGAGAGGTTCCTGATGGAGCCGCTTCGTGACAGCGCAGCGGCTCGCGTGGTCTCGGAACTCAAACTTGACTACCGATGAGGAGGTTGGGGGCAGATCCAGACCCGCGCCGGGTACAGATGAACTGCCAGACTGGGGAATCACCCCGGTCCCGTCATGGCTTGTCACCCACACCTTGATCCAACTCCAGAGAAGAAATGCCATTTTGCACCTTCCGGTTCTTTGGGACCTGAGGTTGCTCTCGGTTTTCATACGCCGGGTTCCAGATCATTATATCAACTTGGATGCACATTCGACTTACTGCGTCCGATTCTCCCCGTTTATTTTCGTCTCGGCATTCCTTTTCAACTAGCGTATGGCTCAGCTGGGCTTTTCATTTTTCTTCCTTTCATATGAAACCTTATCTCGTGTGGTATTTTTCGCGAAGTCATATCCCCTTTTTGAGTTGAAACCAGACACGTAAAAGTGAATGAATGTTTGGTTCGCTAACACTGAAAGAGGGAAATTCGTACAAAAGGCCATCGAAATCCGTGACGTTCAACTTCGATCATCAAGAATCGGGGTCTAAATATGACAGAAGTGCGATTTGTTAAAACCAGGGCCACCGAGTAGTATTGCAATCCATCGTGCCTCTTTCTGATGTCTTTGTTGGATTCAGGATCTTGGATGGTGTTACCCCTCATCCTCGTGTGGTTCATGCATATAGTAAGTGGGCTGTGTAAGTGAATGTAACGGAGGAAACGACCTTGGCACACTTACGTTTGGTAACGATAAATGGCGACAAAAGCTCTGATTTTGGTTGAGAGATATCAAAGTCAGCCAAATGATGTGAAGAGACATGTTCGTTTTGTGCTTTCACTTACCCCCTCTTTGGAGCCTTTCTTGGCTGCTCCACACATCTGCTGACGCCAAGTGTTTGCTGCCCAGTCTGTCCAATTGTGCAGGGGCAAGATGCGATCACATTCATCACTGCCAAATGGTTGGTTGGACCGTGAGGATGAAGTTCTTTTGTTGCCCCCTCCACAAACCCGACTCTTCGTTACGGGTCCCGGGCAAGTTTTAACGACTGCCACCCAGTTTTTCCCCATGGGGGTGTCGCGGGGTAAACACCGCCGATCCTCGACCGTTCCACGAAGCTGTTCCAAACACGGGCTTTCCATTCGATGGAAGGCAGTTCAAGCTTATTGTAGGGTGGAACGTCATGGCGGCCTAGATAAAGCTTGCCTCCCCGCTTTGTCTCCACGATGAACTGGTCTGCCGGGTCCTATCTCTATCTCACACAATTCCCAGGTTGTTCCTCTATCCCTCCGTAGTAGTGTGATACGGTCTCTCCATCTCGATCTTACTCTTTCCATCAGGCTCTTTAATCTGAAAGCCCAATATGGGCTTCTTCAGTACCCACGCGTCCGGGACGCTTGATCCCCCAGAGGTGCGAAACTGGCGCATTCACTTGATCGCCCTCGTCGCGAGCATGTCAGCTTTGGCTAGTACGTGGTTCTCTCATGTTTCTGGATCAACTTTTGCCTCTCTCTAGATGAAGGGGCACTTGACATACACCACGTCTTCGAGAGTTTAGTGTGACATTTCTGGGTGCACCGCACCATGTCAATCCGTGTCAGTCAGCGAGCAGGGAGGTCTCTGGTTGACCGCAGTTCGTTAGTATGACCTCCTTAAAGATCACTTGCTAACTCACTCGCTCAGTGGGCTACGATACTGCAGTCATTGGAGGAACAATGGCACTGGACTCATTCCGGCGTGATTTTCACCTGGACGAGGTTAGTTCGACAACCCGCGATACCATCCAGGGCAACATCGTCTCGACATTTCAGGTATGCTTGTTGACAAGAACTATAAATGGATTGTTTCATGACTGAATGGATGTTCTAGGCTGGTTGCTTCTTTGGTGCCCTATTCACGTTCCCCATCGCCGAGAAATTCGGTCGCAGGAAGACAGTCATGCTCGCCGGAACCGTCTTTCTCATCGGTGGCACTCTTATGACTGCAGCCAGCGGAAACCTGAACTTAATCTACGCAGGCCGTGCCATTGCTGGTTTGGGAATCGGGGCATCATCGTTGACTGTCCCCGTTTACATCGCCGAGACGGCCCCGCCTTCGATCCGTGGTCGACTGGTCGGCATCTTCGAAATCGCCTCTCAGGGAGGTGGTATGCTGGGCTTCTGGATCAATGTAAGTACATCCATCGTGATGTCCTCAGAATTTTGAGTCGAAGATCTGACGTGAAGATCCTAGTATGCTACTGACAGGACGATTGATGTCAACTCAAGGGCCCAGTGGATCGTACCCCTCGGAATTCAGCTAGTGCCGGGCTTGGGACTTGCGCTCGGCATGATCTGGTGCCCAGAGTCTCCCCGTTGGCTCGCTCGTGGAGACCATTTTGACTCTGCAGAAAGAATTTTGACCCAGATCCGAGGTCTGCCAGCAGATCACGAGTACATTCGCCGTGAGATGAACGATATACGCACTCAGGTCGAACAGCGTACATCTCAACGCATGACAAAGAAGCAAATGTTCCAAAAGCTTTTCCAAAAGGGTATTCGAAACCGCATGGGCTTGGGCATGGCACTCATGTTCCTTCAGAGTTTCACTGGTGCGTAGGATATCTATGACCCCTTTTCTCAACTACGATGTCTAATTCAGACCTAGGAGTGAATATCATCACATACTACGCGCCCAGAATTTTTGAAAGTCTTGGAATAACTGGGACATCCACGAAGCTTTTTTCTACTGGTTTCTACGGTATCGCAAAGACCTTTGGAATGTTCCTCTTCACCTTCTGGGTTGCTGAGAGAGTCGGTCGACGAAAGGGACTGTTGTGGGGATCTGCACTTGGCTGCATTCCGATGTGGTACATTGGAGGATATGTCATGGTAAGATTCCTTGCTACCTGTTCTGTATCAAGACAAGAAATTGGAGCAAGACGACTCGTTTCACTTCCGTATTGACACTGTGTGTAGAAAGCAGACCCTGCTACAGCTGCCGCTGCAGGCCAAGTCACCCGAGACGGCTGGGGCTATCTCGCCATGGCTTGTGTCTACATTAACGGAGTAAGCTGCCTTTGCATTGGGATGTGCCTAATTTGTAGCACCAACACTGAACTATTACCATAGGTCATCATCTGCGCAACGTGGCAAGGAATCACTTGGCTTTACGCTTCTGAAGTGCAGACCCTGGAAATCAGAATGCTGGCCGTCTCCATCACAACCGCCACAACCTGGCTCGGAAGCTTCATCATCGCTCGCTCCACACCGTACATGATCTCTGACCTAGGATATGGCGCATACTTCTTCTTTAGCAGTATCTTGATGCTCATGGGTATTTGGGCATTCTTCTTTGTGCCAGAGACCAAGGGTATGCTGACTTATTCGTCATCTGGAAGCTTATACATTGCTAATCAAGATATCACCAGGCCTGACTCTTGAGGACATGGACGCTCTTTTCATGCAACCTACCCACAAGACAGTGTGGGCTCAGATGAGAGGCAGAGCAGTGGTAGCCCCTGGCCGAGCCAGGTCTCCCTCCATCACCGACGAGAAACACGAGGCAAATATCGAGGCTGCCCAGATTGAAGAGCGTACCAAGTCATGAAACTAGTGGTTGCCTTTCTGCGGCCCGATAGTCGGAGATGAGGCTCTCAGTGCGTTTCTGTCACCCCTATTCATCTCGAAACCTGTAAGTAGTCCTAAATAGGGAGCACCACATATTCCGAAAAGGAATATTGGGAGCAGTGGGTGAAAGCCGATGGATATAGGACCGGCCTGCTATCCTTGGAATCTGTGGAACACATTGTATCGTGGGAACAAAGACTATTATGCGCCGTATGCGACCTTGAGTTCTTACTGCTTGGTGATTCGCTTCTTCCTCGCTCAGAGGTGAGACTGGTCTCTTTCTCAACATGGTAGACCACTGTTATATTTGCTCCAACAGCAAATTCTTATAATCCTAGTAAAGCACTCGTAATATCTGATAACTGGGTGACAAAAGCCATCTGCGCTATTACCCAATCCATCAGCACACTATACTAATGTAGCTAAATACTACAAAACAATGAGGTTTGGGCCCTTCATGAAAACCTGTGACTAAGTATCTGACTCGAGCGTAGGCCAAGGTTAAGTTATTCGTGCATAGACTATACCATCTAATTTGAGTCTTGAGACGCACAAGCGCTTTTGACTCCACGGTGTTGAATAGCCTTCACAATACGCGTTCTCAACTTTCTACATCGGTAGTCCGTGTGAGAGCCCCTTTTGGTATCAAGACCCTTCCCCATATCCAGGCCCTTAGGACTTTTTTTGGTGTTGTATTGAATCTACTCATGAACTCTCGCATTTGAAGTGTCGCTTAGACCGTACCGTCAACATCGCCATCTAGGTCATCCTTGCTCAGGGACATCTCGGGTATACGCCAGCAGCATCGTCTTCGGGAAGCTTGAGAAGGATTTTTTGCGGTAACAGACAGGAAAACGCCTCATCCAGAATCCACATGACGATAATCCGTCCATCTGGGCCAGTCTGGTCCGACGTACTTATTGTGGCAACGGGGGCAACAAGAGCGACCATACAAATTCGGCAAGAGAAATCTGGATAGAAGGCTGTGCATGAGTAAGTAGTCTAAGATCCTACTTAGGCATTTGCATGGTTTCCCAAGAGACCACCTGTGATGATGGATTCAAATATTATCCATCGAGCGATAGGTGAACTGGCGTTGAGATATGTGTACGTACTCATACCAGGGGTAATAGCGAATCACACGATGGCCTATTTCTGTTTTCGCTCTGATCTCATAGTAGAAAACCAACCAAAAAGCACCTGAGAACAACTGGAGAATATGTACATTGACACCATCCAGCACTCGTTGCTACCAGCATGGTTGACACCTTTTCTCTGGTGCACAACTTGTTGAAGGGACCACTCTACTCCCATTGCGTGTTCCGAGGATGCTTAGCGGTGGAAAGTTTATCCTGGCGAGTGCATCGGCCCGCGTAATTACGAGCCGGGCCGGTGGGCGAGCACCAAAAAGGTGCTGGAGCCGCGTCGTGCCCAAGTTCAATCTCGGAGATAGTGAATTCGATGGTCGGGGCGCTTCGGCAGGGACAAGCTTAAACATCAAGGTTCGAACGCCAAAGGGCAGCGTTCCAATTGGCCCAACAACTTTTCATCTCGTGAGGTATCAAGATACGACGTACAGCTGTCGACATCCAAAGGACGTCCAATACTCGTCTCCTTCACCGATGGCTGTCTGTGACTACGTATCCGTAGACCATCTGGTGATCAGGTTATCTTTGAGCACATTCTCGCTTTCGATGCATGTTCCCACAAGTTCGATTGGCACAGTATGCAATTTACCTGTTTCACCTTCACTGCCCGCTCCAGGGTATCGATTCAGGGTCCAAAAGTACCCACCCACGCTGTCAACGCAAGCTTTCATCCCCCCGGCTGCTTGCTAGCGCCCAGTGACGTTCTAGAATTGGGGTTAGCAGGGGTTCGAGCAAGGCAATTTGTGATTGCGCATGCAGGAAAAGGAGAGTAAAGTTGGCATGCAGCCCGTTGGCTGAAGAGGCTGAAGAAAATGGGAAATCAGATGGGAAATTTTGCCGATCTTGGCTCCAGTTGTTGGTTCAGCCATTGGGAATTATCATCTCTGGAAGCTCCTTGCTTGCGCTTTGGTGGTATTACGCGACACTTGAAGTGAGAAATACGCGACACTGGTGAAAAGTCCCGCACTAACAGGACTCACTGAGCTGAGAATGTCTGACCGCCTTTTGTTGTGTATTGAATGAAAATACCTATTGGGAATACCCGTCAATTGAGTTTATATATCAATGAGACTTTCATTGGGAAACAGACTTTCGTATGCTATGCAACCACGGTCTCTCGAGTCTCTGTCAAGGTGTCGCAAATGGCTGTTTGCAGAGTGCCCTTGCACATGCTTTTTTTTTGTTTTTGGGGTCGCAGGTGGCAAGGAACAAAAAACCCCAATTGACGGAGGCTCTATCGAAACTCGGTCCAATGAGAAGCTCCAAAGGACGGAGCCCGTAGCTCTCTTCGGAAAGTCTCCAGTGGAAAGGGGAATGAGGAGACGTGAGGAGACAATAACAAGAACGAGCGCAATTGAAAGGGGACTGAAAGAGGAGGATGACATAAACCATGGGGCCCCCAAGGTATTGGCAACAGAATTGAAGAAATATACGGCGCTCGCATGATGTTGCCGCCGCTTACGCAGCCTCCAGCACTATTTCACAACGAGATGGGCTGTTTTTTCCATTGCGGTTAGTCAGTGACCTCTGGAGACGCTGCCGGTTTCCCAGCGCAAGCGAAACAGAAACGCGACATGGGTTGAAGAGATTGGGTACCCGTAATAAAGCACTGGTCACCTCCTTTAACGGCATCGTGTCTTCCCACTTTTTTTTGGATTCCCCTTCCCCGTTTTGAAGCCCCTAAAAAAATCCCTTTCCTCCAGCTTCAAATGGGTTGAGTAGACGGGGGGAAATTCCATTGTTTGACCGACAGTCTCTCCTCTTTCTCTTTTCCGTTTCCGCTTCTCTCAATTGCACTTACTCCTTCTCATCGCGCGTGCGGGGTCTTGGCATCGAGGTTTTTTGAGATTTGGGATTCGAGATTTTTTTCCTTCCAGAACCCACATGCAATGAGTAATCTCATCGTCGCCCCAGACCTTACGGTTCACGATACTATCGTTCTGCAGAACCTTATCGACGACATTGAACGCTACAACGATAAGCATCTCGCTCCCACCGACGGCGACGAGGGGTATGCCAGTCAGGAATCCTTGGGTGAGAAGTCAAAGGATGATGAACGTGAGCTAGCCTTTTCTTTTCCTTTTCTGCCCTCCCAGATTTCACTTTTATTCTCACTTTCACTTTCACTCTCACCCTCATTCTCACTCACCTGCATGTTCCCAATCACTATATGAGCATCTCAATTGACCCGGAAATCTAGCCTGCCGCGGAGTTTCAAATCAGAGAGACGCCAAGGACATCCGCAAGCTGAAAGGTCTCAACGACGCAACAAGTCAAGACTTTGAGCCATCCGTCTTCTCATCATTCGACCTGCGCGATCTCCCCCACAAGCTCCCAGCCGTCATCTATCAAAATGTCGTCGTCCCCTACGTCGCCTGGGGGCGCAAAATCGTCCGCCACGAGACCGACGTCATCATGCTCACACACCTCATCCTCTACTTCACCCTCTCAGTACCGAGCGCCATCATGCTCTTCCGCAACTTCAACTACATCCACGGCGTCGCGCACATGCTCATGCAGTTCTGGTTCACCGGCACCTACACCCTCATGATGCACCAGCACATCCACATGAACGGCATCCTCTCAAAGAACTGGGCCGTCCTGCGCTTCTTCGACGCCGCGTTCCCCTACATCACCGACCCCCTCATGGGCCATACCTGGAACACGTACTTTTACCACCACGTGAAGCACCACCACGTCGAGGGCAACGGGCCCCACGATCTGTCGTCCACCATCCGCTACCAGCGTGACGATATCTTCCACTTCCTGCACTACGTCGGACGCTTCATCTTCCTGGTCTGGTTTGACTTGCCGCGGTACTTCTTCCGCAAGGGCCAGACGAAGAACGGCCTCAAGACGGGATTCTGGGAGCTCGGCAACTACGCCTTCCTGTACACCCTGTACTGCCTCCACAGCAAGGCAACGACCTTCGTCTTCCTCGGGCCCCTCGCGCTCATGAGATTGGGTTTGATGGTCGGCAACTGGGGCCAACACGCCTTTGTCGATGCCGACGAGCCGGATTCGGACTTCCGCTCCAGCATCACCCTGATTGATGTGCCGGTAAGCATTCGCCAAGGGGACCTCCCCTCCACAGACCCCACATTGCCAAGGATGAAGATCGTTTTGACCGCTGACCACCTCATCAGAGCAACCGATACTGCTACAACGACGGCTACCACACGTCGCACCATCTCAACCCCCGCCGTCACTGGCGTGACCACCCCACGTCCTTTTTGCAGCAGAAGAAGACGTATATTCGCGAAAAGGCGCTCGTGTTCCACAATATCGACTATCTCATGGTGACGGTCAAGCTGCTTCAGAAGGACTACCTGCATCTGGCAAAGTGCCTAGTGCCGGTTGGTGAGCAGATTGGCATGACGATTGAGGAGCGGGCGACGATGCTGCGTAGACATACGAGGAAGTTTGAGGAGGATGAGATTCGCGAAAAGTTCCGGGACTATTTCAAGACGAAATAAGAGGTCTGCTCCTTATTGTCCTCATGGCACCGGCATTTCCGACACGTGGGAGAAGTCGAAGGCCTCTAGAGGAGGAGCGTAATTCTTCCCGGTGTGGCTCTTACATGAGCATGTCAGCATTACTTCCATTTCATTGCATACATGGCGCAAGCGAATTCTGAATAAAGCAAGAGAAAAAACTGGGATCATTAGACGATAGACAAAAACAGGCCTTGAGGGGCCGAGAATAGATTTGAGAGACACCTCAGCTCTGCTGAGGCTTTTGAGCCATCCATACTTACGCCATAACTCGATATATTGTAGCATCGCCGAGATCGTTTCGACGATACCCAGTTTGTGTGGGCTACCACGGTTCAGCCAGTTCCTTGATGGGGACGAATGATCGATGATATGATGCATTAGACAAGAAAATACCTTCTCAGGATCCTCAGAGCAAGACATCGGCAATTTCCCACAGCGGCAAAAGAAATGCTCTTAATTTCCCTAGAGACAGCTGTCTCGGGCGAGGCTCAACGGTCAATCTTTAACGATGCGGGTGGTCCCGTGCGCATTCCCACTGGACCCTGCTGAGATTGGTGACATGCGGGGATAAGGTGAAGTAGAATAAGGTAAGGTGGTGGTATTTGACATTATTGTCGTAAGACATGGGGGGTATTACATGGTATCTCGTGTGGTATATGAACAGCATTTCCTGGCCCTTTTCATCAACGTTAGCATGAACCTATCATGAGGCACGTCCATACTAGTGAGCCAGCCATCAACAATGTCAACATGCCCCTGCTCGGGGCCCCGTTCTGTGTCGGCGATGGCGCCGCCAGGCTGGTACTATCCCCGGGACTCGACACCTTCTCCCCCGTGGACGCGACGACAACCTCCCCTGTGGGATACTGCACGTTATACACTGGCGCATCTTTCAGCTCCACCGGCATTCCGAGCGAGTGCTTGCACGTGGGCTGGTTCGCCGCAGGCCAATCCAGCTCACACTCCTCGTCGTATCCCCATGCGCAGACCGAATCCAGTGTATTGTACAGCCCAAAGTTCTTAGCCACCCAGCTGTCCGGCTGGTCGAGGCAGCTGGCGAGGAAGTTCATGCTGTTGGACGCGCTGAGCGGCAGCTTCTTGTTTTTGGTCTTGAGGAGCTCCTTGCAGTCGTCCGCCGGCAGCTCCTTGTATGTCATGGCCAGCGGCCCGCCTGCGACAGGCGCCTTCTTGGCGGATTCACCCGTGTACAGGTAGTTCCAGGCATCGTAGCTGACGTCGTAGGCGCCCTGGGACTGGTCAATTCGGAGGAGTTTCACGGTGCGCTTGCCGTCGGAGGAGCCGTCGTCGTAGGTGAGGGAGATGCAGAGGTTGGTGCAGTCTACGGAGCCGGGCCAGTAGGCGACGCGATCGGTATTGATCTTGCAGCCGAGGACGCCTACTGAGGAGGAGTAGCTATCGTGGGGCGTTGCCCAGACGGTGCCGTCGGCGACGACATGGTTCGGCGAAGATGCGATCAGCAGAAGGAATAGTTGCGACAGCGATGAAAGAGCGGTGCTACGCATTGTTAAAGAGAGTGGGTAGGGAGGGGTCCCAACGGACGCCCCTCTCCAAACTAATGAGTGACTTTGGTATGTAGTAATGTAGCAATAATGATTGTGGCCAGCCGCAAATGCGGCCGATATGCGACTCAAAGGAGTGAGGTCATCGATGATCTGCAGCTTGCGCCGATGGTGTTGTGGTGGTGTGGTGTGGGTTGCAAAGAAAAGAGAGAAGATGGGGGATTCGGATCGCGAACGTTGGGCGCGCGCAACCCCAAGACTCAGGTGCATCCCATCCGATCCTTCCCCCGGGATTCCAGGCACGAGATGCCCATCTCATCTCGCTTAATTGGCGCTTGCGATTCGCCAAAGCACCCGATCAGACCCGCCACGTGCTCGTGATCAGCTCAAAAAAAAAAAAGGATGAAACCTTAAATAGGGGTCCAAGGGACGAATTTGCGCTGTTCGCGGTGTGGTTACGTCAGCATCTGCCAGTTGTCTTCCATCCCTTCGTCCACCTTTTCAATAAGTCAAGACCTCTCATTATGTCAAAGGAAATGGTATCAGGGAACTGCTCAATCGAGCCTCAGACTACCTCAATTCTCAAGGGCTTTGGAGTATATTGCACCTCCTTATCTTGTAGACACTTCACTCATAACTCGGACGCATCAAGCTTTGAAGACGGCACCCTCATCCCGGAATGATTACAACCCAGGGAACAAGATACGCGTGCGTTCCGCGGATGATCTATCAGTTGCTGGATTAAGTCATCGGAAAATATGTTAGAGTTTCTTAGAACCTTATATTACCCGCACCATGTTATCGCATTCGCGATAGAAAGTCCTCTATGACCTCAAGTCCGATCGCAGGTATCATTGCTATTCGGTAGAAAAGCCAATCATGTGGTGTGAAGCCACCCGGCTTCGCATATGAAACCACGTCTGTCATCCAGGGAGTGACTGTATTCTTTGCGACTTGATGCAATTCCCAACGTGTAAGGCACACAAAGGGAGTGGTCTTCGCTCTTTTATCGCCTACTAGTACCTAAGGTAACTTGAGGTGAACTGAAAGCTTTCCGGTCTCTCCGTCGACGGAATTCATGATTATGGACAACTCCGGCTTGGCCGTATGACCAGAACCAGTTGTATATGTGCCAATATTGAGACCGACGTTTTGATTGTTTCAAGTGGTCCCGAATTAATTAACGACAGCATCCCACATAGAGGCCGCCAAGTAACTGGAGCACCTGCAGGGTAACTGACTCAATATCTCTAACAATCTATCAAAGAGAGTTCTTCTCGAATCTTGATAACAGAATGCGGATCTCTTAGTATACTCGTTATTTATAGCCCTGCAGGAATCCAATGAATACCTATAAATGGCGAAACTCCAGTTCTTCTCGATCACCTCCACCAGCTATGCACACACGCCATCCATCGACTGATCTCGACTTTCCTCCATAACGTTCCTACACACACGTCAAAATGCGTTTCTTCGTTCTCGTCGCGCTCGCTACCACTGCCCTTGCAGTCGCTCTGCCCGAGCCCCAGAAGTGCAACCCAAGCATCAACTGCTGCACTTACACCGAGACAGCATGCAACAACCGTGGCGACGCCTGCACAGCGACCTGCAATGTATGTCCATCGCAGGAAGAACAATCCCCTGTTCCCAGGAACTTCTGACTAACCTGTGTGCACTCTATAGGGCCAAAAGCGCAGTGGTTCCTGTAATGACTTGGGCAGCGGCTCCCTCTCATGCGATGCTGCTTAGGATGTTGAAAATGTGGAAGAATATCATGACGGGGGGATTACAGCACGATTGCATGGCGATACAGGAGCGTTCAGCATTTGAAAGCGTTGAAATTTGATACCACCTCATCAAGTGACAGAGCCTATAACAACAATGGAGGTTCAGGAGACACGACACAGAGCCTCAAAGGTGGTCGCCGCAAGCTGGTAGATAGCATGCGATGATGACTAGCCATTTTCTATGGACTCAAAAGTGCTCGTTCAATGAAGATTTGTTTCAAAGATGAGAATCTCGAGTAACTTGAATCCACTCACAGTCGTAAATATCAGATTTTGAGGTTCCTATTGACTGGCTGATCGTTTGTGTGTGAAGCTCAACTGTCAAGGCCGAAGCGCATCGAGCCTACGTATAAGTTATATATCTAGTCGTCAACAGCACTGAGTCAACGACCATCTACCTTAGACAAGATACTTGCCGAAGAACTCATTGAGCTTAGGGCCGGCAACCTCCACATTGTCATACAAGTCGGCATGGGTACGTCCATCAACAACGAGCAGCTCCTTCGGCTCCTTGGCCTCTGCAACAGCATCCTCGCTATACCACTTCGAAGCAGCTTTGGTACCAGTAATTGCCAAGAACGGCCTTGGGCTGATCAGCTAATTCCAGGCAAAGGCGTCAAAATTGCCCATGATGTCCCAGCTTCGCGGCAAGCAAAGGTTAGGGACTCGAGGGTGAGTCGCTGTGGCCCTGCTAGTGCAGTGCTACGAAGCCAGGTCGCGGAACGACTCGGGCATTTCGGTAGGGGCAGTGGCCGGGTCGAACTCATCGGGTAACATGTGGATAATGTCAACCTTCTCTCCCGCTGCTGCGGTCTCTGGCAGCGGCCTCGAGCTGGGTGCGGAGGATGTCAAGGTTGGACCCGTCCTTGTCGAGACCGCGGCGCCCCATTGTGCCCGAGCGGACGCCGGCAGAGATGGCGACAGCCTTGATTCGGAGATCGGTTTGTGCTGTGAAGGAGACGTAGCCGCCTGATGCGCCGATTCCTAGAACGCCGATTTTCTCAGAGTCGATTTCATCGCGGCTGGCGAGGTACGTGACCGCCGATTTGATGTCCTCAACCCCCTGGCCAGGGTCTTCGAGGTAGCGGGGCTCTCCTTCGGATTCTCCTTGGTAGGCCGCGTCATGGGCGAGGCAATAGAAGCCGGCCTGAGAAAGGACGCGAGCGTAGTGGGCAGGTGAGTGTTCTTTGACTGAGGTCCAAGGGTGGGCAATGACGACAGCTGCTCCAGAAAGGGCGGGAGAATCGATAACAGGAGGAAAGAAGTGGTCTGCAAGCTTGTAGCTGCGAGAAGTGAATGTAACCTTGGCCGGGGTGAACATTGTCGCAGAAGATGTTTTCTTATAATTAGGAGTGAGATGCTCTGCTCGATATTTGAATGTGTGTAAAGATGAGGATGAAGAAGGCAACGAAAGACGGTTGCTTGGGTGAGAATCAGATGCGATAAGTAGTCTTCCGTCTCCTGGATTCATCACACTGTTGAGTAGACAAATAAGGTCATCACAAGGAAGATTCAACGAGGAAAGCTTCCTCGCCCAGTACACCAAACCCGACCTGATCCACGGATGCATCATGCACCTGAACGAAGCAGCTATGAGTTTGACGTACATCCGGAGGTGAAGGTAAGTCCGATTAGCATCCAAAGCCCTCTATCCGTTTAGGTCCGAAAACATTGCTGGCGGTCGTTCTCGCCGCGTCACGACCTTTTGTTCCAAAGCGAAGTCATTGTTACCGAAACCGAAGCTAATTTGCGTGTCACCGATGGTAACTAAATGCAGATTTCGAGCATTTGAAGACCGTCGGCTTCTTCCACGCGGGTAAGAATGCATATGAGTACTCTGCGATGTTGGTGAGATTGGCTCAAAGTATGAGGGCCTCGAGGTCTAGAGTATTCGAAACTTGCCTTAGTAGAGAGATTGTAAGGCGACTGGTCCATTTCTTGACTCAAAAGTCATAAGCAAGGTGCATCCGACTACAGGGCTGGAACAAAGCAGAGTGCCTACACATCCGGGAACTAACTGTATTTGGATGGCCGCCCTCCCTGTCGCTGACTGGAATTAAAGCTTCAGAACTTCATCTGTCTACTTATATCGCGGCCCTTTTTCGTGAGATGGAGGCAACATCCTTGCTTAGATTCCTTGAAATCTGGGCTCTTGATTCAGTGCCTGGTTCCCGGATGCTCAGTTCTGTAAGAAACACCCAGACAAGTAGATTCTTCGTCATCGTCAAGGTCAGTGGAAGTGACATCGCAGCACATGCGGGCGTTATCTCTTTCCCGTGGGTAACATACACAATTACAAAGCTAATTCCAAGGTCTCTTCGTATTCAACCACATGGATACGATCACAAACCACATGCAGCTACCATTCGATATGTAAATTAAGGTTTTCTTGCGCCCGTGTCGTCAAACCTCGTGTGGCTTTATATGCTGGACTGCCTTCTCTCAGGATGCCTAAATGGAGCTCCACAAATCGAAGCTATTTCGGCTTTCTATCGATTGAAGAAATGCTTCGCCTTGAGTTGATTAGCGCCAAAGAACCGCCGGTCGCTTGATACTCATACTGTGAGTTCACCACTGCCTCACATCTGAGCTGTGGCTGCCAGGGTCGAGCGAAAGCATTCTAGCGTCAACGGACTTCGGGTGCACCCAAATGCCTGTCCATGACCAAGATCTGAAATTATACATACTTATTGGACTTTCTCCGGCGCTTTTGCGTCATAAAACCTAAGGCCATGGTGAAAGCTCAGGATTCCATCGCAAAATCTAAAGTAGATAAATACTTACCTTGTCGTTTATAGGAATGCCAACTACTGAAGTAAGCATAAATACCTACGTCCGTAACTATATGCACCTTCAAGTTATAAGAGAACAACCCGAGACAACTCAAAATTAATGATACTTTCCCTGCATTCCAAGCGTGACTCGTGAGAGCATGGACCTTGATCCGACTGTCTTTCTCACACCGGCCGAGGCGTGTAACTTCCACAGGATAGCAACGCCATAATAAGAGCGATAGTTGGTCTTATAGGAAAGAAAGTTCAATTTGAGCCTTCAGCCAGATGGATGTTTCTTACCACCCAAATCACTTGGCTGAGATCTGATGCCCGATCTCAACTTCTTAAATCCTCCTTCGACTTCACGCAACACGTCACATCAGTCACTTGCCCGCCATAAACCATTCGATCGAACACATGCTTACTGTTCTGGATGCTCTATTACCCCTTGTGGTACGATGGCAACAGCATGGGGAAATGCTTGGGCTAATATCTTGTCATGGTTCATTCTGCTAGTATCTGGACTGGCTATAATATTTCTAGGGCATAATAACAAACATGAACGCCCTCAAGTATTGCCTTTGATCTTTCTTCAGCTAGGTGGACCGTTTTGAGCATCTTTCTAATGGTATGTGATTTTGCATGGAGGAGTTCCTCTCGAAATCGACACTTAGCTCTAAGCTAGGAGACCTGATTGAGAGGCCATGCCTGGTGTACAGATGCAGCTTCCCCCTTACCCATCGTACCGTACCTACCCTATCTTGACTTGCGTCGTAAGTTCTCTACGGTCGACAGTTGTACGAAGTCAATTCGACTAGAACCACATCCCTTATATCCTTCGAGTCACTTACAGCCCACGTTGCAGTTTTGTCAGGTACCTACGGACTACACAGCACAAAATGGGGCCAAGCGTGCAGGCTTTTTCAACGCACGGGTCCTCGGAGTACCTAGCCCAGAGGGAAGTAAGGGAAGTCCCAGGTTCTCCACTCCCCAGCTCTTTCGCGACGATCTTTGACCTGAGTCATTCGAACCTTTTTGGAGAGATGCAAACGATCCATCACGCTGCAGTCGCAAATTTTCCCGCAAGGGGTTTAATGGGGATATTTAGCCTTGGCGCACACTTTGGCGGATAGAGAAAATTGGGGTTTTTCAGATAGCTCCAAGCTGCAAGCGGAGCGAGCCAACATTTCAAATCGACGGGTTGGACGACGGATGAACCGTTGCTCGCACGCTTGAGCATCTTAGACTGAACACAGTCCTGAAGTTTAAAGTGTCTAGTGTATTCATAGCCGCGGGAGCTAGGGTCACGGCGCAAAACGTGTCCGCACCTGGCGGATCACTTTGATCTTCAGTGTCAATGCACGTATGGCTAGCAGTTGTCAGGAGAATGCCTTTGTTATTGTTCCTGTCTATTGAAAAGTTGACATCTGCGGCACTAAGCTTCTTTGGCAACATTTGCGAGTTTCTCTGACTCTTCGTTTGCGGCTCGGCCGTCTGATAAGGGTTCGGACATCTTAAATTAGTTCACAGGCTGTAGGACTTTTTCCGTAGAAAGTATCTATCAAATACGTAAGTGCTCAACAATTGCGGATACTAACTGTCTCGGCGCGAGAGATTTCATGCCCAAGCGAAGTTTTCAAGGAGTTCAAAGGAAATTCTAAGCAATTAGAGGTGACCCCATCGCTCCTGCTAGAAATGGGATCAAATACTTCCATCTGTCGGGCAGGGAATAACTTGAAATTGCCCAAATCCCGGCTCCACATGTGTTGAGAAGCCGGCAATCTCATTATCCCCGCAACAATATATTAACTACTTCACCTTACTCTATGGCGGTGAAAGACCCCAAATCGGGGTGGTTTTCTTGCGATGATATTCCCGCTGAACAAGCTTGCACGCAGAATGTGGAAGATCATGCACAACACATTTCTTCTTTCCGCCCCCTCAACGACAACACGTGCCACACCATTGCTCCTGGGCATGGCAGACACATGCTTAAGATGTCAAAGCATACGAGCCGCATCTGTATGTAAGACCATTTGCTGATTACTAGTAGTTCGGCCGAGGCTTTCGGACGTTTTCAACGTCCCGTCACGCGCTAAGTTCTCAATTCGGACGGAGAAGGCTCCGCGAGCTGATTTTGACGTGCCTAGCGCTCTTTGGCCGCCTCGTGTCCGCGGCCGGCCGAGGAGCAAATATTGCCCTTTCGGGACTATGGACACTGTGCCTCTCAGATCGTCAGCTCGTTTCTCTCGTTCCTCGCTTTCGGGAACTTCCAAAACTTCAGTTGACCAGTGAACATCTTCGAGAATGAAAGATATGTGTGCATCCAGATGTGTGCGTGTGTGCGTGTGTGTGTGATCAGACTCGCACTAAAGCACCCCGCCGAGATGCTAGTGTAATCATGTATGATCCCCCCATTGCGAATATCGTTCGAGTGGATTCTGTTTTCGAGCTAAGATACTGGTGGAATATCCCGACCTATCCGCCCCCTCAACGGTTTTTGTATGTGTTACTTGCCCGCTTCATAGATTGTATGCGCGGATTCCACGGCTGCTTCTCAACTCGAAGAGACAAACTTCGATTCTTTCGCACATCTCTCGATCCGGAGCCCCACGCGTCTCGGGCCCATTACCGTGGTAGGATACCAAATCCGAAAGACTCGAACCTCGTGGATGGCTGGCTCCAGTGCCGGTGCAAGGATCCAGGTTGGCGATCTACATCAGCCGACCTCGTTCGGGATGGGTTCTTTTGATGCTACTCCAACTGTCCAACAGAGATGGATGCGCACCAAATCTTGAACTTTCACCCCGCATTCCCCGATTAATACGAAAACTCACGCACTATTGGGAGCGTACAGCTTGGCTCTGCCGCCCGCGCCGTTTGTCGTGCATCAAACGCCAGCTGTCCAGGGCGCTTATGCTCTCGACGGGCAGCCACCATCGCGGCCAGACACACGACAGCTTCACACCCACAAGTCCAAGATCAGAGGAACATCGATGCCTGATTGGGACAGAGTTCCTGGTTCCTGGTGTCCGTCGACATTGTGTCTCACAATCACATGCGCTTTCGAGAGCAAGATTCTCACGCCGTTCCGTTCGACCAGACCGCCTCCATTCAGTCCCTCTGCCCCCCTTGCTCCCCTGCGCTTACATGTCTTCGACGTTTGCGACTAAGCTTAAGAATCCCACCACTTTGTGCCGCCCGACATACCGAGGCGGGAGCGCGGGGCTTGATTGTGACTGTGCATATTCCCATGTGAATCTCGGGTCTTGTCCTACGTCAATAAGGCTGTTTCGTTTCGTTTGCTGTGCCGCAGCGGGATCACTGACATCCCCGATCAATGAGTATCTCGAACTGCCGTGGTCATTCGGCCGTCTCTTCCCGCGCAGAAGCGACCCGAATACGTCTCTACATCCCGGCAATAAGCCCCGCTACCCCATGGGGAACGTTGCATTCCCGGTTTGTTCACATCCAATATTTTTTATGCTGGGTTAGCTTGAGGAGTCGAGCACGAGTACGATACCCGCTCGACTAGTGAGGCCCACGACTCAGTCGGCGGGGACTGAGCTACTCCTCCTCCCTTGCCCAAGCTCCTGCTAAGCTCGCAAGTGCCCCCATTCGCAATTAGCTGGATGGCATGGACCACACTTAGACTAAAAGAAAATGCCAGGGGTGCGCAATCCGATGGTGGGTGCGGCTTCGAAGTTCACCGGTCAATCCACACTAGATCGAAATTTGCCCTGGAATGTCGTTCCCGGATCTTCGTGGAGAATTGACTTAAATAGGCCACGGGAAGCCCTCTCCACGATGGCATTCTCCTTCGAGTCGTTCGAGGCAGCTCATTCGGATCGTCTTCAGCCAAGCTCAATCGTTTGGGTCTATCCTGTGGCTCGCAGCTAGCCCCGTCCTCCCTTTGGTTATTCCCAGTTTGTTCAGTGGATCAAATCAGCAAACGTTCGTCTCTTTCCACACCATGCAGCTTCCCACCTTCGTCTCGTCTCTCTCCCTCCTAGGAGCCGCCTTGGCGGTTTCGGACCATGTCCAGACCTTGGAAAATAGGGCGGTGGCCAACGCGACGGTCGTTCTCAAGACAGCAACTGTCGTCGGAAACGTCATGAACAATGTTGAATCTTTTGGCGGCATTCCCTACGCCAAGCCGCCTACCGGACAATTGCGATTGAAGCCTCCCGTGCGCCTCACAGATAACATTGGAACATTTGACGCTACCGGCCCGGCGGCTGCCTGCCCGCAGATGGTTTCCTCTTCCGACAGTGACAACATCCTCTTCAACCTGTTGGGAGACATTGCGAACCTTCCTTTCGTCCAAAAGGCGACTGGCCAGACCGAGGACTGCCTAACCATCACGGTGGCTCGACCTCAGGGCACCACGGCAGATGCGAAGCTGCCCGTGCTCTACTGGATCTTTGGAGGTGGATTTGAGGTATGCCCAGCGCCATCTGAACTTTTGACCAATTCATCCAAAGTACTGACAAGGATTTGTACAGCTCGGATGGTCCTCCATGTACGATGGAACCGGCCTTGTCCAGCACGGTGTCGATATTAGCAAGCCCTTCATTTTCGTCGCCGTGAACTACCGCGTCGCCGGCTTCGGCTTCATGCCCGGCAAGGAGATCCTCGCCGACGGGTCCGCAAACCTTGGTCTCCTCGATCAGAGAATGGGCCTCGAGTGGGTTGCAGACAACATTGCGGCTTTTGGTGGCGATCCGGACAAGGTCACCATCTGGGGCGAGTCTGCCGGCGCAATCTCCGTCTTCGATCAAATGGCTATGTACAACGGGAATAACAAGTACAACGGCAAAGCGCTCTTCCGCGGTGCCATCATGAACTCTGGCAGCATCGTCCCTACCGACCCTGTCGATTGCCCGAAGGGCCAGGCCGTGTACGACAAGGTCGTCTCAGAGGCAGGCTGCGCCGGCAAGGCCGACACGCTGGCCTGTCTGCGCGGGGTTGACTACACTACGTTCCTGAACGCCGTCACATCTGTCCCTGGAATCCTCTCATACAACTCTCTCGCTTTGTCTTACCTGCCCCGTCCGGACGGCAAGACTCTTACTGCGAGCCCTGATGTGCTGGCTAAGAACGGCCAGTACGCAGCCGTGCCCATGATCATCGGAGATCAAGAAGATGAAGGCACCCTTTTCGGCATCTTCCAACCCAACCTGACTACCACTGATAAGCTCGTCACGTACCTCAAGAACTACTACTTCGCGACTGCCACCACGGCCCAGATCACTGCTTACGTTGACACCTACGATGATGGCGTGACAGCTGTCATCAACGGCAGCCCTCACCGCACCGGGCTTCTTAACGAGATCTTCCCCGGCTTCAAGCGCCGTTCAGCCGTCCTTGGCGACTTGGTTTTCACCCTAACTCGCCGCGTCTTCCTCACCCTTGCTAGCTCCGTACAGCCCACTGTACCTTCGTGGTCATACCTCTCGTCGTACGACTACGGTACTCCGATCCTGGGTACTTTCCACGGATCCGACTTGCTCCAGGTCTTCTACGGTATCAAGGACAACTACGCCGCGCGAAGCATCCGTACCTATTACACCAACTTTGTCTACGCCTCAGACCCTAACGTGGGCCTCAATGGAGCCTACCCAGCCTGGCCCCAGTGGTCCCAGGGCCAGAATTTGATGCAGTTCTTTGCGGACAAGGCTAGCACTCTGAAGGACGACTTCAGAAAGACGAGTTCCGACTGGATCCTGAACAACGCTGGAAGCTTGTACTTCTAGTGCAGCAAGATCGGGATGGCAGCTGCGAGTTGAAGGAGTTGAGCAAAACGGTGCAATGATTGATGATGATTGACGAAATAACTGGGAAAATCTGGCTACTACATAATGGGATAAAATTTAATTCTTGACTGAGCGTGAAGAGATCACTTGGTTTTCGCAAATGATGCTCTACACCAATCCTGCTGAAAATTGAAGATTTCTCCGACGCCCTGGAAATAACATTACTTGGCTGGACATATCAATGTGTGTTGTTTTTCTTTGATCCTGTCGCCAAGTCCGCGCCGTCGTTTCTATCGCTGTACAGCCAGGACTGTCGTCTCCCAACTAGAGATCGTACCGAGGTCCCGTGAAGTCATTGGGACTGCATCGGCCATCTTTAGCCCGAACGCCCGAACAGTGTGCACAATTTTCTCGTTGCCTGAATATCGATCGCCTTGAGATACTCTTAAAATAAGCCTCTCCCTTCACGGCCTTGTTGTTTGGACGAATGAGAACTTCAGTGTTGCATGAGCTCCATATCAGTTGACCACCCATTGGGCCTGGTCTGCACCTCAAGAACTTAAGATGGCACAAGAACCATTTCTGTTGAGATGGGGGATAATGGCCACTGGAGCCATGTCCGAGTGTATGTCAACTCTAATTATCCCCTTGATGAGACGAACGAGTCCAATCCTCTCACATTAAGCGGTGTTGCTGACACATTGCAGACTTCTGCAAAGACCTCCTGACCAACCCAGCTACTCGCGGAGTGACTGACATTAAGCATGCCATCACCGCAGTCTCATCTTCGAAAGACCCTCAAAAGGCGACCGAATTCCTCGCTCGCATCGATCACCACTCACCTACTGAGGTCTCCACATATGGATCATATGCAGCACTTGTTAAAGACCAGAATGTTGACATTGTTTACATCGCCACCCCGCATAGCCACCATTTCCAAAACGCGATGCTAGCGCTCCAAGCAGGAAAGAGCATTCTTTGTGAAAAGGCTCTCACTGTCACTGCTGCGCAAGCGCGGCGACTTTACGAAGTTGCAAGAGAGAAGAAGCTCTTCTTCTTGGAAGGTGTCTGGACCAGGTTCTTCCCGCTCAGCGTCAAAATACGCCAGCTCGTCAGCAGCGGAGCTATCGGCCAGATTCATCGTGTTACTGCAGACTTGTCTCGAGCGAACAGCAGCAGAGATTTCGGAAGCAAAAGACTCAATTACGAAGATTCCCATCGCATGGTCAACCCTGACTTGGCCGGAGGTGTCCTACTCGGACTTGGAATCTATCCACTAACCTGGGTTTTCCAAATTCTCTACCATCTCCAACCTGAGAATGAAAAAGAGGAGCCACAGATCCTGTCCGCTGTTCAGAAATATTCTACGGGAGTCGATGAGTCGGCCACGATCATCCTCAACTTCCCAAAGCACGGAACAGTGGGTATAGCCACATCATCGCTTCGGGTTGCAACAGATCCTGGCATTTCCGGCACCCAAGCGATCCGAATCCAAGGCTCACGTGGCGAAATACAAGTCGAAAATCCGGCGTACAAGCCTCAATCTTTCAAGATAATTACCATGTCGGAGACGGGAGCTGTTGAGGAGGTTTTTGAATACCCTCATCCGCAAGATAGCGAAAGGAGTTGGGGAAATGGCACATTTTGGGAAGCAGACGAAGCTGCACGTTGCATAAGGGACGGCAAATTGGAAAGCGATACTATGCCGTGGTCTGAGAGCATACTCGTCATGGAAACTATGGACAAGGTATTGAAAGACGCCGGAATATTCTATCCTGAGCTGATCGCTACAGACGAGTATGACCCTCTTAGTCCGCTCAATACCGGTGGATGATTGAAAGTAAATAATTATAGTCACTTTTACTTAGGTTTACCCAAGTATGAAAAGGTGATCAGAAGCGATCTTGAATTCTACTTCCCCAACGGTATGCGTGAGTGTCAGAAGATTAAACGAACTTGTCATTCGGCCTCTGTAGTTTTGGAGGCTTAGAGGGTAAAGCGGTCCTTCAAATCAACTGGAGATTTCATTACGAGGCCTGAGCTAGCTTATTAAGCCAATACTAGTTTCATGGCCGTGGTATTGACAGGCGGGATATCTGGCTTTGGCCCAGCCCAGATTGAACAACCCCCAAGTTCTAGCCAAATTGTCGGAGTTACAAGGCCTCGTAGCGACAGAGCTTCACTGAGAGCCCCAGGTCTTCTGCAGGTACTCCTCAATGGTGGTTGGTCTGAATTCAGGAAGCAACTTATTCCACTCATCAGTTGTTGCCCATGTGCCTCGAGCAGTCGAAATTGTCGCTCCGATAACGACTACGTTGCTGAAGTACTCCTTCTGCTCCGCTGGAACACCAGGAACGTCGATTTCAGGGGCGAAGTCTGTCTTGACAATGCCTGCCTTGAGGTCCTCAAGCTTCAATCTGTCGACCTGGAAGGGTTTTCCTAAATGACGTGTTATTCATACGTAGCTAATAGAGAGAGCTACAATGAAAACGGGTTGTGGACGGACCTCTATACTTTTCTCCCAGCTTAATGAGGTCTCCAATGGTGACTCTATCGCCGGTGATACCGCCCACAACAGGCCAATCGCCTTCGTAATCGACGGCTCGTGCGGCTACCTCCGCAATATCTTCGATGGTAGTGATTGACATTTCGGCATTCTCAGACCCCTCGAGAATGAAAGCAGTAGCCTTCTCGAAATCTATGAAGGTAGCATAATCGATCTGGTAGTACTTGGTGGTCTGATGAGGATACCCCAAGTAGTTCATGAAAGCTCCTGGCTGGAACAAACTGTACTCAATCACCTAGGATTTGATCAGAATATGAAGCACTCAACATTTCGAACCCTCAAACTTAACCAACCTTTTTGCTCTTGTTGATGTCTTCCAAGTATTTCTTGACTTCCAACTTGTTGGCATACCAAGACGTGTATTCAATCACGTCAGACAGGTTGTTGTTCCTTAGGCCCGCTCTGTTAGCGACAGAAGTATTGAGGACGAATTGAGCGAACGAGGAGTAGCGATACTTACGTTGCCCACTCACTGGGAGCAAAGCGCTTCACTTCAGCCTTGATCGATGCATCGATAAGACGCTTGGCTGTCTCCGCATTCGGGTCGGTGTGAGCCACGATAAAAGAGAGAACAGTCTCAACACCGTCGAGAATCTCTACTAGCTCCTTCTCGTCTTGATAAGAAGTCTGGATGTACCTCACTCCCTGAAATTGGGGTAGAGATGAAGGGTCCTGGACTAGATTTAGAACAAAAGGACTGGCAACTTGCGTGCACCCAAGTAGACTGAAGCATTGATTGCTTGAAACTTCCTTTAGGGGGGGCCTATAGCTTACCTTGCGGACCAATCCAAGGATCTCATGTTTTCCGGCGGCGGCCAACTTGTCAATGACCTCAAGGGCGAGCTCTGAACGTCACTTGTTAGCCGTGGCATTCACTCTCAGAGGAGTGGATTCTGTCTCTAGCAAGCAATTTGGGAAGCTTCACTGCCTGAGATGAAGTCTTAACTCACTCCCGGAAGCACCAGCAATAGCGACTCTGACCATATTGATGAGATTATAATTTGAATAGAAGGAAGCTTATGTGTGAACGGACAGCGGACGGTTTTGTTGTGTTGTAGATGGCCTCTAAGTTCAAACTTGAATCTCTAGAGCTCAAGGAGCCTCTTATACTTGACAAAAGTGCAGACACCAAAGTCCGTCAGCTTTGTGAGGCAGTGAAGGAACATCTCCGCTTCATAATCCGCTATCCTTTGCTCATTGACATCATTTCCGATCGTCATGGTGCCATACATCGACAAAGCGGGATACGCGGGATTCACTTTAAACGGCACAGCAAGCCACTTCATTCATTTTAGGACTTTTTCCAAAACCTCCGCTAGTGGAATGAAATTGGTGAATGACCCATCGCTGAAGGATATGCCACACTCCACGCTACAGGCTGGCGGGGTTCCGCAATTCCGCAGCCGTTCAAACTCCGCCGTCAGCATCGGCTCCCTTAGCCGGCCTATTTCCACGGCGCCGGCCATATGGCCACCAATCTTCCCGCACCGCCGGATCGCACAGAATTCATTCACCGCTGATGTATACTTGAACTTCAAAGCATGCATAGTGAGGGACAACTTCCACGTAATTCATGCTGTGATGCGTTCGCGTGGCTTTTAACAACACCTTGTCCCATTAGGTACTATGCTTTTCCTCCGACCGTCAATTCAGAATATCCTGTATTCAATTTTGCATGCTATTTCGGCATCGGTGACCAAGGTATGTTCTTTTCAAAACGACAACCACTTTCTCGGGAATACTCGCCCCAGAATCATTCTTTGAATTCATGGTCGCACAAGCCTAAAGCTTCAAGCATAATGGTCTTACCTACAACCAAAAAGATTTACCTAAACTATACCGCACTCTAGGAGTTATGACTTTGCCACTGAGCGGCAAGGCTGATGTTTTGATGGTTGCTATCAATCTCCGAGTCAATCGCATGTAAACCGCGATGAAAGCGACAAAGGTTGCACGATTCGCGTCGGAGAGTGGGATGACAAGCCTTAGCAATACCTCACCACCTTGCGTGGACCTCCTTCCTTCCTTAGCTACGTGTTCAGTCATCTAATCTGTAGTCATAAGTCCGTGTTAGCTTCAGAAACTCACCACTGGCCTTGGCATCTCCATTATCACCTCCCTGGCAGCTATCTACTCGAACCGAATTCATCCAATCTCAGTCTTGCTTACTTCAGAGGTGCGCTATGGCACCTGTATTATCCCATCAACTGCGAGATGACTTCGGTACATCAGCCTCCAGTTTTCTCTGACAGCCGAATTTTAGAATTGAGTATATCGGATGGGAGTAAGATAGGAACGATCCGGATTACTGTAGAATGATACGTGATTTGTTATTTCTCTTCGTGATAGGTACGTAGCTATGTACCGACGTTATCTCGCAGTTGATGGGATAATTAATGGACGTCCAAGCCATCACATTTTCCTGCTTCAGGACATTACTAATCACTACTCCGATGTTTTCTCCGGCTTGTGCATGTACTATGTAAATGTCCCGTTGTAAAAAGGCAAAGTATGATGCACGTGGCGTTTGGAGGGGGGGGGGGGAAGCACTATCATGCCGATCACCTTAATCGGGCAATATTCCGCCGTAAAGCTCTGAGTTACAGGGGAAGTCGTTTGCAGCACATCATGTTGAGGTCCACACAGACTCCATAGAGATGTACCGATAAGGCATAACAGACTCATGAGGGGTTCGAATTACCCATTGGGGACAGGGAAAACCTAAGCACTCTCACGGGTGATACACTCTGGTCAACACCGGTGGTCAGAAAGTAACGACCTCGGTACGATAATACATCCGTCTACTGCTGTATGGGTAGAAGTCACAACACAAGCTTGAATTATTAACATCATGGTCCTTGGTAAGCGAAAGCCCTAGTCGACGGCGAACTTGGCTACGAGATTGCCCACATAGGAGTCGGCTTGTCAATCTGCTTATGAAAGTGAGTTTTTTTTCGCTGAATCCAACTTCAATGGCGTTGACGGTCTAGGCAAGACACGTATTGCCACGATATAGAGATAGTCAGGTAAACCATGATTGCATTGGAGATATCTTCTTTTTTACCGAGTAGGGCGTCGAAAGACTAGAAGTTTGTCCTTGACCAGACCAGATATAGAGATGCATGCGCCTGTAAGAAGTGCACTTCGGATAACGTTCGCCCTAGATACTTGAAGTATCTACGTCTACACTTCGTACGTGTACATTGTCAACATTATCGACCCGACGTCTCTCAAAGTGTGTACACCAATTTCCCGCCGCTGACCTTGCCCGACTTGGACTCCTGCAAGCCGACCAAGACTCCCTGCAGCCCGTTGCCGCCTTTGTTCAATATCACAGGGGGTGGCTTCACCTTGCCGTTCGCCAGCAGTCCACGACTCAGCTCCCAAAATATCTTGCCAAACTCCAGGTCCTGAGCATTGGCCTCATACGTCTGGAAGAAGCCAAAGGGCTCGCCGAAGACGGTGTAGTACAAGCTCGTCCCGATCTTGACGTGAGGGTTGGCTTGCAGCACCTTCTCGGCTGAGATGGGCAACAAGTTAGCGATCGAGCCGCCCTTGGTCGACAGCGCCTTGGCGCAGAGGATACCAGACTCTTCGGTGCTCTGGCAATCCCACGCGAGTGTTAAGTCGTTTTGAGTATACTCCCGGATATCCTTGCTCACGGTAGGGATCCGGTAGTCGAAGACGATGTCAGCGCCGAGCGACTTGACAAAGTTAAAGTTGTGTGGCGAGGCTGTAGTGATGACGCTGAAGCCGGAAAGCTTAGCGTACTGGATGCCAAAGATGCCCATGGCGGTGCTTCCACCGTTGATCAAAATAGGCGCAGACTTTTCGGCGGGCGATGTGGGCAGTGGAAGCTTGAGCGTCTGATACAGAGCTTGACCCTAGCGAATACGTTTCTCGCATTAGCCACTGTTATCTTACAAGAGGAACATTCTTGAGCTGTACGCACGACGGTGGTAATAGCAATGCCGAGGGTAGCAGCCTGTTCATCAGAAAGGTTGTCGGGGATGGGAATCTGCAGATCACTCTTCACAACAATGTACCTTGCGAAGCTGCCATCAACTTCTCTCAACGCGTTCCTTACCCCTGTCAGCACATCGTATTCAACTTCTCTCAAAAAAAGACAGAGACGCACGAGCCATTAACTGGGCCGCAAATTCGATCGCCCTTCTTGAAGCCCTTGGTGACACCAGGCCCAACTTCGACCACGACGCCGGAATAGTCGCAGCCCACCCAACTACCGACACAGCCAGCGTGGTCGGCGGCTTCCACGTGTTTCCAGTCTGTAGGATTTATTGCCACAGCAGAGGTTTTGACGAGAAGGTAGTCAGCTGCTGGCAGGCCTGGGACGAGGACGTCGACCACCTGGGCATTTCCAGCGGAAACAGTCTTGACTGCTTGGTTTTGCGCCATTGTGATTCGATAAGATCTGGTATTTTTGAAGTAAATTTTGACAGTGTAGCGAGAGTCCGTGGAAAGTCTGTCTTATATGAGATGCAATCGAGCTCATAGGAATTGCAGAGGACAGTAACAATCGTGGGTCCAGGATTCGTTCGGTCTCTTTATATCGTATGGCTTTATGGCGGAATCCCTCCGCCATCTCTACGTCACTTCAAGATTACGAAAACAGAGTCATGATAGAAGATTCGTGTCGTGGCAATTGCGCGGCAAACACCCCAGGCGATGGGTGTGCCATTACCAAGCTGGACCATAGAACAAACTGGAAATTTTGACTATCTACACAGCATGTCTTGAAATTCGCCAGTGCACCTCTAGAGGATGTCAGCAATGAGACTATCGAGATCCTTGTGACAGTGTTTGGCATGGGGCAGGTCCACACTATCTGGGTGCGTTGCCTTGCATAAGCTCCATCAACCTCAAGTCTTTAGACTGGCTCTGACTAAGTGTGCCCATTTTTCGATTTGTACAACCGGCACTTTTTTGCGCCCGTCCGACCGACTGCTCGAAAACCGCGTGAAGAGAACATCTCGACGAAAATTTTTCCACTTGATCGGTGACTCCAGGGATCGTACTGCAATCAGTATGTAATCAAAAATAAAGCTTGGCAATAATGCCAATTACGAGGATATCAAGCGGTCGCTGGAGTATTAAAGCAAAAGGTAATTCCATCTGAATATGGATTGCACAACGCTTACTCGTCCTTCCAAATAAACCATCTCTCAATCTTGAAGTTATCGCTTCGCTCCATGAATACAGGCACCATGAAGTCTTTCAACCTCATGACCCTCGCGCTCTCGCGGGCACTTGCCGTTCGCGCAGTGTGCTCTTCGGTCCTGCAAGTCGAGAATTTCATCAGTTCAGGCCCGTCTCTTGACATGGTCTCTTCCTTGATTATTGGCTCCGAGGCGGCTTTGCTTATCGACATGCCCCTCGCGGTTCCGCAGGCCGAGGAGCTCGCGGCCTGGGTGGTCAAGACCACCGACAAGCCCCTAGTAGCCGTCTTTACCACACATTTCCACCCCGACCACTACCTCAGCGGTTCCGCGTTCCTAGCTCACTTTCCCGAAGCAAAGTATTACGCCAACTCTCAGGCTGTGGCCCTAATCGAGAATGAAGTCGAGGATAAGGTGATATCAGGGCAATTCCCTTTCTAACTCAAACTTGAAGAGTAGAGTCACTAACACAGTTCCCCCTTACAGCTGAAAATCTGGAGCGGCATCCTTGGAGCCGACGCTGTGGTCGAAAAGGCCACTGTCCCAACTCCCTATGACTTTACCTTTTTCGTCCTGCCTGGCAACGAGAATGAGCCCATTGAGCTCCTGAGTCCTTTGGTTGCCGACACCATCGACGAGACCCTCTTCTGGATACCCTCCATCAAGACCCTCATTGCCGGCGACTCTGTCTATAGTCACACCGTCCATCTCTGGCTCGCCGACTTGCTCTCCCCCGCGCTGACCTCCACCTGGCTCTCGACCCTAGACTTTATCCAGCACCTCAAGCCGGCTGTCATCATCCCCGGTCATGCCCTATCTGTCGAGGGTTTCGGACCGTCCGTCGATGTCGAGCATTCCCGCAGATACGTGTCCTTCTTCCAGAAGGAGATTGAGGCCAAGGGTTTGGACTTCTTTACGCCCGCGGATATTGTCGGCATGCTGGACGGCGCGTTCCCCGGCCTGCTCAACGGCACGTCACAGACCTCCAAGACGCTCGTTGACATTAGCGGAGACCAGTTCGGCCGCAACGGCACTCGTCAGGTTCACTATGTTGACCTTGCCTCATATAACAAGACCGCCGAGCTTGAGGGCTGGAAGCTCTAAGGAAAATTCCGGAGACTCGCAAAAGAATATGATCTGCTTAGACCGCAAGGTGGGATTTTACGTAGTTGGGGCATGATATCACATTGTAAAATGCGCAACATTGCATGCCCAGCTTACCTTAAGGTCAAAGGTTGCAGGCTACGTACATTAGAGGAAATCAGATGTTGTTTCTTCAACTCCAGGAGCATTGTCCGGAATTTGAATGTGAGCCCTTCAGGTCATGGCCTTGAGAAGGTCAAGGAATATAATACACCAGTCATACAGTAAGGTAATTCATCAATTCACGCAGTGGAAGTTTTCGACATGGTGACGCTTTCAGACATTCCTTCTTATTCAAAAGCTGTTTTTCCTCTTATCTTCGTACATTAAAAGCTGCGTACACGACCGTTCCTGCCCAGTGCAAGGCTGGACATTCATACGCGTCGAATTTTTCACAATCTCTTGGCCTGAATATGATAAGATCCTGGCGTCCCCGTGCGGGGTGCCCTAACATTCCCACGCGTAGTCAAAGTAGATACTGGCGGCTGAGATTGAACAAGTGACCATTAGGCTCCATAGGCCTTGCCAGGTGTACGCTTAGACACCATGCCGGCATGGAGGGATCGATATAAATAACAGCCTTGCCTTACACAAGCTCTTGGAAATGTAACTGTTCGCATGAAACCGTCAGGAAGGATCGGAGGCAGCATCTATCAGGTTAGCGGTGCTGACCGCGGCTCGCTGACCAACTGTTGAATTACTTTTGAGAACGTCCTTGGGGACGGCATGAGTGTCATAAGGGAATCTTAGACGAATATTAGCGAAGTCTCCATAGAGCTTGCGAGAGACCGCTTCAACTGCAAAGTACATCGTGTGTACAAAACTATAGATTCGTAGCACTAATCTCGTATACGACAATCAAGACCCCACTACTACCTTGGCTTCTTTGATCAATTCAATTGGGGATAGTGGTTAAACATCGCAGTCTTAAATGGCAAGATCAAAGACAGGCGAGTTAATATCCTTAGTGCTTACACCTTCGAGAAGAATGGCAGACAGCGTAACATCGGCTGGATAATGTGGCAACTTGGAGAACAAGGGCCGTCCCACCGGCCGGTCGGGCCCTGGTGTCTGTTGATTCTAACCCATGTGTCGTCCGGGGTGTCACGCTGGGGCCGTGATATTCCATTTGCGACCTGCCCTATGGGAACGCCTAGGACTGCGGGACAGAAACCCATTGCATGGGATTGCTTTGCCACATCCGCCGCTCCCCGACTTTTTGCACACTGCACTTGAATAATCCTTGCTAAAGACCCGTCGACGGCAAGGGCTGTTGGGCCTGGCGGGGTTCTCGCGCAGAAGCGCACCGTTGAACAACATGCGATCAATTGGACTAGGCGATGTTTGTGCAGTAGCCCGAAGGCAATGAACTAGGATGTGTTGACAGCAGTCCGTTGGGTCTGAGCCTTTAAATGATTGGAAACGACCCTCTAGTCCTGAGAAAGCTTCTCTTTCGATTGTTGTGCGTCTCGTCATTCAACCTGCCGACTTTCTCGAGTTTGTGCAATGGCTATCATTCGTGGTCTGAAAGCAGCAGCTTGGATCGCCCTTGTCTTGGGCCAAGTACAGCTTGCAATTGCTGTGCCAGCGGCTGCCAAGTTCGCCAAGAGAAACACGACGGATCTCCACAGCTCTTACGACTACGTGATTGTGGGCGGTGGCTTGAGTGGCCTTGTGGTTGCCAATAGACTCACCGAAGACCCGGATGGTAACCGAATGACGCGTTCTTGAAATAGCGGACTGACCTGCTGCTAACCGACATCTCTAACAGTAACTGTCTTGGTTGTTGAGTATGGAGACTTCGACGCCAGCTGGGACGTAGCTATCCCCTACTACGCTTCTAACCTACACCCCAACGATTTGATCCAATTCTTGTCCATCCCACAACCTGGATTGAACAACAGGACTTCTGGTGTTCAGACTGGAACAGTAGTTGGAGGTGGCTCTACTGTCAATGGCATGGCATTTGATCGCGGCTCGAAAGCCGACTACGACGCGTGGGAGGAGCTAGGGAACCCGGGATGGAATTGGGACAGCCTCTTCCACTATTTCAAAAAGGTGTGCAAAAACCGACGGTAGAAATAGGGCTGAACTACTTGTGCTGACGTCTTTCCCCAGTCATCTACATTTACGCTTCCCGCGCCCGAGTATGTCGAGAGGTACAACTTTAGTTACGACCCGAGCACCTATGGTGATGGTCCTCTCCAAGCTGGCTTTCCCTCGTGGCAATGGCCCGACAGAGGTACGCGAAAACTTGAACCCCTCCTAACATTTACAGGACTCTATTTCAAAACTAACATGAATGCTTCCTAGATCTTCAAAGAAAGGCCTGGATTGAGGACATTGGCGTTCCTGTACTCGATGACCACGGTGCCGGAGGAAACAACGTTGGCCTGGCTCAGCTCCCCCAAAACCACGACCCAAAGAACGTTACTCGGTCGACCTCGAGAACAGCATACTATGAGCCTATCGCCGAAACTCGCAAAAATCTCAACCTCCTTGTGAAGCACTATGCTTCAAAGATCGAGTTCGAGGATAAGAAAGCTGTCGGCGTCAACATCATCTCACGCGAAACTAACGCCACAACATTGGTGAAGGCAAAGAAGGAAGTTGTCCTTGCCGCCGGCGGCGTTCAGACGCCGAGAGTCCTGCTCCAGAGTGGCATCGGCCCCGCTGGGCTGCTGGAGTCTCTCGACGTCGATGTAGTCGCCGACCTCCCTGGTGTGGGTAGCAACTACCAGGATCACGCATGGATGTTGATGTTGTATACGTACGGTAACCCTCCTGAGCTTGGGAGCGAGGCCATGAACGATCCGGCATTCTTCAATGCATCTGAGGCCGAGTACTTTGCCAATCGAACTGGGCCCTTCACTCACGCTCGTGGGAATAATATCATCTTCAGATCTCTCCAGGATCTTACTCCGGAATATGAAGCTCTGTCAGCGTCTGTCGAAGCTCAGAACGCGCTTGACTTCCTTCCGGAGATCTACTCAGAGCACCCCGAGCTTCTAGAGGGCTTCCTGTCTCAGCGTGAAGCTCTCACCAAACTGTTCCGAAACCCAGAGGCAGGCGTGTTGGAGATTCCCTTCGGGGGCTTCTCTGGTGGCGCAATTGCTTTCCAGAAGCCTCTGTCTCGTGGTACCATCAAGATCAGCTCAACCAATCCTGACCCTGCCAACCCGCCCATCATCGACTTTGGTACCCTTCAAAACCCCGTTGATGTCGATATTGCAGTCCTCAGTGTCAAAGATTTCCGCAAAGTCTGGGATACTCCCACTTTGGCGATTAGGGAGGCCGTTGAGATCTCTCCGGGTGTCAATGTCACATCTGACCAGGCTATCGCTGAAGCTATCAGGAACTCCCTTTTTGCCAGCTTTGCGCACCCCAGCGGAACAGCGAGTTTGCAACCTTTGGAGCATGGTGGCGTTGTGGACCCCCAACTTCGTGTCTACGGTGTTGAGAGCCTGAGGGTGGTTGATGCCAGTATCATTCCACTGATTCCAGCTTGTCATTTGCAAGCGACTATGTATGCCGTAGCTGAAAAGGCTGCCGATATTCTGAAGGAGAATTAGCTCACACAAATACATATTCGCCGAGGTACCCTATCACGCTTTTGATGCTTATGCTTGCGAGGAGCTTCCTTGTCACGAATTAGGAAATTCAAATCCTGCTGTTTGTTAATGGGATTGACAAAGTGATGGTAAGTTTGATCATCGTCCTGGGGTGATCTGAACATGCCGGACCTGCATTAGGCATAGATCAGGAACGCCACCAATCCATGCCGGATGATATGCCGCCTAGACCAAAGACATGTGAAAAGGATTAAAAGTCCGATGGTCCTTCCACCAATTGAGTGGGTGGTCCAAACGCGTCCAGATCCTCAGCTGTGGTCGATCACAGCCACATGGCTTTGCCTGAGAGAAACGGGCTGCATATCTTTCCGTTCGCAAGCAAGCCGAGCCACTGGCACGATGGAGCGGCCGCTCGCATTCCACAAGCCCGTTAAGCATGGTTTTCTTTCACAACTGAACCGCTGTGTGTAATGTAATGGAACCAATCTCGTCATTGCTTCAATGAAAGGAAGCGAACCTCGAATGTCGCCACGCGAATGTTCCCCTGAGATTCCCATCCTTCGCACTCTGTGGCTCTTATATTCCAAACCTTCGTTCTTTCGATTCGGCTTCACTAGCCGTTGATGTTTCAGCAATCCTGAGTGTTGAGTGAAGATGAGGACGTTTGGCGCACTCACTTTCCTACTTTGCATTATCACCGTCGCAGCCGGAGCCATTCCTAGCATCTCCGATTATCCTCCTTGCGCAGTACGAACGTCCGAATCCCGTCTCAGCAAGGTTCAAGCTAACAGATCTAGGTTACCTGCATCGTTGATGCCCTACCTCAGTCCCCATGTACTGGTCTGAACCAGACTTGTCTTTGCGCCGACCCGGTCTTCAACGACAATGTTGGGGCTTGTGTTAACTCTGGATGCACAGTCAAAGAGGGCCTCAGTAAGCATGGAATCAAATTACTCTAGAAGTTTCAGACTCTAACAGTGATACAAGTCGTAGCAAATATGACGTGGGCAAACTGCGGCTTCCCGTTGACCGACAACACAGCGATACCCCGATTCCTCACAGGTACACTCTTCATCTTACCAGTCATCTTCATGTGCATACGGATCTTGAACAAATTTGTCAACCCATCTCCTTGGGGCGCTGATGACGTTTGCATCTTCATCGGGTTTGTAAGTCAGATTCTGGACTGTCACGTCGCTGCACCGATTCTGATGTCCAAACAGGCATGCGCGACGGCTTTGGTGCCTATTGTGTATCGATGTAATTGCACACCCTGCTCACTTAACAACCACCCGAATTACAATCGACTGACATTGGTTGCAGTACTAGCTATTGGTCTTGGGAGGGACATCTGGACTCTCCAACCTTATAAAATCACCGAGTTCCTCAAGGTAATATCTGAACACTGAAGATTTCGTGGGAGAGAAAAACACACCGAATTCCTGAGGGTCGTACAGTAGTTCCAAGACACTTAGACTAACCGTTGCTTAGATTCTTTTTAGTACCCAGATCTTCTACATCACTGGCTTGAGTACCATCAAAGCGTCCATCTTATTCTTCTACCTCCGTATTTTTCCATCTGTTCGCTTTCGCCGAGTATTATGGGCTACACAAGGTTTCAATGCTTTGTTATTATTCTTGTACCTCATTCTCACGTTCACTCAATGTCGCCCACTCAACAAATACTGGCTTGGATGGGATGGAGAACAAGCAGGCGTTTGCATGGACTTCAACAAGCTCGTCTTGACTCACGTTGGCTTCAACATTCTCTTGGATATTTGGATGCTGGCCCTGCCACTCACACAGCTTTATAAACTGAATCTCGGATTCAAGAAGAAATTAGGGGTCATCTTGATGTTTTCTGTTGGATTATTGTAAGTTCCACCGTGGGAGGAAATGTATTCAGACTGCTGATCATGTCAAATCAGCCTCACCGCAATCAGCGCTCTCAGGATTCAAGTCTTGGTTCACTTTGCGACCGCCAATAACATCACTTGTAAGCTCCATCCTTATCATTCTTTCCATCTTCATTCCCAGGAACGATCCAAACTCATATTTGACTCTCTCAGCTGAGGCCTTGTGGGTCTATGTCTGGTCCCTTGCGGAACTTGATGTTGGTGTTTTTGTTGCCTGTATGCCTAGCGCAAGTCAACTCTGGAGATGCACCTTCTCAAAGATCAGAACGCTCTCACATAGATCTGACGAAAGGTCTGGATCAACCACTGAAATGATTCCGTCGCCAAAGAGGGCCAGTGCACCAAAGGCTCGGCACTTGTCTCTGGAGTCAACGTCGTCGATATTGAATCGGTCCCCGGTCTGACGACATTTCAGATGATTGGCTTTGCAGAAACTCAAACATCTCTTAGGGCTCAACCTTGGCACATAAGAGCAAGAAGCATTAGGTTGGTTTCAACAATTGAGCGTATATACGTATTCTATTATTGTAGTTGTACAGATTTTGTAGCTGCGGAAGAATACAAAGAGACGTTAAGTGAGCTCAAGTGTTGCCACCAGCCAAATTGATGAAAAGGTCTTTCAGCCGGTGAAGCAGCATTCTTGCTACTGCTTGAGACGGGTTTTCAAAGCCACCTCGGCTCATACGCTAGGTATCGCGCTGCAGGACGATAAATGCTAGGCTGCTTCAGGCGCTTTCTTCGTCATTGGATCGCTTTTTATTCAGATCCTGGTCCACGACATCATTCAACACAGCCAAGCCATCCCTCTCGGCACCAATTCGAGCTCTTTTCAGACGCCGAGTATCGGACTCCGTCTTCCTCGTAACCCACCAAGTAATCAGCGTAACAATGGCACAGCACCCAACCAGAGCCATTGCTGCTGCGAAACTTGTCTGATAACGCGGCGCATACTTTGACCTGAAGATCTGAGGCCCAATAGCACCTCCGATTTGACCGTAGCTGTTGACAAACCCGATGCTGAAGGCCGAACCTGTGGCTCTTGAAGTGGTCTGGACGCGCCATGGCCACATGAGAGGGAAGAAGGCGGACGTAAAAGCGTTGCCGACGAGCGTTGCGGCATAGACGGCGCCATTGGACGGGTAGGCGACCAACACTCCGTAACACGCGATCACGACAGCGAAAACGCCCAAGGGGTAGAGTGGCCGCGGCACGGTTCCTTTGTCAGCAAAAAATCCCGTTACTCCGATGACAAAGATGGACAAGAGCGAGATTGGCAAGTTGAGTAACTGAGCTCGGGCTATGGTTGTAAACCCAAGATTGGCAATGACCGTTGGCTGATAGAAACGGACACCAGATGTACCGACAGTAAATGTGGCCCAAATGAGAGTGAAGAGCCAAAGACGTCGATCTTTCAGAGAGTCCACAATTTCGCTGAAATTGAAGTTCATCTCTTCAGCTCTCGGGGCATTGGGTGGAAGCCGTGCTTGGATGAAGGCTTTCTCCTTTTCAGTCAGCCACTTCGCAGTGGGAGGGACTAGCACAAGACATTGTTAGAATTATAATAATCGGTAGCAGGTTCAAAGGAACTCGAACTGACAGTCAGGCAGGAGAAAATATACCGCAGTCCCTAAAACGAGAGTAATGAGCCCTTCCACGAGGAATAGCCTATGCGGTTCCGCTGTCAGCTTTCAGGAAGCTCATTTTCAGTGATGTCTTACCACTGCCACCCTGACAACCCTCTTGATCCGGAGACAGTATCGAAGGCAAACGCGAGAATACCGCTGAAGATTCCGGAGAGATTACCGAGGACATCTACCTCGTTTGTTAGAAATTTTGCCCGGCGATGAGAATCGACTAAGGGGTTACTCACAAAAGTAAAGCAGCCGAATCGACATCTCGTCCGGTCTGTACCTGCCAAGGGGTTATTCAATCAATCAACTGGTAAAGCTGCTAGGCAAAGCTTACCAATAGGTCATCTGAAGTATGACTCCAGGAAACATTCCTGCTTCGAACTATGCATTATTAGAAATGTCGGTAGCTTTTTTGATATCCCACAAAAAGACTGGACTTACTGCACCAAGCAGAAATCGGGTAGCGTAGATACCGCCTTTATTGGTGACAGGAACGTGGCAGAGAAGCGCAATGCCCCAGGAGATCATTATCCTCGATTGCCAAGCACTCGGTCTGAGTCGCTTTAACAAAAGATTTGAAGGCGCTTCCAGAACAATGTAGGGTACCTGGACCAATTAGCCGCAAGCTCGGTAACTCAGGTGCGGCTGTAACATACGTAGTATAACACCGTCAAAAGGTTGTATTCGTCAGAAGTCATATTAAGCTGCGTCATGATGTTCCTTGGTGTTCCTTTGTTCATGATTCTCGCATTCGAAATATTGTCAGAGTCGATGTTCTTCATCAGGAAGAGCAGAGAGCATATTGTCATTATCCTCAGGTCGACACGTCGCATGAGCTTCTTCTCCTCATCAGCTGTGAGCAGAGACCTGGCTCTCATTCTCTCGGCATCAAAGCCAGAAACATCTCCGCTGATCGATTCGTCGATTTGCTCCCCACGTCGAGCAAATGTCAAGCCGTCTTTGCTGGCTCCACCGCCGCCAGACAAAGAGTTCGTCCTGGTTGAGATATCCTTCGTGTCGGCCATTATGAAATGATGGAGGAATCTAATCTCTTGGTTGGCCATCCAAGGTTCCGAGTCTCGAAACGCAAAGGCATTGCGCGGTTTTGTGAAGCTTGCTGAATATTACTTATTGAGGGCTGGGGTCAAACGATTCACTAGTCGCCAAGAACTTCACAACAAACAAGACTGAAAAGTCTGACGGAAACAAGCCGAGCCTGCATTCATCTACCGATCATGTCATCTTTCCCGAAATCGCGAGCAATGAAGATAACGGGGGTGTCGTGCACCATTACTGGCCACATGTAGACATATGCATGGATTGTCTCAAGTGTGCCAAGAGGAGACAAGTAGCATCATTTGAGCCCGGGAGAGCCTTCCGCGATAAGTCTTTGCTTCTTGATCTCTTCCTGAGAATCCTTTCGTGGGGGGCTTTGACGCGCTGCTGGGGTATCTATTATGATCATTGGGCAATTCACTGATGACAGTGCTGTTCAACTAAGTAAGCGGACGAAGTCCGTCGAAGATCCTTGCATTCGCAATCATACCCCGCGATGGCGAGATACGGGCATCTCACGCTAACAACATCAGAGAGGCCGAGTGCGGAGATGCGTCGTTCGTGGCACATAAGATAATGAATGTTTCGGTGTCGTGTGGAGTCGCGAACTTATGAAAGTCTAGATGGTGGACTCTGCATCCACGTCAGTAGCATCAACAACTGCTCAAAAGTTCAGCTTCGACTCCAGCAATGGCTGCAACGGTGCAAACAAACCCAGTGCGTCACGATTATGAGAGTTCCACTCTTCCCGTATACCACCAGGTCCCAGAGACCAAGTACGAACGTGAGCATACGAGGAGTCAATATTTGCTATCAAATATGAAGCTTATTGAAATATTTCCGTAGTTGAGTGGGCAGACTTAGTTACACTTGATCTTTCAAAGTTTGACCAGCCGGATGGCAAAGAAGCTCTCGCAAAACAGCTCTTTGATGCCATTCAAACCATTGGATTCTTCTACATTGTCAATTTTGGTTTGAGTCAAGGAGACGTCGATCGCCAATTCGCGATAGGAAAGTCTGTCTTCGAACTACCCACCGAAGAAAAGCTCAAGTATCGTGCCGACCTAGAAAACGGCGGTTATAATGGGTACAAACCGCTTGGCCTAAGGGTGAGTGTTCGAATTGTTGTTATGGAAATGGTTCTCGTCATTTTCCTCATGCTGAATCTCGTGATCCAGGAAATCCGGCCCGGAGTCTTTGACAACACCGAGATCTTCAACATCCCGAAGTTCATCCCTGCCTACGAGCGCCCACAACCCGAGGTGATCGAAAAAAACAGAGCAGAAATTGAACATTTCGCACGTCATCTTCACAACGAAATTGTGAACCGGCTACTGACGCTGTTTGCAATCATACTGGAGCTACCCGAAGACCACTTCGCTGCCCGCCATCGTTATGATGAGGCATTGTCGGACTGTCACTTGAGATACATGAAGTACCACGCGCGAGATGTGAAGACCAACGAAAGACTGGAAAACGTTTGGGTCAAAGGCCACACTGACTTTGGGAGTCTGACTTTGCTGTTCAGGCAGCCTGTTGCAGCTCTCCAGGTGCGAGGCAAAGATGGCAACTGGAAGTGGTATGTTAATATCTCGCATATTTCTTGTGGTAACCATGTTAATACCAAATAGGGTCAAACCATACAACGGTAGCATCACTGTGAACGTGGCCGACGCGCTAGAGTTTCTGAGTAATGGGTTCCTGAAAAGCAGCATTCATCGCGTCGTCGCTCCACCCCCAGACCAGGCGGGGATTGATCGTCTAGGTGTACTGTACTTCGTACGGCCTGAAGATAGTCTCGAGCTCAGACCGGTCCAAAGCAAGGTTCTCCAAAGGCTGGGCTACAATTCTAATGAGAATGCGGCTGTGGCTGGAATCACAGCTGGTGAATGGGTGAAGGCTCGCGTCAGGGCGGGCGTAAATCGTAGCCAAGCAAGAAGCGAGGTCTCCGAACAGGAAATTGTGAAAGGGGTGAAGGCCAAGTATTACGACTGAAGGTACATGGAGGTGAATAAAGAGTTGTTGGACATGGGAAAAAGGAGTATCGAACTTGATATGGACATTGTAGTTTGGTGCTTAACGTGAACCGTCCTCAATCATCATTGGCATACTTCTCAAACACATCCGCGTAAAATTTCCTTCCAACATCCCTATGACTCCTAACCTTCGTCCTCAACTGGCTCTCCCCCCAAGTCTCATATTTTCCCTTCAAAAACGCCGAATCAATCTCCTTCCCCTCCTCAGACTCCGACACCAACCCCCTAATCTCAGGCCTCGCAAAATGCTCCCTCAGAGACCTCACCGCCTCCTCCTTGGTAAGATCCCTCCTCACCCCCTGGAAAAACGGGACGCTGAACCTCTCAAGATGCCCAGACAGCACGCGGTGAGTGGTAGCCTTGCACACCCCGTTCGTCACCACCTCAAACGCCTGACCGATATTGACAACAAAGGAGCCCGGGAGTACTGGTACGTCGATCCATTCGCCCGTCTTGTTGAGAGCTTGTAAGCCCTTAATATGCGGCGGCGAGGCTTGGAGGAGGAAGGTCCACCACCCGGACGAGTCCTTGTGTGGACCCACGCCTTGGCCGCCTGCTTCTTTTTCCAGGAGGCCAGGGTAGTGAACTAGTTTCAGGCGGTGTTGGTCCGAGAGATAGGAGAGGAAAGTCTCTGGCGGGAGAGAGAGTGCTTTGGCTGCCAAGATGAGGAAGCGGTTTCCCAAATCGGTCATTTCCGATATGTACGATTCAACAATAGGACGCAGCGCTGGGTATGAAGACGGCCACTGCGACTGATAGATCAGAAGACTAGCGCAAGAGATGGGGCAGGAAAGACAGCCATGAAATATATATTCTCACCTGATTCGGCCCACGAAGCCGTTCTCTCAGCGGCAGACCCTCCTCCAGCCCGCTCGGTAATTCCGTAGCAAACTCGACCTGTTCCCTCCGATCGCTCTTCCCCGCTGTCGTCTCCGCGCCATCACCGCTGTATCCCAGAAAGTGCGGGGAATTGCTTAGCGCGATCTCGGATTTTGCTTCGGGCGGGAGCGCGAATAACTTTGGCAGTGCGCCGACGACATCAGAAATAGTCTTTTCGGGGATCCCGTGGTTGATGATGTACAAGAACCCGACGTTGGTGAGAGCGTGGCGCAGATGGGCGAGTAAATCCGCCTCAGTTGCGGGGTCTTGGGCGAGGGAGAGGTCTATTGTGGGTATTTCGCTGAAGCTCCCTGTGGGTGGCATGGTGCGCTTGATACCAGCGAGAGCTCAGTTGCTTAGATCCGGTTCTGAATTAAAGTCGGTTGGGTTTGATAGAATGAATTAGGTTGACTTGACATACTTTTCGGGTTAGCAATGACGTTCGAAAGCTTCAGGCTTCGCGGTGAACAGGTCCGCTGCCGGCGCCGGACCCGGGGGCGGCGGGGATGGTGCGAGTTTGGAGGTTGCGCACGTCATGAGCCGACCTATATGATCCCGCGGCGAATACCTAAATTGCTGTATCGAGAAGGAATAGTTACGTACAATGAGGGGCACTTAGGGACGCGAAACCCAAATGCTATTTCCAATACTTCAACCTACTACCTTACTGCACATATAATACACTACTTGGTACCTATGTACCTCCATAGAAGAAGCAAGTTAACAAAGCTTTACTTACTGGTTTTCTGCGGACTTCTTGTCAACCAGTTGACCAAAAAGAGACTACGTTTGACAGCAGCGTTCTCGTTTATGTTAGCAACCCGCTTACCACACACAGCTCACTCTCACACGAGGTCTCACACCATCTCCAATTATGCACCTCCAACACCTGGTCTGTCGGCAAAATCTGCAAAAAAGCAATCATCGCAACATCATCAAACGACAAAAGATTTCAATGCCCAGAGGCGGATTCGAACCGCCGTCAACACGGATCGCTGTATAGAAGAACCACAACGTATCATCCTAACCAACTAGACGATCTGGGCGATTGATCGTGAGGATTTGATGAAGATTCAGGCGTGAAAACGGGTTCATTAGCCCTAAGCGGCCCCGCAGCGGGACTGCATTGCATCGAGTCACGGCAGAAACCCCACGTTGGCGGGCCTCGATCATGCAGGAGAACGAGAAGCTCTAAAAAAGACTTATTAGGTACTTAAGTACGTAATCGATTGACGATATTCGACAAGGTAAGCATGCCGGTATATGTGTTTTCCACCCCGCAAGTCGGAGCCTCATGACTTAGTCACTTGGCACTGCGCCGTTGCAGCTACAGACGGATCGGACTCCGACGTCGCCTTGAGCGTCACCACCGCCGTGCTCGCCGCATCGGACGCGGCGCCAACCGAAACGTACGCCGTCTTAATCTCGCCGAACTTGGCCGTGACAAGAGCATTGGGCAAATCCACCCGCCAGCCGGTACCCTCAACTTCGGCGCTCAGCCTGTAGACGTCTGAACCTAGGAAGGCGGAGACATCCTCAGGGTGCTGGGCCGCATCAGGGTCGACGGCGACGTAGGTGCCGCTGTTGGTCAGCTGGAACGAGCACGTCACGCCCTGGGTAGCAGCCGTGCCGTTCTTGGCGCCCGTCACGGCGCCATTCTCCAGCGAGACGTCGTGGGTGCTCGCGCCGCCTTCGCCCGTCAGAGAGCGGATAGCGACAGTGTATGAGAGGATACCCTCATCATCGCGGTGACGGTCGACGATGTAGAAGTGCAAACTGTTGGGCACATCGATAAACTCAAACTCGCTGCCAGAGTTCGTGCCTGCGTGGAAGAGCGCGTCAGCGAGCTGACGATAGTCGCCGAGGGTGATCATCGCCACGGAGCCGTTGGGCCGGTAAAAGTCAATGAGCTCAATGTCCTCTGGGTTTGCGTCGATAACCCACTGGAAGGGCTGGTTGTCGACATTCTTGGACTTGCTGAGCAAGACACCAGAATCCGGCTGGAAAGAGTCTGATCCCATGCGGTCCACAACTTCGATGTCGTAGTTATCCCAGCTACCGCCGTCGCAGAGCACTTCGGTCGTGATGTTACATGCCGGGGATCGGTCGCCATCCATGATAATGCGGACACCCATCAATCCATCGCCCGGATCGACGGACCGAGCAACCAGGTTGGCAACAGCAACTCCAGAGGTTGCCAGCCCTTCGCGAGACAGCCACAGGATATCAGTCTTGTCAATCAGTCCGAGCTGGAACTTGTCGCGCAAAGTATGCAACGAGCCCATCGACGCACCCTTTAGCGCAGGGATCTGCCAACGGGTATGGGGACCGCCGGGGCCGTTGAAAGAGCCGCGCGACATCATGGACCACGGCCCGGTGTATGCTCTGCGTAGGGGAAGACCATACGGGTTATTGTAGTTATCGCCGATATCGAGCAAGTGGCTCAGCTCGTGGGCGTAGACAGCCATGCCAGAGCTCTCGCCTTGAGTAGACGAGCCACCACCGGCGTTGGGCCAGAGTGTCGATGCCGCCGCCCAGGAGGTCCAAGGAACGTAACGTGTGCGCGCATAGTTGGTCTGGGAGCTGTTTCCCTTTTTCGGGGGGCCGAACTCATCGGGTACGTCTTCGGGACTATTGAACTTCATCTCGCCAAACTCTTGCCATGTTGAGGATTCGTCTTGACCGGCAGAGAGGATGAAGACCAGCTCAAAAGCATCGGCAGTGGCGTTTCCGATCTCGGCACGCCAAGCGGCGAGCGCATCGGTGCGAATGTTCAGGTCGCAAGTCTCTCCCTCAGGACAGGCATCTGGGTTAAAGCCGCCATCAATCCCGTATTGATAGCCGTTGCCAGAGAGCTGGTAAGCACCAAAGGCGGTCAGATCGACTCCGAAGCGGCCGACCGAGTCCTCCATCCAGTACTCGTGAAGAGTGTGCCCATTATTCAGCTCATTTGGCGTATTGAGGAGGTCGCGGTAGAAGGTTGGAACGTTCTCCCGGGGGGTGTCAGCACCTGCAGGCTGAGGGTTGTTGAAGATGGTCGAGTGCGCCGGCTGAGTGATGACGAACGGTCTATCGGGGTAGTCGACGACGACCAGGGCGATGTTGAAGTTGCGGCTGGATCCCTTGCGCGCCGGGTCCGACCAATTCGTGCCTGGTGGTGAAATGAAGTCACCCCATGTCATGTTGTCCGGATTGACCCAGTCCTGGGGATCGATCGGAACGAAAGGCGTGTACGGGCTGTCCGACGCCGCAGCAACTGGGCCGGCGATGAAGGCACCGAGGGTGGCTCCCAGGACGGCCTGGAAGCCACTGTTGCCATCGCGAAACTGCATGTCGCCCAAGATGGAATGAAAGTTGAGCGGTGACGTTCGAACCAGCCACCAGCAGATGCTCACAGAAGCCAGCAAGGCAAGAGAAGAGAGCAGTCGACGGGGCAGACTGGCGATAGATAAGTACTTGGACAGCAAACGCGACGCGGTCAATGAGGTAGTACCGACCTTGCATCTCTGACCTCATGAACGTTCCTCCCCCGCCCCAACGTTATCTCATTGCGGACCTTCATTGATGTATCGTTTTGCTCTTTACGAGAGAAAGAGTGACTTGCGGTTTGCCAAGAAGTCTTAATCTCGTCGTTGCCCTTGTGCAATGGCACCTGCTGCTTCAGGAAAGAGTCCATGTCCACTTGGACGCGCTGATCAGCAACCACATGGGGCTCTTGCCGGGTGACTTTCGGGATGCTCGGTCGTGCACAACAATTCAATACGACAGTATCTCAGATGCAAGCTTTTCGAATGCGAGAGTTAAGGCGATCAGATTGCTTGGTTGAACAAGCTCAATGGGAAGTTGTAAGATGGTTCGTACGGAGTACTCCGTAACTGCAATCGATTAACGGGTGTGGGGGTTTTACGAGATGAAATCCAGGAACCACCACGGCTCGGTTGGGGTAATCGGATTTAGGTGGCGGGGTAGGCCGACATGTGGATCCTCAATCTCGGCACGGATGCGACCCGGCCAGTTTATGTAAGCACCCGAAAGCGAGCCCCCATATCTGCACTATTGCTCATTCCAACACACCTATAATTACAAATCTGGGTACGTGCATTTTGATTTTTGGTACTTTTCCGCCAAGTGAGCGATGAAATAATTGCCTCTAGAACATTTCGAAAGCTGTCACTCCTTATTGTCCGATAAGTTTTCGACTGAGATCATCTTCCTGTTATTTCATACGTAAGTGAGATAGCTTTGCAGTAGTTTATTTATAGAGATTCTACTTCCTGACTTGACGACCGACTGATACTACTTGAGATGGAAAGCTCTGGGCTATCCACCTCATCTCCGACGGCGTCCACTGTAACTCCTTCCCCCAACACGCATCATCTCATCCAAAACCATCCAGAAGAGCCAACCCTTAACATTCTCATAAGCCCATCGTCTCGTAGACTCGGGAGTTGCGTGATACCCAACCAGCCACAACACGGCAATGATGCTGCAAACGATGCCTCGTCTCACCAACTCGTTTCCGCCAAACTCGGCAACGCCCAAGAGCATTGCCTCACAGATGACATAGGGCCAGTAGTTGCTGGGATGCCACACAAATCCCATGCTCGACCCAGTTTCAATTCGTCCGTTCCGAATAGTTGTGTTGCTAGGGCCCGGAAGAAAGACGGCAAGAGGCGATCTCAGCCCTGCGATACGCCACTGGAAGTAGCAGGCCGATAACATGATGATACCGGCAAAGAGGCGGTCGAAAAGGGAACTCCCGTCAATGTTGAGAACCCATACCACCGGCGTGAATGGTACGGCGGCGGTGTAGAGAAGTGCGATGAGGGGAAGGGCGGCGAATTGGCGGGTGAGGACATTGGCCTTGCCTGGTAGGTCCGACCAGGCCGTAGAAGGTCCCGATTGTGGGGCCGGTCTTTGGCCTTTGAACGGCGGATTGTCCACCGGGGTTTCGTCGACTTTGAAAGACACCATAATTTTAACGATAATAGGATCAAGTGAATGCTTTGAGGAATTGCGTCTCCACGGATTTAACCCTCTTAGATCTAATCGGGCGACCTTTTACATATGGTTTCAACGAGCGCTACGAAGGTTGGATTCTCCAAGACAATAGTACCTAGGCAATATTGAGTTCTGGGGAGAAGCATCATCTGGCATTTATACTCGCAATCCTAAGCTGTGCCACCGTCAGCGGGGGCCTGTTGCCTACTCTGCCTCAACCAAAGTTTGAAGGGATTCGGACCACGACGTTGCTTACGGTTAGTTTCTAGAGCCTTCGACAGGGATCCTCAGCCACCACCAGGCAGCACACCCTATTTAAGCCCCCGCGGTGACACCTAACCTGATCGTTGCACAATCGCGACACGTTGCACCCGGCCCCCAGCCTGTCAGACCCTTCGGAACTTTGGCTTTTGCCAGGTACTCTGTTGGATTAATTCTTGGCCAGATCTTACCGTTGGTTGGTTGTGGCCGTAGGTACCTGCATGTGGATTTCCAAACGCGCATTACCTTAGCTTAAGAGGAAATCGCGTGTGCCATCAAGTGGGACTTTGGCATTTTGACTGATCTCAGCAAAGCTTTCAGTGCACACATCAGGAGCATCGAAAGTGACTGAAACATAAAGAAGGGGGATTTCTACTAAAGGCGTCTTAAGTGGGGGATGGGAATACGCGACATAAATCTCGCGGATCAATCACAATCGTTGCAACGAATGAGGCACCCAAATCAAAAAAGAAGGACCACAAGTCGAAAGCGACATGAAATATAGTGAGTTTTTAAATACAAGAATCGAAAATGGTCTGCTGCACGAGCGTCTCCATGTTTTTTTCGCTACGAATTTGTAATCGGGTCGGTTAAGGCAACGGGTCCTGACCTCTTGGTAATTGAAGCCATCACGACATCTCCAAGATGTCACCCACTATCCCGTCCAAGCGCCTTTGAAACGTCCCGAAAAGGTCCTACTTTATACAGAAGAAATAAAATCAACTTCTCTCGGAGTTAGTCCAGCCGCCTTGGGCTATCGCGGTTCTACCCATCCCTCTACTGGTACGTCTTCAACAGCTCGTTGTAGTAGTTGTATCCAGTGCCCGTCTCGGGCTCAAAGGAGAAGATGTAAGAGCCCCACATCGATCCAGCGGCCCAGAACGCCGCTCCCTGCCACACGTCGCTGTTTTCCTGGAGGTAGTCTAGCAGACCGGCGACGGCCTCCTTGCACTGGGCGTTGGCGCCGCCGGCGAACTCGCCGAGAACACCGACCTTCTTGTTGGTGCGGAGCCACGCGGTAGCATCCTTGACACGCTCGACTCCAATGGTGGCGGAGACACAGTCGGCAGAGGTACCGCTGCTGTCGCTGTCGAGGTACTGGTGCATCTCGTAGACGGTCTTGTCGAGAGGATCCGTCAGGCCCTTCATGTTGTCGTTGACGCTCGTCCAGCTGTGGGCGCCCGTCCAGGAGTTACCCTCGGCCCAGATCCAGTTTTCGGAGCCGGTGGCGCGGATACCGTCGATGGCGGCCTGGTTGAGCTTGAGGACGAGGTCCTGGTCCATGGAGTTGTATTCGTTGTTGGTGTCGAACACGACGTTGGCGTTGGACTTGAACTGCGTGGCCAAGTTGGTGAAGTAGGTCTTAAAGGCGGCGGTGTCGGTGATGATGTTGTTCTGGAAGCGGCCGTAGTTGTGGGCGTCGAGGACGGCGTAGCCGCCGGCGGAGGTGATTTGCTCAATCGCCTTGGTCAGGCCGGCGAGGTAGGCGGCGTCGAACGTGCCGGTGAGGCCACTGGGAACGAGACGTTCCATGAGGTAGCTGACACGGAAAGTCGTGTATCCATCCTTCAGGAGAGTCTAGCACATATCAGTCAATGGTTGGTCTTATTATCCGTCTCAAGTTCTCATTGACTCACTGTGATGGAGTTGGCGTCGGGGAAGACGTAGTCCTTGCCGACGGTACCGGGAAGGGAGCCGGGACCGAACTCGGCGCCGGACTGGTTGATACCGAACCACTTGAACTTTCCACTCTTGACGGGAGTCGAAGAAGCGGACGCGGCAGGGGCAGACGCAGAGGTAGGGGCGGCAGCCTTCGAGGATGTAGAAGCCTTCGTGGTGGCGGGAGCAGCCGAGGAGACCGCGGCGGCAGCGGTAGTCGAGGGCTTAGCAGCAGTGGTAGTAGGCTTCACCTCAGCGGCAGAGGGCTTAGCAGAAGTAGCCGAAGACTTGGCCGGAGCACTCGAAGACTTGACGGGGATGACGATCGAGGCGGCGTGGGTAGACGTTGACGAAGCTGGCTTGGTGTCAACAGGCTTCGCGGATGATGACACGGAAACGACGGCGGGGGCCGAGGTCGAAGAAGGCGAGCTAGTCGTCGTGGGCACATGGGGCGCGACGTCGCTGGCGTAAGCCGGTTTGGACTTACAAGACCGTCTCGTCGATGTCCTCAGGGTGGTGGCCTGGGCCTGGGCGCTGACGGCGCCGGCGGCGCTTCCTTGGACGCACTGGCTGTAGTATTCGTTCTGAACTGTGCACGTGTAACCGGACACGCAGGTTGTCTCGCCGGTGAATCCCTTGCCGCCGCAGGGCATGTAGGGGCCGGCCGCGGCCATGGCTCCGCTGACAAGAGCGGTGCTGAGGATGAGTCCCTTCATGATGAATTCCAGATTCAGGGTAAAAAGAGAGTGTGTGTCGAAGTCTGAAAAAGAGTGACTAAAGTTTTGTGAATGAACGTGGTGATGCAAAAGAGTGTAAGGCCCTGAACGAGGGAGAAGAAGAAACTTGGTGGGATGCAACGAACAGCGGTATTCTTTCTTCGAAATAGCAAGTCTGGCTCGAGGTCTTATATTCGTGTTACTCCTGGAGTTGAGATTGCCGTCCCAATGCAACCTAGACTGATCATGGTGCCGACTGGCCGGAACGGTGAAGGTCGAGATCCCTGCTATGTGGATGGGATTCGTGGGGCCACCGCACCCGCTGAATCGCCCCATCGCCCTCTCGCACCGGTTTGGCCCCCGTGGGAGGTGACGTGAGGGGCAGAATTGCTTGTTTGTGGACACGCGAAGCACGATCTGGTGGTGTTACCGGGATATTGCCTGCTCTCCCTTCATTTGGTTTCTCCTCCTTCATTTCCTTGGCGGCGTTCTAGAGTGGTTCTTTTGGTGGTTCGCCACTTCACCCGGCGGTTCATCTGGCGGTTCGTCTGATGTTTGTGTCTTTGTTGGTTAGACTTCCCGGGGAGGCAAAGGGATGGATGCGGCGCAGTGGGCAAATATTGGGCCAACCACGCGGGTAAATGAGCACGTTACTTTACGAAATCAGCGCACTCCCGGAATTGTGTCATTAAATCATCAAGTCCCAAAGGATTAGGTTAAGGTTCGACCGTTGCAATCTTAGATATAGTTGAAGCATTCAACGATGCTTAACTCAATATCCTGTTGTTGACCCCACGCTGATGATTCCTCTGCATCTTGAAATCGAAGCCCCCTCTCAAGACATGAAGTTGGTTTGTTTCCTTCACCCAAGCTGCCAAAGTCTTGGCTTTGCTTGGATGAGGACGATCTTTCTGGGGCAGAGCCCGGCCAGGCTTGCGTGCCGTTTACGCCGTGCCGGATCCGAAAGGGCGAGTGGAACCCTCTAAGCCGGGCATCCGAGTCGTTTCAGATTTAGAGTGCTTAATTCTTTTTAACTTTTTTTGCTATGAGCTCCCACGGCTCACACACCACATCGGGAGAAGCCGCACTAGCCCTACAAGGGAGTCTCCGCAGATAGTAATTCATCTCCGTAGTATCTCTCCATTGAGCTTACTTGTAAGTAGCTTCGATCCCTACTTTCTCCTGGCAGGCCGCAGCGGCGTTTATCAGCTTGCTTATCTGCGCGACGGTAAATTAAGTCCAATGGGCATCTTACCCCATGGCGCTGGGTCAATTGAATCAATACTTCGGCGGGGTTGGTTCGTTGTCATTGACACAGGCTCACCCTCGCGGTTGATGAAATCCCTAGGTCAAATGTCTCAAATTCGCACATTTGCACAAATGTCATCATTTGCTCGTATGAGAACAAAATTGACCAAATACGGCAGCCCGTATTAATAATGCAATGCTTACGAAGACGCTTGTATTGAGACCTAAAGCCTCTAGGCCAGACCAATGAAGGGAATTGTGCGGTTGTACCTAACGTCTAGCTGGCTACTAATGCGGACTCATGCCAACTCTTGGGTGGTCTCCCTGAAACCCCATACTCTTCTGCCCATTCATGTTATTAGGCCAATTAGAGAGGTCATGTATCTAGAATGAAGGTGGGCACTTGAAGTAGCCCCTGGAACATGTTCTGGATGACGGGGTTGCTCTCTGAACTTCGTAATAGATAAGTCGCTTAACTTAGATAGAGTAACTACTTAAGTACTATTCAAGTGTTGTGATCTGCACCGCCCGTCTCGATAGGACGAGCGCTACTTGTGACGCAGCTAACTACAAGTTAGGACTGCTACGTATGGTTCGATGGACAACAGTGGACTGGGCATAAAACCCGATTGGCAGTCTGTCGGTTGCTTATTCTTGTCTGTGACAATGGCCCAGCCTCCATATCAAGGTCAAAGGTCGATTGAAATGGATCAGAGACTGAAACATTTGGAACCCTCAACAACACAATCACAGCGCTTATGCATCACCTTTAAGCGTCGAGATACGAGATCATGCTATCATGGCCTCATCATCAGTCACAATCCCATCTCTGTTGACCCTGTCGCAAGTGACTGTTTGTAAGCAATGCATACGTACTTTAATTATATGATTTGTCTCTAATGAGAACCTCTTTCTTGTCAAGATGTCCGCAACTCTCCTATCTTTATTACTGAATCATAAATCCACATGCACTTCGTAAGAGCACTGGGATATCAATCCTTGTGCAGACGGGCTGAAACCTGATATGCCAAATTCTCATAGCGTACCTAACAGAAGGGAAGACGTTGTGTGGTCAGATTGATGCCTCACTGACAGTTACTTCTCATATCTTGGAGCCATGCTAGAGGTCGCCTCCAACTGACGATTCTTCTGGTAAGTGTCAATTTACCACAATCTAGCACCGACTCTGAGTGTGACGTTTGTCAGAAGACGCGAAAGATTGTTAAATTCATCATGACATAGGCAGTTGCGCTTTCAATCAGAAAATTTATTCATGTTTAGTCAGATATCTGGAAGTGAGCTGCTACAATTTTTGTTTGTTGTTCAAACTGAAGACGGCATCCCAAATCGCCTCCTAGGTACATCTAACAGTCAGAATCTGGGGGTGAATCTAAGCTGCACGCTACGACGCCATTGGCCAACTTAGTAGAACCTTCTCGAGTAACTAGATTGCATTAGTTCGCAAGGGCTATGTTCAGAGAGCGCAAGCATCTGGGGACAGACAGAAACTTTGCGATGCGCGATCTCTGAAGCTAAGATAACCACTTACTGCTGGGTGTTGTAATAAAAGCAACGTCCTTAGGACTGTTCTCAGGATCGGTACAAGTTTTCCAACGGAGCGAAAACTTGGTGCCTCCAGGAATCCCTAGTTCGTCGGACCGATTCTTGATGGCGTACTCGACATCGCCCTTTCTGATAGCCGAGGGGACTCCAGTGCCGTAGCAGGCTAGTTCAACAGCCGACGCAGTACCAAACAAGATCATAACAGCAGCGTGAATAATGGTGGACTTCATGTTATCGGCGATGCAAGTCTATAAGGTATGAAGCGAATGTGGTAGAAAGAGAATGAGTGAGGTGAAAAGGCTGATGCAACCGATACTTGTCAGGTACTGGACTGCACTTCTTTAGTAGTTCTCTGCAGTATTATATATAACGTCTTCCAAAGCTCAAGCACTACTCGAGGCAGGTTGATACAGTCCACGGTCCTCATAGTGATCGTGGAAAAGTCAAAGTTTTTGAGTCATGATTTTAGTTCGGCGACTCCTTCGGACGTCATTAACCCCGCGTCGCTATGACATGAATACCCAGTGGGCGCACTGCGTCGTCATGGAAGGATGTGCTACAGGCCGGCCAGTACGCAAGACTGATGAACAAAGGGCTCTCAGCTCACTTTCGTGTACTTGACAGAAATGAGTTGTCAAGCTTGTTGAGGAGGACCTTGCCGTTGACCACAGGAACCATATCAAGAACTGCGTCCACCGTTGGTGCCTCGTTGATGTGAATATTTCCTCCCAGTCGCTTTCAACACTACATGTACCTGGTGTTGCGAATTGTCCGGCGAGAATCGACCACAATCCCTGAAGACGTTAGTACACTTCCCCAGTCTCATGTTGTTCGCCCCTTACGATGCCTATTCTGGGATTTGGCCACTTTTGTGCACGCCTTTGGATAAACACTTCTCAGCAAATCTTCATAAGGCTTGTTATCTCGATCCAGATTGTATTGATTCATTCAATTTATTGGTTGCTCATCAGGCCGTTCGCCAGATTTCCTCAACTTACTTTATTGAGCGCCTCCTTATAGCTTACACTACTCTCATGAGCGATCAAGCGCAAATACCTGAAACTCGGCCGCCCACCACGAGTGCCGCATCAAATGACAGTATGACCACAGTGGGCGGCCGAGTGAAGCAGCTGCCCGTAGGTTACGAATCTAAGTACATTCCAACGAGTCAGACAGCTTATAGACGAGACATCCCTGTTGGCTTCGGCTCTTTCTCGCTTCATCCACAGAAAGGTTCAAATGTCTGTTATGAGGCATGATTGGGAGGTTCCGGATCGCATCAGTCTCAAGGGGCCACATGAGCGTATTGCACACTGGCAGCAAGTAATGCTATCCCATAGCTTCAAGTATGGAGAGACTATAAGTGCCTGTGACATTGATTTAAACAAGCTACCAATCGCCTATTTCCTAGATGTGTGTTGCCCTTTACTTGTGTGGATGGCACAGCCTGCATGCAGCTTTGAATACTGCTCTGTTTTCTCGTTCCGACAATATCACAGTATGAGTGACTGTCGTGAGCTTGGAAAGGGTTTCTTTTTTCTCAACAACCTATATTCTTCGTCTTCTGTCCTCTTCCTCCTGATGGCCGGCCTCAAGGTGACTCTTAAGCCATTGATCCCCTAGCGCTTTCTGAGCTGTCACCGCAATTTATTCTGTATGTCCTGTCAGGCCGACGCAACCCTCATACCTTCTTTCCATGTTTTCTTAGCACATCGCCTTGTGTAACTGCATCCTGCTGTTTCGAGACATTCCATACTGAATGCCAAATAAGCACTTCGCTCTTGTCTTCGCTCGAGCTGTCTTGACTTTTAGCGCTAACCAAGCGATCTCGGTAGAGTTGAAATCAGAACGTTAAGCTTCAATCGCCGTTCTTAACCGCCTGTGGTACAGGTTCTTGCAGTAATTAATATGCCTATCACGGCGCGCACGGGTGCCTGCATATAACCATACAAGAAACCCGGCGTAGAAGGAGAAGTGCCTCTATGTCTAAGTCTACTTTGAGAAAGAGTTTTGGATTGAAGCATCGGCAATTTGATTTGTTTGTCTGAAAGCTGCCTACTTTATGTTCGAGTACTAAGTCAGAACACCCCCATTCGGCCACCCCCCCCCCCCTTTCGGCTACCCTATTAAAAGTAGGTCTAGTAATATCGCTAATAACTATAGTTAATTAATTAACTACTTTCTACTACTATTCTAATATACCTACTATTCTTACTAAGTAATTTAACCTTTATTATTTAATTAAAACTAATTAAACGCTTATTAATATCTTCTTAAGCTCTTTTTATATTTTTAATATTAATAAACTTAGTATTTAAGTTTATTTAAATACTTTTCTTTTTTTAAAAAACTATATACTTAACTTTAGTTTTTAAAACTCGAACTTATTATTAAAATAAAATTAATAAAAAGGATTTTTTATTAAAGGTTTTTTTAATTTTATAAAAAAGTAAATATTAAGTATTATAATTAAAATTAAGCTTTATAAAGAGCTTTAGTTATTAATAAAAGTTACTAACTTTTTAAAATATTAACTAATTAATAATAAATACTATAAAAATTTAATTAACGACTTTAATAATTTTAATAATTATTTATTAAGTACTAATAATATTATTTAATAATATAATTAAGCTAAATAATACTATAAAATTACTAAGAAATATAATAATATTAAGTAGTTATAAGCTAATTACTTTTTAATTACTTTATATATTATTCTTTATTAAATTAAATAAATAAGTTATAATATAATAAGCTAAGAAGTACTGCTTTTTAATAATAATAAAATTATTTATTATATCTTTTTTATTAAGCTCCTTTTATAAATAAGTTTTAATAAAATTAAAAATAATTATATTTAATAATTAAAAAAATAGAAAAGATATTTAATAATAAAAATAATAAATAGATATTATTAATATAGTACTTTTATATAAATTTTATTATTATATAACTCTTATATTTATTTAAAATTAATAATTAAAGCTCTAATTATAAGTTAAGTCCCTAAGTTAGAGAGGGCTGAGTTTATATTAAAAAACTACTCTTAATTATATTAAAATAGTTTAGTTTATAATCTACTTATTATTTATTATTATAAACTCCTAATTATCGAGACCCTTAAGCTTAAGGGGGAACTAATTTTACTAAACTAACTTCTTTTTATAGATTTTTAATAATTTAATAACGATATTACTAATAAAAATATATTTAATAATAAAAATTTAAAAACGTAATTAAAGCTCTTTTTTTTATATTACGTTAGCCTTAGTTATATTTAAAACTAGCTTATTAAATTCTTTACCCTTAAAAATATTAATTTTATATTATATTTATTAACATATTTAATATTTTTAATTTTTAATATATTCAGTAATTAGAATTAGGGCTTAATTATCTTAGTAATTATTTTATTAATATAATTAAAACTTCTAAAACGACTTTGTTAAACTTTAATAAATAAGTTTCTTTTTAAAAAAAAGTATTTATTTATCTCTTTTTAAAAAAAATAACTATCTCTCTAAGTTTATAAAACTTATTTAATAAATCTTTTAATTTATTTATAAGTTAATATAACTCTTAAAATATATTAAATATAAACCTATTTAACTAGCTTATTTTCTTATTTAAAAAAGAAGTTTTTATTAGTTTATAAAAATAATTACTTTAGCTTATTAACCTTATTAATAATTCTAAAGTATATTCTTTAGAACCCCGAACTTAATTAAGGCCCTTTTAATTAAAATATTATATTTAATTATTTAGAGCGCTTAAATAACTTTATTTTTAATATATAATATTATAATATAATAAAAAATATATTTAGATAATAATTATAATTATTATAGTTATTTATAAATTAAGGGTAGGATTTTAATTAGGGTAGCTAAGAGGGATTTTTGGGGTAGCCGAATGGGGGGGGGGGGGGGTGGCCGAATGGGGGTGTTCCGACTTATATCAGTATTGTGGATATTCGTTCCGAAATGTCCAAACACACGGGCTTGTCATCAAACTTGGATAATCCGCACACCCTGGCTCCCTTTCCGTCAACATAGATGCCTGACTTCTCCAGAATTGCCGGCCTGAATGACCACAATTGATACACAAACATCACGATGCCGCCGACGCGAACAGCTAAGTCGGACGAGGCCAGGAAGGCAGCGAATGCTGCAGTGTACGGAGTGAGGCCGGGCTTCCAGGGCGGGCCACCAGCTCTCCCCGGCGCGTCTTACGCGACACTGGTGGGCCACTTCGCGTCCGGCTCACATGCGGAGGTACCCTATGATCCATTCACCCCGGGCAACATCAAGGCAGAATATCCCATGTCAGTCAAGGCCGAGCCGCAGTTCGATCAAGGAAAACCTGTATCTCAATTCGCCTCAGACGCCGCAGCTGCTGTGCAATTCGACGCCGATGACTTCAGCGACGATGAGTATCTCAGCTTCAACGAAACAGCACCGGCACCGAAGAAGACCTTCAAGCCGAAGGCCGCAAGAGCACCGCGACCCACAGGACCCAGAGGATCTGTCAGCGCTTGCTTCCGAATTGATGGCGAGTGGCAGAACCAGCGTGTCGAATGGCTCGGCCATGCCACGAGGGCGGTGATGTTTCGAGACAAATTAACGCCGTGAGTTGCCTTGCCCACTGAGTTGGGAGACTATGGAATACTGGGGCTTGCCAGAGCCGCGAGGCCCACACCAAAACTGACGACATTGCCAGGGCACACATTGACACGCTGCTCTCCTTCAAGGAAACCTGCGAACGCCTCACTTCATTCAGCTTCGACTATCACGACGTCGACTATGATTCTACCAACTCTGCTACGGAGCTTACTGACGACGATGTCATCAAGATAGCCCATGCCTGTCCTAAGCTGAAAATCATTTCCCTCCCAGGCACATCGGGCCTCACAGAAAAGGCATTTCTTGCGCTGTGCAAATATTGTCCCGACCTCACAAATCTGCACATCAGTACTGCCTCGAGAAATGAGTCGAATACGGGCCACAACATAGTATTTGAGGCGCTGACAGATCATCCGGAGTGGGTGCCAAAGTTGAAGGAGCTTCGTATCGCGAAGATGAGCTGGACAAGCAGCGTACTGCGAGTTCTGTCGAAGGCACGACCGAAGCTCCACATTGTACTTGTATCAACCAGAGAGGAAAAGAAATGGGGTGATTGGGAGTTGGTACACTCTCAGTCTGAGTGGTGGAATGGAAAGTGCCAGGACAGGTCCGGAGTGGCTAAGAGGGAGCAAAGGAGATTCAACCAGTCCATTGAGAATGGCTATTGGTAGGAAGACTGAATTGAGATTGAGGACGAACAAACCCCACTCTCAAAGTCATCGGATGGCTTGGATAGACACAGCTTTCAGGCAGATTGTGGTGAAAGGAAGAAGAGTTGTCAGAATCGAGTTTTGTACATTTTGATATGCTCAACTATTTCCGCATACGCAGAAGCTAGGAAGCCCGCTGTCCGCCACATAAACATAGTGCAACGGGGAGGAGAATTTCGACCGACGAAGGAATGCGGTTGGAGTTGCTACTTCTGTCCAGAATAAGTTGGGTTGGGTGCATTTCTTTCAGCGTTCATTTATGCCGAGCACATGATTGAAGACTCACGCTGCCAGTAACAAAACATAATCACTGTCAGGTTGTGCCTGTTTGCCTCGCCTAGATGTTTTGATCAAATTTTCAGAAGTCGGACATCACCATAGCGGCCTACCTACTCCAATCTTATCGAAGAGATGTTTTTTTCCGAAGCCAACACCCTTGAACCGGACATCATCATTGACAGCTGCGTCTAATTCACCACATAACTACGAGTAAGATGTCTGTAAGTGCTAGAAAGTTTTGCTCGGGTCATTCTCAACAACGTCCATCGTGCTCGACTAGGGTGTGAAAGTCCCATATGAACCAAACGTGAGCTCCTATGTCGATTTCAGCATCTTGGCAAGGCAACGAAACGTCGTCAGTTAACGATTCATCATCATCATCATCATCATTGGCATGGGAATTATCATCGAATCATTTCAACTTGCACGGAGATTGAGTTAGACATGTTTGATTTGCATACACCATTCACTCGACTAAGTATATCAGGATATTCGGGTTCCTATTGCAAGACAAACAGCATCGTAGAGATAGACAGCACAAGAGCCAGCATTTTCCAACAAGCCCGCAGCGAGCCAGCAGCATTCTCATCCTCGTCGCCGGAATTCCCCTCATTGTCATCACCGTTTCCGCCATCTCCATTGCCCTCGCCTGATGCCCCATTCACGTCTCCAGGGCCGGCTGCCCACTTGAAGCTGGACACAACCTTGTCTGTGTACCCAGGAACTGATCCTATGGTGTCATCGTCGTTGGTGGTCGAGCCCGGCACACACTTGGCGCCATTCCACTTGACATTTGCCACCACGGTCCATAGACTGGTCATGTTTGTCAAGGTCTCCCAGGTATAGTAGAGCTTACAATTCGCCGCCTCATATCTGAACTGTACCGGGACGCCATCGAGATCGTCGTCGAGGTATATGTTGGCTGAGTTGACGGTCCAGGTATCCGTAGGTAAGCCCGCGAGCGGGGGGTTAGACTCGGCAAAGGGCGTCATATCGATTCCCTCTGGGGGCTTGACGAAAGCCCCGAGAGCAGAATAAATGGTCTGATAAGGTCCCAGCGAAATGACTGGTCCGCCCTTGGTTCCTCCCACAGCTTGCATCGGCGCATCGATAGGTCGTCCCCCCATAGCCACGACTTGAATGCCTAGCTCCCGGGTCATCATGCCGACGATGTAGGCACAGGCAGACGCGCAGTGTCCATCGGTGAGAATGACCGTGTCCTCTGGCTTGAACCACGGCTCTGGGATCTCGAAGATGCCGGGCAAGCCGGTACGGGCGTAGGCTACTTCCCAAGGTTGCACAACATTAGTGTAGTTGCTGCCCTCGATTGTCTCAGGGCCGTAAAAGTCCTCCCAGCTTGTGAAGTTTTTCAAGTCTTCGTCGACGAAGCCTTTGAAACCAACCGGGTAAGGAAGGGACTTCAGGTCTGCGCCTAGTCTCTCAGCAGTCCTTCCGACCCAATTCAAAGCAGCGTGCGCCCGAACCCGCATATTCATGTGCGCTTCTGCACCGGCCTCTGGGAATAGTGTCGCATATAGGCTCATTGCGTTGGCCACAAGACCACCACCGTTACCCTGCAGATCTATGATGAGCTTAGATTTGTTCTGGCTCTTGCTCCTATTGACGAATTTGCTAGCAACCCTGGCAAACTCTATGGGATCCTCGAGCGCCTCAAGAACAGTTCTAGCAGTTCCGTTTTGGGACATGAAGACATTCACAGCCAGTACAGCAGTGTCTTTCAGAGTCGACTCGTTGAAGAGGTAGCCGCTGATATACCTGTCTTCGTGGATGACAGAAGGTTCAGGATACCCCTCCAAGGCCGGAGAAAATGGAATTCTCGTAGTATCGAGGGTGACTTCGGCCTCGCCGTCATCAAGCGGTACCTCAAAGCGCTCATGAACAGCTTGACCAGATGTAATGCCGGAGAAATTTGCAACAATGCGAGCTCTGTTGACGACAGTTGCCTCCGTTCCGTTGGCGAATTCAATGACGCTTTCGTCACCGAGGGTTGTGTGTAGATGCCTGCCAGCAGTCGCCGTCTCAAGGACGTTTTCTAGCGCTTTGCTATACAGTTGCTCATTGTAGGCCGCATCGGGATCCTGGTCTCGAGAGTTGTCGACAGACCGCTGCTGAATGTAGTCGACAATGGGCGCCGTATCGAAGGACTTGACCTCGGAAGCATTATATCCTTGTTCCGTGCTCTTCTGGTAGTCAGCTAGTAAGGACTTGCGTTAGTGATTTCTGAAAGGCAGTCCCAGATCTATCCCTTTGCCCCTTTCCGAGCCTTCGCATATAAGAGAGGGGAGCATGGCCAGGAGGGGAAATAACAATCATGGAATTCCCTACTTACAGTAAAGGTAAATTCTGGGCGACTTGATGCCATCTTCCGAAATCGATATAAACAACGCTGGCGTAGAAAAGCTGATCAATACACCCAGAACAGGCGACCAGGACAAGTGCCCATCCCGAGGCTTGACGTTAATCAGTCTGTAAAGATCAACAGTGAAGTCAATTTGAGACTCGTAACCTCCATTTTCGAGGGACTGGGTAATGTTGTCGAGGCCACCAAAGATATCGACGCCTGGGTAAAGGTACTCTGCGGGAGGGTCTAGAAGAATGTCGACGGTACTCTGATATTCAAGCCATGGTCGCAAATAGCGAACAAGCGCTGTATCTCTTTCAACGTCCACTGAGATTGACCTAAGGCACTGGTATGCCAGGGAAGGCTTCACCACAACATCGTCTGCAGGGCGTCAGCCTATGTTCCACCTGATGTGTCTGTAGTCGCTGTTGGTCCTTCACCCCCAGCCTAAAGCTTTCGCGTGGCACGACAGGGGGCGAATGCGAGGACGAACCATATCCTGGTATTCAACAGAAGACCTGATAGTATCTGCTCGCGGAAAGGAGCTACGTAACATACCGGTCGTGTTTGTTATAATTGCTTCGTCGTAGACCCTTCCAATCTCGGCACAAGCTTCGCCAACCGCGACCTGTCTCCGGAGCTGCGGTGTAGATGCAGCCGGAGCGGCGACCGCAAATGCCGTAACGGGAAGAGCTCGTGCGAAGAGCGATGTGAGCCGCACCATTGTTCTTACAACTACTACTCCGAAGCAATCGCTCAAGAGCACAAGAAAGGCAATTGACGATCCGCGCAAGGCACGCCATGATCGGGCGCCGCCGACCTTAAGAAGGCGCGCGCGTCCAAGACATTTGGCGACGCATCGCAATTAGCGGCCCTTCCTTCTGTGGCACCAACAAGCATACAAAAGTCCCGAATTGAGGCGATGCATGAGTTGGCAAGGCTGGGTCGCATTGGCGGTACTTGGCAAAGTCGAACACCGTTTGTCATCCAACGAGTTGAAAGAGAAATTGGCCCGATTTTGCACCAACATTTGATGGGAAGCAACCCGTCGAGACGGATCAAAGTAGGGCAAGGGGCCAGCATCAGTATAAGTATTCAGCTTGGCCGCAAGCTGGGCTTGGCTCGTGACTTGTTGAACATAGGTGATCCACAACTCTAGGCATCACGTAGGGGTTTCCTAGCTGTTGGTTGGCGTGTCTTGGAAATGTGGTGCGGTCTATGAATGCTGCCAAGACGGAAGGATGCACCACAACCCACGCCAAACTTCACAAAAACAGAAATACACATCATCGAGCAGACTGGCCATCGCCGCCCTCTAGGCGCAAGGCCTACCTCTATTTAACAGTCTTCAAGCGTGATTGTCTCATCCATGAAGCTTCCTAGCTGACCCGTACCTACACTCTGAACATAGGGGAGGTAGGTAGGCTATCTGGGGAGAATTCGAGGGTAACAATCTGTTCTTCCTTCCGACGCCGCCGTAGCCAGGGTAGAACAAGACTCCCGGTGCCCTTACTGTCCTTCTTTAAGCTACGTTTCTACTATTCATACATTGCGCTACTCAGACCTACTCTGCGTGTCTAGAAGTTTTTGGATCATGATGTTCAAGTTGGTTCGTATGATGTGGTGAAAAGTTTCCTAATTCGGTAATCGGAGCCGTTGAACGTGTTGTGTCTCAAAATCCGGCACCGGGGAAGTGGGGTAAAAACGGCAACTGAAAGACTCTTTGTTCGCCGCTTTCCTCGGCCACATTACTCCGATCCATCTGCAGGGACCAACAGCGCTGGCTAGATCGTGCCATCGCGTAAGCTTACCTCAATACTCAGATCGCGGGGTTCTCTTTGACTCATGCAAGGGCTCAAAGCGGAAGCTACAATGGAGGACCCGCAGCGGCCAGCTGGACGGACAGCGGAGGCTAAGCTTCATCAAGGAAACATTAAGAAGCATGACCGGCCCATCTAGAAAGCAGGGCGCACATGGCAGATGATAAACTTGCTCATAACTGGTGGACGTAAAGCGCCATGTGATAGATAACGCGGACCAAGCATCATCTCATTACTAATTCTATGGATTCGGGGCGCCTCGTGATTAAGCTTCCAGTGTCCGATTTCCGGAGATGTGTCAAGTGGATACTCCGAGTTTAGCCAGCCCACCTTGCCGGGCTGGTGGAGCGCGCTTAGCTTATCTGTGAGTCCGAAACTCCGACGGCTTTGAGTCAAGAACACGGAGCAGCCCACTTCATTCTTATCAAGAGTGTCCCGCACCGCAATACCGACACATCTCGAACTTGATTTCACCCCCCATAGACTTTACACCACACAGGCTTAAGAACAGACGAAATAAGGGACGCTTAAGAACACACATCACGGATAAATATGGGTTCATTACCACAAGCAACACCTTTCAGGGTCGCCATCGTCAAAGCCTACGAGATCGACGAGCCAAAACACAGAGGGATGTTGCAGTCGTTCCGAGATAACGTCCTACAACAAGTTCCGGATGCAATAATCGACGCATATCGGCCAATGAAGGATGACGGCCACCTTCCAGCGCCTGCGGACTACGATCTCATCATTATCACCGGCGGACTGAGTAACCTGTGCCAGGCGACTTATGAGCCTTGGGTCGACACCACGCTGGAATGGATTCGACAGGTGGTGGGGCAGCAACACGTCACGAAAACCAAGCTTCTCGGCATCTGCTGGGGTCATCAGGCAATTGCGACAGCTCTTTCTGGCAAAGTCGGGAGTTTTGAACATCCAAGAGTGAGCATTGAGGAACAGCGCAGGAAATATGGAGGCTCTATAAGGCAGATGCTAAGCTAGTTCTCTAGGTTGGCGTGGAAGTTCTCGCTCTGAACGATGATGGTAAAGCAATTTTTGGCAAGGATGCGCTGGTAAGTACTCTCTGCAGCATATTATCCGTGATCAATCCCTAGGTTCCAGTCGTTAAGTCCTCAATCCCATTAGAAAATCACAAAGTTTCACAAGCGCTTTGTGCAGAATGTACCCAACGGCTTCAAGCCATTGGCGCCTGAGAACGAAATCCTCATGTCCGACTCTGGACTTGTCTTATCGCTTCAAGGCCACCCAGAGATTTACGGCGAGCTTTCCAGGCAACTTTTCGAGATGAACGTTCCATATTACAGAGCTACACTGCCAACCGAGGATGATCTTCAACGATACTACTCTGAGATGTCCTCGAGTGAGCAGGACGCCAAGCTCATTTTCCAGAAGGTAACGGAATGGGCGCAGTCAAGATTTCCTCAATAGTCAGACATGGGGGTTTTAGATATGATTGATGAAGTATGGATTTTGTCAATGAAGACTACAGCGTTCCCCTTTATCATCAAGATATATTCAATTCGAATGAACTGGGAATAGGTTAAACTTTGATATTGTTTGGGAAATTAGGTGATCAAAGAGGTCCAAGTTTCGGATCATTATCCTCTAATCTGGCGTACTCTTGTTGGGCTTTGATAGCAACATGGTGGCCCCATGGTCCACCTGCCGACTTCAGTAAAGCAATAGCTCGACAATGCGTTTCAGGATGACGGCAGTACGCAGCGGTGTAATAGAAGATCGCAACCGCTCCTATGTCAACTGCTATCTTCCGACTCTCAATGTCATCCAAAAAGGTAGAGAGTTGCATAATGAGCCCATTTGAAGAGTCCGGCTCTGAAGAAAAAGGCGATATAGAAATCATCTCTGTGATAATGCGCCATACTTTTAGTATTTTTACGCAGGGATCGGAGGCCAATTGCGGCTGTTGTAAGATGAAGAGTGCAAATTTGTCGGACCATTGACGCAATGATTCCGCCACGACCTGGTGCGTTCTCCCTTTGGATCCTGTGTGTTTTGGCGGAACCACAAGAACATAAGTCAAGAGGTCGAGCTGAGCATTCCGAGCGTGAGCGACACTGGAAAACTCAGGCATTATTTGCTCCGGGGCTTGGACTACCTTCGGTGGCACGCTGGGGGGTATCGGCAACATTCTTGATTGCAGGACCAAAATATGGAAGATCGGTTTTATCTGACTCCGTATGAGGTGGCCTCCTGGCGACCCAAAGGTGGTGGTAGATGGTGGGGCGGTGTGGGATAACCACGTTGATAGGATCTTGAAGCTGCTTGTGAGATGTCGAACAGCGTCCTGATAGCCCCCACGCAGCCACTCAAACATTATACCGAGGATAGAACACACGAGTGTAATCTCGAGAGCTGACCATCCTCGATGGGTCATATGCATATTGAGGAGACTGACAGCTCTCGTGTACTCTGCTTCGGCGTATTTATACAGGCTAACGGCATTCGAGTCCGAGTGTTGAGCGAGGCCAGACTTCAAAGACTCGTGGAGGGAACCAATGGCAACGAGCATTTGATGGACACATTGTTCTCGGTAGCTTAGTTGCAAGATGGTGGTGCTCCAGAACTCCACGTCAAAGTATCCAGCAAACTCAGGAGCTGAGTGTCCTTGATAAAAGTTGATCCAGCGGCCGGTTTGCGGGGCTAGCTGATAGATGGCATCGTTAGGATTGGGCCGCGGTACGATTGATACGTATGCGTTTTTTGCGAGGAGCGAACTGCGCCGTTCATTGCTCGAATCTTCGACAAAGTCGCAGACTCTTCCTGTAGAACTACATCGAAGGCATGAGGGTCGTTCCAAGCCGCATCTCACATGGCGAATTCTGTGCCCGGAGAAGATTCACTTAGCTTGCAAATTCACGCTGTTCTCAAGCGCCTTGTCGGCGCAGCATATGGACCGCATTGATAGAACCGTATCCAGCCAACAAATCGGCTCACTTACCGGCAAGTCGCGCAGCCAAGACGAGTGCGGGTATGTTTGGCCCTTTTTCGTGTCACTGTTGAGACAAGTTGATCGCTGTTGGCGTGTTCGTTGGAGACTGTGTTTGCGTTGGTCGGACTGTGCCTTTTCAGGGGCGCTAACAATACCATGTCTATGTTGGTTGCGTCGGCAAGTGTACGGCGTGGATGTAACTGCGTCAAGGGCTCGGGCTCTTTGAGATGTTGAGATTCCCTAAAGAGGGTGAATGAGAATCTTCCATATGAGTCACTGAGTTTGAGAGGAAAAGGAGCAGGTAAAGATATTGGAGGTACGGTTGAAGCTCAGTTACCGGCCGGTCGTCGAGGACCGTCCTTGCAAAAGCAATGCCTCAGCCCCGCTTCTTCCGCAAACATTGGTTATCGGCGGACCACGGGTATTTCTCATTGGTCGGAGCAAGCATCATGTCCAATCACACCTGTGAATCGATAATATCAGGATCCACATCTTGTTGGACGGCGTTCTGCCCTGCAAAACCAGGGACCGGCGAGACATCGCGCATCGCGGGCATTGACCGTAGGCCCTAGTCCCATCGGTGCGGAGGATTCACCAAGTGTCCATCTTGTTTCCATGTGCTGTGCCTCTTCAGGAACTAAACTGGATGAAGCAAGACAGATTCCTAAGCATCCGGCACGTGAGGACTGCCGAACGTGAAGGCGCGATATTACCAGCCTCGGGGACGCCGTATCACGAGTAAACTCAAGGAGGAAAAAATGTTCAGACTGGCTCTGGAACTCCAAAGTATTGAGATAATCTCTCCGTATCGAGAGTCGGGATGGGAAATACTGCATCTTATCGTGGATGCGAGGGTCGCCATCCACCCATCTTTATGATTAATTAGAGAAATTCTGAAGCTGGCGGACCTAATTGCCGATAACTTGTGGCTGCTTGCCACAGTCATTGGAAAATAAGAGACTCAGCCTGGAACAAATAGACTAATCTGAACGGACGTCCGAAGAGCTCTGCGTTTTTACATGGTGCATTTGTCTCCCTCGAGTTCCTGATTGTTGGACTCACAACTGCGGACTTCCAAGAATAGGGAAAAGCCAAGTGATCTCAGCCTTGAGATAAAGCCTGCGAAAGACGACGTAGGACCAAATTGCGTGACGGGACTCCCTCACATGATCGGGAAGCAATGCAAGCCATCATCATCCGCATCGCCAGAGAAAGAAGAAGAGGACAAGGTTCAAGTCCTGTTCAAGGAGTTGATGGTCAGAACCACCAATCGGGAAACATCCATGCTTGTACATGGAGCTGTTGCACAGAACGATAAGGTAAGGTGGATCAAGCAAGATAGAATACTCGACTTGGTCGTGAACATCCGCCCTCTTCACAGCCATCAAGAATTTCGAATTAAAACCTTGTCCTCCATGTCTCGATTGAAATCGAATTGGTCCTCAGATAACTCGTCAAGAGCCATGCCCTTGTCTTTGCTGAAGTTCTACCTCAACCAGGCATGATGAGTGAGCCGGCTTATATAATCAAAATGAACCGGACCCACTCCAAGCAGCCGGCGATGCCAGAACTTCCGTTGCCCAGAACCTAGCGATCGTCATAGGAGCTACATCGAGCATCAATTCGCACAAAACCTTCCAGCGCTGAGGTACCAAACAAATGTCTCTGCAACAATAGCAAGTCGTGAGCCCGTTGCTCTGTGAGGCGATCTTGAACATCCGCCCAACATGCGCGAGTTCATGAGCTATGTGCAGAGCGCGTTCTACGACGCCACCGGCTGGAACCGCGACAACTCGTACTCGACGCTCAACGCAACTGCAGATGGTAGGCTTGACGAAATGCGCAGAGCTCATTTGGGGAACTGCACATTGGACCAGCACTGACATGAAGGGCATTGGCAGCACTCCTCAACTTCCCAACACCGCAGGGCCTACGCCTCACACTCTCCTCTCTCGCGACCCCTCACTTTGCGACATCATACCAGCTCGGCTCCGTAGGCGTAGTCGACGGCTCCATCTCCTACCTTTACTCCTCCGTGCCCCTCCGCGCGCACCTCACCCCGCAATCCGATGCCGTACCATTGCCGGCACTGCTGCGCTCGTACCGACCGCTCGCCGACCTCCCGCCTCGAACCTCGAAGCCTTACCCCCTCCTTAGTCCGGCCGCGGCCTCCCTGCTCTACGGCCGTTTGTACCTCCCTGAGTCCATGCTCGAAGCTCTCGTCGTGAAAAGGATATCCCCCGCGCTGCAACTCCAGCTCAGCGCCGTCTCAGGAAAGTTTCTCCGCAACGGAGGCACTGTCTTGGGACTGGCTCAGTATGATGTCGGCAGATACGCTATCGAAGGCCTAGGTTCGTCCGACGGCGGCCTGCTGGGCTTCAGAGGCGCGTACAACTTTGGTGGTGATACAGAAGATATCCAAGCTCTACGATCGGGCGGCAAGCTGGGCGGACACACGGACGAAGCGAAGGAACGAATCTACGGACGCTTCAGCGCCGGCGGGGAGATCTACTACGGCCTACTTAACAAGTCGGGCGGCGTCAGTTTCGGCGGACGCTTTGCGACGCTCCCGGAGCACCGCGGCACCCCGCTGACGGCGACAATGACGATCAACCCCCTGATGGGCAACATAAGCGCCAGCTACGCAGTAGTAGCAGGCAAGCACTGCAGTCTCGCGACGAGGATGGACTTCAACGTGTACAGCTACGAGAGCGACTGGTCCGTGGGCATGGAGCTGTGGCGCAAGAACCTGACCCGCAACCTCGAGCCCGCGCTCTCGGCCGAGAGCTTTGTCAAAAAGGGCCGCAGTTTCCAGGCAAAGCTAGAGTGGAGGCTGGACGACGAGCTGCCCGAGTCACCGAAGCTGCAGCCGAGGCTTGTCGTGGAAGAGCCAGAGCATGAACGGAAGAATCAGCCGAGAGAACGCAGCTTTCAGGCGAAGATGGAGTGGAGATTGGACGATCCTGCGGTGGATAGAACGAAAGAGGCGGCGGCGGCGGATGCCGGCACGGCGGCAGAGACCAAGGGCGCGGATGAATACGGCAGCGTCATCAAGGCGCGGCTGGACCAGAACATGAAGATTGGGGTCTTGTGGGAGGGGAGGGTCAAGTCCCTCCTGTTCAGTCTCGGCAGCGCAATCGACCTGCGCAAGCTCGACTCGCCGTTCCGCACGGTGGGCGTGGAAATTCAATTTTCATCATGAAAAGGAGTCAATGGTCTTTTTGGCCAGATTACAGCGTACCCACCGGTAATCTTCCCTGATGCGACGTTCTTCCCGACATCTCGGTCGCAGAAACAGGCAGTTGGCGCGTGGCAGAAGTTCCCGGCATCCTGGCACGGCTGCACACTCGAGATCCTTAGCACCTGAGAGGCTGAGTTTACTAGTACTCTATACTACCTGTCAAGGTTGGACTCGACAGATCCCGGCTTCGTGGCTACGGGTCTCCTTGGGCACAATCCGAGGTGACGCCGCAGCTATCGATGCAGGATGGCGTCGGAAGGGCCGTGGTGGCTGCATGAAATAGGAGGAGAATGCGACGTTGCCTTTGATAGTTGTTCTCTCGGAAATGTTAGCCGAGAGGAGAAAGCAGAACTCAGAAGTGGCTCTGGGTCTCGAAGTCTCTGGTGACTTCCGTAAGTAATGGGACATGGTCGATTGGGTTCTTCATGATGAAATCATGGACGGAAGCAAGCGACCGGCTTGGCTGAAGCTTGACTAGCAGAAACGGCTTAAGCCAAGCTTTCTTGGCAGTGGATGAAAGCCACCCGCATTCAAAGGGCTACCGCGCGTACAGTTATCAGTACCACTCTTGGAGATGTGAAGAAAATCTTCCCACTTCACTGATAGAAGTCGTGTGCGTCCTTGTCTAAGATGGGTTCAGATTGGAGGAGAGCTGAACGTCAGTTTCCTCTTAGAATGTCTCAACTCATTCAGCCGTAACATATTACACGAAGATTAATCCCCAATCAATGTTCATGATTATGGTTTAACTATGTCGGTGTTTTGCCCCTTTCGAGCAATACCAGCAATATCGGCGATATCCCTCACCATTGGATGAGTATCAAATAACGAGCGCATTCCTCGCAACGTCAAGACATCCCACCTCATTCCTGGATGCTGTCAGCTCCCCAACTGGCACTATCCTTGGTCCGTTGCGCTAGCTCGGCGCGGGTGCCCCACGCCATCAGATTTTGTGCCAATTTATTCGGGCTCTCATTGGCCCGCAAGCTGGCCATCAAGGTTCTCCGCACTAGCTTAACCATCAAGGTCCTCACTCTGAAAGTCGAAGCAGGTGCGTTGGCGGACCTCCAGTCTTTCTTGCACGATAGTTGCATGTATTTGTGTTAGAAGTAGCTGACTTTGGCGATGCTTGCCATGATTAAAATCCACATGTCCTGGCGCATGATGGATAGAATCATGGAGAATAACTACAGAATACCTTGCACTGGTCGACTTGCGCTGCTCTGTCTTTGTTTCATGAATGCGGAAGCTGCAGGGGAACAGGTGCTGGGTTGTCTTTGATAAGAAACCCGTGAGGTAAGAACAAGGTGCGAAAGTGGATCTACATCGACGTTTGGCCATCAAGGTCCTCACTTCCATTTTGCGCATCCGCCTGTGCCCGTCCCTGCGCCTTCCGCCCGAGCCTGACACCCGTGCCGCTCTGGTCAACCGTTCCTGGGTCTTTCCAAGTTCTCTCTGCACACTCGTCTTTTGCCCAAGGTACCTCTTGCTCGGTATCACCGTCGACCTCGAGAAAGTGAACCGTCAAAACTCTAAACATTAGACAGCTTTTCTCGGCCGTCCAACAATCGTTTCGAGGCCACCGATTTGTTCAGACGGGTTCCCTGCACGTCAGGATATCGTTTTCGTACCTCGTCGTCCAATAATTCCCTCTCGTAAATTTTCTTTTTGGTATCTATCAGACGCCGTGCGATAGAACATCGATCGAGTGCCCCAAAGAAAAACAGCACACAGCAATCCACCTTGACGTCTCCCTTTGATCAGCCGCGCCATACCAAAGAACCACAGAAAAACCACCACCGGACAGAAGAACCGAAACAAGATATTTCCTCTTCCTTTGGTCTGCAAAGTGCCGGGTTTCCCGCTTGCTTTTGTGGTTCCTCCGTCCTCGTCGAGTCCACCCTGGCTGTTTAAGCGGGGGGTCCCTCCGTCCTCTTATGCCATCCTAACCCCCCTCCGCGACCGACGACCATCCGGGTTCTCGACACATCTTGCAACGCCGTTCCACGCCGCGCAAGTTCGCAGCCACCGCAGCCCACTCGCCCTCCCTCTCTTCGAGAATCGACAAAGAGAATTCCGATTCTTCATCGTCTCCATCAGAGTATCCCCTGCACTTGGCGCATAATATATACTGCCCAGCGCCTGTCTCGGAGCCTCAATCCTCTCCATCTACCAAGACGCCAAGCTGCGAGCCAAGACCTTCGAGGACCCATCTCCCAGGACGCACACCTCGCCCTGCCGCCCTTCAGCTCTTCGTTGCTCCTCTCTGTCGCCATCTCATTGCGCCTCTCAGACGACTTTGGCCTGTCGTATCACCTCGGTAAACGCATCTAGCCGCCGCTCAACCCAGTCTCTCGGAGACGCACAGGCTTCGAGCCCAGTCCGCCGGCACTTGTCACATATCCCCGGTCGATCAAGAAGCCGTTGCTCCAACCTGTACCACCGGTGGTGCCTCGAGCTCGTCTACTTTGCTGTCACAGCCTTCCGGGTACTTACCTGTCTGCGGTGACCAAGACCAGAGCCTTAAAGCAAGCACCCGTCGCAGGCTCTGCCAGCATCTGTAACGTATTCAGCAAGAAAATCAGCAAAAATGAACCCTTTGGAAATGTCAGCGGCGAAGCTCCTCGCCCTCCGCCAAGATGATGGCTCCGGTGCCGATGCCGTCAACGAGTGCGGTGCCGCTGCCGTCGATGTCAGCAACAAGGGACTGCGTATCGCCTCCATCTTCATCATCATGGTCGCTTCGATGCTTGGTGGTTTCCTCCCTATCTTCCTGGCCAGGACCACCAGAATGCACGTTCCCAAAATGACCTTCTTCATCTTCAAGTATGTCGGTACCGGTGTCATTATCGCAACCGCTTGGATGCATCTGTTGGCCCCTGGTGTCGAGGCTCTGCACAACGAGTGCTTGGAGCCGATGCTGGGCAGCTACGACTGGGCTTTCGCCATCGGCCTGATGACCGTCATGGTCATGTTCCTGATTGAGATGATCGCATCCAACGTCGCCTCGTCTGCTTTCGGCAGCCATGACCACGAACTTGGCCACAGCAACAGCATGGCCACCAAGACCAAGGACATTGGGACCGATGGGACGAGCGCTACTGAGGTTTGCCCCCACGACGTTGACACTGAGAGGGGCGCCGGCTTTGTCGACCCCAAGAAGGTGCCTGGACTTCCAGACGACGTTAGCTACCCGCCCGGTGGAAGGGATCATCTCGGCCATGCTCGCGACCATACCGAAGGAGACAGCCACAACGGCCTCGCTGGCCAGTTGATTGCCATCTTCATTCTCGAATTCGGTGTCGTGTTCCACTCCATCTTCATTGGACTCGTCCTCGCCACCAGCGACGAGCTCGTCGTCCTCCTCATCGTCCTTACTTTCCACCAGTTCTTCGAGGGTCTCGGTTTGGGCTCTCGTCTTGCCACTGCCACTTGGCCTTCCCACGGCCGCTGGTGGCCTCACATTCTCGCCATCATCTACGGCCTGTCGACACCCATCGCTATTGCCGTTGGTATCGCTGCTCAGCCGAACAGCGCCAAGACCCAGACACTTGTCAACGGAATCTTCGACTCTATCAGTGCCGGTATTCTGATGTACACGGGTCTGGTTGAGCTTCTGGCCCACGAGTTCATGTTCAACCCGCAGATGAGAAACTCACCGCTCAAGGTGCAGCTCTTTGCGTTCGGCTGTGTCGCGCTCGGTGCTGGTGTGATGGCTGTCTTGGCCAACTGGGCCTAGGTGTGACGGACTGACCATGACGGACGTTGTGTGCAAACGAACGATGTAGAATTGGTGAAAACGGAACTGGAAATGGTAAACGGATTATGGGGCAATCGGTGAAAATGATACCTGGGTCGGTGAGCCGGTGTTTAGTGCACGGTGTGGAACATTACTTTCGGAGGCATTTTGGATTTTGCATTAGGAGGAGTTTTGCATACGCCTCTCAGTCAGGCATATAATGGGATAGTGATAGAATGAATGTTTGCAATCGCAATTGCTTTGAGTTAAAAATTGGCACTGGTGATATTGTAATTGCATATGAGCTTGCTCTGAAGATGTGATGACTATTGATCATTGTGGCTGGTCGTGCGGTAGTATGAGACCACTGCTTCGTGACAGCTCAAGATACAACGAGAGGCTGCAAGCTTCGGTGATCACGAACTCATGCAGATGGTTTCTCATGATGTATCCTTGTCATCGGAGTGAGGCTCTGGCGTCTCGAGCATGAGCCCCTCATTGAGTCGAGCATTGGCCCCACATGGAATGGCGCTGAACCGGAAATATTAGATAATCGACGCTCGGACTCAATGGAGGGTCCCGGTGACTCGGTATTAAGTGAAAAAAAAAAAAGAAAAACATTCTTGAACCGATGACACACGTGATCTGTCGCCCCGCAGGGCAAAGAGCCCTGCGCCAAGCTCCGGGCACCACCAAAAATTTACCATCGCAACTTTCGTGAACTTGTGCCTCTCGATCTGTTGACCGACCGACCTCATCGCCAAATTTATCGCCCAGCGCCGCACCCAGTCCACCCTTCTCCCCCCAATACCCAATCAATACCGCAAAAATGGCCGGTGGAATCAACGTTCGCGATGTCGATGTAGGTTAACACCACGTTCTTCTCCATCTGGAGACCTCTCAGCCGAAACCCAAAGACAAAAAATCGCAAGATTTCTTCGAATGCTCGAATTGCGACCAAGATCACCACAAGAGTACTTTCCGATGACACCGCACTGTCCACGCCACATCCTCGAAAGCCCATTGCGCCGCCACTGCACTCCGGTCACGATCTCGCGAGTACACCCCGAAGCTTGATCTACATCCAGAGGTTGTTGAAATAGACCCTCTTGGTGCATCTTGCGGATGTCGCGACCATGACATATGGGGGAGGAAAGAGAGATGCAAAGTGATGACAGGAAGTGCAAACCAGGCCGGGCTCATCGAGTTGTGGAGGACATGTCGGCGAGGATTACAATTGGGAGAACAGGGATACACAATTTGAGGATACGGAGCAGGCGCGAGGGAGTCGAAAGACTTCTGATGACGGAATCATGCTAATTGGTAATCTTTTTCTCCGGTGCAGGCGCAGAAGTTCATCAACGCGTACGCCGCTTTCTTGAAGCGTCAGGGCAAGCTGCCCATCCCCGGTATGTTTAATCCCCGACATCCCTCCTCGAATGACAACTCGTCGCTGACCAATCTCCGCCATCAGGTTGGGTTGATATCGTCAAGACCGGCCCCGCCAAGGAGCTCCCTCCCCAGAACATTGACTGGTTCTATGTCCGCGCCGCCTCCGTCGCCCGCCACATCTACGTCCGCAAGACCGTCGGTGTCGGCCGCCTCCGCAAGGTCCACGGCTCCGCCAAGAACCGCGGTGTCCGCCCCTCCCACCACGTTGACGCCTCCGGCTCCGTCGACCGCAAGATCTGCCAGGCTCTTGAGAAGATCGGTGTCCTCGAGAAGGACGAGGAGAAGGGTGGCCGCCGCATCACCCAGTCCGGCCAGCGTGATTTGGACCGTAAGTTGCCTTTCTACATACATGTCTTCTCAGAGCATCCATGCTAACGTACCACAATAGGTATCGCCCAGACCACCGCTGAGGCTGAGGAGGAGGAGGATGACGAGTAAATTATTCCCCCAACACGATTTAAAAAGTTGTTTGCGGTAAAATAAAATGAGGTTCCGGGTCATGGCTACGGCAATGGGCATTGGGTTAGGCGTCTGAAAATGGATTACGGGTTTCATGATTGCAACATTTGGAACCACGACCAAATTCAAGTTCCGTCTTTACCTGGTGTTTTGATACTCTCTTGACATGTAGTGTGTGTGCTACACGCCCCGCAGAATTCACGTCGGACCTCACGTCGTCTTCACTGCTGTCGCTCCTTCCTGCGTGAAACGATGCTGCGTGAGTTGAAGCGTGGCTCCTTGACGTGATCGACTTCCATACCCCACTCGCCATCCAATCTCATGCTTTCCACTCCCTCGCTGACGCGCTCGTGATTGACGCGGTTGCACACTCCTTCCCGCATCGAATGATCGTTTCACTCACTTCACTACCTGAATTCAGCCAACTGAAGACGCCAGTCTCAGGTTGAATATCTCAGGTTCAACAACACGTCCACGATTACTAGCGCTTCAACGCTTGTCACCACGTGCCGCCTGATATCAAAATCCTCGCCTCATTCACACCTTAGTCTTCCATCCTTCCGGCACTTCTTTTCTTCGTCAGCCTGTCGCTATCCTTCTGGCCTCAACAGTCTATCCCAGAACGCATCGCAACTACGCGCAGTCACGACCTTGAGTCTCATTACGGCAACTGCACCAGCTCACTGAACTTATTCCTCCCAATCGACACCTTTCTTTCCTCATCATTCGGCAGGTGTTCTATATACAGCCTGACTGCTCTCGCTTCTGTCACGGGTCTCCTGCAGCTACAAGTCTTCGCTGCTCGTGTCACTGGGAGTGCCGACCTGTCGCTGCTTCAATATCTCATAAACCTTTCACGGTTTCATTGTTATTGACTTCGCCGGTCTGCTTGGTGTGTATTCCCATACCCTGTACCTTCATCCCCGCGCCTAGTTCTTCCAATTGTCGCGCTCGCCACGCGTCGCACTTCTCCTTCATTGCTTTTCCTGAGTATCCTGATTACTTCACTGACTCGACGCAAGAGTACATGTCGAAAAGCTTTTCTCACAGTTTGAGCCCCTTCTCTAACTCAAATTCATCTTACTGGGACGAATAAGTTGTCACCAAATAATTTAGCTTCCTGCTCAACAACACTTGCCGAACCAACCAAACAGCATGAACTACATTGTTCGTTCTACCCCTCAAGGTGCTGCCAGCACTGGAGAGCAGCAGAGTTCTTCTGGTCCGGGTAAGATATCCTATCCCTCTGCTACGCATATGTACTTAGCTTACATCTCACTCAGTCATCGTCTTAGAGAGAAGATCATGTGATGTTGCGGTACCTAGTGTTGAAGTCCACCGCCAAAGTCTGCCACCCACGATCGATCGCATTGTGACCCCAGGCTCGAAGAAGCCGGAACACACCAACATCGAGGTCGCCGTCAAGAGAGAGCCTGTTACCGAAGGTGATTCCTCCACCCAGTCGCCCAGGAACATTTATTTCTTCAAGAGAATGGTGGACGGCCGCCCCCACTTCGATGCTCTGCAAGAAATTGATTCAGGCCGAACGCAGCTGAGTGACGAACAAGCGAATACCGAGTACGCGCTTTGGGAAACTGAACAAGGCGATTTCATCTACAGGCAGTCCGGGACCGACTTTCGAGTGCTGAAGTGTATCGGAAACGCTGAGTATCGGGGCGAGGAAGGAGACGCCCAAGTGAAGCACAAGTTCGCCACCAAAACCTTGGGCTTCATCGCTATTAGGGGTTCAGATTCCTCATTGGATGTTCTCAAGCTCGCTGTGAGCGGTACATCATTCATTCCTCTCCGAGAGTCGAAAGATAACTTTCTCTACCATGCGCGATGGCACCGACGAGTGAAGAGAATGGCTCGACACCTCGGTCTCAACCTTCGAACCTTCTACGATGGCGCCGGCAAGCCGATGACGGCAGATAATTGCGGCAATTGGAGAGCAGGTCATATCGAAAAGAAACTCGCCACATACATGGTCTATGCGATGGTGTTTGCCCACGATATCAAGCCAGCAGACAGCCACGACATCTCCCTCAAGGACTTGAATCGACTTCGCAAACGCCTCCGATACCAAGGCCTCGCGCCTCATTACGAAATCCATATCAGCAGAGCGCCGTGCGGTACGCCTCAGCGCCCCGGCCAGTGCATCCCGTTCGTCAGAAAGCTGGGCCAGGCGGCGGGCATCAAATTCACGGTTCATTCTTAGGAGAACAACCTGATCCTTGATGGCTCGGTACCTCACAGGCCCAGAACACGACCGGTGAATAAGGAACTTTCCGCTCTTCACTCTCAAGAGTATCTTGCTGTCTCCAGTCTCAGCAGCGACTACGACAGCGAGGAGGAGGATCTACTAGTTCACCTTGCCGAAGCCGAGGGCCGCAAAGACGACATTGTGTATGACGGATTCGAGATAGCAGAAGACGAGCCTCGCACCTACGGTGCTTGCGCTGCCGATGACGATGAGGCCGAAACAACTGACACGGATTCCTCCCCCCTGCCTCAGCAGCACATACCCCCTGAAGTTGCGACCAAATTTGGCGAGAACCTGCGGGCGAAATTTACTCGAAAGGAGAAGCACACCACAGAATCGACCCCCGAGACTACCGAAAGCACTGAGAGTGTCGAAGAAATTGAGCGAGAACTGTCTTACGTTGATCTCGACCGGCCCCCTTCGCAAAGCCAATACTGGGAGGCCCCTGCTACCGCGTCCACCGATGTAGCACGGCCGGTGCGCAGAGGTGCATCAAAGGCCGACTCCAAAATGAGACGGTCTCTCAAAGTGAAGAAGAGGAGGGCAAAGGCGCTCGGAAAGAAACATTCAGGTAATACCCAGACGCAGAACGCTGTGCTTTTAGGCTGCTGGCTGACAGCATGTTGGACCAGGGGGCTCTGTTTTTGCGGCTCGCCTGGGGGCGATACTCGGCTCAAGTCAGCGGATTGGTTGATGCAGCTAGCAGATTAGTTGCGCCGTAAAGCAAGTGTCAAAGGATGGCTCTAACGATTGGGAGTTTGAGAATATCTTGCTGGAATTCTTTTATCTTTTGGAGTTGGAATTCGAATTGTTTGATGGCCATGCCGCTCTGACGGCTCGAGATTGGGTCATGGAAGTACGGGAAGTTGAGTAGGTTGCCTTCAAAGAGGACAGAGATTGGGTTTCCTCATGTAAGACTATTACAGCTTGGAAGGTTCGCAACTACTGAGGAAGACGCAATGGTATCACAGTCCAGCAGACAGCAGAAAGACTGTTATGTTAAACTACCTTGTCCTCTTGATTTGTTGTTGTCTTTCAATCACGAAGACAGTAAAATTACATCGAAGACTCTGCTTTCAGAAATTAAAAGCTTTCATTGCCTAAACTCGAGACTTTAATCTGAGTCGTTCCCCAAACTTGTACAACAACCATACGGCAGGGATAAAAGCAACTCCAATAAACCCAAGAATCGAATTGCCCCATCCATCACCCACAGCTTCGTACAACTTCCCTCCGCAAAGCGGAAGCAAACCCCCACCTAAGCTACGCAACACGGTGCTCGCGGCAACCGCGCTGGCTGCATGCTCGGTGAAGGCATCGACCAAGTACGAGTTGATGGACATGAAAATGAGGATGGTACCGACTCCCACCAGGAAGGTGCCAACCAGCGGCACCATGAAATGAACGTTGTACTGCAAGGTCCAGCCGTACAGAAACAAGCCGACCGGGACTAGAAGGCTGCCTGGTATCAATGGCGGAAGTCGGTATTCGGGCTTCATCTCTCCTTTGCCGGCTATGGCTTTCACAAGCTTGTCGGAGAGAGCTCCGAGGGTTACGTTTCCTACAATGTTTCCGATGCCAAAGCCCAAGTAAGTAAGGCCGACATCGCCTTTACTGAGCCCATATCGGCTCATGAATGTCGAGGTCATGGTGGTGAAGATGATGTAGATGAAGCCGTAGTTGACTGCGGCGCAGATAGAGAGAGTCAGAACAATGGGTGAATAGACGAGAAGTCTGGTCGGTCGAATGATTGCGTTCAGGAATGTGGCCCGCGGGGGCTTCTTGGATACCAAAACGGATGATATCTCCGGGTTTCCGTATTTCTTACGTAGTCTTCGAGCTTTCCGTCCTAGTAGAGTTGGCGAATGAGTTTCTCGGAGCAGTAGTAGCGTAGCGATGTAGATCGCTCCCATCTATTGCACATCTCGTTAGTTATGAATTCCGGTTGATCTTGACTTGTTACTCGTGGGTGCATGCCGCAATTGCTAGGAACCAAAAGTTCCACCGCCAACCAGTAGCCACCGACAAGTAGCTTCCAACTAAGGGCCCAATGGCCGGACCTAAAAGCACTGGTAGGTTCCAGACCGCAAGCCCCTTTCCTCGTTCCTCCTGGATGAACAAATCTGAGACGCTAGCTGGACCGATAGCCAACGGGCAGGAACCAACGAGGCCAGTGATGAGACGGAAGACGATGAGCATCGGTAGTGAAATTGACAGTGCGCAAGCAACATTGGCTAGGATAAAGAGGAGGGAGTTGATGTGGTAGAGAATTAGCCGGCCGTAAAGCTCGCTCAAAGGTCCGTGAATCAAGGGTCCGAAAGCATAGCCAAGCACGAAGATGGAAACACTGAAGGATTCGAGATCCACGTTGGTGGAGTGAAACTCTCTCATTGTCTCGCTCGTACTGGGTGCGAACATTGAAGAGCCGAATGGCCTTGGAAAGAGATTGTCAACATCGAGGCAATACCGCTTTTCGATTCTTGAATGATAGAAACTTACGAGATTAGGGTGAGTGTTGATATGAGAAGGACGTTGATCCACTTCTTCGACACTGACCAATTTGTTGGTTTCTCAGCATCTTCATCTCCTTCCCAGTCAACGACAACTGGAAAGCTCGCCCCTTCAGCGCCATTTTCGTCAACTGCAAAGGTTGCTGGGGCCGTTTCTAATTTTGCCATCTTATTAGCAGAAATTGCAAGAAGCAGCGTAACTTCATGGCCTTACAAACATCGAGTTTCCCAGCAACCCACGACCATCGTCTTCACTTATACAAACACCGGTCAACGGCAGCGTACAATCATCGGCTGGCCGAGTGGGTCTAAACCGACATCTCGACCTGGCCGGACATAACGGCCTCGAAGGAACCCCTGCTTGCTGACACGGAACTGGCTCCACGCTGGCGAAACCGGCCCAATGATCATCTTGCTAGTTGTTCCACGCAACGGCTAGGGCAAATCTGCAACTGACGCCAGCCCAAGTTGGATAGAAGCAACGCCATGCGAATGTCGTCACTTCGAGTATCGTCCCGACTACATTACTCGCTTTGCAGCCGCGATTGTTTATCCGGGTTTACTGTGGCGTCTTTCACCTTGTGTTGTCTTCATTGGTCGTAATTGCCGACGGGCCGTGTTTCTGATATCAAGTTTCAATGTCGCTTCGTCAATCGTCGTTCTGCCAGTTGCATGACCAAGCCGTCATGTATTTGGCTGTGGGTGCTGGCATTTCTCACTTCCCATGATTGGTGAGCTTTGCGGAGAACACGGTTCGCCTTGACCGTTCTTGCTGGTTGCATTCCATTGACTTCCTGGCCACTTGCTGCAAATATGTGAGGACATCTCATAGCGATTTCCTTGAAAAAAGAATCTCTAAGTCTCTCTACTTGATATTTGCTACGGCGTTCAGAGCTGAGCATCATCCAGAGCCACTGATGCATTTCTTCCGCCCCGACGGCAAAAGCGGGTTCTTCGGGGCCGACTTCGGACGGAGTCCGCCCGACCGCAAAGAAATCTTTGGCGCACGTGCCTTCGCTCTCGGATTGTGTCACTCAACAACTCAACAGTGTCGTTGACCTCCGGCATCGCGAATCACTTTTGTAACTGAATTCATATCCTGTAATTACCACAGCCTGCAGTCAGAAACTACAAACGCTTCATAATGTCTTCCACGCCATCTCAACCACCACCGGCCACCGGCCCCTCTGCGCAATCAGACCCCGCCACCTTCGCTCACATCGAGAACTACATCTCAACCCGCTGCAACGCATCCCCAATCTACGCCTTCCTCTTTAACCCCGGCCTGAAGCTCACTCACGCCTCCAAGGGACTCATCATCGCACGTCTGCCCGTCACCGCGAACCATTTGAACTCGTCAGGAAGCATCCACGGCAGTGTCTCGGCGACCATTGTGGACTGGGCTGGCGGCTTGGCGATCGCGGCATGGGACCTCCGTGAGGCAACGGGTGTGAGCGTCGATATCAACATCAGCTACCTCTCAGGCGCCAAGTTGGGAGACGAAATTGAGATTGAGGGCAAGATTGAGAAGGTCGGAGGCAGCTTGGCGTTCACCCACGTCAACATCTACAAGGTCAACCCAGCCGACGGGACCAGGGGCGCTACGGTGGCGAACGGAAGGCACACCAAGTTCGTGAGAAGTCGATGAAAACTCATGAGGAGTGAATGGAGTGCGACTAGTGCTTGGAGACTGGGTACGTTACCCAGGCCCAGGGCACCAGGCGGGCCATCATCACAAGGCTGGTTCATGGCTGCTACTGCTGCTGCGGCCGTTGATGATCGAGCTGGATTGATAATGGCTGGCGCAATGAACTGTATGAATAACGAGTAGAAAGACAGATATCAGAATAGCAAGGTTCGTGATAGCTGCCTAAACAAAGTCAGTATCTGAATCCACTGTTCGGCGTGCCGCGGTTGAAGCTCACGAATCATCAGTGGGCAGATCCCGGAGTTGACTCCTTCTCGTCGGTTTGTCATCAGTCTAGCTGGCCGTTGAGATATGACATACTTACGGCCGTTATCGAGGGAACCAGGATCGTCACATGTTGAGGCCAAAGACGGCTGGTTAGGCTAATGTCCATCTACTGGCTCACGCTTAATAGGATCGTATTGGATACAACTCAGGCCCCACACGGTTCGGACTCTGATCTTGTTGTCTTTAGCAGAGTCGACATGGGGGTCGGAAATCTGACAACGTGGAAATAACGGAACTAAGCGCTAATATGAAAAATATATCCTGATCCGGATCTCAGCACAGCTATGAGAGGTGTTGTACCAAAGCGGGTTTAAAGGCCGTTGGACGAAAATCAGGTCCGGGTTTCGAAGGATCGTAACCGAGCCAGGCAGCAAAATAAAAGAGACCCGTTGCAGCGTTGCTATCGAGGTGTCTGTAGGGTAATAATGGTTTGATCTGGCCAGACGTGCGCTAGTGCTTATGCCGGAGGTAACCCTGGCAAGCCCTTACTGGTCGACCGAAAATGTTAACATCACCCGCTTCAGGATGACCATCCCGGCTATCATTTCGCCTCTTATTTGACATCGTTCTTCATCTCGAAACTATGATACTAGCATATAATGAGTGACTTTTGCACCACATACCATGCGTTAAACCAGCTTAGCGCAGCAAAGTATCCAGCCACAGATTGTCCATCCGAGTCATCATGAATGATCTTCGCCCTATGATCACAAAGTTTGCCCTCGACTCTAAACCACAACAAGTCCGAGCCAGCAAGCCAAAGGTTCGCAGTGGCTGCGTCACCTGCAAGTAAGTCACATATAGAGGATCTGCCTTACTCAATCGTAGTAGTGATACTCATGCCACCTCTAGGCTTCGCCGCGTCAAGTGCGACGAGGGCAGACCAGCGTGCGCGGCTTGCTTGAAGTACCAAGGCCACTGTGGAGGCTACAAAGAAACCAAAACTAAGCCCTCCAAGTTACCACCCAAGCATCGGTTACTGTATCCAAAACCGAAACAAGAAAAGAGCAGAGTCCTCGATGTACTTCTTGAGCCAAACTACTCGACTCTCGTCTTCTCGAGCCAGCTGGAGAAGGACCACTTCGACTACTGGCTATCCTTCACCAACACCGCCATTCTGTTCCGATCCGATCTGCTCACGCAGATTATCCCGCAACTCTCATGGAACGATCCAGCCATTAAACATGCAGCTTTGGCCGTAGGCGCTGCGGCCCTAGGTGCCACTACGCGAGAACAACGTCTCCTCGGGCGAGGTAGATTCGACTCGGATGCTCTGTTCCACTACACGAAATCGATGAACATCCTCTACTCAACACCAATGTCTCTCGAACGTACGCTGACAGCATGTCTTTTGTTCATCATCTTCGAGTGCTTTCGAGGCAACAAGGCAGCTGGATTGAACCACATCAACCACGGGTCCCGCATCCTTGACCAGTGCCCACCAAGCCAAGGCGCGGATTCGAGCCCCCTGCTAGAAGAAGTAATGACTAGCTTCCAGTATCTGAGTCTCCAATCTTGGACTCACGGCGGAGCGCACCCGAAAGAGACAAAGACCAGAGTACCGTGGTGTTGCCGCGGACGCAAGACGCGGTACGCGGTCGACGAAATGCCCACGAAGTTTGAGACGCTGGAGGCTGCCCGCCGCTGGTGGAACGTCGTTCGCCACCACGTCGAGCATCATGCACCGCTATACACTGGGTTCATAGTTGAGGGATCTACCGCTCCATTACCAGAGAAGCCGCCGCTTGAGTACACCTCGCCGAGCTCGCAAGCACGCGTCCGGAGTTTTGTACGCTTCACCGACGCCTGGCACCTTGCCTTCCAACCGCTCGCCGTCAAAGCAGAGACCGAAAAGGAGGCGGACTTCAAGAGCTACTATAAGGCCATCAGCCTCAGAATACACTACTTGTACCTCTGGAGCGTGATACGCTGTGCCGGCTGGACCGATGTGGAGGACACCAAGCGCATCATGCCCGCATTCATGGACATTATATCAATGAGCAGACAGCTCCTCGAGGTCCACGATGCGGAGAACCGGAATGGTGCAGAGGCAACAGAGATTTTCACGATCGAGGACGGCCCGACTTGGCCTCTGTGTACTGTGTTCCTCATGTGCACAATGCCTGGAGTGAGACATGCTATCGTCAAACTCTTCAAGGACTTCCCTCGGCGTGACGGGCTTTGGGACACAAGTGCATTCCTAGTCATCATGGAGTGGGTGAATACGATGGCTTCGACGGGTCGTATCACGAACGACCAACGGCATGTTGTCGACTGTAATGTTGTCTTTGGCGAGTCCTCCGTGACCGTTGAGAAGCAGCTTTGGGACCCTGTGGTGTTGGATTGGGAGAGTCGCAGTGTATGCTTTAGCTACTAAGTACCTGTACGGGTTGACCATGAATGATTGTTCATACTCTATGTGACAGCCTAATGTAACTATGCGCTGACAGGGAGAAGGTCGTTGTCTACGTACTTTTTAACTTAGACAAGATAGTATGGTGATAAGAAACCATGTTAAGCAGCGTCTTATTCTGGTGTGCTCCGTATCTTACTCTTACCGCTCACGCTGCCTGTCTGATGCCTAGGTGGGCTGCCGGCGGGTGTTGGTCTGCTAAAATTCGTTTAGCACCCGCGGGATCCACGGAGAGGCGAAACCGACACAAGTGTGTCAGTCTTCCAACTGCATACAAGATTGACTTAATCGAAGGAGCATCCCATGGCAAGGCAAACCCTGTATTCTGAAGGACTTACTGTGTTTATTAATTGTTATCAACACCGTCCCACCACGTGAAGTCTTAAACCCAGTAGTAGGAGCCCAGCATAGAAGAAATAATGTAGTAACACGGCCTAGTGGAATCACTAGGTGTATTGATCTGTAACCATTGTTCACTAAGGATATGCAGCCATGGCTCTTGTCTAGCAGATAAGTCATCACGACATCACAAAAAGAGAAAAATAATGATTTCGTGCATGTAGCCATCGACTCGATGCATCGAAGCCATCGGGGTTCCATCGGTCACCGTCGTCCAATGCGACAACCTCACAAGCAATGCCCTGTCTCTTGAGAGTTTGATTCGTCCCTTATTTTGACTGCCTAAGCTCTTAGAAAGCTAAGCACATAGAGCGCATAGTATTGGATGGCAGCTGCCAGAAATAAGCCCTTCGTGTCGTACTACGAGCCCACCGCTTCGTCCGGATTTTGAAACGCTTTGACACACGCAAGACAACCTGTATCAGACAGCCCCTTGGAGCAGTGCCATATTTTACAGAGCCTAGATGATGGTATGGAGGTAGGGAGGCGCTGTCTACACCTGTCCCAGTCATGCCACAACTCGCCTGCGGCATGCCCGCCTAGAGTGCCACTCAGCAAGTTATTGTCACATATCTCTGAACAGCACGGTCCAATTACTGGCCAGGTGTCCGCTGCCAGACGTACGACCAAGCTCCTATGGCAGCGCGTGAACTGGAGACTTGGTGTTTCAGGAATCCATGTTGCCCTTGGCTGAATTCATCCCGTCGGTAGGGCTCCCCGCGCCAATGCCATGTCTGCCGCGGATCCGGGGCCAAGAAATCATCAAACGAACGAAAAAGAAGGATTAGGCGGTAGCTTAGCCCAGAAGAGCAAGCGATCACCCAGAAGAGCCAGCTCCTTGCGCTGATTAACACCGAAACCGAGAGGCTGAACAACGGGCCCATCGCCCTATCCACCCCTTGTCTATAGAAGAACAAGCATCCAGCAGTATGCCAAACCCACTGTCGCGGATGTCAGGCGTCTCGACCTCGTATGAGGGAGTCAGCACTGCAACTCCACGAGGACTGAGGAAGGAAAAGAAGGTAAGAAATAAGCTTAGAATGCATATGTTATAGTGCACGAGGGTCATATTGCCTTGACGCGACTGCGTATAAAGGAAACTCATTTCCGATTATTCAACATTGATCTTCAGCAAACAACTTCCAATCATCGCAATCCGTCTTTTCTCTTCTACTGCTGCCAGGTGCACGTTAACTATTATAATCAACATATTTCTTCGACTTTCCGTCAATTTACACCTATCACCACCACCATGCAGTTCTCCGCCATCTTCTTGACCGTCGCCGCCTTTGCCGTTGGCAACGCTTTCGCAGGTGGGTAGTTCCTATCCCATTCTAAACCGCCTGCATAGTACACGAGGTATACTTTGTTACAATTCGCTAACCACGTGAAAATTATAGCTTCTGTGCCGCGCAGTTTCGTCGACGGAAAGGGCAGCGCTCTGTTTGGAAATGTTGGGACGGCATGCTCTGTAGGCGCCAAGGATGGCGAATGCGATCGATTCGGGCGCTGCGTTCAGTTTATTCCTCCCAACGAGCAGTCTGTTCTCAATCAGGGAAGGGAGGTAGCCACTTGTACTGCAGGTGGACAGACCGGCACACTCTGAAAGGAGTCTCGAGGACATCTGCTCGTGAGATCAAGTCTTAGATGATGCTTGAGACTCATGGTCCAATACAATCTTACACGAATCAATTGTTGTGCTCAAACAAGGTCTGCAATATACCGGTACAAGCACAGCAGTGTCTCTCGATGGTTGGCTACGAGATTGGCCAAGCCTTAACCAGGACTCATGCGGACCTGTCATTTCAGCTCGAGGAATTACTAAAAGTATGATAGTGAACAGTAGAGGCACCGATTAAAGAGAAAAGCAAGAGAGGGTAGCTTCGTCATGTCTTCTTTAGGCGCATTTCAAAGCAAGAAAGTTGTTCTGCCCGCCCATCAATCTGAACTATTCGTACTAGGACCAATCAATAGCCAACTCAGACGCCCGCCTCTGGTTTGTTTCATGCAACCTGCCTATCAACCTGTTGATTGCCGGCGCTAAGTGATATATGCGGCCGTCACCCGTGAGTCGACCCGTGGCCAGTTACATATTTAAAGCCTTACCGTTTCTGTTGAATCATTTACCACTGATAGTCTTTTACCTTTTCATAGCTCTATCACTTACTGGGCATTGAGCTACTACTTGTCGTCTCCAGTTACAAGGCAGTATTTACCCCTTGGTCTCAAGCCTGGAAGATGATGTGCTCGGCTTGCCAACAATTCATAGACTCTATGATGACAAGAGAAGAAAAGCGGCCTACATCTCATCACAAGACCTGCCGAAGTCTCGAGTGTGCCGTTAAAGCCGTTTATTATGTATGTAATCGGTTGTGGGTAATTCTGCCTCATGACGCAAGAAACTGGATCCGCGGTGAAGCTTCTAATTCTCCAATTGCTTCTCACAGCGTAGGCGTGGAAACTGGTAGTGACCCCGGCATAGATCACCAAAGATGGATCCTCAGTCCGATGTCAATCACACACGCCTTACGGGCCTACGAGAAGCCTGGATATGAGGGTGAAGAGTTCTTTCGAATTTTCGCCAATCCACAAGCCTTCCCATTATGGACTTTCCCAGACTACGGCGGTATTACCAGGAAGCATCTTTCAGACGCATTCCCTGCATCGGTATATAGGAAACCTGACGGGAACGCCATTTCATTGTAAAGACTGAAGAGAACTATCATGTCTATTCTATTAGTCTGTATTAGGAAGATTGTCACTCAGGCTAAAAACGGGTTTGACTGACCGCTTTGTAGGCTCCTCTCAAACCTACTCGCTCAAGACATATTCTGAAAGCACTTCATCGCAGCAGACTTTTGCTCACGTGGATTCGTGGTTCCGAGATTGCAAAGTTAATCATGAGAAGTGCAGAGAAGTTGCCACTGATCCAAAGTGGTATCCAACGCGCCTCATTGATATTGGTCCCTTGGATACATCGAGTTTTGTCTGCCGCATTACCAACACTGGCGATGAAACTCCTCATGGCCCCTATATGACTTTAAGTCATTGCTGGGGAAGCGCAAACAGTCTCATTCTGACCAAGAGCAACGCCGCCGAGCTTTTGGAAGGCATTCCTCTAGAGAGCCTACCACGTCTTTATCGAGATGCAGCTTGTTTTGTTCGGAAACTTGGTGTACGTTATCTCTGGATAGATGCTCTCTGCATCATTCAAACGGGAGGTGGCTTGGCCGACTGGCGACACGAGTCGACCCTGATGGATAAGGTGTATTCTCACGCATTCTGCAACTTGTCGGCTCTGTCTGGACTGGACAGTTCAAATTCCCTATTTACAGGCGGGACGTCGATTCTTGCCGACCACCACTTAACCACTACACCTTCGGAGGTCAGACAAATCCATGTTATCTGGTCGATGCGAATTTCTGGGAGGAGGAGGCCAGGCGAGCCCATGTCAACACCAGGGCATGGGTATTTCAAAAACTCCTTGTTTCTCGGCGTGTTGTGTCTTTCGGCGAGCGTCAGGTGTTTTGGAGTTGCCGGTCAGGTCGTGCGGCGGAGATATGGCCCCCGGATATTCCTGTCAAGGATCCCTACGAAGGTCCGCGTATCGAGGATCTTCAGCTTGGCGACAACGGAGCCCGCGGAAAGACGAAAAGCACACGAAAAGCATACGATTGCTGGTCCGAAATCGTAGTCACATACACTGACTGCAAGATCACGTTCCCCAGCGACAGAATGATTGCTCTCTTTGCAATAGCTAAGGAGATGATAAAGGTGCTCGGAGATGAACACATCGCAGGCATGTGGCGTCGCCATCTAGAATCGAAGCTCCTTTGGAGAGTGCCTGCTGTGTCTACTCCTTCTGGCTCACCGCCTATCGCCTATTCGCCTATAGGGCTCCCAGTTAGTCTTGGGCCGCCGTAGACGTTCCTGTCGCACCAGGCAGACTGTATAAGCCCGATCATTAGCTCATCAAGGTTGAGGATTACCAAATTGAGTACGTAACTGACGAAAAGACCGGCCTAATCTCTGGTGGGTGGCTACGTTTGTGGGGTGTATTGAAGCAAATGAAACTTTACCGTCGCGAAGGGCCGCACAGGAGAGACGATGACCATCATAAACCAGTCTGGAACGTAGTAGTCAACGGGCTAAACCCTAGAGAGGAATAACGCGAGAACCACGTCAAGTTGGATATGTTCCATGACAATTTTGACGAGCAGAACGACAACTCAATACTGCACTGCATGCCTGCTAAGTGTCAAGAGGTTCACGGTTTTGACCTTGAAACCATGAGCGGACCGATGAAATATACGATTACGAGCTTTCAATGTTATTGTTCGAAATGCAGGACAAGGAAAGGTGCCTTTTTCGCCGCCTTGAAATAGCTCATTTGTTGACTGGGCCAGCAAAGTAAAACGCTCTGATTCGGCAAGAAGGAGAGAACGAATTCCCTTGCGAAGAGTATCTCGAAGGAAGGCAATTGATCTGTATAATCTGACATTTGATATAGACTAGTCTCTTAACCATGCTCAAGTTCTTTTCAGATAATCTTTCAACCTACTGAGCTGTGTCTTGGCGAAAATCTTGAGTATTTTGACTTACTCTTTGTAGGTACTAAGAGAAAGGCCCCAGTAGCCTGTCATCTTCGGGTTCTCTACGCCTATCCTAAATCATAACACACAGAAAATATGAGCGGGCGGAAGCAGCTAGCGTCCGAGCCTTATGGTAAGCACGCTCGAGATATAGCTGATTCGAGCGACGTGAGACATGTGTGAGGGAGCACATGGGATCCTGACGGGTCAGATTCCTTCCAAGCCACCAGGAACAGCGCATTAGCTCTGCGATCGGCAGGTGAGCAACTTCAGATGAAGAAGCTCAGAAGTCAAGGTCTAATGCGCTATATTTCCTGAATGCGCATCAAATACTATTCTGTTGATTTCTCGTCACTTACTTGCCTTTCCTATGCATACCGGCGTGCCCCGAGGGCTTTCGTGGAATCGTGGGCTCAACACGCTCAAGAGTAAGATCCAGGCGAGAGGTTAGGACTACCTTAGTATATGTGTGTACGGTACATAATTACATTGAGGGGCGTCTTTTCGGTCTGACAGAATGTGCAAGACAAAGAAAGGCAAAAGTCGGTCAACCATGAGACTTCCCGCAACACCATCAGAACCTAAAAGTCTAATTAAACCCTTACGACCATACGATCCTTCGCTGGCGTTAAAAGAAAAGAAAACAAGAAGAACTCAAGTCACGCATATGCTGACACCAGGCAGTACTTGATCAATTCGATCCAGACGGGGCTCGAACCCGCAATCTTCTGATAAGATCCCGAAAATCCACGGGGATTTCTCTATTCGCGAAATTAACCGAAGTCAGACGCCTTATCAGATGAGCCACCGGACCGAAGCGAACTGAGATGATTGCCTACTCATCGATGGAAGTGAAACGGTACACGATGGTCTCATAATGAATTGCGTAGAGTGAGATGCAGAGGTGTCGGGGTTGTGGTCTCAAGGCGGGTGTAGTCTTAGGTTGTGAAGACAACGTGGTGGCGGGGCTGCCTTATCTGACTTATACGAGAATTGAGACCATCAGCCCGGGCGGGAAGACACTGATGAGTGGCCGGGGGTTAAAGACTGATGCACGACGCAAACACGCTGAAAGACTTATACGAGGTACTAGTAATTTGATTAAACATTGGTATCTCCACGAAATGACGTGCGCCGATGGGGTGTCCCTGGTATATCCACCCATGTGTGTATGTACGTATAGCCGGCGGAACAAGCAAGTGTAATCCAAAGAAACCTTGTCCAGAAATTCTCAATGCGATGCTCCATGCCATTTTTACCAATTTCTCACTCTTCTCACGAACTTTCACCACGAGGCACAGGGACTCTAGGCCTTGTACCAGTTCTCGGGAGCGTCGCCGAGGCACTCTCCGACGGTGACGGCGCGGTAGCCCTTGGACTTGAGGTTGTCGATCATCTTCTGCACCAGAGAGACGACAGTCTGCTGATGGACGTCGTGGGAGAGAACAATGTAGCTGTTGCCCGCGGCGTCGGCGCTGAGCTCGTTGTTGAACTTCTCAGCCGAGATGTGCGTGGTCTCGGGGGTGTCGTTCTCGTAATCCTTCGTATCGAGGCTGGTGTCGATGACGTGGTAGCCCAGGCTGGCCATATCGCTCAGGCACGCGGCGTCGCAGGAGAGGAACGGCGCGCGCATGTACTTGGGCGCGAAGCCGGCGATACGGCGGGTTGCGTCCTCGAGCTGGGTCATCTGAGAGATGCGGTCCGCCGAGGAGAGGGTGCTCAGGTCCGGGTGGGAGTAGGTGTGGGAACCGATGAGGTGACCCTCGGCCTTCATGCGGCGGATGTTGTCCGGGCCGGGTGCCGTCTCGATGTTGCCCCAGTTGTTGCCGTTGACGAAGAAGGTAGCCTTGACGTTGTTTGCGGCGAGGGTGTCGAGCAGCTGGGAGGTGTAGGTGAAGGGGCCATCGTCAAAGGTGAGGGCGACGACGCCGTTCTGTGTGCACTTGGAGATAACCTGGCCAACGGCGGGACCTTGACGGCGGACGAGAGGGCTGTGAGAGTGATGTTAGTTTCATGTCTGTGTCCGAGGCCAAGAAGGGTATGCGGGAACCTACCTTGCGTTGGCGAGGGTAGCCAGTGCAGCGGCGCCAACAACAGTTGAGAAATGCATGGTATCGGTTGGCTGATGAGTAGGGGGAGGTTGAGTGGCAGGGAAGGATGAGATGTCAGTGAGACTGGGGGACTCGGACGTGAGTAGATATTAAGCTACAAGATGCTTGATTAATCTTGGCTGTGAGTGCTGGATGTAGGATGAAGTAGAGTCGAGAGGTTGGGTAGAAGGGGAGGGGGAAAAGACGACTTATATGACCCAAACTTGGGACGCAACGGAGATTGGTTTGAACAGGGAAACATGGAACAGTTGACGGTCAGAGTTGAAGCTGGGCCCAAGCCAAGAGTTCACGTATGGGTCGACCCATCTCCGTACCTAGAATAGAGTCTAATGAGAAATCCGCTAGAAGGTAGAGAACCCGCACGGCACAGCCTGGCGGCGGGGTGGTGGACGGACTGGATAGTCAACCTGCCTCATCGTGGGAGTGGGTTTGAGAAAACGGGACGACTGCGGACCAAAGACGGTGCCCCATCCATCCATCCATCCATCCCGCCTTTCGGATCGCGCAGCAGCAGCACTTGCTTGCCCCTCGTCCTTCGCGTGCCATCGTCCTTACGACGGACTGGCCGCTCAGCCCTAGGCTGCCATAGAGCCTTGGCGGGCACGAGGAATAGCACCCGATGAGGCTCCGATACGAACCACGGTACTTTAGTCATGATGATGGGCAGGGTAACTTGAGAGCAACGACGGGGACTGATGATGTGCCGTGGGGGGAGAAGATCCCCGGCGCATTTTGACGTCAAGAGGCTTGGAGGCATGTAAGCTGACTGGACGGAAGGGATCACCCTCCTGTAGGCAGACGCAGAACAGGGTATTTTGCAAAAAGAGAAAAAGAGAGGCGACCAGCAAGGAAAAGGAAAATCGTAACGCATGTAGGTACTTCGGGATGTGGATGGAAGGGAACAGCTCGAGCGCTGGCTCGAGACGTCTGTCATTCTGTCATCCTCGACCAGGTTTCCTGCTCGAAAAAAGGTATCAGTTGCTTTCGCCCGAACGGCGGCGCAACCAGAGCGCCATAATGTCCATGTAGCAGCGAAAGATGGAAAAACCAGGCAGGTTGGGCAGCACATCGGAGATGGCTGGGATATGGCGTGAACGGTGCCAAGCAAAACGGTAAGCTTTTCGCGCAGACCTATTTACGCCCACGACGAACCAAGTTGCGAGCGTTCAGCCAGAGGTAAACGGGGTGGAGTCAGCCACAAGCGCCGCTCGATACTGTCTCGGGATGGACCTTTGAGGTTTGTCTTGCTTTGGTTGCAAAGCTATTGGGGCGCCGTTGCGGGACAAAGGCCGCGCATGTGGTGTTTTCTTCGAGGCTGGGGGTCTTTTTCCGCCCAGAAGAAGACGAAGACGCCAAAATGGACAGAAACGAGGTGCGCGTCCTCGACGAGAGAGAAAGAATGAAAATGTGTTTCCGATACTGTAACGAGGGGTTCCCCTCGAAGAATCGAAGGGGCCCCCTTTCGTCGCAGCACGGGAACCAGGACCTCGTCGCAGAAGAAAGGCGTGTGCTTTCTGCAGATGGAAAGTAAACGGCCCGAGAAAGAAAGGCGACTCGATTCGCTCAATACTGGAGGCAGCAGCAACAGCAACGACACAGACTGTTGCATTGTGGCGCGGTACTGCTGGTGCTGAGGTGATCCGGCAATAGCAAAGACGGAGAAATGCCGAACGAGGCTCTCTCTCTGGCTCTCTGCCATGTCTCTGGGGCTTAATTGCCCTTAGGGCCGTCAATCGTCTCCAGGATTTCCAGGAATACCACCACGGGCTGCGGAAGCGTGGAGGCTGGGGATCCGAATGCCTGCCAACCTCTCCACCCTCGCGGATAACCATAGATCGTCCCGCCGATTACCTCGACGTCGCTTCCCAGTAGGGCTCTGCGCTAAGGATTAAGTTACATCGTGCTAGTGCGAGTCGTTGTCCGTCTGCCTGGGGCGGAATACGGAAAGCGCTTAGCATTTCATAGTACCCAGCTGCCACGCTGCTCACAGTTTTGTGTCTCACACACACACGCACACGCGCGCGGGCGCGCGGGGGGGGGGGGGGGGGGGGGGGGGGGGGGGGGGGGGGGGGGGGGGGGGGGGGGGGGGAGGGGGGGGCCCCCCGGGGGGGGGGGGGGAGAGAGGGGGGTGGGGGGGGGGGGGGGGGGGGGGGGGGGGGATGGACTTGGAAGAGGGAGGGACGGAAGTGGACGAAGGAGAAGGGGACGACCCCTGGCTGGTGTGGTAAGACGACAACGGAGCTGAGTTGCTGAGTAGCTGAGCGAGAGGATGAACCTGTTCGCATGCTCTCACTTTTTGTCTTCCATTTGTTGACTCTGAACTTAAGCCAGGCATGCCCAATGCACCAGGGACGTGTGCCAAGGCCCAACCGCAGACTGCGACTGGCTCGCAGATGGGCTCTCTGGAGTCTCTCTGGATGGCGATCGTCCAAAGCTCTTATGGGAACCCATCTCTCGGCCGGGAGTGAAATACGAGGACGTCGTGGAACTTTGCTGCGATGCAGGAACTGGGGGGTGTCGTCAATTCTCGTAGGATGGGACCTCATGGCCCTATGAACGCCGTACAGCGTGACCTCGAGAACCCTGAAATATCGGAATGGCCCCGCGTAAGACGACGATATCTTGGCTCTCTCTTTCTCTTCCTGCGCCGCCGCCTAGGCGCATTGAGCAACGAGTGCGCTTCCCGCCTTCAGAACTTGTCATGTTGTGACGATGAAGCTTGGCCTGTCGTGGTCTCGTCCGTCAGCTACTGCTGTTGTTCACCCCCCATCAGAGAAGATGGGCAGACAGCAAAGCCGAGTCTCAGCGGCCCAGGCCTTCCTTGACAGTTTCTTTCTGATGGTCCCCTGTCATGATCGGGTCTCTCGGTGCATAGTGGCTTGGCAATGCGACCGCCGGACTCGTTGAATAAGAGCTTGAGAAAAGTTGAGTGAGAGAAGAGAGGAGTGCTCCCCATGATGCAGCTGCTGACAGACCGGTCAGAAAAGGACCCCTGTTCACCACATTGCGCCCCGTGGAAACGCATGTCCTCGAGGACCGTCGGGAGTTGTTCACGTTGCGTTCCTCGCTTTACTGCTGCAGACCTATGCAGAGCCCGCTTCATCGTCGTCCGCAGCCTATGTCCAAACTGTCTAGACACCCTACACAAAAGCTATAGAGAGCGAGAATTAAATGGCCGGTGCTCGGAGACAGAGGCTGAAACAAGCATAGTGCGCAGCGCCACGATTCACGGCGCGACAAAAGGGACGAACTCGTTTCTGCCGTGCAGGTTGAGCGAGGTCTGCTGATAGAGTTCGATTCTTGGGACTGTCCTGAAGTCTTGACAGGCCCTGTGACTGGGGGTGGTTGCTTAATCAATCTGGTCTTGGAGAGTCTTGGAGAGACAGGGCCGGTAGAATAGGAACCATTATACTGGGACCAACCCAGTGCTCCATGAGAAGTCTCCGACGCCGCCGCAACCCGTATCCTACAGGGGACGTGGGATCCCAATCTTTCGTCTTTTCCATCTTTAGAGGGGGAAGCCAAGATGCTTGGGTCTTGGCTGTAAAAAGCTAGAGGACCCCAGAAGACCCAGTAGACTAGGAATACCCCAGCCTGCCGGAACCCCGCGTCGTGTCGTACGTCGCATCGCGGGCATCGCTTTGTTGGTTCTGTTTCTCTCGCATCACTGTCCGCGATCACTCAACCGCTGGTTGAGTCCATTCTGAAGCAAGCAATAGTCGGGCGCAAGGGAGGCGAAAGAGACGAGAAGAAGATGGATGGAGGTATGTGCTGACCCGGCGCGGCATCTCATCTTGCCCACCTCCCGGGCAGCCTGACCGCTTGACTGACCGCAGAGTACATTGCCGATGCAAGTCGCTGAGCTCAGGTTCATGATCGACGGCTAGAAGCACAACCAACGGAAGAGGCTTTTTTCTACTACTCTGTATGTACTTTTGTCAATTGTGCAGATAAATCAGCCGACGTTTATTCATCAACTACACCGAAACGCTCGTCAGCCTGCAGCTCCATCCAGTGACAGGTCCCTGTTTTTTGTTCTTCCAGACCACCTTGAAGTTTGAAGCAAACGCTCCCCAGCTGCGATGCGACGCTGAAGGTGCGCGATGATATCTGGGGAGATGACGCTCGTCGCCTTTGAGCGGGCCCGGTGTGGGACACCCAAGACAGCACTCTCACCATCTTCGGGATAACTGATTTTCTCTGACTGAGACACATGGAGCAATCCATGAGCTGACGAGACATGGTTCTCTCCCGCGGGGCGGCTTTGACGTCAGCCGGAAAGTGGTAGCGATGTTCCCTGCTCCTCGTCACGATGCATGGCCACGTCAGGCGGCGCATCGTCAAAGATCTGGTCTCGTAAGAAATTGTGGTGTTTTTGCCCAGCTGAACTGCTCAAGTCTCATTGGCAGTAACAGAGATACGGATGCGCTCACTGGGAACGGCGCCGCTCTGCTAAGCTGCTTGGCCAGCGCCGTCGCATCGTATTCAAGAAACGGAACCCCAGACTCTCCCAGAGTGGTACTCGGAATACGGAGGACTAACGACGCCCGAGATCGACGGCCGGCGAGCCAACTTTGGGTGAGGGTACTCCTCTCGTCTCCATCTCCCAAGACGCTTGTCAAGGCGGACAACTCCAAAGGGTCCCAATTCTTTGCGGAGTCCCGCCGAAATTCAGCTCTCTAACATCCTTTTTCGCAGCCTCGTCTTCCCTCTTGTCTTCATGTTTCCGCCGGATGCCCCGATGGGACGCCAAGACCGTCGTACCTGAAGCATGGGCGATTGGATGGTTTCAAGATCCGCAACAGCATTGATTTGCCAAGACGTGTCGTCTCCTCTGCTCTGCGACTTGCGAGTGACAGCAGTCAAACACGGAGTGACGAACCCCCTTTACGAGTCAAGCGCCGAAGCTGACGCCGCCGAAATTGAACAACAGTGCCGGACGCGCGTGGTATTGCTAATTGGATTGGCCGATGATTGCGACGCTTGTCAGAAACGAGATGGCAAAAGATTCGACATTTTTTTGCCTAATGTCTTTGGAAGAAACCGTCCCGACTTCCCACCTGAGCTACGCGGCAGCACCTGAAGGGTACGGAGCCCAATCCGAACCGCGTGATCGGATGTCTCCTCTCTTCGCCCAGCACCGTCAGAAGCGAGGCGATTGCGAATTGGCTACCAAGTCGCCGGGTGTGATCAAAAGTTTCCTTTGCAGAAGAGTTGCAGGAAGCCAACGCAGGGCCAAGGTAGCTCGATATCTGTTCCTCGGGATCAAGAAGTGTGCCGCTCTAGTCTGTGTAAAGAGAAGGCTGGAACACATCCATTGGCGATAGTTCGCAATTGCGGCAGATTATTCTCGCGGGATGAGAGATCACCGGGCAAGCCGGCAGCTGAGTGCTTGCGTGCTTTGGATTCTGGACCCTCCGCCTCCAAGGCGCCGGTGCGGACACCCCAGCCGGCTCTCCTCGAGAGAGAACCCATCGCCTCCCGCTGCATTAGATCGGTAGGTATCCGCGGGGCTGGCTCCTCTGGCTCTTCCTGTAGAGACCTGAAGAGACCCCTCGTGAGAGCATGACAATTGGTTATGCTTAAGCTCTTCATGCTTTCCTCCTCTTGGGAAGACATCATCTGTAGCGCTTGCATTCACCGCGCGAGCTAGCTCGTAGCGTCGCCTGCGCCCTCGTTTTCCACCAATCCCTACGTTGTGATTGCAACGTGGGTGGCTGTCAATATCCCTTGCCTCCCGCCAGCCATGTTGACCCCATCACGCCATTTTAAGGGATAGTACTAGATGCAGCTTGGCTGGGCAGGGGAAGGTGAGGGGAGGCGCAACGCGGGGTCTGCCTCTGAGGGGCTCCCAAATGTGTCCTAGATGTTATTTGGGATGGTCTTGAGCAGGAAATGATGTCCCATGATCAACCTCTCTAGAAATGTTGAACTATTCCCAGAGATCGTCAACTCAATAGAAGAAAACTTTGGCCTACGGACCATTCTGAGCGATAGTTTGATTGGATTATATACAGGTCGTTCGTACTATGGACTTCGATTTGTTACGGATGGTAATAATGATGGTATTGAATTGAGGGCTTATCAAATTCGGTGACAGTAGAGTTGTTCGGTCGACTAAGCTATGGGCGAGGCCGAGGTTCTTCCGTCTATCCCGATAGGCCATTAGCATCAGAACCGAGTGTTACGAAGACAGTGACGCGAGCCGATTTCACACGTATTGAAAGAGGTTCTTATAATTGGGACAGACGAGTCTCTTTTCCTTGCGAACGATGTTGGCATTGGGGTGTTGAAGTGCCCTTCGCGTCAGAAGGGAGAAGCTCGGTGCAGCGCTGAGGCGCGGGCCAACAGCCCGAGTCACTGCTGCGTCGCAACCGACATCAGTATCGACTTTACATATCACGCCGCAATCACCTGTTCTTCCATTGCCCTGCTGGGGGAAGACAAATTCTTTGGGCTAGTTGTGGAATGAGAGTGGTGAATTAGGAGGCCAGAGGTGTTACATGTAGTTATGGGAATGCAGTCGGAGCATCAAATGCACAGAGAAGTGGCATCGTATCCTGAGTAAATCAATTGAAAAGACCAACGATACAAAGGGAAACGCGATTACGGGAACCCCAGGTGAACAACTGCAGCGTGTGGAATACAGAATGACCAACTAAACCAATCAAGCTACGTTTCTCGAACCAGCAAAGACTCTGGTCAATCTATGAACCGCTGCGACGGGCACCAGGCTCTCAAGCTCTCCTCTCCAGCGAAGCTCTTCGTTCTCTCGAAGCCCCAGCCCCACCACCCAACCTTGAAGCGTCTGCCCTCTCCGGGTCCGCCAGCTTCTTCTTGTTCTGTATGGTCTGTAAGTTCTTGGGGAATGCAAATTCAGCCTCAATGGCCTGCTTTCGCCACTTGGTGAGTGTCCTAGAGTCGAACGCCTGCGTGACACCTAGCATCAGCGCAGTGACAACCAAAGACACGATCGCGGTGAACACCATGCTAACGAGGGGTGTACCGCTCATGCTGAACACCCCAGTTGCGAAACCTAGAGGTAGAAACACGACAGTAACGTAGGTAAACTTCTGGGTGTCGTTCGCCCGACGCTGTTCCAGATCGTTCCGCATGACCTCTAACCTTGTCGCAAGAAGCTCATTCAAGCTCGCAATTTCCAGATGAATCCGCTTCAGCTTCTGAACATCGTGTTCATTCGAAACACGCAGTTTCACAATGATAACTCGGTAGCGGTTTTCGTCGTTCAAGGTCCATCGCGGCTTTTCTGCCTGACGGTCTTTTTCCCGAGTGCGCCATAACTCCATCTGTGCCAAATTCTCCGCCAGATCTCCTTCTACCACTTGAAGGACGTCTTGAACTTGCTGGAACACCTACGGGCGACTCGAAAGTCGTTGAAGTCAAATTTGTCGAAATCACCTTGTTTATTATGCTCGACAGCCAGCGAGTTCACCTTTTCTATGCTTGATCGAGCCATCTTCAGGATTTTGTCCGAGCTTTTGAGCATCTTTTTGAGTATTCTCCTCACGAGCAAAAGCTCCAGGACTCGTCTTTGTTGCCAAGGACCTTTCTGTAAATCTTGAGCCGTGGGTTCCTTCTCAGTCTTGAGCATAAGAGTCATCATCGCTTCGACCACAGTCCTGCTGATATGCATGTCAGGCTCTGTGGACCTCTGGCTACGATCTTCATCCGTGATTGACGAGTGGTCATCGTCTTGAAGAATTCTTATATGTGTTCGGATATGTGTTCGGATATGTGTTCTGATTTCTTCAGCCCTTTTGGAAGCATCTTCGTTTTGTGTTATTCTGTCTGGATGTTCTTAACCTCTGCTAGTAAAAGTTCTATGTCTTTTACATCAAGACTGTTCGTATGTGAGCCGTCGCTTTTCTTATCGTGTTGATCTAATTTCCAGTAGCGACAGGACCAGTATCGATCAAAAAAGTCCCTTTCAATCTGACAGCTTGCGGGAACTCTCGTCAGGAAGGTATCGACAAGCTTTGCTTCTGTAGGCGGCAGGCTTAGATCCCCTGTATCCTGCGGTTCTTTCTGAGATTTGTTTCCCTCAAGAATGTCGTAGAATGACAAGTGAAGCTCAGTCGTCCATGTATTCATCTTTGGCACAGTATCCTCTTCAAAATGTTTTTCAAAAGATTTGTGGCTCTGGTGGAAGTTGGCCATCTGGTGCTGCGTAATGGGATCTGGTCCAGCAGTGTTCTCACAATGAGTGATATCATCCGGTCCAGCGGAGAACATGGCCCAGAGTCTTTTCTTGGCATCTTTGGGCGTTCTGAGCCTCCGGTCCAAAAGATTTTCCATTGTGCTGACCCTAGATATCGTTACCGACCGAGAGTCTTCCTTCCTAGCCTCTGCTCCTTTGCCAGCCTTGGGCACATCGATCAAAACACCCAGAATAGGCGTGTCATCAGTTGTCTTTGGCATGTTCAAAGCACCTTGGCTGAAAAAGAGGGGTTTTTTGTACAGCCATTCGTCTTCGAGCTCGACAATGTTTCGTAGCTTTATTGTATTGCCGAACGGGAAGTGGTGCTTCATAGAAGAACTAGAGGCCTTCTTGTCGTTTTTTTCTCGGTTCTGTTGCGTGAGATCTTTGAGAAGTGAAAGAATATTCCTGTTAATTCCGGCGGAGATGAAGATTTGGAGCTTTGGGACTTCGTATCGTCTGTCGGACTGGTGTCTTGGGAACCCTTGACAATTTCAGGCTTGACCCCGAGAGAAGAAGAGTGCTTCCAAAGAAGGTACGGGACTTCGAAGGTAACTCCCCATAAATTGTCTCGTGCAAACTCGTCCTTTTACATGCAAGGCGAGCCTTGCTGATCAAGTTCTCCTGGGAACAACCCGTTGTCGGATGATCTCTCAAGTAAAAATGTCAAAGCGTGCTCTGACATATCTTCCGGTACCCAGGTATTCATTGACTTCTGGTTGCGCGCCATGGTAATCGATAATGCAAAGCATAGCGGCTCGTTCCAATCGACATCGGTATTATTCTCATGCAGCTTCTGACAGTCGACGGTGTTCTTCCAGACTTCGATCATCTTATCCCAGCCTTCTTGAGAAACTTCACTCAAGGATGATCCGTCAAAAAGACCCTTTTCCATGGCACGAAACAGCGCTGCGTCTTTTGTGCGGAAATAGAAGCGTGTGTTTGACGGAGTTCGTGAAACTGCGAGCATTCTCTTCTGGGACACTGGATTCTGTGTGGTGAATATCTTGATGATGTTTTGCTGAACGACTTTCGAAGTATTAACTCTCGGCTTTGGGTGGTCCCGTGATGTTACTATCGGTAGTTTCATGTCCATGCTCTCTAGCGCTTGTAAAGCTTGCTCAATCAACGTGTGGTCTATGAGATAGAAGGCATCCGTCGCTTTGTCGTCGTTTGCTTCGTTATAAGATCTAAAAACGGGTGTCTCGGCTTATATGGTCACTCTGCCGGCGAGGTGTAGCCGAATGACCCGCCGCTTCAAGGCACCTTTACTAGATAGGGTGGTGCAAAATCCAATCTCTTGCCATTTGGAATGTGTTTTTCCATTTGCCCATTTATGGATCTGCTTTTCTCATCATGCTTAGGGGAGGCACAGTCCATCTGGACCTCCAAGCATGTAGTCGTCCTTTATGTTCGACAGGCATTGAACGAAATACACAGTTCATAATACATTCAATATACAGACCCTTTTCAAGGTAGCCTGCCCTATCAGAGACCATACTCTTCAAGCACCTAGTAGTGAGAACGTGGCTGAAGGAGACTTCTCAACAACAACCCTGATGGCTGTCAGGTAAGTTACGCTGTCTAGAGATGACTTCGCCCTGGCCCTCAAGGCCCTAAGCACGACGATTGGATTACTGTAACGTGGGGTGACTATGGACAAGACACAACACGCGAAACGTGGTAGCGTTAAGCTTTTCAATGTCCAAAGCTTACACGACAGAATCGGCCACAACGGTAGCGGCAGGCCTTTATAAATAAGCAGTCTGTTGATGAATCCTGCCAAAGCATTTCATGTACACGCACTTCCGAACCATTCATCGTCCCTACTAAAGCCTCCCACTAAAGGTTTCTGACATCGTCGTTCCTCGACCCCTAATACGTCCCAATCAAGATCACACTTTCGCGATACAACGGCTACCCTGCCTTTATCCTGTTCTTCAATTCAAGATCAACGCACCCCAATTGCTTACCTTACACAAGGTTCAAGTCTGGATCTAGGCTCCAGGATTGCCTGGCAATGGACAGCGCAACTTTCGCCCTCCTAACAGATGGGAGTTATGAGATCTATCGATGGGCTCTCGCCACTGATCCTATTCGAGACTACAATAAGCCGTTGTTTCGAACTCTCGGCGAGCGATGCTTCGAGATTCAAACGGGTTATTTACGCATCCCTCCTCAATTCGGCTTCTTCTCGCCTGGGCCCTGTCCCCTCCAAGGAATAGAAAGCTGCTTCTTTGTTAACTTGGTCAGCTTTTCTCTTATACTGTACCTATTTCTCGGTATTTCGAGTATTTCAAGAGTACCTCGTACTTTTTTACGAAAAGCTGCGTTTCTGCCTCCAGTTATACTTGTTATCACCTGGTTTCTGATTTGTGTGGTAAGTTTTCATGTATCTACTGGTTTACCTAACTCTTACTAACCTTTTCCATTCGATATTTCTTGATAGAATCGCCACATTGCACCAGATTCTTGGCGACATGACGGAGCTCCTCAAGGTCGCTAACGCTTGGCAACGATCTTCATGGAGATTTGCAAAACGCCAAATACACGGCGTGATGCCTTTTGACGCGACCCCGCCATCCCGCCAACTCTCAGCTCTGGCCGACGATACATCTACATCCACCACAGTCCCTTTGTCTCGTCAGCAGCAGACAGGTTTGACTGGCGTCCTTGCCGCCGGAACTGACTGTCAATCTAGTTGGAAGCTGCGACATTGGAATATTGCTTGAGGGAGGTACGCTTAGCTCTAAGCAAGAGCCCTCAAGGTCGACCTTGCAGTCACACCCAGGCCGGCTGCCTCCCTTGACAAGAAGGGGAGTTACGCGGGTTTTGTGGGTTCCTTACTTTGATAAGACTTTCCGTACCGTACCCTACCTTCCTCCGACGAATTGGGATGTGCCCGGCAAGTAGGTGTTGGGGACGGCTCCTGCAATAAAGAAGCTATGCGTGCCTTCCTCCCACTTGGAACCAGTCTTTCCTTTCGTGCCAGAGACCTTCCTTCCCATACCCAAGCTGGGCTACTCCGAGTGCTCGCGAGATGCTCTTTCCTTGGGGCATTGCTAGGTCCTTGACCTGTACAAAACCTCGCCTGTCCCCATCGAACTCTGTCTTCTTCTCCCTTTCTTCTTCACCGAGAGCAACTTACACCCATCGTAACGATATTAATATGTTTATTCTCCCCCCCCTCCTCGACTGCATTCTTCTTTGGGTGCTCGTGCCCGTGCTAAGGATGGCGATTGAGCGCATGTTCCGGCACCTCTTTGGGGTCGATGGGCTTCGGCACGTAGATTCCCGAGTCGTCGCTGTCTTCGTCGCGAGGTGGTTGACCGACTTCATTGTGAATCGGATCCGCGGCGGTGTCGAGTACGCCTACCTTGCAAGTCCTTAGATTCTTGGGACTGTAATGGGCCCAAGATCCTGAGTGTGAGCTCAGGCCTGTGCACCCGACGGAAATTTTTGGAACTTTTTGCCTTTACAGGCTTCATCGCTGGTCGTACACGCCCTTCTGGGTACCACGCGGTGAACTTCAATTAGTAGGCAGGGGGCTTGGTGGTCAAGACAGTCCAGTCTTGGCCACGCGTTCAAAAAAGATAAGTAACCCGACAGGTTGCCACCATCAACATGTGACTCTTTGCTAATGCACGTAACTTGACAGCTCTCGTCCGCGGCCGGTTTGACGAGCGACTTCGAAGATCAACGATGTAGTCTGCGATGCCACGTGCCAATGGCCAGGGGGCTGAGAAGCTGGTACCACCACCCACACCCACACTGTGTATTATTATGTAATCAGTAGAGCTACATTAGCACCGTGCTAGAGCACACTTTATACTTAAAGAAAATAAGCATAATTACTACTACTTTTTAATAGTACCTAGAGGCGGATCTGGGGGTAATTTTAACGCCCTTAGATTATTCGGCCTCTTAGAACAATTTATTTTATTATATATAATTATAGTTATCTATTTATTATTTAATAAGTAAAAGTTACTTAGTTATATAAATATTAATAAAAAGACGGAAGGCTACCTTACTAGAGGAATAGTAATATTATTAACTTAATATAAATATAATATTAATAATACTTAACGCGTTAAAAACGTATATAAAACTAAATTATAAACGGCTAAGTTTATATTTAGTAAAAGGACTTAAGAGAAAAAGTATATATAAAATACTATTACCTCTTTTGATACTTATTATATATTATAAGAATTATTATTAAAAAGCCGCTCTTATACTAACGTAAAGAGTAAAAATATATATTATAAAGAGAAGACTATATCGATAAGCCTAGCGAGAGTAAAGTATAATAAATTTAAAAATAATATCCTTAATAAAATACGACCTAGAACGAAGAGAGCTATTATTAATAAGAAATAACTAGGCAAAATGTGCGAGAAACCTATTTAGTAACCCGAATACTATTTTAAAAATAACGATATTTAAAATAAAAAATCTCTCTTATTATAATATTAATTAATAAAGTTACTTTAATATTATCTTATTAAAATAATAAAAAAAAGTAAATAGAGGTTAAGAAGACTATATTTATTTTAATATTAGTTAGTAATATAAGTATAGCGAGCTATATAAACTAATATTATTAATATAAAAAACCTCTTTTTAATTACTAAGTACGAACTTTAGAAAACGCAATTTCTATTACTTAATAATTAGCGGACTTAGTAAATTTTCGCTCTTTTTAAGCCCCGATAAGGCCCTAGCGGGAGGTTAATATTATAAATCGTAGCTTACGGTTTTAAAAAAAACTTAATTTTTTATAGCTAAAATAAAAGTAAATAATATTACCTATATTATATTTACGAGGAGTTAAATATTTTATTAAATAATTCGGTAAGTACTTCCCCTTAAAAAAGCTAAATTACAAAAAAGGATAAGTTTAAAGGACCTTCTAACTTTATAATAATAAGGACCTAGAAAGCTAGGTAGCCGTATTATTTAACTTATAAGTTACGGAGTAATATAAAAAGAAAAAAAAGCTTAAGGATAGCCCGAGCGGTATATATTATTATAAATTATAATAAGCCTCAACGTACCTCTAAAAAGGGGAGATTTCCTCTCCTCTTTATTCTTAAATTATAATATAATAACGCCCTATAAAGTACTTTTTTTAATTTAATACTATATTTCTTTTTTAAATTAATACGTAACGGATACTATTATAACGCTATTTATTATAAAATAATTTAGAATTCTTTTTTTTTTATATTTTATATATAATATTATAACTACGTTCGTAAAATAGATCTTATTAAAAAAGTCCTCGAGAGAAGTCTAGGATAATATATTAATATACTATACTTATTAAAACCTTTTATATTAATATTTAATATACTTAAAATAAAAAGTATAATAAAATCCGTATTTTTTAACTTTTTTAACGTTTTATATTTAATATAGTAATTTTTTAAATTAAGAATAGGTAACCCTATTTTATTATTATTTAACTAATTAAGCCTTTTTATATCTACTCTAAATACTCTTATTAAATAAGTATTTTAAAATATATAAGTACTTACTAAAACTATTACTACTTATATAAAACTACTTATTATTATAAATATTTTCCCTAGTTCTTAAAGCTTAATTTTTACTAATTATAACTAAGGTATATTTATAAAAAAGTATTTTAATTTAGTAAAAGCCTAAGTAAATAGGCTAAGAATAAACGACTTTATTAAAGAGGATAGGTAAAGGATTTATATTTTTAAAACTAAGCTTTATTATAAAATAAAAAATTAGTTTAATATTTAAAATAAAAAAAACTAATATAATTAGTTTAAAATTAAAAAAGCTTTTTAAAAACGCTTCGAGGACCTTAATAATATAATAAAAAATACTAAAGTAGTACGAGAGGTTTTATTATTTATAAGAAATAATAAAAAAATACTTTTTACTTTTTTATAAAAAGTATTAAAGATTTAAAAATACTTACTAAAGGCTTATTAAAATATATTTATATAATAAGTCTTTATTACTATACTTAATAATAAGAAAAATATTTTTCTTTAATAAAGAGTATTAAATAGACTTTTTTATAAAAATAACTTAATAAATACGGGGTTCTATATAATTATACTTTTAGTAATTTAAAAATAATTATTAAGCTATATATAGACCTAATCCGAAAATAGCTTAATATTAATAACGAATTAAATATTAAAAAAGAAAACCCTTTTTATAAGCTTATTAAGAAATTTAAATAGTAAGACGATTAGAACGTAGAACTAATATAAAAAGTAATATATAATTTAATAATATAGAGTACTAAATAGTAAAGTAGTAAAAATAAATAACTATAAATACTTATATAAATAGGTAATAAACCGCCTTATAATACTAATATACTTCGATATTTTAATTATTATAAATAGGGATTTATTAGCTTAGAATATCCCGAGCTTTAGAACCTAACTATATAAATAAAGAATAAGGCTAATTAAAAAGAGTATAAAGCTAAGTATTTAAAAAAAAGATATAAAGAACTAAAAGCTAAGTTAATTACTATTAATTATATTTTATTTCTCTTATTAATAATATATAAATTAAAAAAAACTAATTAATAAACTATAGAGGACTTTATTTTAAATATTATATTAAGCTTATTTATTAGTACTATCCTTATAAAATATAAATAGCTAAGTAATATAAGTATATTATTATATTATAATATAATATTTTCTAAGAACTATTATAATAATATTTTAAAATATAATACTATAGTCTAGGAGATTAATAACGAGATATATATAATAAAAAAGATATAAGAGGAGTTATATCTAAATATTTATAAAAATAAAAGAGGATGCTTTTTTAAAAAAATATAATAAGCTATAAGAAAAAAAGATAAGAAAATATTTTAAAAATATATAAAAAAAACTATACGTTTAGTAAGGGAAGCGTAGTACGTTAATAAACGTATTTTAAAAAGAGGCTTTAGTAAAAATAATAAAGCTTAAAGCTTAAAAAGGAAATAGAGGGAGTAAATAACGCTATACTATATTAATAATTATTAAAATTATACTAAAATTAAAGTTAAAATAAGTAAACGCCCTAGGACCTTATTATTTATTAAGAGTATAACTAAGTACGACGTTAAGCTATTTAGTATTAAAAAGACCTTAAGGGATATTATTATTAATATAATAATATTATAGCTCTTATAAATTAGTTTAATAGCTAGAGCTAAAGTAGCCTTTTTAATATAAATAGACCTAGTTAAAATAAAAAGACTAAAAAAATAAAATAAGTTAAATCCTAAAGCGCGAGTATTTAATATAAAAAAGCCTTAATATTATATTAGTTTTATTATAAAGGTTAATATAATAAACGAGTAAAAGCTAAGGGGTAATAATAAAGTATTTTCTAGGGATATTATATACGGTCCTAAGGATAATATATTAATTAGTTTAAAGTATATTAATAGTATTATTAAGAACGTACGTATTTTAAATATCTTTTTAAATAATAAATCTATAATTAATATTATTAACCTTATTTTTATTAAAAAATATTATATACCCTAGGTAGAAATATAAGAACTTATAACGATTAAATTAGTAAATAATTAAGTAATACTAATATATAAATACGGTATTATAAGATTAATAATAAGAAATATTTTAATAATAATTTAAATTATTATTATCGGACGTAATAATAAATAAGACCTTTTCTTAAGTAAATAATAATATAAAAGAGTTAGCGTAGTAGTTAATTATAAAAGCGAAATACTATTATTTTAAAAATAAAAGGGTTTAAAAATTACGGTATTTATTAAGCTATTACTAAACCTTATAAAGTTCTAATATTACTACGAATATTAATACTAGCCCGGGGATAAGCTTTATATAAATAATATATTAAAAATTAGTAATAATAATGATATTATAAAGGATTTAGAACGTTTTTTAAAAGAGGCTTATTATAAAGTTACTAAGCTTTATAACTTATATTTTTACTTAGGAAACGAGTAGACCTTTAAAAAGATTAGTACGTTAAGGGGTAGTAATATTACTATTTAAAAACTAATAAGTTAAAATATATATTATTATAAGAAATAATATTTAAATTATTATCCGAGGAGTTATTTAATAAGTACGGATAATATAGTATTATTAAGAATAGGGTAATCGGATTAAGTAAGTATAATTATTACTTAGTATTTTTACTAAGTATATTAAATATAAACCTATTATTATAAAATATAATATTTCTTTTTAAATACTATTATAATTATTAAGCGGGACGAGATATATACGGGTTACGTATATTAAAAAAAGATATATTAAGAAGGGTATAATATTAAAACTATTATCGTACGATTAAAATAAAAATATATAATATACGAGTATAGAATAATTATATTATAAGCTATTATTATACGAATATATATATAGAGGACGTAATTAAAAAAGAGTAGGGAGGAGATATTAATAATACTAAGGCTAATATAAGAAGTAAATATATATAAACCGGAGATAATATAAATATATAATTATTTACTTACTTATTTCTTAAAACTAAGTATAATAATAAAATTATAATATAGAGCTAATTAGACCGATAATAATATATTATAAGAAATATTATTAAAAGAAAATATTAATCCTTTATAATAGTACTAAAAAAAAAGTTAAGTTAAAAAAAAAGAGGATATCTTAAGGAAATTTAATATTAGCTCGGATATTAAAAATAAATTTAGTATAAATAATAATAATAACGAGTATTACTTATAAAATAATATAGACCCTAAGACCCTCGCTGGGATACTACTCTTAGTAATAAGTAAAAATAGTAAAATTAACTAACTAAAAAAGGATTAAGGACGTAATAAAATATAAATATTTAAAGCTTTATTAATTTATATATAAAATCCGATTTCTTATACTTACCCCTTAGAAACCCGATTTTTTTAATACTTTTTAGCCCCTATTTTAAGCTTTATAATATAAAGTTAACTTATAGTTTAAGAACTTAGATATTATAATAAGGGTAATAATAAATACTAAAAAAAAGAAGGACTTAGTTAAATAGCTATATTATATTTATAAATACTACTTTATAAAAACCTTAATCCCCCCGATAGAGTAATCCGCCGGGGCCGTATTATATATTACGTATTAAAAAAAACTAGGTATAATACGCTCTATACCTAATTACTAACTAAAACTCCTAACCTTTTATTACTTTTAATTACTTATAGAGCGAGCTTTACTTATTTTAATATATATAAAACCTCTTAATACTAGCCTGCGTAAGTAGCTAGGTTTAGTATAATCTATTTTTTTATATAAGTATTATTATTACTTAGGGGGTCCTATAAGAGCTATTTAAAGCGCTAACTTATTACCCTAACTTTATATATTTTTAGCTCGTTTATTATAACTATTATAACTAGGCCGGTATTAATATATTAAATCTTAATATCCGTATTAACCCGGCTATTTATAATATTTATAATATTACTTAGCTAAATTCCGTACTATTAAAAAGTACTTTATTACTTTTTAAGTATACTTATATTAGTTATAATAGCTATAGCGTTAAGCTAGCCGAGGGTACCTAGCCCGAAAGGGGTAGACTTATTAATAAGTATTTTAATAGAGTAGTAGTTTATATATTAATAGGTTTATTTAGTGGATTTATTTAGTAGATTTATTTAATAGATTTATTTAGTTTAAATAAAGAGCAGCTTTAGGTAATATTAAAAGCGATAAAAATAAAAAAAATCTTTATAAACTTTAAAAAGTAGTAAATATTAGCTTATTTAGCCCTTTTTTTAAAAACCTCTACGTTGCTATTAAAGTTTAGAACTTTTATAATTAAGGGCCGCCTTTAATTATTACGGCCGATTATTATAGCTAACTATTATAGCTAACTATTATAGCTAACTTTTATTATTAACTTTTTTAACTAGCGCTACTATAAGGTAGCTTACTTATTTTAAATTAAATAGCGGTTTTTATATTAAAATTATTATATTACGTTAAGCGTATACTTAAAATATATTGCGTATATTATATAGTTAAAAAGTATACTATATTATATAATTTTTTTTAAAAGCGTAATCCCGTTAAGGTTAATCTTTTATACTTATAAAGCCGGAAAAAAAAACTACTATATAAAAACCTTAATAAAAATTAAGCATACTAAGCTTATAAAGTATATTATTAATCTTTTTCTAAGTATATACGTAAAGATTAAAAAGTAGTTTAAATATAACTAAGTAGAGTAGTAGTTTATAATAATAGCTTTTTTAAAAATAGAAAAAGCCGGAGTAATTAAGAGGCTAAATAAATATAATAAATAGATCGTAAATACTCTTTTTAAAAAAAGAGTAACTAAACTAAGAGTATTACGAATTATATATAACTTTTACTTTATTAATAAAGTATTAATAAAAGTAATATACTTATATTATAATATAAAAATAAATATTAACTTAATTTTTTATAAACGCCTAAGAGTCTACTCGTAAATTAACGCTTCTAATAGCTTTTAGAGTATTTTTATTTAAAAAAGTAATTAATATAAAACCTTAATTATCGGCCTTAATAGTATATAAGAATATAAAAATATATTATAAGGACTTAAAGGAGTATTTTTAATATACGCACATTTTAAAAACTTAGTTTTTAGATATTATAATATTAATAAATATTATTTTTTTTTAATTATAAAATTCCTCCCCTACTTTTTAATATCGATATTTATTTTTATTAACGATTATAACTTTACGAGCGAGATATTTAAAAAGTATTTTTATTTTTTATATTATTATTACTTTCCGAGAGTAGTATAAGTACCGATTCTCTTTAATAAAAATAAAATATTTCTTTTTAATAATTACGTAACATTAGTAGGATTTAAAATATATATTAATAAAATATACCCTTTAGGACGGTATTATAATAAGTTTATTATATAAAAATAATAGTTTAAAAAGTAGCCTCTAAGAGTATAAAAAGAAATAAGAGGTTTATTATATTTAATACTATTTATATAGAAATATATTTTTAAAAAAGCCAACTTAGAAACTACGATTAAAAAGGTATTTTTTAAAGAAGTATTAAAGATTACTAAGTTTAATAAAAAGAGCGTATAATAAAAATAAATAAAATACGAGACCTTAGCTTAGGGAGAAAAGTAAGTTAAAGTACTTAATAAAATATATAATATAGTTTAAAATAACGCGACTTATAATATAAGCTTATAAATATAATTTTATATTATAATAAACGTAAGTAATTATATTACTAACGCTATACTTATATAGTTACTTAATAATTATAAACTAAGTATTTTAATTACTAATACTAATTTTAATAAAGCTATAATTATTATATAAATATTATTTTGTTTATTTAACTAAAGAAAATAATATTTAGTCCTAAAAAAGAAACTTTAATAATTATATAAGCTTTAACCGAATATTAATAATTTATAAGCATAAGTCTAGACCTTATTATAATATATATTAACTATTAATTAATTAAATAAAGTATAAAGAACTATAGTAAAGTTTATAATAAGTTAGTAAAATAGATCGAAGTTTTAATAAAATATAATATAAAATACCTATATCGACCTAATACTATAAAAATTATTTAAGTAGTAAATAGTTTAAGTTATATATATAATAAGCTATAAGACTTATTAATAAATATTAAAGAGTAACTTATTTTTAAAGTAAAAATAAAGAACTAAATAATTATAAAAAATACTAAGTACGAGTACCCTAAGCTAAAGTACTTTTAAAACTTTATAAAAATATAGGATATAATAAAATCTATTTTAGCGAACTTAAGTAATACTAAGTAAGCTTTAAGTAAGGAATAAAAAAGGGAGATCCGTTATATATTTTATAATAAATATAAACTCTAAAAATAGTATATAAACGTTATTAAATTCTTTTTTATAAGATTATTAACTATTAATTATTTTTTAAAAAATAAAAAACGATTAGTAAGAGCGAAAGTAATATAATATAAAATATAAGAATATAAGCTATATAAAAATAAAATAGATAATAGTCTAGCTTAGTACGTAAATAAAAACTAAGTAGTATAATAACTTTATAATATATATAATAAAAGAGGTTACTTTAGTATACTAATTATAATATACTATTTATAAGGGCGTATATTCTAACCTAAAAAAATATAAAACGTAGACTTATATATTAAGTTATATTAAGTATATTAAGCATATAGCCTAAGACTTTAAATATTATTACTAAAAAAGATCTTAATATTAAAGCTTTAAAAAATAGTAATTATTAACTTTATAAAAGAGATTATTTTAATAATAATAAATAGTTCGAAGTATATTTTAATAAACGTAGACTACTTTACTAAGTTTAGTATTTTTATACTATATAAAGAGGTATTTATAAAAGTAGTATATTAAGTATAGTTATTAATAATCTCTTTTATACTTAAATAGCCTAAAGCTATTTATTATAATAATAATTATTATTTTAAGAATATATTATTTACTATAATTATTAATTATTACGATACTAAGCTTATTTATAATCCCGCTTTTTATTTATAGTTTACTAATTAAGTAGAGCGTATAATAAGACTAATAAAGCTATAACTAATAAAATAAGTATAATTATAACTAAAAGAACTAAGGATACGATAGTATTATAAAGTACTTATAATTATAAAGTAACTTAACTTATAATATATTTAATTAATATTTACTATACTATTCTTAGCTACGTTTAAAAAGAATATTTTATAAAATATAATAGTTATAAATAGTTTTAATAACTTAACTAAAGTACTTAAAAATATTACCGAACCTATTATTATTTTTAATAAGGAAAATATTAATATAGACCTTATTATAGTAAGTTAGAGTATTATTATTAATATTAATATAAAAAAAGACTTATATAATAATATAAGAAATAAATCGATATATATAATTAAGATAGTAAATATAAAAGCTATATTTATTAAAAAGTTTATTATAAATAATCTTATTTAAGAAAAAAGTAATAAGGATAATAAGTTAAACTTTAAATTTAACCCGTTATAAACTAGTTCTTATTAAATTATTAAAATCGTATTAAACGTATTATATTAAGTTAGAAATATTACTAAGAATTATAAAAAAAAAAAAAAGGTATATATATCGGATTTTAAAATATATATTATTAAACCCCCCTAACTCTAAATTAAAAAGCTTATTATTAATATATATATTATTATAAATATTAACGACTATTATAATATATAATTAAAAAATATATTATTTATATTAATAATAAAGTTAAAAAGATAAGTAAAAATAATACTTAATAATTAATAAATATAATAATAAAGAATAGTATTAATAAAGGCGTTTATATTAGTTAAGAGCGGCCTAGGTTAGGCTATTATATACTTAGTTAGGCTAAGAAGCTAGTATTACTACTTATACTTATACTATGTATTATTATATAATTACTAGAGCTATATTAGTACCGTACTAGAGCACACTTTATACTTAAAGAAAATAAGCATGATTACCACTACTTTTCAGGGCTAGGTGCTTATGATGGATAGTGGTGGAGGGTTCGGATTGGATACGGGTTGATTGGATGGTCAGGCTTTCTTTAGCGCTCTTGGGGCTTGGCATAGGGAGAAAAGAGAAGAGTGACATTGGCACGCTCACCATGTTTGATTGCAATTGAACGGTAGAGTAGAGCAGCTCCTCGCCTGGGGCAAGCAGTCAGATTAAATAGGGCTTCGTGGAGGTCGCCGTGAAGACAGACTTCCAAAGAAAAGAAAAAAAGTACAAAGACCGACGATGTGACAGGCGGCTGGCTGAGGTTTTGGACCCGCTAGTAGGGTCGATCATTGGGGTGGCTCGGTGCAGAACAACATTGAATGTGACTGCAGACAAGACACCTCCCCTACTCGACAAGGTTCGTGATGGAGTAGTGCGAACAGAAGCCCGCAGGATCAGGGTCAACCAACAGCGGCATACGCATTGCTCCAAGAATTAGAGGATCACCAGCAGTCACGGAGTATCCGTACGGAGTACTGATCCCAGAATTCAGGGCATAGGTAGCCCACAATTCCCAGGATTAGGGGGTTGTCAGCAGAAACCAGCGGACTGATCCTGGGATGGGGTTCAATGAGATTGCTAGACGTAGCCGGCATTCCTCTGTCGCTTTGTACTTTTGTCAAGGCCCTTTGAGCTATGCTGCCCCAGCTGAAGGAAATGAGACATGTCTGGTGCTTTCCCGAGGTTCATTGATGCGGCCGAGAAGTAGCTCTAGAGAGAAATCTCGAGACGTTTGATTTGATCCGAAGGTAAAGTTCTCTCAATTCAAACTCCGCGCTGCATCTGTCCGCTGTCCAACGGCCGGTCTTTGCGAAAGGCCGTCTTGGCCCTGCAATCGATCATATGTCGTGCTTCACGTCGTTTACTTCGTGACCGCTGCTCGAATTTGGTAGAGGTCTGTTGGGCGGAAATTGACACGCGGCAGTGTTAATAAGCTGTCCCTCGCCACGTCCACCTTCTCTATAGGTACCATAGTCTTGGGAGACGTCGTTCCGCTTGCGTCGAATTGCACCGGAGCGCGAAGATGTCTCGTGGCGCCGCGGCCGCATTCATCGTGGTGTTCCCTTCTTGCTCACCGGCCGCACCTAACGGCCAAGGCCATCCGTCCGACGCCTCGCTGCCAAGCGGTAAGCCATGCGTGCCATGAGAAATGATCTTTCCACCGGCTGAAAGACTCCGTTGAAGTGTTGATCGCGATGCAAGCCTTCCGGGAAATCGGTCCCCGTCCCCGCGGTCGATGCCAATTGATATGAGCCCTGTGGCCACATGTACATCGTTAAAGACCTCCTTCCTCCCTAGGCAATCAGCCGGTCAGCGTGCCCTTCAAGTCTTCAATCCGCGACGACTTTGCTGTTTGCCGCGTGGTCCTTGGCGGCACTGGGCAGCATTGGATGCAGGGCGAGCCAAGGGGCTTCTGGTTTCCTCCAGTCTCCTTCTCAGACTCCATCTGATTCCTCTCCTCTCCGGAAGTCCGCCGTCAAACGGGAATCCCGCCGCTCGATCGAGAACGCGGTCGACATTCCTCCGAGCACACAGCTACTAGAGCTTGCTTCCCGTCTGCAGGTGTAGATTGCCCCGAACGATGAAGAGGGGGGAGAGAAAGCCTGCAAGTCTTTTAATGCAACAGCCTGGCTAAAAAGACGTGCATGGTCGCATTCTCCGAGAGGGACACAGGCTTACGAATCGTCCACATATTTGTCGTGTGGCCTATCGAAGGAAACCGCCAAGGAATTAATCGAATTCCTCCAGAATTTCCCTGGAATTCGAGAATTTAGCCAATGTCCCATGCGGTCGGTATAAGATCTCCCCTGGGTTCAGGCACGAAAGGGAGAAAAAAGGGGAAGATCAGGAACCGGGAAAGATTGTTTTCTACCAGTCCCAAGTCGCGTGCGGTGTCTCTCTTCTTTTAGGAACAAGCACCAGCACCGAAAGCAGGTTTTCTCGATGAGCTAAAGGCTGTTTCCTCCTAGGCTGTTGGTTGCTTCTCGTTCGGCCGTCATCGGTTTGATCGTGGCAAGGCGAAAAGAAGAAAAAGACGTTTACGAGAGGAACCGTGGAGAATCAAGGAGAATACGAGGGCAGAAGAGGAGGAAACTTGCACCCGATGCAGCACCTGCCTTGGCTGTCTCCGGTTCCCCAATAGCGATCCAGCTGGGCGCCTCGCAGCGGCATCTACGGCAAGCACAGCCCCCGGGGGTCCCCACGTCAGCGAACTGGGCCACCCCGCCGCACCCGGACGGGCCCTAAGCTACAAAAATGGCCCGAGGACGACCCCTCCCCCGCGCCGTCCCGCCGTCAGCCTCAACATTGACATCAACACACACCTCAACTTTGACCTCGACCTTGACCTCATCGTCGAGCTCACCGAGACGACTGTCCTTTCTGATCTTCAACCTGCTCGCCCTCACAGCATTCGTCCAACCCGTCATGTCTCAAGGCTGGGTCAACGCCGTCTACTACCCCAATTGGCGGGTTTACAAGGGCCAAACTCCCGCCTCGATGCCCGTCAATGCCGTCACTCACGTCATGTACGCCTTTATCAAAGTCAACACGGACGGATCACTGAAGCTCATTGACGACTGGGCCGATACCCAGATCCCAGTCGACGGGACAAAGGGCTGTCTCTCGGCCACAGCCAAGCTCAAGGCCTCGAAGCCGAGCATCCGCACCCTTGTGTCCGTCGGCGGTGGCACGGGCAGCGCCGAGTTCCCGGCCCTGGCCGCCAATCCTACCGCGCGCGCTCGTTTTGCCAAGGAAATCAAGGCCTTTTGCGACAAGTGGCAGCTCAACGGCGTTGATAGTAAGTTTTCCTATCCTCGTATTCTCACTAGGTTCTGGCTCTGACACTTGTCCAAGTTGACTGGGAACACCCAAGCGACGCCAAGCAGGGCAAAGACTACATCAGCCTCCTCAGTGACGTCCGCCAACAGATGCCAGCGGGCAAGTACCTCATCACATCAGCCCTCCCGCCGGGCCAATGGGTGCTCAAGAATATCGACCTTAGACGAGCCGCCTCTCTCCTTGACTACCTGAACTTAATGTGCTACGACCTCACAGGACCCTGGACCGACGTCTCGGGCAACCACGCGCAGCTCCTGGCCTCCAAGACGCTGGTGAGCAACAACCCGAACCTCAAGATCGCCTGCGCCGACGGCATCACCTACGTCACGAGCAACGGGTTCCCGAGCCGTAAAGTGCTGCTCGGGATCCCGGCGTACGCGCGCACCTTTCCTAATGCGAAAGGGCCGGGCGGATCGACAAAGGGGTCTGCTGAGGTTGATTACTGCGACATGTCGAATGATAGTGTAGATAAGGCAACTGTGGATACGACTGCGGCCGCTGCCACTTATATTGATCCCAAGTATGGGTTCATGACCTTTGATGTGCCGAGATCTGTGGCCATCAAGGCCCAGTATGCGAAGAGCAAGGCTCTTGGTGGGTTATTCTACTGGACTGGCGTAGGAGACCGGAAGGGGAGGCAAAGTCTGGTCCAGGCTGGGTTTAATGAACTGAACGGCATCAAATGAGCCTAGTTCATGTGGTAGTAAGTTTGAAAAACTCTCGGTGTACTTTTGCATGGAATCAAGTACATATCCTGGCTGTGAATGCGGCATGCAAAGACAGTTGGGTTGAAAAGGCATACCTACGAAACACAGGTAGCCGTAGATATGATAATGAACACAAAATATCAAAGGCGTTGGATGCTATCCAAAGTTCTTGACTATCTAACTTCTTCGCAGGGGATTGTCAGACGGGGCCTCAAGATAATTCGAAACCTTGAGGGATCGGCCTGTGGTCCTCTAGGTCGCACTGGAATCTGCCGTGAGACATGAGCGTAGTGCGACGGGTTATCAGAATGATTCACGTGGAGAAGGCAGAAGCGCTCGTGGGACAATAGAAAACAGGAATTGAGCATGAATTTAAGCTTGAAATAGTACTTACTGTGGCGGGTACGTCCCCCGATGGAATTCTCCGGCAAGCGCCGACGAGTGCCCCACCCGGTCGATACTAGAGGTGCCGTGAAGCCCCACCCGGCAGCCGGCAGCCCTCCCATCCAATCGCCGGCTCATTGTGCAGGGGCCAGCAAGCGCGGACCTCTTCTTATTTCTCCTGCGTCCCTGTCACTCTCCGTCTTTCTCCCCCTGGCACACACAAATTCACACCTCAACAGCTCCTTTTTCGTCTCATCTTCCCGCCACGATCCCCGCGCCATCCCTTCAGGATCTGCCGCCTTGCTACACGAGCCGTTTCACGCGCCGGGCCATCCCAACCAACCGGAGGCTCAATTTTCTTTAGCTACATTTGAACCTTGTGCAGCTACTCTGCCATGTGGTGCATACCACAGAAACTCTCAAGTCTCAATCTCCACCGAGTTATCCGTTGAACGAGTGTTCGGACGGTACTCTGTCAGCTTGTCACCAGAAAGACGGGAATGATGCGCAGCAGGGAGGGGGCCTTAGCCGAGGAAGGTTTCCCATATCTCCCCGGGCCCAGGCCGCCAAACGAAACCTCGCTGCAAGAGAGGAATCTCGTGAAACCATGTTCAGACCCTAGCGCTCGCGCTTCTTGGGGGACAGCAAGAAGGGACAAGATTGCATGGGACCGACGGAGGCTTTTGGCGTCAATGGGATGGCGCTTGGATGCTCAGTGACGGGTGATGGATGACGGATGACAGGCGACAGATGGGCTGGTCTTCGTCAAGGGCCGAGTATAAGGGTCCATCTGCCGTCCTGTTCTCTGACATGAAGCATTCACCTTCGATACTGCTGCAACGACTTTGGTGATATCGTAGTTTCTTTACGTGTCTTTCCTCTTTCCGTCTTCCTTCGTTTCATTGACAACACACCCTGCTGTGCAGGCTTTCATTCTTTTCCCATACGCTCATTTACTACAGGTTTATCTCTTTTCACTTATCATCATGATTTCTCAAACCGCAACTTTTCTGGCTTACGCCACACTTCTCGTGTCCGCCAGCCCTCTCGCTCTCCAGCGCAGAGCTGTCACGGAGCTCAACGAGGAGGCCACAAAGGAGGCACACCCCCGCGACGACACCGCCACGCGCGCTTTTTCCGACGTCCAGATCAAGACAGCTGACGGCAAGTGTCTCTTCGTCGACAAGTTATCTGGAGATTTCCGGGCGAACCTCACCCCGATCCAGGTAGCTGATTGCGGAGCGACGGACGGCCAGGGTTGGGATGTCATCACTGCTGGAAAGCACAATAATCAGCTCAACTCAATGCTCATCGTCAGCACTCTGGTACGTTCACTCCCTGTAACCCCTTCATGTGGGTTCCCAAAGCGGAAGACGATACTGATTCATGATTATAGACGCAAGCGTGCTTCAACTTTGATCCCCGTCGCGCGGCGGGTAACCAGGTCAACCTCTTCTCCTGCGGTGGACGCGCAGCAGGCGAGGGCCTGGTGACGGACTCTCAGCTCTTCGCCGTAGACAGCGGAGCGGGGCCCTCGACCTTCCAGCCCAAGAATGAGAAGGGCAAGTGTTTTGCGGTCAAGGGCAAGGTGGTGGACATTGCAGACTGCAACGCCGACGACAAGGCCCAGTCTTTTGCCTTTGGCGGCAAGCCTGGGTTCGTCGGCGGAGGAGCCGGCGCAGGAGGTAACGGAACTGGCAATGGGGCGGATAACGGTGCTCAGCAGCCTGCGCCGACCACGACAGCAGCGGCCGTTGTGACGGGGAAGCCTTCCGCCGGATGCGATGACACCGATGAGACCGTCACCATGACGCTAACGACCACGATCAAGCCCGGCCAGGGCAATGCCCCCATCGCGACCGCCAAACCCGAGGCAACGTCCGCTCCGGCGGTAGCACAACCCGTCGCCTCCTCAGCCCCAGCCGCCGGAAACGGCCAGAAGGGGAACATCCCCGCCGCGAATCCCACCTCGCCCGTCCCCGTCTCCCGCGCCGGCGGCACCCTGAACCCGACCGCCGCAGCCGAAGCCAACGCCTTCGACGACACGGCCACCCGCGCTTTCACAAAGGTGGCCATCCAGGCGCCCAACGGGCAGTGTCTCTCCATTGACCCTACCGCCGGCGACTTCCGTCAGAACCTCATCCCCGTCGCCGTGGCGGCGTGCGACAAGGCCTCGCCCAACCAGCAGTTTGACGTGATTTCCAAGGGGAAGCACAACGACGGTAAGGATGGGGCGATGCTGATTGTCAGCAGCCTGACCAATGGGTGCGTCAGCACTGACGGGCGGCGGGCGGACGGCGACACGGTCACGCTCTTCTCGTGTGGAGGTCGTGCTGCGGGCGAGGGGCTTACGAATACCGGGCAGCTGGTCAAGGTCTTTGGGGACAGCTTCTTGTGGTCGCCTGTGAATGATGCGGCTACGTGCGTTGTCCCTGGGAGTCAGGGACGTTTGGTCACGGCTGCTTGTAAGGGGGACAATAGCGAGACGTACAAGATTGTTGCTTAGAGGACACGGCATGTTTGTCCAAGTAGCTTCATAGTTGTGTGTGATCTTACTCATGTGGTGTACTTCTTTTCTTCGTCGTTGACGACGTCTATATTTGGGATTGGATTACCCGGGCATCTTTATATGGGAAATTGGTCAGGTTGGGAAGTACATGGAATTAGACGATTATCAGCAATGTAAGAGACAGAATAGGACATGATTCTTCCCAAGGTCAAAGTCTGCCAACACCAGTCGGCATTCAAGTTCCGAGATATGGACCACGACCGCTAGCCAAAAGCTTGACATTACTTTCCAGTCTGATGGGTCAAGGCTAGAGTCCAGACTGGGTCATCTGGAGGTGATCATTGCAGCAGGGGAAGCTTGACGCGGATAACCGGCACCAGCCGAGAGCTTAATCGCTGTCACTCGCTGTATCGTCCAATAGCGGACGGTGGAAGTAATTAGTGGAGTTGTTACCTGTATTCGTACAATTTACAAGTACTGTACTGCCAAGCGACGTCATTAGGGGGTTTATCGTGACTATCGATCCCTAACCTGCCCTGCTTTGCTTTCTCCTGGAGAATGTGCCGAAGAAGTGGTCACTTCGCTTCGCTTCTCTTCTGCCGGCGTCACACAACATCAAACCATCCCACGTTTCTGCAGCCACCAACATATCTCAGTTCATCCATTCATCTACGGACACCCATTCATCCATATTCGTCTAGTCTCACCCTCTAGTCAGCCATCGCAACTCGTCTCGCCCAATTGAGATGCTCGGACTACATCTCACGTACACTGCCAGAGAAAACGACCTTGCTAGATGCGGCTGAAGGACGCCATTCTGCGACGCTCAGTGCTGATTTAACGGTTCGACGCCACGACCAACGCGAAACTTGCCATTTTTCCTTTTCTTGTCTCCTCCGTCCGAGCCAAGCTTTACGCCGTTGCGGTACCTGAACCCCTAGCGTACCAAGCGCCACGCGACGAAAAGCTTCGTTTCTCGAAATATTAATGTCTTGAACTACCTACCAACCGGCCGGCCGATCTCTCCCATCTTCTCTCCTCCCCTCATCACCACATCTACTCTGCCTCACCGACCCGGGGACGTGTGCGATAGTCATGTCTCCCGATACCGACTCCTTCGGCGCACCAATGTCCAAGACAATCAGCGAACCCGACGACAACGCGCGCACCGTCCGATTCCCGTCCTTACAAATCGATACCCGCGACCATGCCGCTTCCCCGACCTCGCCCACGGCGCGCGTGCGAGTCGCCGCTCCTAACGATGTCGGCGCACCTCTGACCCGCGCCTCTACCGACCAGAACATATCCCCTATGCGACGCCGCGCAGGCACCTTCAAGCCGGTAGAAGACTACGGAGATTTTGAAATGTCACGCCCCGGCTGGCAACCCGGCTCTGAGCCCGGCTTCGATCCCAACAAGTCGGACGGCGGCCACGCTTCCATGCCCGCCCTCCGTGCCGAGTGCGACATCTCCGTCTTCGACTTCAGTCAGGGCAACATGGTTCAACACAAGTTCAGGAACGAAGAGTTTGTCGACTTCCTGCGGAAGCCCCAGGAGCCGTGGGTCCAGAGCCGCTGGATCAACATCAACGGCCTCAGCTGGGACGTCATACAGGCCTGCGGAAAGTACTATAAGCTGCACAAGCTCGCCATCGAGGATATTATGAACACAAGGAACCGCACAAAGGCCGACTGGTACGCCAACCACGCCTTCATCGTCATGACGCTGCAGAAGCTCGTCCTCCTTCTCGACGACGACAGCAGCAGTAGTAGCAGCAGCGATGACGATTCGGACGACGTAGCGAGCGTAAAGACTGCAAAGTCTGGGAAGGGTATGAAGAAGCTGAAGCGCGCCTTTACCATGGGCGGCAAGCCAAGACCAGACCCAGAGACGGGAAGGCAGAGGGCCGGCAGACCGACCATTGTCACGCAGGGCGACGGCAGCGGCTACGGGGCCCAGCTGAACCGCAACATGAGCGAGCTCTCCCAGCTCAAGGAGACAGCCTTTGTCCGCACCCTCCAGCGCTACCACGCCTCGGCCAACGAGGTCCGCACAGAGTACATGGAGCGCCACTCCTCCCTCATGTCGCGCGGCCTCGCCGTCTCCGCCGAGCAGGTCGCCATCTTCCTGACCTCGGACAACACAGTCATCTCCTTCTTCGAGATGTCGGCCGAGGACATTGAGCGCCCCATCACCATCCGCCTTGGCGATCCCTCCACCATCCTCCGCCAATCCTGCGACGCTTCTCTCGTCGTCCAGGCTATCATCGACGCCATCATCGACCTCGCCATCCCCCTCACCGCCGTCTACAGCGACGTCATCGGCGACCTCGAGCTCGACGTTCTCACGAGCCCGAGCATCAAGCAGACCCGCAGCCTCTACATCTGCGTCAGCGAGATTAACAAGATGCTCACTTTTCTCAACCCTATCGACAACCTCGTCAACGTCCTGCGCGATCACCGCACTGAGCTGTCACAGGACGAGGCGGCGCGCCAGCTACGCAATCCAGCTAGCGGCGTCATCGTCACGCCGCTCACGCACACGTACCTCGGCGACGTGCTCGATCACTGTGTCATAATCACCGAGTCCATGCAGCAGATCAAGCGGTCCGCCGATAACCTGATTGATCTCATCTTCAACACCATCTCGGCGAACCAGAACGAGAGCATGAAGCAGTTGACCATCATTACCATTATATTCCTGCCCCTGACCTTCTTAACTGGGTACTTTGGACAAAACTTTGAAAAGTTTCCGGATATCCAGAACCCCATGGGCATTCAATTCTTGTACGTTGAGACCACCCCTTTCGCTCCGCAGCTATTGTACTAACCAAGAAAACAGCTGGGTCATTGCCTGCCCTGTAGTCTTTTGCACAATCATCATCATGATGCGCTCCTGGATCTGGGCGTGGCTCGAGTCGTTTTGGCAAAAAAGGAAAATCAGCGCCGAGAGGAAGAAGCAGAATAAAAAGAGGGCGCGAAGGGCAAAGAGGAGGGCCAAAAGGGATTAGGAACCCCGCCCCGGCCACCGCTTTCCTTCGAGGTCGAGGCCTTGGTCGTGACTGTTGGTCCCCTGTCATGCTTGTGTATTGTGATACCCCCTACTTTCTATTTCAGACCCCATATAGATCTTTCCGCATACCACTGCCCAACACTAGAGCTTCAATTGAGCGGGCTTTTGAGCGTCGCTACGATATTTTGAGATTCCTCCACACGTGAGAAGCGAAAGTGGGCGGGAATTTGGGAGAGTGGTTCGCTTTGGTTTCTTTCTTGGGCTCATGTGAGACCAACAGGTAGGCAATGGGGTAAGAGGCATCTCTATTCAACCCTAAAAATCTAACCAACTTCGAGTCGTGTATCCCACTTTCATCCGATCATACCAGCATACCCCCTTCATGCAACAGGTCCACCAGCCTCAGGAAGACCGCACTACATCATCACACTGTATCAGCAAACCCATTCCTCACAACCAACAAAAGAAGCACACCATGAAATTCAAGGGGCGATAAGAGGGTGAAAAAAAACTCACGTAATAAACAACCAAGCTCCCACCATCAAAGATCGTCTCCAGCGAAACCGTCTCGCCCTCCTTGGGCGCAACAGTCACATCGCTCCTCGTGTTCCACGCAATCTGCGCCACGGAAGCAGGCTGCCCGACACCGGGCGTCACGGTCGCGTTCGCCCACACGCCCGGGTCGCCCGCCGTCGCGGCGGCGAAGACCTCCACGCCGACCTGTTGGGGCGGGTACGGGCTGCCGTAGCCGACGGCGCCGGCGACCTTGATGACGAGGGAGCCGGAGAAGGGGGAGGCGATGGAGAAGTCTGTGATGTTGGCCGAGGGGGAGGAGCTGCTTTGGGCGCCGTCGAGGACGACTTCTAGGGGGGTTGCGGCGTCGCAGCCTGTTGTGGGGGGGGGTGGGTTAGTCAGTGGTGTGGTTGGGTGGGATGGGTTGGGATTGAGGTCATCCCAAGTTTCACCCGCGATCTACCCTTTCGTCTACGGCCGAGCGGGCCGGGAGGTTGAAGTTCGGATGGAAGTATGGGGGGGGGGGTTTTGCGGGGGGGATACTGGCGTCGGCGTGCTGTGGAGGAGCGCCTGCGCGCCTGGGGCCTTGGCGGGTCCGTCGGGGCGGGGGGGGGCAGGTGGAGTGGTAGGTGGGGCGGTTGGTGGCGCGGGGGGTGGTGGGTCGGGGGGGGATGTGTTGTTACGTACGGGAGTAGTCTGCGCGAACGCCCCATGAGCCCTGCGCCACGGCAGCGTGGGCACCGCCGGCGGCGAGCAGAGAGGTCAGAAGAATAGAGGCGTACATGTTTGTCGTGAGAATATCGTGAATATGTATGTCCGTTGGTAAGTCAGGTTTCTATCGAGCCCACTTGGATACAACAACGGGAATCAATCTCTCTTTTGTACCCGCCCACGCGGGAGTTCATCCCGTCGTTTCGGTACCTTCGGGGGGTGACGATCATGGGTTTATAAAAAGACCGAAAGCCCTACGATGCTCTGCCAAGCAAACTAAATCTAAAGAGGTTTTATTAAGTATGAACTCTATATGCAGATGCCGGTGGACGTTGAGTGGGACCCGAGGAATTGGTCATTCGTCGTTTTGGCGTTGTCCATCCCCCCTCGTATGCAACTTATATTAAGTTGGTCTGCTCACGGCAAACGAGTCAGTGGGTATAAGTGTTGGTCACACCCGACCAAGGGAGGAGAAAAGGAGGAAAGTATCGCTCCCTTTTTCTACTATTAATTCAAAAGGAGAAATAACTTCGCGACGTGATTACTGAAGTTGAGTTGTCAATACTTTTTAGTGTGTGCTTGGTCAAATTTGGTTGTGTCTGTTGGCGGCGGCTCTTGGAGAAGTGCTGTTCGGCTTCCCACTCTTGGGTTCTATGAAAGCTATATTTCCATAAGCCTAATTTTGAACTTTGTCTCTTGAGAGCGAATGGTTCATCTGATTAGAGGCGCTGTAAACTGGATTGAGATTCGATTTGTCTGGCTAGGCAATTGTCTGGGTTAAACCTGGTCCCTTGGGTTCTCATGGACTAAATTTCTGTGCAACATATCTACATGTGGACAAAGTGGTTATTTTCTTGTCTTTCTAGCACTCTAGGGGTTCGTGTACGAAAGACAAGGCGAGGAATTCTCAACCATTTGACCTCATATGCCTGCCCCTCGGTCCTTCATAGCCGGCCCGGCTATTCTGAAGTATTATAGATGTGTTGAGATCACTAAATGTCCCAAACCATGCTTTGATCTGAGCCTTCAAAACGGGGTTAACCGGCGGCGAGGTGGTCTTGTTGAAGTTACCGCCCCATAACGACGATTGGCATCTACTTTTCCTATCAAGGAATCTGTCGAATCTAATCGCATTGGCAAAACGGAGCTTTTCTGTACTCAATCTTCGTTATAAGAAGTGTAAACTTGAACTCGCAGAGGCGGACGATGTAATGTAAGTAAAGCAGGTACACAAGCTTCCATGCCGACCATATTCGAGGAGTCGAGTGGGATTGTAGAATCTGGCAGCCTTCTAGTTGCTAATTTCATCGCTTCCCACTATCATCCTCCTTTCCCCCATCTGCGACCGAATTCCGGCCAGTATCCTGCCGCTGGTGATGATCACACTGCTGACTCCCAGCGTTCACCTCCCAACTCAAAGCGCTAAACTTCCATTTGCCCCAACCAAGCTGCAGGTCAAAGCTACTATGGAAGCCTCGAATCTGTCGCTCTGGTGGTTCATCTTTAGGATTCTTGACAAGTTCCCAATCCTCCTCGCTCCCCTCCCTTTCGTCGCATCGACTTTGCGTTGGAGGATGGGGGCTGGATCTCTCCTTGACGGACGGCTTTTCCTCTGATTTCAACAGTCAGTCGAAATGAATCTCTGAATACGATGGAGTAAGAGTGACTTGAGGAAAACATGCCTTGGGTGCTGCGATAAGTGCCTCCCTGCTGTGCCATTTTGATGGTTCTGGCCTTTGCCTTTTGGAGAGAAGTGAAGATAGAGGATGACGAACCCTAGCATGGGCAAACTTCAGCCCCTCTTCTATGGTCTTGGAACTTTGGTGGCGAAGCACCTCAGCTCAGCCTAGACTTTGCTAGCTGAGCGATCGACAACCAAAGGGTCTATGATTGGTTGATGATCATTCGCCAATGAGCATGTCCAGCGCCTCGTCAACTCGTATAGATTTATCCTGATCGGCATCATGTGGGTGAAGTCACACCTATTGCTGGTGTTTTATTGACTAACTCTAGCTGTGTATGGAAATGTAAGTATGGTGGTATCTCTACTGGGTTTTCCCGTTACAGAAGAAGATTGAGGCAAAACCCATCCTTATCTGACGAAGGCTCCAGAGAGTCGCTCTGGGTATCCAGAGCAGAAGTTGCAGTCTGCAAAACAACTCGTCTGCCTCCCGCTGAGTCTCGACAACACGTCCCCATTGCGTGTTCAAACTGTACTCTCTCTCTCTCTCTCGAGGGTGTACTCAGCCCGCCTAGGTTGCCCTTCATTGCATCCCTGTGTCATGAAGTCGCATGACAATGTGACAAGAGCAGCTTGTCACATAACAACCTCATACATCTCCGGAGCTATCGTAGATAGGCGATATACCGGGAGTTTCGCCGAGGTGGGAAATACACCTCTTATTGAATAATCATCCTCAAACCCTTCATGGGTTCATTCATCCCAGCCCTTTTGGCTCATGACTCCATCACTACTTCTTGAGCCTCCTGATACAGGATCCTTCTGTAACACGACATTATTTTTAGGCGTCTTCGGCGGGTCCCTCTCCATCGGGCTCGCATCGCTGAGGTTATTGAGGTCGATATCGTTGAAGTCTCCGACTAGATGCGCTATCGAGGACTCCTCGTAGGACACGAGTCGCGGTCGTTCATTGGGGTCCGCTGCCGATCGTGAGGCTTGGCTGGCAGAGTGTGACCCCTTTGCTGATCTAGACATTCTAGCTGATCTCGAAGACAGGTGTGTTACTTCGAGGATCTTAGGGAATAGTTTCCTCCAGACTTGACGTGTGCTCGGAAGGCAAGACACGAAGATACCAACACATAGCTCGATGTTGGACCAGAGGGAGCTCTGGAATGAGTCGGCTGCGGTTGCTGTCAGTACTGTGCATAGCTGACGGTGAGTCCCTTGTTTCGGACTTGCCTGTGACGTTGTATGATGTCGCAAAGATGAGAAGGGCCTTGATTCGATAGGCACTAACGGCAGTGAGACTTTAAACTATCAGTCAGCAACATTCTCGCATGTCAGCTTCGTTGTACTCACAAAACTCCTACGCTGAACATCAACATCACACCCAGCTTCTGTTTGCGCTGCATTCTCAGCGAATAGACTTGAGTTGCTGGAAGTACTAGCATCCATGCATCCAGAGCCACGTTCAATGCGCCATGGCACATGGCAAAGGCGTTCAAGTTGAAGCATTTGCCCTCCATATCTCTTTTCCATCCATGCCAGAAGAAGTGCAAGGGCTGACAAGAGCCGAAAGTGCCGGCGATGAAAGCGATCCAAAGAAGAAGGTTGAACAGCTGAGTACACCAGAGTATTCGGCGGAAGGTTTCGTCGGGGAAGATTCGCAGGTATAGAAATATGATCGAGGCCTTGATAAAGGCTAGGCAGGTCATATAGAGCATACCGAATATGATAAATAGCTGGCACAGTCAGTTTTGCTCCATGAGGTAATCAAGCAGAGATGCATCGATGATGCGGCCTTACCAAAAGAAAATCAGTAATTTGGTTTTCTGATAGTGCCCATATATCTCTCCCTGCACCAGTTTGTTCGGCTATACGAAGACATTAGAGGATACATTTCATTAGTCGGAATCTGAGCTTTACCTAGATATGCCGCTGGCAGGAAAGCTGCTAGTACGGCCTTTGCGATTGTCAGGAAAACTTGTCGAGGGCATGAGAGAGGGTGGATTTCTGCATAACATACATAGGCTATGACGATGGTTGTGTCGTCCCAACCCCAAGGCGACAGCTTTAGAAACTTGTTCACCATTCGTACGATTATGAAAAAGGTTGGTAGGGCGAAAAGAACCGCCCTGAACCACGCCATGACGGTATCCTGCTGAGCAGGGGCAACACCACAGGCAGCCAATGAAGAATTGCGTGCCGCTGTAGATATTCGATGAGCCTTAACATCTTCACTAAGGGAACCTGACTCCGTGACCTACCGAGCATCTCCATGACAGTGCAATTTGCCTCGACGCATACCTGCACGTATCCCGCCAAAACGTTATCGTTACACATGCATTTTTGATCCGTTAGGGGGCAGGACGAATGGCCGATCTCCTGGAAGATACATTTGATCTGCATCTGTCAGCACATTCCATGGCTAGGGGATGTCAGTGGGAAATAAGCTTACAGCACAGCTGGGGATGCCCTGGTACGAGATATCTGACGCGGCGACGAAACTTCCAAGGCCCAGGAAGCAAGCGAGCAGGAAGAAGAGACGGGTAGCAGACATCGTGAAAGGAGCGACTTAGGATGGACGATGATGATGTCCTGCAAGCCTCTCAAACCCAAGCAGGGTCGTCCGCGAATTGACGTCGGAATCTGAAGCCGGAGAGGTTGATCAGGTACTCAAAACTTTGACGAAGGGTCCAAGAAAGTGGTCTTGGCCATGTTGTTGACCAACGTGGGGATATGAGGAGAGAGAAAGGTGGCATGGACGAACCGTAGTGAAGACGTCTTACCACGGGAAGTTCGCCCTACGGCTGTCATTCCGCCTTTCTAGCAAAGACGCTAAACTAGTTCTTAGCTAGGCAGTTCCCAAGGGATCCCACGTCGAGGAAGTGGCTAACCTCCTCTTGGGACATCAGAGCGTTGCACCAGCTCGCTGCAGTCGGGAGGCACGGCAGGCAATGAAGGTCTTGCCGGCAGTGGTACGCGGGACGCTGGACCTCGCGTTTTCGGGAGGTGTGTCGACAGTGTCTCGACTAGTTCACTCGGTAAATGCGCGTCAGTTCAAATTGGTTTGTCCCTTTTACTAGCAGATGCCAGAGAGGGCGCCACGGCTGAGACCATCGTGAGCCTGGCAAGGATATCACAGCTCGAGATTGGTTGGTCGTGCTCAATGGATGCCGCTAGGGGAAGCCAAGGCTGCTTCCTAGGGCATAGAGCTCGGACGCTCTGTATGGGAGATCGGCGTGGCTAGCATGCAGCCAAAGGTGAGCTAGGCCTTGGCTGTGTGCAGGTCCTCAGGGGCACCTTGACGTTTGCGTCAAGCTGGGAATGTCTGCTCACTTGAGGAATGCCGTTCGCGGTCTCGATCTAACTTGGCATGTGAATCAAGATGCATTAGGGACTTGATGTTGGTGGGATCAATGTTGTCAGACTGGCAGTACTTCGGCGGTTCATTGGATGGCTCGGACGACAATCGCAGTATTGGGCATGACTTTGGATCTCAAAATCCCACGATGTCACACGAGCTGATCCCGCGATGTGATATCTTGTGGTCCGTGTACGACCATCCTCCGGTGTGAATTTTGCAGCATACCAATAGAGAACTAAATGTCTTACTGCATGAGCTAAAATTCCCAGGTTTCCGGGACAGTATGATCGTTCCGTTCCACATTCCTGTACAACCTGACCAAGACCTCAGGAAGCGTTGAAAATGCAACTTATTCTTCATGTTGCCGTTACCCAGTCTTGCCGGTGCCTTTTGGCAACGAAAAGACATGCAAATAAATCGATCCAAAGTTAGTGAACACATGGCGTGGCTTATCTAGGCAATTAGACCAACCATTGAGTTTCCGTTTCTGGTTCAGCATCCGAGAAAACACTTAAGCGAGGAAGCCACGCAGCTCCAGATTCCCGGGTTTTCCTGAGCAAGCCAAAATCATCATCCCTCCTTAGCCGGCGAACTAGAATCCCCACAAGGCCACAGGATCATCAACGGACTTTTCGCGGGCTAACACTTCGCTTTCACGCATCATTGATACTATAGCGTCCAGGCTCGCTTCCTTTGTTCCACCGACGTAACAAGCGTCAACGTCGCTTAGAAATCGAGCCCTAAAGAGGCGAATAATTCAAGCGGAAAGTCCCCTCCGAAGTGCAACTCCAACTATTACCAAACCCTTGACCGTTTTCTTCTGTAGTTGAGTGGATTTTCTGTATGGATTTACCACGCGAACTTTTTACATCCATTCGGGGCAAGGTCCGAGAAGCCAGCAGTGAGGTGACTACTAACTCGGAGAGGCAAGCTCGAGGTGTCGAGATCCTTTCATACATCTGTGGAGCCGCCCATTTATTTTTGATTGTTATGAGAAATGGAAATGGCCTGGACAATGAAAGTAACTCAGCCTAGTGGTATTAGTTGACTTGTCTCCTCCCGTCCACGGTCCGGCCATTGAACGGGCCTGTGTCTGACCCGAAAGTGGGTCCATCGGGCCCGATGTCTCGGGTGACTGCGAGTCGGATGAAGCGAGCCGCCGGATGTGATATCTACAACGGCTGCCATATATCAGCCTGAATGAACTGAACGGGACTTTATTCGAGCTGAATTTAGTCTAAACCTCTCAAATACACAAACTTAGATCTGACATCGAGTCACGATCTTCGGAACCATGGGAGTAGACTAAGACGATGCAAGTTGTGAGTAACCTAAATTGCACGGCAGCCTCGGTGAAGTCTGAGGCATGGAATCAATGATTGATTAAGCGGTTCCTTTTCTTTTTCTTTTTGTGATTCATCGCATGTTCATCTTCAGTCCATCCGCTTGGGCCTTGTCAGAGCTGCTCTGCCGGCACCCAGCAGCTGAAGTCATTCTGACCGAACGAGGCAGACCGCTACACCAAGCCAATACTGTTCTGTTTAACTCTCAAGATCATCCATGATGACATCGAATGCTTCGAACTCGGGCTCGGCATGTTTCTCGGCCAATGTGGGAGCCGAAACGGTACACTTGTTTTCTGCTGTGGCCATAAAACCCTCACAGAGATGGGTTTTTCTCCTCGGTGGCCGCGCACTGCGAGGTGGTCACGACAACCGCCCGGCTCCCTCAGATTGCAGCAAACTTACCACCTGTTTGACCTGATGACATTGAGATCGGCGGGGTTACTGGGAGAATCGTCCGGACTGGCACAAGACGCGCCCCAATGAATATTGGATGCTGTCGACCTGACAACAGAAGACTCAACAATCCTGCCTATAGACTACTATATAAGGTTCTGAGAGGAAGCTGCAGACAGAAGAGATTCGTCTCTATTGGTCTTGCATGAACAAATTTAACGAACGATGTCAGAAGCACTGTTTACCGATTACGCAGGCCGGACCTTCAGTCGCTCCATCTTATTTCTGACCATCTACGCCTACGCTTCTCTGCGCCTACTGATGCTCGTCGCACAGAGGCTTGCCCGGCCAGGGAGGTTCACAAAGATCCCCTCTCGTCAGCCAGTAAGGTCGACCAGGTCTGGCAGAGGACTAGGCAAAAATGCCCTTCTTCCATCCAAAGCTTCACCTTCGCAACAAAGAGTTCCGTGTAAGTCGTTAACGCTGTCGCTGTCGCTATGAGGCTATCGACCTGTCGACTAGGCTGACTTCCGTGATGTCACACACAGTCGGTAAACAGCTCTAGAGTTACTTCAGACATAGCTGTTCTACTCAATTCTGGAGACACCGGACTGGAAAGTCACCAGCACCCCGATCCATACAACGCTACGAGGCAAGCGTCACCGGGAAGAACATTCGATGCATCATCGTTTATCTTTGCTCTGGCATCTTCATGAGAGAAGATTCTTGTTTGAAGCCTGAAGGACTCTCCATTATCGCAGCGAATGCATCACTGCCGACAGCTCTGACAACACGACGTCGATAGACAGGATGTTGACCACACCGTGCCGACCCCACACATGCAGCATCAATGCAGAAAATCGAAATGAATCGACCTCCGAAAGCAGCCGATTGGCCTCAAGTGATCTCTAAGAGCCAGAGATATCATGCTGCAGCGCATCATGGCTGACAGACATGATCCTGAAGACCCTTCTTGGCAGGCATCTGGACTCAGAGGCAAGTCGGCCGATCAGAATCAAGACACTAACGTTGAACACAACCGAAGCCACTTCCCCGTAGATTTCTCCACTGCTGGAGAGGTTGAGATTTCACTATACCACTCTCTGCTCGAAGTTGAGTACAAGGCGAGGAAGCAGGCTGAATGAAGGACGCGGGCTACGGGTCACAGGCGTTTACTTTGTTCTGGTGTCTCATACAACGGGAAAACCCCTCATGGGAGGAAGCAGAAAAACGATGATGTCTACAAGAATAGTCCAGATTGGGTGCGATGTCGTCGTGAATCTTTACTTTGCTTGAGTCTATGCTTGAGTCTCGGTCGGATTGTTGTGCCCAAGACACAAAAGTCGGAATTCTCCAACTCCAAGTCAGCTCAGCGCCGTTAAACTTTGAGGCGGTTGAGGCTTGCAAAAGTTTGAAACGAACAACCGCAACAACAATGGTAAACAAGCAAGGATACCGATAAAGCAAGGCAATGAACACTTTCAAAAATGTCAACATACAAAAATGACAAAAGAGAATGATCCCAGGTGGATTTTAACCACTGTTTCTCCCCGAGGTGGGCTCGAACCACCAACCTCCAGATTAACAGTCTGACGCGCTAGCCAATTGTGCCATCGGGGATTAGCTCGAACGGAGCTGTTGGGCTGTTGTTGCAGCAAGCGGCGAGTTGAGCAACTAAGTTGGTCTTCTCTAAGGCGAGCTAGTTGTGCGTTGTTTCAAGCCCTAGAGGGCGGGTCTGAAATGCGCGGATCTTTGAGGAATCGGTGTCATGGTAGTCATGGTGCGAATGGGCCGGGAATGGTGATTGGTGGTGACTCAATTTGTTGACCCACGTGGTGGGTGAGATTCACGCAGGTGCATGGTGGCTCGAACGGGCTCGGTTTGGGGAACGAATCCGACTTTGTGTTCTAAGAGCATGGTCGGATTGTCAAAGAGATGTATTCGGAAAGAGTATGAGTAAATACGGCCACAATATTTGGTATTTTTCCAACTCTCGTGAATCAAATTGCTGAGGGGCATAGAATGAACGAACGAGGTGTGGTTCCCCAAACTTTCATCTTGTCCTATTGTAAGTTGTAGTGTGGACAGCTAATGCTGGCTCGTCATTTGGGGAAGTTTATTGATTTACTTTACAGGGTGTCATGTCTCACGGTGAGCTTCATGAGAATCATGAAAAACACATTTAGCTATATGCAATCGATAGACTCTTAGAGTACAGAAATGTCCTTAGGAAGTAAGTTTATAACTGCTAAGACCTCAATGGTCTTGCGACAATCTGTCTTGTCAATTAAAGGCAAAAACGCTTGTGAGCTTCAGGCGCACTTGAGGCATGCAAGCCACACCAAAACGCCCGTCTCAAGATCACCACCATACCAAGAGGCAGTCCCCATGGTATAAATCCAAAACCACACACTCAATCCCCACATCTTACGAGTAGTCACTTCACTGTAAAGGCTGCGAGCGTCTAACCGATGCACTCAGTGGACCAAAGCCCCCCATTTTCTCGCAAACCACCACCACCCTTGTCCTCAAGGTGGGGGGCAATCTCACGATGCCCTTCCTTTAGGGCTTCAAGCCCAAGAGTTTGCAACAAATCAGCTGGTCGGTTAGCTCAGTTGGTTAGAGCGTGGTACTAATATCTCATCAGAGATGTCGAGTAATGCCAAGGCCGGGAGTTCAAGCCTCCCACTGATCATTAGCTTTTGCCCCTGATGACGAGAACCTCGGGAGATACTCTTTTTGAGTCACTGGTGACTGCCCACTCGTTTCCTGTTGTGGGCGAAGGTGTATGTGCGGCCAGTGCTTATGCAACCTTGTCGGGCGGACGTGACTGAGCAGATAACAAGGCTGAAGAGTTGACTCACGCGAAGGACTCAGGGACCGGGCCGTGGCTGAAGGTCAGCAATCAGGGACAGATGAGCTTCGCTTTGTATCAGACTTCGAAGCCCCGCCTACGGAGGACTATGACTAGCCATCTAGGGGATGCTGGAGAAGTGATATGAGATAGCAGCCGGGCTTAAGACAGGTGCCAGAACTTGAATGGCATAAAGACAGTAGGTAGGATTGAAGTGAGTAAACTTGAACGTGTAGGGAAGGGTCTCGACCGATGCACTCTTTAGTTGCCCGGTGAGGTGGTATGCGCGCAAAGAAGGTCGCGGGGTAAGAGGACACTTTGCGACTGATTCCGAGTGAGTACGCGGCAGGAGAGCGAGGCCGAGGAAGCTGGCCCGCGAGGTTTCAGTGAGCATAGAACACCATGTAGACACGACCGGCATCGAGGGGGTTCATGGACACGTAGGGATATTGTTGAATGTCATCGTTGGAGAACCATCATACCCTTGTGTGATGGACACAACCGTTCCCAGCCATACCATAGAGTGCAACGAAAGGAGGATTAGAAGGAAGTGAAATTAAAAAGAAACACGGCACACGCATAGCTCGAGCCCAGAACGCCGTGTCATGAAGTTTCAATGTTTCATTTGCCTGCCTGACCCTTTACAAACCAAGCCAAGCAGCGATACCGCGAGGCATGCCATGCAATGTGCATCGACCCGGAAATCGAATGCTCTCTCTGGCCGTCCAGCCCTTTTCGAAAGTCTTTATTTCCTTTGAAAGACGAACGAGAAAGGGAGAGGAACGGAACCAGATCCTTTTGATCCACGTTTGACTCCCCCGTAAAACAGTAACTGCCAAATTTTTCGCGGGAAACACCAAAAGCTGACCGGACCCGGGAAACCACGACAGTTTCCTTCCCAAGGTTTTTTGTTGACTGCCGCATAAATTCCCCCAAATTCCCCAGGCTGTTCCACACCTTCTCCCAGAAAACAGAAAGAGTACCGTTTAACGGTAAGACTTCTGGAATCTGGAGCGGGCACCCTTACCACCGAACTTCTTGGGCTCGCACCGGCGGTTGTCGGCGACGAGGAGGGTACGGTCGAACTGGACGAGGGCCTGCTTGAGCATGTTCTTGGAGTGCTCGTCGACGAACTTCTGGTAGTAGGCAACGACGGACTTGGCAATGGCCTGACGGATGGCGTAGATCTGGGAAGTGTGACCACCACCGGTGACGCGGACGCGGATGTCGATGTTGGCGAACTTGTCGAGGCCAAGGACGAGGAGGGGCTCGTAGACCTGTGGTGCGGGAGACGGGTTAGTTTCTTTCTCGTTCGGGCTCATGAGGTTTTGATATTGCGAGTTTCTCGTTTAGACCCTGGTCGCTTGTCTTCCTCGAACCGATTTCGCGAATTGGCAAGCAAAGGGTGAGCGCTACGTTGCGCACAACTCTTCGCATCCGTAAACAGAGCGTAGCATCGCAGCGCTCGCCCTATGCGTCCCTTCCCTCAATGCCGTGGGTTCTATTCCAGATTTCCATCTCTTGCCGACCAAGTCTCTATCGGAGTTTCGCGCGGGATAAATAATCGTACCTTGAAGCGGAGGATCTCAGGCTGGACAAGCGAGAGGGGCTTGCCGTTGACCTTGACGAGGCCCTTGCCAGCCTAATCGCAAAACACAGTCAGCCTTCCATATTTTCCAAGTATCCAAAACATCGTCGCTCCTCCTTCGCCAAATCTTCAATCGGAGCTGGTCTCTTGCTTCGGGGAGGAGGAATTTATCGTTATCGTACCTTGCACTGGGCAACGGCGGTGGCGGTTCTCTTCTTGCCGAAGCACTGGACGGTCTGGGTGGACGACATGGTTGCTGCGGGATGGAGGGGGGACTGTTAGGAAATTCGCAACGCGATCGTGAGGCAGGCGTCTATGGTGCTTTGGGAGACAGACTCAGACCGAAATTTTGCGAGTTGGATTTCAGTAAGGGTTGTGCCCTTTCTGCTGGGGGTTTGGGCCCGTTTAGTGGCTGGTGCGACCGATGATTCTCCGGGTGGGGAGGGTGAAGCACGTGATGTGGAATTGGTACTCGATTGTGGAAGTCGCTTAGTGTGGGCCCTCTGTGGCACAGCCGAGCCCGCGGGCAGCTTTGGGATAAAAACGGAATAGTGGAGAATCCACTCAGAGATTATGTCATCTTTCGAGATTGAGAGCGGAGTGTCCGCCGGGAAACCGCATGTCACTCATCGGCTTCGATAACCTTCCGATACGGGCATCCACCAAGACCACCGAACGCCCCTCTATTCGCAACCTCCACCTTCTTCCGCGACTACAGTGACATATCCCCGGCCGAACGTCATCCTCCACCACCCTCCTACACATACGAACATCCTGCACACTGCGATCCGACAGACGAACACCGCAAAAGGATGTCCCGCAAGGGCGTCGGCCTTGCGGCCTTCGACCGCTCCCGCATCACATCAGCGCAGTACGCATCCCACGGCTCCAACCTCCGCACCAGCAACTCCCAAGCCCTCGAAACCCAGCTCTCCGTCTTTCGCTCCCTCCTCCAACAGTTCGCGCAGACCCACGCAAAAGATATCCGCTCAGATCCGTCCTTCCGCGCCCAGTTCGCCCGCATGTGTTCCGCCATCGGCGTCGACCCGCTCGCGTCCTCTTCATCGTCCTCGGGCGGGGGTGGGTCGTCGTCAATATGGGCGCAGCTGCTCGGTCGGTCAGTCAATGACTTCTACTTTGAGCTGGCGGTGCGCGTGGTGGAGGTTTGCAGCGCGACGCGTGACGAGAACGGCGGGTTGATTGGCGTCCGTGAGGTTCGGGAGCGCATCATGAAGGGACGCATGGAGGGCGCGAGCGAGGTGACGGAGGACGACGTGTTGAGAGCCGTCGGTACCTTGAAGCCGTTGGGTAGCTCGCATAGCGTCATCAAGGTCGGGAGCAAGTCGTACATTCGGAGTGTACCCAAGGAGCTCAATACGGACCAGAGCGCGGTGTTGGAGGCCGTGCAGGTGCTGGGATACGTGAGCATCTCGATGCTAATGGTTAATCTTCGATGGCCGAGGGCACGAGCCCAGACTGCCTTGGAGGATCTTCTTAGCGAGGGTATGTTGTGGGTGGACAAGCAGTGTCCCGAATGGGAGTACTGGAGTCCTGGCTTCATGGTCGACACCGGCGAGGCGACGGCAGGGGAGTGATGAAGGCGATCCCTCAGTAAAGGAACACAGACACCTACAGGAAAACGATTCACTCCAATATGAGCAACGCAGGCGGTGCCCACTACCTATGGAGGTAGAAAGGGAAAAAGAAAAAAAAAAGAGTTCACCACCGGTGTGGCTACATCTCTTGGTGCTCATGCTGGGATTCGAACTCGGGTACTCGCTAAGCCTGTCGTCGAGTAGGCTGGTTGGCGTATAATTGAAAGTTGACCTTAAACCACTCCACCACCCAGCCAGTTTGACCTGACCCGTCGACCTAGACGGGCGCCTCCTGGCTGGTGACAGGAACGGAATTGGCGGGGCCTATAAGGGCTTCTGTTGTGGCGTCGAGGTATCGGATGAAGGGTACCTCAGGTTGCTCCCGAGCAAGTATACGTCTCGAATACGCAAGTCAGTCATGGGCAATCATATTCAGAGACCATTACAAAGTGAGGCAATCCATCACTAGGACGTGTGATACAGGGTCAACTCGTATCATGCAGCATAAAGATAGACCTGGGAAGATGGGCCTCGGACAGAAATACCAAGCATACTGAACTTAAAAAATCCAAGCGCATTTGAACCTATCTACCGACACATGGGACATATAACATGATAGCAACATTTGAAGCAAGCAAATTGTACAGGGATATTCGGCGGTCGTTTGCGGTCCATCCAAGCCGCTTGCTCCCAGCTCGCGTATCTTCACACTGCCTCCACGCCCCTCAACTCCAGAGATCCGCCCCAAAGGACTGATATCGTTTTCGTATTAGATGTTACCAGATTTCTCATCAACTGGGCGTTATTTTGCTGTCATCTCTCAACCATCTCACCATAGAAGAGTCGTTTAGTAAGGGGGGTTAGGACCTCCCATCGGGCCAGGGTAGTCCTTGGGGCCGGGGTAGTCTTCAGGGCGACCTCCCATGGAGGGGGAGCGGCCGTCACCGAAGTGCTTCTTGCGCAGGGCAGCAAGACGCTTCTTCTTGGTGATGGTGTTGATGTAGGTGCCGATGATGAAGGACACCAGGTTGAAGAAGGGCACCCAGAGTTGATCAGGGAGGAACTTCTGGGCGAAGGCCAAGCACAGCGGGGAAGTGACCCAGCTAACCTTCATGACCTTCCAGAAGCCAACCTTGACGGTCGCGCGGACCTGGTGGTAGGTCTTGGCACCGGCAATGAGGGCCATCGCGGTGAGGTAGATGGAATTTTGAATGGGCGCAATCTGCAGATGATGGGTCAGCACGCACATTATAGACGGCTCTCGCTAAGTCATGCCACTCACAATCAAGTTGCTGACGATAATCTGCAGGATCTTGGCGCGCAAGCTGGTGCGGCCAGCAAAGGTCTTCTGCAGGGCCCAGATGAGGAAGTGGCCGAGGGGCGCGCTGACGAGGGCGCCGTAGGCGGCCATCTTAGGTACACGCGAGGTGAAGTAGTTGCCATGCTTGTTGCGGTCCTTGGCGAGGAAAGATGCGATCAGCTCCTGAGCACCGGCAAGAGTTCCAGCAGTGAGCATCTTGGTGCGCAGAGGGTTCTGCTCGAGCTGCTTGATGTAGGCCTGGGTTGCACAGCGTCAGCATTTCGGCCTGGCATATCCATACTCCCGACCATGGTGCAGCGAGCGATTCTATCGTATCGCCCACACATGACGGAACGGAGTGGAGGTATTGGAGGACGAACCGCAAGATAGCCCTTGGATCCCGCATTTTTCTTGCCGCCGGTGATGGCGGTGCCGATGGCCTCGGAGATGGGGTGCTTGCCGCTGGTACCGGGCAGAGGTTCACCGATGAGGCCCTTCTTGACCTCCTCGACACCCTTCTTTATCGTGTCCTTCTCGAACTTGACCGACATGGTGGGCTAAAGTTTCCGGGGTATCGCTAACGTAATCGAGAAAATCGCGGGGGAAACTGCGGTGAAGGGAGGAGTATCAGCTTGGGAGGCCCGTCTTTGAGGGTGTTTGCGATGGGTTTTCCGGGGGGTGTTCGTCAATTGGAATTGCGGCTCCAGAGTGGGAGGGAGTGGCAGCGCTGGGGGCCAATGATTTGTTTACCGCGTCGCTCTGCCGACCGACCCAGGTGCGATTGGTTGATAGCGCGCGACTGGAGCTTGGCTCGCTGGAGACCCTCAATTCACAATTGACACGAACGAGACGAGAAGAGGTGAAGAAATCAGGGCAACATACCAACTTTACTTCGAGATCGCAGGACGTGAAGAGAGCGTCTGAGCCGTCGTTAGGAGGGGAGGTTGGGCGGCAGCGATAGAGAGAGAGGGAACGACGGAGTGGGTTGTTGATGTGTGGTCGAGTGGTCGAGGAGGTTGACACAGCTGGGGCCTTGGGGGCGTACGGATACGACCTGGGCACGGCAGACTTCCACTAGGTAGAGGCAGACAAGCACGACAAGACAGGCCTCGGGCTGGGGGGGAAATTGACTGAATTGATGGGGGTGGTGCCGACGCTGGACCAGAGCTTCGCTGCTGCGAAATGCTCATTCGTCCTCCTCCGAGCAACACAACCGGGATGTTGCATGACGGGCTAGAGCTGGACGGAGCTGCAGGGGTGTATTCAAGAAGAGTGTCCCATTGGCTGCTCTCTACCAATGGCCCGAGGTCTGTTTTTTTCACCTTGGTCCATGAGTTCTGAGAGGAGGGGGAGGGACGGCAGCGGCCCAGAGAATGACGGGCGGCACCGAATAGACAGATGCACGTCGCACGCCAGCTCATCCCCTCTCATGCACTCACGCACTTTACGCTATTACCTTATCCCAATTGAGTGGGAGGAAGTCCAACTCTGTTTGTCTGTCTGCACCTGCCGACCATCTTACCGCAATGCCGGGTTGACCCCGTCCAGTCGTCCCCTCACTTCAGCTAGTTTAATGACGAAGCTTCATGCTCTGCCCTCCCGGGTCGTCCGAAGATCATCCAAACGACTTTTCTTCTGATCCCGGTGCCAGGCTTTGCATCTCAGAGTCTGGATATAGTGTGTTTACAGCATCCGGCAACTAGGTTTCGTCAAACATCCTCGGCCTGTGCCGGGATTATCAGATGAGCCATGTCAAGCTGTATTTATCTATTCAACCACGCTTTACCTCCCAGGCCCTGCTTACCTCAATTCAAGACGGACCTTGCGTATAAAGAAGTAGGGACCGTTTCACGACTGTCGACTGAATCCTGTACAGCCAGAAACGGTTCTTGCTCACTTGTGCTCATGATCGACATGGAATCGGCATGGTCATAAGTACGCACTAACGCATCCAATGTCAAAAAAGTACAGTGAGAATGCAGATCGATTATTTCAATCATAGGTCTAGTCACCGCGTACTCATTTAGTCGACGTGTGTGTCCGACCTTCATCCTCAACCACGTGCCAGAATGTCGGCGTTGAGTTCATGATGCCGTTGATTTCAAACTTGGTCTTGACGTTTCCATCTTGCTAGTTGTGAGAGGCGTCAAACAGAAAATAGAACCATTCGAAACGAAAATATGTGTCGCTTAGTGACCGTTGTTCAATTTGATGTCTTTGTCATCCAAGACACGGGACAACTAAACATATTACATCTTATTAAAAAACAGCTTTGACAAAGCTCATTGAACAACCGAACTACATTGTAAAGAAGTATGTCATAAGGCAAGACAACACAATCGTGTCACATCTCAAGATAGACATAGGCTTTATAACAGTCAGGGCCTCAGAAACACAATTCTCTGAACACGACCTTAGGCACTTTTGATAATGAAGCAGTAGAACTTGAAGTGAAGCGTCTGCCTTACCTTGTGTATACCTCGTCGAACACTCAGGATTACATTTTAATTGGCTCTTCTTTCATCTCATGCATCTCATGGTGGAGGTCGAGATGAAAGGTAGGTGAGTGAGTCGGGCGCTCCTTCCCACCATGAGCAACAGCTGTACCTGCCTCTCAAGTGCAATCACCAATATGGGCTCCCTCCTCCAAGTTCCTCAACATACAGTACTGAGCAAAAATCACCTCCTACTACACCTTGCTCCATGACCACCGCACCTAGGAGTATCATCTAAACACCCATCCCCATCATCGGGCGGCTATCTCCTCGAGAATTGTGTGCCGCAACTTGGGCTATCCGATATCAATATGGCACCCCAGCCGACACACCGCCTGGCGCGTTCCTACGGCGCTTGCACACACGTCACAATGGTTCGAGTGTACAGCTACATCCTCAGATGCGATTCATGCGGTAATTACGGGCACTTCGGATGGCTGTACCGGTGTAGCCAGGACCAGGAGGAAATCTTGCGCAATTGTATCTCCAATGGCGAAGAGGTTAGCTCATGTAGCATCACGATACGAACATAGTACTGACACTCCAGGTCACTTTTGACGATATCGGTAGGCATCTGATTACTGCCGTTCAGCCAAGGAACCGCGGTCCGGAGAAACGATCAGGGAATGCTGCCAGCTTTCTCGAGGAGATGCCCCCGAGGGATATCACGACCACCTACACGACTGATCAACTTATGACTATCTTCAATCAACGGAAGCACGTACGTTAATCCAACACAAAATACCTTATACATTTGCTGATGCGTTTATTACCATCTAGCTTGGAGACGTCCTTCGTCGAGAATCTTTCCGAGCGAAGCCGGCACCTAATCAAGGCCACGATGGCACACATTCGTCCAGCACCTACGACCTGGACGACATTCTAGAGACCAACATGTCCGCTCCTTGGGTACCCAAGTCCAAAGATGAGTGTCAGTACAAGATCTGCTCGTACTGTCGCCCCGGCGGAGCAGACCGAGCGTTTATCAGTCTGGATGGTATCGCTAAGGGCTACATTCCTGCCACCGCAGCCACCGGCTACGGCTTCCACCTCTTTCGCGAAAGACCTGTGTGTAATTCTCAGTTGCTTGCCAACATTGGTCTTCGATCATCTTCAGGGGTGAGTGAATTTTCCTTGCTGCCGGCGAGGACCACCGTTCAACCGTTTTATGGACAATTTCTGACATTCTTTTCAGGCCTTGACCGGATCCTCTGCATCATCTTCAGATACCGGCAGATACATCAGCGATGCGCAGCTAGCGAGCCACTTGGCAGCGCAGCTCAATATCAACGGTCTTTCGTCACTCGAACCGCGACCAGTGACCCCTTACACTCTTCTTGTCCCACACGCCAATCTACCTCGATCCCCAGGGACCCCGAACCTCGCCGCCCAAGTTGAGAAGCCTTCCGAACCAAATGAAGACGACGCTTCGTGGCTGGACACAACGACTTCAACCACTACAAGTCTTCCGGCCGGTGTAAGTAGCCATCTTGGCGACGACGCCACGGAGATGGAGGCACAGGAGGAAGAACAGGGAAATTTCCTCGCACAGCCTCTCACTGTCCTGAACGGTGTGGCCGTCTTGGAAGAAAGCGTGGAGATGCATCAGCCGGATTTGATCACTCAGGTTTGAGAAGTCGGCATGGCAAGAAGAGTAGCGGTGTTGGTTGCTCAGGCGTTGGATTGCACAAAAGGATTCCCCGGTTGCGAACAGGAATTGCCGATATTGCTTTCTGGTACGGCATATACCCCAATAGAGAGGTGGGCAGTAGACAAGTGTAGGACAAGCGAAGCTTGCCAAGGCTCTGTTAATCAATGAAAATCATCCATCATAACTACATTTCATGAGCTCTATCCCCATTCCCATCACACGCAAAACGAGTCTCATCAATTCTTGGTGCTCTCCAGCACAGCCTTCATCATGGCATTACCCACAGCCACGGCATCCTTAAACCGAGGCTGGAAGAACTGCTGCGTCGTCTCGAACCGGTTCTTCCACGTCTCAAAGTGACCCAGCGAAACGCACTCGGCCCACCCCCTCGCCGCGAACGTGAACTCGAGATCGTCGGAGCGGTACGTGTGGTCCTCCACCGCCGTCCGCAGCGCGTCGTCGAGCAGCTCGCGGCTGCGGAATAGGTGCTCCGCGACGCCGAGCCACAGCCGGAACAGCGGTGTCGAGCAAATCATGTGGTCGTAGGGAACGATGCCGAGCTGCGCCCAGCAGTCCACCATGGCCAGCAGGCTGAGGTGGTTGTTTGCGCGCTGCGGCTCCGTCTGGTCCTCCTTTTTCCCGAGGGAGAAGCGCTCGAGGAGGTCCGGGTTCAGCAGGGGCCGGTCAGCCCACTTGGGGCTGCCGTCGTGGCCAAACACCTTTTCCTTTGCGGCGAGGACGCGGGCGCGGAGGGCGACGGCGTTGCCTTCGAGCATGAGCTTGTACAGGTCCGTGACGGAGCGGGCGAATTGGGAGATTTGCTTGCGGGCCTCGGGGTTGAGGATCGCGAGGCCGGCGTAGACGTGCCACTTTTGGGAGTAGATGCGCAGCATAATGTTGATTTTCACATTCTCCACGCCGCCGACGTAGCGCGACATCTCCCAGGGGAACTGGGTGTTTGCGTGCCAGGCTTTGCCCATGGAGAGGAAGGCGGCGTGGGTGACGGCCTGGGTGTCGGCGGTGATGCGGTCGTGCTCGAGGGCCGTGAGGTGGACGTGCTTGGAGCCGAGGACGGAAAGGACGGTCTCGACTCTCGCGACGGCGACGGCGGACGCGCGGTGGCCGATGATGACGAGGGGTTGGTTGCGCGGGTCGACGTTGGGGCCGTGGAGGGAGTGGCAGGAGACGATCTCGACGTCGGTGGGGAGGTGACGCTCAAAAGCTGTGATCTCAGGGGCCTTACAGGAGGTTTGGCCGCCGACGATGGCGCCGAGCTTGGTTGCTGGAGGATCATGTTAGACAATGATGAGCCTCTCGTGGTTTGAGAATGGGCTCGGAAGCATGGGCAGAGATGGCAGTGGCAACGGGGGAAAGGTCATACAAGGTCCATACTGGGCGATCACGCGGTCAATGGCGGCAGCTTCAACGCTGTAGATGATGTAGTCGCTGGCGCGGGAGACGTAGTGGCCATTTCGGCAAATTTGTACATTGTTCTATCAAGAAACTGCTCAGCCGGGGTTGAACACCTAGGGGTTCCCACGCTAGAAAGCGTGCGGCAGGGCAGGTCTGGTGGCATTCCCATACATTTCCAGAGAACTCTTCTTTCAGGCTCTCGTACTTTTCTTCCTGGTCACAAGCCATGATCCTGCCGACACCCGGGACGTCAGCCATCTTCCCCTTTCTTGCAGATCCTCCTCTTTTCTCTCCGACACAGTATAAGCTGAGCGGGTGGTATAGCAAAGATAGGGCATGAAGCTATTGCAGATTCCTGAAAAGCTTGTTAGCTTCGCGGTTCTCTAAGATGCGAGTCATAGAAAAGAACAGAATGATTGTGAAGGTTCAGACAGGTAAAGTTTAAGGTAGCTAGGTGTATCATCATGGAAGGCCCTCAGCGGTACCCAGGGCCAGAATGGTTACCTGAGAATGCCTTGGGCGATACTCTAGCCAAATGCGCTCTTGTCATCATGACCAATGGGGAGATGTGGTGGTGTTGAAGGAGGATGTGAACAGAACGGGAGAAGAAGCTTACCAGAAGAATCGAATAGCGCAGAGGCCCAGCCAGGGAATGAACAATTACTCACTTCCATCCAGCGGCAGAAAGCCTCTGCGCGTACATCTTCCCCATGTCTCCCATACCAATCAGGCCAACCACGAAATTTTCCATTCCAGCGGGGATGCCGGCGGCGGCCTGAGGTGAAGGGAGAGCCGAAGAAGATGCCATCGTGCCGTATGCGGAGCACGCTTTTCTTGTCAGGTTAGAAGATTTTCGTTGCGCAGGTGGAAATTAATCTTCTGTTGGAGAGGGCTGCAAAAGGTTCTACTCCAAGAGAAAACCTCTCACATCCTCACAAGCGACGAACAACTCTGGTGCAGAATCGAGAATCGAATCGTGACGCTGTCTGCAAGCACCGTCCTGCGAGAGTGTTGTGATGCGAATGATGAGAAGAAAAAAAAGTTGGCGGCCCAAGTTCCGCTTTTTGATCTTTGCAGCGCGGATCCATTGGCGGAGGCGCGGGAAAGATTGGCCGAAAGGCCCCTCCATGGAACTGCTTAAATGCATGCGAGAAACTGGTGGGGGACGAATCTGCTTACTGCGATATTTCGCGGGGGTCCGCAGAAGCTACTAGCTACCTTACCAAGCTCAGGAAGCTCTCCTCGTCGAGAGAAAGCTCCCTCATCAGGCAAACCAACAGTACCATATCAAGGCGAAACATTTTTACAAGATGTCTGTCCTCTTCGCCGTTGGCTCCAACGGATCAGGCCAGCTCGGCATCGGCCACAAAGAAGACGTCTCCGTCCCCAAGCAAGCCATCTTCTTCCCAGAGGACACCGAATCGCCAGTAGTCAAGATCGCAGCAGGCGGAAACCACACCCTTCTCCTCACGAAATCTGGACAACTCTGGTGGAGCGGAGAAGCGACCAGCGGCGCATGCGGCCTCACCTCAGCAGCAGAGACCGACGAGCCAGTGTTCCAACAAGTCCAGCTCAGCAAGGATGAAGCAAACGCCGCCCCGGCCACACCAGCCCTGATCGCCGCAACCTGGGAAGCCTCCTTCGTCGTCCAAGAAGACGCCGAGGGGAAGAAGACCAAGATATACAGCTTCGGCGCTGGACAAAAGGGCGAGCTGGGCCTCGGAGAGCTCCTCGTTCGTTCACCGTCCGCCACCCTCTTCAAGGAATTCCCGCCGGCCGGGACCGAGATCGTAGACCTGGCGGCGTGTATGGGTCATGCCGTGGTGGTCCTGAGCAACGGCGACGCCTACGCCTGGGGCAATGTGCGCAAGGGCCAAGGCGGATCCCCAGAGGCGGTCGTCTACTCGCCGAGAAAGATCGAGGGCGTCGACTTCGAGGTTGAAAGAGCCGTCTGCGGAAAGGACTTTACTTGTCTGTTTGGAGCCTCAGATTCAGGAAAGCTGCTCGTTCTGGGTTCTGATAAATGGAACATCAAGTCCTCTGCGCCCAGTTCCGTACCAGAGTGGACAGATGTCGGTGCAAGCTGGGGCAATGTTTATGTTCTGAAGAAGGACGGCGAGCTCATGGCGTGGGGAAGAGACGACCACGGACAGCTCCCGCCGCCGAGCCTACCCAAGTTATCAAAGATTGCCATTGGCAGCGAACATGTCATTGCTTTCACAGAGACGGGCGATGTGCTCGCTTGGGGATGGGGAGAGCACGGCAATTGCGGCCCGCAAGTTGAGAACAACGATGTCAAGGGACGGTGGAATGTCATTGCGTCGTCAAGATTTATTCCTCCTAGTTCTAAAATTGCGGGTATCGGCGCGGGCTGCGCGACTAGCTGGGTAACTATCATCACCGGTTGATCAATGGTGCAGACATGGTTCTGCTGGCTGAGGGCTATTCGAAGTCGGCACGGCAGCAACACCATCACACTGCCATCCATTCAAATAGATCATGGGCCTTGGTAGAATAAGCCCAGGCGCCTAACATCATCAAGGCGCTGTGTGGGCTCCAATCCTGCGCTACTGGCTGGAGTCGGGTCGAATTCGGCATTCTCTTCAGCGACTTTGCGGTCAAGGTGCATGGAAGAAGCGGTCTGAAGAGACATGTGGGTTAAGATCATGGTCCTAGGTAGATCGATCGGGCCAGAGAGACTTACGGGCTGATTACTATGATCCCACCCAAGTCTTGCATCCAAGTCTGGATCATCGTCCTCTTCGTACCTGACGGGCTCCCACGCCTGTTCGTCTTGGTCGTCCACAAACAGGCTTTGAGAAGCCATGGTTGCGGGAGGCGGTCGCTGTGATGGCCGCAAATCGAACAGTGAAGTGCGCGCGGCGACTCCACTCCGTGATACAGACGCCGACAGCGCTGGAGGCGGCATACTCTGCGCGGGTGGTTGCTCCTGGGGCTGCGGGGTCTCAGACGGCGCGGCACTCTGTCTTCTAGACGCGGCTTCGAGCTGTTGCTGCGGAGCCGCCTGGGCGCCCTTCGCCTTGCCTTTCTTCGTCTTCTGGGCCGGGTTACCCTTCTCGCCGACCGTCATGAGCAGAAACTCGCAACTCATGCCGTCGCCGGGATAAGTGAACAGTATCGGACGCGCCGGATTAGAGTATCGAGCGGAGATGTGGTTGCCGGTGATGCCAGCGTGCTGGATAATGGCGCGGAAGTCCTTGACGCTGATAACGATGCGGAGCTTATCCTCGACTTCTATGTCTTCGAATTCGTCGACCTCAATGGCGATTGATGTGTGTAGTGGTTTCTTGAGAACCTCTGCATCTGATGTTAGTATACATAGACACATCCAAGGAGTTTTGGAGCCAACCGTCTCCATTTGTCGTCTTCTCTGTGTAGCATGTGAAGTTAACATGTTCGCCATCTGAGTTAATATCCAGAAGCTCGACTCCAGGACCAAAATGTTCCATCAGTTGCCTCAAAGTCCGCGACGGGATGGTCCAATGATGGATCGCTTCATCTCGGTCGAATTTGGCGTGCACTGGCACCGCAACCTCGAACGGCAGTCGATGTGTAGATGTGACACCTGAATCACTGATCAGTTACTTCTATGTCGTGCTGATCCAGGTTGATAAGCATACCATTCCGGAAAACTAGCTTCACGATGAAGCGACTCTTGACACCTGGTCCATCTTCAATAGCGACATCACAACGATCAATCGTGCTCTCCTTCTCGCGATCACGCTGAGAATCGCCACCTGCACGGCTTCGGAAGATGGAGGCGAGTGACTGTAGAACAATGAGGCTCTGGCAATATATATGTCAAAATTCCAGTGAGATTCATACCCTGGTATACAGCGTGCAGTAGAACTTGTCCCGGTACTGCGCACTTCCCTCGAACTGGTAGCGGGAGCAGAAGCGATTGGTGGTGAATGTGAAGCAGGAGTATGCCGACTTAGATGCATTGAGTGCTGTGAGGACCAACTACATGCAATTCGGTCAATATGCATGTTTGTCGTTTGCAGTGCTTGGACAATAGGTGACTGACCTTGTCCTTCTTGGCTTCTAGGGAGACCTCGTCACTGAACTTGTTCAGGCAGGCGAGTACGTCGCGGAAGGCAGCGACAGCGTCCTCGCTGAGCGTGAAGTTGAGGATAGCCATCGTGTCACCGCAGAAGTCTGGATTGAAGTTATAATATCATTGAAGCTTAGTCACAGATGTCAGGAAGTTCGATGTTAGTTCACTGCGTTAGGTTTGCTTCAATGTGAGAGGGGCGGTCGTCATAGGCGAAGCGCGTCAGGGCGCGTAAAGTGGTCGTGGGGTACTCAGGTACTGCGGGGCGGCTCTAAGAACGTAACTTCCCCAGAAATTCGAACGAAGCAGGTGCGTCTCATAGCTCCTGCGCCTTGACTCAACCTCACCTCATATTTCATCTCAATTTACTATAAACTCATGATTTATTCATCTACCAACTTACTCCAGCTATCAGAATTACTTCTCCGGCTATGACTTAGAGAAAACTCCTCCAAGCAATAGGCAGACCCGTGCTATGCATCAAGCCTGACCACGGCGCGTACGGCCCTGAGCCTCTAAGAAGCTGCAGCCCCTCAGCCGGGCCCCTGGCATCGCCCCAAAGCTGTACAAACATGCGCTCCTCTTCAGCCTCGTAGTCATTGCCCCGCCAGTGGCGTTCCCTTCCAAATACGGCCAGCCACTTTAACACCTGCTTCAGAGTTGCCGTCGCCGGGTCGTTAGTGGAAGGCACTATCTGGGCTGGGGCTCTCATTCCTCGGTACCAAGACCGCGGATCTTGTGCAGGGAGACTCAGCCTGAAGCCGCCAGGGCGCTGATGGCAATGCATGTAGCTGACCCAGTAGAGTATCTCGCGCGACGAGAACTTGGTGTGGCCTAGTACTGTCAAGCTGGTGAGGTGCTTGAAGCCTTCGAGAGCGCGGAGCGTCCAGGTCGAATTCTCGCCTTTTCGGCAGACAAAGGATAGCGTTTGGAGCTTCGGTACGTGTTTGGCAATATTATCAAGCGCAGTGCAGTCCAGAGTGGAATATGTATGCAGCCGCAGATCCCGAAGACACGGCATGGCTGTCACTGCTTTCATGACGAGCTCGCCTCGTTCTTTCAACCTCGAAGCAGGGTTGACGAGGCCTTCTTCAGAGCACTCGGCTAAGAAGAGATACTCGAGCTGCTGCGTTTCGAGTGCTTCATAGAAGTCTTCGTAGCATCCCGTCGAAAAAATGTGTAATCTGCGTAAACGTAAGTAGGGAAGAGCATCAGCAACAGCGGGAATGAGGTCTGGAAAGCGGAAGAGATGGAGGCTGCGAAGAGCCTGGCAAAATTTGAGCCAGTCTGTAACCTTGCTGCGGTTCTCTTCTGCCCATCTTTTGAATCTCAAACGGTTTTGAGGCGAGGGCTGGTAGTTGAAGCTGAGGGTCAGTGATGTCAAGTTTGTCAGCTCAAAGAGTCGATACAACTCGAAAGGAGGGCGAACTACGAATTGCAAAGTTAGTTCCTGTAGACAAGTTTGCTGCGCAATTGCTGCCAAAAGCGGCATCTGCGTCTGATTGAGGGAGCAGTCGAACGAACGCAACTGAGTCGGCGGCAGCTCCGAAACGAAATCTGCAAAGGAAGCAATTTCAGAGTCATCAGCCTGTACCACTGATATCTTCGTCAATATTGGCAGATGCGTCGTGATCAATGCGGCTGCAGATTTGTCCAAGTCATCGAGAAAGACGAGGGAGAGACTTTCCAGCTTCCCAAAGGTATGAATGACTGGCTGGACATTCATCCACCAGTCTGCCGTCAAGCTCTTAAGCATGATGTTTAAGCCTTTTTCTGTGGACATTTGAGCCAGCTTGCGGAGGAGGCGATCTCCAAAGCATCCGATGCTCGGGGTTTCGGCAGTGACATGGTTCGCCGCGACAATGCTTTGATCAGTCGTGGAGCCGGGGTTCTGCTGGGCAGCCTCACGGTTCACAGCAACGAACCGCTGGTCGGGGAACGGTCTGCACCCGTGGACTGAGAGAAAGTTGAGAAGGTTCAGATGGCGTATGTAAAGCAGGTACGGGTGGTAGGTAGCAGGGAAGGCTTCGTTCGCGTCTGGATGCTCCTCGCACACCAACATGTTGGCAGACAGATTCGCCCAAAGGCTTTCTGTAGCCTCTCCGCCCCAATATCTAGGAGGGCAGAATTGCGCACTGGTGCCTGGTTAGTGGACAATTCTTTGATGGGGAGGATAGGCATCATTTATTCTAGGGGTCTTTGCTTACCTGTAGAGGTGTCGAGCCGCTAGCTCAGACAGTTCCTTGTTGAGACGAGTGCAATTCGCCAGAGAACCATGGTCTCCTCTCACAGCAAGCTGCTCGAGGATGATGTCCCAGATGCCAGTGTGAAGGGCTGGCTGAGCAGTCGTTGCTGTCATCGCTGGAGTGCTGGAACTTGCGTTCATGGTTGCGTGAAAGGGGTAGGTAGTGTCTTTGGGCAATGATAGAATGCTTTGTGCAATATGCTTTGAAAATTTTCTTCCACATGGTCGGGCTGAACGTCCTTTTATGTATTTAAATCATGGGGCCTCGTGCGAAGTGAATCGGTGACGATATGTCAAAGTATACCTCAACGCAAAGAAGTGAATGATGAGGTAGACGAGAACAGAATCTCCTCTGTCAGACCTAATAGGAATACTCGAATTGCTGTGAATTGATCAGAAAATGGCTTGCTTCTCTATTTCCGGGTCAACTTCTACGCAGCAATAGTACATATAGTGACCAGTCTAGGAACCCGCTATGTTGTAGAATAGTAAGAAGTTGCAAGACGGGGCCACGGAAAAGTAGGTCCCAAGATCTCGTCGGTAAGGCACATAATACATATAGGAGTTTGACAAAGAACCGTCTGATCTGCTCTTCAACTTCGACTCGTATGTTTGTTTCGCTTGTATGACGAGAACGTTCCGTAGTCGTTCACTCCGTGCCTCTGGGCCTCTGCTGGTCGTTTCGCTATACGACCAGCCGTCTTGTCGAGGTCATCTAGACTGAAACTTTGAAGTGGAAAATAAGCCGAGTGTCATCTGGCCCGGACACTCTGAAAGGAGTCTCAAAGAGCGCACTTCCCTGCCAAACGGCTGATTTCCCCATACGTTGCAGCTCTTTGAAGATTCGATGGCACGAGGTATCAAAGAGAAGAATAAAATTGTGCTAACACTTGGAAACGGGTAGAAGGTAACTACACATAGTGATGGTAGCCAATACGACCTTGACCACAACGTAGTATCCCATTATCCCATCCACTGCCAGAAGGCGTCAGCACCTCCGCAACCAGTATTTCTCTAATTTACCTACTATCTCGAAGTTATTTATAGGCAGATATAAGGAAATTGCTGCTAAGTAAATAGGTGATTCATTATCACCCATCATAAGTGTTAAATATATATGTGTACCTTAACGCTATCTAACAATTGTTATGATGTAGGTGGAACGCCAAGAAAGATTCAACCTCCATTGTCGAAGGATAAGAGGGCAGGTGAGCTCATAAGAAACGTAGGAACTCACGATGTAAGAGAATCTGCTAAGCTTAGGGGCTCTTCAATATATTTATTCGGATGCAATCCGTACTTACTAAGCTTTGTTACCGTATTCTTCACAAAAGGTTTGCGGCACACTGCAGATGACATGTCGCAAACAGAAGCCTGCCAGGTAGGTCCTTCTCATTCTCAGCGTGGAGAGTAGCTTGGGTTGAAGATGGCTTCCGACTTCATCTTCCACACATCATTGTGCCATTTCAATGGAGAACAGAAATACGCTAAACCAGCCTGTACAGTTTCAAAGAAGGCATACAAATCACAACAGCAGACTGCCTTCATTTTTCTAAATCGATACTCACCGCCTTCGAGACATGGTGAGAGAGATGATCGGAGACACCCGCAACAAGGTTCCATCGGGCCCAAAAGTTCAAACCACGAAAATGCCATGTGAATCCAACAAAAGCCCCTCTGCCTGTCCACCGAGATTTACGATCCAATGAGATGTGAACCATGACCAACGGCAGCTAGTTGATCCTAACCACGTTCGGTATTCCGAGCATGAGGAGGGGGGGAGTATAAGCGATATGAGTGTGTGTCCCCTAACCTTTCCCCGCAGATGCTCGCCCACATGATCCAGTCTAAGCCAACGACAAGCAGTCCAGCTGACAGCGCGGGCGAGATCCCTTGGAGGGCCTTGGAGGGAAGGCTTGTGTGAGGCTCAGCCCAGACCGCATCGCGGGACCAATCCCTTTACTCGCAAAAGTTATCCAATGTGTCTGTCCGACTCAGGCTTACCAGTATCTAAGGTTCAGTGGGTGAGATGGCACCTGTGACCACGGGATGACAAGGCGGGCGTGATGTCACAGCACATGCCCGGAATGGTGGGGTCCCCTGGGGGAGGAGCCACCCAACCAGTCACATCTCTCAAAGTTACTCCAAACGGTCCCCCAAAGCTCCAAATGAACGCGTCGGGATTGGTAGGATTGGTAGGAGACGGTGAAGCCCTGCAACGAAAGAATGAGACCGTGACCCATTTCCCAAAGTGAACGAGAGTCAGACACCACTGAAGCTATCCCCCAAGGTCATCAAGGTCGTCAAGGTTATCGACGGGGTGTTATCGTGCTGCAGGGCACGGAACTTGGAAGCCATAGTGGAGGGGCTGCCTGTCCTGGCTCGGTTCCGTCATCTGAAAAAGGATCCCAGCCCAGCCCCCCGTCACTTACCTCAGGTACCTGACCTTATCAACCTGGGCAAGAGTCAGCTTCCAAACCATCCCAGCTTCACCTGCGACAGGAACTGAAGCGACGCGAAATCCCTTCCCTGCTTGCGTTTGCCACGCAATAGAGGACCTACACAGTAGAGACGTTTCCAAGATGGTAAGCACAAAACAAAACTTTACCCCAAACTCACATCTATCAAACAAAAGACACCCCGCGGTCGCAAAACCAACCACCTTGGAGCTTAAATCGCAAACTGGGGGTTAAACATCATGGCTAATACCGCAAACACGCAGTCTTCCGAACGGACGCCTCTGATTAATGACCGCCGCGAAGGCGACGACAGCGACGACTCCTCCCGGACGCCCCCAGGCCCTTCGCGCCTCCGCGAAATCGTCCTCTTCGCCTGGGCCCTCCTCGCCACGGCAGCGCTCATCGTCCTCGCAGTATGGACCCAGCACCGGAGCTCGACAAAGTTCCCCAGGTCCACTGAGGGCAAGCGCAACCTCATCTTCATGGTCTCGGACGGCATGGGCCCGGCCTCGCTCTCTCTGACGCGTAGCTTCCGCCAGCACGTCGAGGGCCTCCCTGAAGACGACGTCCTCACCCTCGACAGGCACTTCTGGGGCTCCTCCCGCACCCGCTCCTCAAACTCCCTCGTCACCGACAGCGCCGCCGGCGCCACCGCCTTCTCCTGCGGGAAAAAGAGCTACAACGGCGCAATCTCCGTCCTCCCCGACTACGAGCCCTGCGGCACCGTCCTCGAGGCCGCCAAGCGCGCCGGCTTCATGACCGGCCTCGTCGTCACCACCGACATCACGGACGCCACACCCGCCTGCTTCGCCAGCCACGTCCTCACCCGTGCCATGAACGACGACATCGCCCTCCAGGAGGTCGGCGACGGTCCCCTCGGCCGCGTCGTCGACATCATGCTCGGTGGTGGCCGCTGCCACTTCCTCCCCAACGGCACCGACGGCAGCTGCAGACTCGACAACACCGACGTCGTCAAGAAGGCCCAGGACGAGTTCGGCTGGACCTACGCTGGCGACCGCGCGGGCTTTGACGCCCTCGAGGGCGGCGAAAAGGTCTCGTTCCCCCAGCTCGGTCTTTTCGCCCACTACGATATCCCCTTTGAGATCGACCGCCGCAACATGAGCGACGTCTACCCGAGCCTGAGCGAGATGGCCGCTACGGCACTGCGCGCCCTCGAAAAGGCCACGGAGAACAGCGACAAGGGCTTCTTCCTCATGATCGAGGGCAGCAGGATCGACCACGCCGGCCACATCAACGACCCTGCCGCCCAGGTCCGGGAGGTCCTCGAGTACGACAAGGCTTTTAAGCTCGTCTCCGACTTTGTCAAGGACAGCAAGACCGAGTCCCTCTTGGTGGCCACCAGCGATCACGAGACCGGTGGCCTCGCTACTGCTTTGCGTAAGATTCTAATTCTTGTTTTCGTCCTCATCAAAAAGCATGTCTGCAGCCAGCTAACTACGTGATCAACAGAGGAGCCCGGACACCTCCCCGTCTACAACTGGTACCCCAAGGCCCTCGCAAAGGCCTCCGCCTCCGCCGAGCTTCTCTCCAAAAAGTTCCTGCAAAAAGTCGCCTCCACCAGCGGCAAGACCTTGAACAAGGAGGAGCTCAAGCAATGGGTCAACAAGGAGCTCGTCGTCCCCGGCCTCGGCATCGACAACGCCCACCCGGAGGAGCTCCAGGCTCTCGTCGACCACCCCGAGGTCTCGGTCCAGACCTTCGCCGCCATGATCAGCCTCCGCGCCCACGTCGGCTGGAGCACCCATGGCCACACGGCGCTTGACGTCAACGTCTACAGCACCGGCGGAGACGAGGCCCAGAAGATCCGCGGCAACGTTGAGAACACGGACGTGGGCAAGTTCCTCCGCGGGTACCTCAAGGTCGACGTCGACGCCATCACCGAGGAGTTGAAGGAGAAGATGAACAAGAAGCAGCTCGGCGCCATGAACCTCCAGCAGCAGCAGATGGCGGCCCTGGCTGAGGACCCCAGCACCTGGAGCCAACCCCAGGGCTTGGAGTACGCCCACCTGGTAAAGGCAGGAGCTGCATAAGTTGAGCTTTCTTAGCATTGGGAGGTGGCAGACCAGAGTCATGAAGTAGAGGGGCAGGACATGGGGCATGTGGCATTACTGGAGTTAACGGAGGAATTGATTTTTTTGAGCACAGGGGCATGATGTCCCCATTTGCTGGAACATGACCTAATCATAGCAACAAACGCGCGGCTATAGAGCAATGTATACATATCACATGAATCGAGATATTGAAGTCAATTGTTTGTTCGGGGCAACGTGTGTCCCTCACCGCAACCCGCAAGCACGGCGACATCCATACACGTCGCGAGCCATGGCCACAACATGGCTTAAACTCAACGGCGAATGCATGAGGGCACAATCACGTTCCGTACAAGACTTGTCAGCTCCAAAATTATCTACTACCCTGCATCATACTCTTCGGGTGCATTGCCCGGGGTCAAGTTCAGCCCTGTGAGGACGAGTGAACAAAGACTGATGGCCTGACTCCTACCACCGCACTCGGATCATTTGCGGCAGGTAGATTGCATGAGTGATGTTGTCTCGAAGCTCTTGATTCCCCTCTCTCACCTGAGCTGCGTGCATCCAGCCACCGGAGCATGATTGGAGGGGTCGCCGTTTCGGCGGTTGGCTCGCTCGTTCTGGGACATCAAAGAGACTCTGACAGCTTTGCAGCTAGCCGCAAAATCCCGTAAGGAAAATGGGAACTACGCGGAGGCGGCCATATTCGCCTAGTTATGAAGATTTGGATATGTGATGTAATTTGTTGCTGGCGCAGTAAATGTGATGAACCATGCTTGTTTGGCCCTCGGTAGCACGATCTCATCAGCCTGGACCAGCCGCTCTCGTCCATTTGACTTGACCCCTGCCATCAAACTGGGAGGGGCTTTGCGTATGTTTGTTTGTCAATCGTACTAGCCGAATGCGAGATGCGAAGTTAGGCAGGGCCACGGCCGCCACGCCGCTGGCTGCTGTTGGTGGAGAGGAGGGTGAGGGAGAGAAGAGAGAAGACCGTTAGTTGTGGTGGGTTCCCTCCCTGGGTACACGATCCATGGTTACCATTGTTTCCGGATCTCCACTGCATTGGCAAAGCAAGGGCCAGAGTTGAATGATACAGCCTTGATGCAGAGCCTCTTTTCTTCGGCCGTATGCCAGATAGGCAAATGCCTGCCTGTGCGCGTGATGATGTGACGAAGTGCACGGCAGGTAATAGTGGAGCAAGAAAATCTAAAGCTCTGCAAGGTGGCATCCTACATCGAGTCTCGATTCCAAAAGATTCCGGAGTTTCCTCCTTGTTGCGGACGGAGGGCTGCATTGAACGTCGCCTTGCCATGCAATTTGGCTCCGCCAGTCGTTGGCGATTTCAGCAGCTCCGCATTTCTTTGGCCGGCCTTACGGCCATTGTTATCGACAATGGGCGGGGATCGACGTGTTGTCGAATCCTGTTATTCGCAGCCAACCGACGTGCTGTCCACTGAAGGCCTACCTATGCCTGTCTGTGGTTGATCCAACCCAGCTGGCTTTCGAGGACAATGGCAAGTGGCTTGCAAACCCGTTTTCAAGATGGAACAAGAACACCCTTTCGTCAGCAAGGCCCTGCTCGCCGGAAAATCTCTTATTTACAGCCCTGTCAAGTTTTTTTCAACAAGCTTGCAGAGTCCGAGATAGCCCCTGTCGACGAGAAGGGAATGCGGCCTATGCCTAAACCGTGGTGCTGATAGCTGCCCCGATTGTTGCTGCAGTCAGTCGTTACGAATAAGCAATTAGAGATCAGTGACTGTCCTTGTGTGACCCAACCTCGTTCCCCCCTCATCCCGAGGCTATGGACGCACTATGCCTAGGGAGCAGGCATGGAAGGATTGGGTATTAATCCATAAGTACCCGTGTCAGCACGTACCTTTAGACAATAAATAGACCCGTTAGCGGCCGTTCCCCGGAATGGGAATCCTATCGTTGTAAAATTCCATAGATGGACTGTGCGTCTTGACCAGTTTTGCTGAAGCCTAGGAGGAAATGATCATGGACCTTGGCGACAGGATGCAATCTGACGGCAAGTAAGGCGGCATCGCCAAAGTTGTCAGCATGTGTAGCATGTGAGATGCATGTGCCAGCAAGCGCCCCGATCGATCTCAATCAAAGAAAGGTGGGTGGTTGTGGTCACCGTACTGAACAAATCTGCATGTAGCACTTTCGGACGAAGGTTAGCCAAGGTAGCCAACAGGCATGCCAATCCCTAGCTTGCCAATGTGATGCGTCGAAGTATTTTGCGTCCACAGGAAGCACATCTCCAAGGCGGAGACTCGTGATATGTAAGTTGGACCAGCCAGAGCAGTTTGGCCCGAGCAACGACATGGGGTCTTCTCCTTAGAAATCGTCAGGATCTGAGAGTCAGCCGAAGAGCGCGGGGAGCGGAGATTGATAGTGGGCGGAGAGCGATCCGCGGTCCGTCACTTCGCAGTGTTGCCTCGAGGGCCAAGGGTTGTAAAACGCATCTGGTGGCGTTTTCTGCCGGCCGGCGCGCAGGTCTTGATTAGGAACATTGTTTGCTTGCACCAAGAAAGGAAACCAACCGGAGCTTGTCATGGGTGTGTGTGGGATCTGGCCTCACAGTGTGTGCAATGCGGACGTGCGAAGTTGGATTCCGATGTGGGAGTTGATACTGTGTCCGCGGACTGGACTCCATTCCAGGGCGAGGCAGCTCGTATAAGTCGTCGAGATGCAGGTTCGAGATTCTGGGAGGAAACTTGGCAGAAGACTGAACAGCGTACATACGATTGTCGAGGCAAAAAATGTAAATGAAGTCAGTCTCGCTAGGTATTGACTTAAGGGCAGCGTCTGACAAGGTGCTCCTGTTACGTCATCCTTCGGCCTATCGTTTGCTCCTACGAGGAAGGTGGTCCTGCATGCAATGAGGAAAGAGTGATGATCACGAAATGGAGCTTTACCATCCCGAATAACACTCCAACTGGAGCCATGTGTGTGCAAGGTAACGCTGAAATGCGATGATCCTATGAAACACCCAAAAGGGCAATGCTCACTATAGGTTTTGGACCTCATTGTCCGCCAAACGTGTCTGAACCGCAAAACAGAAAAAGCCGCCCTCCCGTAATATCGCACAGTTTTCATGAGAAAAAGTACCCTCTCTCAGGGCCCTACTCCCAAACCTGCGACCGATGCCGCTCCTTCGCACTAGAACCATGGAAAAAACATGAAAATCAATGTGTCCGAAAACGCCCTGGTCCCCGTCCAACGCCGTGATAACATGATTTGTCCCGCCAAACCTGCCTTGGCTCGTCTCCTTATCCACAACCACTTTTTGCGAGAGGTGAGTATCGTGCATTTGTCGACGCGTGATCCTCTTTCCGATCCAGCGCAATTTCAGAGCGAACGCTAGTGACCGAGAATTCTTGTGATGCCGAGGCGTGGTCAGGCATTAGACGTCCACACGAAGTCCTCGGATAGATCCGAAGCCTTCAAGCCCGACTCGTCAACCGGGTCACTCTCCTACATAACCGAAGATGATAGGAGTCGAGCATCGACATCGTCCATGGGCAGCTCCATGCTTCCACGCGCCTCCATGCCTTGCAACCGCGACTCCATATTCTGGAAACGAGGCTCGTAACCACCCGCGCGATTCTCGAGATTCTCTAGGCGCTTGTTCATCGTGTCAAGAGCTTGTTCGATACGACCGAAACCTTGGTTCATGTCGTGATTGAGGCGATCAATCTTGTTGGTGAAAGAACGGATCGATTGGGCGAGAGGGGTGTTTTCCTGTCCGGGAGGGGCGGTCGCGATGCGAGGCTCGTGATTGTGACTGCCCTCCTGAACAGCAAAACGCCACTGGTTTCCGAGCTGGACCTCGCAGACGGCCTTTGCGCGCCACGGGCAGTCGACCTTGCGCGTCGATGGGTTACGCTTCTTAGCGGTGCTGCTGTACTTGACGCCGCCGCGGTCGCAAACCAAGTCGTAACGGGTAGGTTTGCCATCGCGGTAATTCGAGGCGCGCAGCTTGACAACTCCATATCCTTGGTCTTTTGCGACGCGCTGAACCGATGTTAAAAGGTCTTCGAAGGTCCGGAAGATGCCCTCGGGCGGTGGTAAGAGCGCAGGCGGAGGCGCATTCGACATGACGACGGAGGAGTCCAGCTTGGCGGTTGTGAAGGGTAAGTGGGGGAATGAAATCGGTGGTCGACGGATCCGGGGGAGTAGCGGACGCGTCAGAAAGTAGAAATGGGGGGGCAGAGAAATGAAGATGAAGATGAGTTCAGTGCGACAGCTTTTTGTTGACGATGATATCCGTACTTCTTTGGGTGAATGGCTCTCCTCAGAAGGGCTACAGCTAAGTTATCTGGTGACGGAACGGCAGGAAACACGGAGAGGTTGGAGTCAGAGAATTCCAATCCGCACGGTCTGAACTAGGTTGGCAGTTAATCCGCTCTCCGGCTAACCTTTTTAGCGAGGGTCAGCATCCAGGATCCAGCTGCAAGCCGCCCTAGTGTCCAGGGCTTGGCATTCACGCTGCACGTACCTCAGGTAGGGTATCCAGCGTTTGTATTGAGTATCCGAGAGAGTAAAAGGGATGCTTGCTGGCAATGCACACAATCTTTTCTTGCTGGGTTGCCGGTGATGGATCATGTGGGGGAATGAGAATGGCTGGAGGTAGAGGACATGCTCTTTTATGTATTCCGCTTCTTTTCTCTTTTCTTCCAGAGATTGATTGCCTGGCCGGAAAGCAAGCTGCACCTTCCGCCTCGGACTCGACATACATGTTCACGTGACCAATCAACGGCCGGGTTGAGTGAACGTCCGGGAATGGTAAGGAACCTGGTACGCCTGGCAAGGTGTCCTGGCCCCCGGGTCCGTTGCACCGTGATAGGTAGGCGAGATGTACTGGCCCTGCGGGAATAGTGGGGATAGGTACTCCAGAGAATAACGCACCAACCACCTTGACGCGCTGCTGGGAAAGTCTGCTGGGACCCGATTCTGGCCCTGGCCCATGCTTCCAGGTTCCATGGATGCGCTGCACCTGCGCCGCGTACTAGACGTTGAAGACATCACCCCAATCAATACACACAGTATCTCCGGCCTGCTTCCCGTACTCCTTTTTGTACCCCGACCAGCACCACGCATGACAGTGTGAGTGGAACGTTTGCCTTACAGACTGTGCCATTTGAGGTGTTCGCAAACACAGATCCAGCATTTGCCTTTCTTGGGCCACCTTTCGGCCGTGATTGCGCGTTGCGCCTCGAGCCCTCGCTCGGCACTCATCCATCCAACCTCGCCGGTCTGGTCGTTGAAACGCCTCGGTCCGTCAATTCGACTCTCCGTATTCGATTCACGACCCAAACATACCACACCGCCTACCCGCTAGTCTGCCGACCGATTCGACCCTTCCCTTCTTTCGTTCTCCTGCGCCATGGTCTGATAGACCCCTGCGCTTCTCCGACCAACTTACATTACCATGGCAAACAACGGCCCAGCTATCAAGAGTGAGCCTGGTGCTCCAGGCTCTGAGGCGTGGGATGAAGAACGTCTTGAACATGCTCTAGACGAGCTCAAGCTCTTGCATGTCAAGGTTTGTTGCCCCTCAGCGCAGGTTGATACCTCAGATCGCAACACTGACCTCTTGCAAAGCTTCGCGGCTTACGAACGACGATACCTCGAATGATGGAACCTTTGTCCATCAAACAACCAAGTCGTACGTCTGGAGCCTATCATCACATGTTTCGTTCACTGACGTTATGTTATCCAGCTCAGATCACGTTCCAAGCGTATATGGAGTCGGTGGCTGCGGCCAAGAAGGAAGTACAAGACTTTCAGGACTTGAGAAAGAGCGAGAAGATCACGAATATTATGGAACATGCCGCACAACGCCGTAAAGAGGAGCCTAATGGCATCAAAGCATGGCGTACGACAGACCACCCTGACTGGACAACGACAGACTCATAGCGCTGTATTTCATCTTCAGGTAGATATATCAGCAATTTTGGCGTTACGGCGATTATTACGCGGGAAGCGGATTGATTTTGGGTACATCGTGGCTTGATGGTGCATATATGAGCAGATACTTGGGGACCAGGGCTTTAGTGGCCGATTGCAAACAAGCTGAAGGGTATATTCACGAAAGTGATGGAGAGAACGCAATTAGAATTTCAGTTGAATGTGAAATGCGATAACACAAGGCTAGTCGATATCTTGCCTATGAAGCAAAGAATCACCAGTGAGGCTGGCTTGGCTGGATTCTGGACTCAAATCAAGCCCAGGAAATTACTGCTGCCGTTTGGCACTTTTAGTTGGCAAGCTGCGGGTCACATTCCACCTCTCCATCCAATTGGCCGTCAACAGTGACTGTCAATGATTTCTGGTCCAAAAATTGTTAGCGTGCCTGGCACGTGAGTTGGGCTCAGTCCGGGGCTTTCCAGCTGGCAGCAGCCACATGTGGCTTGCCATCCACCGCCCCCGCCTCATTGGTCGCCTAAGCGGGCTCTATCTCGTCTTTCCACCCACACAAAATTTCGAGAAAGCACGAAAATCCGCTCGCGATCCTCGACTCTCAACTAACCAACCCGCAGCCCGCAGCAAATCAGTCACAATGGCCGGAAACCGTGTCCAGTACCGCCGCCGTAACGGGTGAGTGATTCTTCCTAGAGATATCGCATACGATCGATTCAACGACCGAACGACGTTATTCTTTCCCCGCGATCGCGAAAAAAAATGTTACATGGTGGATAGATTGGGAAAAGAGGCTGACTTGGAAAATTTCCGTGTGCAGCTACAACACCTCCTCCAACCTCACCCGCATCGTCAAGACCCCGGGTGGTGAGCTGAGAATCCTTCACATCAAGAAGCGCGGTACTGCCCCCAAGTGCGGTGACTGCGGTGTCAAGCTCCCTGGCGTAAGTTCGACCCCTACACCGAAGCCGAAACGAACGATCCGAGAAGCCATCTGAGAGAGTGCGGAACTGCGGGATGTTGTTCGGTCATGGTCATGGATGTCCTTGGAGAGGGGCACACCTTGTCTCGAGGGGTCACACCGAGGCTGGTTGGGAATAAGGACGCATGACTCCTGAGGAACCGGCGCTCCCAGATGGCAACGACGAACTTTTGGCTTCGACTCGGAGTGTACCAGAGCCAAGCAGACGGCATGCTAACATGACCGCGATAGGTCCCCGCCCTCCGCCCCCGCGAGTACTCCCAGATCTCCAAGCCCAAGAAGACCGTCCAGCGCGCGTACGGTGGCTCGAGATGCGGTAACTGCGTCCGTGACCGTATCGTCCGTGCCTTCCTCATTGAGGAGCAGAAGATCGTCAAGAAGGTTCTCAAGGAGCAGAGCCAGAGCGAGAAGAAGAAATAAACCCGACGCATCTCTTCTTGGTCACGTCAAACACAACACTGGCAGGAATGGGAATAAGGGGTTGGTTCATTGCTTCGGTGTTCATTAGGGCAAAAACAGCATGATACAAAGGATCGTCGGGCCACGAGGCGGATTGAAACGGTTCTTCTTGCCGACGCTGTCGTTAGGGCACTGTTAGGCCTCGATACCTGAATGAAAACGGAAATCGAGCCCTTCAACAACACAATTCTTATTGGTCATGTGGGATTCCCGTTCGTTTTTCTGTGACGGACGACAACTCCGCGGTGTCTGGTCGTGGCGCCCAAAAAAAGTGGTTTACTCCCGAGATCTGGATTATGACAACGAAATTGAACTTTTCTCGCCTTTACGGATGACAACTGTGTTTGAGAAGCAAAATCCATGTTCATGGCCACATCGATTAGCAGTCGTTCGCTACCTATTATGGTGGCGCTCGTTTTGCGTTTCCCTAGTTAATACGGTTCGTGCTTGAGGTAGTCAAACATCCCACCTAACCCAGTAATCATGACGTTCAAGACACTGAGGCATTGCACCCCGGGGGAAAAAAAAAAGTCCCAGCTTTCCAGCTTTTCCAAACACAACCACACTCCGACTCAACAAGCTTGCACGAATTTTGATTGATTTCAGCCCTCGAGCTACCCTAGCTAGTAAACTTCCAGCCTTCAAAAGAGGCACGCAAACGACCCGATGAACACCTCTGCGACAACCCGCGCCCTCCGCGCATTTGCGCGCGCTCAGCGCACCGTCCCCCGATCCGTCCCTCGAGCTTCGTCGATATTACTTCTACCCTCTGCCGCTGCCGCACAGCCATTATGCATGTGCCGTCAATTCCATGCGACCCCATTCAGATCAAAGAATGAGAAGCCCAAAGATTACCAGGGAGCGACCGACTTCAGCGAGATGGACGTACTGGCCAACACGCCGATCCCCTCGACCTCGATCGACGCCTGCGTATGGGACGGCTTCCACCTGAACAGCGGTGTCAAGATCATGGACGGCGATGCGGCGCTGCTCATCGGCGGCGAGGCATTCGAGTGGAGGCCCTGGGAGGCGAAGGGGTCCAAGAACCTGATCAACGCCAAGGGCCAGTTCGAGCTGCCCGCGGAAGCATTCGGGCTCCTCGATCTGGTCTGGCCAAGGCCTGGTGCGCATTTTCCCCGCGCTCTACTCTTCTCTTCTATTTCGAGGGTAGTCTAGTTTACTAATGATGCTTCTTTACAGATCTTCTCATCATCGGTGTTGGTCCCAAGATTGTGCCCCTTAGCCCGGCGACGAGGAAGCACCTAAGCTCGCTCGGCATCCGTGTCGAGGTGTTGGATACAAGAAATGCCGCCTCCCAGTTCAACCTTCTTGCTACGGAGCGAGGCGTCGACGTCGTTGCGGGCGCGATGATTCCTATCGGATGGAAAGAGGGTAAGGGAGCTGTATGAAGTGCAGGCGGTGTCTTGGAAAACCTTCAATCCGATTCATGATGAGTCGAACTTGGAAGGCACACATTTCGTCACCCAGACTGGATTCATTCACATGGCAGCCTCATAGCGATTCACGGCGATTCATAGGCCGCCATGGGTGTGACAGAGATGCCAGTTTGTCCCGCCCATGGCAAACTCTCGATTGATTCAACCGGGAGACCATCTGTATTTTCTTTTGCCCCGCCATAGGTCCCACCTCTTGGTCATGACTGCAAGAGCTGTACTATCACAACCCGTCAATGCTCATACGGAAATACTCCGCGACCAACATTGAAAACTTTTCTCACTAGAGGGCTACTCGTAATACATAGAATACTAGTTACCTAAATGCAATGTACAATACCCAGAGTTCAACTTCATCTGATACGTAATCAGCCTTGCAGCACCGTGGACCCTGGACAATCCAAGTGTAGAAAGTCAATACAATTGGCCAGAAAAATCTAGATGCAATAAACCAATGACAGTGTTTTCCCGGGCCCAGGTGGAGGAGAGATGACGAACTGTTGGCTGAAAATGAGCAGTGACATAAAATTGCCAAAAAGGCAAAGGTTTGCCGTGCCCGCCGAATGCACCTGCGGCCTGTCCCACCTTACCTGTCTATCGAGGCGGCTCATCGCTACCTACGCTACCGTACTCACCAGCGCGCGTCTCTCTCACTCATACCTTATCTCCCCTCCACTCATTCCGCTCTCACTCACTCCGACTCGAACCCCAGTGACAGATCTTGCCTTACGAACGGCCTGTTCCGACCACGTTTTCGCCTGCGTCTCGATCAGTCGATCTCTCACGAAAGACACCTGCCCCGCGCGCGCGTGTCTCTCACAATTTGAGGAAATCAAAAAAAGAAGCATCCGCTTTTGTTACTCCTGCAGTGCTTCTGGGCCTCGCGCCCAGCAGCACCAGGTGCAACAGACCAGAAGTCAACGAGGGGACCGCTTTCCCGCCTCAAACTTGGTTGACTCACATTCCCGGCCCAGTGTCACCGACCACGGTCGCCGCTAATCTCGTCGCTCCTTTTTCTCTTTCTTGTTATTCTGTCTGAACACGGCGTACTCACAAGATCAACGCTCCCGCGTCCCGACCAACAAAAAAAGACCCGGCACTTTCTTATAGCGCACTACGTTCAGAGATACCCGCGCATTATCCGGTCTACATTACCCACCACATATTAAGTTGTTGAACTTGAAATCATTATATTCACCAAACTACACTAGCGGTATTACTTCCCGTTACGCGCCCGAATCCCGGCATATCAGAACCCCCCTCTGTGTTCAATATGTCGGACCGACAACAGGGCGCCGGCTGGCTAAGCTTCGCCAACCCTCATGACCCTGGAGCCACCGATCCGACCTTGCTGAAGGAGAACTCGGAGAGCCGCTCGTACACCACGGAGCGCTATACCTATTCTGGCATCAGGACATTCTACAAACGACACCTCCAAGCAGACCAGCTGCCCAACCCACCACTGCCCCTGCTGGTCTGTATCCACGGCCTGGGAGGATCAGTGGCTCAGTTTCATCCGTTGCTGACTAGTCTGGTTCATATATCATCTTGCCTGGCCATCGACTTGCCCGGCTGCGGCCGCTCAGAGTTCACCCAGCAAGCATGGGACGCCTATACTCCGGAAGCGCTGTGTGAGCTGCTGGAGGTCATCATCGATGAGTATCGTCAGAAGGAGCCCGACCGCAGCGTCGTACTCATCGGCCACAGTATGGGGACTACCATGTGCGCGCAGCTGGCGAGTCGCAATGCGCCGCACAAGACGGACCTTCGCAAGTACGTTGTCGGACTGGTCGCCATCTGTCCCGTAGCCGGCCCACCCACAGAAGACAAGACGACGCTGTTTCGAAGGCTACTTTGGGTACCCGGCTGGATCTTTGACTTGTGGAGGGCTTACGATCGGTGGGGAGGCCCGCAAAGTGCCAGCGTCAGTCGATTCGTCGGCCCTGGTGCTGATCTCGAGCTTCGCAAGCTCCAGGATCGCTTCAACAACCAAAGCAGGACGCCCGTCTGGCGCAGAATGGCCTGGGGATCGCTTCCAAACTATGAAGATGGAGTTGCGAAGGGTGGCGTACCTGGCAAGGACGTGTGGACCGGCATTGATGTTCCGGTCTATCTTGTTGGCGGAAAAGAGGATAAGCTCACGAAGCCTGAGGAGGTGGACAAGATCAGGGACTATCTCTCAGGCAAGGCGCCTCTATCACCCGAGACTGGGTCGGACGACGGGCATGAAACCATTGTCGACGCGGCGGCACCAGTCAACACATCAAAGATTCCGACGGACCACGGGCCCGAGAGTATAGATGATATTCGAGACGAGGACTTCCATCGAGATCGTAAAGTCAACGAAGATGCCGACAACGCTCTCGAAGATCCGTCGACACCGCAAGAGTCGCCGGCAAACGTCCCGCCTCAGCCCCGGCATCCTACCAAGGTCGTCAGGTCTATCATTATGCCTGCACCTGCCAATCACGCGCTTCTATTCATGCCTGCTACAGTCAGAATTCTGGCTGGTCTCATCTCCGACTTCCTTGCCAATCATGTCACTGGTCGTCTATCCCTCGGCTGGCAACTACAGTATCTCTCACGGGAAGGCAAGTGGGATGTGAAGAACCTGGCCAAGTGGAAGGGCGTTACCCCGGTCTCGCACCCAATCGGTCCAGCAGGCAGCCCGCCAGTCTTCAGAGCGATGAAGACTCTGCGAGAAGCAGACGACACGCACTGTCCCGCCGAGTTTGTCAAGAACTGGGGAGGAATCATCAAGGACGTGATTGACATCAGTCACGACAAGCCGGTGTACGACCCACGGACCATGGAAAAGGGCGGCGTACGATATCACAAGTTCGCGACGGTCTCAAAGATCCCGCCGAAGGACTCGGAGGTGGCCCACTTCATTGCCCTCGTGGACAAGTTGCGAGAGCAGCAGAAGGCGAGGGCCGAGGAGGAGAAGTGGGCCGAAGTGGACGGGCAGACGCAGGTCATTGGCGTCCACTGCCACTACGGCTTCAACCGCACTGGCTACTTTATCGTGTGTTATTTGGTCGACCGGTGTGGGATGTCGGTCAAGGACGCAATCGAGACGTTCAAGGAGGCGAGGCCTAATGGGATTCGCCACCAACACTTTAGAGACCGGCTATATCTGCGGTACTCGGGACTGCAGGAGGAGGAGGCTGTGGAGCAGCAGCAGAACAGTTCATGAGATTCTCCCGCTTCAACATGAGGATTTCGTGGGTATAGGGGGGGTGAAAGGGGTTCAACTGGCAGCGTCACTGATTAATGATAAATATACTTTTTCAGCCTCGCGGTTGGCAGCATAATGAAGTTTCCTATACTCTGAGAATTCCAAGGGCTAGGCTGAGAGTATCTTGGCTGAGATGCCTAAGCTTACCATCTGTAGTGTTACTTGAGTAACGATGACTCTTCATTTTAGGCAGTTGATCTTTTTGATTTCATTCCTCAACACCAGAGACAGATGTAGGAGGCGACTCTTGGAGGTGTTGCACACAATATGATCTTGTCTGATTGCAATAAATTCGCAGACGAGCCTTTCTAGTAAGCTATTTGGCTGGATACCCTCGAGAACTCGTCATGCGCACATCGGTTCACATACCGAGCTCGGACAGAACTATTTTCGACTTCAAACGTGATTCTTCTCGTTTTTTGCATCTAGACTGCGGCCCTCGGGGATAACATCAACAGCCGACGCCTTCTGCGTGCGGCGACAGGATAGCCATCGTCGGCAAGATATCCCACAAGCCGGAGGCGGACTGGGACATCTTCTCAAGATTATTGAATTGAAGGGAGCGCTGGGTATCAGCTCACACATAGGCTATTCGGGCAAGACACCTCGCCCTCGAATGATCAAGCAGCCAAAGGTCTCGCCTACCTCAACGCCACCCCTATCAGTCCATAACCTCCCCCATCATTCGATACTCCCTTCTCACAAGAACTTCCAAAACTTCAAAAGAATCAAATTATCCATACATCTCTATCACCGACACACTTCTCATCACCAGCAAAAGAGAACACTGATCAGTGGGAGGCTTGAACTCCCGGCCTTGGCATTTACACAACATTTCCTGGTGAAATATTAGTACCACGCTCTAACCAACTGAGCTAACCGACCCCATCCTGAAGCGGATTTGATTGTTGGATGTGCGATGCCGTGTGGATTTTGCCCTAAGTCAGGGAGGGCCACGATGATGGGGGGTCCTCGGAGGGGCGGGTCGCGGGGCTCTTCGGAGGGTTCGGTGGGACCTCCGGCGCTGACGGATGGGTCGGTGACGACGTTTCTACGTGCATCGAAGATTCGGAGAGGGGTTTGCGAGTGGTTGAAGGCTGTAGGAGTTGTGAGAATGTGGAATCTGATTGAGAGTGTGTTTGGGTTCTGATCTCGACGCTTTATCGTCTCTTTTGCTGCAGACCTGATATGTGTAGCATGGACATCATGTATGACGACTTGGACTTGTTTGGTATAGAAACTATGGTAGAGAATTCAATGATCACTTGAGTGTGTGCAGGAACAGTTCATAATCTCACCAGAAGAAAGTTATCACAATTGTTGACACCAAGCCTTGGGCGCTTTTCTTGATACATCCAAAGCCTCACACGGCGACATGTTCCGTGATATATGAAGACCAGAAATAGAGCTTTGGATGTGCTGAGATTGTATGCAGTCTAGTAAGAATATATGTAGTGTAGTAACAGAGACGCTTCCCCTTTCCAAAGGCGGCATTGCAACAGGCTTTCCCCTTCGCGTGGAGGGTTTACTTGGTATTAGGGCGAAAGGTTTAACACTTGTGGCAGTCTGACGATCAAATCAGGCGGGCTCTTTCATATGTATCTGGGACGAGCATGTTTCCCTAATCCGTGCCAAAGTAACAGTCAACTCGATAGCTTGCGCATCCGGTGTAATATGTTACCAGACGACTACATACTTCGAAGTCTACAGTCAAACCTTGCTATTGACCAGAGACTAGAGTCTCGTGTATATAAAATAGGGTAGAATGATGTTAACAGCCGTGACTGCTGTATCTGTGGCCAATTACTTGTCGCTGGGACTAGACATAGGCTGCCTCGTCAGCTCATTTGAAGATTCAGTGCTGTCCCCTGAAGGTTGAGTGCCAAATACGATGTGTGCGCACTGCAGCCATGGCCGATTCATGGCCCGGCGCGTGATTGAGTGGGAGATTGGAGCGCTGCTCTCTGGGTGACTTGTAGGTAATACCATCAAGAGCCTAAACACTATTACACGCTGTAGGTGGTCCTTCTGAGTCCATCCTTCCGCGTGTTTTCAGCCCGGCATACTGGAGGCATCGGGCTGATAAAGACCAGTGTTTCTGTCAAAGATGCCGTGTAACACATGAGATATCTGGAAAGGAAGGCTGTTACATCTCTCGGTTTAGATATAGACAGAACTCCGTTGATACCGAAGTTGATTCGATGGATGTAGTCTCCTGTCATACGAGAAGTCATTCTGTCATACCACTCTTCGAACAAAAGTTTTCAGCAGAGGCCTCCATGTTCGTACGATAGCAATCCCTAATTTCATAGAGGTCATAGACTGTCCTTTCCATGTCGTCGTCTCAACTGATCCCTCTGCTCGCATTGACAGAGAATGCGAAGGCCATAAACACATACTCTTGTCGTGATATCCTAATCCTGTTCCAGCGGGCTCGAGTTGGCTTTTCTTCGCCCTCCGCACGTATGAGAAGATGATACGAAAGCAGGGTAAACCGACTTCAGTACCACATCAACCAGTTGGACAAATCATGTCTTGACGGGAAGGGATTTGGAATCCACTACTTCGATACGAATTGGCGATTGCACTCACGGATTGAATATGAAGAGAAATACCGAAATCGCCAATAGCCACGTCTAAAGGCCTTCTGAACTGCGAGACTCCTTCTTCAGATGTAACCACGATGAATACGAGATGAGTACTTTGCAAGATCACAGATGGGAAACTTTGATCTCTGCGCTGCACTCTACTTAGCTTTGTATGTGCCCCTTTTTCTTCAAGAAGCACAACTGTAAGTGATGTTACACTCTTTAAGGTCATTTGTGAAATCGAGACTCTCTTTCTCTCTTGTGAGTCTCCTTGATCATACCAAGGTATTCATGGTCTTTCGTGTAGTCGCGTCGAACAGTTGGAAAGTGGTGCTCGTACATGATCTTACAGCGGCTTCGCAGCTCCGAAGAAGTAAACAGGTGAGCTCGTAACCAAATGGATAAATGGATCACAACAAGTCAGGGGGACCTGAGAAACCCTCCCTCTCTCTCTGTAACCACTAAGTCTTCTTGTACATCATATCCTCCAGGGGAGTGAAGATGTCTCCTTCCAGGCGCTCAACACAAATACATTTACACAAGGCAGACAATCTCCATTCACATCATCAGCCGCCGTCTACTCCAGGTTTTGTTGGCCCCCTTCTAAAGCTTCTAGGTCCATAAGCCAACGCCGTCGAAAAGTTCATGCTCGACATCGCACGCCGTCGAAACCAAAAGTAAATTCTCCGCAAGCGCATGAAAGATCAAGATCACCGGCGCGCCGCGATTCTAAACTACGGGGAGAAATGGTAGCTTCCACAGCGGAGGACGTTACTGGCGGCGCGGCCTTGGATAGCTTCGCGATCTCAAAATGACGGACATTCGAACGGCTCGCTCAACGGATCTGTCTCCTAGACGCCACCTACCATTCTTCCCTCCCCTCCATCGCTCCCTTCACCGAATCACCTCTCCCGGAGCAAGCAACCAAACCCACACAAATCCAAACAAACATCAAGTTTGTCTCTACGAACCACGAACCGGCTCGCGCACCCACGTGGGGATCAAGAACGGCGGACAGGAGGCGGCGTCCCGGGAGCCAAAAACAACATGAGATGCCGCGGGACGAAGAGAATGGTCGGATCTTCATCCACGTAGTTCGTTCATCCTTCGTGTTGATCTCTCCAGGCACATAACCTCACTCATTGGACATCTCGGCGAGCCCGTTTTTCAAACTCTGTTTTTACGAATTATTCCTGCCCCTACATCCTCGCAGGTTAAACCTAGATGAGAAGCTGAACTGCATAGCCTGGACATTGCAATCACCAATCGTGACATGCACGCAGGGTTCACATCACAATCACATTCCCACGCATCCACAACGAACACACCAGATCTACGAAACCTTCATCCTTCTTTGCCCTGTGATTCAATTCTGCAAAGCTTTGATTTGACTCTCTCTCGTGCTTCGTAACCTCTGTCGCCCACAGGACCAAGCCAAGCCCCCCCCTTTATCACGCAAGTCAGAAGACCGACGAACCGCCGCTCAGGCAATTCTCGTGAAAAGCAATAACACGCCGTCACACGGGCATGTAATGAGCAGGGCACCGGACAAGGGGGTCCAGGGTCAACACCCTCTCTCTTTCTCAATACGAACATATTTCTTCGAAAAGGCGCACGAATGAGCGGGTGATTGGGCAATCTCGGAATATCATCTCCTATCCTCTGAGCATCCAGCACACGGCCAAGTCCCGAGTCCAGGCCCAGGCCTCCCAATTCAGGAAAGCAACTCATCGTACGAAAGTCTCTCTTTGCATCGAAAACTTGCTTTCGTGCTTCGCGTCTGTAATGTGACGAGATCCCAACAGTCCAAACAAGGGCAACCTCCAGCGGATCCTGCATTTCTGCTACTGCTGCCTCCTTCACTCCGTACATACCATCCAGCCATCTAGCCATCCATCCATCCACCCACCAGCCAGCCCCCTTGCGCGTCGTCGTCAACCCCATCGTGAAATGAGAAAAAAACCCAAAATCAGATGATCAAACCTGGCATGTACGCTCCGTCAAGCGGCCGCCGCTGACTGCCGCTTCCCTCCTTCGAACGAAAAAGTCACACGGTCTATGCCATGCAAGCGCACGAGCAAAAGCGAAGAAGACAAGACAGGTCAGCCTTCTCCGAATCCTTCCTGCTTGCCCGTCTACCCCAGCCATCACATCACACACATCCCATCACGGGCATCAAGGGAAGGCCCATCTGACAAACACTCAGACCAAACGCCCCCCAGCACCAACGCCAACACCAGCACCAGCCAGCCCCCAAAGGCCCGCAGGCTGCGGGAACAGCAAAGACCCTCAAGACCGGACCGCGGCAGCTACTCTCTTGGGGAAGAGACAAGACCAGGCCGGGCTCCTGCATGGCATCAGCACCAACACCAGCGCCAGCACCAAGACAAGAGCACTGTTCATCGTCAAGTCCAGTCCAGTCGGGTGGCCGGGGCTGGGAATGGGAGGGGGGGCACGATAAACCCTCAACGTTTAGTTCGGTGGCTGACCTATCTTGAACTTGGCTAAGCTACGTGGTCTACCTCCCGTGGGTAGAGACCACCAAACGGCCACGACACGTCCACGTCCCCGTTGGACACGCGCCGAGAACTGACCCTCTCTCTCACTCACTCTGTGCTCTCTCGCGTTTCCGTGATGTTCCAACGAAGACAGCTTCATCCTTTATCCGTCACTCGCTTCAAATCCTTCGTCAGGAAAACACACAAATCGCATACCCCCTTTCACTAGTTCCCTTCCCCCGTCCACCTGTTCCCTACTCTTTCTGGGCTAATCTTGGTTCACTCACGGCCCTCAAGCCAACAAGAATCACAAGAAACCAGATGACAAGCCCGCAGAAAAGGTCGAGCGCGACAGCTCAGAAAAAAAAGGAGCGCAGAAGTGTCATAGCACATAGCACACCCCCGGGAACCAGCAAGACCGGCGGACAAGAGGCGGGACAGAACGCGAGAGAGAGAGAGAAACAAGACGAGTCCCTCGGACAGTGAACTAGCTTGGTACACCACTGCGCGCGGGCGTGGGATCTTCTCACTCTCTCATTCTCACTCTCACATCCGTCTCGTCTGTCGCGCATGAGGCCTAACGCGCGTCATGTCCCATCAGCTCGCTCGCTGATTCACCAATTCGTGTCGCGAGAAAGAGGCAAGCCAAGCCGTGTATCGTGTCTATGGAGACCAGAGACTGGAGATATGATGTCGCGACACTTTTGCCTTTCCCCCTACTGTATAGTTAGCGGTAGTAGTCTCCTTTTCCCCTACTTGCCACGCCCACGCCCCCCCTCCTTCTTCGTTTCGTTCTTCCGGGGCCCTCTCATTCACACTTGTCTCCATCGTGGGTTCCTCATTTTGTTTCTCCGCCAGTCTTACCGCATGACGCCGCCGGTTGATCATAGGGAAAGGAGAAGAGCTGGCCGGTGTACGAAATACGCACTCCCTAGGCCTTGCTGCTCTTGCCGTCCTCCCACCCCTCATACCGGGGGCTAATCAAGTGCTGCTCCTCTTCTTTCTCACCTGCCGGTATCCCTCTTTCCCCAACCATACATCATACAGGTATCGACAGCCAAACAAGATGGAGGAGAGTAATCCACACGCCCTGGATTTGGCATGGTCTAAACCAGAGAGGGTGAACTAGTCCAATAGAGACAGCGAGAAAAAGAGAGAGAGAAAGAAGACGGCAATGCGTAGAGAAACCCTAAATTTCTCAAATCGACGCCGTCTCGAAGACCAAGAAGGCGCCCGCTAAAGCGATGTTGCGCCATTTGGCCAACAAGAGAAACAGGAGCAGCAATAAGGCAAGCCCTCACAAGATTCCACGCTACAATCGTCCGCTAGACACGTCTCCCATATCAAATCAATGACACTAGAAGGGGTGGGAAAGGGAAGTAGACGATCCCATCACAAGCAAAGAAGAAGAGTAAGAAGAACAACGCCTGACCGAGGGGTGTATCTTGCGTGCTGCTTGCCCATGTGGGAAAAAGCCCATGCCGGAAAGACGCCCGACATCCAGCGCCAACGCCAATATCAGCACCAAGACCAAGACCAGCACCAGCACCAGCACCAGCACCAACACCAGTCATCGGCTGACGGCGTGAGCGTTGGAGGAGGGGGGGGAAAAAGGGGACCCGGGGGAATAGTAATATGCCAGCCAGCCATCAAAGGAAGGAAACCAAGATGGCCTTCTTTTTGGGACGAGACCGGGGGGGAACAAAGTACGTTGGTTTCTGTTGAGCACGTTCCGAGGGCGACATATGGCACCGGCCGTTTGGCCTTTTCGTCGACCGGACCTGTCGTCCTATGCCTATGGCGTTTAACCCGGGGTACCTGTCACGGAGTCGACTCCGGGAAAGACGGCCGCCAAACTACGGCGTTTACAAAAGTGACAATGGCCAGCCTACTCCGTACCAACTACTACACAATTGATAGTGTCCAGACCGGAGAGGCGGGAGGAGGCGGATGAGGGACCGGATGACCTAACGACCGATGATGAATGAATTGTATCCGTAATACATACGTAGAACAATTTGTCATTGCTGCTCCTCGGTCTTCACCCCCTGAACAGTCCAACTGAGAAAGACTTTCGAGGAGGCTTGCAAACAAACGCCCGCCAAGTTACGCAATGCGCCCTTTCTCTTCCTCCGCTTCAAACTTCATCCACTTGCGGCTGGGCTTTCCCCCCCGCCTCCCGCGACTGGTATTGATTCCAAAGAGTACCAATTTGATACGAACGTGCGCCATGTCACGAGGAAGGGGGGGGGGGGGGAGGGAACGGGTAGTACGGTATTATTCCTAGGTCAGGTACCGTACAAGGCAAAAGGTAAGGCAAGGCAAGGCAAGGTAAGGCCAAGCCAGGCAAATCTTACCCTTTGAGAAACAGTCCCACCCCTTCTCTTTGGTCTCTGATCTCTTTCTCCAATTCGAGATTTACACAGCACAGCTCTCCGAGTCGTCGCATCCGATACGCCCTATGCAAGCGTAGGTATCAGATGAGGGAATTGCACGGAGCAAAGAGAAAAAGGCAGATATGGAGACCTGAGAAAGCAACGAATCAAAGAGAGATCAGCGCTCTTTCCGCACTGCCACCGGGTGTCCTCGGATGGCGTCGAGGAATAAAAGATCTTCGAACCTAGCGCGGCGGGGAAAGGGGAGGCGGGGGCCAAAAGCGTATGTAGTGGTAAGTAGGTAGCAATCCGTAGCCCAGAAGATAGGCCGCGAGAGGAAGGATGGGAGGTAGCAGGGAGCAGGGGGAGGACGAGGACGAGGACAAGGAGGGAGCAGTGCATCCGTAGAGCTGTGTTGCGTAGAGGGGGGGCCAAGACGGGAACCCTGCCCTTGGATAGCCCGTCCATTCTCTCTCACTCTCTCTTCGTTGACCCTCCATCGCTCCCGCCGCCGTCTCTCATCCGCCGCCCTACCGAAAGAACAGACCACAAGGAAATCAAGACCCGGAACTTGGAAGAGCCTCCTGGACGCTTGTCTAGATGGAAACGACGTGGATCCCCACTAGACTGGAGATGCAGCAATACGGGCTGGCACGAATCATTGAATGTACGCCACTACATGCGACGTTGGGGGAAATTTGCTTGGGGATTTTCGGGTTAATTACCCAAGATCCCGTGTATTAGGCCGAGAAGGGGAAGAAGGCAGCGCCACGGAGGAGAAAGAGAGGAGAGGACGGATACCTACTTGGGTACTCGGAGGGGTGTGCGAGTGGGAGAGAGGGAGAGAGAGTGTGTGTATCTGGGTCTACCATAGGACAGACAGCCTGGGTCTGGACAATCTCGATACCTACCTCCAATCCACACTCTCACTTGGGAGGTGTGGTGGGCTCTGCCAGTCTGCCAGAGGCCGTGTGCCTGAGAAGGCAGGGTTTGTCACGTCTCGTTGGTTTTATTGCATTGACAGAGTGGCTTGTCTCCTGGCCGCTGTCGCCGCGTTTGGATGAACGAATGTGCCGTCTCGAAACAGACATGGATGGGTTTCTGCGGGGAGAACAGACATTAAGGGAGGGTAGGAGGAGGAGGAGTAGGAGGAGGAGGAGTAGGAGGAGGAGGAGCAGGGCCAGGAGGGTACGGTGTGTGTTGTGATATCCTGAAAAGACGAGACCTAAGGATGGCTTTCTCCTCGAGTCATTTGACTGAGGAGATCCTGCAGGCTGCTTATGCTGTTGAGGAGGACTCTACCGTGGTTGCGGATAGAGACGCTCCCTCCACATGAGATGTTTGAGAAAGTGGGCTGGGGGGAAAAGGCGGAACAAAGAGAATGGCTCCTGAGGCGCAGAAGGAATAGTGAAAGACGCCAGTCTATGGTTGGGGGCCGTAGGTCCATAGCTCTCTCTCCATCTTTCATCTCCATCTTTCTCCGGTGTCACTCACTCTTTCTGAACGAGCTCGGGCTGCCCGCTGGAGAGGGGAGTGCAGCAGAGGAGGAGAAGGGAAGGGGGCATTGGCAAGGGTGAGGACGAGGGTGAAGGGGGTGGTTTGGAGACGATCAAGCGTCCGTATGGGCGTGGGATCTAACAAGTTGGTTGTCATTGTGATAGCTCCCCATGTGCCTGTGTAAATGTGCCCAGCTCTTCGTCCAAAGGGCATCGTTACGGACGTTGTCGAGTACGGTGAAAGGGAGGGAGCGCCACGGGTGAGAAAGTTTATTTCGGCGTGATGTCTTGGATATGTCATCGTGATTGGACACATTGCCGGCAGGGGAGATGAAGGTCCTGCGCGGTCTGAGACCTCTCTTGTGGGTAGATTACGCATACGTATGAGACTCGTTTTTGGGTGCCTGTATCCGTAGGGATGAGTGAAAACATCGTGGTCTCGGTATCCGGAGAATACCTGTCATACCCACGCATGCCATGCTCGATTCGTATTCATCCTTGCGTTTGTGCTTCTCTTGTCTCATGATGAGGTATTGTTGCATTCAAGCCCAGGCTCAAATTTTCTTGAACCATTGACTGGCGCGCCAAAATCGCGCTTCTAGATGTCTAGACCCGATTAGGCATGATGGCAAGTCTGGGTGTGAGATTGTAGTGTACGTAAGTATGGCTAGAGTGAGCCTGCAAGCACGCACCGCGGCGGCTTTTGGTGAGCGGGAGAGCATCAGCTAGCCTGCCGTAGGTCGTAATGGCGAGAAACAGAGCGAGCCGTCAACCGACGCTGAAGAATCGCTAGCTGAATAGAGGCCGTGTCGACGTGTGTGGCGCGCTCTGGGCCCAAACTCTGTCGGGGACCTTTGACATCCAGTCTCAAGATATGCTCGGTGTCCGTATCTTTGCAAGGAAAGGAAAGCCTGTAACTTGGTAAATGGATACAAACTTGCGGACAGGGAGCAGGGAGTCGGGACACCAATTCCAATTTCAGTACCAGATGGAACCCCGAGTCGATGTGCCCGTTTGATTCTGCTCTTCACTGCCATTGCCCATATGTCCTGACATTGAGACGATGAACAATGCTCGTAGCTCACCAGATGTCCCGCGACAGGAGGCTGAGTTTTGAGGCTTGCGTCATCTTCTCATCTCTCAAAGGGGAAAGCGGAGTCGTGAGCCATGTAAAACCCGTCTCGTTCGGTTGAGTTTTGCTTGACCTGCATAAGGTACGCGGCATGGAAGCTTCCCCCGTTTTCCCCAGAGGGAATACCACGACCGCAGTCTCGGGACACCGTGATGCGCCTTTTTTCTTTTTTGTGGTGTGCCTCGAGCTTCTGCCATAATCCGATGTTTACAGTTTCAAGACTTCTTCCCCAAAAGAAGTACGGCTTCAAGACAGAAGCAAAGGCCCCAAAGGGAGTGTCCGTCTTACATTCAAGGCTTAGCCCCAGCCAGGTACGGAGTATTCGTACCTACCTACAGGTTACCCGGTGCCGCCGTCCCAAGTGAAAGGGTGGACTATTGCCGCACCATGTTACCTCCCATTTGGCGTTATTCTTTGTGCAACTTGGTTGTGTGCGATAGCTCGGAGAAAAGCAAGGCTCCCCAATCGAATTCGCGTACGACCCGAGGCCAGGTGCTTGGGGCTTGGAGACCGGCGAGACAGCAGTAATAAACAACGTGGTGTCCTGGTCGACGGATGATGTTCACAAGGATCGACGTAGCCCCGGTCGCGCGAGGCCCACCCGGGAATATGCAACCCAAAACCCCTTTTTCAACGACATTCAAGCGCGAGTCGTGCGATTCGATATCATCACCGCCGCTATTTGAATAGGCGGAAACCGCGCATTAGGTCCGGATTTCGCACAAGAATATCCGTATCCGTACGTTCCATCTGTGAAGACTATCTCAATCGGCTTGTCGATGTAACCTTGGGGTTCCATTGAAGGGAATCGTATGGACTATTCTGCTCCGGTATGGGTCCTACGCTGCTGAATATTGCTTGTCCATTGGCAACGCAGCAAAGCTGGGCCAGTTGCTTCTACAAGCGCAGGCAGAAGAAGCTGGACGATAGTAGTGGGCGCTGAGGCGAATCATCAGATGCGGGCTTACATCGGCTGCAGCTTCTGATGCAAGTCAAACCTACTTGTAATTAAGAGCACATGGCATAACGGCCATTAGAGAACGCCAGAAATCTCCAAGCCCTCTCGAGGCCTCGAGTCCAAGAAGCAACTCCCCATTCATCTCTTGCATGGCGCTTCTGTACGGACGCCAAGCCGGCTGGAGAGAGTGAGATGGAGGAGACCTTTCATCAGGAGGATCGAGAAATTTAATCGCCAAAGGTAGTCACAATCCACTAGCCGTGAAAGGTTGATGTTCCCTAGTCGCACCATGCTCCCAGCTCGAGGACCGATTGCTGCATCTTCCCTAGTGTATGTTCACCATCGCGCTTCTCAGTCGTGTCAGTGTTTCTTGTATCGTGAATTGCGAGAGCCGTCGGCACCATTGGGAGCATATTGGAGCACTCATCTGCCACTATCCCTTTTAGAGATCGCCGAGAACAAAGAAAGTCACCAACTAGTTGGTAGACGGTCGTTGGTGAAGTACGATAATGTTGTCCTTCTCCGCGGGGGCTATAGTAGGGAGCCATGAGTGCTGGAAGCCAAGCCAGGACGAGGTAGTGGCGGAAGCGAGAGTGTCACTATTGTAAGTTGCTAGTTGGTATAGTTATATTGTCGGATGTCTATTATTTGTCTTCTTCACTAAGATACCTTCAGAGGCACCCTCGACGGCGGCGGCGGCGGCGGCGGCGACGTTCGGATCTCTGTAGTCTCAAGCTATGCCTTTCGGAAGCTGCTGGTCTGATAGGTAGACCTCCCAAGAACGTATCGTACCATTCAGTAGCCCCAACGGTTGTACACTAGAAATAAGTAGCCCAAACGACAGCCACAGGCTGACTCCCAATGCATGTCGATTTGCGGGATGAATGCAGCTGATAGACCATCCTCTCGCACGGACAACGTTCACTGACGAGATCGACCTGTTGTTGGGATGAGTGACTAGCTCTGTAAACATCTAGGCGGTTTCAATGCCCATAATCTCCAAGCTCGTATCTTTCCAAGGTCACCTGCTGTCTGTTAATCCTTGGCCGCCGACGAAAGTTTCGCCACTCAGGGGTTCGATATCATCTGGATGAAGCATTGCGCATCGAGAATGGCCCGTCATCCTGCCAGAGGGAACACCCATGGATTGGGACTTGAACAGTAAATGCCAAAGGGAGCAAGGATGGGCATATTTGAAGCTGTATCATCCGATGTTTCTTATTGAGTTCGATAGTCGGCGGTACGTAGTACAGTTCTTCGCAAGAGTACGCGCGGTTTGCAGGAGGAATACTCCAACCAGCCCTTCCAGTACAAGCATTATCGATGCTGCTTTGACTGGTGATCCCGAGATGATGAGCATCGCTAGAGAACCGTGATTTGCGTTGGCTCGCAGGGTAAGCGCAAGACATATTGTCGCGCACACACTCTGGCCTCTGTTGAAACTGGGCCGGACCTTGTCAGATGTCGGCGAATGCAAATCATCGGCCACGGGAAAGACGACAACCTCTCTTTGTCGGCTCTCTCGCCGGCAAGAGGAGGTTTCGTCTGCCCAAGCCCCTATCGTATCTCATTACTCCGGCTGGTTTGAGAGGCTCGGGGAAATCGAGATGGGAGAGACTGGCCAACGCAGGTTCTTTCCCAAGAGCCGTAGGAATATTCAAGTCATGGACAAATTTCTTGACGAGTCGGGAGTAAAAATGATGCATTGGCCAGATTTTGCCCCTTCTTTGGTCATGGCGGCACGTGTATCAAGTCTTTCCGGAACCCTGGATGGGAAGTTGGCGTGGTGAGGCTCAATTCCAAGTACCAATACGTGCCACAACCAAATAACGAGTGGATGGTCGGTAGATTTCACTGACTGAGTACTGAGGCCGATCTAAGCCGACACCAGTCCAAATAGGCCGTGTGGTAACCAGCCGTGCCAGCCTGCCACGCTTGCCTACGCCTGCCCGCAGCCAGAACTCATCATGTGCCGTGCGGTCGAGCATGAATTGCCCAATTTGATTGGACACGGCCTTAATGCAGATGGCCATGGCACGCAGCATGCGTCCTTAGTACTCGAAAGGACCGCCGTACTTGGTTTCTCGGTTGTCCTCCGAACGCTAGACGCAGAAACATTTCAGCACGCCACCCGGGAATGTGCTTAGTCGGCCGAGATGATGACTCAGCGTGACCAGTACCGCCGTCTACGGCACGCACGTAACCGATCTTCGATTGATGCCCCGTCGGTCTTGGATTTTCAAGGCTTTTGGCGGAGGCGCAAGTTTCTTCAGTGATCATCATTGCCCGGAGCTCGCTCTTTCGCGTTCAGGGCTGGGCGCGTGGAGCGTCTTTGGTCGATCAATGGCAGGCAACAGAAGCAGCCGATCGACAGGGCGCAAAAATCCCTGACTATGCGTGAGATGAGCACTCTTACGAGCCACTGCTGTGAGGTCGCGAGTCAGGTTCCGAGGTGTTGATGCAGAAGACAATCTGCAGAACGACCAGTTACAATAGTGAGGTAGTCATATGAGCTGGTAAAGAAAGAAACCCTAGCCGGGTTGGAGGAGGTTGATGCTCTCATCGACTCGTGAGTTTCGCTGCAAGTAGACTTGATCGAAGGCTGTTTTCGCGGGGTTTGAAATGTTTCTGGCCGCACCTCCAGTCTGACGCAACTCCTCTTTGTGGCAGGATTACCAAGTAATAGACTCAATTATCGCGGCGGATCGCTGGGCTAGTAAACGTGGGGAGGTATCCGTGGTATCCCATCGTCGCACGCATTAGCTAGCAGCTGAAGCACCCGGTGACATCTTCTCCATACACTGAACGTTTTGCAGCGAAGACAGCACCGATAGCTGCAAGGGATTGTTTGATTGTGGGGATGCGGTGCTCGATGGGCCGCTCGCCTAGACCAGCTTGACCAGGCCGGATAGCGGAAAGGAATCTGCCCCCCTCGTGGAATTCGCACGATGATACATCATAAAGTTGAACTGCAGTGTATGTACAACCATGCATCACGAACGAGGCGGATTGGCCCAATGGGGATAGCCGAGTGTTGAGGGCCGCCTTACCTGAGAGACTATCGAGTATCGACATCTGTCTGGCTGGGGTGGACATGTGCGCATCGTGTGTAAGTAAGCCCTGTCTGGATCCGTGTGGTGAAGATGATCAGGTAGACCGTACTGTACCCGTGGATGGACGGCTGAAGTAGTGGATCCGAAGCAGGAGGACGATCTTCATGTCCATGTGAACCATTGCCAGGAAAATTGGCCCACGGCAAATGGGGAGATGGGCAAATCGACTTTCCCACTGCTGCCGGCCGACAGAGTGTCTTTTCGCCTCCTCGCCTCGTACCTCCACTTGGATTGCTCCGCTGCCGGCCGTGTTTCTCGGAATCTGGCGCGTCCGATCTCGACTGTTCCCGGATGTTTGTACACACGGATGCTGATAGGCGCGGCGTAAACAGCGGAGCCATCGTGATAGGTGCCTCAATTGGCTGCAGCCTGGAGCCGGGAGCCTTGAGCCTTTTTCTCCTTGAAATCCTTTCCACTTCGTTCCCATTCCCTCCTCCCGTAGGCGTAGGGCAGACGTCTCAGCCGTCCGGCTCTAGCGGGTACGCACGGCCTTCCCACTCTCCCCTGTGGTCCCTTCACCGCTAACTCGCCCTTCGTCGACCAGCGAGAGGGATGCGGGAATGCCCTTGATGGCCTGTCTGCTTGTTGTCCACATGCGCATGTCTCCTTGGCCGTGGCCCGCGCACCGCTTTTGACCGTCGTCACTTGCCGCTGTGGATGTGTGATACTCGGCCAACTGGCGGCGAGTGAAATAAGCCGTTTTCCCAGCATCCAGGTTGCACTTTATCCATGCGCGTTACCTAAGGACATGCAGGTCGTGCCAGTTGCGATCACAGTGCCAGAATTGATGTCTTGGTCACTGTCTGCTGAGCCAGCGCAACCCACCCACCCCAATTCGACCAGGGGGAATGAAGCATCCTTGCGCGTTGGGGGCTTGAAATTGGCTGCACTCTGCTTGACACCATCGGGTGCTGCCAGGAAGTCGACGACACCTCCGGGGGGGACTGACCGCCTGGTGGCCTCATGACTTCATCCATCAGGGGTGCCATATGCCATTGTCGCACAATGTCCCTGATGGTCTGGCCTCGCGGAATGTCCAGCAACATGTGAGACGTATCGGCTAGAGCAACTCGTCAACTGGGGATCACTGTCTGCGGTCGAATAGCTCGAAAGAGGCGCTTTTCCGGGTTGGTTTCTGAACCTTGGCAATGATTCCATCATCATTTTAGCGGCACTTGAGGCGCCTGTCCCTTCTGCCCTAGCTGCTGCACAAGCCCCGAAGCGTTGGGAGTCAGGTATCCGTAGTCAGGAACATATGTCTCAGACAAGCCTTGAAACTTGCTTCTTGGCTTTGCTGGAAAGAGTGCTGACACCTGCTCGTTGCGGCGATCCATATCCATCAATTGATCCCTTTGGTGTACGGGACTTGTTCTTTCTAGAGCAGCGTTATGCAGACCGCGATGCCTGACACTTGGCATGCTGCATGGCTCTCCCATTCGATTCACGGTGGCATTGAATCCCGATTGATCGAGGCCGTGCACACCTTCCCTTCTATACTGCGAGATGGTGTCAAACGACCATGATCTGTTTATTATGAGTATCCGTACTCCGTACCGAGCTGACCAGATATCGATGGGGAGAAGACGGCCGAGGTCGAATTCTGCCGGTGAATTGTTCGAATCCGAGTAATAATCAAAAGATCCACCCGTATTCGATCGAATTAGCAGCCTCTCGTTCTGCAGCCTGAAAGAGGCAGAAAGGCGGTGTGAGCAAGACACTTGCCCTGTGTGGACAATGCTGCATGCTGCGAGATTGGTTCCAGCCTCACGAAAAACTCAAAATCCCCCCTCTGGCTTGGGCATCAAATGACAGACGCGAAGGTGTCCCGAAATGCAAAGAACAGCCGAAAGTGACCCCGTTCTAACCATCGGTGGGCCTGTTTGATGGAGAAAAATCCTTGCTGCCGAGGTGTGCTTCCGATATTGGCTGGGAAGTTGTGCGGCGAGGGATCAGAAGAGGGCACAAGCTTGTCAAGAATTAGGTAGAGAGAGAGAGAGAGAGAAAGAGGGGAGTCGTACAGGACCAGGCAGGGAATGATAAGAAAGGAAATGAGGAGGAAAGCATACGGAGTACGGCAGCGACCAAAACCGAAATCGAATGAAGAACCGCTTCGAGCCTTCAAGCCGCCCGCTATCCGCGATAAAGACGCGAAGGTAAATCGAGGTACCACGCGATATTACCTTGCGGCTGTGAGGTTAGCACGATGACAACCTTGTCTAGCCACGCTTAGTCTTGGGCCATCTTCTTCTCCTCATTGCCCTGCAACGACGCTCACAGCGTTCATCGATAGCACCGGAAACGATTAACCAGTAACTCGTTGCCAGCACAACTCTAATTGAGTATTGTCTGCGGTTGTGCAACATTGTCCACGAAGATATGCGACAGTCCACGATAGCTGCTGACATGGGCTTGTCCAGGCGAGACCGTTCGTAGGCGCTCATACGATAGTTGGACAGGGTCAAGCCATTGTCCTATGGCGTGGGTTGGACGGTAGGACTGTCGTGCTCCGAACGGCATGGTCTGCACATCAGTGGATACTTCCACGTGAGGCAGTATCGACCAGAGTGCAGACATCGGGGGCGTACAAAGTTTTAGTCTGCACGTGGAGTGCCTCGCTGAGGTGGTATTTGACAAGGGACGTGCGAGCAGAATCCCAGGCCCATGCGAGGAGGGCGTGGAGGGGTAGGCAGGCCCAAAAATCGTAGACGTTATGGTGACTGGCTTCTGTCCCCTCGATCCAGTCTGGTCTAACTGAGTGTTGCAGCGATATTCGGTCGTCCGCTGGGGCATGGTAGGAATCCAGCCATGCCAGGGCCAAGGTAAGCTCAGGTTTTTATTTTATTTTTATTTTCTACTGGCAGCTGTCCAGATAGATTCGACGGCAAGAGAGAAAAGTGCGGTAGTGAGACGACCAACCAGCAGCGGCCGACATGGATGTTAGCCAAGGGAAGAGGAGTAGAGTAGACCTGGGAGTGGCTGTTGTTTCTGAGCTGCATACTTCAGGCAATTGGAATCACGGCATGGATAATGCGGTCAGAAACTTTGGGTCTGATGACCTTGTCCTGCTGCTTGTCGTCCCGAGGTATCCGCGCGACCTCGTCCCGACTTCTCGTGTTCCTCTGGAATCCGCGACCCAATATGGGTCTATCCTGTCTAAATGTCGTTTCTATCATTCGCCCTTTTCGCATGGCTGTAATGAGTATAGCTGTGTATAAGGGAACCTCCTGCTGTTGCTGTCCCGTTCACCCATTGACGGTGATAATACGCCAGCTACGGAGTGATACCTCAGTCGGAACAGGGTCAAATTATGCGCCGGAACAAACCGGGTGTATGATAGAAACAAAAGGACGCAAAGAGACTGGTACCGTTGGAAAAACTTGTCGTCGGGCAAAGCGGTTGCCGGCCCTGCTTTGGGTGTCGGGGAATTTACGGTTGGTTGTCAAATTCGTGATTCATAGGGACGCATGATTGAGATCGATGCAAAGGATGATGCCGACACCGTGCGTCATGACGGTGACAATTCCGAGAATGAAGTGTTTGGACGGCTGAGGGGAGTGTGGCTGCGGGCTGACGGGCGCTTGCCGCTGTCGAGTTTGTTATTCGGGCGAAATGTACGGATGGATATTTGACGGCGCATGATATGCCGCTTTGACTGGTCGCAGCTGGTTGGATTTGTTGACAGTTGAGCGTGCGTAGCAAAAGGAAGCCAAAGTCGTACGCCTCCATGTCAAAAGTTGACATGTTGACATGTTGCATGCTGGAGTAAATTCTGGGCGGCTGATTTCCTCGTGTATCCGTACACCAACTTCATGGAGGCTCTTGCTGATCGTGACTTGGGGCGGCGCAGTGACTAGCTAGTTGTCCCGGAACACTGGGCCGGACGACTTGTCGTTGGAACAAACGTGCAAGCATGTACACATCGCCGCTAGCACGTTTGGTGGTCGTCCCGAGGATGAATTGGCGCTGAGCATCCATACAGAGTACGGGCTTGTGTGTACGGAGACGGTGCATGTACTCTGTAGGGACGTGGTAGGTATGTAGGTGCGAGGTCAAGGGCGAGAGAAAACGGCCTTTGGACTGGTTTGGTTTGGTTTAGTTTTGGACTGGTTCCCGTTCCTTCGGGGGGGCGACCAACAACTTTGGAGAAGAAGCAGACACTGTGCCCCTCAGGGGCATTAACGCTTGCTTAGTCGAATCCCAGCGGTTTGGGTCGCTTGAGATCTGTCGACGCCCTAACCTTCGCGACAGATCACTCTAGCAGCGGGCTGCGTTTCTTGGTGAACCCCCAAACCAGGGTGTCGGGATTTGCCTAGTTCATTCGAGTATAGCCCATAGATTGGGGATTGGGGGACCTGAGCTTCTTGAGCACACAGTAGCCCTAAAAGCACATTGGCGTCGGTTCCTGGGCTGGCGCTGACGCCGGCGCTTTTGTAGGAGCCACGGCCACATTGGCATTAACTTGGGCAAGGCTGTCTCGACATGCCTGGACGAGGGACGGTCGGTCGGTAGTGTGCAGGTTATGGGTAGAAAAGGAGCCCGCATTGTTGGTGAGCCTAGCGATGATAGCAAGCAAGCTCGCAAGGGCGGCAGCATATGGACAGCAGCGACAACGGCGACAACGGCGGCAATTGTGATGTGATGATTGTAATTTGTAACGCATTCAATTGCTTGCAGGACCGGGGGGGGGGGGATCAAATTCGTATCGGACGCCGAACGACTCGGTCGTGGAGTGAGCGGTGAAAGGTGTGACTGTGAGCGTAAACATCCCAGTGACCGGGAGGGGGGGCGGCTAGACAGTCTCGAGGTCGAAAGTCGAACACGTATTCGTAGACGATGATTTGAACATGGAGACAGGCAGGGCGCAGGCATTGCAACGGTAGGTGGCGGTTAAGTTGTTGATTTGCAAGCAGGGAATCGGGAGTCGGGAGATGACAGACTGAGGTGCGCAACTAAGGTGCCGTGGCATGCGTGGGTGCACACTCCGAGACGCAGTAAGGTACTCCGTCGGTAGGAAGGACTGGCGGGAGGATGTATGTTCCATTGGGCGAGTGGCGAAGCGGGCGAGAGGCGGCGGGCACGGCGGGAAAGAATGACCCAAGAATAACGGGATGCAAATGTCACTGAGGGATTTCCCCGAGGTCCCGCCACTGGCAGAAATGGGACCTGGCAGGTTCAGATTCGAAAGCAAATGGAAGGAAACGTGAAGACAACTGGAAGCACTCCTTCTCCGCTCCTGCAACAATTGAGCTCGGGAAAGGACAAAAGTGATGAGTGCTTGCAGAGTACATATTACTGTACTTGCCTTTTTGCCGTTCCATTTCACCAGCTGACAAGAGTTCTGCCTCAGGTACAATTAATTCAAGGTACCTTAGGTAGGAGGTATGCGAGGTACTTCTTGAGTTGGAAGGCACGAAAGGCATTACTTTTGTAACGTGGAAAGTGTGTGGGCATCTATGCGCCAAAGCGATTGTGCTGCGCACCTACTCCGCAAGCAAGTGGTAGTAACATACCAAAGTTGAAGGTGCCGTGGGCGCCTGCTTCATGGGGAGGTGGCACGGTGGTACACATGGAGGACTGCCCAGGAAAGTGCCATAAATGCTTGAAGTGCATGATGACCTGATCCAATCAGACGTGGACGGCTACATGCCCGTGGAAGTAGCCCTCACCTCGATTTAGAGCGAGCTCACCGAGAGGAGGCACGACCGCTTCCCAGCGGCCACTTCCGGCCGAGGCCGTGCCACGGTCGTCCGTCCACCTTCACCGTCACCGTCGCCATCGCCGTTGTTACTCGGCAAGAGCAGTCACGACCCGTACTCGCTTGCAAGTTCCAGCCCTTCCATTCTCACAGTACTCCGTACGGAAGGAGTACCTTATGGATGCTTCTTGTCCAAAGTCCCACCTCAATTTTGGATAACTGCACTTTTGTTTTCAGTTCCACCGAGGCATGTGTAATTGATATGTGCCATTGTTACTGCCCAGTATCCGCCTCCTCCGATTTTCGACTCCGCATGCATCTTTTGGTTGTCTTGGAAGGCATCTTTGGTATGGAGTCGCGGAGTACCCACTTCTCATCATTTTGCAGTGCAAATTAACCTGGATGGCAAGGTATGAATGTCGAATGCTCGCCGCTGCAGTCATACAGGGTCGCGGGCTGTCACAATTAAGCGAGGGGTAACCAGGAGGGAAAAGGAACAAGCCCTCACATCACATCCCCTGCTCTCTATCCGTACGTAGTAGTGAACATACACCAAGTCGCTTGGGTTTCTGGGAAGCTGTTCAGGGTCTCCCGGTGCTCCAGCCCTCTGGAAAATTTCTGAAGCAAGGAGAAGGGAACTAACTAGTGGGCTACAGCCTACCGACCTTACAAACAGGGCGGGGGAAGCAGCACACTGTGGTGATTGACATGGTGGAGGGCGAGGTTCAAGGTAGAGGGTACGGAGGGGAAAAGGAGAGGGGAGGGGGGGCATTCCCATGGATGGGATGCAGGGCAAGCTGGATGCTGCAGCTCCTTGCAAGGAACCCAATAAAGGTTGCCTGGAGGGCTGGGCCACCCCTTCCCATCTTTTACCCCCCAATTGCCCCCCTTTTCCTTTGACTTCATTGACTGAGCGCTTGACCAGGACTGGACCTCACCAAAGCCGTGCAGTGCACCACGCAATGCGAAATACGGACTATGGAGGACAGAAACAGAAAACCTCGAATCTGGTCGACTTCAAACCCTGGCATCTGAGCCCCCTCCCCCCCTCCGTCTCGCGTTTGGCTCGGTATTCCTGGTAAATCCGCCCCCGGCAGATCTCAGCTGCGACAAAGTCGACGTGGAGGGGTGGCCCGTCCGTCCGTCGTCTCCTCGCGAGGTCGCCCGGCCTTGAGGTGCCCGATGACAGGGGGGATGCACAAGCGAAGGGAAAACCCCATTTCCAAAATCGAGGAAGCGGATGCCGCTAGCTGCCTTTCCAGTTAGCACCAAACAGCCCTCATCCCCGAGGCTATTCTCTCCAAGCGAATTCTGACCCTCTGCTCTCCAGGAAACCCACCCTTCACGAATTGGAAGCCAAACGTGTATCGATTGTCGATTGTCGAATCTCCGGCTTCCCCAAGGACCTCGTCTTAACGATGTGTGACACCTTATCACTCCCGTGACGCGGCACGTGTACTCTGTCTCCCTATAGAGTATGAGGGTATCTCTACCCAGATGGTGCCCTCCCCCGAGACTCCATCGTAGATTGAGCTTCGCTGCGAAGCAAGGGACTATTCCTTGACGAATTTCGGCAAAACGATCGGAATTTAGCACTCGCGTCAAAAAGCCTACCTCCCAAGATCTAGATTTCAAGATCGCAGAGACGACACGAGCTTCAATGTTCGCATTGAGAGGCACGGATAGATTGAAGTCACCAGGCTAGCTGTATTCAGCTGCCTTCTCCAGTGCTGTCGTCTTCCTGGTTGTCCACACGTTCAATCATCACTAGCTACCTCAACTACGTCGCGTCGCGTCTCGCTCGATCGCACGCTCCTGGTGGATGGGAAACTCGAGACAGGATGAGCCAGCCTCAGCGTTCGTGTCTGCACCAACACCAGCGCACACCTAGGCCCTAGCTTGGGGAATCGTTTGACAAGTCGAACTTGCGGGGAAAACGCTAAGATAGCCCCCCGAGCTACTGGTGGGTGACAGGGACAAGCTCGACATCAGACACTTTGTGTAAGGAGACATGTGCCGTCTCAAGCAACAGGGCTTACAACTTATATCGCTTCAGGGGAATTTGTCTGCAGACTCTAGAGTGAGTATCAAGACGAAACTGTGACTCTCGTGTAGTGGATGGAATCTTTCTTGTACCATTCATGCCCGTTTCTTGGTGGCGCACTCTTGGTCAGCTCAAGGGGGCTCGTCCATAAAACGTGTGCTGATCGACGAGATTTCTACATCGTAAATACGATGGTGGCTTCTTCTGCTACAGTCCGAGCCCCTCATCTTCAACCTAGGCGTTCACCAAGCCGTTGGAAACGTCCGATATTCAATCCTCGAGGCTTGGCCAGAAAATAAGTTACGCCTTCGTCCCATCAGCAGCTATTCTTGTCGCAGCCCCGTCTATAGACGCAGCTCAGGAATCGACCTTATGGGCTCCACACCAATTGACAGATCAAGTGTAGGAAACCGCCGAACCCCTAAGCATCATAGTCTTAGGGTGATCGCCAGACCAGAGTTTAGACCACCGTTTGATCCCAAGCCCTGGACCGGCGCGCCAAGATAACCTTTGAGCGCGACCGAGGTGCCAGCAAGATCCTCGGTGACTATACAAACCTCTAGAACTCTATCAAAGTGCGGTTCTGCGTGCAGGCTATTACCGCCCTCACGAGAAAACGCACAGGACCACGCAGCATTTGTACGGATAGGACAACAGCGCAGAAACGGAGCGAATTCTGTAGCCAAGCATTTGTACACCAGACCGGACCAGGAGATAGTGCCAAATGACCGACGGTGTCAGAACCAGGTGAGGAGGGAATGTTGGTTTCCATTTCGTCGCTGCTCACAGACCACAGGCCACAATCCACAACCCACCCGAATCCACTCGGTTGTATGTATTTCGTACTTGGTAGCACAATCTCTGTCGCGGGCGGAGAATATTCTGGTAGCAGAGCCCCGTCACGGACGCCGGGGCTAGTGTTGTGTTCAAGACGCCGGGCTCAGAAGTCCCCGAGGCGTCCATGCTGTTTTCGTCCACCTGGATCGACTCTAGTGCAAGCATTCTCTCAACTCCGCCCGAGTCAGGGTCCCACACTCGCGGAGTCTAGATCGCGGGCACCACACGGCAAGTCCCTCTTCAATGTCTCCCCCTTGGCCGGCACCATGAAAGGCGGCCTCTGCTTTCTTTGTTCTCTGTCCGTCGGAAGAGGACACGGACAAGTTACGGGAACGCGTCCAGACAACCGGCTGCTCCTTGCCCGATGCAGTCGAGTCTCAATCGCAATTGTCATTCCTCAGCTGCCGTGCCGAGACGGCCCCGGCGTTGGCGATGACGGATCCGACAGTGCACAATGGCTTCGGGAGACGGCAGTGCTCGTACTGCTTCCTTACGGTACGCATAGTCTCTGGCCATGGTCAGCGAACATGTATGCACAAACGAGGTACCCCACGCATCTACACTAGGCTTCCGTCTGCAACTTGGGACATCTGGCTGTCTGGGTCGCTGGGACGTGTGCATCTCGTCGGGTTTGGGTTTTGGTGATTCGGATATCCAAATTTGCAGGTGTTGGCAATGTTTCTGCAGATGCCAATGCAACCGTAACTGAGCATCTCGACGATCGACAAGGGCATCAAGCTGAATGGCCAGTGATAGATGGAAGAGTCGGCACATCAGCCCCCCTCCCAAGCCCTCAAAGCCAAGGCGAGGCAAGGTGCAGGGGAGGGGGAGCATCAATCTTCACCTTGCATCGCTCGACCTGGTTCGTCGATGGCATGGGGGGGAAAATTGAAGGGAAAAAAATGTGAGAGAGAGAGAGAGAAGGAGGTGGACCCGGTCACGGACTCCTTCCCAGTTCCCACCCACTTCATCATCCATCAGGCTAGCGCAGAAAAATGGCGCAGATCTCTGTTCTCTGGGGCCTAGGCTCTTGGTGTCCACTTTGGATCCAGAGGAGAAGGAAAGACCCCACCGTCTCGCGTTCCTACCTTCTCTCATCGCAGACCCCAGCATCCATGCCCCCCCCGAGTTTCCCAAATTCCCAAGTCCCCAAGTCCAAAGCCAAGCACCAGCCTGAAGTCGACATATCCCTTTGACCATCTCACGAGACCTCGCAACTCTGCGTCGTGCAGTGTGCGTCAATGTTCATATACAAGCCCCATATAAATATATACCTCTCTCCGCGAATACCCACTCTGGGCCGCCGCCGGGCCACCTGCCTTACCTACCGCAACACACACCAGATCCGACATTCCCACCTCACATGCCTGTCGCTTGGGTGGTCCCTCTTTTTTTTTTTTTTTTCCTTTCTCCCTTTCTCTCCTTTGCCCTTCCTCTTGGCTATCAATTCTCTGTTTCCTTCCGCTAGATGCTTGATGCAATTGGAGGTGAGGTGGATGCTTGAGAATCTTCGCTTTGTAGCTCGTCAGCTCACGTACCTTGGACACAGGGTCGCCCAAAAATTCATCACGATCCGCAGCTGTATTCGTAGACGAACACCGTCACTCTGTCCCACTCGTCGGTATTTCCCTCGCGCCCAGCTGGCTGCATCTCAATTCCCGGTATGGACCACCACAGCACGAGCAGGGCACCTAGGCCACGCCGCACACCAAAGACCGTCAGCGGCTCCTCCCAGAGTCCCAGAACCTAACGTCAGGGAACCCCAAGCCAGCTGTGGGCATCCAAATGCACACCACATACACCACACACACCACAAGGACCACATCTACGACCAGGGGAAGGGAAAATTTCAACCCACGGTGCCGCTTCTCTCAGCTCCGCGGCCGCGGTCTTCCGGCCCTGGACCTTGCTTGCTGGTGCCTCGACCTGCCCTGACTCCCTCCTACCAAAAACTCGACTTTCAGCTTGAGCGCTATTTGCTCAGTACCGAGGCACACGTTACCATCAGTTGCGCACGTTGAATGCCTACGCCTACCGCCCACCAGAAGTACGTCGATCCGCAGTTGCACACCTACCTACTACACACCACACACTCATTTCAGCCCGCGCTCCCGTTCCGCGACGACGCGGCTGTGAGTCTCCTATTCTGGCTCTATCTCCTTCTTCCCCATCCATGTGTGATGTGCCGTATAGTGTGCCTACACTTGCCAAGCTCTGTAGCGAGAACCTTACCCGCTGCCCTTTTCCAAACTTCAGGTTGCCTATGCAAGACCCAGGCTCACCAGCCGTCGCCGGCTTGTCTCCCTCTCCCTGGCGCTATCCATACGCATGATCAAGATCAACCCATCCTGGAGCGCTTGCAGACGGTCGATTCGATTTGTACCTACCGCAGCCAACCCCCATCCTAATTCTTCCTACGCTTAACTGTACGAGATACAAGACACAAGAAAGACGGTACACTCGTTGTGCGCCTAGGCATGCTTTCAGGAGCAAAGGGCATTGCGCAAGTTTTGAACTTGCTCGAAATCATGGCCAAGACCATGCCCAAGCCTTAGAATTTGCCGTCTGGAGGGAGTGCCACGCATCCGGAGGTGCAGAAGCAGGTCGTGCAGCATCCAGCTCGGCATGTCGTCGTGTTCTGGAGACTGGCTATGCCGTACCGCGGACAGCATGTCTTGGGAGTGCGTGCGGATGTCATGCCAGCCAGTCAGATGGCTTGCCACGCCCTTCACCGGCCACACGCCCCCTTTCGCCGCCACAACTATTTGATTCCCATCCGCTGGGAACCTCGACCGTAAAAATCCCAAAGGTTGAGCAGGGAACAAGGGCTCTCGATTCTCATGGTTGGGGCCCTGCTCGCTGGCTGCCACGCTCTCGTGGCTGTGGCTCTCTGTGTCTTTGCTTTCTCAACTGCGGTGGTTGACGGTCCGCTGCTGCTAGCTACCTACCTTCGTACGCGGCTTTGCTCGCTGGCCAGGCCTGCACAACCATGACCGCCGCCTTTGTTATTAACCAGCTCTTCGTGTGCAGGAAGATATTGCACAGCGATCATGACTGCGTATTGAGTACGGAGCGCTCACGTCCTCGAAAAGACTAGGATCAGGCCCGAATGCGTTTTCTACCCTCGGCCACAATGGGCCATCCGGCACCACCCATCTTGTTCCCTTCTCTCCAAGCATTTGGTGTGGCGTCGTGAAAGGGGAGGGGCGGTCTCAACTATCATTCCTCCATTGAGAAATGGAAATCCAAATACCAGTAAAAATCCACACCGACCGCTGCATCACGGAGCAAGTCATCGCCGACCCATCCTATTCCATAGACACACGGCATCCTGGACTTTTCCTCGATGAGTACAGAAGAGTCAAGACGGTACGTTGCGTTTCGTTCAATACTCTCTAATCAGGTATTTGTCCGTAATCGACGTCTCTCACGCAGTAGTTCTTTGTTTGTATGTTTCTCGTCGACCCCTGCTCGCGAGTCAAGACGGCGGATCCGACAGCGGGCAGCTGCAATAGGTAGCTCTCGGGAAGGGGTCCCGATCTTTAGGTCTAGGTAGCGACCAAGTTGGGGGCAAAGAAAAGAAGCTTTTTGCTCTTTCCAGTGGAATCCTTTAATCAACTCTTCTCGGCAGACTCCGTCACGCGCTGAGAGCCGGGAACAAGACCGAATGCCATTGTGCGATTTTCGTAGACATTGACTCGAATCGACCGAGTTCCTAGTCGACGACTCGATACAACCAACGAGACATAGGTCACGGGAGCCAAGTCATCTTTCTCATCGGGATTTTCGGGTTTCGGTTTTCCACGGGCCACACCTTGGACCCGACATCCTGTCAATTCCAGGTCGAATAATATCATTATTATATGACATTTCTCATTCCTTCTTTGATGGGCGATAAGCATTACGTGCATAGAATTCCAAGGGCATTAGCAAATTTCCCGGCACCTACGGGCATCCCAGGAGGATTGGGGTACCAAAGATTATTAAGACGACAAGCAAAATAAGTGCAAGGAAGGCGCACGTTCCAGCCAGTTAGTTCAACGGCAAACAGCTTCATCGAGCCTGTGGGTGAGCAATATCAATCTGACACGCGACGCGACAAGTAATCTCTAGGTTGTTGCGAATTATCTAGAGTCATTGGAGTCTAGTGTCCAGAGACTAGAGGTCCAGACAAGAAAGGAGGTTTGGTCATTTCATTGATTCGATCGTTTCACCCGTTCCGGTCGGAGTCGAGCGTCGTCCAATGGATGGGAAGACTGGATGAGGGATCGAGGTGCTGACCAAGAAAACGCGAAGCAAGCAGTGAAAGAAGAAGCGACGCCATACGCACAGCCAAGGTCTCAAGTCATTCAGTCAAGCCACCGTACTTTTGGCTAGTCCCGGCATCCAGAAAGCGGCGTCGCCAAGCTAAGGGATCCTCAGCTAGTGAGTTAGTACGCAGAGGACATGCGTCCCCAAGGTGGTTTAGCTGCGAAGCGCACTTTCATCATGCCCCAGTATCGGCATCATCATCATCATCACCACCACCACCATAATTCATCTCCTGTACCCGGGATCCGTAGCGTAACATTGCGAGCGCCCGCGCCGACACCAATCTTCAGACACTGCGGTCAAAGGCCTAGAAGCACCTGCCATCTGCCACCTCATCTGCCACCTGTCAACTCGTATGATTACCAGCTACGTTTGTCTACTAGGCTCGAATGTCTACCGTAGTACTGTGTTTCTATCTACCTTGGGTGTCGACTGCGATGGAAGGAGGGGGGAGGGGTAGGCCACAGGCAGGTATGTAGGTACGTACTCCGTACCGCAGAAAGAATAGGTTGGGAGCCAACAGCACAAAGTACGCAGTTACGTACCGAAAGACGCTCTTGATGTCTTCCTCCTACGGACGGATACAGCCAGGATGCTTTTAGCAGTAAGGAAAGTTCCCAGGAAGGCACGAAAGGCATACCCCTGCAAAGCGAGCAGTGAAGTCTGAACCTCACCCTCACCTTTTTACCTCACCCCCCCAGTCCCGATGCAAGCAGCCCTGTGGGAGACAGAGGAAAAGCACATGGATGATTCTCACCTGTCGCCTATCTACTTTGGGGGGACATCTCCAGTCTCCAAGATTTTGTGACAGGGGTATCGGTACGTACCGACTTCTACACCGTGTCGCTGGGACTGCAGCCTTCTTTCACACCCACCTTCACAGGGCGCATGCTCTTCCCATCTTTCACGGCTGCAGTCACCTATCAACTCACATACCTCAAAGACGAGGGACGACGACGACTGACGACGACGATGATACAACTGACGACCTCGTCTGTACCTCGGAGGATACGTACCTCCTGGTCTCTGCTCCTTATACTCCTCAGTCCTTACTCCTCACACATGTTTATTATCCTTCTATCTGCAATTGGGCATTTGCAAAGGAAAGTAGAGAAAGGGAAATGCCTAGTTACGGAGACAGGAAGATCTGGAGGATAGACGAAGAGGACAAATGCCAAAAAAAGAAGAAAAAAAGAAAGCTCACCTCGCCCTCCTGTTGCTTGATCGGCTCCTCTTCTGAAGTTCTGGGTGTGTGTTTTCCATGCCCATCTTGTGCCGATTCACCAATCACTGCTCGCACTCCCCCAGACTCGGTCGTCTGCCCAGTTACATTTCGGAGCAGTCTCGTCGTCAATTTTCCATTTCCTAGGTATCCCAATAATTGCTGCCCTTGCTGCTCAGTCTGATACTTCCGTACTCCGTAGATACCTGACACCTTATCTTATACGTAGACAAGGTACAGAGGAAGGTGGCCCCCCTCTGCTCTGGCCTCTGGGTTGTAGTGTAAGCATTGCCAATTGGGCAGGGCAAGAGCAACAACCTTGGAAAAGGCAACCATACCCACGACTTGGAGCTGAAGGCTGGAGTCTGGAGTCTGGAGGTGTCTGTCTCCCGGGATTTCACCCTTCCACCTCACTCGTCCATCACTTTCACTCACCCCTTCACTCCCAGTCTTCACCCCCTTCACGGTTCACCCTTCATCCTTCCACTCTCCAACGCATCCTTGCCCACCGCACACTCACAGGCCCGTCGACGCGTCTCCACCTGCTGCAAATCAGCCCTCGCGCTGACCCGTCATTCAGGCGTTCCATTATTTCTCTCTCTCTCTCTCTCTTTCTCCTCTCTCTCAAGCTTACCCCATTCTTCCTATCCCTCTTCCGTCGCAAGTATTAAATTCGTCTTCCTCCCGGGAACGGCGCTAAGATCGAACTCCCCTCGTCATAAACCTTCATTGGGTTTACCCCCTTACCCCCTTCCTTAGCTTCGCCTTCCCCCTTCACATTTCCCACACACTGGTGCTTCACCGAGCTGAGCGAGAAGGAGAAAGAGATAAAGAAAGACCAGACGCGCCAGAACTCAGAGAGTAAGAGAGGCTCACTCGACAACAGAAAAAAATTTACCCCATCTTCATCTCGCTCTTCTTTCATCTCACTACACACACACATACACACACTCACACGCTCCGCCCGCGCGCGCTACTTCTCTTTCCTCTGACTAGCACCACGGGAAAACCGCACTACGCAAGACACACGCACGCACGCACGCACGCTCTTTGCTTCCAGCATTCGGCAGCGGCAGCGGCAGCACGAGCACGTACCTCACTCGTCGACGTCGTCAAGTCGAGTAAAGTCGGAAAGACCAGAGGAAGGAGCATCCACCCTCCGCCACCACTCGTGCCCACCAGCCCACTCACCCACCCATCTCGCCCTCCAGTATCCGTAGACTACGTACCTACGGATACTTTCGTACCAAGGCCAAGGTCAACCACGCCCCCCTACCGCACGAGCATCGAAGCATCAGCACCCACCACTCAGCTACCTTAGCTACCGTACATACAGTCTACGGAGTATTCCTACACCTCTCTCTCTCACCCGACACGACACTACCGTACCTCACCCAGCCTGTCGAAAGCTGTGCTGGCTGTACCAGATTCTCCTCGCTCTTGCTGCGTGTGAGTGAGTGCGCACTGCTCCTGCACCAACCAACGCATCACCCAACTCATCACCACCCTCCTCCGCACTGCAGCACACCGCGCTCAGTCGCTTCTTCTGCGTTGCAGCACCTGCATCCCACAGTCTCCTGCATCCCGCCAGCCAGATCAGACAAGAGTCAGTTGCTTTCTCGGGACTCCCATCTGCCATCTCGTCAAGTCAGGTCCCGACCTCTACACCAGGCCAAATCCAGACACACGCCAACCCCGATCAAAGAAGAGGCACACCCTACGCTATACGCAAAGAGGAACCCTTCGACATCCCATCCTCCTCGCCAACCCCACTCAACCTTTAGTCTCCCTCTCCTCGGTGTACGGAGTACCTACCCTCTCATACGCCTACGGCACTGTTCGCCGCCTTTGGCCCAGGTTCCATACACACACCCAGCTCGTGGGCCTTCCCACCCCTGTCCTATCTCCGATCCAGACGCTAAGGACTCGCTCGGCCTGAACTCAAGCGGAGAGCCCAGCCCATCCATTACTACTTAGCGCACTATTTTAGTGTCGCTCTCCCCAGGCAATACCGTCAACCTCTTTCTCAGCCAAAGCGAGTAAGAGCCAGAGGAAAGAGAAAAAAAAAAGAGGCGTCCTTTCCGTGATCTGGCAAAGACAACGCTATCCTTGCCACTTTGAGAGATCCTCGCTCAGGGCCGTGGCTAGCGACTTTGTTGTCATCACATCCCCATTTAACCATAAACCCGAGCCCTTGGGTGGCCCGCGCTATCTTGGCCGCCATCTTTATACACCATCGTCGCGCCGCCTCAAGTCTCACTTCACTCCCGACATCACTTGTCTACTACTACTACTACTACTTCTTCCATTATCCTTCTTTTCGTTCTTCAAGTGCAAGCCCAACCCGCTCCCGCTACTTGAAAGACCGCTTCCTGAGCCATCCCATCGACCGCTCTTGCATCCGGAAAAGAAGAGAAAAGGAACCGCCTACCACGAACCTGCGAACCATTTCCCCGTTGGCTTGAGAACTAAGGACTCTCCGGCCAATTCTTTGCGACCCAAGACGTTCCTCTGAACTGTAGCATGTTCTTGGTCCCAACGCAACACCAGTTCGTTGACAACCACGCATCACTGCTCTCTTCAGGCTCGCCACAGCTTGGAGGTTCCCGCCCAGAAGCCGCTGCCATCAGCTCGCTCCTGACTTCGCTCAGCACCTCTATGGAACGCAGTGCTACCGAGTACTCGCAGTCAGGTTTGCCTTCGCCTTACCCAAGCAACTGCGGCGACACCCGTTCTGAAGGTTCATCTGCAGATCACGCATCTGCTGCGCAATACGCGACCCAACAAGAGGTTCGCCCCAGCAACTACTCTACCTCAGCGACGCCCACCTCCGAGTACAGCGTCTACCCGCCTTCTGCGCGGTCAGGATCCTTCCCTGAACACATTCAGCGATCATACCATCCTGCTAGCAACCACAACGGTGGCAGCGGAGGCATGGCGCAACAAGCAAGCAGTCCGTCTTTGCCCCAGCAAGATGGCCGTAACCATCAGGTCCCTCTGGCCAAGTCTGACCACGATGTACCCATAGATCCGTCGATAGCGGCGCCGAGTCCTACCTACGCGTACGGACAACACTCTCCCTACGGTCCTCCCCCCGGAGACATGTCGCACTCCTACCAGCATCCCGCCTACCAACCCCGTCCCGATTGGACCGGCTACGGCCAACACAGCGCCGGTCCCCTGACTCCCGCAAGCCACGTCTTTCCCCCGACACCGAGCTCTGCCCCTCCTCAGGGACGACCCAGTCAGGTAAGTGAAGGTAGCAGGCGATGAATTCAGGTGTGCCAGCGCGTCAGGAGGAAAAGTTTGCGCCGACTCTATTTACGGTAACTCATCCGAGCAGTGCTCTGCGCTGCAGGATCTGAGAGGCAACCATCCAAAGAGAGGGGGTTCTTTCAGAACTAACTTGGCAGCACGGCCGTTGGCGCAGGGTCGGAGACTGGCACACGCGCGAAATGTCGTCCAATGGAGGAACCAGTGTACTGACGTAACAGTTTGGCAACCAGGTATACTCTTTCGTTCCAATTCCCGGTGCCCAGCAGCACAAGCGACCCCGTCGACGATATGAGGAGATTGAGCGCATGTACAAGTGCGGCTGGAATGGCTGCGAGAAGGCTTATGGCACATTGAACCATCTCAACGCACACGTCACAATGCAGTCTCACGGACAGAAGAGAACACCTGAAGGTACGTTTTGCTGCACAATCTAAATCCCGAGTCGTTGCTGGTGGCGAATTTTGTCGAAATCGCGTTCGCGTTCACGCTGCCAAGCGGTACGCGGGACTAGCGTCGTACATCCCGCAGTTTAGCGAGCCGTGGTTTTTCGCTTGTTTGACCCAGTGCCATCCATGCACATGGCCTAGTGTCCGCGACAAACTTACGATAAACGCGTCAAGACACTCTTGCCGCAATTCACGGAGGCTAACATTATGGGAAACAGAGTTCAAGGAAATTCGCAAGGAATGGAAGCAACGTAAGAAGGAGGAGGAGGCCGCTCGCAAGGCCGAGGACGAACGTCAGCGTCAAGCTGCGGCCGCTGCACAGGCCGCTGCCCAGAACGGTTCAGGTGATCCTCAGTCTGCACCCGACGGCTCATCGTCAGCTTCTGCATACGCGCCTGGTCGCCAGGTCCAGTTGCCGCCCATCGGATATCAGCCTTCGCAGTACCCTGCGCCCCCGTCTGGAGGTGTTGCGCAGCAGCCTCTGCCCGAGTACAATGGCTCCCACATGTACTCGGCCAACTACCAACCTCAGTCTCCCTACGGCCAGCCGAACCAGAGCATGTACAACTCACGTGAGTTTCGAATCGTCCGTGTGACTGACCTCGGCCAACTAACTGTATAGGCAGATAACGGTGCTCAGGCTTCAAGCCACTGAGGACGGCTGATACGCCAACGAAAAGGACCCAACCGTAATGATGAAAGAGGAGATGAGCTTGTACATTATCGGGTTCCCTTTCACACGACGACAGCCGCACATCCGTAAATGTCTATACTACGAACTTTCAACTTCGTTTCTTTCGGCTACTAGACGCGCGGCAAAATTCTGGTTTACGAAGCGATATCCGCCACTTGATGGCTTTGGGATTTTCACGTTTCGATCGAGTACACGCACAGCATGGTTTCGATGCGTTACCAACATTTTCACAGGCGCCTCAGGCACACCCGTCTGAGGCTTGATCATTGACATCGCGATGCGATGCTAATGTTTCTTCCTCGGTTTTCTTTTCCCCACATAAGATGATGCATTGGGCAACGGCTTTTTCCTTGGACCGGTGTGGTTTCTGCATTTACGAGAACGGTTGAGAGGGGTCATGATTTGACGAAACGGGTGGAGGCTCGCTTTGGTTGGCCATTTATGGTCTCAGTTTGGAGAGGGTTTCTTGACATGGGCGCAAACCGGCTCCGATCTGAAAGACGTCACGGGCTCGGCATTGATCTCGCAGCAGTCTTACCCCCGAGCAATCGAGGACAAAGATGCTCTGTGATGATTGGGAAAAGGACGACCGGCCTGATGCCTGGGGGGTTCAGCACGATCGACGCCCCAACTCTCCATCCTTTGCAGACGATACCTTTTTCCTTTTCAAGACTTGGGTCCCTCGAGGGAGCTGCTCTTCTCGGATGGCGATAAGGATTTTCGGAAAATGGGGACTTTTTTTCTCGGTAGAGGGCGAAAGCACAGGATTGGCAAGGACGGACCTTTGGAGTGGCCGAGATACCTACACATACACGGACGTTCAGGGCGTCGACAGAATGCGTTTGACAGTTGATTTGCTTTTTCGCGGTGGAAAAGGAAATGTAAAAGATTTTTGAGAAAATACACCTCTTTCACAGCATTACATACCTACATGGCAGTCTGACTCGTGATGTAACTCACAACTGAGCACAACTAAGCTATGAGTGGTGATGAATTACCCAAACCTGCAATGACAAAAACCAAGGAGTCAAAATTTGGACGAACACCGTGTGTACAGTGAGGCTGAAAGCTGAAAGAAGCTGAAAGCCAAACTGGATTGTTGCAGAATTGGCATTTTGGGGGAGGGGAAGGGGGGGGGGGGGGCAAGGATATATCGGTGTTGAACCGTCGTCTAATGACGCAGATGGCAAAGTGTGGGCGTAATGGTTGGTAGCACCATTCCCCTTGCAAGCCTAGTTTTATTTTTCTTCATCAAGCGGCATTGCACTTCTTACATGCATGGTCGACAAGGATTTCGCGGGGAAAAGAGACAAGGGTTCAGTTTTAGGATCTTTTGTGGTTTGTTGGTTCGTTCCCAATGTGTTGGTGTTTGGTGTTGGTGTTGGATTTTTTTTCTCGCCAAACGGTTTTAGTGTAGAGCTGGGTCAGCTAGCGCTGGTAGGTAAGGCAGGCTGGGGCGGAGGGAGGGAGGGGAATGGAGGGGAGGGGAGGAGCGGGGGAGGGAAGCTAAGCTGGGTTTTGGCTTAGTAGGTTGGCTCGGAGAGAAAGGATCTATGTGTAACTGACGCTACGGGAGTCGGTCGGTCGGTCGGTCGGTTTGCTCGCGTGTGCATGAGTGTGTGTGTGTGGAAGAGTATGTGTGTGTACGTGTGTGGGAGCCGTGGTGACATGAGGATGGATGAGTGGCGCTGCTTATTCTTACGTTGATGTGAATGAGGGGTTGTTTGTGGTAGGACATAGGTGCGGTGCGGATAGCTGCATGGAATAAGGTAGAAGGAAGGGGTGTTTGTTTGACGAATGACAATGGGATTGTTGCTTTGGTTGTTGGTGAAGAGTGTTGGAATGAGGACCTGGTTAAGTGAAGCTCTCGAGGTGGCATCTTGGTTTTCCTCATTATTCTCAGGGTCTCTATGATTGTCAAGGTGTATGTATCGCAGTAACGGGGGAAAAGAAAAGGCAGAAAGAGAGGACAAGGGAACAGGAGAGGCTGCCGAAAAGAGTTTTTGAGTTGCGGGACCGGACATACATGTGAAGTTCCGGGAGTTTGTTAGCCAATACACTTCCAAGGTTCCCGGTCTTATAATGCATCTGCACTTCAAGGGAAGAAAGGCAAAGTCGGAAGAAGAGGGGGGGGGGGGGGGGGAAGGACGAAAGTAGAGTTCTGGTTATTGACGGGTGATTGACAGGGGCCGCTGCTTCTTTTGAAAAAGCTTGTGCAAACCTTCGGCTTGCTTGTTTGCCTTCCTCTCTGCTTCTATCGATGTTTTCCTTTCGAGTTCTGTGCATATGCAGGATTCGGTGGGGTTGGAGAGTGAGGACAGACTTGCTGGTGACAACGAGGCGTTGCTTCTGCCCCTCCTTTCGAGGTGGAGGGATTGGGATGTCGCGGATGTCTAGGATGGAAAAGAGTCGGTGAGCATGTGTTGGTGTTGGTGTTGGCGTTTAAAATAGGGTCAACGCAGTGCTTCTTTTCCGACGGAATGCTGGTTGGCTCAGATGCGATGACGAGGGAAGTGCGAGGGAGCACAACCTTATGGAACCTTGAGTAAGGAAGGAGCGATGCAGTCGGTGATACAGGTGAGAGGGGGTGCGTATGAGAGAAGGAACATCATGTGCACCTACGTTGAATTTATTTTGGCGGCGACGACGGTGCGAAATGATTATTGGGTCAATTATCGAAGTCACTTCGCTCAAGGTATTCCTCGTACACGTACACACACCCACCCAGAAAACCAATACGCCGAAGGGTGCGAAGTGCTGCATCCAAACGGCCGGTATTTTTTTTGTTGTTTAAATTTTGGGTTGTGTTGTACTCCGGGTACAGGAATCAAATAAGCAAACAAACAAACACCAGGTCACCTTTGCGGTTTTAAACAGGACGGCACAGCGGACCCCTCTTTCCCTGTTTTTTCCCGTTGGTGGCTCAACGGTTGTATTGGGGGCCGCGCCAAACACACGAGACCCTGCATATGGGCTCTTGTTTTTTTTGATTGAGTTTGCTTGCTCCCTTTTGGCGCCGATGCGGTTGTGGAGTTTTTATGGTTTGGAAAATGGAAAACCCGAGTGAATGGAACGGCGGGGTGGTGACGGGAATTCGGGGGCAGGGCACAGGGTTAAAGATGCAGGAGGTGAAGAATGCTTCTTTTTTTTCTTCCGCATTTAATCCTTGGTGTCGATGATACTAGCGTTCATGTTAGTTTATTGCGTTTAAACTACATCCCGTAGTCTCCTTTTTCCTTAATGTCAGGTACACGTGTCAAGCACCCGTCTTGTTTTGTGTTTTTTGGCCCCCAATTGTAACGTGAAGGGACCATGCGATGCATGGGAGAGGGAAAAAAGTCGGGGGTCCCGGAGTGGGTTCTTCTACGGATATCGTGGACGGGTTGGTGGTGGTGGAGAGTTTTCTCTGGTGGTAGTTTGTTTGTGGGATGCGGGTTTTCCGAGTTCCGGAGGAAGGTGTGGGGATGGGGAGGATTACGGATGTCGCTTCGGGGCGGGGCGGGAGGGTAAGAGACGGGAGAAGAAGACGTTGGTTGCTTTACGGAACCGAACGGCGGGTGGATGCTCCACCAAGTGGACGGTGGGCATTTTTGGGTTGTTTGTCGGTTTAGATGTACCCGTATCGATGCCGCTGTTCGTCCTCCGCACCTGACCCCAATTCTTGGGACGGATTAACGGAATGGCAGTCGGGTCTTGTTTTGACATTCATGGCGGGAGCTAAAGACGGGTAGCAAGCACTCTTTCTCCCAAGTTGCGACCCAGACGTTTCTCGTTGGCTTGCTTCCTCGCCCCACGACCACGGTCATGCACTGAGGTAGGTGCTCGCCTGGAGCGATGAATGAGTACCTAGTAAGATTGCAACGCTGCTCTGAGGCTCGCTCGTCCGCGTTGTGGTTGCGAGTCACCCAAGTCTCCTGAAGCTTCGAAAAGACAATCCACCTTACTTACCTCAAGCTCATTACCGAGGCGCTCCAATACTTAAGCCTACGGACCTGAGAATCTACAGTGCTGAGTCTCCATTTTGGCGGCCCTGGCGGTCCGGTAGTGTCGTTCCGCCTCTCCCACCTTCCACCACCACCACCACCACCACCACCCAGGTGAGATGGGTAATCTTAGCAGAGGTTACGCATGACGTAGTCTGCAGTTCTCAAACCTGGAACATGTACCGATACAGCGGGCATACGACAGCAGCATACGAGTCGCTGAAGTATCGCATACCTAACACCCTCTGGCCCCTTCCTTCCTTTTGTTTTCGCCGGGTTGCCGCATTGTCTCGAACGGAAACGAAGCTAGATGAGGGGAAGGTCTGGACCCGTCTATTCTTGTTGGCAATTTGCTGTCTACCTCATCATTGTCTGAGGGAAGGAATCCCCCGGGTGAGATGGAGGGGGAAGGAAGGGGGGGAGGTCAAGATGGATAAGCATGGGAGGAAAAAAGGTAGGTAGGCCGCACCAGACGTTGATAAATCTTGGTTGCTGCCTCGGCAGGGTCACATTCCTCGATCTTTTTCTCTCTCTTTCCATTGCTCTTGGATTTTTTTGTACCTTCCAGGTCTCGCAATCCGGTCGCGTCAGGGCTTGCTTTGCTGCCCCGCGTGCCCTCCGTCGCGTCTTTTGGCCGGAACAACCTCAACCTTATCTTACCTCCTTGTCCTTGACTGCTACAGACGACCTGCTCGATATTTCTCAACTGCACCTCGTTTTTCCAACTACTTCGGCGTCTACCTACGGATACCTACTTTCCTCAAGAAAGTGTATTTTCATAGGCTGGATTTGCCCAACGACCATTCCAGGCAGCCCCGAGCTGCATCATTGTCACTCGTTCTTCCCTCGTCTTTTTCACCGCCCACTCTTCTTCCGCACCCCATTCCATCGCCAGCACAACAATAAAATTCCTCGGTGGGCCTCTGTATTTTTCCAACAACGACTAGCTCTTCCTCGAGAATCGTCAGCAACACGTCGCTTTCGTAACAGCCATTCAGCTATATCATTCGCTTGATACCCATCAGAATTAGGCCGCATTTTCGCCGGGCCTCGAGTTATCCGACGATTCTCAACTAAGGTTCGGACGGTAGTGGGGACCACTCCCACCATCTCCAAAAAGATGACCGCCGGCGCCTCCATCGACGCCCCTCTCCGGCCCGCCATTTTCAAAAACTCGGGCCTGCCAAAGTCCGACTCTTCCGTCTCCACCAGAGCTCCATCCTGCAAATCCATCCGCGTCACCGGTGCCCATCCTCTCGGCTCTTTGCACGTACACCAGCCCGTCGACTCCTCCCTGTCGCAACAAGTCACCATGGACCCCAACACCGTTCCCGACGATGACGAGCCCCCGCCTCTAGCACCCATCGAGTCTCTCGATGTCGCCGCCAGCGCCAACCAACAGGCCTCTCAGCATGAACACCAGCTTGGAGGAGGAGATGTTGTCCTTGTCATGGACTTGCCTGCTCACTTCACCGTGGGCTACGATTCTGTCTCCTTCACCGCCCGCGAGTTCGTCGGCGTCAGAGACATTCCTCCCGGCTCCCATTTCTTCTGGGTCTCGGAGACGGAGGCTAGCACCACGCGCTCCGGTTTCTGGATCATCAGCACGGCCACCGAGAAGATCCACGTCATGCAATGGGACAAGTTCAACGAGGTCATCGGCGAGCCCGCCAGCCAGGTCGAAGCCCGTTTCCAAAAGGATAACATCCAGGACATTTACCCCAAGCTGGCCCCCTACCAGATCCGCGCTCTCAATGCCACCGTCAAATCGGCTACATCCGGTTCTTCCAGTCCCGAACCCGAGTTCGCAAGAAACACCAACATTTGGCAGCAGCTGACCAACGCCATCACCGCGCCTCTCTTGAGCAGAATTACCGCCCGCCAGGCCAGTGACTGGGCTGTGCATACCTCGGACCGCGTGAGGGGGGCGCTTATGCTTCCCGCTGAGCTCGAGCTAGAAAAGAGAATGCCCAGTGTTGTCGCGAGCACAGAGCTGAACTTTACCTTTAGCCAGGGTGCCAAAACATACGATGCAGAGAGTGTCGGCGCTCAGCGTACTGAGCAGGCAGTTGATGCGACTGCTCACTTGCTTTCCAGCGGTGCCACCGACGATGACGTTGTCGGTGAGCTCCAGTTTGCCTTCATTGTCGGTATGCATCTTGGCAACGAGGCGTGTATCCAGCAGTGGTGGCACATGCTGGTCTCCATCATATTGAAGAGCTACACACTGCCTCTCAAGCGCCCGGAGCTGGCCCGCTCGCTCCTGCAGACCATTACGGCTCAGCTTGTCTACAACGAACGCTACCTCGATGGGTCTGTTCTCGACTACGGTCCTTCATATGCCCGTGACCTACGCATGGCCCTCATTGTCTACAAGCGGCGACTCAACGAAGTGCTCCTCGGCCTCAATTCGCTTGCCACTCCTGAGCAGGCTGCCGTCGGTCAGGCCTTCTCTGAACTCGAGACGTGGGTTTGGAAGTTTGGCTGGGATATCAGGAGCGACTATCTCAGAAAGGGAAAGACCATGCTAGAGGACGGAGAAGAGGTCGAGCTTGAGATGGACGACCTTGAAGCCGAAGATGAACGTGGCGAGTTCGCTGCTGTGGTCGTTGAACTGGATGAGAGCGGAAAGCAGAAAGACCTCGTCTCATGGGATTAGGGTTCCGGGGTCAGGCGCTGGTTGGAAGCAAAGGAGAAGCGTCGTCGACACTCACAGTCATGTGCCAGCAGCAGCAACGGCACCAAGGGAATTAACACCGCTGCCACAAGCACCACCGATACGGGCACCTTTGGCACAGATACCATTGGTAACCCGCTTCTGTCTCCAGTTCGGCCCGTGGGTGTGAGGCCTCGCCGCTTCTCATCTCGAAGAACCTCATTCATTGATATGGTTCGACCAAAGTCTCGCAACTCGAGCATGACGCATGTTGACTTTTGAGTATGGGCATCAAAGCAAGGATGGGCATCGTCATTCAGCATCATTCAGCGGGGAGTTTTCAGGTGTCGGTTTCTTCTTGGCATTTTCTTATTTCGGGGCATTGAGCATCGATCGTCTGGGCCATGGCATTGTTTGAATTTCAATCATCTTCCTTTCCCGGACTATGGCTTGTTCAAGGGCTATTGGGACGGCTTAGGTCTGCGTCTGTGGTATAGGCTGGCGCGTGAGAAGGAGGATTATAGGTGATATGGCACTCGTGGCTTGGTAATTTTGATAGGCCGTTACTTTGTATGACTGTATGTCCAGCTAGGAATCATCCCTTTGCTACATGATGTGTTTGTTTTGAGTTGTGAGGTGAACTATGGTGACGTTCACCATATGGGGGTTGGGGGGGGGGGGGGGGATCCCTTTGTGTGCAGGTGTATAAATTGCCGTAGGAGAGACCTGCTGACTTGGACGGAAGGCTTTGAATGTTTCGCATTTCTTTTGATATCGTATCCTCAAATTACAGTTACATAAAAGCCGGCCAGTCTTGTCATTCTTTGGCTCGTTTCTTTTGTTCTTTGTTGGCCGATTTTGGCGCCACTCAGTGACTGGAGAACAAAGGTGCAGCAGACTAGATCAATTCCCGTGATGGGGATATGGGGATCGAGTCAAGCGAGCTGAGCTTCAGCTCGTTCTTTCGTGATGGAGGAGGTACTATATCACTGGTGGATACTGCGCCGTGAAGTCAAGTTCATGACCCCTCCCTTGATCAAGATAACATTTAGAACTGACCCCCCTCCGCCCCCTTCGGAGACGGCGAGAGGGATGGAGCTGGCTCTACTCTAGAAGTCCAGACATCAAAATAGCTGTCACATGAACAAGACAGGTTTTTTCTCACGTCTTGGGATTTTGCAATCCATAGACCATGGAGGAGAACATCGTGTGGCTTGAGGAACTCGTATCGTGACCAAGATGTGATGTCCACCTACATTTCTCTCAGGGAGACGAGGTTGAACGCGCGAGTTAGAACGGACAAAATATCAGAAACACTCAATGACTGTACTCCTCCTCCTCCTCCTCCTCCTCCTCCTCCTCCTCCTCCTCGTTCCAATCAGAGTTGGGCCCCCGGCTCCCATACATTACTTCCCCATGTGATCACTCAGATAACTGATTATACACACAGAGAGAGAGAAAAGGCACTTGATAGAGTTGGGGAAGAGAAAGGGGTTGGCGGTGGTGGTGGTGGACTGCACTCAGCACACTGCTGGCGAGACTTCCATCACCCAAGGGGGGGACGGGGGGCGTAGATCCGTAAAGGGATGGACGTGTAGAAGCACAATATGATCTGGTCAGTACGTTTGAGCAGTCTGACGAGACAATGGTGCACTTGGTTGGCATCACAAATATTCATTTCGGTTCCAGAGCTATATTTGGGTCAAACACCATACCGTCCCAGTCATCCATCGTCCCTTTGAAACAGTCTCACAGGGACGCTACATCAAGTCTGTGGATGGCGGACTAAACTCATAACGATGGCGCTGCAAAGGAGGTCAAATATCAAAAGCAACACCAAGAGTTTGGGGTCGACACGGAAATCTCAGAATGGGAACGGTGGTTTAGTGCCAATCAAGCGGCCCAATCCCCAAGCCTCAGCTGGCAGTGAGGCATGACTTGTGCTTTGTCATAGCAAGGGAACTGTAGCAAGCAGCATCAGAAGGCTATCACGCAAGATGTCTAGTAGAAAGCATGAACATGTTCAAGTCTTATCATGAGATGATCTTCCTATTACTACTTGAGCAGTAAGCCGCCCTCGACAGGGCCATGTCTGATATACACAGTCATCTAATGCATTTTACGACCTGTCGAGCTTTCGACTTGAGCCATCCATTCTTGCTCATGGAAGAGCATCAAAAGTGACTGGGACCCCACAAGGATCTCTATTGCAGTCCACGACACCAATCATTGTGTCGTCTCCGATTCCGTCTTAACTTTTTGTTCAACCTGATCCACGTTTGACCATGCCTGAAGAGATATCGCACACAAGCCCCAAACCGTTATGGGCAAATAAAAGAAAACACTCAAGGAAAATGAAAACAGCCGTGGAGGAATACCAGACTGAAGGAGACACAGATACGTGTCCCGGGTACCTCGAGTCTAAAACCCCCGTCTACGTGAACGCCGATTTTGCATGAGAATTGCGCAAGTTGCCGCCGCATGATGAGTCACCTCGCCTTGAGGATGGTCCGGTTGGCAAGGTTTTTACCAACGACGAGCGCCTCCTAGAGGAGCGTTGTTAGCGTTGTCTGTGAAGAAAGTCCGGTCAGCGATTAGGCCACTAGACTTTGGGAGAATGGAAAACACGTACTACCGCCACCGCCGCCACGGCCACCACCACGGCCACGGCCCCAGCCGCCGTAGCGACCGCCGCCGCCGCCGCCACCGTAGCGGGTCATCTCAGCGAGACGGGGATCAATCTCCTGCTTGGCCTCTCTGAGGACGTTGACGAGGTCACGAGCCTGCTTGGAGTCTGGGAGAAAGTTAGCGCTTTGATCAAATATGGCAGGTAAGGGGGAGAACTGACTGTCAGTGGTGAAGAAGGTAACGGCGGTACCCTTGGCACCAGCACGACCGGTACGACCAATACGGTGGATGTAGTCCTCCGAGTTGTTGGGGTAATCGTAGTTCAGCACGTGAGTAATGTTGCGAACATCTTGAGCAAGGGGTTAGCAGACGCCTCACGGTTTGTATAGCAACGTTCCAGCCGGGAACCACGTTTGTTTGATAAATATATCAGGCTGTTTTCACTCCGTCGAAGACAGGGCAGTCCATATGCGTCAAATGCCATCCTGGAAAGTTCAATGTACCGGGTCCTCGGGCTTGGGGAATCTTGGGGACAGCTTGAGCGAATCAAGAATTGCCACATCCACGCTTGTACCATAGGCAAATGGGAGGCACAAGGGTGGAACAGCGAGTATAGCGAGCCAACGGCTGCACACCAGACCAAGACTCCACACAGGAGCAGAGAGAACCAAGGAAACACGAATGCATCAGGCAAGAGTGCGCAAGTAAGAGAGCCCCTAGACATAAGAGTAAAGTACAGCACAAGGCTGCTGGAAGTTGCCATGTAGATTGGAGGGGAATGATACTCACCAATACCACGCGAAGCGACGTCGGTCGCGACCATGATGGGAGACTTGGCAGTCTTGAACTGGTCGAGGACCCAGTCACGCTCGTTCTGCTGCTTGTCGCCGTGGATGGCTGCGAAATGTTAGCTAGAGTACAGAGGATCAAGAAAAGAATGAGACAACATACAAAGCGCGGGCCATCCGTCCTGGCGAAGGAAACGGGTGATCTCGTCAGCGACACGCTTGGTGCCAACGAAGATGAGAACCTTGTTCTCCTTGTTGTCCATCATCTTCTCGAGGTGCTTGATCATGCGATCACGCTTCTCGCTCTCGTTGACGACCTCGACAATCTGGGTAATGCGGTGGTTGGCAGCCAGGTCCATGGAACCGATGTTGACCTGGATGAAGTCGGAGAGGAAGTCGGACGCAAGAGCGCGAACCTCCTTGGGCCAAGTGGCGGACCACATGAGAGTCTGACGGTCAGGGCGAATCTGGCCAATAATCTTGCGGATTTGGGGCTCGAAACCCATGTCCAACATGCGATCAGCCTCGTCAAGAACAAGGTAGGTGACGCGACGCAGGTTGGTCTTGCCGGCCTCGAGCATGTCAATGAGACGTCCGGGGGTGGCAATGCAGACCTCGACACCGCGGGAGAGATCACGGATCTGGGGACCCTTGGGGACACCACCGTAAACGCAGGTGTTGCGGATGCGGGAAGACTTGCCGAACTTGGAAATCTCCTGCTGAATCTGGACCGCGAGCTCACGGGTGGGGGCGAGGATCAGGACAATAGGGCCATCGCCGGGGGCCAGCAGAGGCTGGGCGTTGATGTGGACGATGGCGGGAAGGCAGTAGGTAAGCGTCTTTCCGGAACCAGTCTCGGCAATACCGACGACATCGCGACCGGAGAGAGCCATGGGCCAACCCTGGGACTGAATGGCAGTAGGAGCGGGGAAGCCCTGAGCCTTGACCTCGTCCATGACATATCTGGGGAAACCAGCCTCGTCGAAGGTCTCGACGGGCTTGGGGACATCATTGCCAGCAATGGCAATCTGGTGCTTGCGACGGAAGGACTCGACATCCTCTGAGCTGCGGTTGGCCACCTCCTCGTGCTCCTTGTAGAAAGACTTCTCGAACTTGGGCATCGTGGAAAGATCTGTGCAAGAAAAAAAAAAGTCAGTAAACGCGTTGCTGGTGTATGCTGTCGTGAATCAACTAACCCCATTCTTGTGTGCGAAGACCAGCGCCAAGGTTATTCATGCGGTCACCGCCACCGCCGAAACCACCACCGCCGCCATAGCCGCCACCACCGTATCCGTTGCTGTCACTGACCAGTTAGCAATAATGTTGACGACAGTATCAAAAAAATTATTAGATGTTGAAGCTGGCGTTGGTGTCGTTTGAGAAACCACGCTCCAAATTCGGGTTGAAGCATCGTCGCTCTACGAGCGGTGTCGCGCCAAGGCAACAGCCGCCTCGTGAACCCGGCCGACGTGTTTGAGAATAGAGTCAAAGAAATGCTTACCCGTTGGAATAGCCACCACCGCCGTAGCCACCATCGCGGCCGCCTCTATCCTGACGATCACGACCACCGCCGTAGCCACCTCCTCCGTAGCCGCCGCCGCCACGACCACCACCGCCGTATCCGCCGCCGTAGGACATGTTTGCTAGTTGCGGAGAGCGCGCGAAGTGTTTATTGTCGTGAATGGTGCTTCGCTTGCTTGAGCGATGCCAAAGGAAAGACCGTGGGGAGAGAAAGAAGACGCGAAGTGAACTCTTTTTCTGGAGCGAACCGAAAAGAGAACTGATGCGTTGAGGGGAGGGGGATGGAGGATTGTGAGATGGAGGAAGAGAGGGATGCAGATGAAAGAAGGGGAGAAAAAGAGTAGGAGGGTCAGAGGTTTTGGGGAGCGCGAGGGAAGGCGGTCCCGGGGTGAATTTTTTTCTTTGCCTGCCCAAAACTTTTCGGCGACCGCTACCAGAAGGACCCTGCTAAGGCGAAAAAGGTACGTACCCGATGCACGTGGGTCTGTTACTGCCTTTATCGCTCGGATAAGATGGTGGATCTGACTCGCGATAAGGCACCTCTGCCAAATCTGCACACTGCACACTGCAGCAGCTGCAAGGTTCTTGACTTTTTTTTTTCTGTTTTTTTTTTCTGCCGCTCTCTCTTACCTTGCTGGCTTCCATGGTGACTGTGGTACAGTGTACTTCGGTTTAGACCGGGGGGTCTCCAGCTTTTTTTTTTTTTCCAGACTTTTGCATGCGAATTGCGGATACCTGGTTTTGAATGATTGGAAATCGTTTGGCCTCGAGCGAGCTTCAGCACAAGCGGTGCAAGGGAACCCTTTGACTGCTGCTTGTTTGGTATCAGTACTAATTGGGACGGCATGCGCACCCGCGGCGGGAAGTCAAGGGAAGGAAGGAAGCACGGCGAGATGCATCAGATGACAGTGGAAGCTTCTGTTCAGTCCGACTAGTAATGCTTGGCTTTTTCTCTTGCCCGATCTAACGTCTAGCTAATTTATACTTGAAGCAAGGTGAGGAAGGAAATAATACTGTGTGAGGTAGGAGTAGAAACGTCGTCCACAATCTCTGAGGCTGTTTGAGTATCAAGATGGCCGCAAAGCGATGTAGGGGCCACCATCCTTGCCTCCATCTTGCTACAGGCCTGTCCTCTATCCATCGTCTTTTATTGAATGGCATCCGCTCCAGTTGCAGAGCCTTTCTCTGTCTACCAAACAAGAATATTCACCGACAGAATTCCATTACCAGCTTACCGGTAAACATTGCTCGTCAAAACTCACCGGTAGGGAAACATTTCCCAGAAACCAATCTCCATCTGAAACAGAGTTAGCCCAAGCTTCACCCCGCCCAACAAACATCAAAACCAACCTTTGTGCCGTGAATAAAGATCTTGATCAACCGCTCTATACTCGATGGGCTCTGCAGGGCGGCATGCCTCTCAATCAACTCTGTGATTCAAACCCCCTCAGTCAGCAAGGAACAAAACGACTCAGTCAGCCATCATGACCATGAGGGGAGGATAAACATCTCCACAAACCTGAGCCGGTCTTCACCGCCTCGACATAGTCGTCAGCGACGTAGTTCTCGATCCACTTCCAGTACGTGTTCTCCTCGCGCTTCGTCTTGACGTCGCCGTGGAGCTGCTTTGCCACGGCGCCGTATCCGAGCAGGCATGGCGCGAGGGCCATTTGCAGCGCGATCCAGTCCTCGCTGACGCCCACGTCGAGGACGTAGCGCGTGTACGCCGTGCAGGCTGTATGTGTGGTCCTTTGTCAGTCTCGCTCTCGTGTGTCTCCCCAAGGGGACCAACATCCACAAGATAAGACTTGCCTTGATGTTCCTCTGTAGCCTCGATTTCAGGCACCGTGATGCCGAAACCCTTGCAGTAGTCGATGTGCAGGCTCATCTCACGAGTTATGTGGTTGACGATTGTGGCACCCTAGATGATTCAGTACACAACCCCTCCAGAACAATGGGCAACACCTACGGCCGAGATGTCTGCTATGCTCTTCGCCTTGTAAGAAGCCAGCGCGTTGGCTCTAGCGAAGTGAACCTAAGATAGAAAATGAGTTACCAAGAATTTCCGTCGGCTATCATAGCACACGTACCAGATAGAGGTAGTCCTGGATGAGATACTGCTTGAACGACTCCATGGGCAGCGTCCCGTCTCCCATGGCCATGACGAAGGGGTGATACACAAACGTCTTCCAAACATCTTTGACATCCGGTCTCTCGAGCATGTACTCGATAAAGCGCCCACTATCGACTTTAGTCAATTCGTTGCCTATACCAGCGGTTTAAAGGAGACTTACGGTGCAAAGGGCAGCGTCTGGATAGAGTGAAAGTGATTCAGCGGACCATGCCCCTTTCCGTACCCAGGAGCAGTCTTGATCCCGGCCTCAATGTATCGACAAGCCGACTTGACAGCTTCCGGTACACCAAGACCCTTTGCCAGATTAGACGCAATAGCAGCTGCCACACAAATCAGCACTCATCATACTTAACCACGACCTCTTACCCAAACTCACAAGCTAAAGAACACCCAGTCCCGTGCGTATTCGTCGAACTCTGATACGGGCTCTGCACATGCCAAAACTCGCCGTGCCCATACAACACATCCACAACAACAGCCTTGTCCTCCTCGCTCTTCGCCACAGTCAAATCCGCCTTGAACGGCGCGTGTCCGCCCTTGACGAGCACCCACTCGGGCCCCAGCGCCTGCACCGCCTTCGCCATCGCCTCGAGGTCCCCGACGCTCTCTACCTCGACCGGCGCGTGGCCCGAGTCCTCGAGGATGAGCTTCGCCTCGGGGATGTTTGGCGTGAGGACGGTGGTGAGCTTGAGCAGGCCTTCCAGCAACGCGGCGACGGCTTCGCGAGGGAGCAGCTCTGCGCCGCTGGTCGCGATCATGACCTGTGGCAGTTTGTAAGAAACTCTGGGTTATCTATCCAAAAGTCTGCAAATGACGTGTTCATACCGGGTCAACGACGACCTTGGGGACCTTGTGCCTCTTGAGAGCCTCGACAACCGTCTCAATCGTAGCAGGCGAAGCCAGCATGCCTGATTCTGAGTTAGCTGCTTAAAGCCATGGGCCAGATACAGTCTACAAATGAAGCAAATCTCACCAGTCTTGACGACGTCCACCCCGATGTCGCCGGAACAGGCATCAATCTGCTTGAGAAGAAACTCCTGCGGCACGTGGTGAATGTCGTGCACTCCAGTCGTGTCCTGCGCCGTCAGCGCCGTGGTGGCCGTCATGGCATAGCAGCCATGCGCCGCGATGACTTTTTGGTCCGCCTCCAGGCCTCTTTGGATTGCCGCGTCAGCAAGCCCATCTCTGTATTTGCTTTCCCCAGATCTTGTTGCAGTCTGGAGATGAAGAATGTGTGTATACTCACGCTCCGCCGGAGCAGTCCGAGCCGGCAATGACAAGAACCCGTCCCTGAACCATGGTGACTAGTGTAGGGAGCAAAACGGACTAGTCAGAGATACGTTCGCCGGTTTGGGATCCTGTTTTTGGGCAAGAAAGAGTATTGATACGTGTAAGGTAGCAATCGACTCTCCGGAGCTTCTTTCCGTGCAGACGGATCGGACATCATCGGAGGACGGGGTAGGCACGGCTGGCGACGGATCGGTCGCGGGTCGAAGATGTCACTCAAGTGGGGGCGGGGCACCCTTTAGTTTTTGCTCACCTCAACTAAACGTCCGACTCGCAAAACTCTTCGTCGTGTTCCCACGCCATACTGTGACCTGCGCCTTACTAGTTAGTCACACATCACGTAAAAGATATCGCCAAGGCTGCCATTCTTATATGCATGACCCTCACTCGAGGCTCTATATCTCACTGGCAAGAAAGGATGAGTGATCTGAGCGAGAGGTGAGGAAAACAAGTCACTTTTGATTTGCCTATCGTGCCAACACCCTACCTACCTACACCATTTGGGAATCGATACGCAGATGGCCACCAACTCCATCCTGTTCTTGCTCGCTCTTGAAGATCAATCCGTAGCTTATCTAGGTCCCTTTGCCGGCCAAAACCTCAGCTGGAGACTTTATCCACTCCCCCAAAGTCACGACTTATAGTACAAGAAAAACCAACAAACAAAACGCCTCATCATGATGCCTCTCGAATTCCACTAACAACTTTCCGGCTCAAATGCCAAGTGATCTCTTGACGATGAGTGCAACGGATCATACAACCTTACGCTGTCTCCGTCGAGTCAGCTGAGCTGTCTGTATCAAATGAGCTCATGCTGTCCGAACGCTCTGCCTTGGGCAGAGGCTCTGTCTCTTTCTCCAGTTCCGATGGGTCTGAGATACTACGCTGTCTCTCTGTTCGATTTTCGTCACCCGAAGATGCGTTTTCCTCATCCTCGTCGACATCTTCGTCGTCAGATCCGCTATCGCTGTCTTCGTCAAAGACAATTCTTCTGAGGACGTTTTTGTCAAACATCTCGAGAACCATGCGTCTAATAGGCAGGCGGTAGTGATTGTATTCAAGCATCGTCATGACGCGCCTGAACATTTTGGGACATCTAAAGCCTGCCACCTTGTGCTGCCTGATCTGCATCAGTTCACCCATTGCCCGCTTGTACAGAACCATGTTGCCGAGATCGACAACGAGATCCAGGATGCGTTGGTTGATGGCCTCTTCGTTGGTGAAGGCCGGCAGCTCTTCCTTCTCTAGAGGCGGACGCGCTTCTGTTGGTGGCGGCGGGGTCAAAAAGGTCTTTTGCGTATCTGGCAATGCAATCTTGGAGGCAATAGCGTGCTTCCAGGGTTTGAACGAGAAGAATTTGGATAGGTTATTGGGAATGCAGAATCCCATCGACTCTCCTCGCGGTGAAAGATTTGCATCCCATCCACATTCTGACAGGATCTCAAGACCGTGGGCGGATCGAGACACTAGTCCCAGGACGAAGAAGGCGGTGCCACGCAGACTCATCACCTCATGTTCTTCAGCAATCTTGACAATGTCTTCGATAACATCGCATGATTCGATAAAAGGGGCACCGAGCTCCATTGATCCCACGTTGCCGACAGCCCACATGGAGGCCTTGACCTTTAGCATGAGCTCGGGATCTTCCGACTGCATGCCGTATTCTTTGATCGTGCTGGCAAACTCAGCAAAGTGTCCCTTGTCGCTCAGTAACTTGCATCCCTCCTGAGTGCGTGCAAGCTCGCGATAGAAGTGCGGTGGAATGTGATTCTCTGGCTCGGTATCTGCTTGAGCTTCTTCCACCATGTTGATGCGGTTCTGGTGCTCTTCTGGATTCTCTAGGAATGCTTTGGCCAGGCTGGTTTCAATCACACCAACGTATGAGTCGTTTCGACCGAGGAACCAGTCATCCATCTCATTGCTGATGTAGTCAACGCCGTCGAGGTAGTGGTAGCCAATGGACGAAGACAGGAACCGCAGTAGGAGAGGAGCACCGATCTCTCCCAAGTGGTCCATTGTCGGACGACACTGGACGACATACTCCAGATATGCTTTCTTATTGCATGCCTTCTCGAGGATCTTAACTGCGGTTCGGCAGACCTCTACCTCGGGGTCGTATAGTTGGTCGCAAAGCTTCTCGATGGCCCACTTCCAGTCGATCTTGCCGTGGGATGGTTGGGATGCATCGAATGGTCGAGTGGCGTACTTCCGCAGCGCGTTCGTCGCCGTGATGCGAATCTCCCTCGTTCCAGACGTAAGAGCCTGTTCTATAAGCACCCGTGGGTGTCCCGGGATGCTGTAGTCAAAGTTTGAGAGAAGTAGTTTGATCAAGTCAGGGCGCTGCTTGTGCCCGAGAATGTGGTACATCATGTTGAACATTCTCCAGCGTTGTAGAAGCTCCAAGCCTCTGGGATCACCACTTAGGACTCCAAGCATGGGGAAGTATCCTGCGCAAAGTGTGCTTTGCAAGCGACCAGGGGAGAACATTGGATCCGTGGATGTCAATCCGCTGCTCTGCATCGTTTGTTAGTGTCTTGATAAGGTTGCCAAGGATGTGTATCTTTGCTTACCGGGTCACATTGAGCGAGGCACTCAGCTATCTGCCGTAACATCTTATGATCTTGCAAGTACTGAAAGCCCTCATTTGACTGAAGCAGAGTGTGCATCAGTGTGCATCCGACCCTGACGTACTTTTGAGAATTCTTATTGCTTGTAAGATCCGAAAACCTGTGCTTAAAAGGCCGGTAGAAGCTCATGATCCTGTTCATAAACTTGGACACCCTGTTGACCTCGTCTAGTCGCTTTCCATCTTGAAGCGGCCCTTCGATGATTCGCGAGATAACATCCCAGTTCCATTTCAAGTAGTTGGAGCTGTTCAGGACATTAGACTCCACCAAAAGCTGCCGGATTGCGCCCTCTTGAACCACAATCCCGGCGTTGCTTTTACGGTGCATGTCTGCGAGGTTGTCGCTGGAGGGGAGAGTTCCAGCAGTCGCGATAGACGGCGTGCTCCTATACAGCGTCTTGCTCACTGAGCTAATCTGATAAACTATGCCCGAGGCAACGAATCTGTTGTCGTCTTTGAACTGAGTCGCCGCAGCGAAGAGCTCCGGAAGCAGAGGTAAGTCGTTGCTCCACGTCGCGGGGAGGAGCCTGCTTGCCAGCTTCAGCACCTCGCCAATCAGGAGACACGTCTTTCTGGAGAGCTGAGGGTCACTGGTCCTGGCAACTTGGAGCAAGTTTTCCAATAGACCAGCTTTGACAAATGTAGCCAGAAGCAGGGCAGTGTAGTGATCCATGAAGTTTTGCTCTCCACTATCTTCCTCCACGGGCAGAGCATTGGCCGAGGGCGTCTGGTTCGGAACTGATTTGAGGCTCGCTACCCGTCCATATGTCGTTAGGCGGCGACCAGCTAGGAAGGAAGAAGCCCACGAGGGCGACTTGATCCGGAGAAGAAGGTAAATGAGATCGATTACTGTCTCTCGGATGGTTGCTTGCGGAAGCACCATGCTAGTGAGCAGCGACTTGATGGCTCGAGAGTCATGCATAGTCAGCATCATCAACCCAGGCCAACTCTTCAGGATCTTGGTGATTGCCTTGGCGTTCTGCTTCAGTAGGCTCTCATTTGCGAGGATGATATCTGTGAATGCCGTGAAGAGAACCTCCAGATCATAACCGGAGCGCAAGTAGATTCTCTTTTGTGGGTTATCCAAGATCTGCATATAAGACGCCGTAAGAGATTCGGGCGATTTATATGTTCCTTCGATCAAAGCCTCAGAGAGCGGTGAAAGGCCGCCAGAAGCGACTGCCAGGGCCGGGTCACGAAGCATAACCTCAGCAAGTGTTTCCAAGCAGATGGAGCGTAGACGATCTTCAGCCTGCTCTGCAACAGCGGCTATAGTCCTCACAACAGCGCGTGAAAGCTCTTTGACTCCATCCTTGACATCCAAAAAGGCCCGAACGAACTTCAAGGCCTGTTCACGCTCCAGATCTGCTTTTCGGTCTTTGATCAAAGATCTACGGTTTGTTAGCTGTGGCTCGCAGTCTTGTCAATTGTAGAAACATGGCCAAACTCACGTCACAACAATGATGTCAGTATTCAGACTGCGGATCTTCTTTAAAGAAGACACATCTGAGATGGCATAGCGAATCATTCGGTAACCAGCTGCCACTACTTCTCTGGCCTCACTGAGCAGCATTACTTGCATGCGAAGACCGAACACCGACCATACCAGGTCATACTTGAGAGTTGGATGCCGCCTGAACAGATCAACTAGACTGTTTCCTCGACTGACATAGTACTCTGGCGGCATGCCTTCTTGCTCAAGAGCTTGTAGCAACTCAGCCAGGAGAAAGGTCGGTGACTGCTCAGCCGTCTCTTCATTGTCTGAACCAGCGCCACTGCGAGAGGCGCTAGGAGGTGAGCGCATGCCATTGTTGGCAGAAGAGAACAGTGGCTCGTTTGTCCTTTGTCTTGTGGGTGTGGTTGGAGTCGCCTTGAATCTCGAGGCATCTGTAATCTTCTGCCGTAGATTCTTGATGCGCTGGTTGGAGGCATTCAGCTCTGCTTCGACCTTGGCCCTCTGTTCCTTGGTTTGTTTTGCCTTCTTGGCGTTCAAGGCTTCCAGCATGTTCTCACTTCCGTCCTTGATCTTCATCTCTCGATTCAGCTGCTCCTTGAGAATAGCTAGGGTCTGCTCTGCAGCCGTGGCGGGATCTTCCTCGTCGACCTTATCGATGCTGTAGATGTCGCCTCGGGAGCCAGAGCGAGATGGCATCATCTGGCTGCGCAGCTCAGAACTAAAGCTCCCAGGGGCGATGGAGGGGTTGAGGGAAGAGCCTCGGGGTCCGAAGCTGACGCCCGAGGCGCCCAGACTTCTCGATCCATTGACAGAGGCGGATGGCGGCTGAAGGCCGCCGGTGCTCTCTATGCGCTCGAAACTCGGACGTGGATTGAGGGTATTGGCGCTCGATGCCGACTGTTGAGGCGAGAGTGCCTTTTGAGACTGTCCGGAGGCGCTCAGCATCTTGGCGATGCCTCTCTATGTTACCACCTTGCTACGGGGCTTCTCCGGAGGTTCTGGCATTCGGGCGACTGTTATTTCAATACTGCTCTGTTTTTAGGAATTCGTTATCAGGGTGTCAGGGGGTTGGTGGTCGTAGTCGGGGTTCGTCCGCGTGGAGTAAAGGACTGTCGTCGATCGCTTGAATGAGGCTCTGTCGCGGTAGGTGGGTAACGAGGTTCGAATCGAGGTTCGGACAATTCTTCAAATTGAAGGCGGTCGAAATATGGCGCGAGAGGTACGGAGGAGAAGGTGAATGTTCGAGTCGCAGGCTGTTGGGCGCGCAAATGGGCGAAGTTGGTCGGCCACCCGCAGAGCCACGCCAAGAGCAGGGCAGGACGTCAGTCCGAGTGGAGATGCGATGTGAGTCTAATGCTGAGGATATGCGATTGGCGCATCAGAAAGGGTTGATCGTTTGGATCTTTCGCAGGTTCCAGCCGTGGAAGACGGTCCCGATAACAGTGTCGCTTGAGGTCGGGCGAGATATCTGTGCCCTTGGGTTGTCTGTGATGGATGATTAGTTCTGGTGGAAGCAGTCGTCGCTGTTGTCGTTGTCTCGACTGTTGCGTGGTGCTGCGGCGTTCCAGCCGAGTGCTCGTTCGCGGCCCACAGTTGACGGTGAAGTACCTACTGTGTAAGGTAGGTACTGCGCAGTGCGTACTTGGTCGCCGGATACCAACTGAGCCTGGTCTTCAGAGCTTCAGGAGTGGGCCTGGATGCGCATGGGTTGCTGTCGCGGGCGGGCTGTAGAGGTGTGGTTGCTGCCAATGCCACCTGTGGACCGCAGAAGGCGCTGATACTGGTGTCTGAGGTGGGTGTTGTTCAGGGGTGATTTCTCAGGGTGGTGCAGTGTCACGGCCACAGCTGCAGCGAAGTTGCGAGGTTCTCCTCTGTTCAAGCTCTCCAGTGCACCTCTGACTCTCAGGATGGGGTAAGCAGCGTCTGCGTCAGTTCGCCTTTGAAAGTATCTTACTTGCCCTACGATGAGGTAAATTAAGGTGAAGAAAGGTGAGAGAAAAGAGAAATCTTGAGGTATGACTTTGGGGTTGTCAAGGTAGGTAGGAAGGAATAGGGAGATACGGTAGGTAGGCTGTTTCTTGAAAGTACTTTCCAGCTCAAGTGTGTACGGATTTGGCAGCCCCAAGCCCATTGTTCGGGTTCAGATTGTTGGAGTCGGACCTCGTTCATGCACACACACAGCCAAGTCCATTTTACCTCATTCATCATCCATCTTCAATGCTGATGTTAATCAACTTGAGATCACGTGTACAAAACAACTTAGCTTCGGCCTGTCTATCTCATCTTCAAGCATTTATATCCGAGGATCTGGAAAGAACTGATGATGAAATCTTACTTGCCCTCTCGGTGCGCTCTTTCTCCTTCGGCTCCTTCTGCTGCTGCTGGGCTATTGCTGCATGCGCCGTAACGCGGAAGGAAGCAGCCTTCCTTCAGTAGCCCCGCTTCCTGGTCGCTTCACCCCTCACCGAAAGCTTGGACCACGTCTGTCTCCCCTTTGGTGACCTTGGAAGACGTCGAGTACAAATACTTGCTCAGATAGGGCACCATGCCTCCTTATGCTTGGCTCGGACGGTAAGAGGACTGCCTGAGAAGCCAATGGGGACGTTGCCGTCAGCTGCAGCAGTCTCTATTTCGAGCTACATTCTAGCGTTACGTCTGCTGAAGGGGTACATCGTCATGGATAAGGTAGGCATCTTGTCGATAAGCCCTAGATAAGGCACGAAACCTTGACCCCATTATCTGTACAGATACAGTAGGGTGTCAAAAGTTCGTGTACACCCTCCCAGTGCGTCACCTATAGCCCACTAACTACGTCTCTTTATTATTGTAAATATCTTTTTAACTTAGGTATAAATAATATAATTTAAAATTTTAATAAAATATTTAAGTATATAAAGCACATAAAACTATTTTTTATATATTTTAAAATACGTTATATTAGTACTTTATAATATAATATAAAAGTAGAATATAAAGTAAAATAGATTTTACTATGGGGTACAGTGCTATTCGTACTTAAAAGGCCCTATAATCCACTATAATAAAAATCTCTCAAAACCTATTTCTAAAAAGATTTATTTAAAGCTTTTATAATTAAGAAAAACATAGTGCAACTTAAATATATACTAATATAATAGCTAATTAGTTATATAGTAATTTTTAATTTCTTTTTCTTATTATATTTAACTTTTTATTCGCTGTTGAAAAGTAGTACTTTTGCGGGATACTGTGCGCTGCACACGAACCTTTGACACCCCACTGTACAGGTGCAGCTCTTGGCACCACTCGGTTCCACCTTGACGCTCAACGATCAACGACCATCGACCTCCAATAACGTACAAGAATAATCGCCTTAGGTAGATCACGATAGCTTGGACAGCCTCATATTTTTCGTCAGCCTAACCTCCGATATGGTACGTGTTACTTCAGCTGAAGATCTTCATCGTGGTTAGGTAAAGTGCAGTCGACGATGGCTTCAATCGATGAACCAGCTTCTATTCAAAGGAACCTGAAAAGACGGGCAGTCAACTTCGGGCGAGCCCATATCCGTACCTTTTTTGTATTGCATAGAGAGAAAAAAGGTGCTCGTGAACGCTCATCATGGACCATCCTACCGAGGAAATTCCTTGCCGTCTGAAGCTGCTTGTGCCACAGCATCAACTGCCACTACCAATGCTGAAACGCGGCCGGCTCCCCCATCCGCAGTCATTCGATGCCTCGGAGACACCCACCTCTATCCGTGTCAAGCAGACTTGCTGGTAGCAAGTACTGGTGGCGGGAGATAGGAACCAACGCCGAGGATTGAGACAACAGCTGCCAAAGAGTTCCCATCATCCACACAGCAAACATGATGGACAGAAATGATTCTGTCAGAATCAGTCACCCACTACGGGATTTGCATCTTCGGCCTTTCGGTCTAATATCCACAGTCCCGAAATGGCGGGGCCCCCGGTTCCTTCGCGCGCCCGTCCTTGACCAAACCCTCACCTCACCTCACCTCACCTCATCTCACTTCACCTTGACCTCACATCAGGTCGGAGAGCGGCGGCACAGGGACGGGCTTTGAGAGAAACGGCTTGCATGATGTGTGGATTTCTTGGTGTTCCCATGTTGGTTGTGAAGCGTTCATGTACATTCTTCATCATTGTATGAAATATTGACCCTTGCGCGGAGCCGGCCACTGGAGGTCCAGCAGCCAAGATACATCACGAGCATCTGCGGCTCTGTAAGATCCTTTGATCTCATCGAGTCTTCATTGGCCCCGTAGAGACGGACCCTGGAAAGAAAAAGTGCAAAATCAACTACCGCCTGCGGTAGCTAAGGTAGTCACGGCAGAACTTGCCGCCTCTCGTCTTGTTTCTTCTTTTTTTCAGAGCCCTAGAGGCTAGAGGCGTTTGCTTCGTGGAGCTGAGGTACCTCGCCTTACCAAATAGCATGTACGGCCCAGAGCGTCTCTCGTCGGTCCCGCCCTGGCGCAGACAGCCGTAGGGAGACAGCGGCTGCATGCGGCGACTTGCCTGCCCAGCGTCCAAAGGGCATCGGCGGGCTCCGGGGGATCCACCCAGCTCCAATAAGACCATTCTACCCCACGGCAGCCGGACCCTATCAAGCGATCGGGCCAGTTCGGCCAGGCCATTGGGCCCTTACCTACCTACCCCCGACCCGCGGGGCCACCCTTACACAGTACGTACATCCCAGCACCCAATACAAGCAGAAGCTTTCATGCTTGCACAGCGCAGGCATTGCGTGCCGATTCAAGACGCGACTACGCTATCTGTGCTGCTTGCTGGTGTATCTCCGGCCCGGCTCTTGTCTCTGTGGTGGGTGACGTCCAACGAAGCTAATCTGAGAGCGAGAACCTCAACCAATTTCTTCTCTTGGATGTTGATATAAAACCTATCGTCCCCCCTCTGGCCTCTTCTCTTGTGACCTTGCTCTTGTCCTCTGTCTCATCATCAACCAACACCCACCTCCTTATCAGTGCTTGCTTGCGGTCTCTCTTGAGCTTGAACCACTTAGCACCTTGCTCTCATCCTCGACCCTCATCTCACAACGACATCTCATCTTATCTCGTCTTTGCGATACCAGCAATCTCATCCGCGATACCCCAAACGCCCTACATTTTGTTCGCTTTCCCCCCATTCTCAACCCTCGCAAAGCCACACACGAACACACACACACACACACACACACACATTCACAATGGCAGCCTACCTCGCCTCCGCCCGCTACGGCAAGGACAACGTCCGCGTCTACAAGGTCGAGAAGAACGGCAACGTCCAGACCGTCACCGAGATGACTGTCTGCTGCCTCCTCGAGGGCGAGATCGAGACCTCGTACACAGTCGCCGACAACAGCGTCGTCGTCGCCACCGACTCCATCAAGAACACCACCTACATCAAGGCCAAGGAGAACCCCGTCAACCCCCCGGAGCTCTTCGCCTCCATCCTCGGCGCCCACTTCCTCGAGACCTACGCCCACATCCACACCGCCAACGTCAAAATCATCCAGCACCGCTGGACCCGCATGACCGTCGACGGCAAGCCGCACCCGCACTCCTTCTTCCGCGACGGCGAGGAGACCCGCAACGTCGAGGCCCGCATCTCCCGCAAGGACGGCATCGCCCTCACCAGCGCCATCCAGAAGCTCACCGTCCTGAAGTCCACCGGCTCCGCCTTCCACGGCTTCGTCCGCGACGAGTACACCACCCTCCCCGAGACCTGGGACCGCATCCTGTCCACCGACGTCGACGCCGCCTGGACCTGGAAGTTCCCGGACCTGGCCGCCGTCCGCGCCGCCGTGCCCAAATTCGACCCCGCGTGGCGCGCCGCCCGCGACATCACCATGAAGACCTTTGCCGAGGACGAGAGCGCCAGCGTGCAAAACACAATGTACAAGATGTGCGAGCAGATCCTCGCCGCCGTGCCCGAGACCCTGACCGCCACCTACTCCCTGCCCAACAAGCACTACTTTGAGATCGACCTCAGCTGGCACAAGGGGCTCAAGAACACGGGCAAGGACGCCGAGGTCTACGCGCCGCAGTCTGGCCCCAACGGCCTCATCAAGTGCGAGGTCGCCCGCAAGCCCGAAACCGCCAAGTTGTAGGCGCGAGCGAGCTTTGGGTGAGTTGGCCTGTGGGTCGAGTGAGTGAGATAAGGGGCTGTAGACTGAGGATGAGAGAAGATGCTTTCCTATGAGAATCCAGTGAGATTCGCCACTTGCATTTACCGGCGTCCATGACCTGGTCAAGCCTGGCCGGGTGTTCTTTTATAGTAATAATGAGCAATGACTAAGAATATGATAACCCATCAAGTTTGTTGTCCTTGAGAGAATTCCTGTGACTCGAGTGATACCGTCGTTTGGCTTTGGAACTGATCTCAGAATATGGGCAAGACGGAGAGCTTTGATGAAGCCACCCATGATACCATGTACGGGTTTCCAGAAAGGGCGTGGTGCTTCTCAATGGTGTTCCCCATTCTGCGACCTGTCCCGCAGTTGACACATATACTCGAACTGCTACTTGATTTTAAGATTCATTTGAGACAGGTGTCGTGAGGAGCGTTTTCCTTTTTTCTTCAAGCTGAAAAATTGGAAAAGGCCGTCAGCGTATCCATCAAGCTTTCACACGTATTGCGATATTTAAGAAAAACTTGGCAATTGACTCCAATTAGGAGATAATTTGTAAAAGTGACAATAACTTACAAACTCAGATGTATGTATTCAAGGTATTGGATAAGCAAGCAATACTTGTGTCTCTCGGCAGCAGAGCTCAGGAGTGATTCCAGACCCTGCTATTCGACATCAAAGGCAACGTGAACGTAGGTAAAGGCTTGATGGATCACATCTTCATACTGCTGCCATTATCACCCTTGACGAAACACGTCTGTCTATTAAAAATATATTAGTAGGTTCCCTGATATCGCACCTGACCTTCCTTGCTCCTTTTCAACCGGCACTCCTCTTCCCCTCGCCTATATCGAGACATCGTAGACTGTCGGTGCTCAGCTCGCAACATTCTCGACATCAGTTCCACCAGGTACGATGTCTTTCGAAAGCCTCAGGAGTTTCCAGGGGATCGCATTACGCATGTCATGCAGAGATCCCAATCCCAATAGCCAGATCATATCAATGACAGACATAGTCCAGCACTCGATGAGAAACACTGCCACATTGTAGAGGGTCATTTGACTTCAAATTTTTTGAGAATGCCCGTATTCGTACAGAATATACACGCCGACTCAAGGCGGCTTTACTTTACACCTCGCTCGCCCCTTCTCCCTCCATCACCCCTTTGCGACCGTCGCACCTTACGAAGAGTCAACAGCAAAACCCCTCTCATATCCTCTGCGAATCCGCCTCCCGGATCGCCTTAACCTGCTCCTCCCACCCAGTCTTTCCCACAGGAACATCCCCAAACCGAATAACATTCTGCTTATACGGATGCGCCTCCCCCTCGAAAGCCTTGAGCCTCGCAAGCCTCTTCTCCCGCAGCCTATTCTTGGGCAACATGCCGCTCACCGCCTTACGCAGCACCTCGGCGCCGCCGTGCTTCTCCATCAGAACGTCCATCGTCACCTGTCGCAGGCTACCGGGGCGGGTGTTGTGTCGGTAGTACGTCTTCTGCCACTTCTTGCGTCCCGTCACGTGCAGCGCCGCGCAGTCCGTCACCACCACGTAGTCGCCGCAGTCCGTCGAAGGGTCCCAGGTCGGCTTGTGCTTGCCCATCAGCAGCACGGCGATGCGGCTGGCCAGGCGGCCCAGCGAGGGCGGGGTGACGCCCGGCTGGGTCGAGAGGATCTCGTGGGGAGCCGAGGCGGAGATTTGGTGCCATACTCGGGAGTAGGAGAGGCGCGTCTGGAGAGTTGAGCAACTGGGTTAGCTATATGGTCGTGACGATAGCTCTCGGGAGCATGGAGAGAGGTATATATGATTGGGGAGGCTGCGAAAGGGGGAAAGCTTACTAGGCCAATGGTTTGCGACATCTTGAAATGTGTTTTCTGGGGCCGGCCGCCTCAGCCGACGTTGACGCTCGTTTCTGGTATTCGCGGACCGAATCGGTCAATGGGACAGTCCTTGCAGCGGGCAAGCCAGCGATAAAGCGTCGTCGTCGGATCTCGGAAAAGGAACGTAGTCGTCACGCGTTCTTGGGCGTCGTTGGCGATCTCCATTCAATAGCCTGACCCTGAGCTTCTCCCAAAATTTTGGAGCCGGGAGCGTTCTCACGTGATGATAATGATAAGATCCCATCAGCTCGGTGAACGAAAGCTGCTTTCGGTCTACCAGATGGTGCCAGCTGTTGTGGCTGCTCCCAGCTGCAGAGACCGAGCGCCGACTTTGGGGCCGATGCTCTCCAAAAACTGGCCCGAGCGTTCCCATGGCGGGGCAGAAGACGACGGAAAGCAATGAGGCGATGCGATCCAATTGCGCCGTGCTCGCTGTCCGCTGGCCGCGAGTGGGAGAGGAGGGGCAGCAGCACGATTTCAAAGCAAGCCCATATTCACAGACAACTTTACTCCACGATGGACCATGGGTATTAAACCCGCATATGCCGGCACAGTCATCCCATAGGTTGTTGGTACGCAATTCAACAACATCATAACCATATCTATGAGCAATACCACTTGAAAACTTTGGGCATTTTGTCAAAGTGGGATGGTCACAAAGTAAACCCGCGACACACCAACATTCCCTGGGGCTCTTTTTTCCCCGAGAACGACAAACTCCATCCATCTCTCTCTCTTTATTTTAGGAACGGGAAACCACCGGAGTTTAACAACCTGACCTCACTTTTTTCTCATCTCAACAACAGCACAAACAACAAAGGGTCCTACAAGGACAGAGCATGCTCTACTGCCTCCCCGACTTCATCCACAATTACCGCTCTCTGCTACGAAGCCCGCTGCAGCCGAGCAGACGACCCTTCACCATGACCGTCTCATATCCTTTTCAGGTGAGTTCTCGATACCGTTTCTCTCTCTTTCTCTCTATGCCTGTTCTCCAGTCTGGTGCTCTCTTTCCGCTTTGCCCGGCAAGTCCAGGCAGTCAGTCAGGCAGTCCACCCGCCCCTCAAGTCTCCGTCACGGACACGGGACCTGGCCGAGGAGACAATGTCTTGTTCCCTCATACTCGCTCGCTCCGTCGTCCGTCAGTACCGTCCCGTCGCGACGCACGCAATCCGGGTAGAGGGACATGTGCGTATGAGGGTCCATTCCGCTTCCGCACGCACATACACGGGCTTCATCGTTTGCCCATTTACTACCCATTGCCTTTTTCCACCTGTTCAAGTATACCCAAGTCTACAATACAGCAATGGGGGTGTAATTGCTCAACTGAATCAAATGGCTAATGAAACGTCTGAAAATCCAACACTAGACCGTTTTCGCCGTACCCATGACATGTGACAGCTGCGTCAAGGACGTTTCAGACTCGTTGTACAAGCTCGGGGGTATCACCAAGGTCGAGGCCAATCTCAAGGACCAATTGCTTTCTGTCGAGGGCACAGGTACGTCGTCTTCTGCCGCAAACTCTGAAAGCTTTTTTTTCCCTTTTCTTTTCTTTTTCCCTTTTTTTCACTTTCATCCTTCTTGCGGCTCATGGCTGTTGATCCCTCCTCCATCCACACACACACACACACACACACACACACACGCCCCCTTCCCTGTCTTACACCCATGCTGTTGTGCTGTTGTGCGTCCCACACACGCGATGCTTTGAGGCGTCCCAAGCTTGCCGGTTTGACAGCGCCATCGCGGTGATCCTCTCAAGATTGTATTCGCTGCCTTACAAACCTGTCATGGGGGATGGATAGACTCAAAAAATTGAACGCCTTACCGTTTGGAAAAAAGAAAAGAATGTACCTGCCGCTAACACTCTTGGCGACGTTTTGCAGCCGCACCATCAACAATTGTTGACGCCATCCAAGCCACGGGGAGGGACGCCATCCTGCGAGGCTCGGGAGGATCAAACAGTAGGTCAACTGAAGTCTCTTCTTTCTCTCCTTGGCTTTTGTGCTCTTGTCGTCCAAGTCCAACTTTTCTGTCCGCATTTCCTGTAACCCCTTGGCGGACATTAAGTTGTTTCCTGATACCACCCAACTTGTCTTGTCACACCGGCACTGGTGTCGGCAGATGGGGTCAAGTTTTGGGTTTTCATCGTCGTCGTTTAAACTCGCTCACCTGGGAACACCGGACTTCATCTGACCGCTGACTCACCACGTCCCTTAGGCGCGGCTGTGAGCATCCTCGAGTCTTTTTACCATGCAGATGATGCGCCTTCAAAGTCGAATGAGCAGCGAGACCGAGAGGTCAGGGGCCTGGCTAGAATGGTGCAGGTCTCCCCGACTACAACTCTGATCGACATGACGCTACGCGGCGTTGCCCCCGGGTCATACCGAGCTACAATCCGTGAGTACGGTAACCTGGCAGAGGGCGCATCATCGACGGGCCCTGTCTGGTCGGGAGGCAGTCAAGACGCCGCCGCCGCCAAGGGCTTCTTGGGTGTCTTCAACGTCGACAAGGATGGCAGAGGCAGCGCCTATCTCGACAAACCCTTTCAAATCTGGGAAGTTATTGGCCATGCCATGGTCGTCTCGAGACAAGATGAGTCTGCAGGGGCGTTGAAAAATGACCCAGACACGTTAGTCGGCGTGATTGCCAGGAGTGCCGGCGTGTGGGACAATGATAAGACGGTCTGTTCATGCACCGGCAAGACGCTGTGGGAGGAGAGAAAGGACGAGGTTGAGAAGGGTATGCTGTAGGTAGACTTTGCGGGAAGCCATCAGATGATGTATAAAGAATGATCATGAAATCAACGAGAGATTTTCAATGTGTTTCTTGCCAGGGAAGCTCGGTCGATGAGCCGGATAGGCTTTATGATGATCACCAATAGCCACACGTGGAGTGGCAGCCACCATAAACAATATCGTACGATTTTTGCGATGAACGTAGATTTTTGGACTGCATCTGCTCCCTCAGGTCAAGCTCGATGGCCACGGCTTCCAGAACACTGACAGGCAAGATGCCAGGGGTTGTTGTGGTTATGGTGTGAGGAGTCCAAAGAACCGCACCATGGTCGGGTTTGACACTGAGGCTGAGCCTCTCCAATGCCTTGGCATACTGCCCACCCCAAGGATGAGGTTCAAGGACTCTCGGTTAGGTAGACAGATTCGCGGACCTGGATTTGCGGGATGGGGGCACTTACCTTGGACTCTGGGGTCTCGGTAAGGTTGCGGGTTTCCATCCGTTGTCACAGGCTCGTGTAAGTTAACCTCTGTATGCCAAGCTTCCCAAGGCTTGTCTCGGTCAGAATTTTCCGCCGAGTTCTTGATCGTCTCTGGGCGATGGGACAGATGGGACAGCGGGGCCAGCAAAAGAGATGGAGCCTCTGTTCCCTGGGAACGGAGAGAGAGGCCTATGCCAGAGGAGGAGACCAACAGACATGGCTTCAGCGTCGGGCTTGATGCAGATCATGTTAGAAGAAACACTGACGACGGTTCCGGGAGATTCCCCCCACCGATCGAAGACCGGAAGGAGGCGGAGCGTAGGTGACAGGTGGTAGATGAGACGAATACGCGTTGTAGTTGAACAGGGACCAGAGGCGCTACCTTATTTTGCTGGATCGCAGGGGCGCCGGGACCGCCTTGCCGTGATAAGGCCCACTATCCGTAGTAAGGGCGTGTACGCAGATGGCATTACACAAGGAGGCTGATGCTGCAGTGCCAGTGGGAACTTGAAGTGACCGACATATACGTGCAAAGGGGTCGATGGGTGGAGAAGACGGCCGAGTTTGAAACTAGCTTAGGTAGGTGGTAGGCAAGCTCGAAATCGGATGCGAGAAGCGGTGGTCTGTACTCTTTACGTGCAGATTGCAGATTGAGTAAGGCAGCCCCAAAGATACGGGGCGGAGGCGGCAGGGGAGTTGAAGTGTTCGTTGACGACATGTCTAGGCTGATAATGACAGAAGGTTAAGTCAGTTGGGCTGCTTGAGAGCCATAAAGAAGCCACTGCGCCAAAGTGTATCGACGTTTATGATGCAAACGTGTTTGACGAGGAGGCCGATTCAGGAAACAAGAGTCGAGGAACAGCTGAGTCTCGACCCGTGGGCAATGTTTGGTGGTGAACATGACAAGTGCCTGCCGGAGCTCCCTCTCGAAATTTGCATTTGCGGGCTTCGGACCGCGGAGGTTCGCATTGAACGACGGGGACAACGTAGATCTTGCCGCGTCACGGGTGGATTCATCCGTTCAAAGGGATGCCCAGACTTGTGACACTTGGGAAGAGAAGGAAAAATAGGGGAGTGGAAGGTTGACGGGCGAGCGAGCAGCAACTCGGAGCGGAGCGTTATGGGTGCCACTGTCTGCGATCCATGGCGCGGTCCTGTCCGTGTGTTGAGTGCATCGTGTCGAGTCACCTTGGCTTACCTTGGGGCCAAGACGAGATGTGGTTGAGGCGAATTATTGCGTATCAAGAGCGAGGGGCAGACCTAGACAGAAGACTACTTGGTAGCCCAGCAGACGGGAGACGCATGGCCTACGGCTCGATGACTGAGGGAACCCCTCAAACCCGGCCGGATGCTGCGTGGTAAAACAAGGTGAAGTTCACAGGCTTGACGTCTGGTTCATGCGGCGAAGTGGCTGGTGGTCTGGGCAGAGTCGCAAGTCGTTCCACACCCAAAGGTATGTGGAGAGTGACATTGCCCTAGCTGCGCCAACGTTACAGCAGAAGCTGCCTTTACCCAGATCAAGGTACCTTGGCAGGTGTGCGTGTTGATCCTTCGAGTACCTATACGGGTTGGGGGGGGTTTTCAAAAGTGGTCCATGCCTCTACCCCAGTAATGGACTATGCTGTATTACATCACTCTGCCCGTATGCTGGTAGAAGTCTGTAGAGGTCCTAATCTGATCAAACTTTTCATAATTTCCGTAAAACAGGAAGATAAAATAGAGCATCTGTTGAAATTCTCTTCTGTTCGAGTATTTAGAGTGATCATATGAGTACAGAGTGGGTCAATTCTGGACAATGAAAACAGAAGGAGGAAAGAGCAGTGTGCCCGGGTTATACTACCCACACATCGTGTTCTAGCTCCTAGGTGTTCTGTTAGGTGCCTATGGCCCCTAAGGGCATTAAGCTCACACCCTTTCCGGGCAATGTTGAAAACCCCCCCCAGCGCGGGTAGGTACGAACGAATCCATACCTATCCGTACCTACTACTCCGTACGGATACCTACCCTACCATGACTTGGTATGATAGCCAGGCACGTCACGATAGTGTAAGGTAGGTACGGATAGAGAAGAAGAAGAGCGTGCGCCCCTTGCACATGAGGTAGACAGCACGTCAGTGGGGACGCCAGCACGGGACTTCCAAAACAGCCTGAAGGACAAGCGAGTTTCGCAGACTCTTGAGACTTGGGACTGGCAGGGATAATTAGAGTTGGAGATGGTTTTGCTGGGTGTCCACGGTGTCTTTCCGTACCCTACGGCCCACGGGTACGAAGTACCTTACGCAGTGATGTCCGGAGTACCTTGCTGTCTAATAACGATAGGGCGGTGCGTAGTTGGGGGGTTCCTTGGAAAGCATCTTTTCGGCTTCGGGCTTTGGGTTGCCCTGAGAAGGGATCTTCTTGTCACTGGCGATGCAAGTCATTCTAGCGAGGCCGCATTTTGTTCCTTTTTCGTTCTTTTTGGAAGAAGCTGCGTGGGTCCTGGCTCGTGCTTGCCGTTGCTTGTAAGTTGTCCCCGCTGTCTTACATCATTTCTAGGTACCTTAGGTATTGGAAGGAGTTAGAGCGAGAGTTGAGTAGATTTTGGACTTGACTCTCGATTGTAAAGAACCTACCTTAGGTTATCTGTTCCTTCCCCAGGACGACCTCGACAAGATCACGTTCCTCTTGGCAAGATACGTACTTGGACAACGTGCCTCTTTTTGATGGGCGGGAGGAAGGAACGCCTGGCATGGATGCTGGGTTAAGATGGCAGTGGCTTCCGACGGGACACAGGCGAGGCAGGTACGCTACTTTCTTAGTCAAACGTCAACGACGTGTGGCTGAGCTTGTTGAGCCTTCAAGTATCGGATGCCTAGACCCTACCTACTGTATGTAGAGGTTGACGGCTGAAGCCAAGTCTCCCCTCGACGCATCCTGGTCCTTGCTGAGTAGCCCTGATCCCTCAACCTCGCGATGACTCGACTCTCTTTCACACGCACTCTCTCCCTCCCTGTTAATCCGACAAATCTTACGATATCAACTATTGCGAATTTAACCTAGGCTAAGCATCGACTCTGGACACCTGCACAGACACGACTGCCGATATTGACGCCAGTGCCTTCGCCAGTCAGTGACGGTCCTATGGACGGCTGGAACCACTTGTGGACCCGCTGCAGATAAGGTTGTCTAAATCCTAACCAGGACCGGATGGGATGAGCGATGCCCCAGACGAGACGCCATAAAGGGCAATAGAGAAGAACCTGCCGACGAACCTATTCCTTTCCTTGGCGGCCTCTTCTCCTCCTTCGAGCCAAACCCCGCCATCCGGCCAATCTACTGGCGAGAGACTTCACACAGCCCGTCACACCACGATGGCCTCATGATATGCCAGAATCAACCGAGCGGTACCTCACTCCTCCATCTTGTGCAAATTCCAGTCCTGTGGGATGCAGCTCCCCATGCAGGAACATCGTCCTAGACTGGTACCAATACCTACAGCCTGGACTGCCGAACCTACGTGTCTGCGCCGCAGTCTCGCAGATGTCTTGACTTGGGCTGAGGGGTCTCTAGATTCTGTACCACCAACCTTCGGTTTCCATTGCCGATCCTCGTCGACCAAAGACAGCCCACCATCTCCAGAGTTCAACCTATTGTGATACCACAACGACCGCCTAGTGCTCAGATATATGACCTACACGCCTCCTTCATAGCGGCACCTTGATTCGATCTGGGCTGATCAATTTGACGGACGCCCATCCGCTCGACCTGGGCTTTGGTTGATGAAGGATGAAGCACCCATCTGACGGACGGAGAAACTTTGGTTGGAAACGTCCGGACGGGTCGGGCTGCCCAACTGGCGACATGTCACCCGCACCGAGGCGGCCAACGTTGCCAGTTCACCGGGTCAGCCCAATCAGAAAAATATCACCGGCGCTTAACTTATCCCATATGCACTCTGCAAAGAATGGCACTTTCGGAAGATGCTATTTTAAACAGTTCAACGTCATTTCTCCCAGCTCCAGTGGACTGGTTTGGCAGACCATTTCCAGTATGGCGGCCTGCAAGCACTTACACCTCATCCACTTTTCAACCTCTTCTCTGGGTTCGCAAAAGCAACTAAGAAGAAAACCCCCGGTGACTGAACGAGATCGGATGGCCTTGCAGTTGCAATCACCTCTGCAGCATCTCCATATTCAGCCACGAGGCGTGATACAGCTGCAAGCTGCGGGTTGCAGTCACGGTTCACTACGGAGTACCTACTGTACAGTAGTAGGGGCTAAGAGAAGCACGACTTACAACTGTGATCAAGGCGGCGTTAGTCACTCTTCTACGCGCCCTTGGCCCCTGGCAACTTAGTGGCTCAAAGGTCCGGCCCACGACCCGTATTCCTGGGGGCCAATCAGGCACAGCTCGCATTCGCTGGAACGCTTCGTGCATGGGAAGCGACAGGCCCTGATTCGCAGTGGTTGCACGATGCCTGCGATACCCGGCATTAGTGCATTACCGTTAAGGGAGCGCTGCCTCTTGTCCAGCTGCCACGCACACAATGAGGACAGGAGAGGGGACACTGAGAAGAGTAAATCGTCGTCAGCGTCCCTCCCTGGAGGATCAGGAGAAGCAGACAGTCCAAAACAGCCACTCCCTTGTCAAGCCTACCGCAAGATACGTAGTATGCGATCTGACCCGCGACGCCATGACATGGACTACGGCTTCCTCCTCGCCCATCACTCACTGCCCAGGCGCTCTCTTACACCCCCCCGGAACGGACGTCGGATGGAATGCCCAGACAAACTAGGGGTGGCTCCTCCAAGACGAGGCACAGAGGGCCCGAGGGGATCCCAACCCAACGTTCGATGTCCAGCATATTCACAACCCAGCATCTGGCGACGAGATATGCAAAGTGGTTCGATTTTGAGAGAAAACACTTGATTCTATCACTCAATTTAGACAAGTTTGTTTCCTCCCGCCGAACGAAATACCTTGTCGAATATCCAAAGAAGGATCTGCGTGGCTGCTTAAAGTGTTCTGGGACGACGTCTTGGGAAAAGTCGACAGATGGGAGATGATCTCTTTGGCGCCGAGCTATCTCACAAGTCACAACTGTGTGCTCTGTACTCCGTATGCCTCTGGAAGGCTGTATCCATCCTGTACAGTCTGTACTCACCTCGAACATAAGTTCACGTTTTGTCACCGAGGCAGATCCTGTAATGGCCAAGATCGGTTGCACAATTCGTCTCTCCCCCCAAACCCAGGCTGGGCGTGCGAAAGCCGACCAAAAGACACCCGGAATTCTGTTGCAGCAAGATACACGCCCCCTTCATCCACCGAGCTGCCCAAGCCACTTGTTCCGGGCCCTCTGCTCTCTACACCCCCCCTTCCAGTGTCGATACTCGACCAGGAAGAAGAACAACCCCCTTGGATCCCCCTGCGACTCGCAACTGGACGAGCACCGGAGCACAGGCATCCTGAGCGTTTCCTGACTGAGAATCGAGTTGGAATATCAATCACTGATGAGCACCTTGCATGATATACACCCAGTCTCGCGGCCCACAACCCAACCAGTCAAGTCCCCCTTGGTCCCTCGCTGCAAGCACCGACTCGACTCTATTTTCTCTACCCTCCTTTCTGTAGGCGCTGGCTTTTCGTCCTCCATCCATTCATTCCCATTCCTTTCCTCGAGCCCGGCTGCAAGTCTGGTCATTTCATCACTTTTATTCTTGTCCACATCACACTTGCTTCTCACATCTGTTCCCAAAGTTGGAACTCGCGAAGCAAAGACAAACCGACCTCGCGACTGTCCTTTCTGACCCGCAACTCACACGCAAGCTTCCCACAGTCGAACGACCGTCCGAGGTTCCGACTCTAATTAACGCACGATTCTAACCCGAGAGAGGACCCGCGCCGAACGACGCAGGCTTAGGCAGTCTTTGGTATCTGGTCACCTCTGGTCACCTCGCCCTCGGCACACGCACATACGCAACACAGTCACAGTCTTCGCCGTCACAAGCAGGCAGATAAGGAAGAGCACGGATTCTTTGGTCTTGGTCTCGTTCTCGAAATAGTAGGACTGAACAGGAAGAGAGCCCAGACTTTGATAATACAGGACGGACTGGCTTCGGATCCCGCCCCCCCCCCCCTTTGGCGCCTAGTCCGACTTACATACATATTACTGCGGCCTTGTCCATCCACCCACCACCACCTCCACAGGAACCAGGACACACAGCCAAAAAGGGCCATCCCATCCTCCCCCCGACAACTTAATCCGTCTTTCGACGCACAACGTACACAAACCCGAAACACCGTCCTACTTTTGGCATCTGCTTCTGCTGGCCAGGAACGAGAAAAGAGCAACTTTATCAAGTTACAACGTCGAGTTTATCCTACAGTTGGATAAACCCTCTTTTTCGCTTCTGTCTCCTCCCCGCCATCGCATCGGCGGTTCTTGCAGAAGCTTTCGGCAAATCGCCAGACGGGGCCAGGTATCGATCCCTGGTGTACCCGCCACGCGCCAAGATCTCCAGCTTGTCGCCCAAGTCCGAAGCGTACCCCATTTGCAGCTTCTGGCTCATTGGAAGCGGGGGTAACACTCCAACCGTCATTTCAGTGGCGCCGAGCACCGCACGGTCGACAGACCGCCAGCCATCTCCCTAAATAAGCCCTGAGGACCCTCTCTAGCCGCCCGCGGCGCACTTTGTTGTTGCTGTTCAGGTCTGGGTCGCTTTTTGGCTTTCTTTCCTGCAGCAGTCGTCGTCGTCGTTGTCTTCAGCCACCATTGTCCACGTCCGCATCGCAGTTCCCCACGATACCGTTTTCTCCCTCGAATCCTGTCCGTTGACGATCTTTCGACCGCAGCAGCAATCGTCTGCTTGCGCAATTCCTCGGCCCGCGATTTGGATTTGGTATTTTGATAATTCTGGCCTGGCGACAAAATGTCATTGAAGCAGGTACGTGCCAGCGTCGGAGAGAGCGATCAGCAGTCGCCCAACCTGCAACACCCGACAACCCGAAATGGGTAGATCGTTGAACATGTTACTGACCACAACTGTCTCTTATTACAGGAAATAGAAACGTGGGTGTCGGCCTTGGGCCGGTACGACAACAATGAATTCGATGAGGCCCTCAAGGATTTTGAGAGGATCTCCGACACATCAAAAATTCTCTTCAACATGGGTGTTATTCACGCCACTTTGGGAGAGCACGAGAAAGCTGTGCGTCGTCTCCGAACCTAACACCGAGGTCTTGGCACTAACGTGGAAACACCAGGTCGAATGTTACCAACGAGCAATCAAGCTCGACCAGTACCTCGCTGTCGCCTACTTCCAGCAAGGCGTCTCAAATTTCCTGCTCGGCGATTTCGAAGAGGCATTGGCCAACTTCAATGACACTCTTCTCTACCTGCGAGGAAACACCATGATCGACTACGCCCAATTGGGTCTGCTCTTCAAGCTCTACTCTTGCGAGGTGCTCTTCAACAGAGGTCTCTGCTACATCTACCTGCAACAGAAAGATGCTGGTATGCAGGATCTATCGTACGCTGTCAAGGAGAAGGTGGTAGAGGACCACAACGTTATCGATGAGGCGATCCGTGAGGAGGCAGAGGTAAGGAAGACACCGAGTTGAACTGTGTACAGTGCTCACAATTTCTCAAGGGATACACTGTTTTCTCGATCCCCGTCGGTGTTGTGTACCGACCGAACGAAGCAAAGGTTCGCAACCTCAAGACAAAGGACTACCTTGGAAAGGCTAGGCTAGTCGCCGCCTCCGATCGCGCGAACGCCTTCACAGGCTTTGCCGGGTCCGAGATCAAGAATGTAGGCAGATCGGTTCCCATTCCAATCAGCTTTTATGGGAATCCATTTGCTAATCACAGAATTCTTGATTTACAGGCCGGCAAGAACGACGTCAAGGACGACAGACCAGCTGACAATATTTCCTTCGCTGCAACCAACCTAGTCAAACCTGGCCTGGCCTCTAGAAGACAACAGTCTGAGCCGCCCAACGGCCGCGGTGTCTTCCCCCCTACCCCTCCCCCGGACCAGGTCGAGGCCAACAATACCGGTGCCATGTCTCGTGGACAATCCGTCCGTAATGGACCCAAGCCGATGCTTGCGAAGTTGAACATCGAGAACTCCAGGCCCAACGAACGGTACCAAAAGACGAGCAGCCCCAACGACCGTAGAGGACCTCCGCCCATGATGAGATCCGAGTCACGGTCGGCAACTCCTAGCAGAGGATATTCGAGACGCGACTTGCAGATGCGCGGCCGGCCTGCTGACGAAGATGCCGAGGACGCCTACCCTGACGAGCTTTACGACATGTACCAGAGCGGTGGTGGTGGTGGCAACAGTACAAGAACCAGCCGCCAAGCCTCCCGCCGCCAGCCCCAGCGATACATGGACGAGGAAGATGATGGCTCCGACTACGGCTCCTTTGATGAGGGTGACTTCGAGATGGTTTCCAACAACAGACGTCCAGGCACGAACTCAATGTCCTCTCGTGGCGGTTCAAGGAGACCTGAAGTCCGTAAGATCCGTGTCAAGGTGCACGCCGATGATGTTCGATACATCATGGTGGGCGCAGCAGTCGAGTTTCCCGACTTTGTTGACCGCATCCGTGAGAAGTTTGGTCTTCGACGAAGATTCAAGATCAAGATCCGCGACGAAGATGTGCCGAATGGCGACATGATTACCATGGGTGACCAAGATGACTTGGACATGGCGATCATGAGCGTCAAGAGCCAAGCAAGGAAAACGAGGCAGGACATCGGCAAGATGGAGGTAAGCATCACCCAGAACAATTGCACTATCATCAGGATGTATGACTAACTGAACGTATAGATCTGGGTCCAAGAAATTATGTAGACGATTATACCCCAACCAAGCCTGTGACGACGTAATGACCAACAATCTGCTCGCCCTGAGCTCTGCAACCTCTCCTTCATCTAGTAAACACCTTTCATTTTTTTTTGCTGCATTTACGGATGGATTGGTTGTAGACAGGGCGTCTAAAACGGCGGAAGTAAAAGAGGAGGACAGTTCGAGAGACAGAGCCAAGCAGAGCTGGCTCAATGGCACCCCCACGGCCGCGAACGACATGATCATAGCGTTGCATTGTTTAGAAAACGGAACAGTTCGGAGGCGATTGGTGTGGTGATGACACTTTTGTATTCCCCTACGGTTTACCATCTCTCCTTTTCCGATATAATTTCTACCTCATCTACACTGTCGTGTTACGAGATCCTGTCCATCATCTACGAGATCGTTGAGAGGCCTGCAACACCAACCTTAATGCAACTATCATTGCTCACTACTTCTGTATATATCTGAACGACCTCGTGTGACTGTAAGCTTCCGTGAAGCTCTGGGACTCAAGGACGAGGGTGGTGAATATCATCATGTACGTAAAGGGGTTACGTGAAGTAGACGCAAATGAGCTCAAATTGCACACGACGTACTTCTCTATACTGCGTGAGACTCTCCCTATGCGTATCAATCGCCAATGATGTCAACCCTTTCGGACTGTACAGTCCATGGCCAGATCCAATCGGGCCAGCTCACGTGGACAAAGTAGAGTTGGGTTGAGCACCTGATTCGCGAAGCTTTGAGCATGGGCAACAAAACCAGCAGGTATGGTAATCTTTCTTTTCCGATTTAAAGCCTGGGGCGGGCAGATAATATTACTTCCAGACGAAACAGCCGCGCAGTACACACCCACACACACTCTCTATCAACACACACATATATCGTACAAAACCACAGTCATGCCAGAATCGTATAGACTTGGGGATTTAAGCTTCCCCGCGGCGCGCAACGACCAAAACCCCAGACTCCTCTCCCCCACAACAGGAGGAAGCACTTCTATTCTCCTACCCTGGCAGAGAAAGTTTAAAAGGATCCTTTGGTGCACACAGTCCAAGCATGAGAATGGAGGAATCTCTCCGATTGCTGAAGATTGCCCCTGTATGCTGCCCCTTTTGGGAGCGAGAAGGTCTCCACCCACCATCTTCTATTCTTTCACTAGGTAAATAGGCATTGCCATTCTCTCTCACTGCTCGAGGCAGAGCTCGAACCTAGCCATCGTCTCGGCCCGGCCCAAGAGCGCGAGCTGCAGCTTGGCAGGCTTGGCGCCGCGGTTGTGGTCGCCCGTGAGCACGAGCCGCAGCAGCGCGTAGGTGGCCTTGTTGACGGGCTTGGCGGGCTTCTCGGGGTCGACCGAGTCGGCGTTGCGGCTGGCGAATTCGTTGACGGCGGCCTGGAGCCTGTCCGGGTTCCAGTCGAGCTCGTGGACGTCGCGGAGGGAGGCGTGGAGGTCCTGGAGGAGGGCGTGGGGCGGCGCGGTGGTGTCTGGGAGGGAGAGGTTCTCGAGGGAGCGGGCGTAGGATTGCGGGGAGGGACGGAGGAAGAGGGAGGGGTGTTCGTGGACGAGGTCGACTGGGTCTATGGGGGAGTCGAGGGCTAGGGTGCGGTAGATGTCGAGGAGGTGGGATGGAGATGTTGAGGGGGAGGCGAGGAGGGGGGTTAGGGTTGTGAAGTCTTTTGTTAGGAAGAAGTGTTTTTGGTTTGTTGGGGAGGTGAGGACTGTGTTTGTGGTGGAGGCGGAGGCGGATGGAGGATGCGTCTCGGCCTCGACGGAAGGAGGAGGAGAAGACTGGAGGAGAGAGGAGATGTGCTCGAGGAGCTTGGTTGTCGGCGGGAGGAGGGCCTGTTTTAGGAGCTCTTCGTCGGGGTTCTCTTCGCGGAGGCGGTGGGTTAGGTGTTTGCGCTGGAAGACGGCGAGCTTATCCGGGTTGGTCTTGATGTTGCCCTTTGTGAATCTCAGGGAGAACTATTCGCAGTGTGTAAGTGAGTGTTCATTGACTCGCAAAGCCAAACAAAAGTGATGCAACGAGGGGAGGGTCGATATGGAATGATGGATTCTTACCTTCTCGGCCAGGTCGCTCGTGGTGTAGAATACCTCGCCCCCCTTTGCGAGATCCTTCTCGTTCATGCTCCAGCCCAGCAGCGCAAGCCAGTTGTTGAGTGCGGAGGGGAGGATGCCCTTGTCACGATACGAAGAGATGTCAATGTCGTGGTTACGCTTGCTGAGCTTCTCGCCGTTCTGGGCGCAGAGGAGGCCGGCGTGGGCGAACGTCGGGGCTTCCCATTTGAAGGCGTCGTAGAGAGCAATGTGCTTTGGCGTGGAGATGAGCCATTCCTGTTATCTGGTGTGAGCTACAGTTATACGTCTTGAAGGGTGACCTAAGAAAGAATCGGTAGGATTTTTAGGGATAAGAGAAGGGGGGGGGGGGGGGGGGGGGGAAAGCCCCGGGGGGGGGGGGGGTAATCCCCTGGGGGGGACCGGCGGAGCGTTGGGGAAGGGGGGAGGGGGGGGGGCGGGCGGGGTGGTGGGGGGGGGGGGGGCGGGGGGGGGGGGGGGGGGGGGGGGGGAGACGGACAGCACCGCGGATGACGTGGGTAATCTCCATGAGGTGATCGTCGACGACGTTGGCGAAGTGGTACGTCGGGTACCCGTCGCTCTTGATGAGGATGAAGTCGTCCTCGTCCTCGTTCTTCTGGTAGTTGCCGTACACCTTGTCCACGAAGGATGGGCGGCCCTCGCTGCGGAAGCGCACGACGTGCGTCTCGCCGTTGGCGGCGCGCCGCTCGGCCTGGGACGGCGGGAGGCTCCGGCAGGTGCCCGGGTAGTGCGCCGAGCCGCCCTCGTCGAGGGACTGTTGCTTGTGGCGCTCGAGGTCGTGAGCCGTGCAGAAGCAGCGGTAGGCTTTTCCCGCGTCCAGAAGCTCGGCAATGTACTTTTTGTAGTAACTCAGACGTTTTGACTAAATCGAGGTGTTAGATCGGTGTGCAACTGTTCAGGGGAGGCAGGAGAGTCAAGTACTTGTTCATAAGGTCCGTATGGTCCCCCGACATCAGGGCCTTCATCCCAGTTTAGCTCCGCCCATCTCAGGTCTGCTAGGAGACGCTGAACGGCATCATCGACGATGCGAGTCTTTTGTTGTTTTTGTGACGTTAGCGGATGGTTCCTTGATCTTACTCAACAGCAGTTTTGAACGTACCCGGTCCGTATCCTCAACCCGGATAATGAACTGACCGCCGGTGGCACGGGCAATGAGCCAGTTGAAGAGTGCAGTCCTCAACGATCCCAGATGGAGGTATCCCGTGGGCGAGGGGGCGAACCGCGTCCTGGCCGGTTTATCGGGCAGCCCGTGGAGCTTCTTGTCGGCCAGGGGCGGGAGCTTCTTCCTCAACGCCTGGAAGCCGCTGCTGCCACTGCCACTACTCTTTGCGGACGAGCACCATCTCAGGTGCGAGCCCGCGCGGCATGCATCGAACGAGCGCTGGAAGAGGGGCCGGCCCTGGGATCTCAGGGCTATCAATGGCATGATGAAGACATTTGTTCAAGTTGCCTTCATGTGTTTAGCGGTTGATGGATGAACTGATCGAAGGGTGAAATTTGTCGATGAGATTCAGCCACGTGTGGCGCAGTTGAGAGATATGCATCAAGCGAGATAATGACTTATACGACAGTGGCTTCTGCGTATCTTCAGTTCTATTCATAACCTAACCATGAGAGAGGGTTCACTCTGTATTCCTCCACCAATTCCACTCTGTTTTCGTAGACAAACACGAAAATCAATCGACCATGATGTTCCTTCAAGAACATGCTTCATTGGAATTAGAATTTCCAAAAAGGTATGGTGAATCAAGAACAGAGTGGGCGATATTCATCCCAAGAATCTCGAACTGTCGCTAGGTTTCACAGACTCTTCGGATGACAACGTACATATCACTTCGAGCAGTTTGTCCGAGTGCCCGTCTGAGGAGTATAGCGAACAGAGGTGAGCTGTAGAGGCAGAGTTTGATGAGGCACTTATTTGCGGTGAGTGAGCTCAGTCCTCTCAGTCCCTCTGGAGTCTGCGATTCAGTAGCCTCGGGTTGACGCCGATCATATTGACTTGCTTGTGAAAGCCCAACAAAGTGTTATTGTTCGCATAAGGGCTGGGTATGTAACTCGGGTTCGTCATACAATGCAACAATATACTAAACCTGTTCAATGACTGGTGAACTCCGTCTCAGTTGGTGAGAGTCCCAGTCACAAGTATATTTAGTCTCGGCAAGTATTGAGGTGCCTTGGCAACCAAGCCAGTACTCAACGATCCAGCGGATCCAAGGAATTGCGGTAGGTCTCGAGGAACCTACCTTAGATAATTAGCTAGGCAAGCAGCTGGACACCGCCTTCTAAAACCTGGAAAGCAGTGGAGGTTGCTGATGAACAGGTGCAGGCGGATAGGCGGCTGGGAAAGGAGACTGGGGCCCGGGCTGCTTACCTCTATACCGTACCTAGGTAGTGTACAAGGTACCCCCGCCGACTGCCAACAACCATCTGCCGCGCGCTCTCAGCAGGTTACCCGTAGCGCTGTGAACCTGCAAAGCAGCCGCACGCCCAGCAAGGCACTGAGGTGCGGGCATGCTGGGTACCCCGCCAAACAAAGGCCTGCTACCGGCAGGTACACCGTACTCCAGACAAAATATTTTCAATTCTACTCCACATCCCACCCTTCTCACAACTGCAAATCACTCCTCTGAAGGCCGAATCTCGAGCAAGACTTGCCCGAGTGCCCTTCGAAGAAGCTTCAATCATGGACAGTGGTGGACCGAGCATGGCGGGGGAGGAAGATATTGATCTCTACGGTAAGACTCTGCCTATGGAGCCCAGGGGTACTTTTTTCGCAGTGGATCACATCTGACGCATTTTCCAGAGCTCCTCGGCATTGATAAGGATGCTTCGCAGGATCAGATCAAGAAGGCATACAGAAAGGTTCGTAACCCCTCTCCTTGGTCGCAGCGACAACTACAATCATACACCAGCGGCAAATCCCCATACTGACACATCCGTCTTGCACAGGCTGCCCTTCTTCACCACCCCGACAAAGTCCCCGAGGAACGCAGAGAGGAGTCGGAAGCCAAGTTCAAGGCTGTCAGCCAGGCCTACGAAATCCTTAAAGATGAGGACAAACGCCACCTCTACGACACCCACGGCATGGCCGCATTCGACCCCTCGCGAGGCGGCCCCGGCGGTCCCGGCGGCGTCGAGGTCGACTTGAACGACATTCTGTCACAAATGTTCGGTATGGGCATGGGCGGCCCCGGTGGCCCTGGTGCCGGCCCCAGAAGACCGCGTCGCGGTCCCGATGAGGACCAGCCGTACAAGGTCACGCTCGAGGAGTTGTACAAGGGCAAGACTGTCAAGTTCTCCGCAAACAAGCAGGTTGTCTGCGGCACCTGCAAGGGATCCGGCGCCAAGGCAAACGTCAAGCCCCAGCAGTGCGAGAAGTGCAGAGGCGCCGGTATGGCAGAGGCCTTCCGCCAGGTCGGACCGGGTATGGTCCGCAAAGAGACCGTTATTTGCGATCGTTGCGAGGGATCCGGAAACTTCTGCAAGGAGAAGGACCGCTGCAAGAAGTGCAAGGGCAAGCGCACTACCTCCGAGACCAAGGTCCTCGAGATTTACATTCCCAGAGGTTCCCAGAATGGAGAGAGGATCGTGTTGGAGGGCGAGGCGGACCAGTTCCCAGACCAGACCCCCGGAGACATTGTTTTCCACTTGGCCGAGGAGCCCCACGACGAGTTCACTCGCATCGGCAACGATCTCTCTGCCGAGCTGAATGTCTCTCTTGCTGAGGCTCTCGGTGGCTTTTCCCGTGTTGTGTTGACGCACCTTGACGGCCGCGGTATTCATATGGAAAGACAGCGCGGCGAAATCCTCCGCCCCGGTGACATCCTCAAGGTCGCTGGCGAGGGTATGCCTCAGAAGCGCGGCGAAGAGAAGGGTGACTTGTATCTGATCGTCAATGTTGAGTTCCCTGAGGATGGTTGGTTGAAGGATGATAAGGAATACGATGCTCTGAACAAGCTCCTTCCTCCGCCTCCTCCCCCCATCACAGCCGAGGAGGTTGATGAGGTTGAGTACGAAGAGGTGGATAGCCTGGATTCAGTAAGTTTTCACAAGTCGTCTCATCATCAGATACCTGGTGCTAACACAAATGTCTACAGATGGGCGCCAACTCGGGAGACCCGCGTTTCGGTGGCGAATGGGAAGACGAAGATGAAGAAGATGGCCAGCCTCAGTGCCAGCCTCAGTAAGAGGTGTTGAGGTGGATAGAGATTTTAGAGGACAGAGTCTTGGGCTTGATGCCCTGAAGCTCATGACAGACATGACGACCCGGACGGTGGGGGGGGGGGGGGTGAGCATAGACGTGGGAACTGGAGAGGAGTTTTGCTTGGTTGTTTGGGCATCATCCCCCTCATGAATGAAAGGCAACCCGTAATACACGGTTGCTATATCGCTTCTCAACCATGGTGCAGTCGTATAGCGAACAGTGGTGACTCATGGGAAGCACAAACCGCTTCTAGTTCTGCTGTAATGGGCTTTGTCTGCCCCGCTAGGCGTCTATGTACAGCTTAGTGCTCTACCCTGTCATCAAACAACAACCACATCCCATATAGTATAGTGGTTAGTATACTCCGCTTTCATGTTTCCAATGACATCCGGAGAGTCCCGAGTTCGAACCTCGGTGTGGGAAATCCCTTTTGTAGCATTTGGCATTTGTTTTTTCTCTTGAACAATGGTGTTTCCAGAGACGTGGGAGATCTATGCAGGACATGCCGTCTCGTCAACTGTACCACAGTTGGTCCGTGCTCTCCTCGACACCTATTTTTTTTTTTTTTGGAGTTCCGTTGCGTAGGTAGGCCAATTGCATTGGCTGCAGACCGAAAAGAGTCCCTTCCGCTAGCGCGACCTGTTGGGCCAGTAGCAGGTCTCCGCTCCTGCATTTTTTTTTCTTCCCCCGCTAGGCGGCCCACACGTGACCAACAAAATCTTAGGGCTTCGGAAAGAGCCCACGTCCAGTGCGATTCGAAATCGTGGTCACCCAAATTTCACGATCGCCTTGAAGCCCGAATTTGACGACGTACACCCGCCCCGACTAACCCAATAGCCAGGAACAGCCGTCAAGGTGAGATTTGATTGCTACGGCATCCTTCATCGACATGCTGTCGGTATTGTGATTCAATTACTGACATTTGGTTGCATAAAGATGGTCGCCGCAAAGAAGCACGTTCCTATCGTGAAGAAGCGTATGTTTTTTCCTTCCCCAAGGACACAGCACCCCTCTACGACCCCGCGTACCCGACAACCTCGACGATGATTACAACCGAACGAGAACTTTGGATTGGAAACGAGAGGATTGACGGGTGTTATTCTGAACAGGCACGAAGCTCTTCAACCGCCACCAGAGCGACCGCTTTATGCGCGTTGATCGATCATGGCGCAAGCCCAAGGGTATCGACAACCGCGTCCGCCGTCGCTTCAGGGGTAACACTGCCATGCCCTCGGTACGTCGAGACACCTCCCTGCTGGATTTGGACTTGGGTTCGAAATAGACATCAACAAGAAGAGGAGCGAATTTCGGGATGGAAATGGTTTTAGAGACCCAGGGTTACAGCTGCTAACCTGGCATTCCTGCACTCCAGATCGGCTTCGGCTCCAACAAGAAGACCAAGTACATGATGCCCTCCGGCCACAAGGCCTTCCTCGTCAGCAACGTCAACGACGTCAACCTCCTGCTGATGCACAACCGCACCTACGCTGCCGAGTGCGTACAACCCCACCCCCGCCTACCAGCTCCGATCGAGAAGCCGAGCGAAGGGCATCTTTCCGATAGAAAATACAGCCAGCTGACAGACTCACTACAGGATCGCCCACAACGTCTCCTCGAGAAAGCGCATCGACATCATCGGCCGCGCCAAGCAGCTCGGTGTCAAGGTCACGAACCCCAAGGCCAAGGTCACCACCGAGGTCTAAGCGAAGAAGAAGATGTAAAAAGTTTTCTCTCAGTGGGTTGCGTAGAGGAAAAATCAGCTGTTCGGGGCGAGGGGGTTCGGTTTTCATCGCCTGGTTACTTGCGTTGTGCTCTCATATCCAGGGAACGGGAATGCATCGGAAACGGTTTCTGCGATGATTCAGGGCTGGCGGCTTGGCATGGCTCGTACCGTTGTGCTAGGAAATACAAAAAAACAACCGCAGCAAAAATTCAACGACTTGACGTTCACTCAGGCGTGTGTTTCTTACTACTACCGTCGATTGACAAGAATAAGGCGTTGGGTGGGATGGAAAACAGGATCCTTCATATGCTCGGTAATTCGAGAATATCACCAACCCCTTTGGCCCCTGCACTGTACTCTGCGCCAGTGACATTCCATGTGCTTATTTCGCTGCCCGGCTGTTCTTGCCGGCTGAGTCCTTCTGTCTGCTTGGTTATCTGCATTACCTTCACTTAGGAGAATTGTTCCCAACCTAAGTTTGACTCCCCGGCCTATCTAATATGTCGTCTAGTCATCTATCGTTTCCCCGCGGCAGGTCTGACCATCGGCTCAACCGCCGTTCCCGCCATCCATTTCCACAGTCAAACTCGCCGGACGATAAGTAAACGCGGGTGTGCCTACTGGGTCATGACGATATAAGCTTTGCCCTCGAGCTTGCCTGCCAAAGACAGCACCAGATTAACTGGTACACTTTGGACTGACAAGCACCAAGGAAACGGTCTGACTACTAATTACACCAGATGCATATCACAACAATTCACTGATTGACAATATGTTTTGAAGAAATAATGTATTATCTAGGTATGCATTGCATCATTCCACCCATCCGCAAAACGATCAATCTCCATTTGTGATCGCAACGCAAGAGAAACTCAATAAGGACAGAATGACAGGAAACGCTCGCTTTCCCGTCGTCAAAACCGTCATAAACGCAAATACAGACTCCTGGTATCCATGATCTCGTGACAGTTGAAAAGAGGAACAAGAATAGAAAAAAGGCGTTGAATGGGGCTTTGTTCAGTTGGTCGTCTCATTCTGATGACAACTCAGGTCGTATCCTGGAAGACGCGGAGAGGACTAGAGCGAGGACGAAATGCTCGACATCGCTGTCCGAAGGCTCATCGCACCGACACCTTTACGCCGTGAGAGTGGCGTCGACTCTATCGGAAGCAGTTGAAGCGGCCGATGCGCATGCGCCAGGGACCGCGGTGGACGCCGTGGCGGTCTGCGTGGACGGAGGTGCCGAAGTTGCGGCCGCCGATGGGCTTGGAGTAGAAGAAGGGCATGATGATTGTTTGGTACTTTGTCGGAGGTTGTGTAGGTGTGAAATTGCTGCAGAGAGTATTAGTCCAAGGTCCGAGGGTGCGCAGACCGCCGGTTTGCCATTTGAGGAGTGTCAATGTACCTTGTGGTTCTTGTCGAAGTTATTCGCAGTGGAGAACTTGTGTTTTGTGTGGTTGATATGGATCACGGACTATGGATGAACGGCCAAGAAGGAACGGGCTTGTATTAAATACCTAGTTAGACGTCGGTTCCCTCCACGTACGAACCAGTGACGAAGGGGCAGCAGACCACACCCGGCCTTCGTCTCCCTTCCCCCTTTGGCTTGCTTTTCTTCCCCAACCTTTTCTTGAATTGCACCAGTGACACAATGGCATCACCCTTGGAAACTTGGCTGGAAGGGTCGCTTGTGCTGTGTGGTGTTGTATGCCAAGAGCTCGTTGTGAGGGCGGTGACGTAGGCGTGGCTGAGCAGTACGAGGCCGCGAGTGTGGCTGGGTGGGACGCAGAGTTTCGTCAAGTATGATGGGTGTGACCATCGATTGGTGGACGGCGCCATAACTAATATGGGTGGTGGCTGAGGTGTGTGCGGCAGGGTCCGCTGAAGTGATCGAACAGGGGAAGAAGGATTGTGAGTGGTGAATTCGTTCTGAGGAGTAGCGAGTTAGATGCGAGGGATCGGTCGATTGGAAAGTAAGGTTATTCCAACCTGCCGGCTGACTGACTTTGTTTCTCGCTTCGCCATCGCTCCCCTCAACGGCATCTCGAACTCTTTTACACGGGATGTTTCGATCATCTCATAGATTTGGTTGAGCACTTTCAGCTACCCTCAATTTTGTCTGTCTTTGACCAGTACGCATGGCATACCATGTGTTGCGTTACAAGCGGGTTTGTCTCACGAGCCTCACTCCAAAGCACTCCACCGATCTCTCCAGGAGTATTCATATCGACCATGAGGATGGTACTTGCAATCGCAAGTTGCAGTTCTGAGGGCTTGTTCGCGGTCGACCACGTCTACTGCTCATGTTTCTAATGTTCTCTCGACTTGAACATCACACCCTGAAAATGGGCATCATGTTGCTTGGCGCTTTGAGGTGAATCCTTCAAGACTGAGGCCTGCTGGGTCAGCACCCAGTTGCGAGGGAGGCAGGGTAGTGTGTCGGCTTTGATGGGGCCGCACATGGTCTCTTGTCGTAAAGGGTTCAAAAAGCTTGTCATGGTTAATTCAGAAAGCTTGCTGTGTTCTCCCGTTGACTAAGATCGATGGGGGTAGCCTAAGGATTTAATTCCTTGTCAACCCGAGATCTCCTTTAGCAATGAGCATTGCAGATGACTCCCGCGCGAACAGAGGCCTTGACGATCAACATCAGTTGGGCTAGACGTCTTCTCGTTCCCGCGGGGTATGCACGCGAGCGTTGCTTGGTGGACTGATCTGGGGTTACGAGCCCTCGGAGTCCTATCGCGGTTAGTTCGCATAACCTCGATGTTCACTTACACGGACACAACTTGCCAGTATCTCTTATAGAAAGCTGATACGCGACGCTGTATGGTAAAGGCAGTGGTTGAAAGAAGATATTGTGCAATTTTTCAGCGACAAATGGTCTCTTCAACCCACATTCCCAACGTGGCTCGCGAGATGATGAGACACCATGCGAAATCTTCAGGGCACACCAGATGCTGTGTAGAGGAACAGATTTTTTAATGAGAGGCTAGACATTCTGAAAGAGCAGGAATGGCCTTTACTATAGTTCCGCGCGTTCGCAGGAGCCTGCCCGCCATGCTCCTTGCGGTCCGGAGCAATTCTCCGGGCATGTGTCACTGCTGCTGCCTCGTCTCTCAGGAGTCAGAATGCTCTGTTGTACATATGAAGAGCGTTCAAAAATTCTTTCCCCAATCAAGCTTGCCACAAAGATCCAGGACACCGACCTCCCCACTGATTAGTTTCCAAAATTCACGTTTTGCTTGCAGTCTCGGTAGCTAAGGTACCTCGATACACCGATCTTAGGCGCATCGATTCATCTTGATCATCAGATACACTTCTAAATTAGCCAACTCACCAGGTCGAACCGAGTCTGTCCGCCTCTCTCCACCCTCTATCCGTGATTCCGAGGAGGCGAGGGTCATTCAACCGTCATCCTTGAGCTTATCTTTCCTCGCACAAGCTTCATGCACGTAATCAGGGGGACATGTCGAAAGCGGAAACGAGCTTGCAGCTCGGTGATATAATTTGAACATGGCGCCTCAAATGAGGCTCAGAGGATTCGATACTATTCTCTTGCCGCAAGCAAAGTTTCCTCCCACGAATTAACCATGCGTAGGACTGGCGTTGGGCGGGGCAAGAAGAATTAAGCATAACGCCTGGCAGAACCGGGCCGATCAACCCTTCGGACCGTGGCACAGATCGCGACATGATGAGCAAGAAGCCCTCCGAGTAGAGAACTCTCGAGTAGGCCGTTGTTTGCGGACCAAGAATTTCAATATCCTGCGTGTGAGACACTGTCTTTCGGACTACCACAAGGCATTGCTTATTCTCGTCGGAGCCGGATATAGCTGCGCTTGCGGGGTTCGTTGATCTTGCCTTCAACCGTTTGGTTCCTATGTGAGACACTTCCGAATCTCCTTCCGGTCCTGGAGACATCATCTCCGTCCGGCTTTTGTAGATGGGGAAACCTCTTCAATGAAGGCACACACTGTCGGACTCGGGAATGACGCCATTCCCTGCGTTCCTCAAGTCTGTCGTAAAGCTAGGAAAGAGTTTACATGAGTGAGGCTCAACCATGGCGCCGATAAGGTGGCGTTTATGGCTGGGTCCCTGGATCATACAGTGCACGCGCGGTACGAAGTGGTTCTTGCTACGTCTTGTGGTTCTGTACAGACTATACTACTACACCTAGCTCATAGATCAGTAGGTATTCATCTTTGCTGACGCTTAGTTCAGGGTCTTCTAGCACTCCACTTACCTCATCTTGTGGCGCGAACTAGAATAGTGTCCCTGAGCTTAAACACACCATGAAGATCTTCTGTTCAAGACGACGGGTAGTATTTTTGTATCAACGTGTCTGATTGTGCTTGCCACGAGTGAAAAGCTATTGGTTACTGTCAAAACAGACATTTCATGTCTTGCTGCGATCCTATCGCCAAGAAAGCTTGGTATCTGACGCTTCCAGCATCCGTATATCCCTTAGCATCTTGGCAGGAACATCATCCACGCCGGGAAGAGAAGTCGACCTCTCTACCACGGCACTGAGCGCTGATCAATCTTGGCACCCGACGTCAATCCGGGGGACAATCGTTGATGTGATCAACAACTACTCCGAGATGATCTCCAATGCTTCTTTCGACCGAGTCCAATCCTGAAAACGGATATCGGCATGGACAACACGTTTTTGATGAGAGAGGACATTGGAGCTTTGGCATCGAGAGTTGCCTTTGACGAGGAGAAGTCGATCCGGATGAGGGTTTCAACTCGCAACCTCAGGGTCAAACATCTCGTCATCGTGGCATCGGAGTCATTACTTGCGGATTGCGAGACTTCAGATATCGAACATACTCAGTCGGTCTGGTAGACATCGCCTGTCCCGAAGCATTCGTAAATTCCTATAAGAGGCCTCAATATCGTCTACCCAGAGCTGACAACTCCTCCGATCATCAACAACTCGCAACTACAACCCCAATCACATTTCTCACTTTCCTCTCACTTTAATCCTTAGCAGTGTCTGCTTTCTCAAGAATTTGCTCAAAGGCCAACATGTACACCAAGGCTCTTACCGCGGCGGTTGCCGTCCTCTCCTTCGCCTCAGTCGAGGCAGCCATCCTCCCTCGCGCAACTATCACACCGGGCACCGTCGTTCTTCCCGAAGTCGTCTTCAACCCAGGGGAACTGACGGACCCGCTCTACACCGCGTTGAAGATCGTTAGCACCGATCTCGGCAAGACAACAACCCTGACCGGCGACCTCACCAGGACTGTCGGAACAACAGTAAAGGATGTAAGTCCAATCCCCCCTCATACTGAACTCCTCCCAGAACTCGAAAGCCATACTCACCCTTTCCCCTTTCAGAGAACCGACCAGGTCAACGCTGTCATCCGCCAAATAACAAGCAACACAAACAGCATTCGCACCAGAGTCGGCACCGTCGTCGGCAATCTCCTAGGCGTTGTCCCGTCGGGCATCCCTGCCCCGTCCGCGACCTCCGCGGCGCCACCCTCCATTCCCACGGCCGAGGTCGTCCAGATCGCGCAGGACGTCGTCGTCCAGGCCCAACTGCTCGCTCGCCAGGCTACCACCCAGCTGCAGAACATCCAGGCCCAGGCCAACGCCGTCGCCGACCCCGCCGCCAAGGCAGCATACACGCTCGCTTACACCCAGGCCAACCTGGCGCTCCAGATCGCGCTCAGCACCGTCGGCGCCGCGGCCTCAACTGCGCTCACGGCTGTGGCGAACGCTGCTGGTAGTGCCAACGGCCTTGCTGATCGTATCCGCAATATTCAGGCTAAGCTGAACCCTGTTCTCATCATTGGCGCCAGCCCCGATGTTACCTTTTAAGGATTCCCGATTTTACAAGGCATCTTGGCTGAGCCGGGGATGCTCGGACTCAGGGTAACTTGAAGCTGGCCCGTCATTCGGTCGAGCAAGACTCGACACAAGGATGAGGCGAACTGGTTCGCATGAAAATGCGATGACACTTGGGATCAGCATATCAAGGGACTATAATATTAGGGACTAGGTGGTACTGGCGCAAGGATTAATAGGCTACACACTCTTTGATAATGACATCTAATAATTCACCTAATTTGTCATCGATTTCCCGTGTACATAATGAGCATCAATCAGTCAACGGACCATCTGCTTGGTTTGAGCAGATCTGGACTTCCGGCCAGATCGTGTTACTTGAGCAGATACATACTCTATAGCAATATGGTACAACTACATCATTAGTCAGTTGATAAGTCCTGTTCTGTTGGATTCGATCACATGAGGTAAACATCGCCGGAGCCTAGGATCATTGGCACGCCAGTCTTCTCTTGTGCTGGTCGTTTCGTTCACAGATCTACGATACTTCCTGCCGGCTCGGATCAAGGGTAGTAGGGTTACTAGGCTACTAGACACTCGATAAACTTTACATATTATGGCCTAATGGCCGTCAATTATCAGATTCAGACTGCCCACTATTTCCCTGCCTCGATAAGCTTCATACGGCAATATGAGAACTGACGACAACTTAAATATGACGGCGCCAACAGCACAGGCAGCAGTTCATAGCCCTTAGGGAACCAGGCTCTCATCATACCCATTTCATAGCCAGTACTCAAGTATCATGGGCAATACACCAGGCCGTCGGGAAACACACGAAGTCATACCGTGCCCAGGCTGGACGCATCGAAATTGTTTGCAAGATATCAGGCTCTCGACTATCGAGCTCTGGCATCTCTCAACGAGAGAATCTTGCGATGCCAAGTCCCGCGCTCTGATCCTCTCCCACCGCAGAATATAATGGATGATATGCAGGGACTGACTACCCGACACGGCTCACACCAATAACAGACGCAGGAGTAGCTCACTGAGAGCATGGTCTATCGGCTCGTCAGACCGATTGCACCCAAATGTATGCTCAGACGAACATCATGGGCTCCCGTCCGCATCGTTACAAAAGTCATGGAAGGCTACAGGTTCAAAGTAAGGCACCGAGCCACGTAGTTCGGACGGGGAAGAGATGTTCCGTCGAAAACGACGCCTTTTCTTCGTATCCTGAGACTGTGATCAAGTATCTCACGTATCACTTATGAATCCTCTGTTTGCTAAAACGCTTCGCTTTCAAACTGCTGGGTACTTACCTTTTTTTTTTAATTTTTTAATTTTTTGGAAAGGCATGTCTCGGGACCGAGAGACATGGCGCAGGGAGAGGTAGGTCGTTGATATGTTTGCCCCTGAAAATAGCATATTTTAGTATCGGTGAGACATCTCGCACCTTGGGCATGCAGAGCTTGAGTCGGTATTTACATAGTTAGGCCAGTCAAGGTACACCGCCGCCCCCAAGGACGGCGAGCCTGCATCTCTTGGGATGATCTGTTCTTCTCATGTCGGTTCTAATGTGACAGCTATGTTGGATCCGATGTAACAGATGAGGTATCACCGAGCTTGGGACTGTATGCCGCCGCCGCGGAGTGCATATTCGATGAATCATTTAACAACCCGTATCATGCAAATTTCCATTCACTCTCTCTCATCAAAAAGGTTCGTCGACCGAGCTTCGGATGACTGGTGCGCGCGTCCTTCGCCATGCATCACGATGCTGGCTGAGCTCTTGAAGGAATCACAGTTTGAGAGATACGTGTAGGAGCGAATAAGGGACGACTAGCCGAAGCCACTAGAGTTTGATGGGACGAGCGGGCATGTGCGTTTGCGCCGGGCCCCAGATGTTCGGTCCCGAGGAAGCCTGGGTTTCAGATGAGGCTCTTTTTTTGTTTTTCTTCTTTTCACTCTTCACACTTGTTCCTGATGTTTTTTCCCCCCTTCCGCGTGTTGCCTGCAACCTTTACGCTGCTTACAAAACTTCGGACGAAGGTAATTGACTTTCGCCTGCAGCCGTGAACGCGAGCAGAGTCTTGTTGTTGCTCGTGCTCAGCAAGCTTCCGGGGGGTGCAGGCCCCCGCACGGGTTGCCGGTGAGGATGTGAGCGAGTCTATACGGATACCCGTACCGCGGTTGATGGAAATAGGATCCTGCTGCGGGCGTGTGCCAGGTGAACAACGGCGGATACTGGTTGGTGGGAAAGTTTGGTGGCGAGATTGAAAGCAGGCCAGTCTTTCCAGCTTGAGGAGGACGCGATGAGTCTCGGATGGTGTTTGCGAGGCAACTGGTATGCTGTGGTGATTACTTCACATTCCTCGCCTCTGACGGACTTACAGAGGAATATCTTGGCGGGGGACGTGTCAGGCTCGGGTCCGAACAGAAGCTGAGAAAAGCCATAGTCAGCGCCGTCGACGCCATAGGTCTGGATCTGGAGGCTGATTTCTCGACCGGCGCCGTTTGCAACGGAGTGGATGTGAAGTTTACCTGGTGTTTGGGACGAGCCACATCGAAACGGGCCAGCAGCCGTGACGCACGGATGAGCGGCGATGGTGGCGGCGGTGGTTGCTTAGGATGGTTCATCATGGTCGACGGAGGGAAGATAATACTTCAGGAAGCGAGGAGGGAGAGAAATCACATTGATGTCGATCGCCGGAGACGGGCAGAAAGTTGTTGATGAATTGGAAAGATCGACGCCGGGAACATTTCTCGATGCGTGAAAGTGAGCCTGAAGCGCGTACCTACACGATGGCAGCGGCTTTGCGGCTTGTCTAGAACGCTGGCAGAGGTCTCCCGTCTCCAGTATTGAGAGTTTCAGCGGGTCGAGCTTTAATTCCCGTGACGAGCTGGTCATGAGAAGCATGACGAAGGCGTATGTTTGTACGACGTCTTGGCCCAGGCAAGAGGCAGCTGTTTACCTAAATCCGGATTGTGATGAGGTGGAACTATGCGTAAGTGGAAGTGGGAGGTCGGAAGTAGCGTTCAAGGTGGGTAAACTCGTAGAGCCGGAATAGGAAGATACAAACGATGTGCGCGAGAGGTGGCAGTTTCGGTTGGAGTTGGAGGTATTCCTCTAGCTGCGCTGGATGTGGACTAGGTGACAAGTCTGAAAGTTGGTCCAATGCGAATGGACGTTTTCCCAATGATCCCAGGAGTCCAGGACTGAGGAGCCCAAGACCCAGAGACCAGGCCCGAGAGCTTAATACTCTCCCAGCCAGGGGCCAGGGCCAGACCTCCTTTTTCAAAATTCGACTAACACTGGCGGGTATACTTCCGGTGCAGGGAATATGACTAAGAGACCTCGTCTCCGATAACGGTACATTGTTAGACAGTTGGCCCAGATGTAAACAGCGAACGGACCGTGATGCAATGTCGAGGAGAGAGAGGGGCCACCAGAACAACAGCTTCAGGAGCAGGAGAGGGGATAGAAGAAGAAGAAAATCTGTGACGAGAGTCGGGAAGACGGAGGCAGCCTCAGAGATTTCTGACAGCGGGTGAAAGAAGATGGAACTCGTAGCTGGCAAGGAGGTCTGGTTTTCTCGATAATGACTGGCTACACCTCAGAGTGAACTATCTTAGGTAGACAGGTAAGTACATACTTTTTTGGAGTACATACACCAGTGACCAAGATGTACTTGAATACTTGGTTCCTGAGGTGGAAAGCGGCATGGCCCTGGTCGACTCCCAGTTGTTTCAAGTCCACAAACCCCAGCCAAACATTTCGCAGGGTGTCGAGTCTCCAAAGTTCATTTCACTGCCGCATTTTTTTTTTTTTGTTATTTGATTCTGAATAATCTGAACTTTTCAAGATGTGTTGTCGACAGGCCGAGGCGGGAAAGAGGCGTGAGAGGCTTGTGAGAGAGCAAGACATGACAGCATCGGGCAGACATGCTATTTCCCCTGAACGTACGGATACACAGAATTCCGTACAGCAAGATTGGTACCGAGTACATTGTGCCTGACTACTTGGTGTGTATGGGTGTGCACAACATGTCGAGGTTGCATCTGTACCCATCACCTATCACGGCAGCGCGCGGGAGGAACAAGTTGATTCTCGTCTACCCAATCTCTGGCCTTCCCTCCTGCAGCAGCGTCTCTCGCATGAAATTGAATTTTGGGCTGTTTTAGCGGCGGCAACACAGCAAAGGGGTTCCGGACCTGGCAAGCTTCGGATTATTTGTTTTTTTTTCTTTCTCTCTGTCTCTCTGAGTCTCGTCAAGTTCTCCCGTCCCCCGTGTTCCCCGTGCTGGATTCGCACCCTTAGTTCCCGTCAGGTTCCTCCAAGTTCCTTCCGTACCTGCGGATACCTCCTCCCATCTTAGAGCTATCCCGCCCGGGCTGTTGCTCCGTCATATTCGCTGGGTTCACACGCACACACAGAATACACACACGACACACACGGCACACAATAAGCTAAACACACTTTTGAACACATCTTTCCCACTTCCTTGTCTTCCCGTCTTCTCTCTTTTTCTTGTCGGCTTGACGTTTACCGAATCCAGCATCTTGGGCACTTTTTTGGGGCCCAGAATTGATTTTGCAGTCCGCACCGTTTTCCTACCTAACCTTACCATCCATTCCATTGACATCCTCTTCAGCCCTTGTCGCTCCTTTTAATTATTCTTCTCGAGCATCCCCTCACCTTACAACTCGCCTTATTAGGTACACATACATGATACAGGATACAACAACCACTGCACGGAACTTCGGTTACCTGGCACTCGCCTCAACTCGTCAGCGCCTCCTTCACCAACTGCGCCGTTCCCTGTTCTATTCATAGCCGGCTCCTTGCCAGCCCAGCCCAGCAAGCCATCCAAACCAACCGCCCCTCCTTGGTCGACCACCACCACCATTCACCAAGCAGCGCACTCCTTGATCGCTTACTCTCAACTTGGCCCCCGACAGCACTCTGTCTGACTGAGCACACGACCTTCCGCCGGCTGTCTATCCGAATTCACTACATCGCTTGATTGCCTCCCAATAATCGTGTGGTACTGGCGACGACCGCCGAGCTTTTCATCCGCTCCGAATTCCAACAGACTTCCGAAATCCCTCGCATAACCTCGTCCAACCATTTCATCATCGTCCCTCTTCCCGCAGTGACGCCGCACCCTGGCAGCCCCGACGGCAATCTCTCGCGCCGCTAGAACCCAGCCTGGCGTCCCTGTTCAGCCGACGAAACAGCGGAGTCGCAATTTCGACCCCCGTTCAACGCCCAGCACCGGCACGCCTTACTCTACTCCGTACCTCTACTACTGTCACACACAGTCAGTAATTCCCACCTCCCTTCTCCAGACCAGACCACACCAGGCCAGACCACGCTACGCATACTCCGTACGCTTCGCCCATCCCATTCTCTTGGCAATTGCCAACCGCCCCAGCTTTTTTTTTGGCACCCTCGCTCCATGATACACTTCCGAACCGTCCTCCATACGTCGTCTGCCGACCAGGGTCTCTCCAACGTACCAACTGACGGGTCCAAAGGGGGTTGGCTCGTCAAGCGCAAAGGAAAAATAATCCAGACGGAACTGTGAACGGAACGACCTCTTGTCTGCACTGCACACTCAACTGTGTATCCATACGCCGCACCACAACATACCACTTCACGACTCGAGTAATCCCGTCACAAAATCACAATTCCCACAACCTTCCCACAACCGTCTCGGCTGGCTGTGCTGGCCCACGACCTGATCCAACATGACGAGACCTCACATTATTCGCGCTGGTAAGTTTATGCGACCCCCAAACAACCGCGCCTGCGCCTGCTGCCCATTCCTCCTGTCGCACCACATAATTTCTCCCCCCAAACACAAAACTCCCCCTTTCCTACTCGGCTCTGGGTTTTCTGTGTCTGAGCTCTAGCCTGAACCCGTCTTGGTCTAACGGCTGGAACCGCGGACGATCAATTTCACAGAATTCCTCCCACCCCCCTTTGGCCAGAGCAAGAGGAAGAAGGAAGGAAAAAGAATATACTCGGCAGCTTTGTTTCTTTGCTTGACATGTCACGCTGACCATTGGCCTCCTCTGTCGCATTCACAGACACCATCGATCTGCAAAACCCGGAAGCACCCTCAGCGAAAGACCACAGCAGGGCGCCCAACGGCTCGTTCGGTCCGCACCAGGCCGAGACTCTTCGAGAAGTCGCCCAGGAATCCGCCGAAGATCAAGCGCGCAGCCCGAGGCTATCTTGGACCAACGCCGACGACGACGACATCTCCGACGAAGACGATCTCGCGGGAGAGGTCTCGAGGAAGCTGACTGGGAGCACAATGGACGACGCAAGCAAAAAACAACAGCAAGATGCGCTGGCTGTCGCACAAAATGGAGGTGTCTCGGACGACGGGAACATGGACGACACCGACGAGAGCATGGACGACGACGACATGATGGACAAGATTTCGAGTTCGCCCTCGATTGAAGATGGTGGGTACACTTCGATTATGCCTCCGCAATCATGGCCGCGTAGAGTCGACTCTCTACCCGCCATGCGAGATCACGCCTCCCCCGTTTCCCCTTCCTTCAGCGAGGCAAGGTCCTCTTCTCCTTATACCGAATCCCTTGAATACCTCCCAGCGCACCTCTCTTGGCAGCATAGCAAGGCATCTGTCAAGACATCAACCCATCATCATCATCTTCGCGGTGAGTATCCCGAATAGGATCGCAATACGACCGACGACGACGACGACCGATTCGACGGGGAACAGTATACCGACGAATATTATGACGACGAACAAAACAGCGATGAATGCAACGACGGGCTTGACTGGCAGGAGGAAAACAGCAGCAATCATGCAGCCAAGTTTGACTTGCAGAGTGTTGCACAGCATGGACCCATTGTGGTTCGTCCGCTTCGCGTGCGGAAAACTGGAGAACCGGTGTACGACGACTTTGCGCAGCGGCGTGCCGAGATGGAGAGGGCAGAAAGAGACGAGGCAGTTGGTGGACTTGACGATGACGGCATCCCGCTTACGATCCCATACGAACCCTCTATTGATGATGAAGATGATGATGACGGCGATGTTTCTCTTGTTGATGATTCTAGGTTTATTGCCTGTGGCTGGGGCAACGAGTGCTTACACGAACCAGAGGACATCGATTTCGAATTCGTCTACGCGTTGCACACCTTTGTCGCAACCGTCGAGGGCCAAGCAAATGCCACCAAGGGCGACACCATGGTGTTGCTGGATGACAGCAACAGCTACTGGTGGCTGGTCCGTGTGGTGAAGGACAGCAGCATTGGTAAGGACCCTTTGAGCGTTGTTCAAAGAGCAGCTCCTTACATGAACAATAGGCTATCTGCCGGCAGAGCACATTGAAACGCCGACCGAGAGATTGGCGCGCTTGAACAAGCACAGGAATATAGACGTAGTCGCTCCCTCCATGGAAGAGATGAACCTTTCTGACTTAGATCAGCTTTCCGCTACAATGCTCGGAGATCAGTCTGGGGAAAAGTCCAAGAGCACCTTCAAGACTGCTCTTAGGAAGAAGAAGAAGACGGTCGCGTTCGCCGCCCCGACTTTCGTCGATTACTCTGACTATGATTACTCCTCGGACGAGGACGAGGTCGACGAGCTGTTCTCTCAACAACAGGGTGCTCAACAGCAGCAGCAACAGCAGCAGCAGCAGCAACAACAAACGTCGCAACAGGCAACAGAGGAAACGATGGATGACGATACGGCCAAGGTGGAGCCCCTCAAGCCAAGGGCGACAACGAAGGAGGTCAACGTTGCGGAACCGACGAAGAAGGAGGAGGCACCCGAGGATGACTCGAAACGTGACAGCGGCGAAATCTTCGAAAAACCAGAAGGTCCCAGTAGGTCGAGGAACGGCACCGTCAGGAACACCGACTCTTTCTTTAAGGACGAAACGGTCGAGACCAAGAAGATCACGCTTACGCCTAACTTGCTTCGTGACGACAGCGGGTCGCGACCCTCGACAACGGAAAGCGTCCAGGTCAAGCAACGGCCAAGTTTGGACAAGATGGACAAGGAGCTGCAGCCGGATAAGAAGGAGGACAAGAAGAAGAAGGACAAGAAGGAGAAGGAGAAGAAGACGAGCACCATTCGGAGTTTTTTCTCGCGTAAGGACAAGAAGAAGACCGCGGACGACGACGATGAGTCTTTTGGCAAGAGATCGATGGATATCGTTACAGAATCTCAGGACCGAGAGAGTCGCGAAAGCCGTGAGAGTCGGGAAGAGGAGCCGAAGGAACCGTTGTCCCCGAGAGGCGATGGCCCCCAACGGAGCACAAGCAAGCTCCAGAAGCAACAGCCGAGAGTCGAGCCGTCTCCTGCGAGACTCAATGGGGCGGCAACGCCGCAAAAGTCTGCTACCAGGGAGCTTTCAGAATTCATTTCCTCCGAGGGCCGCCCTAACAACGTCTCGAACGTACCTCCCGCTTCTATGCGCATTGTGGAGGATGATTCTTCGGATCCAGAACTCTCTATTCAACAGCAGCGGATCAAGTCTCCAGAGACGACTCGATCACCGCCCCAAGAAAAGTCGACCCTATCCAAGATCATCCCGTCGAGGAGTGGCAATAGTGAACCGAAGCCGCAAAAGGTCACCAAGGCGAAGTCTCGAGTTGAACTTGATGACTTTGACTCTTCCGGGGAGGAGGTTGAGTCTGCCGAGCCACCTGTGCAGCAGCAGGCACATCAGATTGTCAAGGAAGAGAAATTGGAACGGCCTTTGCCTGGCGCCTTCCCTGACAGCTACATGAGCAACTTGAGTGCTGCCAGCGCTCAGACGGACAAGACAATTACTCCTACGCAATCTCAACAGCCTCAGCCTCAGCCTACCGCTGTTGAACGCGAAAAGGATAGACTTTCCGAATCTCCCGTGCAAGTGTCGCCGGTCACTTCGCATAACCCTCCTGCGCTCATGGTGGATACATCCAGTCAAGAAGGCCACTCGACGTCACCATCGCCAGAGCTCATTGACGCTGAGGAGGCAGGCAGACATCGCGCTCAAGATTCGATGACTGCCAGCTCAACATCCACGGGTGGCAGCACTACCGGTAGCAGCTGGAATGATGCGAAGCTTCGGGCATTTTTCGATTCGAGCTCGGATATCCGAGATATGCTGGTCGTTGTTTACGACAAGAGCGAGGTGGCGCCTGCTGGACCGGAACACCCCGTCGCAGGCTCTTTGTTCCGCGAACAGAATGCCAAGTTGGCGGAAATTACAACAGTAAGTCGAGATACACAAGGAGTTCCATGAGCTTTCGGACTGACATTTGTATAGCAACTTGACAACATGCTTGGCGACTGGCTGGCACGCAAGCAAAGACTTCGAGGCACTGTATAAGGCCTCTTTACGATCATCATGTTTAACAGACAGCGAAAGTGTAAAATTACCTTTCTTGGCTTTTTGACGGCGTCCTGGTACAGGCGGTGGGATTGAGAAGGTTTATGGATTGATGGACGACACATTGAAACATGGTCGCTGATATGAACCTTAGCGCCATGGATACTTTGCGCGCACGTATGCATTTCGCAGTTGTTACTTCTTTTTGAGATGCGTGGACATACCAAGGTCTTCACATAGGGGTGTCTTGAGCTACCTCGAAACCCTTGTTTTTTCTTCTCTTCCTTTTGTTTAGAGACACGATGCCCACTCGGAGCGTCGTGGCATGGACATGGACACTTTGCATTGGGGTCATTCATCGCGCCGCTGGTGTGGCATTGAGGCGATAGAGACAGTTGAGACGCAGTGCTGTCTAATACCATTTGATTGTCTGTCTTGAAGTTACCAGGGATTCTTGTTGCAACTGAAGAAAACGACAATGTGGCATGTGCAAAGATGAATGTGATCAAATACTCCCATCTAACGCTGCGGAAGCACGTATTAGGAACCTATAATTCCGTGCTGTACGTAGTATGGATTTGGTGGAATTGAGACTGGCTCAGTGTAAAGATGCGAGTCCCTATCGTTGGCCGCGGTCCGCAATGGGCTGGGGTTGTGGATTCAGCCTACCTACAGCCAACTGCCGTTCGTAGATCATCCGATCTGGGGAAGCGCCGGGCGGGACCCCGCATTCCGCATTCCCACCCGCGCCGACCTTAGTCCTCCTCGACTCGTATGTTCACTCAACTTATTGCTCATCCATCAAATTCATCAAAGCACGTTGCTCATTCATTTTCTAATTTCTCTTTTCTGTTTCGAAAGCCCATTCACTAGTCGATTGGACAGATTATCAAGCAGCCTACGTCATTGACACTCGCTCCTCCACTCATGACGAAGCCGTAATGCCGAATTTATGGACAAGCCTCTTTGCATTCGTAACCGGCCAATGGGATGTCATAAACCCACATTGGAGAGGCAGCAGCACGCCTCGTGATGAGTCTATTCGCCGCGAGGAGGTGCCCAGCTGGCACCGACATGTCCGGGCGAGCGAGTCCAGGACGATTTACCCGGCGCGGGTGATTCCTGACCTCACGCGCGGCGACGTCGCTAATCCGTCGGGATTAATCAACGGCGAAGGCGGGCCCACGGTCTTTACTCGTGACTCGGCGGGAGATGAGGCACCCTCCGTGACGGTCGACTTTGGACAGAATACTGTGGGTATTATTTCAATTTCCTTTGCCGGGTCGTCGTCCTCGTCTACTTCCGGAACCGTGGGTCACGAAAACGATGAGAGAAAAGACCAAGAGGACAGCAGCAGCAGACCCGGCATCAGACTAGCCTTCTCCGAGACACTACAGTTCCTGAGCAACGTCAGCGACTTCTCCCGCTCCTACAACGGCGACACAATCACACCCGGCAGCGACCAAATCGCAGTCGCCAAGGACAACTACACCTGGACCGCGAAACACGGATGCCAGTATACCAACGAACAAGGCAAAGGCCAAGTCTGCGCAGACGGCCTCCACGGCTTCCGCTACCTCCGCATCTACCTCGACGCCCTCCCCTCCGACGCGCCGCACACAACCCCACAAGGCCAGGTCAATATCTCGTCGCTGTCCCTAGCGCTCTCGGCCTACCACGGCACGCCCGATACCTTTCGGGGCTGGTTCGAGTGCAGCGACGAGGAGCTGACGCGGTGGTGGTTCGACGGGGTGTACACCAACGACCTCTGCGTCGACGAGTTCCGCGGCGCCGAGGACGCGGAGCCCCGGGGCGCGGCGAGCGAGACGCTCGAGGGGAAGATTGTGCTGCACGACGCGCCGAAGCGCGATCGCGATCCGTACGTCGGGGACCTGGCGGTCGCGGCGCTGACGGGGTATGTTTCGCATGGGAATGGGATGTTGAGCGAGGCGAGTAGGAATGTATTGGTGGATTTGGCGGTTCATCAGAGGGGTGATGGGTGGATTCCGCCGGCGAGCATGTGAGTCTTTTTTCCCATCTTCTCTCCTTCATTTTTCTTCTTTGTACTAGACGCTGCTTAAGCCATTTCACCTGGGAAACTAATGCTTGGGACGGGATGTGAAGTATGAACTACACGCTTCCCTTGTTCGACTACCCCCTCTGGTGGGTCGTCTGCAGCCACGACTACGTCTGGTACACGGGCGACGTGGAGTACATCTCAACCTACTACGCCAACCTCGTCGCCGTTCTAGACGGATGGTACGTCTCCGTCACGGACCCGGAGACCGGGCTCGTGACCAAGGGCCTGAATGGTACCTCGGGCTACGGCGACTACGCTTTCCTGCCGAGACAGGGGCCAGTGACGTACTACAACGCGCTCTACGTCCTCGCGCTACGCCGGGCCGCGGAAATGGCGGCAGAGATAGAAAAGGAAGGGGACGCAGAGCGGTGGGTAGCGAGGGCGGACGACGTCGCCTCCACGCTGGCCAGACGCAACTTTGACACGGCGAGGGGCGCGTTCTGGGACGGGACGGACGGAGCCGGGGAGTTTGTGGCGGCGCACGCGCAGGACGGGAACAGTCTCGCCATTCTCGCTGGCGGCGTGGTGGACACGAGTACGGCGAGGGGCATCCTGGCGTACTACGCCGGCGCCGCGTCGCGGACCTACGGGAACGCATTTTACGACTCGGATGCTGTGGGCCAGGGGTTCAGTCAGCGGGTGTACGCCTTCATCTCCTACTTTGAGATGGCGGCGCGGTTCGCGTCCGGGGTCGGGGAGACGGCCGTGGAGGAGATGCGGAGGTTGTACGGGTGGATGGCGGGGCAGGATCCGGGCGTGACGTTTTGGGAGGGGATCGGGGGGCCGGATGGACGGCCTTACGAGGACGGGTTCACGAGTATGGCGCACGGGTGGTCTACGGGTGTTGTGCCGCTGATGAGTGGGTATGTTCTCGGGGTGAGGCCTACGGGGCCTGGGTTCCGGACGTGGAGTGTCATTCCTGAGGTGAGCGGGTTGAAGTGGGCGAGGGGTGTTGTGCCGACGCCCGAGGGGGAGGGGATCCGGGTTGAGTGGGAGGATTTTGGGACGGGTGAGGGAGTGCAGTTCAGGATTGTCGTGTGGGCTGCGAGGGGCACCAGGGGCGTTGTTGGTGTTCCTGTGAGGGTGAGGGATGTGGTTGTTGATGTTGGCGGGAGGGCTGTGTATCGTGGGCGTGACGGGGTTGGGGCGAGGTTTGAGGGGGAAAAGGTTTGGGTTGAGGTTGAAGGGGGAGATGGTGTTGATGGGGTGGCCATTTCTGTTCGACTTGTCGAGGAAGGTTTGTGAAGGGTGAATGATCAATCCCGTTGCCTGCCCCGAACAACATGCCAATCCAAATGTGGCAATAGTCCCCACGATCGTCAATCAGGAAGTGATTAATTATATTGACTGTAAATTGGCGTTGTAGGAGGAAAGCTTGACCGGAGAGTTAAGCAGTACCAAGGCCCCCGGGTACTTTGATAGTATCGTGAACCCACTCGAGTCAACCTAATTTAGACTTCTTCCAGACTCAAGGGAAACTCCACTCTCTAAATTGTAGATCTCTTCTGTACTATGTTACCCCGTGCTATCGGGGCCCTCGCGGACCGCTTTCAGACCCAACTACTCATAGATTCACCGGAGCCTCGCCGCCTACGACCGACCCGCCCCGTCTCCTGGTAATCCGCCAAGACTTCACGATGGAGTCACTACGGAGGCCTATTTACATTGACTCAGCATCAATACTCACCGTCTTTCCAAGTAATGTGACAGGCCTTCAGGTAATGTGCTAGGTTTTCCTTACACCGACCCGGACGCGGACTTAAGCCTCATTCACAGGTCGCGGAGACTCCGACAAGCTGACGTCCCAGAGGCTAGAACCTCTTCACGATAACTGCGTAAGGAGTCATGTGAAGTTTTTTTTTTCTTTCTCACTTTAGGCACTATGTGCGCAAGAAATCCCACCCTTTGCAAATGTCTCTGTACGTGATTGCCCTTTAATAGTGTATATTAGCATATACATATCTCTTTACCTGTATACTGTATGTACTAGGACCCTTCAACGAGAGTAGAGCTTTTGCTGAAAAAGGTCATGTGGAGTATAGACTCGAAAAGACACCGGAATTTACTCCATCACTGACACAAGTCAGGAGGATTGAGTTCCGTATCTCTTCATTACCGGTCACTCTAACACGCATACCCCAAAGTTTGAGGGTATCCCAACGCAGAAATGGGCAGGCGAATGCATCCATTCGAGGATCTCGGTGGACGAACAACCCGGCGACTTTGAGGAGAACAGGAGGGCACCTTTGCGGGGATATGACCATCTTCTGCGAGTCTCGATCGAATATAAATACAGCTGCCTCTTCCCCTTTCCTCAGACAATCATCAGCACAGAGACAACACCAGCTTCACTTCCGCATCCATCTTCATCACCATCCCCAAGACCCAAGCCAATCCTCTTCAAAATGGTTCGCATCATCTCCGCCGCCGTCGCCTTCCTGGCCTTTTTCGCCACCACCGAGGCCTGCGCCGGTTGGTACCAGTGCAAGTACAAGGATGGAAGCCACTGCTGTGTACGTTCGCAAACCCCCGGCCCCCTACTCTCGATGGTCTTGAGTAGTGACCTTCGGCTCTCGTACTGACTTGGGGTTCGACAATTAGGTGATTGACAGCGGCCTCGGCGCCGGCGGATGCCCTTCCAAGTGCGACGGCGGCTCCAAGTGGCCCGCGGAGTGCGTCAGCCAGACCACCGGCAACTCCCGTACTGAGTAGGTTTTGAGAGGAAAAAAATACACCCCCGACTAGGTGTGTTCTTTGAAGGGGGTAAAGAAGCTAACATGAGACATGTAGGTGCGGCAAATAAATTGCTAAGGCTGCGTGTTCATGGCGGAAGTTCGCAGTGGCTTCTCGGCTTCGTGAAGTAGAGAGCTACGGCGCTGTTCTCAAGGCCATTGGGTTTTTTTTTTCGCTCGGGAGGGCGATTGGACCCGAAATTGGGGGGAAGGGGGCTTCGCTCTCTGTCTTGGATGAGAAAGATAGTTGGGAGGGGGTTTTTGGCTGATTTGCAAATCAGGGGAGGAATATGCTTCATCCAGATTTCCCAGGGGGAGGGGTACAAGTAGATCAGTTTGCCAGGTATACGCACGGCGAACGGTTGCCGACCTGTAAAATACAGAGCACAAATCGAACCAGGTGTTCCGAGTACGGAGACATAAGAAGGGAGTTGTCGGATTTTCAAGGTGTCAATTGACGTTGTCCTCGCTTCCCGTATTAGAGACGGACGGCTATATGAGTGGCCGTTGTCCTCGTGAGCTGTTCATCCTCGTTGCCACCAGTCAGAGAGCGGCTGTACTGCGCAAGAAGTAGAGAGCTTCATCGGTGTTGCAAGATCATGTTGCGGAGCGCCAGCTTTCGGGAGACTGAAGTCCGTTTGATGAGACCTGGACTACGATTGCGTAGACGTAGGTGTATATAACTTGCCCACTCCAACGAACCTTCTGAAACCCCTGGAATAATTCCTGATCCTATACGTAAAGACGGATTCTCCCACTCGCTTCTTGAAGATGCAGAGATTGAAGCTGTATTCCCACCAAGCCACTTGCCCTGGATATAATCCCAATATGGGGCTTTCTGGCTTGACTCGAGTAGATCTTTCTTCTTGCTGTTCTTCTAGACCCAACTATTCACATACATGGCAATATGGATAGTGTCTAATATTCGGTTGCTTGCAGATATTCCATCGCGGACCTCCATCTCGAAGCCTCAGATCAAGCATAACCCATAGGTCTTGTTTACACTGGGAAAAAAAGACTATAAACACTTGTATGATGACTCGGACCCAGAGCTCAACAAAACAAAATAAGCCACCGGGGGTCGAGTCCCTTTGTGTGTGGTTGAAAGTGATCAGTCGCAACTACTGCACCAGAAGTCTCCTCATCCGATGGTGCTAGGAGGACGAAAACAGTTTTCTCATATGCCTACCTACGTTCCAATAGTGGAGCCTGTCTTCCGGAATATACGCCGCCCTTTCTCTATGTATATTCGCATTCCCTACTTCCCGTCTCACCTGTACAATCATACATACTGTTCTTCAAGCGGGCCATTGTGTGGTCTGCCGACGGCTGTGGGGTTGAGAGTTTTCAGCTGCCACGACTTCAACATTAACCCGAGTCCTCTTATCAGTGTTTGGGCACTCAGCACTTGGACATCCAATATATGGATATAACCACGGGGCTGATAGGCATCCCCTCGACATCACCAGCAAGGGTACACATGCACTGCAAAGTTTGTATATAATCTCCAATGAAGGATATGTGCATTACTCTAAGGTACCTTAGTTGTCGTCTATATTGTTCAGCTCTTGAGAGCCTAATACTACTAGTTATGTTGGTACGGTGCCGTGGCACATGAATTCGTTCGCTGTTCCGATCATTACTCCCAAAAACGCCAAGGCCATGCAGGCTCCCCAATCAAGGTATAATAGATACTCGACAGTTGATATCACAGGTATCATGCAAACAGGTCGAAGCCGGCAGAATTGAACACAGGGCACCAAACTCCCTCTTCCACCCTAGACGTTGCCTCATCGTTCCGTCCAGTCCGCGTCTCGTCAATGGCCAGACCCAAAGGTCCGAACAGTCGTGAATCTTTTCTTTGCTAACTCCAAATTTGGAATGACTCTTGCTTTACCGAAGGCGCATCTTGGCATCCTGAACTCCACGAGCGATGACATCCTCGAGCTTCCAGCGGGGAGCCTTGTACATGCCCTCCGTGCCGTTCGCCTTGCGCCACTCAGCTTCCGTCTCGGGAGTGATGCCTTCGGGAAGAGGCTCCTGTCCGCCAGCAATACCAGTAGAGAATCTGATCTGAAGTTGATCGGCAACCTCGTCAACGGCAGCCAGGAGTCTGTCAAGATCCTCCTTGTTGTGGGCTGAAGAGACGCAGAATCGGACACGCGAGCTAATAAGAGGCGTTGCGGGGTAGCCGACAATAACGACGGAAATCTTGCGCTTGAGCATGGCGTGACTGAAGGCGGGCATCTTTCCGGGGTTGTAGAGCATGACGGGGATAATGGGGGAATCATCGTGACCGTAGACGATGAGACCGAGGCGCTTAAGACCGAGACGTAGGTAGCGAGAGTTGAAGGCAATACGTTCCAGGCGCTCAGCCCCCTGGCCGGGGCAGAGCTCGCCGGTGATCAAACGGAGAGAGGCCAGAATTTGCATGAGGACGGAAGGAGCAGGCGACTCGCCAAGAGTGGTCGCGGCGTTGGAGCTACGGAGCTTGTCGATGATGCTCTTGTCAGCGGCGACGTAGCCACCATTGGCACCGAAAGACTTGGTAAGAGTGCCCATGAGAATATCGACACGGGCGGGGTCGATACCGTAGTAGTCGCAGACACCACGGCCACGAGGCCCGACGGCGCCAATGCTGTGGGCCTCATCGATGAAGAGGTAGAACTTGTACTTGTCCTTCAATGCCATGACACCGGGGAGATCGCACATGGTGCCCTCCATAGAGTACAGACCTTCGACGGCAACCAGGATCTTCTTCCAAGGGCGGTGGGTGCGGGGCTGACCCTGAGAAATGGCCTCCCGAAGCTTGCGCTCGAGATCGACGACATCGTTGTGCTTGAAGGATGAGATGACTGCACCGGAGAGACGAGCACCGACTCTGATGGAAGCGTGGTTGAGCTCGTCAGAGAGAATGAGGCAACCCTTGGAGACGAGGGCGGGGAACGAGCTAGCGTTGGTGACGAAACCCATGGAGAAGACCATGGAAGCGGGCTTGCCGACGAAGCTGGCGATTTCCTTCTCGACCTCCAGAGCCAAGTCCGAAGTACCGACATCAGCGCGGGGGCTGCAAGTGCTGAGAGAGTATCTCTTGACGCATTCCTCAACAGCATCGGCACAAGGGCCCTCCGACTGCGCGAAACCAAGGTAGTTGTAGGAGCTCATGTTCAATGTCTCGGTGTGTGTGCCAGTGTAGTTGTAGGTTCTGTTGTAGTCTCTAGACTCGCGATCCATGAGGGTAATGTAGCGGCCGGGAACGCCGGTGATGGGTCGTGCGAAGCAGTCGTCAATGCGCATCTTCAGACGACGAACGTAAAAGTTGTCAAAGTCCTCGTTCAAGGGAGCGTATCCATTTTGGGGCTTGAGAGCCTGGTAATGCTTCTTGTCGCCGAAGCGCTTGCCAAAAAAATCGCGGGCGTGGCCGAAGAGAATGAGAAGCAGGTAGCTGATGTAGGTAGTGAGGATGTAGTAGTAGGGCGGCTCATCGATGATGGGCGGGTCCAAGGGCTTGCCATCGTTGGACTTGCTCACGTATCGGTGGGTAGGGTGAAGGAGAGGACCGAATTGAGCATCGAAGCGCCTCTTCTTCTCCGTCTCGACGGCTGAGGGAGGCGAAAAGAGGGTTGTAGGGGGGTCAGTGGTGTCGGGCTCGCCAGCGGTGGCAGTTGAGAGCGAAATTGTAGGCAGGGAGATGGTGGAAGGGGTGATTTGGGTGGACGAGATGTTTTGCTGCTGCATGGCGAGGAGAGCTTGCTGGGCAGTCTGGTGGTCCTTATCCTTAGCGCCCTTGGGGGAGGTAAAGAAGTTGGTGATGCGATTGCCGGAACGAGAAGGTCTCCTTTCCTTCTCGGAGAGCGGCATGGCGGGTGAATGAGCGTTGGAGAAGGGATTCGCAATTCTACGGGGCATTGCTGAGAAGCGCGTGGCTGTCTATGGTCGACTCAGTGGCGATTGGAATAGGGGTATTCGAAGTCTGCAATGGAGCAGGAAAAGACCGAATTGAGGGAGAGAACGAGGACGAAGCTGTTTTCCTTGACGAAACCGAGAATTGATGCGCTGTGAAGAAGAAAGACGATCGGTCAGCACGAAATGCAAGTCTGACGGGAGGCCCGGATGTTGTGGAAGAGATAACAAAAATGGTTGGTGGTTTGAGAATTAGGGAAATTGTCGGTCAGAGTGTCAGTGGCGCACCCGCGGTCGCAGGCACAGAGTAGGCGACCACTAAGATGAGCGCGCTAGAAGTGCGAATAGCCAAGGGCTCACCTCCGACTTCTTGCGGCGGTTTGATGGAAGCACGAAACAAGACACAGATGAAGCGCTAACAAGACGCTTGGGGGAGCCACAGAGGCTATCGAGGCGCCGGAGTCCTCGGATTGGGTTGTTTTTGGAGGAAAGGTGATGATGATGATGATGATGATGAATTAACGGTCAAGCACTCACCAAGAAAGGCTTTAAGCAGCTGGTGCTCAAGTGGCCGAAAGTTGGAGGTTGGAGATACAGTCGTGTAGGTCCGAGGAAATCTTTTTTTTTCTCTTTGGCGACTTCTTTTGCTTTTGCGATTGATCAAGTTGTGAGAAAGCAAGAAGTTGAGGAGGCGAAAGCGAAAAGGGGGTTAGGGGGGCGCGAGAGAGCAACGAGGATGCAATTAAGAGGTCGTGGCTCTGTAGTGGCTCAGGGCGAGAGTTCCAGGTTTGGTGCAAATCTGAAGAATGGGGTTTCCCGTTGAGAAACAGAAGATGCAGACGGCAAAAGGTGGTGAACCGAGCAAGTCTCGCAGAATTTGTAACAGCTGCAAGGGGCTGCAACTGCAAGGAGTGAGTGCTGAGGAGGATGGAAACTCGGGAGGATGGAGGGAGATTTGTTGGAGATGGCGGGAGCGAAAGAGGAAAAGGCAAATTGTCGATTTCGGCTTGTCGCGCGATGGGATTGGACCGTGATTTTAGGTAAAATTGGTGCGGGTGGGTGCTGCAGCTGTTGCACTGAGGTGAGGCGCGTTGATGAGCGATGAGCTAAGGTACTTCGTAAGGTACGGAGTACGTAGACGCAGTGATGAGGTAAGGACCTTGAAAGTGAGGTGACTTTTTTCGAGTGTGTTGAGAGTCGAGACAGGCAACCTGGAAAGGTACCTTACTTGGTGGCCTAAGTATCCCAACGGCGAAAAGCAGGTGACGAGGTACCTATGGCGTCGAAGTGGTGTCTGGACCTCTCTTCTCGATCGATGCAGGCCTGCGATTGGTCTGCTGTCGGGCTGTTCGGGAAGGCAGCTCCAGAGTCCAAGGGAAGGTTAGGACGGGGAATGAAAGGAAGGAACCACAGGATGATGTGAGCTTGGAGAGGAAGGAAGGGGAAGAGGAAGAAGGAAGAGAAGAAGTCTGAAAAGGAAAGAGGGCACAAGTTGGGAAATAAAGGCAATGACCCTGACGAGGAAGGAAGAAGAAAAAAACACAATACGGATAATGCAGAGGAGATCCACGACGGTGAGGAAAATTACCGCGTGGACGGGCTGTACCTTACTGTGTAGCATCCGTGCCTTCCAGGTTGTATGACCCTAGTACGACAGCATGTTATCAAAAAGGTACTTTTGGAATGCACATAATAAGGTGCAGCCTCAAAGTATCTTCCCCCCCATCCCGTTGTGATGATTAATGGGGCTCTCTGCCCACCGCGCAACTCATGTGGAAGCCGCGATGCGAGTGACTTTTCTTCCTCTCTTCCCCGTTAGCGCGTATCATTTCAATTTCGAGGATCGACTCCCAGGTCTCATTCTCGCACACCTCGACGAGTCTTTTTTTTCTTGTCTTTCTTCCCGCCTCTCACCCCTGGCCTTCCGACACGTCCGGGTTGCCCGCTGTTCGTCTTTCTATTGCACGGTCCTTTCTTTCGTTCTTGTCTTGCCTCCAATTGGCCTGTCTCTCTATCCGTACCTCGCCTAGAATTCCTACTGTTAGACTCACGATGATCGCTCTCTTGAACACGCACATAGGTATCACACACACCAGCATTTGGCCCCCTAGCCCAACCGCTAATGCCTACTATGCTGCTTGCCTCTGACAGTCAAGCGAGGCTTACAACTTTTGGCTCCTAATCATCCTTATTCTTGGATTTTCACTCAATGTCCAAGTGTCAGACCCCCTCTGCGGGCCCTTCCACAAGCAACGACACAACGAATACTCCGTACCCTCCCTACCTGATATCCACAACCTTGTCTGCTATGTTCCGGCCAGTCTTCGCGACTAACAACTCAACTCATTTTACGGTTTGCGGCTTGCGGCTTGCCTTGCTCTGGCCGAACCACGTTTGCTGCATCTTTGATCCACTACCATATCCACCCACCCAATGTGATATCGGCTGTTGGGCAAATCCCGTCTGGCCCCGGCGCGTTACTCAACTCGGCACCCATCCAGTCAACCATTGGCACCAAGCAGGAAGCAGGAAGCAACCATCAGATCACGCGCGGGAAAAGGGGGAGGGGCGAATCGAAGCCTGACAGGCTGCCCGGACGACACGGCCGAGACGGACGCACCGGACTCTCGATGACTGATGATCGGACAATTCTTTCTTTGCAGTCGCCGTCCCTCTTCCAAGGACCAAGATTCCCTCACCCGCCTTCGCTCTCGGATGCTCTGGAGTTCGCAACCGCTCTAGCATCAAGCCATGCCGCCATTGAGCATTGGCATTGCTTCGAGGCATAGTCATCCGCTTCTTCGTCTACCCGACCATGTCATCAAAATGCGACCCTCGGTATCCTGCACTAGTCCAGCCTACGCAGATCCCGCGAGGCTTTCACTGCTCCACGTCCCAAGCTCTGCTGTGCATGACGGGAAGAGCTGAGCTAAAGAGCTTCCAAGTTCCCGCCAGTGCCGTTAACCTGTTCTCCCCCGGCTATTGCTACCACTACAGGACCCTGTCGTCGCACAATTCATCGTCCAACGGCCCGCCTTTGGCCAAACAGTCAGAATTCACCTTCACCTCCCGCCGCCCTATCCATGGTTCCAAGTTGAGTCGCCTGCCAGCCTTGCTAAGCCAGCGAAGCACTTCACCATGGAACCCCCTTGTTCCCATACTTGTCGACAGCCCTCCTCCTCACCTTACGCCGTCCGATGACTTGTCTGGAAGGGTCAAAGTGACGTTATCACCAAAATAGTTGCGTTGGACGTGTCTTTCCGGCAATGCATTCGACACAATGCATACAGCTATTTGGCCCATCTCTGCCCAACTCAATGCTGTTGTCAATACCCTCGTCCACTAGTGCCTTGGACATAATGGAGCATCGTTTGCCCTGCCAGTCGGCTTCACCGACGGTTCAACAAGTGACTTGACCCCAGCAAATCAAGGCACTCACTTGGCTGAACAGTTTCTACGTGAGGTCCCATCGCATAACCATATTCTGCGTGCACAGGGCGCCCTCGACTTTGGCGATGGAAGCAAGACGTTGCAGAAGGCAAAGAGAGAGAAAAGCAACCAAGGCGCTCGGATGGCCAGTTGGCAATGGGTCGAACGAACCAGAGGCGCAGCGCATGTCTCGCTTTTTTGACCGTTGACTTGGGACACAACGTTGGGTAACACGAGCTCGAAATGGGACAGCACGAATGGTCATTTAATTCGAGACTCGAATTTCCATCAACGGCTTGACGATATGCCGTTGCTTCTTTGTTACACGTTTGTATTCTCCGCGACCCTTCAATCTTCAATGGCAGTCATCGACCCACCTGCAATGTACGGCATATCGGCTAGTCTCCCGAGGCCTTGGTGACATTAGTTGGCCATCTCGATCTCTTCGATGACCGAATCGCGTGTTGTGGTTTCGCCAGATTATGATACTAGGAATCTTGGGTGCGGCCAATGACATTTCACACAATCTCCCGTCTGCAGTGCTTGTTTACCCGTGTAACAAGATCCTCAACTGTGGGATTGTGGAATTGTGTGAGCTGTCACTGCACCATCTTTGATTGAGGCCCGTCGACTTGCAGGCTTCACCCCAGCATTGGGTCCCGTTCTGAGACGTCTTCCCAGTCCGCTTGGACAACGTTATCGATATGAAGCGACAGCGATAGCGCAACACTGATCGAGTCCAACGAGACGCATCGAAGGGGAGGGTAGAGGAGGGGGGCGCATTGGTGCACCAGCCACAGAGCGGAATGGGCGAGTCTCTGGGTTCCCAATGCCATGAACGCCTCGCTCAAGTGCCTGAAGCCGTGAAGGTCCTTGCCAAGGTGTGCCCTGCATAGCCTCATGTGCCTCGATGAGCTGGACTCTGGGGAGCGTCTGCAAGTGCTGTGTTGTTAGTTCTAGAGCTTACTCCGTACACTACAGGCTCGCCTGTCGTACCAGTCTTTTTTTACCAGATGCAGGTACAGCGTCAAACAGCACGACTACTGTCCATGATCCACGGGTACCTTAGCTAAGGCAGAGCACAGTTCACCACGGTCCTCGTTCTCAGCAGAGCGTCCATGAACTGCGATGTTTGAGATGTCGAGGTTCGTCAAAGGTTCTCCGAAGACAAGAACAGGCGAGCAACGAGCCATGACCGAGCTCCAATGCGAAACGGAAGCACAGTCAGCTGGCCACACACAGTATCTGAGAAAAGAAGAGTTGATGTGGAAATTGGACCAAGCAGACTAAGCTGACGATGAGCTGCTTGCCCTCCCTCGCCGATGTGCGGTGCAGCAGATTCCACCCCCACCCCCGGACTCCGGTCCAGCAGATTGTTCTGGTACTGCGTCCTCAACCCTTTTTCGGAATCTTCCTGCGGAACTGCATCCTCGGATTGCGACGGCCCAACTCTTCTCCCTCCACTCCGGCCGGAATCTCTCGACTCTCACTTTGGCGCGGTGCTGCACACAATTTTCGAAAACATTTTCTTCCCCCTTTTTAACTTGACCACCATCGTCGCCGTGATACCCAACATCTAGGTCCCATTTTGAGAGCACCGACTGCCTCTTCCGTCTCTCATCGTCTCAATTCCCTCCAATTCATCCAATCCGCCCAGCATGACCATCACCAGTGTCACGCGCAACGAGCTCTGGCGGCACCCGGACCCCACCTCGACTCCCATGTGGGCGTTTCTTCTCCGGGTGAATCAAAAGTATGGACTCGAACTGGCAGACTACCCCGGTCTGTACAAGTGGTCCGTCGAAAACGTGGCAGAGTTCTGGGAGGAGGTCTGGCATTCTGTGGGCATCACCGCCTCTAAGCCGTTCGACAAGGTACGCTGGACCAATGCTATTCGTCAACTCACCCCAAACTCAACTCAACCTCATCCTCTATTTGCCCTGCTCATGCTTGGCGCGCCTTATTGCCAATCTTGAAAGATAGCAGGCAGAAGGTAAAAGAGAAGGAGGTTGTGTGACATCAGTCTGAGAGGAAGGGCTCAAACTCTACGCGAGTGCCAGAGACAGCGAGCAACAGCCAGAGAGAGACACCATCAAAGTCGCCAATGCCATCCATGGTCCTCACCAGTGTCTTGAACCCTCGTCAGGACGCCCATCAAGAACCTTGATACTGCCTCGAGTGAGGCGGACAGCTATGTGGTCATGGCATACAGCTTTTGCATGACCATCATCCCCGAGCAATTGAGTCATGCCATGAGCCATTGTCTAGCCCATGGGAATGCCGATTTGCCCATCTCAACGCCTTCCCCCTCCTATACCGGCGCCCGTGCTGCCCCTCCAAAGAACACCTCAACCTCACTTTTCCCAGACCAATAGCTGATCCGGCCCGATGGGCCAACGCCCTTAGGTCCTGCCGCTCAACGCGCCCATGTACCCGCGTCCAGACTTCTTCTCAGGAGCCCGTCTCAACTTTGCCGAGAACCTGCTCTTCCCCGCCAACGTCGCTGTCGACCCCACATCCGTCGCAGCCATCACCACCACCGAACTCGGCCCCTCCGTCTCCACAACATGGGCCGAGCTCCGAGACGCCGTCCGCCGATGCGCCGCCGGCCTCCGGGCTCACGGCGTTAAGCCCAACGACATTATTGCCGGCTTCGTGTCCAACCACGTCCAGGCCATCATTGCCGCTCTCGCTGCTGCCTCTGTAGGCGCCATCTGGACTGGTATTAGCCCCGACAATGGTGTCAGCGCAGTGTTGGACCGTCTTGCGCAAATCGGGCCCAAGGTCCTCTTCGCCGACAACGGCACCGTGTACAACGGCAAGGAGTGGAGCAGTACCGACAAGACGGAGGAGATCGTCAAGGCCCTGATGCCTGAGGGCCTCGAGCTCGTGATTGTCATCAACAATGTTGCATGCGACCTTGCCATTGACGGCCTGAGAGCAACAGGCGTCGCAGTTGATGAGTACGAGTCGTTCCTCCAAAGGTCAGTCATCATCAACGCCTGGAAAAACTCACCAGAAGCCTCTTTACTGCATCCTGCTAACATCTTCACCCAAGCTCTCCCGATGAGCCTCTCAAGTTTGAGCAGCTTCCGCCTTCACATCCTCTCTACATCCTCTACTCCAGCGGCACCACCGGCCTGCCAAAGGCCATCGTCCACACCGCCCTCGGCACCCTCATCCAGCATAAGAAGGAACACGCCCTCCACGGCTCCCTCACCGCAAAGTCCCGCATGCTCTACTACACCACAACCTCGTGGATGATGTGGCACTGGTCCGTCTCCGCCCTCGCCGTCGGCGCCACTCTCGTCCTCTACTCGGGCTCCCCCTTCAAACCCCACGGCCACCTCTCCCTCCCCCGCCTCCTCTCCGACCTTCGCGTCACCCACTTCGGCACCTCGGCCGCCTACCTCACCGCCCTCGAGGCCAACGCAGTCTACCCCGTAAACGAGCCCGGCATCGACCTCTCCGCCCTCGAGGCAATCTACTCCACCGCCAGCCCCCTTCCGCCTTCCACCTTCTCCTTCGTCTACAAGGCCTTCCCCGCCAAAGTCAACCTCGCCTCCATCACAGGCGGCACAGACATCATCTCCCTCTTCGGCGCCCCCTGCCCCCTCCTCCCCGTCCGCGTCGGCGAGATCCAGTGCGCGGGCCTCGGCATGGCCATCCGCGCCGTCGACTCCCTCTCGGGCGACCCCCTCCCGGACCCAACCCACCCAGGCGACCTCATCTGCATCCGCCCCTTCCCCTGCCAGCCCCTCACCTTCTTCGGCACCGGAGGCGACAACAAATACAAAGCCGCCTATTTCGAGCGCTTCGCCGACGTCTGCGGCGTAAAGGGCGCGGTATGGCACCACGGCGACTTCATCAAGATCCCCAACCCGGCCACGGGCTCGCTCGTCATGCTCGGTCGCTCCGACGGCGTCCTCAAGCCCGCGGGCGTGCGGTTCGGGTCCGCGGAGATTTACAACATCCTCACGCGCTTCTTCGCCGCCGAGGTGGAGGATGCCGTCTGCGTCGGGCGCCGGCGCGCCACGGACGCCGACGAGACGGTGTGTCTGTTCGTCGTTCCCGTCGCGGGCCGCGCGTTCGACGACGAGCTGAGGGGCAAGATTAAGAGTGTGATTCGGAGGGAGTTGAGCCCCAGGCATGTTCCTGGTGTTATTGAAGAGGCTGGCGGCGGGATCCCCAAGACGGGGAACGGGAAGAAGATCGAAGTTGCCGTCAAGCAGATCCTTTCCGGCATGGACGTCAAGACCAACGCCAGCGTCGCTAACCCCGAGGCCCTGGAATGGTTCCGCGCGTGGGCCGAGACGCACTAGAGTCTTGCGTCCACGTATTTGACTCACCCGCTCGTTTCTTGCGTCCTACCCGTCTCCCCCGCGGTATATCTTGTTTGAAGGTTGTTTAGAAGTGGGAACTATATTAATCAGGTACAAGGTCGTCATGGGAGGGATCTAGACTTCATGAGGGGGAAAAAGAAAATTGCAATGTTTGGGCATATGCCTCGATCCAGGGATCTGAAGCTAAGCTAGAAAACTTATATCAAGTGGCATAGAAATTCAAAACAGTTTGGATTGACCAGGCTTCTCCCTCTGTACCTGTACCATCGTCACCCAGTCCAACCGCGTTCATGACCAGATATTCATCTGATAGGAGAGAAAGGAAAAGAAAAAAAAAACATGTTGCCGAGTTCTCGGATCTCAAGCCGGATCGGCTCCGCCCGCATCGGAGCAAAGCGCCGAAAACCTCTCTCTCTCTCATTGAAAGATCTCCGGGGATCCGCGCAGGCCGTGGGGGGGGGGGGGGGGGGGGAAGGAGAAAAAGGGGGTGCTACCGACGTCACCCCCACGCAGCGCCCGGCGCCCCCGCCGCCGACGGACAACCCCCCCACACCCTCTCCGTCCCAGGGCGGGGGGGGGGCGGGGGGGGGGGGGGGGGGGGGGGGGGGGGGGGGGGGGGGGACAAAGGTAAAAGGGTGTGTACCTATATGGCAATGAACCCCCCACGCCTTCCAGTCTCGCCCTATCTCAGTTTTTCAGTCCCCAGCACTTACAGCCCGCCTATCCTACCCATCCCAAGAAGCTCTTCCCCCCTCCCCCCTCCCCCCTTCGGAGCGGACCGAGTGGTCATAGGGGCCGTCCCGACAGTTTGGATACACCACACTGAGTTCGGTAGTGTGGTACGGAAGACTGACTGGGGGAAGGGGAGGGGGGGGGGGGGCAAGGTTATGCTACAAGGTAGGCGTGAGAGAGAGGGCGTGGACGTAGATCCGCATGTCCTTCCAATCCTTTAATCAACAACATGCCCTGCTTCGCTTCCGTGTTTCTACGTTCATCTCTTCAGCTGTGGACGTCAGAGCTTATATCTGTCCTCTGCTCTCTTCGTTCCGGATCCGTTATGGCTAGGTATTGATTCTTGTGGTAGGATAGAACTCAATCCTGGCCCTCTGTAGGTTACAAGGTTTCCAAGGTCTTCCGTAGACTACCATCCCGTACGGGAAAACATGCCATCAATCATCGGCAAATTTGTGAGGCCGATCGAACCCACATCACGTCTACCGAAAGGCGGCTTCACGATATTAACTCGCGCCCCTACAAGCAGTAGTGCCGTGGATGCAGGGATGTAGGATGGAAAGCTCAAACATATGCAAGCTGGGCCTGAAAAGTGAATTCATGAGGATCAAGATAAGGAGAAAACACCAAACTGAGGTTAAAAAGTCTCATTGAATAACTGCTGTGATCTTCTCGACCATCAGGTTCAAACCATCTGATAACCATGCCCGATAACTCCTATTAGTATGCAATTCATCCACCATCTAAGCGTGGACTATGGTCCTTTGCTCAATTTTTTACTGCCGTGTCATGATGTTCCTTTTTCTCTCTGTCTTTTCTTTCGCACCACCCATGCGTGTATATGCCAGGAAGCACGAAATCACTTATCCAATTCTCCAATACCCATTATCATGCAGGGAAAACAGAAACACGCCTGATTGAAAAACACTCGAAAAAAAGATTACTGCTTGACGCTCGCCATACGCTTGGCCATGCTAAGTAGAAGGTTAGAATCATGTTCAATGGATTGAAGGGCGCTGGAAAACTTACAAGTCGTAGAAAGCAAACTGGCTAGGCTGGCTGCCAAACTGGTAGACGAACCTCGAGGCGAGATAGCTGCCGAAGATGGCGCGCAAGTAGGAGTCGGGGACGCGCTCGATGATAGTGTCGAGGCCAATCTTCTCCAGAAGAAGGTTGGGGAGGGCGTCCTGGAGGACCGAGCGACGGATGGCTTCGTTCTTCCAGAGATCGGAGTGCTGGAGCTCCTCGTCCAAGGTGGTGATGGCGTTGGACAGGTTGTCGGAGAGGGTGCTGCGGGCAACACCGGTCTGCTCGTGTTCGCGCCAGATGGCCTCGAACTCAAGGCGGGCGTTCTCCTGAATCTTTGCCTGGACAGACTTGACGTAGTCCTTGTAGAATTGAGGAGCCTGGCCCTTGGCGTCGTGGCACATATGCTTGACAAAGTTCTCGTCGTCGAACGAGAGCGAAGCAAGAACCTCCAAGGAGGAAGACGTGACACCGCCCTTGTTGGCACTGGCATCCTTGTACAGGATACAGCCGGCCTCTTCCAAGCGGAGTTTGGCATCCTGAGTGATGAAGAGATTGGCGCCCTCAACCAGGTAGGGAATGGTCGACTTGCCGTCCTTGATGATCTTGTTAACCGAAATCAAGTCAATGGACTCGGGACGACCACCGCAGGGAACGAAGGAGTCGGTGAGACCAGTATCGCGCAAGTGATAGGTGTTGCGGAAAGATGTGCCGTTGGAGACAAACTCTCCAGTGGGCAGGTTGATGTTGTTGTCATCAACCAGCACGCGGTATCCATCCTTGGACAATTTGGACATGTCGAAGTTGACAATCATGGATCTTGACTTGGCAAGACGGAGAAGCTCTTGCTTGTCAAGTCCGTTGGGGTCAACGAGAACACCAGATCCGTCAACGATGGAAGTGTACTTCTCGGTGCTGAGAAGGATCTCGTTGCTGCCCAAGTCACCATCGGGACCGCCGGTCTGCATCTTCTTCACAGTCGAGGGATCGAGGTTGAGCTTGCGGTAGATACCGTTGACGTATTCACGGACAGACAGGGTCGTCATGCCGTAAGTGTCGTGGGGAATACCGCCCAACTTGGGCGACTTGCCAGTGAAGAATGACTTCCACCAGGGTGCGCCGCGGGCGCGAGCATGCTCAGTAGCCCAGTCGACGAGCTCTGCCGTGTTCTCATCGGGTCCCATGAAGATGATCTCCTCCTTGCCGTACAGGTCCACAAGCGGGTTCTTGATGCCGGGAGTCTGGGCAGGGAGCAGAAGGTCGAGAATACTGTCAATGTACTTCTCAAAGGCCTCCTCGGCGCGGTCTTGCATCTTGGGGTCAAGAAGGATGACACCCTTGGAACCGCCTTCGGGAATGTCCTTGTTCTTGCGCTGCTGGGTGCTGGCCAGGCCGTAGTTCTCGTCAAACAGGTTGCGGGCGTTGATGCCGTAAGCCTCCTTGCTGCGGGACTTGACGATGCGAATACCACCGCGGGCAATATCCTTGAAGCGCAGGTGAAAACCGCGCGACTCGGCGCCGATGACGAGGAACATGCCGTAGAGGCGCTTGGGGTATTCGATCTCAGGCAAGAAAGAGGGGTCCAGGCGGAAACTCAGGGCAACCTTGGTGGGAGTGAAGTAGTTGGTCTTGAGAATGGCGTTGTTGAAGACCCGGAAGGCGGTCATGACCATCTCCTCGTGCTCGTTGGAAACATCGCGAGTGATGCGCTCCTTGAGCTTGGCATCGGACAAGACCTCAATGGCCGGGGTAGGGGCGATGAAGTGACGGTCAAAGTCGGGTCCGACGGCAAGATGCACCGAGGCAAAAGAAGCGTAGAGGGCGCGAACAAGGCCCGGGTACGATTGGATGATCTCCAGAATGTAGTCGGGAGTGAAAGTCTCCGTCCTCAGACGGCGCTTCAGCTTGGACAGAAGTGCTGTGTGAGCCTGGTTCTTAGGGTCCAGGATCTCTGACAGGGAGATGTACTCAGAACCCAAACGGTTCAGGAAGTGCTGAATGAAAACCCAGACGCAGTGGCCGTAAACGGTCTCTTGCAGACTCAGCTCACCGGCAGTGAAGAGAGAGTGCAGCTTGTTCTGGGGAATACAGTACAGCAGGGAGATCTCCTTGGTAATCTGGTGGATCGACTGGTCCAACGATGGGAAGTTACCCTCGATGTTCATAGCGGGACGAAGGTAGATACTCATGACCGTGATACCGTTGGCAAATTGCTCCACGTACTTTCTGGAGCTGGTGACGCCGTAGTAGTGGTACAGGTCACTGAGAGCCGAGAACAGGCCACGGGCAGTACGAGAGCGGAAGGCAATGACCAAGCGCTTCTCAGGAGAGCCCTCAATGTCGAAGACCTCAATGACGGGGCCAGTTCTATTGACCGCGAGATCAATGATCTCCTGGTAGATCTGCTTGGTGTTGTTGGTGGCCTTCTGCAAGAAACCGTTGTCGGCAATGACCTCCAAACGGGTCTCGTGAGGGTCCGTTGTCTCAGGGCTCTGCTTGAAGAGACATTGGTAGACGAAGTAGCAGCGCAGGGTGGCCTTAGAGGTTGGTGATGCGCCCAGAACTCCAGGAGAGCGGAAGGTCTCTACACGGAACTTGGTCTTGCCAACATGGTCAAGATACTTGGCCTCGAGGCGCTGTTCGTAGCGGGGTCCAGCAATGGACGTCCTGCCGGGCTCGCTCGTGTCGATGTAAATGGCATGATCATGCGCCTCCATGTCAAGTCTGATCTCCTCGCGCTTGTCCTCGCGGGCGAAAGCGGCCACCTTGGCGGCGTACAGAGATGTGATTTGGCTGGCAATGACCTCGGGAACTTCAATCTTGAAGTAGACATCGTCGATGCCGAGCTCGTCGTAGAACCATGTGACTTGCTCCTCAATCAGAGCTTCTGGGATCCATCCGTTGTTCTTGATGAGCTCCTTGACTAGTTTTGCGCGTGTTAGTGACGCCCTCGACTTGGTTCCTGGACAACAACAAACTCACCCTGCTCCATCTGCTCTTGCTTGCCAACAAAAGTCGGCGCAATGTAGCCAACTGTTGCTGACCTCAAAACCCTGTGGCCGTTGCCATTTGAGCGAGAAGCCATGGGCAAGCTGAAATGTGTTGGCTGGGGAGAGGGGCCACGGCTGCTCTCTGCTGAGTCGGCCTGAACCTGGCCCAGCATCTTGTTACGAGGAGGGGCGGCGGTCGCCATGATGTCGGTGATTTCTTCGAGGGGGTCTGGCTCTGAAGAATACCTATCCATGGTAGGAAGGTCAGTATTGATTGACAAGGCCAACATTGTGGCGAGTAGCGAATCAACAAGATGGCAGGAAGAAGTAGCGTGATTATGGCGGGAGACGGTTTGTGGTGAAGAGGGAGAGGAAGACGAGTGTCAGGATGGGCGTCCCCAGGGTCTAAGTATGTTGACGGGGACAACGAGGCATCGCAGCAACCAGGAAAAGTTACATGATGTTTGTGAGTCAGTGTCAGACTGCTGGCAGGACAGCTTTGTCGAGCGCCCGTTACGTTTGATTGCGACGACCGGGACCGTCAATGGATCGTGGGGATCTAGAGCAGGCTTTCTTGCTCTGGACAATGCGGTCTGGGAATTGGACAGGGCCCGCAAGGTAGAACAGAAGTGCTGTGTTGTGGAAATGGAATCGCGCGCAAAGGTAGGAATCGAGAGAGCAACGGGAGCATTGAAGCTTCACCGCCGTAGGCTCGTGCAATGGGTGGACTGATAAGGGATGGGCAGGGGGAGCCAACGAGAGGTGAAAGGGCATGGGAATTTGGAGTTGGGGGAGGTGAACTCGGGCGGGCGTACCTTGCGTCTCCGGTAGACTAGCGCGATGCTGATCCGATTCAGATATACGGGATCAGGTAGGAAAGCAGATGCAGAGCTAACAATGGGCTCGGATAGCTGCTTCTTGCCGACTGTTGGTCGGTTGGTCGGTATAGGGGTATAGGGAAAAGATAGAGGATGAGAGACACGATGTCTGGTTCCGGGGAGGAGTGCAGATATCGCGGGGCGTGGTGGTTGTTAAGTAGGACGTGGAATCTAGTGTAGGTGAAGCCGAGGTGAGTGACTGATGTCAAAGTCTCGGAGAGGTGATCCGGCGGGGCACTTTGACGGTAAGGTGCTTGGCCTGAGCTTTGTTGTTGACGGTTGTGGTGAATGATAGAGGAGCCGTGGGTTGTCTCACAAGCCAATGGCAAGAACAGGCTGTTTTTGACAGATGAAGACGGGATGAAAGGAGGCAGCGGATGATAAGAAGGGGGGCGTGGGCGTGGCAGGAAAGGTTCGAGGACGAAGTATCTCAAAACCTAGAAGAGGCCGATATATACGTGTTTTCCTGTGTAAAGAGGAAAGCAACCGCGGGCAGAGCGAGAGGGAGTTTCCTTGTAAGCGCGACTAGTGGTCAGCAGGACGTCCCGTATTGGAATTGTGGAAGCTATTGCCCATGACTTGTTGTAATATGGAAGGCCAGGGCAAATCTTATTCAGCTTTTCAGGTACGGGGGGAGCAATGTACCTTTTTTTCTTCTCTTGTGTTTGTTACAACCCCGAGAGTCAGAGAGAACAAGAAGAGGGTGATCGAGAATGCGTCAATTGACGTAAAGGTGGATGATGGGAATCCCGGGCAACACAGCCATCCGACCGGCTTGGGGTCAATTCGCTGGTAGCTGGTACCTTTTTGGTGAGTTTTGCTCAAGCCCCAGGGGGTGAAGAACTGAAATCGAGGACCGGGTTTGGGTCGATCGGTTACGTCTGGGTCAGAGGTTCTGGCCTTGGTTGGAATGCCGGTGGGGTTGCGACCTGCGGCCAAGAGGGGCCTGGAATCTTTCTCGCTGGATTCGAGAAGGAAGTGATGGCAATTCAGAGTGAGAGAAGTTGTTTCGTCAGATCCAGATCCTGGTTCAGCAAAGATACCAGAAATTCAGTCTGTGACTTGGTGAGATGTGGATGTGGCAACACCGAGGGGCGGGTTTCTGAGAGATAAGGGACCCTGAACTGAGTGAGAGTTAGCGCTCCCGTATCGACTCGTTTTTTGCTGCCTTCAGCTGAAAATAGCAGCAAGGCGGGCGGACAGGGTCGTAGCAGCCGTGGCCACAGGGCTGTGAACGGGCCTGGGGTGGTGGAAACTTGAAAGGCACAAGCAAGAGGGCAGCAATTGGGGGCGACACAACAGAACACCACGCCGTCGGGCCGGTTGCTGAGAGAGCTGGCTGACGGCTGTTGGCTGGGCTGTGTACTACAGGTGTGTGGCTGACGCGAGATAGGGAGCCCATAGGCGGACACGGTGAGGGACGCAATTTGGGATTGGTGAAGAGAATGACGGGAGAGCTGCGTGTGTATGTTGTTTACCTTTGTGGTGGCTCAGAGATTGAGAGATAAGGCAGGTCTTATTTGGCCAGTAGGAACGAAGCCACAGCGTGAGGGAGGGATGTAGGCAAAGAGTAACAGCAAGCGGGTAAATGCTGCTTGTTGGGTGAAGTTGTCTAACCTCGAGCTTTAGTTGAGGCTCTTGAAAGGGGGAGGAGGAGACGAGGATGAAGATGAGGATGAGGAAAAAGCAAAGTCGATCAGGAACTGAGAAACTCACGATCCAAGAGGCCCGGCTCAAGGCTTTATACTCACAGGTACTTGATGACTTGACAACAACAACGACGACGGCGACGAATGCTTTTCTGACTGCAAGAAATCAATGCCGGCCATTCTTTTCCCAGTCGAACTTTTTTCTCTCTTCTAATTCCCTTCTACAAGAGTACGTCTCTCCAAGTCCCTTCTTCCATGTACACACACACCCCCCTTGACCGGGCAGGTGACTCGCAAAAGACGGGAGACGTTGTGAAGGAAATTTTGCATATTTTCCACCCTCCAGGGCCTCCAGGGGAAGCACGTCGACATGCATCCTTGCAGCTCTCGCCCTTTCGAACGAAGCTCCCGTGGCTTCTCGTCCAGTGTCTACTACGAGTTGGATCACGATGATGACTTCACCCGCAGCACAAATGGCGAACTATTACCAAACAGAAACCGGGCTAAGCCGTTTCGGGTAGGCAGCAGACTCCAATTAGCCTTGCTGATTGGATCACAGGCTTACAGCTCGAGGGAAGAGAGAGGCGGGAAGGTACCTATTCCTTCTCAAGTTTCTCCAAGTATATAGGTACGGAGTAAGGTAGGTACTACTGCGTAAGTATTGCGGTACCTGGCGGCGAAGGCGGCGCGGCGGTGGTGGTGTTGGCGAGTGCGACCGTCCCGGGCCTGGGTCCGCCTGTCCGCCTGGAGTAGAGGTACAGGAGGAAAGGGTACTTGCTCACCCTCATCGCTGCCGTATGCCCCATCGTACCTGACGGCGTAAGGCGACATTTTTGGCTGGGAAGCTGGGGCGGAAGCTGAAGCAGTGAGGCCTGGGAGCTGCCACATGGGGCACATCACATGCGCCAATGGAGGGGCACTTGGGGCACCAAGGAACCACCAAGGCCTCAAACATCCACTGGGAAGACCACGATGCCCTCCAACGGTACGTATCCAACGGTACGTAGATACTTCTTCCCATCAGATGTATCCGTACTTCCTTGTGCCGTTCTTTCTCGGTTATTCTCTCTGCAAAAAGGCATCGTGGGAAAGACCGAAAGCAGGTACAAGAGACTTGCCAGTGTACGTATCTGCAATTCTCCTTACATGTCACGGCTATTCGAGGCTCTTCAATCCACACAGCAGCGGTACACTTTCCAGTTTTTTCTTGCATTTTTTTCTCTCGCATCCTCTATTCGTAAGGATACCTTGCCAGGTACCTCTTTTCATTCGAGGTCCAAGTGTCGGAGCGGGCACCCGACGTCTCTTCAAACCTCATATCATACTTTTCTGTGTTACCCAACATGACCGGCCCGGTTGGATTGGGACTTGGGAGAGGGCACGAAAGGATGAAGCAGAGAAGAGCGCATAACAGAACCGATCTAAGATGAGCCATCTCGGATGCCAGGTCCAAAATGACAAGTCAAAGCAGCCAAACCCGATGGCGATAGCCTTCAACAAGGCATAAGGTCTTACTCACCGCAGGCAAATGTGTCAAAATCGGTATTGCCCAGCAGAGCCACACGTCCGGGCGGCCGGTCTCTCAGCGCGCGGCCTTGGATCCCGTGAGCTCTCGCAAAACAGCATTCCATGGGCCGTCCTGTGCGTACCCGGTTTACCCGCCGACCTGCTGCTTGCTGTGTTGTCAACTTGCTTCTGCTGTTGCATTGCACTCTCTAATCTCGTCAGTCACCTTCCCATTATCAAGACGCCCCGAGAGTTCGGCACTGGTAGCCGCCGTTCTATGTACAGACGAAACGACATGTACCCTCGAAATGATGTCTTTTTGCGTTTCTTTCCCAACAAAGCACAGGACTCGTTACGAAAAGACCGGTGACGGTAAGCGAAGGTACCTCTGTACTTTGGACAAGAAAGCAGATTACTCTGAAGAATACTGTCTATCACGCTGCGGGTAAAGAAACCCGTTTGAAAATTTGAACAAATCGTGAGTACTCTGTACCTCCTCTGTTTTACCGCTTATTCGCGTTGCAGCTCAAAACGCCCGCTTGTCAGGCGCCGGCCTTGCTTCGAGACGACTTCCCAGCCATTGCCCCTCTAAAGCCCCAGAAAAAAGAACCAACTTCGTCGTACCTTGCTCCATTGTAAGTGGTTTCCGATCATGTACCATGCTAGATACCCACGATACCTACTTTCGCAATACTAATGTATCTCATCCAAAGAGGCGTCATGTATCTTCTCATGTACACATACGACATTTACCTCTTTGTTGTGTACGTAGTCGTCGTACCTCCCCTTGTGAATCACGGCATGATAACAACAAGTCCCCCGGCCGGCAACAGCTCAGACCTCATAACAAAAATATGGACACTAATAGCAACAGCCATGTTCGTCCAAAGACTGACTATCAATCGCAACTGGATACGGACACAGGAACCGAGTTATCTAACCCCCCCAGAAAAAACAACACCAGTCTCCCGCTCTTCCCTTCCGGCGACCTCGTCAAGAACCGAGACTCTCTGTTTTCCATATTTGTCTTACCCCAGATCTTCTGCACAACTACACAGATCAACCAGCTCAGCCCTCCTTTTACACACGCACGCCCAGAAAGGCCCCCCAACAACAGTCTAGACCAGGACAAGAAGTAGAACCCCTGGGTCCAAGATCCGAGGGAAAATCGGTCAAGCCTGTAAAAAGATCACGGGACGGCAACAATGTTGGGGATGGCCCTTGACCCTTTCAGCCCCGAGTGGCCCGGGAGCGCGGCGGCTGATGTCTCCCTTTCCCCACAGCCGCTCTAGCATGGCTGTTGTTTGTTCCATCTGCCAACCGACGGGACCGGGCCCCCGAATCGTCGAGTTTCCATTACCCCCAGATTACTTGATCGTGCAGCCCGCGCCAGCGCCAGTTGCGACCCCGAGATGGCCACGGGACAGTCCGACCTGGCCCCATTGGGGAAGTTGGGAAGGACTCTGGATGATGGGAAACCTACAGTGGGGTGTCAAAGGTTCGTGTGCAGCGCACAGTATCCCGCAAAAGTACTACTTTTCAACAGCGAATAAAAATTTAAATATAATAGGAAAAGGAAGTTAAAAATCACTATATAACTAATTAACTACTATATTAATATATGCCTAAGTTGCACTATGTTTTCTTTAATTATAAAAGCGGTAAATAAATTTTTTAAAAAATAGGTTTTAAGAGATTTTAATTATAGTGGATTATAGGGCCTTTTAAGTGCGAATAGCACTGTACTTCTTAATAAATTCTTTTTTATTTTATATTCTACTTTTATATTATATTATAAAGAGCTAATATAACGTACTTTAAAATATATAAAAAATAGTTTTATATACTTTATATACTTAAGTATTTTATTAAAATTTTAAATTATATTATTTATACCTAAGTTAGAAAGATATTTATAGTAATAATGAGACGTAGTTAGTGGGCTATAGGTGACGCACTGGGAGGGTGTACACGAACTTTTGACACCCTACTGTAGTTCGTTTGGACAATGCCCCGTTCCCTCTGACTCTTGCAGCTTGCGCTTCCTCTGCAGCTTGCGCTTCCTCTGCTTCTGCTTTACCCCAGCCTTTCGGTACCGTACCTTGGATGGTGTTCACAACTCACGATACTCTCACTCCCTTTTCGAGTCTCGACTTGCGTAACAACACAGTCTATTCCACAGAATCTAGCCACCCCAGGCCGGGGCCCCGACGATCCAAATTGATGCCCCGCGATCCCGCATCGCCATTACCAAATGGAAAAGCCGTTGTAAAACACTGCCGGTCTCCAGAGGTCCTGAACCCAAGACTCCTTTCGTCACGCGGTCTGACAAGGCCTTTTGTTTCGTCCAAATTCGATTCTTCTCTCCTCCTTCCGGGAAAGTAACAAGCACTGCGCTGTTCCCCCTTCCTGCATACTAATATACCATGTGGATGTTATGGGGTAAGAGTTTGGGGAAACTTGACAGGAAGCCTGGAATGGACGGATTGTCCAAGTCTGCACTTTCAGGACTGACTCTGTGGATTCGATGCTCAGTCACGTAGTTGTAAAGGTTGAGATGTGAACCATGTCCCCATTGGAAGGGTCAAGAGACACGATGTGTCACGATCTTTCTCTCACCGTCCCTTACCCCGATTCACCTTTTCAGTCCACCGACTTCTAGACTTCACACCTCAAGGTGTGGAACACATACACGCACGCACGCACACGTCCACATTCCCGCTGCCAAAAAGAGGGGGGTTGAGTCCCGGAGACCGCTTTACCCCAACAACGCCTCTAGTCGCTATTGACAGGAGTGAAGAGATCGTGACTCCAATAGCACAGCCATAAGGGGATGGAAAACTCGGATCGTCACTTGCCAAGGTGCCTTTCCCCAGATTTTTGCCAGGTCCCGTTCTCCTTTCTGCATTCCCCATTCCCCAGGGAAAGCTCGGGGCAAGTCAGCCGTCACGAGTCTCTAGCTCGACCACGGACCAAGGAAAGGAAAAAAAAAAAAAACCGAGAAAGGTCACGATGCGACTTTTCGTTATTTAATTTCCTTCGCCGCGCCAGGTGGCCCGTCAAGCCCGGTTCGGGGGTTCCAGGTCAATGGCACCATTCCAGCCCCAGGTCACGATGGAGAGAGAAAGACCTCACCTCTGTTTTGGGTCCGGGGGTGTGTAGAGAGGCAGTTAATGACACATAGAAACGAGGATTACTTAGTGGTTCTGGTTTATTTCCAGACAATCAAACCACAAAATCACAATACAATAAAGTCTTTTTTTTCGATACTGGGGGTGTTGTTGTGTTTGCTGCTTGACTTTTTCACTGACCCCTTGCTTCTTATCGTAATGTTTACAAAAGCTGTTGCAATAATTGCGGCATCGTGCAAAACTCACTGCCGGCCGCCACGAACATGTACGAGTACGTAAGAAATATTTCCGACCGGGCTCCTGACCTATGCGTCCAGTCCCCCCCCTTCTCTTGCTCTTTCTTTCTTTCTTCGCTTGTTAGTTGATTGGATATACACAACGGGAAGAAAAACGAGAGGCCTCCTCTATTGTGCATATCGACGGGCGCATCGAGCCGCGTATATTCATTCCGATCCGGCAAGGTACCACGATCAGATAGCCCTGTTTTTCGAGTTTTCGAGCGTGTTGCTCTGGCAGAAAAAAAAAGTTTGAGTTGAGCCGCTGGAGAGAAAATGGCTCTTCCCAATTGAGTAACCCAGAGGCATTATTGGGCGGGATTTTCACGCCGTTTACGCCCGCCGTGAGGGGGGGCCTCTTGGATTGTTATCTAGAACTCGGAATAGAATTGGCTAGGGAAGACCAGCCATCGTAGTACTGGTGACCCGTCACAGAAAGAACATGAAATAGAACAAGTTGGTAGCCAAGCAGAGCCTCCCCCTACTCCATACACACGACTTTGGGCGATCACGTCGGAGGGTCGGGGTCTCCACCCGAAACTGTCCCAACGTCAAGTCAAACTCCGGCCAAGACAACCCGCGGAGTGTATTGTTAGGTGCAGCGGCTTTCCTGTCCTCGTAGGAGAGCGCCAATCAACCCTAGTCATGTCGTGTCCTTGCATCTGCGACATTCCGTTCCCAAATTCCATCTTTAGTAATTGGTTACAGAGTTTCGATGGAAAAAGAGGTACAATGCAGAACACCCGCCGGGGAAAAGCGTCATCTTCCTTCCATTGTCAGTCCCCTCTTTCCCTCCTACCTTTTGCAGAGCATTATTTCATCGGGGTAAGGTAATCGGTCGATTGTGAGAAAAGTCACCAAAGCGGCGTCTACTTCCATAACTCTACGTAGGTATGGCTTCAGTCCTCCATAGCCAGCCCATACCAGCCCGTCGTCCTCCCCCCCGCCCCCACCCCCTTTCGACCACTCCCCAGAGAAAACTTGCATGAGGCTAAGGGGAGAACCCGAAAGTGCGAGGATCATCCGACCACCCGGGCGAGCAAGGGGAAACTTTCCAAGGTGTTCGGGTTGGGCACCCGGTGCTTATCTTTCCATGGCTCTGGGAAGACTTGCTTGATTCTGAGAAACCACAGAGAGTAGTTCCGTGTCACAACAGATGATAACGAAGAGAGAAAGAAAGAAAAGCGTGGCTTGAATTCGAAACGGGCCTCCTCGGGCCTAGGCTGGCCAGACTTGCTTCGGGATCTGCAAGGAAAGTAAGCCCGGTCAGTCTGCTGCTGCTGTGTATGAATACTTCGTACATTGATATCCCGCCTAGCGCCCGCAGCTGCCGAAAAACCCCGTGCCGTGATTCCTTCCGTGGAACACTGAACTCCGTCGGAGGAGGGTGAGTGTGGCAGCATACTTCCCACCATCCATTTTCCGTCGCAGAGTCACCTCGTCCTCCGCATCACCCGCCGTGGATCCCCGGACGCTCACGGGGAGGAGGGGGTGACGGACTCGTCTTCTGGCTCCGTCCGACCCCGTGCTACCTACCTGACCTTCCACCTCCCACCCTCTCCATCTAGTCGTACATAGTATAGACTCGTATGTATTCTGTTGGGTCCATTCATGTGGTCCTCCTTTCCCCAAAAAGGACTCCATCTGGATGGAGTGTAAGACTAGTCCATCAGGTACCGCCATCCACGAGAAACAGGCAAAACTTGGAGGGGCGAGACAAAGACGCAAGCCCGCCGCCGCCGTCCGTACCTGATTTACCTTGCGCCTCGAGGCTCAAGGTACCGACCAGGCCCTGTCTGGACCCAAACGATCTCGTGTGGCCCCCAGACTCGCGGATTGCGGAGGGTCGTCGCCAAGGGACGAGTCAGCAAAACCCCGCATGTGGCCAGTCTATGGGGTAATGAGGGGGTAATACCGGGGTTTTGAGGGGGTAATGAAAACTCCCATATTTCGTAATCCGAGGCGTTTAGCTCGAGCACGTTATTGTTGTTTTTGATGATGATGGAATGGAACAGAAGTTTTTTTTCTTTCTTTGATTGTCACGATGCAGGTTTTTGATATTTTTGAAACTTGTGAGATATATGCCGGTACAAGTAAGTGTACATTGACACAGTTAGACAAAGTATAGGGTACTTGGGTAAGGTACATGTCAAGGATCGAAGGAAAGTACCTTGATTTAATCGAATTCACATCTTTGACTTCGGCATCACGATACATCACCAAGTTTTCTCAAGGTCCACTAAACCACAAGTTTTTGGAGAAAAAGAGGATCCTCTCCCCCTCTGATGCTGGAATGGTGATTTCTCCATCGTCTCACCTCTTCCTCCCTCTCTCCAACTGTTTTACATGGTGGGAACACCTGATGCTCCCTTGGTCTCTGAGTGGGCAGCTCCATCCCAACTTCAGGTACCTATCCACATAGTCATCCAACTTCAAGTGGTTGTGGTCGTGGTGATGGTCACTCGGTGGTCACAAAAGATGGAAGGTGGTGGTGAACGTTGCCAGCTGCACGGCGTGGCCCCGCCAGCCGGAGCTCCATCCGAACCCCTCATTGGAGGAGGGGCGCACGCGCGGGAATTATTCAATGGAGCATCATGACTTCACTCGTGTTTTTGGTTGGAAAACACTGCTGACCTCACTACCTCTGACCCAACGTGCATCATCTTGTAAGCCGTAAACGCAGGATATCGAGGCCAGCTCGTTGAATCCAAGGATCTTGACACACACGATCAAGGGTTACTGCGACACTGCTATTCAAGGTGAACCCGAGAGAGAGTAGATCCAAGACACATTGACGACCATTTCGATTTCCCCACCCCCTCTCTCCAACCTCAAGCCAAGGTCGGAGCAAGAGGTTGTCCTACCTCATCTTAGTCAAAGGTCATCCACACTATCTCACCCGATATGGACCCTCTCCTCGACGCTTCCATCAGGCAACGCGCCGAGGCCCTGGATCAGGAAGATGCGCTGAGGCACACGCGGGACGAGTTCGTCATCCCCACGAAACAAGACATCACCAGCAAGACCCTTGCCAAGAAAGGTCAGCAATTGGAGGCATCATTCTACTTCATCAGAAGACACCTAGCTCCCTTCATTCTCACTCTCCCTAACTCCTTCACATGCTACTCCTCACACTCAATGCCTCTAGACTCTAGATTTTGGAGCTAACATCCTTCTCCAAGGAAAAGATGACGGCTCTGCCACATCAGAGGCCGGTCAGCAGAAATGCACCTACCTCTGCGGCAACTCTCTCGGTCTGCAGCCTAAGCGCACCGCCGAGAGGATACAGCAGTACCTGTCCACCTGGGCGATGCAGGGTGTCCAGGGACATTTCAAGCCTTTGGAAGACTCCCCATTGCCGACATGGCTCGACGTAGACGCCAGGGCGGCTAAGATGATGGCCCCCATTGTTGGCGCTGAGGAATCCGAGGTTGTCGTGATGCAGACTCTGACGGCAAACCTCCATCTTCTCATGTCGGCCTTCTACAAGCCCAAGAAGGACGGCAGGCATAAGATAATCCTGGAGAGCAAGGCCTTTCCGAGTGACCATGTAAGTCAGCTCTTTTCCGCAAACTTAGACAAGGGAATGGCACTAACAGCTCATACAGTTCGTCGTGGAGACCCAAATCAGACACCATGACCTCTCCCCGTCAACGTCAATGGTCTGCATTGAGCCCCCCTCAACCGCCGTAGAACCAACCCTCGCAACCCAACACATCCTCTCCATCATCGAGGCCCACGCCGCAGACACGGCTCTCATCCTCTTGCCCGGTATCCAGTACTACACCGGCCAGCTCCTCGACATCTCCACCATCACCGCATTCGCGCACAAGCACGCCATCCCCATTATCTGGGACCTCGCCCACGCCGTCGGCAACGTCCCGCTGCACCTCCACGACTGGGACGTCGACGCCGCGGCCTGGTGTACCTACAAGTACCTCAACGGCGGGCCGGGCTGCATCGGCGGCGCGTTCGTCAACGCGCGGCACACGGCCGTCACGACCTCGGTCGAGGACGCCGACTCCGAGAAGGGCTACGTGAACCGTTTCGGAGGCTGGTGGGGCAACGACAAGAGCTCGCGCTTCGTGATGGCGACAAAGTTTCACCCGGCGGCCGGGGCGGCCGGCTTCCAGCTGAGTAACCCGAGCGTGCTCGACATCACGTCGCTGTGCGCTTCGCTCGAGGTGTTTGAGCTCGCGGGCGGGATGGCGCCGCTGCGTGAGAAGTCGAAGCGGCTGACGGCGTTCCTGGAGGTGTTGCTCCAGAACTGGCTCAGTTCCGATATGTTCAGCATCATTACGCCGTCGGGGAGCGAGGAGCGCGGAGCGCAGTTGAGTTTGAAGCTCGCGGATGGGCTGTTGGATGGTGTGATGGAGTACTTTGAGGAGGTTGGGGTGGTTATTGACGAGAGGAAGCCCAATGTCATCAGAGTCGCGCCGGCGCCGTTGTATAATACGTTTGTGGACTGTGTTGATTTTGTTGAGCACTTTGGCAAGGCTTTGCAAAGGGCCAGCAAGACAGCGTAGTGGTTAGACTCGTGTCAAAGATGTCCAACATCAGACTTTCCACAGAGAATATAGGAAAGACTCGACAGAGTCAAATTGTTCGAAGATCATACCTCGACGGTTACCAGGTCAGCCACCCTGACCCGCGCCTTGCCTTTCCAAGCCACATCACAAACCTTCTCATCCGATACCTCTTCTGCCTATACCGCCCTGAATACACAACAACAAGCCTTCATTTACCCCCTCAACCCAATTCCTGTCACCAGCGCAGCAGGCGCCCCTTAGGCCGGGGGTCAGGTCAAACTGTGGTGTGGTGGTGGAACGGTTCATGGTCAACAATCAAAACGCCAACCAGCCTACTCGACGACAGGCTTAGCGAGTTCGAGTCCCAGCATGAGCACCAGAGATGTAGCCCCCAGTTCAGCACCGGGGGGGTGAACTCTTTTGGTTTTTTGAACTCATGAACGATTAGTCATTATTGCTGTTGATATGTCACGAGTCTTGAGGGATGTATTGTCATAATTATTAGAGCACTGCTCTCGAGCACTAGAGTGAAGAAGCACTCGCTCAATGCTTCCTCCGTTGTTTCTTTCTCTTCATAAATTGACTGACTACGCTCCTATTTTGCCAAGTAGGTGAGAGCTTCTACTTCTGTATATGGCCTTAGACGCCAGGAATTGAGGCTTGAAACAGTAGACACCCTTCCAGGAATGCCTAACTCGAGAGAAGACGATATCGGGGGCCATTCCGGGAAAGAATAACTCCCATCTTGAGGTTCAGCTATGTACTTGATAACAAAAAAAAAGATACTCAGATATCTTCGTAGACGGCCTCCTCCTTCTTCTCAGGGTCATCAATAAGATAAGCAGAGAACAACCACAAAGACCCCTCTGGTCCAAGGAATCCACCTGCTCTTCTCCCTTTGACACTATTCACGTTCCTTCTGAGAGCCACCTCATGCCCCTTTACCCATTTGCTCCTTCTTGACCATCTCACCTTTGGGTACCTGAGGCACTCTGCTCCTTCCATCTGAACTTTTGACGAGAAACGCGTACGCGTGACCGCCTCACGTGGACGTGAGGTCGTTGATGAGGCGGTGGTTACCTCAGAAACGGCTCAGGAGGGCGGTCAGAAGGAGGTTGGAGGGATGTTTATTACCTCAGGGCGGACCGATCCTTCTCATTTCGTCCGCTCTTCATCTCTACACCTTCCTCACCGCGGAAATTGTTTACCTTTCCATCCTTCCATCACCACATCACATTGCTCAGAGACCCGCGCAAATATCACCAACCTCCAACTTCCACGCAGCATATTCTCTTACCATTCTTACTTGCGCAGTGCTCAGAGAATCATTCCCTGAGTCTGATCTTGTATTTTTGGTGTTTTGGAGTGTCGCCTTTTTGGTCTTTTCTTGCCATTCTTCCTGATCCCAAGTTTGGCACATTGTCGCGCCTGCGCGATCGCGTCTATCTTGAGCACCAACTTTCCGCGCCGAATCCCCAAACAACGAGCTTACTTCCGGAGCACACGAGAGATACCATCATCGGAAATCTGCTCGCTGAGTGGTTGTTCAGTATGGAAGACAACTTCACTCACCACGCTCCTGTGGTGTCTCGTCGGTCATCAGGCCAACAGCAGAAGTCTCTTCGACATCCTGCCGAGCCAAGATACACGTCTCTTCCACCCCTTCGACCTAGCAATTTCACACCGCGTCACTATTCTATCTCACAGGGTAGTTCATCGCGTGAGCGCGGTGCAGAGGCCGAGTATCCTCTACATCGCACCAACTACATCCAGCCATCGCCAGCTTCTCAGTCAGCCTCTGAGGGGTTCAATAGCTCTTCGGCAGCTTATCAGCAAATTCCAAGAACTCCGTTCCCTGAACCTCCAGCCATGGCTTCTTCACTCGGTCCGATTCAGTCGCAATCGCACTTTCCGTCAGCTATCGATCACGATAGGCATAGCATTCTGGGACCACACCCTCCTCCCAATGCTCAATGCACAGCTGGCCGGAACGCATCTTCTCTATCATCAACCGAGTTCTCTAGAAGCTATCGAGAGAATCCTTCGGAATATCGTTTCCAGAAGGCTTCTACCGTGTTGAGTCTACACGCTACAGCCAAACCCAGGGCAACATCCCAGGCTGCCGACAGCCTGTTCGTCGATCAAGGTGGTTTGCATCGCGGTAACCCACTGCTTGATAACCCGACTGCACACCTTCACGCACCTTCTTCACCTTTGAGAATTCCGTCGCCTGCCAACGGCGACCATATTGGACACCTGAGATTTCTAGATAAGCTGCAGAGTCGGGCTTTCAAAAGTGGCTTCTTCCCTGACACCGAAGAACGCGAGAGCCGTGGAAGTACCTCCAAAAAGCCTACAACTACAGCTGCCTCAGCCGACGGCCTCCAGGAGGGGATTGCAGCAATCAAAGTTTCTGGCTTCATTCTTGAAGATGAAGACGAAGAATTCCAAACTTCTTCCAGCACGGGTAGACAGAAAAATACACAAATAGCAGCTAGCAAGGCCAAGACTACTTCCCGGCCTCGCACATCATCGTTATCCTCGACTCTAGTCGGTCATGATATCGAATCTCAAGGCCTTCCCAAGAAACAATTGAAGAATACTGATGCAACACGCCTGAATTTGGACACCACCCACAACACCGGCAAAAAGGAAGATGTGGCTACCGCAAAAAAACCGACTGTACCAAAAAGCTTCAGTCTGCTATCTAACATGATGGCCAAGGCGCCCAAGCCTTCCATCAGAATTGTTACCGTTCCGAAGCATGAAGTCAAGCCTATCCGTCGAGCCCAACGTCAGGATGATACCTCTTCAAAGACCTAGAACGATTTGAAAGAGAACACTCAGTCGACGACAACGAAGGGGTCGAAGCGAATCCGGGATGATCTTGCACCCGACCAGTCGTTTCCGGCTCCAGCCACCAAGAAGCAGAGAGTGGAAACCCCTGCGAAGACCTCATCAACCGCAAAGGCGTCTTTTGCTACACGGGGTCGGTCTCTCCGCACAACACCAAGCCAGAAGCCGAAAGTGTTGAATCAGCGTAGAATGGACCCCGACACGTTGGGCTTGGTAGCCATCAAGACTTTGCCAGGCCCTTTGTACGAACCCGAACAACCCCTTTCTGGGTTCGCCAATAGCAAGTACGAAGGTGGATACGACAGTGACGACTCTTTTGCTTCTCTTAGCAAGAATGCTCCAACTGGCTTAACAACGGGTAGGCCTAGAAGCCATACACTCCCCAACTCCAAGACAGGACGTACACCCAACTATGGTAAATCACCGACGTTAAACTTGCTCCGTTCTAGAAGTGAGTACTGCACAGTTTTCATGATTGCTCGATTATGAGTTTACACAAGCTGACCTTCTCGCAGGAAGCGACTCTAGTGCCCGTGATCCTGCCCCAGCCCAACCTACCACTGAACGTAGTAGAAACGATCACTCGATTACTGATCGCAATTGTCCCATATCAAAGGGTGAAGGAATGGATCGCCATCGCCAGAAGGACCGGCAGACATGTAGCTCCCACACGCATAGTCGTATAGGACGAGCACAAGTGCAACTGGGAAACAATCCCCACACATCCGAAAGACAGCTTGTCGAGGGACTTCGATCTGCCGGTGGTTGGCATACGCCTGTCTCCAAGAGAAGCGCCTCGTCTATTCTCAGCCCGAAGTCAATTGAGGATCAGGAGACAGAGAAGAAGCGCAGACGAGACCAAACGGCGCCGCCTCGCACTGAAGTGAACAAGCATGAAGTGACTCGGGGTTCTGAACGGGTGATGTCGTCTCACGGAAACCACGTTCGGCCTCGGTCGGCAGTGCTCGAACATATCATCACCATCGCGAACAGATCGGGCGACATGTCTGTGGCTAACACTAGCGACGCAAAAACGCGAGTTGCAGATGAGAGGCAAACCCCTGAGGCATATGCCGAAAGCGTGGAGGATCACGTCAAGATTCTACACCGAGAAATGGGACCTATGAAGAAGCAGAGAATGAAAGGATTGGCCAAATTGGGCACACAGAGGAAGATGAAGAAAGAGCATCACGACGATTCTTCAGCTCTTTCGGGCGCCACAGCCCCGAGCAAGCGAGCAAGCTTTCTTCCAAAGTTGTGATTCACGAACGATGTGTCTCTCATGGGTCTCCATGATGTATTGCAGCCTCAAACTTGCTTCCACAGGATGTCTGAAGCTCTGCAATTGATAGGCTGGGGGGATCAGGGCGGAGATCAAGCCCTGTGATGGTGTTGTTGGATGACGGTCGTGGACAGATTGCATGAATTACACCACACGCTGTGGGATTGCCTATGGGTTGGGCTGTTGGAATAGGGAAGAAGTGTATCAGTATGGGCTCTGTGGGTGTGTTGGCAATAGGCTATGAGTGCATGTCACTATTTCCAGGTTGAGAAAACAGGTTTAGTATCCCATAACGAGAACCAGATGTGAGTGTGACCCAGTATCCAATCTGCCAACATGGGAATAAGACTACGTGAAGTGATTTAAAGAGACAGCTGAGTTGGAGCATGTCACGTTGCCCTTAGTACCCCTATTTCTATGTCAAGATTCCATATTCTTGAATGAAGTCTCCCGTCGGCAGGGTGCTGCGATAATGCAATTTCTCGACTACACAGGGCAAGGCATACAAATCCGTCTCTACAGTTGGCTTCTATTCTTACACTTTTCAGACTTTTTTCAAAGCCCACAATTTGCAACTTTGGCCAAGCATGGCATCGCAATAACCGGAGCAAACACGTATGCTCGGTGCAACGAAAAGGTACGGTATACTCACAAACAAGGAGCTCATACGGATTCTCAACTAGCAACTTCAAGTTGGAGAGGAAATGTTGTCACTGCGGAAAGTGACCGGCCGAGTGTCAAAACGATATCAAGACTTGCTCGGTAATGGGCAAGCAGGCGGGCTACCCCGACACGATCTGCAAGAATGAACTGCCGGCTGTCCTTCTGCTTACATGGCACGCCTGCTGCGAATTAAGGCTGAAATAGCCTCTTGGCTCTCAAGGCAATGGTCTCAGTTAGAGTTTAGACAAAGCTCGGTAGCAACCGGTGCGCGAACTAGTCCAGTTTGTTCGCATTCGCTCTACAGAGACGTGGGGGGTTTAACAGAGCAGAGAAGCCCGATGTGCAGCGATGAAGCCCGACACGCAGCTCTGGTGCGACGACGAGGACGGCCGGAGATAACGCAGAACCCAAGGTGAGATGAGGTCGGTTCGGAGCTCGGATGGGCGGGTAATCTGGATGGTGCGCAAGGTTCTCCCAATCTGGAGAGTGTCCGTACGGTTCCCTAGAGATGTTTTCCCCCCAGACGAGATCAAGCCAGCTCCTGAAAAGAAACAAGAGGCATCAAGATCTTGAGATGACAGAGCGCACACGCACATGAGATGTCAAGGTTTACTTTGAGCACCTGGGAAACCCGGGAAGTGGTAGATACTTGGTTGGTAGGTTCGGATTCTGTGAGCGATGTCGGCACGGACGCTCTAGCTTCGGGAAGCAACTCAAGTCCGTGGTCAAGAGGGGTCGCTCGGAATGATGGCGAATGATTTGCGGTTGAGCTGCGAGCTGCGAGCTTAAACACAAAGAGGCGGCAAACAGAAAAAGAAAAGGGGCACTGGAGGAGGGACTCGGCCGAGCGAGCCGTCGTTCGGATCCTATTAATGTAGTGTAAGCCTGGCGTAGGGGAGCGGCGGGCGTCAGATCGGAGAGGCTCTAGCGTCGAAGTCTATCTGGGGTGGGATTTTCGACAAGAGAGGGAACCTATGGAAGAGATGGGCAGTTGTCCTTGCCTCTTCCGGAGTAAGCAACGAGCCAGTTCTTCCATATTAGGTTTGGATGTGCGTTCGGCCGTGGTTCAGTGCGACGGGTGACCGGTTGATGGATGTTTGCTAACGGGGTCTCGGACTCTTGGGAAATGATGATGGGACTTGTTTCCTCAGGAGGGCACTGCGATTGGGTCCCGGAGAAAGTTCCGGATGCTTCGTGTATGAATAGTGAGTTCTCTAATGCTGAGAGGCATCACATTATGAGCTATGAATGGACGGACGGGGACGGTGTTAGTGAGTTTTTTGAGATGAACGATAAGATCTGGCGTGTCGGTCTTCCTCACTCTGTCTCCAAAGTAATGTGAGACGGAAAAGGTTGCGTCTCATATCTAATACCAGACAATAGTGGGCGAGGTATCAAGAGGTCGTGCAATGCTCCGGGATAATGTAGCATATACTAGGGTCGATGGTGACATGAACGCCAGGATAGAGGCGTTGTCGGTTTGGGATAGCGCTGTTTATACGAGATGGTCCGAGAGGTTCGATGTGGGCGCTCTCAAGAATCAAACGACAGAGAGAAACCTCCGCGGACTTTCTGAGAGAATGCCAAATGTGACAACCGGAAGGCTGGGTCCTAGGTCTATCTTCGCGGCCCAATTTGGTGTTTATCCTCTCGGTAGCGCGTCTACTGGCGCGAAACGTTTGCCATGCGCGGATTGGCGACACCGCACCGCACCGCAAGAGCTAGCCTCGACGCGACACAGGTTCGCGATAGACGAATGTGGATGTTCTCTAGCGTCCTGCCCGGATGGATCGGCAGAGAGCCTGAAACTCACACATCAAGCGGAGTGTCATTGGGGGCCGTTTGATATTCCTCTCTCCATTGTGTCGTGACTGGACCTATATTCCTGGGAAGTGGGATGCAGTTAAGTCACATTCTTGAATGTTATCCATCAAAGCTGGATGTTTCAGCAGAGGATAAGTGGCCAAGTAAGGAGGAAATTTGGACGATGTTGAGGAAACAACGGGGTGGCTGTGCCGCGGTACAGAGTTGCGATGAACAATGTTGGATGGGTAGCCGTACGCTGTACACAGAGAGTAAGGACGACGGCCAGACGGCCAGAGAGGTCAAAGGACGAGGAGAGGACGAGTCGAGAGCCCAGAGGGAGCCGAGGATGATCGACGCAGGGCTCAATCTGACGGGTGCTCTTATCGGGGCCTTGGTCGATTCGCCTTCCCTTGCTGGCAGCCTCGCTGAGGCTAATCTGCGTAGCCCTGTAGGGAATTCTGTTTTTAAAATTGGGGGTCCAAGGGACTGCAAATGGTAGCTTGGACGTGATGACAGCAGGTTTGCTATAGAGTGCCAAGACGGCGGCCTTGGACCTAAGTTGACAAGCTTGGAAGCTTCGGCGGCGGCGGGTGGGTGCTTATCCATAATGTTAAATGATGGAAGGCCCCCAAGATGATTAGTCGCGCATATTGATATCGCTGGCTGGGCCTTTCGATATGACGGCGACGACGTCTCTGTTGTCTAAAATGCCTCATTTGCGTGCTGGTACAAGGCTACCCGTACCCATCGTCATGAGTCAAATGGAGCAGCTGGGGAAGTGTGGGAACTGATTGCAAGGCGTTGAACGCGTAGACTATGGGCGATGGAGGCCTAGACTGACGGAACCCCATCCGGTATGCACAATGGAAACGTAAGGTATTCGTAGAGCGCCATTTGTTCCGTTTGGACAGTAAGAAAGCCGGTAACCGGACGCTTTTGATGTCACTTGTCCAGTCAATTCGGGTTCATTGGACACGGCAAGCTGAGTGCTGCATTCGTACAGTATAAGGTAGAGTTGTAGTAGGGCGATAGCATAGGCGGCTTGCTAGGTTCAGCGTCCAGTCGGGCAATTTTCTTTGCCAATTGGATTTGGGGGTAGCCGAACGTAGAGCTATGGATGGAGCAGCTAAGGAGAATACTGGGTCGATTAAGCAACGTTTTACAAGGTGAGGTCGTGTAGATGAAGTAGCTGGCGTGTTTCTGGAAGAGAGTTTGCATATTGACGCTTGCCGGTATCAACCCTGAAGAGGCGGTTTGGGCGAATCAAAGGTGCGGGGGGTTGGACGGTCGGGACACTCTGCCGTGAAGCAGGTTTAGGTCGGGAACCCCTTCCCACGATGCGTGGCACGCGGTTGGCCGAGGTTCCTGGGATGTTTGAGGTTAGCAGAGATGTTAAGGTCAGGCAAGCCAGGACGGCGGTTCGTCACTCGTGTGTCTCGACGGAGGGGAAGGTGATCCAGGTCATTCCATACAGACTGGAAGACAAGAGCGGGCAGTGGTTGGGATTGAGCAATGTGGTTGGTGGAGGACTTGACGGTGCTTGGACGGTAAAGCAAAGAAGAAACGGCAAAAGCATCTGATAATGACTTCACCGCATGGCTCTCGCTGCGGGTTCCTGACTCCCCCTCCTCGTGCTCAGTGCTCGGCCCTGGTGTTTGTGTTTGTCTGTCGAGGTTAAAGTCAAAGTAAGGTGGTACTCACCCCGTTGCCGTCGGGTATTCGTACGGGATACTTGAGCTACTTCAAGGTAAGGTACCTCAAGATTGAGATAGGATGTAGGTACATAGCCGCGTCGCTTACCCTGGCGAGAAATCAGATTGTATTTGACATGAAGGTCGTCATTTCAAAGGGGAAAGGCGAGATAAGGCAAGATACTACGGGGTATCGAATGGTCATATTTCTTCCTTGCTGCTATGAGAGTCTGGGAGACCAGCCTGAGAGGTGACTTCCCTCTCTGGTATCTCTCATATTCCGGAAGTTACGGTGGCAGGGCATCACGGCGTTTTGGAGGGGTGGACGGTGGACCTTGGACTGAACGGGAAACGGGAAACGGGAAACGGGAGAGTCGAGGAGGATAATCCACTTATCACTTAGCGATTGGTAACGGCTGGGCTGCTCGGTCCCAATCACCGACAGAGAGGGGCAGCGTGCCAATGTTGCACCGGTTAGCAGATATCGGGACCGTTTTTCATTTTGCATGCCGTCAAAAATTGGAAAAATCTCTTGTTTACCTGGGGTTGTTTTCCCCCTTTGTCAAGTTATTCCGTTGTTTACTTTGATTAACCTGGTCATCGTTGGGTAGCACAAGTTCATGGGGGAGATGAGGAACGCAGATGGCGCGGCTTCTGGAACATGCCACTGATGTTTGATGCAGCGGGAGGGAAAAACTCGTCAGCCTCTTTTGGGCACTACTAGGTACCATGCACACAATATGCAGTGTGCGGAGACTGTTTCTGAGAGAGAAGCAAGGAACTGGTGGAAGCTGGGAGAGACATGTGCTGTTGGTAAGGTAGGTTGAGCTTCAGCTTCAGCTTCATAGCCGGGGCTTGCATATTAATTGCTATGGGCGACTGTGTGTGGTATATGTCAGGCAAGCCAGGGCATGCTTTGTTGAAGGTGTCAGGGATTCAGATGCCAACGTTGAAGCAAAGGCTGATACTTGGATGTAAGAAAGAATCAATCGTACCTAATCACCTAAGAAACTTGGCGGGGAGGCGGGCAGACGGCAAAAAGGCATCTTCAAGCAATAGAAGCAATTGGATGTTGTGGATGTCGTGGATGGCGCAGGGATGACCCTCTTGGGCGCTAACAGACTCTTGTGGCCGCGGCAATGGGCCGAACAAGGCGGCACGGCGCATATGGGGTATCTCAGTACTCAGTATGATGATGGCGGCGGTGGTGATGGTGGTGGTGTTGATGCATCATCATCTCGCAACCAGCCGGGAGACCATTTTTGACGTCGGCATCTGCATGTCACTACCGCCCACTGGCCCTGGTGACCCGTGAGTGTGCCAGGTCACTTGCGCCCATCATTTTGTCGCTTTGCATATGCAATGTCAAGGGGGAAAAAGAAACGAAAACACCATCTGCCATCGGTGCCATGGGCCGTGGATCCAACCATGGATGTATGTCTCTTACCTTGCTCTTTCTCTAGGCCTCAATTGTACCAATCGTCCATTGCCTCAACTAGGTCGCCTAGACTGAGACGTACGGCTTTAGGTACCAAGCAGATTACAATCCGAAAAGAGGAAGCTGCTTGCTTTTCATGGGTTTCCCGCCCGCCTTCTTGTCTCCTTGTCCTGGCCACGCTTCTCTGTCCGGGACATACGCAGTACTACTACGTATCTAAGTACCATTACAGGCAAGGCCCAGTATCTTTGCCATGTACTGTGTAAGGTGCTAAGGTAAGGGCCGGGCTGGCACAGGCAACAGGGCGCACCTCTCAATGGATGGCGGGCAGAAGTACTGCTGGGGGCTGTCCTGGATCGCGCCCACACCTGCGGCTCCACTACCGTAAGGTAAGGTACCCAACTGGGACGTGGACCAGGCCACTGAACGCCGCACGGGGAAACGACCCAGCATTTTCTCGAGGCACCTTCCATTACCAACGGCGGACGCAGCCTCCCAAAGGTACCTTACCATGGAAGGCACCAGACCAGGCTTAGGAGCACATCACAAGAACTACTTTTGCTCCAGCGGATTCCCGCACCAAATCCCTTGTACTCCTCATGTTTGGTCCTTAGGTACCTTGCCTAAGGTACCTTGCCTACCTAGGTAATCCCCCCTCCCCCTCAAGCAGTGGAACACGCACCCGCTGCCCTCACTGCCCTGCCGTTACCTACCTTACCTAACTGCAGTCTTCTGCTGTTGGCTCTTCGGCCTGCCAGACGCTTTCCTCCACCTTTTCGCCTGAGCCCGAACCCGAACGACGATCCCATCTTGGAACCGACTCGTCCCTCTTACTCCTGCAGTCTACGACCTTAGCCTGCCCAAGTAGCGTGTCTCCCCATTGAGCCTCTTTCGCTGTTGCGCATCTCAACTCCCACCTTCTCTCTCCTTTGACATCGCCATCCTCACCTCAACTCGTCGGACAGAAACGCCGACCTGCTGCCCCAGGAACCGATGCTCGCGATCCCGACCCTGTCAGCCCAGTCCTGTGTGCTGCTTCTGCTTCCACACTTCCAATCTCTTCTGCAACGGGCCCCCGCAGCCGCCGCCACGACCTCCTCACGCTGAGGGCACCGCCGGCGCTTCTTGACACCAAGACCCCGATTCGCCTTCCAGCCCGCCCTCTCCTATTCTCGATTCGACTCGACTTGCCGCGCCTTGCTTTCTCTCTCTCTGATTGCCGCCTGCCGTTCCGACTTTTACTATCGTCGCCTCGCCACGCCTCTCCAACGTGCTATCGCACCTCTACCTCCACCCTTTCTCCTCTCCTCTGTCACTGAGCCGCCGATCAAACGCTGCCAGTCATGAACTTCGATTCGGGCACTGCCTACGCAGAGTCGGATGCCGACGACGAATACGAGCGCAGTCTGGGGCCCAACTCGCCTGTCGCCGACGATGAAGGCTCGCCAATCGACTCCGAACTCCCCTCTTCCAACGAGCATACGCCCACGACCTACGGTCACCGTAGCAGCGCCGACCGCCTACCCGAGACCATCATTTCCGAGTGGACCGCCGACGAGTGCGCCGATTTCATCAGCACAATCGGTTTGGCGCAATATGCCGACAGCTTTGTTGGTGCGTATCCCTATTGGTCTTCTTGTTGTTCTATGCATTGTGACACCTGACTGATTGCGTCTTCAATTAGAAAACGAGATTGTCGGCGAAGCCTTGGTTGCCCTACAACACGATGACCTGAAGTCTATGGGTATTGCCAGTGTTGGCCATCGCCTCACTATCCTGAAGAGCGTTTATGATGTAAAGAAGGCCCAGGACATACCAATAGAGAGCGACCATTATGTGCCGTTATGTAGGTGACGCCGCATTTCTTTTGCAGAGACTATCCACTGACATGTGCTCTCCCAGCTGCCGATGCGGAGGCCCAGTACGCGACAGCAACCCTCAAGGATATTAAGCACTTGGTTGAGCAGCTCCGTCTACGAGACGAGAGAATGAGCATGGTAGAGAAGGACCTGCGTCGACTCTCCGAAGACTTCAGACGGCTGAGGGAGGATATGCTGCCTGCGTTGCGCTTGGCAAAGGATTCATCACAACCACTGCCCAACGTCTCCAACAACAGCAACCAGGGCTATGGCTACGAGACCGTATCGCCACCCGCTCCAACACCCTCTTCCACTCAGTCGATGAGCCTGCAACGGCAGTACTCTACCAAGAGAATCATGCTAGGAACGACGCCAAAGAACAACTCGCCGTCACACCTGCAAACAACGCACGAAAGGTCGATGGAGCAAACGCTGGATCCCTCAAATGCTGCGGAACGAGCCGTGTTATCTTCATCGCATCTGGCAGCTATGAATGGCTCAGCTACGGCTACATCTCCCGGCTATCCTTCCCCGAACATGCCCTCGCCGACCTCCCCTCCGACACTTGGCGGCGCGACCTTGGGCTCTCGATCCTATCGCTCCGACCGCTCCGAAGCCCCGACGCCTTCTACACGATCCACCTTTGCCGAAAACGACCATAGTTACAAAGGCCGGGAACAGCAAACGGCGCCGAAACGCGGACCAACCCCAGCCCCCGATACACCAAGCACGAGTAACGCATCTGTCGAGATCTTCAAGTCATTCCGAGTCAGTATGGACGATCCGTGCTACAAGGTGCTGCCCGCCGCCCTCAAAAAATACCAAATCAATGCACCCTGGGATCAGTACGCCCTGTATATTGTCTACGGCGATCAGGAGCGGTGCTTGGGGCTGGAGGAGAAACCTCTGATCCTATTCAAGCAGCTGGATAAGGAGGGCAAGAAACCAATGTTCATGTTACGAAAGACGAACAACGCACAAGTCGATGCGTCGTCAGAACAACCAGGGAGTGCCGGGCTGGGAGCCAGAGGCGCGACAACGGGCTATGATCCGCCTGGTGGTATCATTTAGGGGGTGATACCACTACTGATCATACTCGAAGCTTATCCTTCCTCGATTTGACTTCTTTCCCGTCCGATTATTTGAGTGGACACCAGCCGCGTGTAGGATGCGGGGCTGGGAGCTCGACAGGACCAGAGCATACCGGAGTTGGGGTTCACCTGCATAGCGCTGCGCGGAAGAGAGACGACTGACTGCTTTGGAATACTGTCACGGAAACAATGTGTGGGTTCGATTGGGCGGGGGTTTTCTCCACGGTGTTTCGTCTCGCAACTGTTCCTGGGCTGTCCAAACTCGAAACGTGGATCTGAGCAAATATTGTTTTTTTTTTGTGTACGAGCTCTCAAGCCTTGACCGGACGAGACATCGGGCCATCAAATGCCGTCATGGAGCACTTTTTTTGTTTTCTTCTCGAAGCCATCTGGAGTCTTGTGCTCTTGAAGATCTAGGGTCTATCCAACTGGGGCTTACGCTGGGTGTAAGCGGGGAGTAGAGCAAGGCGCTTGTTCGTCATGTTGTATTAGGACAGGGTGTGGTCTGATGAGACTTGGAGCGAACGTGTAACCAACACCTCAGGGAGTGGGTGGCAGGATATTTCTTGGGTTTGGGAGGGTGGCATCTGCTCTGTGCGACGCGAGAGGTCGCGGAAGCTATCAAAAAAAGGAGCTCTTTTTTATTCTTGACATCAATTTATTCACCACTTGATTCAGATCATATTGTTGCACGTGGCCACCGTGATTCACTCTTCTTTGTTTGCCCTCCCAGCGCAGAAACCGTTCAGTGGCCACTGTCTGTCTACCCGGGCCTTGGACTTGGTAGGTGAGGCAGTGTGTGTTGACCTGATACACTGATGAGGACCGCACGATGAAAAGGTCTTTGCATGTTTTGCTGGGCGTCGTCCTTTTTGCCAAGAGAAGTGACGCACATGGACGATCTCATCAAGGATCAAAGCTACGGAGTAGGGTATGTTGCTAGTGTACGGGAATTACACGCACTCGCGCGGCCGCGCCCTTCTAGAAGCACGGAGGATCCATCTCGCCTACCCCTCGGGTCCAGGATTTGTGAGGATGGGACGATTTCCGCGGTTTCCAAGGTCGGCCGAAGTCTGGTTCGGTGCCACGCTGTGTCGTAACTTCTGAATGAGAGGGAGTGATTTTTGGAAGGAATCGAGGTGGGACGGATGACGAGGCTGGATGCCGGATGAAGATGGATACGCGGTAGATGTGGGTGAGGCTGTTCGTGGGGGGGGTTTTTTCCCTTGGAGAATGGGAAGGGGATGGAGTATCCGTACTCCGTACTCTAGAAAGCTCACTTCCACCCCGTTCGTTGGCTCGTTCCTCCTTGGATCTGGCAACGCAAGCTGGTTTACCGGCACTGGTTTTTTTCCCTTGTGGTGGGACGGACGGGCGAGGTTTGGGGGTTGGATGGGAGAACCGGGATGTTGTGAATGTGGGTGGTATTCGGGTGAGGCGGAGGGCCGGGTTCTAGATGTCTCAGTCTGGTGGGGTGAGTGTTCTTTTGGCCTGTGGTGGGTTTTTGGTGTTCGTTTACACACTTTCTTACACGGCTCTTTTGCTCGTTTTTTTGTGTCATTTGGAGTCATCAGTTTTCGGGGCCAGTGATGATGGAGAATTCGGCACCTATGTGTGATGTTTGGGTCGGTCAGAAGCAGGGGAGTTGGATTTTTGTGTCGCGTCTTGATGAGGCGAGACGCCGGGGGGAAGAGAGAAGTTCGTGTGGATGAAATGGAAGGGTAGGATGAGCAAGAACACACTGAAAATCAATTCGATAGAGGGTAGAATGGTACGGAGTGATGAGCAGGTTTCCATTCATTTGGACCCTGGAGCTTTCTCGGACAATGCATCCGTACTGGCGTAGAAGAGGGGGAAGAAAGGGACCCTGTTTCCAATTCAATATATTGCCCTTTCTGGGACGACGGGATGTTGGGGGCGGTTTCGGCGAGGAGGTTCCGGTGTGACGCCGGGACGGAGCGGGGGTCGGTTGACGTTCTCCCCCCCGGCGACGATTTATTCGTTTATACTGATGTCACTGGCGGTTATCCCTTGCGCAAGTCAGCCCCGAAGCTCGGAGGGGAAAGAAGGGGGGTTGGAACGGTTTGTTTACCCTGGGATGTATAGGTGACATGTGTGTGTGGTGTGGCTTGTTTGCGGGCAATGGTGCGGGAGGCGACCTTACCACCTTATCTGGATACGAGGTTTTGGAGGGTGAAGAGGTTACAGGTGAGTCGAAGGGTGAAGGGGGTACGGTATCGTATACGTGAACAACAGACAAGCTTGCCCTAGTTTGACCTACCAGCTTTTCCCTCTCTATCCCTATCTCTCGTGACAAAAAGGTAGCTTTGGGCAGAGAATGAACCGGATTGACGGTAGTCCGAGGAAAGTTCACATAGCGTCTGAATACTTTGACATTTTTTTCTTTCTTGCTTGAGAACCAAGCTTGACCAGAGGGTGGGTTGGCTAGGCCGGGGGGTCTTACTGAGGCCGGCACGGTCGTCACAACGAGCCGCAGGTCCGTATGTAGGTCGGTACGGTGCCGTCCGCTTAGGCTGGGCTGTCGCGGATAGACGGGACGTTGATTCTCATCATGGTAAGCGGACAGGTTTTTTTTTTTAAGAAGCTTGGTTCAAGCTACCTCATAGTTCCGACCACGACGATTTTTTGGGTTCGGCTTCCGGGTGACTATCTCTCGCGCACAAAGACTTTTTCTTTTTGGACGCCGATACTTTTCTCTGGTCAACTCCCCACCCCACATGTTCGATTGATCTTCGCTTTTTGACGGGCGTTTGGTGTTTTGAAATGTGATTTTCTTGGTAGAATCGGGTCTGGGGAATGAGACGTCAAGTCGCAGGTTGAGTGGTTTCTGGGATGGGCAGGTACTTCTTTCTCACCAAAACTTGCTACCAAGGTGGAAAGTTTATGCTTTTGCTGCTCGCGAGTAAGGTGAGGTAAGTTGAGACTGAGATGTCCATATCAGCTCGCGAATCTGTCAAAAACTCGAATGATGAGCTGAATCGCGCGCATGAAGTTGGTTGAGAAGTGGACGTTATAAGTCTATAAGATCAGCATGAGATGTGCGTCCCCGATGTGACTCGTCTGATGAAGCCGGGTTTACGGATGGGATGGTTTAGTTGCCGACGTACTGGCTCACAGTCTTGGAGGGCCTGGTTTTGAACATTGATGAGTCGTTCAGCTTGGGATTTGTTGTTTCCTGTGTCTATATGTCGGATAGGTGCCGTCTCGTAACTGGGAGACCGGCGGGCGCCTTGCGATGTAGGGATCGCCGACAGGGCCGAATCTTCATGTCGAAGTCTGCGTGAGAGATTTCTCTCACCTGTCACCCATGAAAATTTCTGCCCGGCTCGCCGTTAAAGTATGCCTCCATTCCAAACTCCTTGTCACCCAGCGAAACACCCCCTTGCATTTCCATCACCGACTTTCCTGTTTGGGCGAGTTCGTCCACTCCATATATGGTCGGCTAGGTCCCCACCTACGTCGTCGAAACTCCACGGTTTTTCTCGGATTCTTCGACGCGATTAGGGCTCCTCTTCCGCGAGAGAGGTCCACAGCAATATAAATCCATTCACCGATCGACGACTCCATCAACAGATACAAGATGCCCGAATGGCTCAGTGGTAAAGCGTCTCACTAGTACCTTGTTCTTCCTCCAGATTTCACGATCTGGGGTTGATATGTGAACGCGATGAGAAGATCGGCGGTTCGATTCCGCCTTTGGGCAATCTGTTCTTCCTTTGCTACGTCTGCATCTTTTGCTTCATAGTAGTTGTTGTATTTTGCTGAATGGGAGGTATGAATATACATGTGGACACCTTTCAGCTCAAATTGGACGATTGTGGTTGCGTCCCTTGTTCGGGATAACCCGTGATACTAGCTACATGCACTCTGATAGGAACTGGAAGCATTCAAGCTATCCGTCGTCATCCTTGTCATCACTGTCTTAGTCTATTCACCAGCGCGAAGAAAAAGTGTGCTCATCCTGTTTTGAGAGAGGCATTGCAATTTGACCGACTCACTAGCATCCGGGACCAGTGAGATCAGTTCCACTATGGGAGGCAGCTTCCTGCCTGTTAGGGCTCCTCTACTGCCATGAGAAGTCTGCAATCTGCAGCAATTTTTTGGCCACAGACTACGCGCAAAAAGGGAAGTTTCATTCTTCATGTGGTCACCGGGAAGATTACGAGAAGGAAAGAGTACTTGCACTGACATCAGCTTACCTGGACAAATGCTCGAGGGGTGAGTTCCGCATTAACAATTGACACGCGAAGAGAAAGATCAAAATACTATTTAGACTAGCGGTGCATGAGGTACTGGTGCTGAAGGAGGCATGCACGATCCACATGATCAAGAGGCCGTCACTGAGAAAGAAAGAGCACCTCACTCAAACTACGAAGGAGCTGAGTTGAAGAAGGTGGCAACACACGTATTGAATGTTGGAAGGAGGATTCATCGAGGTGATTCTCCTCCCTTCCTTTTTGGTATTTACCTGAAGTTAACCAGCGTCGAGAGTTGCCACTTGCTCCCTCTCAACTTAACCCTGACGCTGCCTCTCACCTTCGCCCACACCAGTTGTCCGCCTTTTGTTTCTACAAAACAACACCACCAGTCTCCGTCTCTATCTCTTTTAGTTGTGCAACTCGATCTACTCAGGTCCGTGGCGTCTCCCGTCGATCGAGTTGTTCGAAGCGTTGTACGCGAGATACTTGTCCCGAACCTCTCTCGACGAACACTGACCGAACTTCCAAATATTGACCCCTCTTGAATGCAAGAGGACCTACTCTGACACATTGCCTGTTCTTGACGAACTTGTATTGACATTTTGTAAGCTCTCCTTCTATTTCGTTTCCCTGGAATTCCTCTGGAATTTCCTCTCGATCCATGCTGACAATTTGAACATTAGATGTCTCGCTGCCATATCGACTAGCCTTCTCACAAGTCACAATCAGGCAGAGCCACATCGAAGGATAGAATCTTCACACGATAAACCGAAGCGAAGCCTTACCTAGCATGAGCCAGCAAGATCAGGTCACCCCACTAGGTCGGCCAGGCGGCCTACAATATTCCTTCGGAACCAGTGACGCTGGTCATTCGCTCACATGGTGCCCTCCGGCCTTCTCTGGATCCCAGAATCAGCTGAATCATGCAGACTTTCCCCTTGAAAAGCGTCAAAGACTCAATGAGGTCCAGGTCAACGTTGAAGCGCATGGAGTCGCCAGGATCCGTCTGGGCGAGGACATGACATTCGACTTCACATCAAGGCAAAGAGAAGCAAAGAAGAAGCTTTCAGATGTCGAAGCTGAGCGAGATCATCTTTTACGGCGGCTTGATGAGACTAGAAAGGACCACGAGAAGATTCTTTCGAAAGTCAAATCTGAGAGAGACGCGTCTGTACGTGGTCACCGTGAAGCCACGACGACTTACGACAGGATTACTTCTGCCCTGGGAGTTGAGGTGAATGGACTTCAGCAAGAGCTAAAAGATACCAAAAAAGATCTTGAAAATGCCAAACAGGAACTGGAGAATGCGGAGGTAGAACTCGAACGGTCGTCCAACGCTTCCTTTGACTTGAGTAACGAATTGTCTCCTTTGATGAGGACCATCAGATATCTAAGGGGCGGCCATAAGGAGCAGCTCAACACTCTCGAAAAGGATCTTGAGGACTCTGAAGACAATTGTCAGGCTGCCTCGGACTCATTGAAGATGCGCGAGAGGGAACTGAAGGCTTGTCACGACCTTAATGCTCAGACAATCAAAGGACTTCGAGAAACCAACATGAAGTGCATGAGTGAGAATGTTACTCTGTAGACCAAGGTATCACGGCTTCAGGATGCCTTGAAGAAGCAGGGACAACCCGAAGTCATCGAACTATAGCGATATTCACTCGAAATTGGAATCGAACAGAGCAATATGAAGGCCTCCAGAGGGTTTGGGCTTCTTAGACAAAATGTACTTATACTTCTGGGGGCTCGTAGTTCACAGATGGATGGACCGAGGTCAGGGTCGGGCACAGATACGCATCGTATTTTCAAATACTATAATGAGGAGAGCCTTGTCCATATCTTGGCGCGACTTCATCTTCTAAGAGACGAAGGAACTGTAGGAGAATTTCGTGGAGAAGTGGTCATCATGCTAGAAAATCTTCATCATCAAGCAAAGGCGGAGTTGGTGAGTAAACACTGTGGGGCGATGGCATGCAGCTGTGTGTGAAGCTGCTTGCACCGGCAAGGTCACGATGGAGAAATATTTTGCTGAGCATCAACCTGTATTCTAGTTTACAGCATCAGTCTCACTCTTTTACCACATCAATCATTCGAAAAACTCCTTCCCTTGAGACAAATGACACGCCTCAACTGCCTCACAGGATGACCCGACCTAGATCTTCCAAGCTACAGTGTTCCCATGGCATCTTCAAGGCAGCCTGGCATATGAGACCATGGGAAACGTTTGCGAGCTTGGCTGAAATAGCCTCAGAGAAGAGTCAATACTTCTCAGAGGCCGCCCATCGATCATGCGCGAGTCGAACGCACGGCAAGGTCTCTTGGACCCAACCGAGCCTTGAGACCAAGTCCCCCCCCCCCCGCCTCCCCCCAACTTGGTGTCTCGCCGGCATTCAAGATTATGTGACAGAATGCCTCAATGTAACAGACCTAATAGCCATCAGGATAATCAAATGGGAAAAGATGAAAAGGGGATACGCTTTGCCGATACAATGGGGCAGATCACCCTCTCTCCATTACCCTACTAAAGGACTCGCCTCTACCGCGGGGGTTGCGAAGTGTTTGACTCCAAAGGGCGAGCGCTCTCAAACCTGGGGACCGCAGTGATTCAACTGGTGAGCGGATGGGCCAAAGCAAAGCCCGTTCTTAGAGCGGATTTGGGATTGAAACAACCTAAGCTAAAGGCCAACGTTCTGCATTCGACTGTTGAAGACGGGGGAATATCTTTTACCCAGGTTGCGTAGAGACGTGATGCTGCAATATGCGAACCAACTTTAGCCGATATAATTCAAACAAAGAGTTAGTGCACATGGCAATAGAACCCATTGAACAATCACTCGAAACATGCCAGGGAACGGAATGGGTATTAGAATTTGTCATGATTGCAAACGGCCATTCCTATCGCGGCCCTCATGAAAATCTTCCTATAGTACAAGCAAAACTTGGCAGGGAAAACCCCCATCCCGCCAAAGCCATCCATGACCGCAATGCATGCAAAGTTCCGTTGTCGTGGTGTGTGTGAGAGAGTTGTCTTGATATACAGTTTCCGAAGCGCAAAACGCAAAAATAAGATCTGCCCGAGGAGAAAGGGGGAAGAAGTAGGGGTTGGTTGGTGTGTGGTACAGTCGTTCAGCTTTTTTTGGTGCGCGTAGATCCGGATTTCTTTCGATAAGCTAGCCTCGGTTTTTCCTTTCCGGCTTCGCTTTTGCATTGTCTTTTCTTTGCCTTTCTTGATTCTGTGTTGTGTTCGAGAAAGTTTGGTGATTTTACAGAGCGGGCTTGGCCTCGGAGCGGTCGAGAGCGATGCCGACCTGCTCAGCCGTGCTGCCCTCCTTGCCCTCGCCAGCGGCCAAGAGCGCGTCGCCGCCCATCTCGCGCATGCGGTACTCGCGCTCCATGCCCTCGATCTGCTGGTCCTCGGCCCAGCAGGTGGCCAGGGGGACACCAATCATGAGGGCGGTGGCGCAGACGACCCAGACGGTGCGGGAGCCGTAGTACCACGTGTTCTGGACGGCGCTGACGCCAAAGTCGACCTTGTTGCTGATCCAGCCGCGGGTGGTCGGGGGCACAATGTCCTTGAGGGCGTATAGGCGCTCGGCGAAGGACTCGTCGCGGGGGTTGTAGTCGCTGTCCTCAGAGATCTCGGAGTCTTGGGTGGGTTTTGATCAGCTTGGGGGTTTCCTGTGACGTATGCGATAGGAGGGGGGAGCTTTGCGATAGTAGTAATCATCGAACGCTCATCCCCGTGCTTGATGCCTCAAAGGGTAACAAGTGATACATACCAGTGTCGGAGTAATCGGCGTCGTCGTCGATGGGGCCGGCCTGGCCGGACTGGAAGTGCTCGTCCTCGACCTCGGTAAGTTGAACCATTGTGGCTGTAGTTTAAGAGCGGCGCTCCTTTCTTTTCGGCTGTGTATCGGCTACGCGGTGCGCGTTCGCAATGATCTCGATGAGACGGTTGCGTAGGTAGCCCGGGGGCGTGTGAAGTCGAAGATTGAAGGCGACCGGGTAATCGACGTAGAATCCGAGCTTCTGGAGCTGTTGGAGGTTCGCGAGCAGTTGATGGCCGAAACGGAATGCTATTTTCCAACCAAAGATGAAGAGATGACGCTGGAGCTCGCAGGCGAATTCGTTGGCGAGGAAGTGACCGTGGTCGTCAAAAAGGGAAGAGGAGAAGTCGTTGTTGGGATGGAGTCGAACTTGGTGTTGAGCTAGGGGATGTTCAGCAACAGCTGGGCCAGAGATAGCAGTTGCTGGACCCATCATGAGAATTTTTGGTGGCTAGCGTGATTGGTCCTGGCCCGAGCGTTGGAAGCTCGGAAAAGGGTTCTGCCGAAGAATGACGTTGGCTTTTGAAGGGTGACGGAGTGCACAGACCACACAGCTGCTGCATCACCCCTTCCCTTCCATTTCTGTCTGCCATCATGGCTTTCGCCATGTGACTTCTTCAGGAACGAATACGTGCGAACGTGATAGGAGAGGAATATAGTAGCCGTCCGAGTAGATGGAATTGTTTTAAAACTCTTTTGAATCTTGGATCATCGTAAGAAGACTGGGAAGCAGGAAGGCTCATTTATGCCCCAGAAACATCCCCAGCACCCTGGCCATGAACAGTTGCGAACAGCCACGTTCGTACACGTTCAGTCATGTCTGAAGGCTTTCTTTGTACCTGAGTAAGGAGGAGGCATGATAATCATGTATGGGAATTGACCATCTAATTGCAACCTTCATGGCCGTCTGTCTGGAATGGGACGCAAGCAGGCAAGCTGATTGACGTTCCACTACATTGGAAACCCTTTCTCTTATTGGCACCCTTTTCAGGAAAGTAAAAGGTGTAAGTACACAAAGAGAGAACGAGATGATGAATCAAACTTCTTTTAAGGAACATGTGCACGCATTCCTCTTTCTCTCAAGTTGAAGAAATGGCCATGCAGGTGGGAAGCCAAAGAATCTTGAACAGGTTGAGGACTAGAGGAGTTTCTACATGCGCTGCTTGATGCTCTGAGGGACTCAATAACGGTCTTCTAGGCAGCGATGTCCGGAATTTCAAGGTATAGATACATGATGATTTCATGGAGAAGCCGCGAACCCTTCACGTCAATCTCCACAGCCTCAAAGATAATCATCTTCGCAGCTTTAGAACAATAGAGTACATCTCACTAGCGACCAATACTATACACGATTTTCAAAAGAAAGTTGAAATGCCTTGATCATAAATTCGTGATTCTATATGCCCAAATACTGATACATGGTATATCCGTCCAGAGAAATCCCCTCCTGACGCCGATAAATGTGAAAAGACATGCCATGCTAGCCCTGTAGGCCACCGGTACATGGCGGATGCTAACGAATGCTCGAACAATCCCTCCAAACGCCAAAAGAAGATGCCACCGACATCGGCAGAGTGAAGAAGGGGAGTTGATACCCCTCCGCACATCCTATGAGACTACAGTACTCCTTCAGAAATGCACACTCCTCTTCTTAGCGACCTTTCGCTTCTTCTCCTCTTCCTCAGACCGGTCCCGATGGAAGAAGTTGCTGACGCTGGCAGCCGGGTTCGCGTAAGGTCCCTGAAGCAGTCCCGACATGAGGTTCGGAAGCTTCCCACGGCCGGCCTGCTGCGACTGCGACTGCGACTGTTGCTGCTGTTGCGGCTGAGACGACGCACCACCACTCATCGTCGGCGGCGGCTGCGCAAATCGCACCTGCGGACGATACGCGCTGGTCCCCGGGGGTCCGTTATACGGTCCCGCGCTGTTGGGCCGCGGTGGCTGCGCCGGCGCCACGTGCCAAGAGCCCGGCGTGGTTCCGGGCGGCGGCTGATGGCGCGGTGGTAAATTCGGGTTCGACTGACTAGGCGGGACGCCATAGAGTCTGCGAAGTCGCTCCGTCTCGGCCTCGATCTCGGCCTCTTTGCGTCGGCGATCGGCTTCCTCCTTATCGAGCATCTTCTTGATGCGCTTCGCTTCCTCAGCGTCCCGTCGCTCGCGCTCGCGCGCCTGCCGCTCTTCCTGTGCTACCATGGCCTGTAGACGCTTGGTCTCGTTGTCAATCTCCCACTGTTGGCGAGCATTGGGCCTGGGAGGACCATTGTTCATGGATTGTGCAGGGGGCGAGGCGGGCTTGTTGCCGATGGCGCCGGACATGGCAGCCGCGGGCGGTGCCGGCGCCATGGACACCGGAGGTGGCTTGGAGTTCTTGCGCCGACCGGTCGTGGGGGGCGGCGTCGCCGTCAGGTTGAAGACGTTCTGTCTGGGGTTCAGGAACAGGTCGCGGAGAACCTCGGCGCCGAGTAGCAGGACAATGTCCAGTCCCTTGCGGTCTTCCACGTCCACACGCTGCAGGTTGGGCTCGTAGATGGTTACGGCGCTCTCATGCTTTGTGTCCTTGAACATGGCGACCGTGATATCAGGCTCTTTGCTCTTCTTGCCAGCGACGCTCTTGCCGACCATGTAGCACGTCATATCCTTGCTTAATCTGCCGTCTCGTTTCCAGCGGAACACGACCTTGGGGACGGTATCGCTAATAGGTGGATCATCAGAGGATCGATCGAGCAGGCTGGCACTCGGCGCGCGGAAGCTCTGCTCGGGCATCTCAAACTCCCAGCTGTCGGACTTGCCCCAGCTTCCGGATTTCATCTTGATGACGACCTGCGAGTCCGGGTTGTAGAGCTGCAGCGTGACCTGGTCGGGCAAGATGGGTTGTGGCGGGGCCGGGGTACCGTTTTGGACGCGGACCTCAGCGGCTGAGAGTGTCGGCTGGGTCCATTCCGGCTCGACAAGGACTTCGGCGTAGATGATCTGCTGGGAAGCGATGTCCGTGAGGGCAGCGGCGTACTTGTTACGGGCGACCGGGTTGGCGGGGTCAGCACGCTTGAGGACGTAATTTGGCACCGGGTCGGAGCCTTGGTGAGTGAAGTAGAGAATGGTGTTCTGAGGGTTATCGGAGGAGGGGCGGAAGTGGAAGGTGGGCAGGTTCTCGTCGAGCATGTTGGCGGCGGCCGATGGCTGTATTAGCGATCGACGGGCTCGCTCGAAGAAAGAAGTTCAAGTTAAATTTGTTGGGTGTTTTGGTGTTGAGGTAGAGAAGTGACGTTTCCTGCGCCGCTTGTAGGTGTTTGTTTCGGAGGAGGGGGAGGGGACACAGCGTTGATAAAAAGGGTCAGGCTGGCAAGGCAAGTGTGCTGGGCCTCAAGGGTGTGCGAGGTCAAGTGGGCTGAGTCTTGAATACGTCCGTCACCCGTCCGCCTTGGCTTTTTTTCTTATGTTGCGTGTTCTGGGATCCAAAGACAAGGGATAGGTCACTACTCCGTAGTATACCCAGTCCTATACGCAGACGTACGAATCTATCCGCGGGATCTAAGGTATGCAGTAAAGAGCCCCACTACCTTGCGTAGGGAAGCGAAAGACCCAAAAGGATTCTGTCGAAGAAGAGAGATGAAATGACAATAGAAGCTGTCGTAAGCTTGATCAGACGAGGTACAGGAAAGTCAAAATGATTGCAAGCCAAGTATGTACAAGAGCAGGGCACCCGGTTGTGGGAAAAGGTTGAGGCCTGGTTTGGCAAAAGTGACCGGTTCGTGTCGTGAAGAATAGAAGCGTGGAGTGGGAAAGAAGGTGTGGTACCGCACCGAACTTGCAGCAGGAGGGACTTGGGAGAAAGATGGAAGCCTGGCGCATGCACCCACTTAGAAGTCCCATTAGCTGAGAGCACCAACTAATACCTAGAGGCACGCATTGCATGGTGGCAGGTGCAGGTCACCGCAGCAGGAAAAGAATGTACTCCTGTACCTTTCGCAGTAGGTAGATACGTCAACAGCTGCCCCGCCAGCCCCTCGGATTGGACACAAGCCACGGGCTCAGTCCCCACATCAATCCCGCTCCGCCACACCACATTATTTCCCAGTCTCTAAACGCTCCAGGACGTTGACAAAAAACGTGCAAAGTCAGCCTGCCGATTCGTCAGCTCGCCAGGACGGGTACGTAGCGTGCGGCTGTGCAGGCGCTTTCCATTCCCACGCTCAAAGGCTTCAAGCGCATCCGAGGCCCGCAACGGTTTCTTTGCCATTGGAAACCGTGCCGTTTCCCTTCCGAAACGCGCGGCCAATGGTGGGAACCTGTCAAAAGGGTTCTCTCTTTGGGCTTCTTATTTTGGCAACTTTTTGCAGTGCAAACTTGACGGAGACGCGAGTGATTCGCCTGTTCGCTTATTTGATCGACGGGCTCTAATTCTCTCCCATTTTCCTTGCAGCTAAAGCAACGCCGGCTCTCGCTTACACGGTATAAGGTATGCCAGAGTCGGGCTGCGGCCCAAATGTGCTTCGTCAGCTTTGCTTCCCACTTGGGACTTGCTGTCTCAATTCGAGAGTGTAAGTCTGGCGAAGTGTGCCTTGGCGTCCCACAGAACTGCGATCTTTGTTGACTGTGCTCTTCTTGAGCGCATGGCGATTAAATACGTCTCAGACTTCGCACGATTGTCAACAAGGCGAGAGTGCATGTACAGCTCGAGAGAAAAAAAAACATCCGGGAGGCCTGCGTACCTGCACATGATTAGGAACGCAGCCACACACGATGGCGAAAAGGCCTCATCATCACCATGCCGGCCACCTCTTGGCTTTTTCCTTCCCCAGTAACTCACACATTCACTGCAACGCTGTGGGAAAACCCCCCAATCCACTGGAGAGATCTCTTCCCCATCGACTTACCAAGTACGCGACCGTGTTATACGCAGGGATATATCAAAGTCGCACACTTATCCTCCACCAAAAGGCTTGCGGCTAGGTTTGGCGAACGCGTTCACCCGCCTATGCAACGGGGACGGGGTGCCTGACGATCTCAAAGTCTGGCGAAAAGAGTGTCTCCGCCCCATCCAAACCCTTTCCCAGAGAATCGACCTCTTGACGTCCTCACTTCTATGGGTGCTCCTCACGTATCAATAAACAGGTCAACAATATTAACAAGTCGTATGCATTGTTTTACTTTTGGATTACATCCTACCTCCCACTACCCACCACTCACTTTACTACAACATACACCATCATCACCTTCCACATGTCTTGGCACTCCAGCCTCAACACTCCCCCAACAGCCACCCACATCTCTCCTTCAAAACATATCTGTACAATGGGGGAAAGAAAGAACACGCGCTATGTGAAAGATGTCTAACTCCGCAGAGCCACCCAAGCGCCAGGCTTGAAGAAGGAAGCATTTGCAGAAGTCGTATGGGTACATATTGTTCGGTTGTGTTTGTGTGTGTGAAAAAGTATTGTTTGTACAAAGCGATCGCCTCTCGGCTCCCGTCTCTTTCTCGCTCTCTCTCTTTGTGTCAAAGCGTGTATATGTGATATGACCTTTGGTATTACAACCCGCTCCCAGCCTCCCACTGCCCTTCCTCCCTTCCACCTCGTTCGAATCCTGTTAATCCGCGCCATGCTTGGGTATGAAAACAAAGAAAAGTTGCCTCTTGTGTGTGTTGTGTCCGGGTCACGTCTGTTGGGCGAAGCTACTACGCATTCGGCCCCAAATCAGGCCGCCGGGGTACCTCCCCGTCCGGCATCATCATGGTAAACTGGGGTTCAGGCGGCATGCCGTTTTGGCCTGTCCCGGCCGGTAGACCCGGCACGGGCGGGATGTCTTCGTCCGTCTCCGGCCTGGCTTGTGCTCTTTTGACGCGGCCGGTCTGTTGGTTGACCCAGCTGTCGACCGTCCTGAACCTCGCTGGAAGGTCCTCGCTGGCCTCTGTGTATACTGTTTCACGGTTCGTCTTGCTCATCCATGAGAAGCGACCGACGCCGTTCTGACTGGCTCTTAGTGACTGTGACACTGGGGGAGGCGGCTGGAGCACCATGCCAGGCATTCCGGGTACAATAATGTCACCATCACCGAAGCCAGAAGAGATGGACGAAAGCTCGCTGGCCCGATTGACTTGACGCCTAGCAGGGTCATAGGCATCCGAGGGCTGGCGGGCGAGCTCAGACTGGTTAAAGTACGCACCGGCGCCCACGCCTGACCTTAATGTCAGGTTGGGATCTGTCGGGCTGCCGTACTGTCCGATAATGTGAGTAAGGGACCCACTAGGCGCGTGGCTGATGTATGTCCCGGTTTGGCTGTCATACGTGCCGACTTGGCTCGTGTAAGCGCTCTGTTGATTGCTGAACGGGTTTTGTTGACTGTTGTATGTGCCTTGCCCACTGACATTGTTCATCCTCATGGGGATGGTGCCTGTAGGACTCTGGTGAATGGGGCTGCCGTGATTATCAGCTGGCGACATTGTGTAGTTGGCAGGATATGTGCCGTTGGTAACGTAGGGAGCGGGTTTGCCGTCGGGGCCATAGAACCCCGTGTCCAGGCGTAGTGTTCCTCGCTGTCCCTTCTCGTACTGAGGTGGTTCGCTTCGTCGTCCATCGAGGTTTTCCCATCCGCTAGATCCCTTGAAGAAGGGAATCTTTGAGCCAATGCCACCTGGCCTGTCGCCTTGGTAGCCAGACTCCCTTTCCCTTCTCATACGCCCCGCCCTCTTCATTGTCCTCCACACAATCCACACAAGGAATGACGCGAAAATGAATGATCCTGCATCATGTCAGTTTCTGTGAGGGTATATTCCAGTCTCTGATGCTTACCTATTGAGCCAACAGCAATGAGGGCATGCTCTGTCTCGGGGTTCATTCTTGGCGGTCTGCCATCATCCTTGCTGGAACCACCACTGGCCAAGCCTGGCAACGCTGAAATGGTCTCGGCTGGAAGTACCGCTGAGGCGAGAGTGGCTGTGATGGTAGGCGTTGAGTGCTTCTCTCCATCGATACCCTTCCTCGGGGCTGAGGGATCAACCGATGGCAAAGGGGGCAGGGCAAGGGGCCCACTGGGCGCGATGACTGCAGGCGGGACTGTAGGAGTGGGAGTAATTACTGGAGGAGGCGGTGGTGACGGAGTGAACTTGGGCTTCTTGGGCTGTTCTATATCAGTCATGTTCAACGATACTTCCTGAACTCATATAACTCACCGAATCCGGTTGCTTCATGGTTGAGATGAGGGTGACGGTTCGAGGAGGCGCCGTAACAGTCATGGTAGCTGGCGGCGCTGCTGGGGGTTCGGGTTCAGGCGGAGGTGGTGGTGGTGGGTCAGGCTCAGCCGGAGCGAGAACTGGTGGTGGTGCGGGCTCTTCAGGTGGTGGTGGCGGCGGGGTGGGAGGACGCTCTGGTGCCTCGACGGGAATCTCGGGGTGAGCGATGAAAGTCTCTTGAGGTTGTGCGTAAGTCTCCTGAGGTTGTTCGACATAGACTGGAACCTGTACAGCTGGGGGTTTCGATGTAGCAGCGGGTGTCGTTCTCACGGGGGTCGGTTGCACAGCCGGTGCGGCAACGACCGCCGGAGGAGGACGAATCGATGCGGGCGGCGGACGGAGGGTTGCCAAAGGCAACTTTCCTGATGCCACATTGTTGGACGGCTTCACAGCTTTTGGGGTGTCCGGGCTTGAAGGAGGCTGTTGTTGTTGTTGGGGAGGAGGGTTCTTGAGCTGATTTTTCCGCGCCTTATCGTCGCTGTCGCTGTCTGAGCGACGGTCTACTGCCGAATCCGCATACCTGCGTCCAGCATTGATGGCCCGTTTCCATACGCCTCCTGCGGCGTTCCTCACTTGGTTGGCGTACTCATCGTCAGACTCGGCATCGCGATCCCAAAGCAAAGGCGGTACGGCGATGTTGGCGGGTGGTGCACGTCTCTTGGAGGGCTTCTGGGCCCGTGGCACTGCGTGAGGAGCCATTCCCTCCTCTCCTGTCATCCTATCCTATCCTATCCGTTCCGGACCGATGATAGTCGCCAAGGTTTTCCTCTTGTCAATCACTTCCGACCATGGCCCTTGGTTGATACTATTCGAGATCGAGTTGTAACCGGCTGAATCGGTGTTGGAAGGATACTCGATCGGTTTGCGAAGAGCGGATGAGAGAAGGCAGAAGAATACAAACACACGAATGAATAGACGTCAGTGCCAGCAAAGGGGTCTAAAGAAAAGAATTGAAATGAAAAATAAGGCCGGCCTTGGTATGGAAGAATGGAAAAAAGTGGTGAACACCAAACAACTGGCGGAGATGTCAGGCACTAGAGGGAGAAGAGGGAGAAGGGAGGGAAGAAGAGAAGCCAGCCGAGCGAGAGGCGACAGTATGTATCAGATTGGGTCGATCATCTATCCATCATTCGCGGGGAGACCCATGCTGCATGACAGATGCACCCCCCGAGATGCTTCAGGGATAGATCCAGACACCCACGACACCCCATGCGGGCACCAGCACTGACTAGGACTGGCGCAGGAACTGGCACGCGAAAGCCGATGGGTGCGGCGCACTAGTGGGTGGTCCGTGGATCGAGCTGTCGTCGAGTATGTCAGCGGTCAGTCGCGCGGGTTTGACTTTTTTGTCATGCCAGTGCCACAGGGACAGACAAGACGACTTCAGACTCTTGTTAGGCTAGCACTACAAGGTGGTAGTAGAACGTCAGGCCGGCAGAATTGGTCATGGCCGCAGGTCTTATTGCGTACGTTGGCTGTGTATATTGGTGATGCTATCTTCTTCGTCCCTTTCTCTGAATATCCGAACGTCAAGCACAGGCGTTCTGCTTGGACTGACGTGCAGGGCCGAACACGATTGCGTCGCATCAGCAGCATCAGTGGCATCAGCAACAGGTTCCAGCCACCGCCGACTTTCCGAGTACAGACCACCTTGGACAAGTACCCGTACAGAGCAGAAGATTCGCATCGAGAGTCTGTCCAAAGACAGGTGCGGCAACCCGGCGAGGGCGAACGAGGTCGAGGAAGGTCCACCCCTCTACTACTCGTAGGCTCCCAGCGTACGGCTACGCAGAACGGAGCATGGTCTGGTCTCTTCTTCCCGTATCCATTCCCCTGGCGTCTGGTCCGTACGAATGCCCCGTACTGTACACCAGACTCAGACACAGACCTGGTGGCCAGTCCAGTATCCATTCGTGTGCCTCTATACAACGTAGACAACAGGGACCCTGGCCGGCACAGACACGCAAGGCATGGATGGTGGAAGGTGTCTGGAATGGACTGTTCGCCCATCGAGTCGATCCAGTGGGCAGAGAGAGCAGACGAGATGCGCCGAAGCTTGTTAGGTGTCAATCATTGCCAGAGCAGGCCATTGATGCTCCGGCGGTAGGAGAAGTTGGGTCGGAGGGGGTTGAAGCCTGAAGGAGACCACGGACGCTCTTCCAGGGGACGGTAGGAGAAGTCTAGAGACGAGACTTGAGATGGGGGGAGAGGGACCAGCTTCTTCATCGGTACGTCTCGTCGTCTCTGCTTCATCCTCAAGAGCTGTGGGTAATAAACTGGCCGTCGGCGAACGAGAGTCGAGAGAAGTTGGTCAAGGTGTGGGCATCAAGGGGAGAGAAGAACAGGGATGACACACACCTACAGTAGTGTCTGCAGCATGACCGTGGTGAAGATCGTAGCCGGGGTCTAGTGAACGGCATCCAAGTTGGTACTGTACGATACGGCGCATGTACTGTGAGCCTGTGAGGTGCGTGTGAGGTGTTGTAGACGTGAGACAGCTGTAGAAAGGTCAACCAGCCCGCTGTCGAAGCTGTAGTTTCGAAGAGCCGAATTGGGACGGTACTGGAATGTCGAGTCGCTACCATCCCACGGCGAGACACATGCGGGGGATCTGTTAGCGCGAGACGTATCCTCCGGTCGGGACCCGGCATTTGAGGGGTCTATTGGGACCTTTGGGGGGGCCCTTGGGGAGCAAGGGGGGGAGGACTCAAGGAGGAGGGGGACAACAGAGCGCGCTGAAGGTCTGCAAGTTCTACGAAAATCTGCGACGACACTTGCAGGGGACCATGCGTCTCAGCGTGGGAAAGAGCGGGTTTCAGGACAAGGGAGGGCCCGGTGCGGACCGGGAAAGCCTTCAGGGAGTCTTTCTCCCGAGTTCCCCCCCCCTTCTCTAGACTCTTCCCCTTCCCTTCTTCCCCGTTTTTGATCCAAGGCTGGGCAAGACTACCTACCTTGGGTATGAGCTAGGCTAGTCGAACCTTTCAGGCCTAGCCCCTCTCACTGGGTCACTCAATCAAGATGGTGGCTGGCACTGGCTCGCGGGAGAGTGCCCGACGCACTGATGTGTAACATCCAAACGGCGCTGAAGCGGGATGGATCATTTTCATTCAATGACGGATGCCAGAATTTGCTTAGCCCACCGCGCCGGCCGACGAATGACAGCCTCTAGAGCGGGGATTTCGAACCAAAGCCAACGGGCGACGGGCTTTGATTCTTCGAGCCCGGATTCCTCGCACTGCGCTGGTTGATCTATACGCCGCTGTTTTGGCGTCCTCCGGGCTCCGAGTCTAGAAGTACTGTATGACCATGCAATCTTGTATCCACATTCCACACACCAACGTCCCAGGAAAGCCCACTTACACTCGAGCTGACCAGGGCTCTCGGGGAGGATCACTGGTGAGGCCGGCCGGCGATGAGGATGTATAGGAAGAGACAGAGGCAGAGGCGGAACGGAGTACGGACAAACACCACCTTGTTGTTGTCGTTCCAGCATCATCATCATCAACACCCTTTCCTGGCCCAGGAAAGGAGTTCAGGAGCTCGAACTGAAAGTCTGAAATGGCCGTTGTTGCCGAATTTGCCGCCTTGCCGAAAGCTGGGTTCGACAGTTTGCATCATCGTCAAAAAGTCACGTTTGAAATACTTTACCTAATTCCCTCAGCCCCTTCTTGAACCTATTCCCCTTCCCTCCCCTTTCAGAGAAGAGTGACGGAAGTCTACTGACCAAGAACCCTGTCCTCTGGAAAACCCTGAGACTCGGCCGTTGAACCGCGCGATCATCATCCGGAAGTGGCGGTCACCTCGCACAAGCTTCGCCCAGGATCATCGATGAGGCTCTACCTACCTACTTCGTGCCGTTGGTTCATGCTCTGCCTACCTGACCTAGCTGCATGGAAGAAAGGGACGCGAAAATGCCCCCAATAGTTAGCTCTACTACTGCTATATCAGCTTGGGCCCCCTCCCCTTGTCGTTCCCTCGCCTGCCAGATCTGGCTAACGGAAACGCATTTCTCTGGGCAAAACGCCCAGCGAACTAGTCTCGGCTTCTTTACCAATGAAAATCTGTAAGGGGGTGGAATAAACGAAAAAGCTATTGAACAAAAGCCAACTCTTTTCCAGGAACCAAAGAGCCTCATAAAACTATCCTATTGATAATTTCCCAACCCCGCTTCAATTTGTTGCTTTCAACATTCCTCCTCTCCCCTCCCCGTGAGGCTAATTCTCTACGAGTCAATTAACTACCTGCGTAAGGTTGCCCGCTCGCCTCGTTCCGTTCGTTCGTGCTGCCCCTGGGCAACAAGAGTAAGGTAATCAACTAGCGTGCAACTCTGTTAGTGACTCGTCGCTCTTTTTCTGCCCCAATTCAATATTTGCTCCAAGCCGGGCACTTTGCTATTGGCCCCGGAGCCATGCTATAGCCTCATCTCACGGCCGCACGGCCGAACCCTCGAAACCTGAACTTCCCTTCCCCTCGTCACACACGCACACCTACACACCTACACACCATCACACACCTCTTTACATCCCGTCGTGCTGCGCCTTTTTTTGCCGTGACGAGCCGGTTCCCACCTGTCTCCAGGACCCCTCGTTGCCCCGTGTTTGGCTGCTTTTTCGCCTCAAAAGTCTTTTCATCTCAACCTTTTTTGCCTCTGTCTCTTTCTTTCGTTACTTCGTACCTTGCCAACGCGCCCAAAACCTGCAACAACCTTCGCAAGACTTGTCACAGAAAAATCCAACAGGGCAATTAAGCTCCCATCTTGGCATCTGGAAACTTGTCGACCGGGGGGGGGGGGGCGGATCTGAGCCAAAAAACCACACCTCCTCCGTCTGCCTTTTACCTCGCTGAGCCTGCTGATTGGATCTTGACGAGGAGGGAGGAAGGGTAACGAAAAGAAGCTTGATCGTGCTGGTTTCTTAGCCTTCATTAGCCGCTGGTCATTTTCGAAGATGAAGGTTCCGCTCCACGCGAGCTTCTCGGCTTGTATCAAAAGAGGCTTCTCTTCTCCTCACCCATAAACTACGTATTCCAAGAATACAAAAAGCTAGCTCGCGTGACTCTACTACAAAGAGGTTGTACGATGTTCCCGAGGCGCTTGAGCCTCATAATTCGTATACCTGAAAAAGATGGCACCACTCGCCAGAAAGGCCTACGCCGCATGCATACGAGAAGCCCAAGGCGGAGGCTTGGCAGAGATCTAATCATATTATCTAACAACCGTGCTCTGCCTCACAAGTCCAAAGCTGCGGGAAACCTTCTTCAACCAAGGCTACCAAGGCTCTCAAGGCTTCCCTCACAATAAATTGAAATTAATATACGCGGACTCTTTGCCCAGAGAATCTGTTGAAGAATCCAAACAGATTTCGTTCCTGGGTAGTGAGAAGGCATGCCATAGTTACTGGGATCAACGTTCGCTTGACAAATCCTCCGCGGCTTGGCTACCACGATGTCTCGCCTGCCAAGCTTCACGATCTTCTTACCAAGAGCTCGGGTGTGCAGCCGCCGCGCCTTGCGATGGATGCATGGATGGCACCCACCCAAGGCTCTCAGCTTGGCTTCCTTCTCTCTTCCCCTCTCCACCCTCTGTCTCTTATCACACTGGCACAATGCTAGATTGGCGAGGGAAGTGTGGCATGTATGTTGCGAGGCTACGTACTGCTCAACCTACCGGCCGTTTCGACCCTATTCGTTTGGAGGTCGATGATGATGATGATGGGGCCCATTGACCTTTCAACTTGACGAGCTAGCTTCGCTACACCATCGACGGAACGAAAGTGGACTGCAAGATATGAGTCGAGAGTCCTCGGTCGACTCAGTCGACACCTTTCGATGGTGCGAGTTTCTTGTGGTCCATCCTCAATGGGCGCCCTCTTTTTTCCCACATCTGCCGGCATAACGCAGCGGGTTCAGCTCGCTGCCGCCGCACTGGGTCCATGTCATGCGCTTGAGCGCCTATCAGATTGGATTGATGGAAGCAAGCTGAAGTGTGAGGGAGCTTTCGCGTCATGACGCTGTCCGACGGACATTGTTCGTGATCAAACGATGAGGGGGCCCGCGGTTTGCGTAAGCTCGCGAGGATGAGACGGCACGCAAGCGAACACTCGCGGTGTGAGGAATTGCATGATGTTGGAAACCGTGGGGTTTTGGCAGCCGCACCACGACTGCATCCACAGCCTTGCCGCCCGTATCAAAATCCGATCACGGTTTTTGTGTCAAACCAGGCGGCTGCTGGTGCAATGGTGGTGCTCCGTCTGCGAGGCCTCTGGATTCGAGTTCCTCTCAGTCTCGGCTCTCTGGAGGTCTTGGCCCACATTCTCCTGTGTGAGCTTCTAAGTCAGACACGAACCCTGTTTCATCTTGGCCGTCGGCTTCAGTATCCACCACAAGGCACAGTGGCCAACCCCATCCCATCCCATACCATCCCATCGGCGCCTCCTCTTTTTATCTTCCCTCTTCACCTGCTGTTGGCGGGTTGGGTTTGCGGCGTTTCAGCATCTCGGGCCCGGGCATCGAGAGGGAGAGAGAGAAGATGTGCTGTGCCGAAATGGACACCCCGTTTCGTTTCCGCGCGCGCGCAATCACAAAACTGCCGACACACTAGCTTCCTACCCGCTCGATCCTATTTCCTCCCCGTCCCCTCCCCTTCCCCTCCCCTTCCCCCAAGGCTGCGGTTCGTACAGAGTGTGCTTGGCTCAGAGGCAGCAAAGGAAACTTTTCCTAATCTGCACATGTTGCCGATGAGCCGCTTGGGGACCCTTCTTCTCCTCGGCCATCAGCTTCGAGCATGTGCTGAGAGTGCAGTCCCATCTCTGGATGATAGCTGTGGAGACGACGCTAGCTGTGTAGTGTGAGGGAACTTTCAGTCTCACAACGTGCTTTGAGGAACAACGCACGAGTGTGTCTTGGGCCATGTGCGGTATGGAGGTGCCAGGTTGGAAGGTCAGGAGAGCAGATGAGCGACAGGACGAAGTAAGGGGAGTGGTTGACAGGAGCCGAGGCGATGGTAACTAGAAGGCCGTAATTGGCCGAGGCGGTTGTGGCATCCAACTTGTTAGCAGCCACCACATGTTTTGCTGTAGGAAGGTTGATGGCGGAAATTCCCGGCAGCCTTCACGGGATGACGAGGAAGAAAGAAAAATATCGGAGAGCATACGCCCACGTGAAGATGTTCGGGGATTGATGCTTTTAAGAAAGGAGACTGGATGGGCTTCGTCGCGTGCCTCCCTGCCAGTCCCGTCCCATTCTCCAGAATTCCTAAGTCCGACGGTTTCGGCGATGGCCTCGGAGAGAAGGAGAATAGTGGAGACACCGGGCCGCACGGGCACCTTGATGGTTCCGGGGGACGGTGGGCGTTGACCTCGAGACGAGGGCCCGGACTGCCGGATTGGGGGCAAAGGGGGAGGAATTGACCGGGACGTTCGGCCGGATGGAGTGCAGATTCGGGGCTCGGGAAGTGGTCGGGTATGGGGAACAAGTTCGGGCAGAACGACTCCATGCCACATAGCAACGCTAAAAATCAGACCTAGGAACTCCTCAAGTCCGAGATAAGACGTGCTCTAGCTCGGGGCCCTTCGGAGAAACGGCATTTGGAGCTTGCGGGTACTAGTGCGATGGTCATTTTTTCGGGGGTGATGACATGGGCGTACGACTACCTTGGGTCGAGGTATCCCGAGGGATTGAGGTAAGTTTACGGAACATGATAGCTCACTCACGAGCTTTGGATTTCTCGGGTGAAAGGATGGTATGCCATTGAAAAGCATGTGCGCGAGAGGCTTCACAATATGGTACTACCGCTATAAACAAGTTGGAGATTTACATACTATGTAGTGGATGAGATCTGGCGCAGCGGAGCCTGGAGGTGGCTGGAGGCTGGTAAGGGTGGACGGGGAAGTGGAGTTTGGGGAGTCAAGCCCAGTTGGATTTTGCGAGATATTAGTGAGGGATGTGTGTAAGATAAAGGCATGATTGGGCACGATGCTTGACGGCGGGTAAAAAAGTCACGAAAAAAAAAGCGCGCGATGGGGACATTTCCTGAGTCATCCTGGTCTGGGTTGCTATCGCGACATCAGCCAGGCGCAGTTGGTAAAGGTGCGACGGACCGAAAGTGCCCAGGTGCGGAAGGAGAATTCAATGACAAAACGCCGGGATTCGGCCGGGGCGTGGCCGGGGCTTCTTCTTTGGACCAAGGCCGCCGGCGGACAAGGCGCCGCGCAAGGGTAAAAAAAAAAACAAAAAAAAAAAAAACAGCAAGGCCAACCAAGATTGGCAAGGGAATAAAATAAAATAAAAAATACAGAGACAACCAGGGGAAAAGGGCAAGAGACACCCCGAGGCCCACTTACACCCACCTCGAAATGGCCCATACTGCGTATGTTCGTGACCCCCAAAGCTGAGGTGGAATATGACGGTGGACTTGCCACTGATAGGGCAAAAACAAGCGCTCCATTGGGAGCAGACTGCGGCTGCGCGGACCACGATACGGAGTTTAGTTGAATCCCCTGTATCATGTATGCCTAGCACCAGGTAAGCATGTAAGCAGGTAAGCAGCTAACACTGCACAGCAAGCGCAGCAAGGGACCCAAGGCAGCTGGGTCCCGGGACGGCCAAGACATTTTTTGGATCCAATGTCGGCAGCAAACACATTGCTTGCTCTTGGGAGTTGGAGTCGGAGTCTCGCGGTCGGTTTACTGTATTGCCGCAAACAGCCCACCCAATCACACACTGTCTCTCCCGTCCAAGCTTCCCATTCTTCCACCTCATCTTTTGGGCTGGCGGCGCCGCGGGCGGAGCGCGCTATCTCTGACCTCACGTCCTCACCCCCGTAGCACCTGAAATTTTCTGCAAGCTGCCAAAAAATACCGCCAGGTCGGGAGGGTCCAGCCGCCAGCCTGCAAATCTCTCTTCGTTGGCTGCGTCACACTTTTGCGATTCCCACCCCCAGTTCCTCTGTCCTGTCCTGTCCTGTCCTACCAGCTTGTGCTGCCCGCGCATCCTTATCGTCTCCGAATTTCCTCCCTCCTCCGAACTCCTTCGTGACTTTTTTTTTTTTCCTTTTTCCCTCTTCCCCTCCCTTCAACCAAGTGTCGCATCCTCTTGCCTCGCCATCAAGAACCATCTTTGGTTACCGGGGACCTTCCTCTCCATCACCAATTGAAGCAATGGCTTCCTCCGTCAGAGCCATGAGCTCCATTCGCGCAGCCCAGCAGCTGCTCCCGAAAGCTCCGCGTGCTGCCAATGCCGGTCGCAGAACCCTCACAACCACCTCCAGACAATCTCTCAGAACCCTCACCGCGAGGCCGAGAGTCGCCGCCCTTCCCCAGGTCGGAACCGTTGCGCGCCAGCTTACCAGAAACTACGCCGATGTCGCTCCCAAGAAGGCTGGCAAGGTCCGCAAGACCTTCAGATGGGCCTGGCGCTTGACCTACCTCTCTGCCCTGGGTCTCTTCGGCTACATTGGATATGTTGTCTACGATGACAGGCACCCCGAGGATCAGGTAGAGCTGGACCCTACCAAGAAGACGCTGGTCATTCTCGGTGAGTTCCTCACTCGACGGCCTGCGCGCCATTCATACACCCACTGCACATATCGCGCATACTGACAACTTGTAACAGGCACTGGCTGGGGATCCGTCTCTCTCTTGAAGAAGCTTGACACGGAGAACTACAACGTCGTCGTCATCTCGCCCAGAAACTACTTCCTCTTCACCCCTCTTCTGCCTTCCTGCACCACCGGTACCATTGAGCACCGCTCCATCATGGAGCCCATCCGAACCATCCTCCGTCACAAGAAGGCCGCCGTCAAGTTCTACGAAGCCGAGGCCAGCTCCGTCGACCCCGAGAGAAAGGTTGTCAAGATCCTGGATACGTCGGAGATTAAGGGCACCACGTCCGAGACTGAGGTCGCCTACGACCTGCTGGTCGTCGGTGTCGGAGCTGAGAATGCCACCTTTGGCATTCCCGGCGTGCGCGAGAACTCGTGCTTCTTGAAGGAGATTAACGACGCCCAGGCGATTCGCAAGAAGATCATGGACTGCGTCGAGACCGCCGCCTTCAAGGATCAGTCTGCCGAGGATGTCAGCCGTCTCATGCACATGGTTGTCGTCGGTGGTGGCCCCACTGGTGTCGAGTTCGCCGGTGAGCTTCAGGACTTCTTCGAGCAGGACATCAAGCGTCTGGTCCCCGAGATTGCCGACCGCTTCAAGGTTACCCTGATCGAGGCTCTCCCCAACGTCTTGCCCTCCTTCTCCAAGCAGCTGATTGAGTACACCGAGAAGACCTTTGAGGAGGAGAAGATTGACATCTTGACCAAGACCATGGTCAAGAAGGTCACCGACACCTACGTCCAGGCCGAGGGTACCGGCCCCGACGGAAAGAAGCAGACCCTCACCATTCCCTACGGTCTTCTCGTCTGGGCTACCGGTAACGCTGTCCGCCCTATCATCCGCGACCTCATCACCAAGATCCCCGCCCAGAAGGACTCTCGCCGCGGTCTGGCCGTCAACGAGTACCTCGTTGTTCAGGGCACCCGTGACATCTGGGCCATTGGCGACTGCGCTGTCGCTGGATACGCCCCGACTGCTCAGGTCGCCGCACAGGAGGGTAACTTCCTTGCCAAACTCTTCAACAACATGGCCAGAACCGAGACCCTCGAGGAACGCGTCCAGGAGCTCAGCGCCAACCTGAACCTCAAGCCCGGCAACGCTGCCGAGGTCGCCAAGGAGATCGAGGCTCACGAGCGCCAGCTCCGCCGCATTAAAGACATCAAGCCTTTCCACTACTCTCACCAGGGCAGCTTGGCCTACATTGGCAGCGAGAAGGCTGTCGCCGATGTTGCCTGGTGGAACGGAAACATTGCCAGTGGTGGTACTATGACCTACTTCTTCTGGCGCAGTGCCTACCTTTCCATGTGCTTCAGCAGTGAGTTCTATATCCCCCTGATGTAATTTCGCCTATTGTAGTCACATGCTAACGCTCTTGACCTTTTTAGCTCGCAACCGTCTCCTCGTCGTCAATGACTGGCTCAAGTCCAAGGTCTTTGGTCGCGACATCTCAAGAGAATAAGCTTGGGTGGCTTTATTCTTGGCGTTTATGAATCATTTTCCTTGCCTTTGGCGCTGGGATAATTCTACTTCTTTGTGTTTCTGTTTCTCTTTTGTGTCCTGTAACCTTTTCTTCCGTCAGACCTCTGTTTGTTTTATTGGTGTCTTGAGCGAAACGATAGAATCGATCGGCTTTTAATGGCTGGGCGGGGAAACGATAGACTGGGTAGAAACTGGGACACCCGATTCAAGTCCCTCCTTCGAAAAGGGGGGGAATGAAAAACCAACAAACGCATACACGACTACCTACCATTACACCTGTAGGAATTTGTCCGATGCTGCTTTTCTTTGCCAATAACACCTGTACAATGTTCAAAAAACAACTACCGAGGGTCCTCGGCTTATCCTGCGCTCGAACGCGTGAGAGTTGAATAATGAGGAAATGTTACGATTAAGACACATACAACATGACATGACGGACGCATGGTTCACCTAGCTTGTGACATGTGATGTGATGTAGGCAGATGGATATCTGTACGGATACTCGTGAGATAGGGTAATGTTTTGCTGGACTAAGCGGCTGGCAGCGGGACGAGCCGAAGCTGCGCAAAAAGTTTCCGAATTGCTGGGAACGAATGCATCGCCCTGCGGGTGATCTCGGAAGACGGGGCACAAGACTCCATATCTCACCTGCATGACCGAGCTTGTTCGTGCTTCACCCTGATGGCATCTGCCGTCTACGTATGGCCTTTTTGTTAGATGGGAGATGCCGAGGCTTAATGAAATTCTGCTTCTGAACATATAGTCGTGACGTTTTGGAGGGACCTCGTTGGTTGAGGATGAGGGCTTGGGCTCGGCGTATACGAAGGTTGAGATGCGGCGACACCTGGCAAGTTTGAACATCCCTTGTTAGCTGGTGTCCACGAGGCTGCGGGACTACGTAGGTGAGCGACTTGAGATCAGATAGAAGAAGATCGGTTGGCATGTGGGATTGCGGCGGGCATGGAGAAGGGCTTGTGACGGTTGAGTTCTTTCTTCTCCTATGTCGACCCTTTCATCTGCTCATGGATGAACTGTGTTGTCATTCGTCTTTTTTACCGAGGAAGAAGACTGTTGAGCTGGAACTTCTTCATCGCAAGATCGATAGGATTGACTTCTCAGTCAGGGTTTACGTTACTGTTGTTGGAGGCCCGCTCAAAGCAACGAAAATGGCGGACGTGTAATGAAGAACGATAACGAGTGAGATGTTTCATCTATATCCCGAGTTCCCGCGGTGAAATTGTCTCGTTTGGTGTGGCCATAGACAACAGGATGCTGGATATCCTTTTCGTCGCTGAACTGATTTTGGGAATTCCATAATTCTCTGGTAACCCCCTCAAAAAGTGATAGGGAAAGTCACACAAGAAACATGCTGACCCGAACGAGGAAGAGTCAGCACGGCAAGATGACTCATTCAAGCTAATGACATTGCGGAATTTATATTCAGACCTCTCTGGCACATATGAGATTAGTCAATGGAATCCTACTACTCATCACCCCGTGACGGACTTATTCCTCCAACGCAGTCTAAATAGGCGTCGCGGAGTGTCGCCGCTACAGGTTGACAATCCTTCCCAATGAGGAAACACTTCGAATCCTTGAATCCACTTCTGACAATAAACCGGGGCCTGATGTCCGCTCCTCTCCGCCGTCTCCTCGGGTCTAACGATGGTGAACGAGTCTCGCGGGGGACAGAATATTTAGCCGGCTACCGGTCTTCTAGACACCTTCACCCTCAGATTCACCGAACATTACCCAGATAGCCAATCAGCTCTCCGATGTGCGTTGCTCGCAGGCCCATCGAGTCTCCGGGCCTTCGGGCCGCCCGCCGTTTCGCAGTGTCCGAGTTTCCGGGGTTGGCGATTGTTCACCATGGCAGCGCTGGTGTTTGCTTCGTAGCATTGCTAAAGTCACATAAAGTCGTACTGACTGAGTCTTGACTCTGGCTGCGAAATGTTCTCCGGGAAGACCTACCATTCCACTACCAGTAAAGGTACTCGGTAGCTGCCCGAGCCAGCCCTGGTTAGGATACAGAGCTTAGTGACGCAAGGTAGGTATCCGTGAGTCTGGTGTAACCCGCTTCGAGCTTGAGATCGTCCCACATCGCCCATGCAAGGAATGGCGCATTATATATTCCGTCCAAGGTAGACTAGGATCCCCATTCGTCATTCTTAGCTTTCAAACAAATTTAAACTCCTTTGAAGTTGCTTCCCATAAAACCCCAAGCTAACCTAACATTTTGTCTACCTGGACTACGGCTGAAATACAGTTAAAGAATCCTATTTGAAAGCTTTGATCAACTTCGAGTCGACAAGCTGCTCAAGGGCCTGGGACAGGACATTGAGTTGTTACCACCAGAAACAGCATGTCTGCTGAGTCGACCACGTTGACGGTCGGCCAGGAGATTCCGCTCCAGGAATTGACCTCGAAGGAAGGCAGCCTCCTGAATACCGAAGGTCATGTTCTAGGATCGAATACAGATGCGACGGGGGGTCTTCCGGCTCCGACGACAACAGCCGAAGTTGTGCAGAGATGGAATCACCCGAGGTCGAACCTCTTCAGAGTCCTATCTTGCTTCTTCAGTCTCCTCGTCTCCGGTGCGAACGATGCCGCCTACGGTGTAAGTCTCTCTCACCACTCCCATCAGAAACTTCAAAATTCGTATAGCGACTGACCTCAGAAACAGGCTCTGATTCCCTACGTGCGTTTCCTCCCATCCAAGCTAACTGTGATATCCCCAGTTTCACGCTGACTGACACCCCTGACCAGCTCGAAACCTACTACGGCCTCTCCTACGTCGTCGTCTCCCTCGTCTTCCTCTCTCCCTTCGTCGGCTACGTCCTCTCGGCCGCCCTTAACAACTACGTCCACCTGAAGCTCGGCCAGCGCGGCATCGCCGTCATCGCCTCCACGTGCCACATAGTCGCCTACATCATCATCTCCCAGCACCCGCCCTACCCGGCGCTGGTGGCCGCCTTCGTCGTCGCCGGCTTCGGTAACGGCCTGAGCGACGCCGGGTGGAACGCGTACATTGGCAACATGGCGAGGGCCAACGAGGTCCTCGGCTTCTTGCACGCGTTTTATGGTGTCGGCGGCGTGATTGCCCCTTTGATTGCTACGACTATGATTAACAAGGCGAACTTGGGTTGGTGGAACTTTTACTACTTCATGGTGAGTACCAGACACCTCTCACCCTCTACCCATTCTCTGTAACGAAGAGAGTATCTGAGCGTTTCACATTTTCTAACTCTACGACAACGTCCCCAGCTCGGCCTGGCCTCCATCGAGCTCGTCTGGTGCACGGCGGCCTTCTGGACGCAAACCGGCGCAGTCTACCGCGAGCTGGTAAGCCACTCCCGCAGCGACAACGCCGGAGGCGGCCTCCGCGCCGCTCTCCTCAAACGCCCCTACGCCCGCGTCACCTGGCTCTGCGCCCTCTTCCTCCTCGCCTACGTCGGCACCGAAGTCTCCCTCGGCGGCTGGATCGTGCAGTTCATGATCCAAGTCCGCAAAGCCAACAACTTCGACTCGGGCATGACCTCGGTCGGCTTCTGGCTGGGCATCACCCTCGGCCGCGCGGTCCTCGGCTTCGTGACCCCCAGGCTGGGCGTCAAGCTCGCCGTGTCGGTCTACATCCCCATCGCCATGGCGCTCGAGCTGGTGTTCTGGCTCGTGCCGCACTTTTACGTTTCTGCCGTGGCGGTCGCGCTTCAGGGGTTCTTCTTGGGTCCGTTTTTCCCGGCCGTTGTCGTCGCCGCGACGAAGCTGCTGCCGAGGCATCTTCATGTCAGCACCATTGGTTTTGCGGCGGCGTTTGGCGGTAGCGGGGCGGCGATCTTGCCATTTGCTGTCGGCGCGCTGGCGCAGGCGAAGGGTGTGCAGGTTTTGCAGCCGATCATTCTCGCCTTCTTGGGGATCATGCTCGTGTTGTGGCTGTGTCTGCCGAGGATTGGACATAAGCAGGAGTAAGGGGAGTGGGAAGAGATTAGGTGGAAAAGGAGACCGGGTATATCGTAAATATATGCGCAAAGTGTGGCCTTCTGAAAGAGACATTGCAACTCAAGTCTACCTCGGAATGAGGATGTCCAGATGTACTTTGCATCATATTTGGAGATTGAAGGTCTTCATACCACGAAAAACAAAAAGTCGAATAGAATTCAAATCTGCTTGAGCGGTACTACTTGAGACTTTATTGGCGTAACAAGAAGAAGAGGTGGTTATAACATGGGCAGTGTGGCAAACCAGAGCTGGACAGGTTAACTTCGCGATAAACAAGTACGAATCACACGGTGAACTAGAAAAGCAGCCTGCGTTTTTACAAATGTATAGTAAGAAACACTTAACTACTAATCGAAATGCACTGCAAGACAGGAGGTTTATGTGAGTGGTTTGCCTGATTCGATTCACTACAACCAAAGTTCATCTTCTTGGGATTTGCGTGCGCTGACTGAAGCCTGCTTGATTCTGGATGTGCAATGTCACCTTGGATCCATGTCCAGCCAAGAGAAACATTTCAGAATTGTCAGTTGGCCAGGATGCATGATTCACTTTGACAGGAATATTGGCAATGCAGTATAAACGATTCAAGTGTGGTAGTATCATAAAGAACCTAAGGTCAATTGAAGTGTAAAAAGTAGCGGCAGAGACATAGGAACAAAGGGAAGGAAAAGGAAATCGCAGCATTGAAAAGCTGGCATACGGAAAGTTTCATGAGTGACCCAGACTCGAACAAAGCAAAAAGGCCGGCCAGCGCCGGGAATGTCTCACTCCACCGGAAGCAAACGCATCCCAGAAAATTCGGGGCTCCTGCACTCCGGGATCGGCACCGTCGGCCCGCTCCGACTCGGAACCGTGTCGGGAAACCTGCACTGCATACTGCCAATCGCGAAACACCTCACACTTTTTTTTGTCCCAGACACAGCAGTGTTGTCGCCTTGTCTCACACGCCCCTCTCTAGAAACTACATCAGTTGAGTTCAACGTCGCCCAGAAGACTTCCCCGCGATCTTCTTCCCAACCACCTCTTTTCCGGTCCGACGGTTCAATTTCGCCCACCCGCACAGACGGCAGGAATAAGAGGGGTGAGATATCGACGATTCCCATTTGACAGCTGATAAGGAGGGAAAACCAAACCAACATCTACTCACAACTTTCTTACAAGCACTGGATATCCTCAACAAGGACAAAACGCAACAATTGGGACAAGATGGGTTCCCAACCAACAATAGATATGGATTTTGTAGCTCTTCCTAAAATCGAGGTATATTTTCAAGAGAACCCTTACGGATATGAGACCTATAGCTATGAACAGCCTCATCTGACACCATCACAGCTCCACGCCCACTTGACGGGCAGCATAAGCCGTCGCACACTCCACGACATCTGGGTCGTTAAGCACGAGGCGGGAGAAACGGACCTCGAGGATCCCCTCGTCGTGATGCCGGACGGCAAACACGACTACGACCTCACCACGTAAAACCTAACCTCACCTTTACCTCTCTAGAACCTCAACTCCCTGGCTTGGATGACTAACAAACACACTCGGCACACAGCTTCTTCCCCCTCTTCTCATCCTACATCTACAATCTCATCACCGACGTCGACACCCTCCGCAAAGCGACCCTCTCCGTCCTGCAAGACTTCCAAGCAGACGGCGTAACCTACCTCGAACTCCGCACCACCCCGCGCTCCCTCCCCTCGCCGACCCCCCAGCCGCCGTCCGTCTACGTCGCCATCATTCTCTCCGCGATAGACGCTTTCGAGGCCTCTTCTAGGGATAACCCAAACGCCATGCGCACCCGCCTCATCCTCTCCGTCGACCGCCGCCACACCCCATCCCAAGCCCACGAAACGGTCCGCCTCGCAGCTTCCTTCCGCGACAGGGGCGTCGTCGGCGTGGACCTCTGCGGCGACCCGGCCGCCCGCGTTCACACTGGCCAGGACGATGACTCTGAAAACATCTCCATCTTCCGCCACGCCTTCGCCGAAGCCCGGACCCTCAACCTCGGCATCACGATCCACTTTGGCGAGGCAGAGTGCTCCGGCCACCCGGCGGAGCTTGCCGAGATCCTGTCGTGGTCGCCGCGCCGGCTGGGCCACGTGATCCATCTCGGCGAGGACGTGAAGCGGGAAATCGCCAAGCGTGGCATCGGGCTCGAGCTGTGTCTCAGCTGCAACGTTCACGCGGGTATGGTGACGGGCGGGTTCGAGGGCCATCACTTTGGGGAGTGGTGGGGTGTGGAGGGGAGCTTGATATCTCTGGGCGTACGTTCCTTTTTCTCATGGTTCTTCTTCCCTCTGAGGCCTCCAACTCCGTTTTTGAGAACCTTTTCGCGACGCTCATCTGTTGTTCAAAGGGCAAGGCATGTTAGCTAACTCTCAAAATCAAACCAGACCGACGACGTTGGCGTCTTCGGCAGCCCGTTGTCCAACGAGTACAGGCTGGTAGCGGAGCACTTCAAGCTCTCCCGCGACGAAATCTGCGCCCTCGCCCGACGGGGCATAGAGACCATCTTTGCCGACGAGACCGAGAAAGAACGTCTCCGGCAAGTAATGTGGAAACCTGCCGTCACCACTACTGTAGCTGCTGCTCAACAATAAGCAAGTGCCGTATCGCATCGATGAACCGAGTAGACCGACAAACGATCTAGCAAAGGGACCTGCAGACGTTTTAAAGGGCCATATCGAGATAGCGATTGTCGACAACTTCGTCAACAAACAATTTCCTGGGATGGAAATTTCGGTCCAACCCGGCGTCTATTAGGATACCCATATTCAACTTGTTCTTGTACCGGTCCTTGCACCGGACCGGTACAAGACACCGAGGGCCGGACGTTCGCTTTCGAATTTCCAGATCGGGGTCGAGCGAGAGTCTTCGTGATGCTGCCCGCTATGCCTGCCTGAACGTCTTGCCGTGTACGAGCCGAAGTTTTCCGTAGGCTCCCCCGTGAGATGGAGAATGATTGGGCAGTTCGGCAAAGCGTTGACTTGGTTGCTTCTCAATAGCAGAGAGGTAGATCTTGTGTTTAATGAAGTTTCCCTCGGCTCAACCCCCCTCTCGAGTACTTTGTCTGCCATACGGGCGGGCGGCCGGGTAGGCAGGCCAATCGACTGCCCGCCATGAGTTAGAATCGATATGGCCGATTCGCATCAAAAGCAGCAATCTACGGAGACCCGCCTTGATTAGCTTTGCTTTCGGCACCTTGCAACTTACCGAGTAACACTGTTCGTGGGGTCCCATTTTGATACTCGGTGAAATCTGGCCGGACCGGGCCTGGGCTAGCCTGAATCTGGGTTGGTCCAGCTTCCGTTCATTCAGATTTGTAATTCTCCCATTGTGACCAGAAGAAAGATTCTAGCGAGAGATTTCGATCGTGCTATTGTCTGCTGCTTCGTAACAGACGTTCAACGCCTTTAGAAACGTACTGCACTTCACCAGTACTAGGAATGCGGCTGGCTATCCCAACAAGCTTTTGATGGTAGGAGATACGCTATGCTGAATTGAGGAATGACTCTACAAATAGCCTTACGAAACTCTAACAGTGGCTTCCGTTAAGTCTACCAACTCTACCGAGTCAATGCTTTCGAAGCACGATGCAGTAGTTCGCCATCGTGTTAAAGGCAGAGTCCGGAATCGTTGATACTGTATTACTGATAACCAGGTCTGTGCAGCAAGTAGGTGCTACAAGTAGGCAGACGCATGTAATGCCCAAGTCGAGACGGCGTCTTACATAATTGTCCAAGCGTGCAAGCTACGTTGGCATCCCTTGAACATGGAGGCGTGGGAGGCTGTCTTTGGGAAGCAAGATCTGTTAGATGGTTCCCGCTAGACCGAACGAGCGTTTGCCAGCAGCAAGGACGTGTCAAGCTGCCAGGAGGGTCCTCCTCCTCGCCCTGTGCTGTTGAGGAGAGGGAGGCAAGCATACCGCCCAAGTCGTAGGGCTAAGAAACGGCAAAATGTCTCGTCTGCTGCAGCCTCGAGGCTTGGTGGTGGTCCTGCTTGTCAAGTGTGCCACACTTTGGCCCTCACTGCCTCGGCCCTATGGAGAGTGGCAGAAGTATGGGTTGGCATTTTGTTGTCCAACATCGTCGTACTAGGCCCGCGCACTCCGCGGACTGCCTTACAGGAGTATACTCCGGAGGCAGATTTGCGAATTGTGAGTAATAAACCATGGCACGATCTTCATTCGTCTTAACTTTCGTTGAGACGACACACAGACCTCGTCGATTTCCTGGATCATCGACGGGAGCCAGACGAGATCCGTCATGCCACCCGTAGGAAAGGTGATCCCGGCGTCGAAATGTGAAACGGCTAAACATGGAGCCAGAAGTACAAGAAAGCATCTTTCAAAAGGCAGCGACCCTAGGATAGGTAGCTCAGAGCATTGGGGTTATCACGGGGCGAGGATCCGTACCAACGTTCAATGCAAGTGTGAAAGAGACAAAGGGGGAATGGCAGTGACTAGAAGCGTGTAGCAAGCGGATTCTATCCGTGATCCCGGGTGGAATAGGAGCCCGTGCGTCTCCCGCCCAGCGGAGAAGACTGATCGGCGGCCGTCGAAGATATCAAAGGTGCCGATAAGGATACTTACGACGACATGTCCTGACTCTGGGCAATGTACCCCGTTCTATAATCTCGTGTGTCTATCAATACCCAATGACCAACTGGTCCGTCATCAAGTAGGTTTGCGGAGATACACGAATTCCTGCGGAATCTATATTGAGCCCTCGCCGAGCTGGAACGGGAGCGAGGCAGTGAATCTGCTTGTCGGTGACGTTGACTGCGACACATCTGTCAAAGCTTCGACCTGGGCAAAATCGAACAATTGGCTGTCAGATTCGGTCTCTTTCGATCCATCTTGTAACATGCTTCGCGAATCAGATGAGCTGCCATCATGCGCCATTGTGCTTCGATGGAGGCCTTACCAACCCAAATTCGGTATGGGGTCGAACTTGGACTGCCGATGTACCGCACAGTGCGAGCGAGATTGAGGGTTGCTTTCTGATATTCGACATCGTCTGGCGTCAGCAGAGGTATGTAGTTGTATTTAGCGTGTAAGCTAGGTACGCCATACCTGTTATGCGCCTGGCCAGTCCTGTTCACCAGGAGAGCGTATCCGGGCGGCAAAATGACATCGCCGGCGGATATGACACTGCCGTAATTCGCCTAGTCACACGATTTGTCGGTGGCACTATAAGAGGCTCTTTAGATGCTGGGGCTGCCGGGCTCCAGTCTCTCAACATGAAGGAAATATATAGCTGAAGCCTAAACCGCCTAAGGTGGCACAAAAACAACACGACATTCCACAAGGTTACTCTTAGGCTAGTGAGAGGTGGCGCAAGGTTGAAGCAGAACACGGGTACCAACAGCGATGGGCGCCCATACCAAACACAAGGATAGGAGCGTCGACTTACAGAAGTCTCAAGGGATAGCTGTTGAACACCAAAAAAAAAAAAAAAAAGAAGGAGATGCGTGGTTTCGTGCTCTCTACATCTCAAGCGACGATGTATGAGTGTCTAGTATATATGTAGGCTCATCGATTTGGTTTGATGCCTTTTTGCTCTTCAGAGGAGACATGAGACGCGATTTGGCACTGCCTGTACTTTCCCGAAAAGTACCGACAGTTGGCTATTCCGCGCCTGGTATGGGGGCGCAGGATTCGGCAATGATGTTAGACGACGCAAGGGTAAAAGAAGTCAGAGTTGGGTGTCCGTCTGGAATCGTACGTATACCGTCGCCGTGACTAAAGTGCAAACGGCATCATCTACTAATCATGTGTTCCGTCTGCAAAGTAAAAAAGTGGCAGTGGGGGCGGCATGCTTGGAGTGTTTATGCTGACATCGGTTTGATGGTTTTGATATCGGCATGCTTGCTTCGCTCATATACGATCATCGACACGGACCAATACAGTGAGTAAAGGCGAGACATTCTCTTCCTCTGACCTCAAAAAGAAGCAACGCCGGAAGCTTGGGGCTAGTGATGGCACCGGCTGGCTTGAGAGCGAGAGCTTGGGCCGCCCACCCTACTGGAACCACCGGAAGATGACCCTGACGGGTGATGGGAAAGCTTCGTTGCGGATACATCCTCAAAGCTTCGACAACGAGAGGAAAGGGCCGTTGTCAATACAAGGCGGCACTGGGGTCGGCGATGCGGCGACAGATCTACCGAAGCGTCAGGCCGTGATCTGTAATGGTTACGACAAGGTCTGACTTGAGATGAGATCGAGCGATTGGGACGACGGCAAAACTGGTGATGTCGGAAAAGCAAAACAGCCAGAAGGGAGCGAGCTTAGCTTGCTGGGCTGCTGTGTAACAAGGGGAATAGATGGGTGGTTCGCCCAATCATCCGAGGGCCCCGGTTGACTGACGATGACGGCTCCCACCCGCGCAGCGACCCGGCAAGGAAGTGATTGGTCTTCTTGTCTAGGTATGCCTTTTGCCCAATTCGTGATTGTCGCCACCTGACATCTGGGGATTTCTCGAACAAACGTTTGAGTTAGATCTGCACTTGGACCAAGGGCTCGTCATCATCGTTGTTCTGGCCCTGATCCTCGTTCCAGCCCTAGGTAGTCCCTCCAACTGGAAAGGTATACCGGTAAAGAGATGAAGACTGTGTTGATGGCTGTAGCTACCTTTCTGGAGGATAAGGTTTTCGGATGGTTCGCCGAAAACTTTGCCAACGTCCAGCAGACTCGGTGTGCTCAAGTCGCATGTTGCCCGTCCTATTTAGGTTTCGAGTTCTGCCATCGATTTCCTTGCTGAACCCTAATGCTGCTGGGCATTTCTGGCTACGTTGAGCTGGCAACCGCTGATCGCTTCCAGAGCGAGGCCTAAGCCTTTCGAGCAAGCATCGTGGATGGTATCTGTCAGGTTCAAACGAAAGAGCAATACGGTTCAGCTACTAGCGACGAGAGGCGAGGGGTAGATGTTCGTAGTCGGAATGGTTCTATTTGGCAAGCGCTGCCGATGCGGCTTGCGTATCCCCGCCTCCCAGAGGCTGTATTCTGGCATTGGCTGTGTCCTGGTCGTATGTGGTCCGCTGAAAGAAAAGGATAAAGAGTGCGTCAAGAGAAGACGCTCTCGGGAGCAATAAATATGTCAGCGTCCAAAATGCCCTAACCACAGCGACTGAGTTCAGATCAGAACTGCAGGACTCCGTAGGGTAGCGGCGATTTACGAATATTCGTCTGCTTGGTGAGGTGATGTGGACGTGGATTGGGAAACGTGGTGCACAGGTCGCGGAACAGCCGGTGCAAAGAGTGGTGGTAGTGTAGGTAGATATTCGTACGTCTGCTTCGTACGGATAGTTAGTTGCTCGATCAGCAGCCTATCAGGGATGTGCCAACATAACTGGACCCGACTGCATGCTGCAGTGCTGCACAGAATTAGATGGGAAGTCGGTACCTGAGACTCTAGATACGGCCTAGTGTCTGTATCCAATCTACTTTTTATGCAATGCATCTTAGCTAGAGCGACCCACATTGCAAGGCACCCTACAGGTGAAGTGCAGCTCACTGTGAGAGAAACAACGGGTCATCTGAGTGGTCTGTGACTCTTGCGATAGATAGTACGACTTCGCTTACTGATGGGATCGCTGGCTTTCGGGTTGGCTGGTCGTCTGCTGATTCTTTGTGTCCGAACTGGATACCGTGCGGTTAAGGTAGCCGAGAAGCGCAAGCGCAATGTCCGCAGCTTGCACTTGGAAAGCGAAAGGGTGGGGGGGGGGGGGGGGGGGTGTGGGGTGGAGGGGGGGGGGCGGGCGGTGGGGGGGTGGGGGGGGCGGGGTGGAGGGGGGGGGGGGGGGGGGGGGGGGGGGGGGGGGGGGGGGGGGGGGGGGGGGGGGGGGGGGGGGGGGGGGGGGGGGGGGGGCATGTTTGTGCGAATGCGTAATACCGGAGGATCAAATTCTTCTGTCAAATAATACATGGGTGTATCGAGCCGCAGTGTTCCCCAAAGGAGATAAGACTGCCGAATATCTGGTCGTAGTTCATGATTGTCTCCATTGATCAAGCACAACGTTGTCAGAAAGGCAAGACGAGTATGAATTCTGTAGCATATCAGCGTTGATACAGCACCAAGCAAAAGTATAGAGACCGACCGACTTACCCTTGTGCGTAATCGAGATGGTGTAGGCAATCACCGCCTCTGTGCATTCTGCGGCTGCGAAAGAATGATATGAGGGTGATTTGGGCAAATCCCGTTTTGCTTTGCCGTTCAGATGCAAGGTTGGCTGCTCAGGGCAGGAGAGAAACAAAAGTAGACCAAAGGCGTCGAGCATCCAGGCGTCAAGCGTCGTGGTTGCATGTCGCCAAGAAAGGTTGGAGGAGGAGAAGCCTTGGGAGGGAGGGTGCGCAGCCGGTGCGGCGGCTCCTTCTCCACTTTCTGACGCGGGAGGGGCGGTACGTACCGTGGGATGACTGACCAATGACAATCCCAGTCTGCCGCAGCTTCCCATCTGGAAACACTCCCGACAGGGGTTAAATGAGTAAATGAAGGTGCACTGTGCTTTTCTTCTTTTCAATGTCACTCAGATGGCAGGAGCCGATACGCCTTTTCCTGCTTCCGCAGCCAATCTTTTGCCCGGGAATCAATTGTTGCCTTTTCTTACTTACTTCTGTCTGGACAGGATATACTTTCATCAGGAGAGATGCTTTTTGGGAAGAACCCATGTATGTATTCATACGGTTGCATAGGTATTCTCAGGTAATAACATCAATGGTAAGGCGGTACGGATACTTGCCAGAGGTATGATGTTGCATCAAAAGACGAGGTAAAGGATTGAATGGCGCGATAGGGAACACTGCAAAAGTCAAAATCTTGACCGAGGTGCCCGTGCGCCATTCAAGGCGGGAAGAAAACGTCCAATAGTATTATCCGCACCTTTGTTTGGCCTTTTGCGTTGCCTGTCGACTGCGTGAGTGAATACCTGAAATCCAGGCATAATTATGTGCCCAAGAAAAGTTGAAAGCGAAAAGTGAGGCGGGAAGTATCAGTCTACCTACCTTACGCTGTGCCGGTCTGACTATTCGGTGTGGGGGATTGGGATTCCAAGAGAGCACAACAACTGAACGTAGATCCGTGATCCGTCCCTTCAGGTTGTTATTGTTGTGTGTAAGTAGATGATGGCGATGGCGAAAAGGTTGACGGGTCCTGTAACGCAGGTGTCATGAGTTCAGGTAGGGACCCCAAATCTACAACTCTAGATGCCTTAAGCTACCGCACTGAACCCTGCTTCTTCTGCTTGCTCGATCGGGACCTGGGTGTCTTAGTCTTGGGTCGCCCATGCACGCAAGCCGCAGGCGGCAGCACACGTAACTACTAGGGCATATCCAACAACAGGCCGGCATGCCATATGAGGCTTAACCAGCAAGTACGGTATGTATGGCATCGATCGCATCGCGCATCCGCATTGTATGGAGCCGGCGGAGGAAAAGCGGACAAGAGGTTTTTTCTCGGACCACGGACACAGTATATTCATACTTCTCCCTTCGCACCGGGTGCAACACTTCTCACGCTTCTTTCCGGCCAGGTAGATTTATTCTGAAATGCCCTGAAAACGGTAGGTAGAGACTACACCCTACCTTCGACTGGACAAATGTTGTTGCGCATATCTCAAAGGCAAGCCATTTTTGCTTCCTAAATCCCTCCTTTACACAGCAGTCGAGTGGCGGTCCGGGATGCACGGCTAAATGGTGTGGTTGAGGACCACAGGACGAGACGGGATGAGACGGACGACGGGAGTCTAAGTCATTAAACTATTTCGTCAACGCTGCTGTTCGGATTCGGTCCTGAGCGGGCAGGATTGGCAAACCCCGAAGAGAGTATATCGTGGAGGGGCAAAGTCTTCAACCGTCTGTCTTCGGTTGTCAAACTCTTAAACTCTAGAGTTGAAGAGTCAAGAATCAATTTATCCTTAAACGGAGGAAGTCAGTCATAAGGTAAGGTAGGTACCTGCAATAGGTACCCGATCAGATGTGCGGACATGGAGGGAAGGGACTGGACCGTTGGTTGATCACGAGCGTGCCTGCTGCAATGGTACACGATTTCGAGATTGACGGCAAGAGCTCAGGTTGAGGTGGGCTTTGGAGGAAAGGGCCTGTTTGGTTGGCACCTGCACCGGGGTGTTTCTTGCCTTCCGCTTGTCGTGCTTGCTTTCCCTTGGGCCCTTCCTTCCCCAACCCACATCTGCACGCTCGTCTGGTTCCAGAATCCCACTTGTCCTTGGGCCATTTCCATTCGTCTATGGGATCAGAGTCTACGTACCTACCTAGGTATCCGTAGCGGACGGAGCAAGGAACCTTACGGAGTACGTCCCACCTGTCTAGGGCCCCAAGGGGGAAGAAATAAAATAACACAAGTTCGTACCCCACCTCTGTTGGATGCGTCAACAACCATGAACCATCAATCGTCAACCATCAACTATTAATTCTCGGGCCTCTCACAATTTGCTGTCTCCGGACAGTCAACAGCCAGCCATCTATGTATGGTCACTCGATTGCGCCTGCACCTGCACCTGGCCATTGTTCTCATCGCACCACCTTCGACACATCGGATCAGCCCGACTAGCAACATTGTGATTGGTGCACCAGAGAGTCACTGGACCTAGCTTCGACGCATCCGATCAACGACTCCCCCGTGTCTCGACCCTCTCGGATTGTCCTTCTGGACGCAGGGCAGGGGCAGAGGGGCTTGTTGAACACACCGAGAGACACTTGCACCAGAGACGGACGGAGAAGACGAACGACTGCCACGTCCCCATCCAATCGATCACTGGTATTCCCAGTTTCCCGCACCTCTCCCAGACCTGAGACTGCCTCTTACGGACACCACACAGATCAACACTGGGTCTGGACTTCTTCTCTACCCGCGAGCCGTCCCCACCGATCCATCCTGTCTTCCCGCTACGCCCTTCATCGCTGCATTCCCGGTACCTGACACACACCCACACACGGATACCGGTACACAGCAGAGGTGACCTCGGTGGCCTAAGCCGAATCCACTACGAATTAGTATCGACCGAGTATCTGCTCACCAGCCGATTCCACTGACAACCTGTTTTCCGACCATTTCCCGGATACCTCACGCACACTCTGTATTCTCTCTGCCAGCTCTTCAGCCACGCGCTTCTCTGGCCTAACTCGACTTGGCTGTCGGAGTATCGCCTTTCAGTACCTAGCATCTCAGCCACCTTGGCTCACAACTTTTTCAAGTTCAGAGTACGGAGTACCTTCCTTGGTCCCCTACGGCTACAGTGTACCGTAAACGACCCGATCTAACTGTCTGCGGCTGTGACTTCCACTCTATTCCTGCTCCAGTCGGGCCTACCACACTGCCTTGCGTTACGGGGAACCCTGGTTGCCTGCTTGCTTAGGTTGTCTGTTCTTCTCTGCCGACCCTGTGGACGGTGTTGCTGGCCCCCTCCTGCCATTGTAACGGACCACGAGTGTCACCCGGCCGATAAAAGTCCGATTCGGCTCACCTTCTTCTTCTTCTTTCAGAAATCGATGCAATACCACCGCCGCCTCCATACCAGTCTAGTCCAGCCCAATTCGGCCCAGTCTGCCTGGTGGCTAGTTTCCCAGTCTCTCTGCAGTGTCTGCACGAATACCTACACCATTGCGATAAGCTCGACAATCCCGACCCTGTCAGAGAGGGTTCGACCCAAGAAGGCGAGAAACGAATAAAGGACGAAGACAGCTTCTCGAGACTGGAGACTGGCGAGACTGGCCCAGATTCTCGTGTCTTTCAGAATTTGGACAACTGCTCTTCACCCTCTCCCTCTCTCTCTCACTCCAGAGTAGTAGTACTGCGTAAGTCATCCAGCGGCCTTTCCGCCTCCTTTCGCGTTGTTTCCCCGGTCTTCTTGCCGTACCTTGGCCATGTTCTTGTCACGTAGTAGGGACAAAGGACTTAGCCCTTGCTGTCATCTGCCGTGGCGCGTTCTTGTCCAGGTCAGTGTATGTGTACAGTCTCAATTTCGATTGGAAAACCCCAGTCCATAACACCAGCCTTCCTAGGGCCTCATTGAGGTGCCGCTATCAGTGTCACTGTCAGTGTCGCTGTCTTGGGCAGCTCTGCTGCTCCTATGGAAGATTTGGCCTACTGTCCATGGTTCTAGAGGTGGTGCAGTCTGGCGCCATCTTGACATTCGCTCCCTCGCATCATGCTCCCGTCGCGCCCTCATTTCGTACTCTGTACACTTTTCTGCCCGGGAAGTAATTACCGTCGGCGTTTTTTTGTGGCCGAGCGCGGTGTGTAAATGTTCACCAGCCATCGTTAGCTGATGTGTCTACCTCTTCTTTCCTTTGACCAATTCCATCTTTTCCCGCTGTATCTTACATGGCTTCTCTGGTCTTGAATTTGGTAGTAGCAGTAGTAGTTGCACACATGATTTCCATCTACTCTGCTAATATGCAGGCTGCGGCAACTTCATCTGACCTTGACGCAAGGACTTAGCTTCCGGTACTTCCAACTAGTACGCAGTAGGCCTCCTAGACGGCCAGCACTTGGTAGTGGTAGGTACCCTCTCTCTTGCTTTGTACCTGCTTCAAGGTTGAGAGGGTCGACCGATTCACTGTCCCAGGCCCCCACCAGACGGACGGTCGACCACTTTTCATTGTCCCTAGTGACCTGCACATACGAAATACCCCTGGCCACTGCCAGCCCCGAATCCTAGCTTGGTCCAGGTTCAGGCCCTAGGTTCCGCGGCGGCAGCAGCGCAGCGCAGCAGAGAAGACGTGCAGCGGTATCCGTACGAGCCATCAGCGACAATTGCGAGAGCTGTATGCATAGCGTAGGTGCGTGGGTACTCTGTACGGATAGGGAAATCAACAAGCAGGCTGGAGAAAACAGAAAGAGAGAGTGTGCGTGAGAAAAAGAGAAACAAACAGCTGAAGTCTGGAGAGAGACAGAGAGAGCATTGGAAGAGGAAGAGAAGAAAAAAAGAGAGGCGAAAGAGGAGGACCCACTTCACCTCGCTCTACTGCGCAGAGTCCAAGGTACCTCTACTCCGTACCTACCTTACGCAGTAGGTACCTTACACGGCGACGGCCCCGGCCCTTGATCCTCCTCTCGCTCCCCTTCACCTCACTCACCATCTCAGTGTTTGCCCCCCTCCGTCCAGTCACCAGTCCCTTCTCGTCCTGTTCCCCGTCCAGTCCTCTCCTCTTTTTTTTCTCCCATCTCTTCCTCCGTCCACTGCCAGCCAGCCATCCCAATCCACTTAGCATTTTGTGGCATTGTGCTCCATACCTTGCCTCTCCTCTCCCGCACCCGCTCATCTCTCACTCTCTCTCCCTCTCCTGTTCCTGCTCCTGCCCTGTTCCTGCCCTGTTCCTGCCTGTTCCTGCTCTTGCTCTTGCTGCTCCTGCTCCGGCTCCTGTCCACCCGACTACTGGGTTTTCTGCATAAGACTTCCCCCCAGTTGGCAGTGGCCCCCTCCCCCCCGGCAGGTACCGCTAAACAGACCGACGAATTGCAGTCAAGGCAGGTACCTGCGCTTCCTCTCTAGTAATTCAACCACCCCCCCAGGCCGACCATCATTTCCTTTCCACCCTGCTGTTTTACTGGTCCGCGCAAAGCAACCCCCCCCCCTGGAGCTTGCATTCCCCTTCCATCTGGAACTGGACAACCACCACACCTCTCTTTCCTCCCTCTCCACCGACTCCCGCTCAATTTCAATTCCAACCCTCAACCCTCATCCAACGACCGACGACCACCTCCTCCCGATCCGACCTCCTCGCCCGCTTCCACCACCACCACCCACCCCATCATCGCCGTTTCTATCGCTGCCGCCTCTTTTCATCAGCTGCCGCCTCTTTCGCTCCGCCACCCCATTGATCGAGGCCGAAACGACAGTCCACGACGATGAACTCTCAAGGCCAGAACGATGTGTCGCCCGAGGCGATGCAGGCGCGCATCCAGCAGGCGCGACGCGAGGCTGAGACACTCAAGGACAGGATCAAGCGGAAGAAGGATGAGCTCGCCGATACTACTCGTGAGTTTTTCCATCGTCAATTCATCGTCGATTGCCACCGCCTCTCTCTCAATTGAATTCCCCGATCTCTCCTCGTCACGCTAACCACACATGTTCGATCATCAGTCCGCACCGTCGCCCAGCAGGCCCACGAGCCGATCCCAAAGAACCAGCTGATGAAGGCTAAGCGCACGCTCAAGGGTCACTTGGCCAAGATTTACGCCATGCATTGGTCTACCGATAGAAGACATCTTGTCTCCGCCTCGCAGGATGGCAAGCTCATCATTTGGGATGCCTACACGACGAACAAGGTCCACGCCATTCCCCTCAGATCATCCTGGGTCATGACCTGTGCCTACGCCCCAAGCGGTAACTACGTCGCTTGCGGTGGTCTCGACAATATTTGCTCCATTTACAACCTCAATCAGCAGAGAGAGGGTCCCACCCGCGTCGCAAGGGAGTTGTCTGGCCATGCCGGTTATCTCTCATGCTGTCGCTTCATCAACGACCGCAGCATCCTCACCTCTTCTGGTGACATGACATGTATGAAGTGGGATATCGAGACAGGCCAAAAGGTTATCGAGTTCGCCGACCACTTGGGCGATGTGATGAGCATCAGTCTCAACCCCACCAACTCCAACACATTCATCTCGGGTGCCTGCGACGCTTTCGCCAAGCTGTGGGATATCCGTGCCGGAAAGGCCGTTCAGACGTTTGCCGGCCACGAGTCCGACATCAACGCCATCCAATTCTTCCCCGACGGCCACTCCTTCGTCACCGGCTCCGATGACGCTACCTGCCGCCTCTTTGATATTCGTGCTGACCGCGAATTGAACCTTTACGGCGTAAGTCGGCTGGCGCGACCTTTGAGGGAAATCATTGGACCCCTGATCGCTAACTTGCTCTCTGATCCAGTCCGAATCTATTCTCTGCGGCATCACCTCCGTAGCGACCTCAGTCTCTGGACGCTTATTGTTTGCTGGCTACGACGACTTTGAATGCAAGGTATGTTGGGAATCTCGATGGCCTAATGGGGGTGAACTGATTACTAACCCTTCTTTCAGGTCTGGGATGTGACTCGCGGAGAAAAGGTCGGCTCTCTCGTCGGCCACGAGAACAGAGTTAGCTGCTTGGGCGTTAGCAACGACGGCATCAGCTTGTGCACAGGATCATGGGATTCACTTGTACGCAAATGCCTCCACCCAATATTCCTGGAATTCCCCATACTGACCGATGGTAACAGCTGAAAATCTGGGCATACTAAACCACCACCCCGACCCCGATAACGACGAAGTCCTGTCTGGATATACTGGTTCCAGTACGCGCGAAACCATTTTAATCTTCTGTCGAGTGGTTATTTGGCCAACTTAATTTTCGAAACCCTGGTGCTGCCCTTTTCTAATCCGCGAGTACTGGCACACACAGGACGAAGTCACGACATACCTGCTCATACCAAAGCTCACTTTTCTCATCGTCTACCACTCCAGCTGGAGCCGCCCTTTCGCCGGCACGGGCGGCTGTAGGAACTAAACAGGGTCCCCTTTTCTCTCTTGTTACGCCAGCCACCACCAATCATCCTCATCGTCAAAACGATTCTTTTGCACCATAGTACTCTTTTTTTTTTGGGCCTCATTCTAGCACCTGGTTGTTAGATTAGGCGGTTTGTAACACATGGGTGGGTTTTCCACATGTGGCCTTTCCCGAGTCATGTCTGCTTCACATCTCCTGCAACGTCTGCCACCGGATCCGGATACGACAGGACCGCCAAGGAGGGAACGGAATCGAGGCATTTTGATACCCCAACGAAATCCAACCCTACAAACGCATAGACAAGCAAAGCACGCGATTCCGACATCGACCAAACTCTCGCGGCTCGGGAGGGGAAAGTGCTGCAATTCTCAACAAGGAGTTTTCTATACCATCGAAAAGAGTTTTTCCGTCGTCGTCCGATAATCCCCTTGTCGCTTAGTTGTCCGTTGAAAAAAATAACGCGCCGCATCGTTCGATCCCGCATTTCCTTATTTCCTCGATTCCACCCGTGGGGGTCGGTTCGGTAGACGAAAGCACCGCATGTCGCCCCGCCATGTCGTCCGAGGCGATGCGAAGCCGAAGTATAGTAGAGACAAAAACGGATTGCCTCGTAGGAAGGCGGAAAGAAACAGGGCTAGTCGATCGGGAGGTCGGTTTGTTGTAGGCGGCGAGTTGTCATTTCCGTATACAAAGGGGGCGGCGAGTTGATGGCATACGGCAACAGTGGTCGAACCCTAGTTTTCCCGGGAGGGTTGTGTTTATTTGGATGACACGGGGGAGGGTTTGGGTTGAAGCCCAACGGGAAGTCAGGGTGCGACAGAAGCCGCCTACAGAACGAAGACATGTGTGCATGGGCGTGGGTGGAAGTGATGAAGATTTGTTTTTTCTTCCTTGCGTGGCCGCCTGCCTGAAGCCTTCCTTTCCTCCTATACCTACTTGTTGCCTGTACTATAGCTCGCGCTCAATGCTCGTTCATTCTCTGTTCAAGTGCCGATTGCCTTGGCAAGTGAGTAATATGCATGTCTTGACTATGCTAACCAGGAGCTGCTGCTTCATACGATGTCAGTAGGCAAGTGGCTCCCTTGCACAGCATTAGACGAGGTTCACAGACGACAGCGAGATGGCCAAAGCGCAGTTGCAAGTTCAGCGCGTCCGACTCTGTACTAGTTACTGACTACAGGAAAGGACGAGGATTTCGAAATGTTCAGCTTCATCCCAAGGGACACTACGACATCACATCGACAGTGGCACGGCGCACGGAGTAGAAGCCTTGGCTTTGGTCACGGTCAATTAGGCAAACGAATGATGAATGACGGGTGAAGGACGTTGGTGGGAGATGTTAACTTTTTTCCATGATCACAAAGAACATGGGACGGTTCCGAACCAGTTTCTCGGAAGTTCCGACGTCAAAACCCTCGCTCGCCTGGAAGATGACGTTGGCGGGGGGGGGGGGGCATACATATGATTTCTTCGATGTGTCCAGAGCTGAGGCTTTGGAGATTCGTCGGGCGGCGAAGAGGAGAGAGACGGAAAAAGAGGGATGCGATTAGAGGTGATGAAGCAGCGCAGGTCCGGTGTGGGTCTGTCTTTCATGGAAAAGGGGGACAGGAGGGCCCCAAAAGGAAGAACGATTCGGATCAACGAAGCCCAGTGGTGAGCTGGGTCTCTGGGGGAACGCAAAGGCCGAACGCTTGCCGTACGGTTCTCCTCGGAGCATCCGGAGATGATTTGAAAGGAGGCCGGCGGCGTGACCCATAGAAGCGGCGGGAAGTGGAGAACGGGACCCCAGAAATCCCGGCGACACTCGGTTCCGACGTGGTGGGGCCATCTCGGAAGCTGATGAAAGGCTGAAGGACACCCACACTTTGCGCAGTATGCAAGGAAGAAAGACTGCATGTGGAAGCCACTCGGTAGCATAATCAGTACGAATACTGAATCTTTCCCCTCCTGATACAATGATTTTGAGTTATTCGGATGGAGGGGAAGGAAAAAAGGAGGGCGGACGGACCAGGGCGTGAGGTTCGTCTGTTGATGGCCATCCCCTCCCCCATCTCGTTGCCACGTGAAGGACAAGCCAGTCGGAGTTTGGCTCTGCCGTTTGTCGTACTGCCGTACGGTTCGATAACCCAATCGCTCGCTGATTTTACCTAGCTTTTTCAGTTGGCGAATGGGGTGAAAAGATGCCAGAGGCTCTCAGACGAGACGACGGGATTGCCCGAGTCAGCTTCCCGCGTCGGAATTTGACCTCTTCAAATGTGAGCGGGCGTTCTTGCCGGGCGGTATTGGGGAAACGTGGTAGCTCGTTAGATGGTGGAGGAGGACGATGGGAACCGTTGCTGGTTTCTCTTGTTCTCGTGGGGGAAAGGAAGCCTGCGAGCTGCCTTCTATGCATGTGGCGTTCATTGCAGGAGCTTCGAGAAGATCTGGCGATGGGTTTTGGAAACTTTGGAACCGAGATCATTTCCAGCACAGACGATGAGGATCGCAGGAGAAACGCCCAAAATGCAGAAGCATGCGGTGGGAAATATACCACCTAGATGGGTTGCATATGTCCGGCTGCGGGCGTTGAAGATCGTTGAGGCTACAATCTGTAGCGGCTCCCGGCTACTGCAAAAAGCAGTTAGTAAAAGAGCAGCTAGGGACGGACCCGGGGAAGGGAGGAAGAGAAGGGCGAGGAAGAGGGATTTGGTGGCTGAGGCCCTATGTTTGAGTTATACTTGGAAATCTCGATGCGCTTGCGGATGCAGAGATCCTGGTAGCCACGAGGTATGCGTAGATAGAGCACTTCGATGCCTACTGTGTATCCGTAGTGTGTATCGAGTGGCCACCGTCGGCCCGCACTGGTGTTTTGGATGATACCTTTCGGTGCCTCGGTCGATCTTCATTAAACCCGGTGGGATGCATACCGCATGAGCGGAGGAGGAGGCAACGTGTTTGACAGAACTATACGTGTCGCTGGCAGAGTCTGATACAGTCAACGCTCATCCCTCGAGTTTTCCGCCCTTCTCGTGATCAGAGCATATGCAGATGTCAGGTCACTGTGATCGGATAACGACTAGAGCATGTGCAGCGGCATAGTGCCGGCAGCGTGCAGCTGGCGGTGTGGCGAGGCGCAAAAGCCAAGTTTGGAGTCTGAGAGTTATTGAGAAAGACACGAGTAAACGGACCGGGTGCAAGATGCTTCGCTTGATGTATCGACAACATGAGTATCGCATAACTTGTTGTGAGAACGCCCAGCTTCGATGCCGCACTGCCAGCAATGTTTGTTTGTGGCAACGAACTGAAGTGGACGAGACCAGCCCTGGACAAGGAATCTCCTTGGCTACAAGCCCGGGATGTTTTAATAATTGAACATAGGTGTGTTCTGTGAAACAAACGCATGAAACCCGCGCGTGTATCCAGAACGAATATGCATCTCGTTAGAATGCACATAGCCCCTGTCGGGTCTTGTGACGAGTGAAATCGCTTTCGGGGATTGTTTTGAATAGATTTCCGCCAGGGTCTACTACCAATGGTGAATGGTACGCTAAAAAGTTTGACTTGCGGAGTGAGCTGCCGTCATTGAGTTGTGTTCCGAGGTGGATGAATGGAGTCTTGGTCCCTTGGAGATAGAATCGGATGATAAGTCAGCAACGCACGAGCAGCATTGGGAGCCGTGGTTCTGGGTCGACCACGCGCGACATCGTGTCCACAAAATGTCTGTCGTAAGGCATGAAACGGCGTATCCGGGGCGGAGAAGGTGACTCATGTTTGAACACGTCGTGATGCCTCTTCATGCGAATCTGGAAAGCCATGCCATGCGTGGCATGAAGACCCATAGTTGTTACTTGAGACTGAACGTTGCCAGCTGCGGATTAGTCAATGATCATGACAACTTGAGTTAGCACGTCGTTGGTAATAGTAGTGCTATGAACCGAACGTCCTGGGAACATAGCAAAGTATACAGAGGACGCCGTCCATGACCATCAAAGACCATGGATGATGGCTAGTCCGTACGCTCAAGTCGAGATGAATCGGCCAATGTGCCGATCTAAGTGGAGTGAGAGACCTGTCATCGAGAAGTCGATAATCATGTGCAGTGGACAAAAAAGTCCGCTCGTCTCAAGCCTCCGTCCGCATTGACTGGGGAGCACCGACAAGTGCGGTCACACGACGCCGTGGCCAAGTCTCGACCAAAGATCTAAGCAGACCAGGCAGGGAACGAAGGTAAACGGGGACTTTCGGACGACCGAACTGGGCAAAATATGACGATAAGCGCATGTCATTGTTAGAGATCTCTGGAGCTGATGGCGAGACTGCTGTGCGCTGTTTCGGGGTCCTTATGTTTTGGCAAAGGGGATGATGAAGGGTGAACAATGTCATCGCATAGTGGGATGATGGCGTCGTGATCTTTTACCGGGTCAGTTAGGCATCTTCCCCGGTGAAGTGGTTTCTGACCGTCTCAAGCAGTCCATGTTTGCTTCAGGCGCTAAAGGAGATGTGCGTGTATCTATACCCTCCTATGGGGAGCTTGATGAGGATCATGGTGTAACTATTAGGCAATCAATGGAGGGGCCTAGTCTGGCAAGGTCTTCTGCTGAGACTATCCGCGTATCTCTCTCAGCAACGCACAGCGAACTGCCATTGTCTCTTTGACGCAGTAAGCCTGGGCTCAGTCTTTGACGGCGGGTTTGCGATTCGGCTGGGCCGACGACGGATAGAGTCGGTGTCTTGGAGCCGCGGTGAAGAAGTTGGGCGTGAGACATTGTGTCTGGAATTTGAAGACGCACTTGATGCGAGACACTCGCGAATAGGCACCAGAGCAAGGAACGTCGCTGCCCTGCGGTGTCAATCCCCTTCTCTACCACAAATAATTGCCAGTTGCAGCACCATCTCCGATGCAGGGTCCTCCCGCACTGGCCGGTAAGGCGCAACGACTCGTACTAGCCGGAATGAGACATGATGTCTGAGGCAGGAGGGTTAGAAATGCGAGCACAGGCGTAGTTGCAAATTGAAGCGCCTTGAGTAAGGTGGAGAGAGGAAAGCGAAAGAGACTGTTCCGAGGACCCTGAAGAAGCGGAAGCTGGTGACCAATGGTCCTAAGTCAAGGCAACCTTCTGGAGGACTTGTATAATGATTTGCGAGGTGGTACGAGGTCCTCGCCATTTCGAGAACACTGGAGAGAAGTCAATTGCGAAGCGTCTTCCCAATCACGGCTGGCACGTAGCGTGCGGTGAGCCAAATTTGGGGCCAACCAGTCAACCCACAGACGGCCCAACACGAGACATACGAGACATAATAGGTAGCCGTGTTTGTTTTCTTCATCGCGATCGCCAACTTTGGAAGTCTTGGCGTGGCTTCGGCGCCCTTTCTAAGTTCCTCGCCACCGGCCGGTCTATTGCTCGAGAGTCGGAGCAAAAGGTCAACTGCGTGATGTCTCCAACGGGCCGGCGGGGAGCGGGTGTAATTCACAGCAATAACAAATGAAGAAAGATTATAGTAGAAAGCGGCTCAGCCAACTCATCGACGTGCAGCGTGCATCCTATCTGCAAGGTCCCGAATTGTCCCCCACCTCTCGTAGTGGTTTGCACTGATTGGACAAGCGTGAAGTGACGACGTTGCAAAAAGGAGAGAAAATGGGCAGAGATGGAGTGGATGGGTCGAATGATGCTGACAAGCACCATGATCCCAGCAAAGCCACGCGGGCAGAGGAAAAGCAAGATGGTGTGGTGCTGCGCTGGAGAACGGATGTTGCGGTTCTTGACCCCTTCTCTCTCTGCTCCGTAATAATGCTGTGTAGTCTGATCGATCCGGCCCCTTTTCGACGGTAACAGGTCCGTACCTTGGGGTAAGGTAAGCAAAGTAGCCTGATTGACGGTTAGTTTGAGACGGCGGAAAAAGGAATGTTTTTTCTTTCTTTTTCTTTTCTTTTATTTTGGGCTGCAGCTTACTGAAGGTTTGCGCGTTGACCGTTGGTTTGTGAAAAGGGAAATGGAGGTAATTTGCCCAACTTTCCATTCTAGACTACCCTAACTTTATTCTTCAATGGAAGGGATATGCAGACGCCAGACAGACAGGAAGAGTCGCAGCTGCAGTTGCATTTGGATCAGGTACTTGCATTTATTTTCAATTACGGAGTACCTTAAGGAAGGTTGCATTCGTACCTTGTGTGCTTGGTTCTCTTTCACAGCCGCCTCCCTTCTTTCCTTGCCCTGCCTGTCCTGCCTGCCCTGCACTGGCAAGTGGTGACTGACTGGCACCTTCCTCCATACAATTTACTGCGTTACGAAGTACTCCTGCGTACCTTAGGTAAGGTACTGTGAAATGTACACACATTCTCCACTTTTCCTTTCTGCCCCCTTCCCTCCACGTCGCCGGTATCCTCATGCGTGACGACACCATCGTGGCTGGCCTCTCTGTTCCGTCATCTGCACGTCCCAGTTCGGCATTCGTGTCCTTGCAAAAAGTTGACTCGCCCACAATCATCGACATCGGAAATCGGGGACTGGACGGGGGTGGGCAGCTCAATCAAGCACAAGTTACAGGGCTGGAAAGAAATTGTCCGGTCTTGCCGTGCCAGCGTTCCAGCGTCTTTGCGCCCGCAAACGATCATCAACTCCCGCATCCTCGTCTTAACATCGCGGACTACATGCCTCTTACCGCAACCAGATCTCACCTGGACCCGTCACTAAACCCCCTATACCCCCGAACAAGTTAACAACCCACGAATGCCAGTAGCCAAAGGCCTCACCTTCTGCCATTCATCCACACTTTGCCGTCCAGTCTCCCCTGTTCGCAACCACGCGCCTCCGCCGCTTCTGAAACAGCCTGACGCACCCCAGGGGCTTCCACCTCGACCCTCGATCCTCGACCCTCGAGCCCCCCCTTTTGCCCTTTTGCGCACATCTCGCACCACTCACGCATCGCGCCAGTCTGTTGACTCTTGACTATCCACTACTCCGTACACCACTGGGCCCGGCTTTCACCGCATCGTGGTCCACGCAAGGGTTGACCCCTGGCTTCGACTCCACTGCTTCGAGAAAATCCCATCGAAGGGCCTCCATCCTTTCCATCCAACTCCCAGTCGTCTCTGCTTCGCCTCCCACCGTCCGCCCGTCCTCTCCTCTCCAGACTCTCCCACCACCACCATTTGCGCTACCCATCCTGTCCTTGTCCGAACAAGTCACTTTGCTTGCTCGACTACCAAGTAGACGCCCTGACAGAACAACCGGGCACACCCTTCCAAGCTCAACGTCGCACGATTGCCAACTCTTCACAACCTGCTTGTTTACTCCGTCTTAACAACACCCTGGACGACAACCTCCTCCTCTGACCACACGCCCACCCGCTCCTCCGCTCCTTGTCCTATACATAAATCAAGCTCCCCCTCCCCGGCCGCGCCACACGACCTTCAAGATGTCGAACCCTACACCAGCCCAGGAAGAATTCAATGCTCTGCTAGCAGCAAACTCCCGTGACACCAGCAAAGTACATCCCGAAGACCGAGACCACGACCGTCGCGAACAGGACAGCCTTGACCTCGACGAGGAAGAGAGATATCGCAATTCCCAAATCGACGCCGCCATGCGTATGCCATCTCTTGGTCAGACCGGCTCCGACCTGAAGCTGCCCCCAGCTAGCTTCGATGCCGGTCGTACCACTGGTGTTAAGGGCGTCATCGCCGATGCTCGCAACTACGAGAACGCTCGCAAGACTTCGTTCATGAGCCGCGCGCGCACTACAGTGAGGCGCTCCATCTTCGGCCTCGACAACATCAACTCCCAGCCGCCACCATCGAACAAAAGCGAAAGCGAGACGGATGAGGGCAACGGCAGCGACTCTGACGACAGTTTCATGCAGCAATGGCGCGAGAGCCGCCGAAGAGAACTCGAGAGCGACTCCAACAAGGTTATTCGGAACCGGAGAACAAGTCCTAGTGTGCGAATTTACGGACGTCTGGATGAGGTTGATGCCTTGGGCTACCTCGATGCCATCGAGAAGGTTGCGCGAGACACTGTTGTTGTCGTCTTCGTCTATGACCCAGAGGTGAGCTCCATCGAGACTATCATTCCCAAGTTTTGAGTCCTAACGAGACTTCTAGTGTGACGTTTCTGCGACAATAGAGCATGCCATGATGCCTCTTGTATCGCAGCACTCAACAATACACTTTGTCAAGGTACACTATCTTGACATTGAGTTCGACAACGCCGCTGTGCCTGCGATTTTGGCGTACCGCAACCAGGGTGACATGATCGCCAACCTCACAGGCATCATTGAAATGATCCCCGACGACGAAATGTTTGGTACCGACACGCTGGCACGGCTTTTCCAGAAGCACGACATCCTATGATGCAAACACGGTCACAAACAGCACTCAACATGCGCAAAAAAATAACCTCATCTCCTCTGTTACGATACCCCCATTTTGCAGCGCGTTCTCTTCCGCGAGCATAACGGTTCCCTTTTTTTCTACACCATTTTCATTGCGCATTCGGTTCCCCTATCTCACCAGGACTTTTGGGTTGTGGAGCGGAGTTTTCTCTGGGATATTGTCGTCACTTTGGGGGAAGACGTTGATACACCATTGGTCTTTTCTTCGGGGTTTTCTTGTTTCTGTAATGATGAGGGGAGGTTCATGCCCGAGATGTCGGTTGCTATGCAAGAAACGTACCGGCTGCGGGTTTGGGAAGATGAAAATGCAAAATTACGCTGCAAAAGCATCTAAGGATTGTAGGCTGGGTTCCCAACTTTTACCGATTCCCTGTAGAATTCACAGGTCCACGCGGACTCTGTCCAACGATTTTACACAAACAATGTGGACGTACTGCTCATGATTGCATTGATGTCGGTAAATGAGAGGTTACATTGCATATATGTCGTTTTAAGGGTTGCGGTTGCCTTACCCTTGGATACACGTAGTCCCCCTCGACACCAAACCGTCAATGAAGGTAACGAATTCAATGATAACAGCCTCCTAGGGCTGGAGGAGGGGGTGGCAAGTACAAGGACAAGGCTCTCGGTGGATTTTCTGCTTCGGGACTTTGCGAGATTTCGAGGCAGATTGCGGGAGGATTTGGATCCAGTACCGGATACGGATACAGAGACATGGGTCCAAATAGAGCGTTTCTAAGATTTGGTCAGCAAAGGAAACCAAGAAATGCAGCCTTTTGTTTTTCTCTCGCCTCTGCGGTTCCCGTCGTCTGTGTGTCTTGCGTGATCTCCAGCAAAAGCAGGGGGTAAAGACAAGGAAGAATAGGAGTGAGGTTGCAATTTGCTACTAATCCTGGGGTTACAATAGGGATAGTAACAAATTCTCAATTCTCTTAAGTCTCAGTTCTCTGCCTCCTTCTTGTGCCGTCTTCTCCCGTTGATGGTTAACGTCCCCCTGTCCAGCTCCGTTGTTTCATAGGAACCAGAAACCACTGAGCCCAGGGAACGAAAATTCCGGCAACGTGTTCCGGCCCGGGGGAAGGGGTGGGCTGGAGCTGGAGCTGGGGCTGGGGTTGTTGGAGTGGCTGGTTTTCTGTTCCGAGAGAGAGGCCCTGTTTGCTCTTTTTTGCCTCAGGTGAAGAGTATTTTCGGGTTGTACAAGTTTCGAGTTCAAAACTGCTTGCTTCTTTTTGCATTCTTTGCATCTTGCCTTTTGACTTTTTTCACACCCATGAGTTGAGGAACATATTTCGAGCACCTACCGACCGTGTATAGATGTGTGCAATCGGGTGGGTGTATAAATCCTCTTGCGTGGCTGGTCGGGTTGGGACTGGCTTTCTTGAGGTGATTTGATACGATTTCTTGTCTGGCGCTGAAGTGTCGTCAAATTGGGTATCTGCAACGTCACGTCTGTGTTTTGTCTATCGCGAACTCCGGAATGGCATTCTTGAAATGCCAGGCCACTTGGCTAGAGATAGCGCAAAGCCTCTGGTACAGCAATCTTCAAGCCAGAGCTCTCCCAAGTCCATCGACTTGAAAAGGAGCGCATTATTCATTCCTCAATGCGAGGTGTAGATGTTGGTATGCCGGCGAAGGACAGGCTTGAGTGATGCAATGATTGCAAGTTTATTTTCACAACGGGGGTCCGAATGTCCACGAGAGACGCTGCAATATTGAGCCTTCATAACGAAGGATGAAGTTTTAGAATTGTAAGAGAAGTGAAATAAGCGAGGTTCTCTGGGTAAGGCCTGTCTCCACGATACGGTGTTGGTCAAAATGACGATGAAGTCGAAAGCACATAACCTTTCTCGTTATCAACGTATATTGCCCTACTGATTACCAACTCCAGCAAGTGACCTATCTTCGAATGTATCTTGGCTCCAATTGTGTAGTTTTTCGATGGGTACATTCCATAAACAGAAATCTCTTGCATTATCGCATGAAGATGTTCCAACGATATCTTGGCTGTTCGTTAACGTGGAAGAGGTGTCAGTCCAGCTGAGGTGAGCTGAGAATGGAAGTTGCACCGCCACTTGACACATGAGCCACAATCAAATGGCATTGAAGCCACACACCCTTTTCTTCGGCTAAGACATGGGATTCTCAGAGACAGGAAAGACGGCAAAAAGGTGAAACATTCGGAAGACATGCGGGCCTCACACAACCTAGGGTCGAAATTGTAGCTTTCTTCCCTCCCCCGCTGAGCCATGGCTGGATATACTTGCGCAGTCTTTTGTGAAATTCGTGGTGAGGCGTCGTGATCGTGGTGCGTGGCGAACCTGTTGGTCTTTTCCTATGCCGCAAGCGGGCGGGAGTCACTTGAGCTTTCCACATTGGATGACTTGGACATTTAGGTTGGTACCTTGCTTCAGCCTGTGCGAGGGGACGATGAGTGGTTCACTTCCAGACTTTGCGCCTGAAGCGGCAGCCTGGAAGATGTGCCTACAACAAGTGCCCTGGGAAGGTCTTGAAGATAACGAGTGAATATTCCCATAGAAGAACAAGGAGTTCGGCCCAAGTGAAGCCCAAATGGAACCCGATCCAAGTTGAAAAGGAAGCTAAGAGGTGATGTTGGGAGTGAGCGGATCTTCCTCCGTCGAGATGCCACTCGAGGCCCGTAGGGGTTGGAGCTAACCCAAGGCTGTTGGCACCAACAGCGGTTCACAGGCGGGGTGATGGTGGGCTAGTGGATAAGGAACCCCACCATGGCAGGTCGCAGCGGTGCGCGGTGCGTGGTGCAAGTTGCACCTGGCACCGATTTCCTCCGGCTTGTTATCGATAAGAGGTATAATGATGCGTATCTGCTTGTGACGAGCTGCAATCAAAGTGGGCGGGGGCAGTTGCCAGTGACATTCCATTTGAACGCGAGGTATCCAGGCCCCGGAGCGAGTGACGCATACTCGGCTTTACAAATGCCAGATGTGGTCCTTCAAGGTGAAATGAACGCCATATGTTGCGCCTTTACTCGGTCGCGAAATGGACCCCGCCCCCACCTCCAAAGAGCACATGAGATGCGTCTGGCCGACGGCTGTTAAGATGACATGACTGCTAGGGTACTTTGCACGAGTACTTACCTAGGTAGTAAGTAGGTAAGGCACCTTAGATATGGAATTGTGCACTTATCTCAGCTTTGGCGCTTGGCAGTTCTTGCTATTTCGTGCTATTCTGACTTGGTGCCACCTGCCTGCTCCAAAACTGCGGATGGTGAGGCAGGATATGAGGTCCGGTAAAGGAAGGAAGGAAGGTAGGTAGGTACCTTCCTGGACCGCCTGGTCGTGTCTCGACTGCCGTCCCGTTGCCTTTTCAGCTGCCTTTCTGCCTTTTTGATGGTGCGCCCGACCTGAATGTCTCTCTCCTCTCCGCACCACCCACCACCCTTGAGGTGCATCCATCCATCCATCCATCCATCCCGATACAAACTGTCATATTCCTCCACCACATCTCTCCTTCCTTCATTTCCCATCGTCTTCTATTCAGTATTCTTCGCAGGGCACTCAACTTCCCTTCCGGAACGACCAATATCGGAACGAAACCCCCAAATCCAAACCCTGGCCTGCTGACGCTTTGACGGCTAGGACCAAACGTGAGCAACGCCATCAGGTTAGCAGACTGTACCCTTGTTCCTTATCTTTGTCGCAACTTCTCGATAGCGGCAGCCGCGTGACATCCCCAAGTCATACCCAAGGTAAGGTAGTCACCTCCGATAAACCGACCGCCTTCTCGTCCCATCTCATCCTGTCCCTTCCAGTCCCTTGCCATTTCCCCACCCCGCGTTGGCCATTTCGATCCGCAAGGCAATACCAGCTGGCAAGCACGCAGCAGCGAGCACCTTCTCGGTAAGCTGGGCAAGGCAGGCCAGGCAGACAGGCAGGTACACCGTACAGGCAACACCTGCCGCCGACCGACCTTGACGACGCACCCTACCTTACCTACCTTTACCTGAGTACCCATCTACCTTACTTCACCTCCCGCCACCACCTCACAATCCTCCTACACATCCCAAAGGCCCGGCCAGAGTTAGTTGAATCTCTTTTTTTTCTCTCTACATCCCCGAATCGTCTTTGCTACCTAGATGTTCAACTTCTTGGATCAGGTCGTTTGTCCCGAAGAAAAAGCAACCCCTCCACGCCCCTCAACCGCCGTCCGTTGTGTCAGCTCACGAGCGTGACCTGCTTCATATCCCGCTTTACCCCTCCATCCTCCCACCACCGCCACAACCACCACAACCACTCCGTTAATTCCTTCCACCACATACAGCCGCCGACTGTCGAGCATATCCCATTTCTTCCAGCTCCCAGACTTCCCGAGGCATGACGGGATAACACAAAAGGCTAACCCTTGTTATCTCGGTATGGAAGAGCAGCACAGCGCCGATTCTACCACGGACGTCGACACATCTACCCACAGCCCGGCAGCGTCGACAACCTTGTCATCTTCCGAGCTGACTTTGAGGTTCCCCCGACCACAAGGAAACCGACAACTGGCTAGCTGGATTTCATCCAGCGAACCCGACATCATGACTCCATCAGAAGCACCCGAAGATGTCGTGGCACTGTCCGAGAGCACATACGAATTTATCAACACTGACGACGAGAGCCAGGACGGCCGTGGCACCGAAGCTGAGTCGTTGAGCTCTTTTGACTATGCCCGCCCCGACGACGTCCACAGCCTCGCTGGCACTGAACATACAGAGGACATGACCAACCAGTCCGATACGGACTCGCAAGACTCAGAGGACGCCGCGCAAGACAGGTCTCGAGCCTCGTCCATTCAATACGCTGAGCAGAGCCTCCTCAATCCGTCCTCCCGCGTCCCGACGCCGCCTTTGGGCATCGATAGCTCCATGGACATCAGCCAGCAAACCCCGCTGGTACAGTCCATCGAATTTGACGAGACGCAAGACCCAGTCTACTTCAAGCAGGTGTCAGTCAAACATACCATTCACACCTTTACCGAGGAGCAGTCGACCTCCATCGCCAAGACACTCCACTTCCCAGACCAGAACAAGCGTCTCATCGCAGCAGTCCGTCAAACAATGGCGTCACACTGTCTGGCGACGAAGGAACCTCTCCGGATCATGTACACGGGCAGCCATGCAGCCAGGCATGATATTATATACAAGATTTCCTCGGCCTTCACAGCATCTGCATCCGCAGATGGATGCGGCATCAGCGAAGATGCTGGTATCTATAACGTTGTGCCTATATCATCTCTGGGATCCCCCAAGGTCCCCGAAGTCGAGTTGATGAAGACTTCACAATACCAAATCAAGGTCGAAAATTGCACGGCAGCGAAGGAGGTTGTCTACCAAGGCGAGCGTTTCCTGGGTGAGACTGTCTATCACATCACTGTGGACGGTGATCGGACTTTCCAGTCTGCTTTTGCGCCCAGTGGATCTATCATTGAGCCTTCATGGACGCTGCCTCATGTCGCCATCTTCTACGTTACGGAGAATGACGATGAGGCTGCTAGAAGCACCCGGAATGCTGCATGGAACTTCATGCAAAGGCACGCCGTGCCTAGCATCTTCATTTCAAACGACGAGGTCCACCATCAACCTAATGCAGTATGGGACGATATGATCAACCAGCACGCTATCCACATCTGCGTGGAGTCTTCTGACCGGGCCATGCCTTCTATCAAGCTCCCAATCGACCTGACCTCATTCCTCAACATCGATGCTCGCCAGATGAATCGAAACCTGGCCTACCTCACCGGCCTTTACGATCACGCAGACTGGAAGAAGAGCAAGTGCGACTCTAACACCGTGAGCAAGACTGTTCGTCATACTTGGCGCCGCGCTGTCGAGACCGTGGAAGATATCGACCTATGGGTCGTGGGCCAGACCACGTTTCTTGTCCTTAGCGTCATCGCCACAGCACTGCTCTCCAACTACTTCTTGACAGGAGTTTCAAACACACCAGCACTTTCCACAGTCTCTTCTACCACAGCTAGTACACTGTCATCCTTGACCCCGACAGTACTGTCGACTTCGACTTCGACGATCAATCTATCCACCACAACGATTCGGGTGGCTCAAAAAGCGTCTGCAACCAGCAACACGGCTGTTGCACCTTTCGCAGAGCTTGCCGACTTCATTGCAGACAAATTTCCTGACAAAGCCTACGTATGCTCGGCGGAGAAAGTCAGCCGCAATGAGATACTGATCAAAATTCCCTCTGGCACGAAAACATCATGGCTTGCCAAAGATTCGATCACTATCGATGTCCTCAAGGGCGAGAGGTCTATTAAGACCAGATTCTCTTCGACCGACGAGGGAATCTTGATTGAAATCCCCAAGTCGGAAGCGCATGGCATCCTCACTATTGCGGTCAATACAACTCGAAAGCCCAAGGTCAATGAGACCTTTGTGGTCGACCTTGGACAGACCGTCCTCGAGCGTTGTCTTGGATATGGCAAGGCGGTGGCTTCCCACGTCCTTGATACAGCAAACAGTGTCGCACATCAGGCAGAGGAGCGAGCCTTCGACCTCTCAAGCCTCAACCTCCTGAGCCTGGACTCCATCGTAGCGGATACCAGAGGGTTATCTACCCGCATCACCGCGAGGGCCGCGAACGCTGCGAATGCCATCGTCAAGGGATCTGCAGAGCTGTCTGAGAACCTGCAGAGCCTGAGAAATCCACAGCGATTGCAAGAGTTGAGAGACCGAGCGAATATTGTGTTCACGAAAGCCCAACTTCAATCTCGGCTCCTAGCATTGAAGGTCTTGCAAAAGACGGAAGAGCATAAGATCTACTTGGACAAGGCCAAGAAGCACATGGAAAAGCTGCGGTTGACAGCGACGGAGGCCCACAACCAACGCCTGGATAAGGAGAAGAAGGAGATGCGAGCTCGTCGGAAGAGAGAGCGCCTGGCGGCTAGATGCCAAACAGGCTCTGGCTTTTCTAGGTGGACGCAGCAGTGCCGACAGCAAGGATGAGTCTGATTTTACACGCAAGTATGGAGATACCTTGGAGGCCGGTTAGGGACAAGGACTGGAAGGAACTGGAGTTATCGGTATGGGTTTTGTAATGGCTGTCTCATCTTTTTTGCTTCATTCGCCCTTCAATGTTTAGTTATTCACATCGCTCTCCCCACTCTTCCCATGTATTGTTCGCAGTTGCGACGGCGAAGTGAGGCAGGTCAGGGTAAGCTCCGCCGAGTTCCCGAGTTTCTAGTCGCTTTGAGGCGGCTACAGTATTTATGAATGGATGGACAGGAATGATAGACTATGAGCAGGCTTCTGCAGTGATTCTCCGAGCAGTCTCGTAAAACTCCCTACTTTACATCTTCAAGTTGTGCCTGGATATGCCGTGTGCTTGTGTCCGTCGTCCAAACTTGGTCCCAAGTTGAGTAGTTTCTGGAAAAGTTTCTTCCTACCTGTCTGACTGACAGAAGCACGACGGTCTGAGAGCTCACAACAGGGTCTTACAATGGTGAAGTCAGTCCGGTCATAGTTCGAAATTGCGAGCAAAAGAGTCGCAGTTAATCATCTAGTAAGATTATTCAGTTCAATAGTGCGGATAGGGCCGGGCAATGACCAAGATAGCGTCAAAATCCTCATCCCCAAATCAGGGACTCCCGGTCCCCAGTGGCAAAGGCAGCAGGCTTGGTGATTGGCTGCGCGAATCCAGCTTGGGCTTTGGCTTAGGTGCATCCCCACAGAGCCAGGAGCGGCGACAGCATGTACAATTCCTCATTATTTGGGTGGAGGGGTACTTGCTGATGGCAGGATGACCACTGCCTGGGCACCTAACAGCAAGGGCCAGGCCCGCCCGACACCCCTCCTGCCCTCCTGTTGTTGACTTTTGAATGAGGGGCTGTTTCCTCATTTTGTCCAACCCACTCCCAACTTCACCTCGAGCGAAGAAACATAATCATCTTTTGCTTTCCACTCTCCGATCCCCCCCTTTACTGCAGAACATACCACTGCTAGCCCTGGTAAGTATCATTCTTCTTGAGTCTTTCTCCCCGCAGTCCGCTTCCTGTCGGCCTTGATGACGAGCATGCCGTCGCGCCCGTCCGCTCGATGAGGGGCAGATTTGGTCGTAATGCAAAGTCCACGAGCTAACGTTTTTTCTCCTCGTTCCCACCCGCAGATCTAAACATCGTCATACTTCACCCCAAAACCACTACTTCGCAAAACTCATCAATATGTCTTCTGCCGAAGCTACCGAGCCCAAGGTCGAGGAGACCAAGCCCGTCGAGGTACGATCACCCCTTTGTCGCACGCGCACTCGCTCCCCCGCCCTCGTCATGTTCTCATACGAAGATAATTTAAAGCTCACCGTATCTCACGGGTTCTCCATGACGGGCGGGAGACATGCGCACTCTCTGCTCGCTCGCATCGCGATCCAATTCTCCATATTGCCACGTTCGGATGGCTGACAGTATCGCCCACAGACCACCGGCGAGGCTGAGAAGCCTGTGACCTCCTCTTCCGTTTTCTCTATGTTCGGAGGTGGTGCCAAGAAGGAGAAGAAGGAGGACGAGGACCGCGGTGACAACTCTGGCAGCGCAAAGGCCCAGCGCGATGCCGCAAAGAAGGACGGCGAGGTACGTCATATCGCACGCTCTGTTTCGATGCAGGGGTAAGTTGCGTGTTCGATCTTGTGCTAACGTTGGAAATCCCAGGAGGATGAAGCCCCCGAGTCCGAAGATGTCCACTTCGAGCCCGTCATCAAGCTGACGGAGAAGGTCGACGTCGCCACCAACGAGGAGGCCGAGGAGCAGCTTTTCAAGATGCGCGCCAAGCTTTTCAAGTTCGTCAAGGAGACCACTGAGTGGAAGGAGCGCGGCACTGGTGATGTCCGCTTGCTCAAGCACAAGGAGAACGGCAAGACCCGTCTCGTCATGCGCCGTGACAAGACCCTCAAGGTCTGCGCCAACCACTACAGTACGTTGCGTCAGACTTCATTTCACCACCAATATTCTAACAATGACTAGTCGTTCCTGAGATGAAGCTGTCCCCCAACGTCGGTTCCGACCGCAGCTGGGTGTGGAACGCCGCCGCCGATGTTAGCGAGGGTGAGGCTGAGGCCGTTACCCTGGCCATCCGCTTCGCCAACTCTGAAAGTAAGTTCATGGCCGGTATTGAAAATAGTCGCATGGCAGTGGGCTAACGAGGATACAGACGCAAACCTCTTCAAGGACTCTTTCCTGAAGGCCCAGAAGGACAACGAGGAGCTTTTCAAGGCCGCTGAGGGCGAGCCCCCCGCCGCCCCCGCTGTCGAAGAGTCTTAGATTTACCACAACCTCCCGATTCCGTGAGAAGACGAAGATGGAAGGCCCAGCACGCCGGGCTGTCATCGAAACGGCCCGACTCCCCTGCAACACCGAAACTAGCACCATTGTCAAACTTGTTTTTACACCCCCCCGATACGAGGCAGGCTGGATCACTTCGGTGAGGAGAAGCTGAAGAGTGCAAGAAAGACTTGCACCGAGTGGTGTTTGTTTTGAGCATTGATACGCGGATGGATAGCATCAAGGCTTAGGAGCAAGACACTCTACACAGCACAAATCAACAAGAATAAAGTCCCTTCTATATTGATCAGATGTTCCAGTAGGAGAGATAGACGCGCGGATGAATCATACCCCCTCACTTGAAAGCCGACCTGTCTTTCTGTGAAATTGTTGCAAAAATGCGTGTATAAATTTGATGAGCGCTATCGCTATGGCCAACCTAACAGACGACGTTCTGCTGATAAGAAAGCCCTCCTTAAGGCTTTGTCTGCCACATTGTTACGTCGAGCAAGCAAAAGGCATGTATAGGGGCAGGAGGGACAACCATTCAATTAAAGTCCTTGCTTCCTTCCCCGCAACACGCAACACGCTTGCACGCGGTAAGCTTTCCAGCCACACCCTGGGTGTCTGCATGGCCCGAGCGTCACCCTCAGCCTTCCAGTCCCAAACCTCCAAATCCCAACTGGTGAACTTCACACACTTGCTCAGTGCACATCCAGACCTCCCCCCTCTCCGAACCCGACACCCTGCTTGACCCCTATCCTGCGTTGATACAGCAGCTCATCATGATTGTCGAGGTAAGATACTGCGATCAATCCTTCCGCTCCTCCCAGCGCGCTTCGTCGCGTCGATTTGCGACATCACCATCACCAGCTCGCCCTATCCAAACGCCATGCTCGTTGACAGTTTGCGCTGTCGGCTAGCCCAGCATGATTGCTTCCTAGGCAGCCTGGACGATGAATACTGCGTATTCTTCACCCAATCGATCTGATCTTGGCATACCTTACCCTTTTTTCACCTTCCTCCTACCCAAATTCAACGGGGACCCAGCTACATCGTAGTCCATCAACGTTACCACCACCATGGCCCCTTCCCGAAATACCATGGCCCCGTCGTTCCAATGCTAACTTTGAGATCAAGAGGAAAGTAAGGCTCGTCACCGAGCAGAATGTCATGTAAGTTCACTTGCAAACACCCCTTCTACCATAGTGCCAGCGCCTAATCTTTATCTCCTCATCTCTAGCGACAAGCCGTCCCCCGTCGAGGATTTCCCCATGCGGAAATGGTCGATCAACGTCTACATCATCGGCGAAGATGGTGAGGAGCACCCGGCCGACTGCTTCCTCAAGGTCGTCTACAACCTCCATCCTTCCTTTGAGAACCCGACCCAAAGTTCGTATACTCTGCCTATGATTGCAACCTTGCCTGTTGCAGATCGCTGATCGCAGGCACTTCTAGCCTTCAACAAGCCTCCTTTCCGTTGTGAAAACGAGGGATGGGGTGAATTCGATATGACGATCGATTGCTACATTACCGAAAAGTCGAAGCAGTCCCTCAGCCACGACCTCAACTTCGCTAAGAACCGCTACGAGGCCGAGCATACTGTTTCCTTCAAGAACCCCTCGCAGGCCTTGCAGCTAATTTTGCGCGAAACCGGCCCCTTGCCATCAGACGATGACCGCCTCAAGAAGAAGGGTGGCGCTGGTAAGAAGGGTGCCCAGAAGTACGACTATGAAAAGATTGCCCAGGCGCTTGAGAAGCTGGATGAGGATGACCTGCTCCGCGTCATTCAGATCATCAACGATAACAAGACAGCGGAGACATACATCAAGAGTGATGTCGATGGTGAGCTTGCGCCTGCTTCCCCTGGTGTCGATCTCTTGGCCGGTCAGTTTTCCTTGTGTTGGGGATGCATGGGATCGACATTGGTAATTACAAACACCGAGTTGCGCTTTAGCTAACAGCTTTTTCTAGCGGGAGAGTTTTCCATTGATCTGTATACGATGTCGGATCAGATGACCAAGCTCCTGTGGGACTACTTGGTGAGTCAAAAATACGTTCGGGTTTAGGTTCCGCAGGCCCTTGGCTTGAATATCTTTGAACCACAAGCACTGGCCTTTGCGCGCAATATCTATGGGACTGCATGGGCTTCGGAAGTGGGCTGGGCTGGATATATATGACCGGCCGCTGACCTCACAAAAGAGCAAGAAGGGCCTTGTCAGTTAGGTTACCTACCTACCGCTCGCGGAAGATCACCTATCTCTGCACCACTCCCGACGCCAGCTTTCCCCGCGACCGAATCGAGCACGAGTCGGGCAGACGAATCGACATGAGGGACTCTCTTGTGAGGGGCGGCGCGGGGCATGGGGTGTGCTCAAGGATTTCTGCTTCGCTTTACCAATGGCATCTGGCTAGGCGTTACCGGCTTCCTGCTTTTCCTTGGCTTTAGTTACGGATTTTCTTTTTCTGGTCTGCCCCTCGTCTTTCTGTGGTATTGTGTGCTTGTGCGTATTGTGTCTTATTTTGTGTATGCTACCTGAATAAAAAGCACTCGCGGGGAAGGGAAATGGGACATACTGCATTCATGTGATGGGAGGTTGTGCGTCTCTGGGGGGGGGGGGGGTGGGGGGTCGTAGAGCGGGTGTTGGGCAGGAATGAAGCTACGAAACGACACTGGACGGGAGTGGCTAGACGGGAAGAGAGAGAGACTAGAGGCTTTCGTTGCGAGGTTACACCGGCTCTGAGTCTCCTCGTTGTAATCATATTGTTCACCGTGCTTCTTTACCATGTCGACGTGACGTGGGTATGCGAGAAGAGGCTGTGTACGTCCCGAGCCGCAATGTCTGACTAGAGGTTTGTATGATTCGCATCTTTGATATTTTTGGTATAACTACTACCGCCCGCACTATGAATCGGAGACTATCTTTTGCTCAATGAGCATCCGACTTGAAGATGGCAAAGTATCGAAAAAGAAAGAAAAAAAAGGGTATATCTGAAACCAAATTCTCATAAGCCGTGCCAATTTCGATAAAAAAAAAGGTGATCCAGGTGCAATGCAATGGAGAACAGCCTTTGCCTTCAAATTTCATGGGCGTTGCTTGCGTAACCGCGTGACCTTGGCCACTTTGCCCGGGTCGTGTGTAATTGGTAAGAGATGAGAAAATCAGGAACAAAATCGCTACATTGGCCAGCCAGTCCATTATCTTTCTTTCAAGGCAGTATTGTCGCCCGTTTTCCTCATTTTGCAGTTTCCCCGCGCCCCATTGCTCCCAATTTTGTGTATAAATGACAGTCACACCTTGCGGATGCCCTTTTATCTTTTCTTGTCTCCTTTAGATCCCCACCCTTTGGTTTTGAGAATGTACTTTTTGTTGAGTCCTCCTTCACTGCGTTTTGCTCCTGCCTGGTTCAGGGAAAGGATGAAGGACCATCGAGAACGGGAAAGCCAGTATCCATGGCCATGTACTCGAGGAGATCGAGACCGCCGACGTTGACGCCCTCGGCCGTCATGGCGACAGCCGTGTTGTCCATATTTTGGAAAAATGCCGGTCCGGGCGGCAGGTACCACATCTCGTTGCCTGGGTTGTTCCAGTCAGTTGAGTCAAAGAGGCCTTCCATGCCTCCTGTTGTAGATGACGGTGCGTTGTTGGTTGTGTTTGTGGCTCCGCCGTTCTCAGGCGCTGGTGCCGGCGTGGACGGGCCCAGGACTGAGGCCGAGCCTGAGGGATAGGGAAAGGTGCCAGTGCTGAGGTCGAAGGGTGTAGCAGAAATGTTGGCGGGGTCGTCTGATTCTTACTGTTAGTTTCTGGTATTACGGTAGGTGGTGGATGACCAAGGGGAGGTGAAGCTTACCATGCGCGTTGAGTCCGTCACGTAACTTTGAGGCATGGTTCGCCCATGATTGGCCATCGGGACCGCCGATTGCTTGGCCGTTGGCAGCGGTGCCGTTGGTAATCCCGTGGGGATCTGGGCTCCTTCCATCCGCAGACCCGAGTCCTAAAGCAGGAGCCTGAATGAAACGGTTACGGAGCCGGCTTGTCAGGGAGTCGAGAAGATCTGCAAATCGAATTCCCAGGTGAACGTCGTCAACGATGCAATTGCGGAGTGCCTTGACAGTCTCGTCCATCAGGTCAATGCTGAGCTTGACGTCTGATCGTGGGGCACCAAGAGCAAAAGTCTTGAGCAGGAACATGGCACCGCTGATGATGCGAAAGTATGTCCGCACGGGGGCATGCTTGAGATAATCGCCCGGCAAGAGACCTTCCACAACCGTCCGAAGCAAGTTGCGGCAGCCGCTGATGACCTCTTTGATGTACTCCTGATCACTGGCGCCGAAGCCACCCAGCTGTCCCAGAGGCAGCTTACCAAAGTAATTTTGCGTCTGTGGAGACAGTTGTGCCGCGCTCCCGGCGTTATGGTTGCCATGAGTGCCGTGTCCCGCATGCGCCGTGTGACCAGCGTTATTGGTACACCGTTCAACGACAGCTTGCAGAGAAAGTGAATTGACATAGATGCGTACATACTCGTACTCGATGGTCAGAATATGTCTGATATAAGGTGGTAACCTGAAGCGCTCAAATTCCTTCCACCAGTCCTGGAGCAGCGGATGGAAGTCTTTGAGCATCTCAGTGTACTTCCCGCTCTGGATGATATCGGTGGTGTGCTTGCGAGATTTGAAAAACTTTTCGTTGCCAATGTGCATCGCATTGCTTATGCCAGCCCAGCAATGTATTATTTGATCATCGAGCTCCAGGTCCGGGATGTAGTTGAAGGCATTTGACATGGACGACGGGTTAGTGCCAGGTGTTGTGCCCTCTGTGGATGTTGGGCGGCGACGGGTTACCGCCGGATCGCTCTTGCGCAAGGCCTCGGGTACCATGCTTGTCCAACCAAGACGACCGGCGAGCTGGGACAGATAGATCAACAGAAGACGCTTGATGCGGTACGCACGTTGTCGGTACACCTCTTCCTCGTACTCGGGGCGGGAGATGGCACCGTCGCGCAGCAGCTCATCGATGTCGTCAAACACACCAAGCTCGTATGCGAGACCCATGGCGGTGCTGAGAAGCATCCAGCACATTCTGTCACTTCTCCAGGCTGGTTCGAGCCAGCTGTCGAGGCGCTTACCGCCGATATTTGCGGACGGTCGCTGATTGCCGTGCTCGTCTGTGCTAATCAGATCACTGCCTTCGTATGACGGAAGCATGAGCTCGTCAATGGCTTCAGCTGGCGGGAAATGGAGGGCTCTCGGGTGCCACTCTGTGAGGATCATGAGTGACTCAATGGTCCCCAGAGTTCGCAGACTGCCTTTCCGCATTCCACGCCAGGGCGCTGTGCTGCTTGTTTGATCGTCAGGAACAGATGAGGCACCGGCCATAGCTGCGACCCCACCCCCAAATGCCTCTTGGCCCCACAGGCACCTCTCAATCATGCCCCGGAGATATGTCCAGAGCTGCTCGTGGATGGCGTTGGACCGACATTGGCCACCTGTGCCGGGAATCTTGCGATACCTCGAGGAAATGGTGAGAAGTGTGATGGTGAGGATGGGTTCTTCCGTGAGCAAGGTGATGTGAGATGCAGGATTGCGGAAGGTCGGTGGAGAAATTGGTGTAAGTGGTGACAGGTATTCGTAGTAGCTAGGAAATGTTAGCCTAGGATCATTGAGAATTGGTCAATTGCAGATAAGCTTACTAGTCAATGTAGTCAATGGCTTCTTGTGCGGAAAACCAGCCGGCTCTGACAAACCTAAATCTCCCCCAGGCTTTGATGGCGTCCTGGTAGCCGGGCTCACCGGAGAGATCACGTCTCGTCAGAGCCGGGTCAATAGGTTGCGGCTCAAGGGCGACGGGAACCGAGGGCCGTCCGTTGCCATTGCCCACGGGCTTCATGGTCGCACCGGGCGTGACGATGACGGGCTGCTGAGGTATGGCGGGTATGGAAGCGACACTTTCGTGACGCTTGTGGTTGTTGGTCACAGGGCTGTGAGCCGGGGGGTGGTAAGCAGCCGCGTCTTGGGTATGGCTGAGCTGGACTGACCTATCCGTAGCCGCCTTGTACAGCAGATCCAAAGCATCGTGGGGTCCGTAGACACCGGGTCGCATGAGGTCCTGAGCCTCGCGGTTCTCGAGCTGGGCGTTGGGCTCATCGTCGACGACGTAGTCGCTCCGCTGACGGCTGTCGGCTTGGCTCGTGGTGCTCGGGGTATCACCGTCTGTAGGGCGGCGCAGAGGTTGGGCCCTGCCCATGGAGCCTCCTGGAGTCAAGGGCACCTCGCTGTAGAGGCGTTTGTCGATGGCGACGGGCGGGCTGCCGCTGACGTGAACGCGCTTACGGCCATTGCGGATTGTGTAGTCATCGACATCCTCGGGCTCGGGATCCTCGCCGTCCTCGGCCTTGCGCTTCCTCCTTGTTGCGCTGAAATAACATTCTTTGCTCTCGCGACGGCATCGTACGCAGGGGGGATCGTGGGGATTATCGACGCTGCCCAGATCGCAACGGACCTTTCTCCGACGGCACGGGATGCAGGCTTGATAAACGCGTTTGTGCTGGGGGGTGGAAGCCTGGCCAGCGGCGGCGGCGGCAGCGTTTGCAGTCGCGGTAGCAGTGGAGGGATTGCTGGAGGTCGTCGGGCTCAGGTTGGATGCTGCCGTGTTGTGGTATTGGGCCATGATGGGCCGGCGAAGGGGGGCAGTCTCGCTGCAATCGTGGGGTGATGGATGGCTCGACTCGGTCGACGTTTCTTTGATGGATAGAATCGGTCAGGTCGGTTTGCAACGGGTTTATGGAGGGGAAAAAGACGGGTTTACAGCCACCACGGGCGGGGCGAGGGTGGTTTTTGTCGGTCCACGTTGGGTGCTGGGAGTCTGGGACCTCTGGGACCTTTGGGACAGCTGGGCGGTCCTTTTGGGGGGTGGTGGTCAGTGCTTTTTTGTCTTCGCATCTTTTTTCGTTTTTTTGCAACGCTGCGGCTTGCAAGATTGGGGCCATTGGGGTTGGATGGCACTTGCCTCGAGGTGGGCTGGGTCAGGGAGCTTACCTTCCTCTGGTGTCCACCTGGTGCGGGGTTGGGGGACGTGGATAAGGTGAGAAGGAGCTCTTCTGCGTAAGGTACCTTTGTACACCTCACTCACTGTACCTACCTAAGGCACTTTAGCTAGGCAGGTGCAACAGACCAACTGCAGATACGTACCCAAGTCTCTACGCAGTACGTGAGGTAAGTACCTCTCTTGGCTGGGCAAGGGCGTTGCGCCTGCGTCCCTCACCAAACTGGAGTTCAAGCTGCGATTCCTTCGTCCGGATTTTCCAGAGACAATTCTCAGACACAGGGCGTATGGGTACTCGTGCGTTTTGCTCTGCTTCGCACTCGGCTCTGGCTTCTGACGGGTGCCAATGATTGCCAGAGGAGAGGTAGGGAGGCTATAGAATAGGTACCTTGGGTACTTGTTAGCTGTTGCTCTACCCAGACTTGTAAGTTGGCGAACCTCTTCAGTCAGACAAGGCCGACCAGGCGTGCTAGGCAACCCAGGCAAGTCTTGGTCAAAATTATCTCCAAAGAAGGAAAGAAAGGACGGACAGCCCGTCCTCTCTTCCTTATCGACAACGGGGATTGGCTCAAGGTACCCTGGGTTGCGTATGTCTCGCGTTCCACCTATGATTGGCGCGATTGCTACCTTGGGTGCAAGTGCAATACGGGATGGAAATGGCGTTGGAAAGAGGAAAAAAAAGATTGTGTAACAATGGAAGGGACACACTACGGTCCGCGGAGACCATCATCAGAAGAATCTTTAGCATGTCACGAGATCGAATTGAGATGAAGGGATGAGAAGTGGGAAATCTAGCAGTAGAATATAGAGATTCTAATTCGCCCATGGCAATTCGTTCATCTACCCTCAATTGAACAGCGAACACGAGACGGGCTGTCTCGACCGCGACTTCGACCTCTGGCCGTTTGAATCGAGTACATAATAAACCCAAACTAGCCAAAAACTTTAGGTAAGAGAAAAAAAAGAAAGCAGAACATCCTATACTGTAGAAGTTAAGCAACAGTTCCTGCCTTCCCGATTTTGCCTGGTGTCCCCTCTCCAGGTCCTCCAAGAAGGATACCCAAAAGGACCACCAAAGCGGGCGCAACAACGGTACACCGCGCCAGAGACGCAGGCGAAAAAACAGCAAAACGTGGATCCTCGACCCTCGGTGCCTTCGGTGTACTTCTTACGCACTGCACTGCAATGCCAAGGTGAGGTCACCTGGGGACGCCGGCGGTTCCTGTTGCGTGTCGCGTTTCCATTCCATCCATACGCAAGCAGGAGAAAAATAATCAACTTGTTGCATCCCGTGACCCCCTCGTCCCACGCCGAGGGTCGAGACTTGAAGCAAAAAAGTCTGGGGAACCTACCCGAACCTGGGGTACCATGAATGTGATGGAATTCCAATGTCCAATGTCCTTCCCCATTCGAGGACTCACCCGGACCAACCGGTAGCGAAGTAACGACAAAACCATCGCCTTACCACCCGGCTCAGCTTCCTACTCGATGACCCTTCTTCTCCGCAAATCCCTGCAACCCAATCGCATAAGAGTCAATACCATATACCTACATACATTCTGTACAAATAGGTAGGCACGCCATCACGGACAAACCAGTTCGTCATGCCTCACTGCAGGACATGGACCGTCAACCTCCCGTACTCTCCTCGTCAGCCTACCTTGCCTTCAAGCTACCTTAGGCCGCCGCCAACTCCAAACTCCAAACTCCAAAACTCCCCCAGCCTACCGCCACCACTCGCGACAAAGCACACCCGCGTCCTCGTGGTCACGTTTCCCCCCCTCGAGGCGCAGCAAACCCAGGTCACGTTTTGCCCAACTCGCCTCTCACATTCGTCCAACACATCCGAGCTCTCTTTCCTGTCCACCGAGTCCGTGGTTCATGCCCGTCATCTCCGTCCGTTCACCAACCCCCGTGATCGCGCACTACGTGGCCGTTCAATCCTCCTCACCTTGTACCTCTTCACTTGCTTATCCGTAGTAAACCCGTAATTTCTGCCCATGCTATACAATTGAGATTCGCTGCCAAGAACCCCTAATCAACGAAAACCGAAAAAAGGACCCCCTCTTTCGGCCAAAGACTCCGGGAGAATGAAACTCTACGCAGGTACCACTCACAATGCCTTTCCCTAAGTGCCTAAATAGAGCGTGGATCCCGTCCCTCTATCTTATCATCCCCGTCCACATATTGGCCATTGCTCTGAGGTGGGCGGCGGGGACAGCGTATCTGTACGCGGGGTAGCTCAAGGCTCGATAAAAGCTGATGCACGGAGAAGCTACTTGACTCAGGAGTCAGGACTAGGACGGGGGAGTCTACAACATAAATGAACGTCCCGCCTCAAAACTTTGGCTCAGAGCTCCAGCTTCCTTGACCGCACTCGGCGTGTTGTAGTTGTATGCCTGTGTATGTCCTTGACTGTATTTCCAACTTTGTTTGGGTGCCCTGGACGGGAGTGGCTCACGTACATACTCTCGAACAATGATGTATTTGTTGAATTGATCCCTCCTAAGGAGTAATCTGACGAGTTCGGGCCGTCCACTTGGATACACATGTACAAGTCCAAAGGTTTCAGAGACAGTCAGCAGACAAAATGAGAATCGCGAGTCAAAGCCATGTGATAGCTAGGTGTACATATAGCCTACGACAGGTGCCCCTTTTCATCAATGGGCCGCCTCAATCGCCTTGTGCCAACTTGCACCCCCGCTCTAACACCAACTTGCCAATAGTGGATTCTTCCATCGAACATCTTGGAATGCCGGGTTGTGTATCAGCTGCCGTAACGTAACACCTCATGCTTCGGTCATGATTGCTCTTCAACGGATACCGAAGCCAACGCCCAAAATCCCACTGCAACGATACTCCATGATTCAGTATGCTCCTTTCAACCAATTCTAAGAACTCTTCTTGGGTGCTGCGGCATCAGTCTGTTCGACCTCGGCCGGGAGAATAGCCGGAGTCGTGTCAGGGGCAACTTCCGGGGATTCGCCATCATCAATCGGTCCAGGCTCCTCTTCAAGGGTCCCATCCAGCGTCGTCGGCTTGAAGTCACCATTATCAATTGACGCGGGGTCATGCCCACGTCCACTGTTGCTCGCCGAGACGCCAATGGCCGGGGCACCTCCCTCAGCAATCTTTTGCTTCGTCTCCCGGATGATCTTTTCAGACTCGCTGACCTTGGCTGGATTGGGCGGAGGGCGCTCAATTCCAATGGCGTTCTCCTTGTCGTTCTGGCTCTCTAACAAAGCTTCCTTGTCGAGACGAACAATCATGCAGGACAGGTTGTCCGTGCTGAAGCGGTTCAGCGCATGATCAACGAGAAGCTTCGATGCCTCAACCGGGTCCTCAATGTTGCGAACAAGGTCGACAGCCTCTTGATCGGAACAGACATCCCAAAGCTAGAACACAAATTAGCCATGTTTCACTGCTTGGGTAGCACAGGACTTACTCCATCGCAAGCAATAATCATAAACTCGTCACTCTCGGGCTGAATGACGGTCTCGGTGGTATACGGGTGCCCAGTGACAAGATCCTTCATATAGGTGTCGCCCAGAGCTCTCGTTACGGCCAAAACACCATTAACGCGGTTGTTGAGTATCAAACCGCCAGCGTTCGCTATCCGTTTTCCTTCATTCTCGTCGCTGCCCTTGTGGTCATACGAAAGACGAAGCGCTTTACCGCCGCGGCAGAGTATAATACGGGCATCGCCCACGTTAGCCGTGTAGAGAACGCGCTGGCGGCTTGCTGCACTCTTCAGTTTGGCATGGGTAGCCTCGGGACCACTTGATGCCGCCTTGTCGTCTGCGGTCTCTTCTGAAGTCAGCTTAGCAGCCTTCGTGGCTGCCGCAGTAGCTGGCGCAATAGCCTGAGAACCGGTTGCCGAGCGGTCACTCGGGACCCGTTCCTCCCAACGCAGCACGGCGACGGCAGCTGTGCATCCACTATTCTTAAGAGGGAGCTTCTCCAACTGTGCATCAACAGAAGTAAACGTTTGATCGAGGAGTTCGGGAATGGGGCCATTGGGATTCTTTCGGATTATTTCCTCCAGTATGATATGAAGTTTTTTGCCACACCAGTCGGCAGCAAAGGTGCCAGCGTGACCATCAAAGATGGCAAAGTATCCATTGTCCGTTTCAACCATCTCTTGCGAGGAGGCGTCCTTCTCGTCGGATACAGAGTCGCTCTTTTTACCGTCGATGGCAGGGGCTGGGGTATGCAAAAAGTTATAGAGGAAGGCATGGGTGTCCTCCATGGTACGGCGGCACTTTTTGTTCCTGTCTTCCCAGACACCGACGCGGAAAGTGGAACGCGGGCCGGGAATTGAGTCGCCGGCTGAGTTGTTGTGCTGGCCCTGAGGCACAGCGAGAGCAGGATCCTGCTTACCCAGCTTCTGGAGAGGGGTCTGCGAGCTCACATCCGAGTTGGATCGGCCGACCTGGGAAAAGTTCAGGGTGTTCTTGGCATGAGCCAGCAGGCCCGCGGCCTTACTTTGAACACCGCTGGCACGGCGCTTCTTATCCGCAGCGCCATCTTGCTGCCGTCCCGGGGGACTGCTGTTTCCGCTCCGTTTGTCGCCGCTGGCGGCCTGGTCGTTTGACTTAAGGGAGGCTGAGGCGCCCTTGTCGGATTCGGGCGAAGGCGACTTGCGGTCCTCTTTTGGGTCGCTCTCCGCCTTGGACGCAGCCGAGTTAGAGCCGCCGCCGAACATTCTAGTCAGCAGACCACTCCCCTGGTTGGAGAGGCTGCGACGCTTGCTTCCTGCCAGTTTAAAGAACCTCGAAAAGACGTCAGAGGGACCGGTCCACACGCAGGGTCAATCGAGTTCGATGGGGTCGCAGTGAAGCTGTCTTCGTTGGATGCGTTTTGGATTTCGGAGAAGGATTGTCGCGAAGATGGATGTCTGATAAAGGTATCGTCAGTATTAGGTGAAGAGGTTGGAGAGAACGGTCGTCGGGCCCATGGAGGGGCAGAATGGTCCGAGGCCGACCGGGGGCTAGGCAGAGGGTCGGGTCCGAGCTGAGGAGGATTGATGCATAGGTAAGACGAAAGGAGCCAAGAGAGGAAGAGACGCTGGTCTCTGAGCGGCAGGCGGTATGGCGACCAAGTGCGCCAGCTAGTGGCTATGTGACTGACGTCTAATATCAAGATGGCGCAGGTAGGTATGTGCTCTGCGAGACTCGTAGCGCAACCAGATGCTCAAAAAGTGCTGCGCGCAGCCCGCAAAAAAAGGGTTTGATGAAGATACGGGAACAAGCAGATATCAACAGCGGGATGTATGATGTTTGTGTGTCCAGTTGGCCTGGGGTGACAAGTGACGTAGGCTGGCTGAATGATGGTGGAGGGGAAACCAGAAGGGTAGAAGCAGCAGTAACTCACCAGAGTGACGTACCCAGCGATTCGGAGTGCCGGGACGACGTGGTTGAAGCTGGTATTGATGGCGAGATAGAGACGCCGAGGGTGCAGTTTGAAGATTGCCGGGTGTGATGGCAAAGGCTGCAATATCGTCTAGGAGGGGAGGAGATGGCAGGTTGTTGGTGTTGCGTGAACAAGGTAATGTAATGATGGTGGGCGGCAGAGAGAAAGAGAGTTGAGGTTGTGGAAAGGCGATGCGAAATGCTGCCCGCTTGGTGCTGGTAAGTGTCTCCGCAGCAGCCTACCTAGGAGGGGGAGGGGATGGGAGGGGCACGGGGAGGGCAGAGGCCAGAGTTGGACGGTTTGGAGGGACCGGGAAGGGGGGAAGGTGAAAAGCGAAAGCGGCGGGAACGATTCACAGGGTCCCGTCCTTCCATTCTTAGCGGCGCTTAATACCTGTTCTCCGCTCTCCGTTATGGGGCCTTTCTTCCCTGGCCTGAGCTTCTCACTCTTGTTCTCAACCACCCAAATCCCTATATAGGTATCGCAGCAGCTGAAGATAGTCTGAAACTTAATGCTGTCCAACACCTCAAATATTCACCGAGGGTGAGGCAGATGCGCAGTTAGGTAAGTTGACAGTCACAGCCTTTAACATTGAAGAGGGGGAAATAGGTATAGAGTTGTGTGACCACACAGGCGACGCAAGTTGTGTACCTCAGCAGCTCAGTGATGAACAACACCAATTGGGGGGCGGCGAGCTCCACTCAGGCCGTAGTGTACACAGTAGTGTACTGCCGCCTGCGTTGTCAAGTCTCACTTGAGGCGGTGATGACCTGCGTCAGGTCGGGAGGTGAGGCGAGACGAAGCGAGGCGAGTGTCCGTGTGTGTAGCGTCCGCCGGGAAACTGGATCTAAATCTAGATCCCTCCCCAAGCCAAGAAACAAAGGGCACGCCGGGAGTTTCGACTGTTCTTGTGAGATGTGTCCGATATTTGGATAGTAAGTCCTTGGCTAAACTGACGGGCATATGCTTCGGAGTATCTGCAGGGACAGAGAGGGGATGAAATAGAGCAATATGAGCACTAAGTTAGTCTCATGCGCCCTGCGAAATACACTCTTCTCACTGATTCCAACTACCTACCTATTCCATCTATCTCTGTCCAAAGTGACGAGTGTGGTCTCGATCTCAAAGTGGACTACTGACCTCACTCCAACGCCCACCCAATGGGAATGCTAGGTCAAAATCGGCGTTTCTCTCGCCGATCACCAGCGCCAAAGTACCGAATCACTTTGCGTTCTCGTCATCCTGCGAGGTAAGCATCGACCGCATCATTTTTCAAACGTCTTTCGGTCTATCAGATGTAGAAACAATAATCATGTATCTAGGTTCGCATGGCTGGGCGTCCCATGTGACGCATAAACGAACAGGCTCAATCTAGGCTCTCACTCATGCCACACATGAGAAACACACTGCCATTGCGTTTCTCAATGCGCATATGCCATGCCAGAGATACGATGAATAGTATTGAACAGGACATGGCACGCTGGCTGGAGTGTAAGACGACCCTCGGCCGAAAGCCAATATGTGCGGCTAAGCCACTCCGTAACCCGACCCAATCTAGAATATGTTGGCTGCCCCAAGCGCAAGTTGCTATGGCAAGAGAAAGTCATGATCAAGCTTGTTTACACCACAGACAAGGACGGCATATGATAGTATTGCGTGGTCCACCTCGACATTATGGACCGAGGGCGGATGTGCCTTTGCTGGTCACGACGTGTTGGCGTGACAGCTCAACTGGCATATGAACCCTGCAGATCAAGCGGGGTGTGTAAGGGTACCCGCTTAAGCTATCGATCAAGCGCCCATCTATATCCTGCTCCATCGAACCTCATAGGCACAAGCTCACAAACAACCTGTTGTTGTGAGAAATCAGGGTCCGTTGGGGGCCCATTTCGCTGGGTTGGGCTGGCCTGGAAAATGTAGATTACCTTGGAGATATCCGATGGCCCACATGTGCTTGCACAGCACTACACTAACAGAATCGCTGACTCGAGTCATCAGTGCCGCCGACATGGCATTCTGCGAGTGGTAGATTCGTGTGGTTGCTTTGATGCAACGATTTGCCTGGATCCTCACCTTCACCACGACAAGCGACTCTCATTTGTCTTGCATGCTAAGTAGATACTCGGGATAAACCTATGTGCATCAGATGAACCGTGGAGGCGACACCCAAGCATGAGGGATGACCATTTTCAGCACACAGGAGGGGCCGGCACTGGGTGCAGACGAATAACGCAATGTTCCGATGTCACCTCCCAAACAGCATTTCACGGCTCGTTCACGGCGACTCCCATTGAAGTAGACGTATTGTGAAGTAGACGTATTGCATATTTAGAGCCTTGCCCGAGAAAAAGTTCGCCTTCCCTTATCCTGGAACGCCGTTCCACATGTGACAAAACAAACTGGCTGCTCCGTTACCTCCCTCATACATCGCTGTCGTCCGCAAAATATCGTCATCACTCCACCAGACCCTCCATTGTTGTCATTACCGCCGAAGACTGTCCAGGCGGGCCTGAAGGTCGTCGTCGCCGGGATCCGCACCTCCACCTCCACCACCTCCAACTGCTTGGGCAATTCTGCCTTCGGGGACGGCCGCAGTTTGCATCCCGGACGGTGTTTCGCCCAGCTGCACAGTTTATCGTTAGCTGTTGAACCGCCAATGTCTGGATGGGGGTACTTACCGCTGATGTCAAGTCAACTCCAATCTCTTCCAGGACTTGCTCGACAACTTCCTCGCCTTCCTCCTCGGCACCAACATCCATAGCATCATCCATAACGTCGTCCATCATCTCTTGTCTCTGGTCCATAATGTCGTTCTCGCGCTCAAACTCCATTGCGATGCGCTGAAGAGCGGGGAGGTTCATCGATCGGTTCATGGTGCCAAGAGCTTGGGTTGCGCCCTTCATGGCCGTCATCATTTGTTCGTTGGTGCGGTATGTCTGTAAGATGAAGTGTCAGCTAAAGTTTACGAGCCCCAGTGACCGGTTGTGTAATACCTGAAGCCGGAGAGAGATCTTTTGCAGTTGACTGCGCATGCCGTAGAATTTCTCAATGTACCTGCAATGACAGTTAGCCGGTTTGTGCGCCGTACACCCATCGGCTTTGTGACTCCTTGCCTTCTTGTCCGGACCAAATCCTTGGCCTGGATCTTGCAGGCGCCCATCTGTCCCTTCTGAGCACTTTGCTTGATCTGGGTAATCAACTGCTTCTCCTGCTTCTCCAACTTGATTCGGACCTGATCCAATTCTCGAATCGCCTTATCAAGCATGCGCTGATTCTTGCGCAGACGCTCCGCAGGCGTCATTCGCTTGCCGAACGCCCATTCCAGAATCTAGGCCACAGGGTTAGTGGTCGGTCGAGTCGCGGCGGGGAAAGGTGCGCGCAGCATACATTCATCGTGGCGGCTGGGAACAATCGTTTCCGAGCGGATGAAGCGTCGCGTATCGGAATGGCAACAGGAAGGCACTCAAGAGATCGATGGTAGCGATTGTGTAGCTATCGTGGAGAGGAGTTGATAGTGGAGGTTGATTGATATTCGGGTTGCCTGGCACTCACGTAACAGGCAAGGGTACGTACAACAGCTTGGCACAGCGTCAGGTAACTTCCAAGGAAACCACAGGTGAGTGGTGAGCGCTGCTCAGATCGGTTGCGCTGACCCGCTGAAAGGTCCGACCAGGTTCCAACTTCCCACCTGGGGGGAAATGATTAGATAAGGAATGGAAGCGTGGCAGCCCAGCCTCGGATGGCGGCGGCATTTTCCGACTCGAAGTTTTGAGCCAATGGGCGAAGCGCCGCGACAAAGGGTGGTGGGAAATTTGCCGCTCCGCCCAAAATCATGCGCTGGGAGTTCCATTCATGTACGGAGTACATGACGAGCTTCCCTAAAAAACATTCTCGACTTGCTACGCTAAAACCTCGTCGCCTCCCAAACAAATCCCCTTTCTTCCCGTCCTCTAACCCACCTGATTGTTTCTCGACCATGCTGCTTCAACCCTCGACCGACCGAAAATGAGCCAAGATTATTTTTCAAAGAAGGGCAAGGCCCCCATGGACCAGGAGATTGAGAAGGACGACAACGACGCGCCTTACCAACCAGTGCCGTCATCGAGCAGGCCACCGCAATTCATGACCGTTGGATCCGGCTCCACCTCTGCACATGCAGCGCATCTCCAGTCACTACTCGAAAACGATTCTGGCTACGGCGGCAGTATCGCGGACGGCGACGCCATGACTTCCTCCGGCGACCGACATATTCCGACTCCTGTCAATGGCCAGCTCTCCGAAGCTGACCGGCGCAGTCAGGCCGGCGCTATCCACCAGCTGTGGTACAATGCCCACAGGGTGACGCTGGGTCGCTCCATCAACAAGGTCATTGAGCTCCTCAAGGAGTTGCAAGAGATGAACGTGTCCTGGCCAGCCCACTATCCATCTGTCCAGCGAGCCGAGGGAGCCCGCCCTGCCCCTTCACACTCATATTCGACCATCGGCGAAGCCCCCGCGTCGACATCCGCCTCGTCCGTTCCGTCTTCTCCGACCGCTCCCCCATCCTTACGACGATCCTTCACATCGCTAGAAGCGCGCGAGAGTGCCGAGTCGAGCCGTGCACAGGAAAGACGGGCGCCAGAAGAGCCACGACTCGTCACACCTCAAATTGCCCAGGACTTCTCGGTCCTCAAACTGGATCTCAAGCTAGGCTCGCTTCACCAGGCAGAGCTTGTCCACTCTTTGGAGAAGGGGTCCATCGCCTCCCTTTTGGATGGCAAGATCAGTTCCAGCGTTCGACACCTGCTCAACCTCCGTGAACGGATCGAAGATACTTCCAGCAAAGTCTTGATCACTGGTGATCTGAATGCCGGCAAATCGACCTTCTGCAATGCTCTGCTTCGAAGAAAGGTCCTTCCCGAGGATCAACAACCCTGCACGGCAATCTTTTGCGAGGTTCTGGATGCAAGGGAGAATGGAGGCCTCGAGGAGGTGCATGCCGTTCACAAGGACGCCGACTATGACCGCCATAACGAGACCACATACGACGTTTACAAGCTGGCGCAGCTCGAGGAGCTCGTAGTGGACAACGAGAAATACACCCAATGCAAGGTCTACGTCAAGGATGTACGAACCATTGACGAGTCTCTGCTCAACAATGGTGTGGTTGATATCGCTTTGATCGATGCCCCGGGTCTCAATTCTGATACAACGAAAACGACGGCCGTCTTCGCCCGACAGGAGGAGATCGATGTCGTTGTCTTCGTGGTATCAGCTGCCAACCATTTCACTATGACGGCCAAGGAGTTCATCTGGGCAGCAGCTGCTGAGAAGGCTTACTTGTTCATTGTGGTGAACGGTTATGACAACATCAGAGACAAGAATAGGTGTCAGAAGATGATCCTCGACCAGGTCCACGGGCTGAGCCCGAGAACGCACAAGGAATCAAATGAGCTGGTTCACTTCGTCTCGAGTAATGCCGTTCCTACAGCTCCTGCGCCACCAGGCGGGCCGTCTGGTGGGGGCAGCGGCGGAGGCGGTGGTGACGACCCTAGTGACGATCCTAAGGGCAAAGGCAAGGACGTTGAGAAGATCCGAGACTTTGAGAACCTCGAGCAATCGTTGCGGAGATTCGTTCTCGAGAAGCGCGCCAGATCCAAGCTGGCACCGGCAAAGACTTACCTCCTCAATATTTTGAACGACGTTCACGTTCTTGCCAACGTCAACTCAGAGGTTGCAAACTCCGAACTTGATCGTGTCGTCAAGGAGCTCAAGGAGATTGAGCCCCAGCTCGAATCCAGCAGAAAGGCCACGGCGCAGGTTGGCGATGAGATTGACAAGATCACCGAAGGGACATGCAAGGAGGTCTACGACTACACGCGGACCACTCTCAGCACGGCTATCGATCATGCTGGGGACAACAACCACGGCGTTCCTTACCGGGGCATCTTCAATGCTTTCGAGTACGCAGAGGAATTGAAGGAAGCCATGATGTCCTACATCCATGAGTCAGTTGTTGCCTGCGAGGAACACGCAAAGACCAAGACGGTCGGTGGCGTGAACGCCATTAAGCAGCTCGGCATCATGCATCTTGGCGACGACTACCAGAGCCTGGTGTTCCGGCCCGACGTCATGTTCAAGAGAAAGCGCGACTCCATGGCACGTAATGTCGACGTCCCCACTGAACTCTGGGATTTTGTCGACTGGCACACCATCGTCCAGAAGCAGGAGAAGGTGGCAGGCACGGGAATGGCTCTCACCGTTGCGGGAGCTCTCGTTCCTCGCATAATGGGTTCCAGCGGCTGGTTGGACCATGCGTTGAGCGCAGCGAAGATTATGGGCAACGACAACTTGCGTCGCCTCGTTGTCCCCGCCATCGTTGCAGCTTGTAAGTTTTTCGAATCTCGTTCTTTGCTAGTAGCAGATGAAGCTAACGTCAAACCCCCTTTCAGCATTCGCAGCCGCCGCCTACATCCTCAACCAGATCCCCAACTCTCTGCCCCATCGGCTTTCCACCAAGATTGCGGCTCAACTGGAGGCAGTCGACTACGTGCACACCAACTCGACGCGCATCTCGGGCTCAGTCCGCAAGGTTCTCCGCTTCCCTGCCGACAACCTCCGCGTCGGCCTCGAGCAGTCCGTCAAGGACCTCGGCAAGCGCCGCGAGGAGACGCTCAAGGTCCGCCAGGAGAGCGAGGTCGCGCTAAAGTACTTTGGCAACCTCGTCCGCAACAGCGCGCAGCAGAGGACCGTCGTCGAGGGCGTCGACCTGGATGCCCCGCCGCCGGGCGCCGTCGGTGCCGGCCTTCATTGAAAAGAAAGAAAGAAAGAAAGAAAAGGACAAGAGCAAGAAAAGAACAATACCCATCTCAATTCCTTGTTTAATGTGGCACAAACTATACCTTACGATAGCATGGAAAAAACGGCGTTTAATTATCCGGTGGTTCGAACACTGGGCCTTCCCCCTCGATGTATACCTGAGTTTATATCCCTCCCCCTTTTGCCCTCATGGACTTTTTTTCGTTTCCTTTCACAAAAGTGTGCTGTTGAGAGCACATCACGATAGGCATGTACGTAGACGCAAAGACAACCTAATTCTCGATACACTTATTGAAACCGTGACTACGTTTCTCAGAGACCCGTAGTTGAGTTTCGATGGCGCCATGCTCATCAGATGCGACCATTTACAGTATGGAGGATGGAACTCCAGTCCGAATGGTGTATATCAGCTTCAGCTCGGGCCCCAAATCCGAATATGCATCGACGGGCTGATCGGCGGCGGCGGCGGCGGCGGCAAACCTTTGCGCGGTCCAAGGTCAAATGTCACGGGGGAGAACATGAGGTGTGCTCCGGACGGGATATGTAATCTCCTTACTCCCTCCACTTGCTTACGTAGTGTATGGGCAGTTCAACGCTGCCGAGGCACCGTTTATGCCCGGAGCTGTGAACCGGAGCTAGCTAGCGCCGGGGTGCCGCTGGGCCGTTGGGTTATTGGGCCATATTGGATTCCGTTCTCCTGAGAGAGAGATTCCCTCAATGTTTCCTCACCCCATAATGCGGATAACGTTCTTTCGAAGAAGATCTGAGATTAAATTCTACAGCAGCGGTGGAGCCTGCAGGTATCTGTTACCTAAGGTATCTGTAGCTTCTGGGTGCTGGGATGACGTCTCCGCAGCTATCCGTACCCATGTTGATCCGTTGAAGATTTTAGATGAACGCCTCGATTTACGAGATACTGAGGGGTTCGCCTACGGACACATGAATGAAATCTCGTTCATGTGACGAGGTTCATCCAACTTGCAATGAACCAAGACGGCATGCCGGGAAACTCGAGGACTCGCTCCGCTTTGACCGCGCTGCTTTCAAGTGATGAAATCGGGGGTTTATGCATCACCGGACTTGGATGAGAGGGCGGGGGAATATGCACGCTGCATGTTGCACGCTTGCATTATGTACTTCGTACCTTACCTTCTACTGCACGCTAGGAGCTGCAGGCACTTTATTTGAGGTTTGAGAGGTCTGGCCCTTACACTATGTAGAACAGTAGCAAAGTTTCCCGGTGCTGCCGCTGGAGCTGGGAATTGAGTGTTGAGGTCCGCAATACGGAGTACATTGACCAGATTTGCGATGTGATGGGACGAGAGAGATCGGAGGTTAATATGAGCTGCATCGTCCGAAACAATGACAAATGCTACTGAGGACGGATAACATGCACTTGCAGAGGAGGACCCCTACCGTTGCCCCTCTTTTTCGCTGAACAACGGAACTTCTAGAAAGATGCATAGCGAACTTAGTAGAGGTAGGAAACGAGTCCGAGAAGAGACGTTTGGTGAGAGACCCACGCGTTCGAACGGCTGGTACGGGACCAGTCTCTGGGTAGTGGGAGGAAACGGCAGCGAGAAATTGGGGTGAGAGATTATTCTCAAGCTCGGGGGGGACGGCTCTCTATGGTGGTGATTCGGCGAACTTTTTTGATTTGACTCTCATTTCCGCACCTGGGCTTCTTTGGCAAGCAGGCCGTTGTGGATTCGACGACGGTCATAGCGCATGGCCGAACCGCCGGTGGAGTTACGGTGTACACTGAGATTCGTTGACTGCTTATCCCATTGCGCCAGGCGTGTGCTGAGGAACGTCAAACATTGTGGCTTTCGGAAGAACGATCTTGCTGGCACTGGCGATGGCCATTGTTGATGGTCAGTAATCCGCGCACGTTAGAGTGGTTGAACCAGATGTCGTTGGAGCAAGACTCGGAGAGCCTTTCTGCCACCTCCACTTGGCAGTCCATGGAGTCGGGAATCAGCCAGGGTGGCATCATTCAGTGTTCACGTCAAGCCGTGGGAATTTGGCTCAGAGTTTTGCTAAAGTCAGAAAGCTAGGGTCGATCATGTGGTGGTGGGATACGGAGATCATTCCGACGGGACGAACTCTGCTCATCCCCCCCATGGTGCTATTCTTGAACCTGAGTCGTGGCGGGTGTAAGTGGTCGTTCGTCATTATTGTTCCTTTGGCCGTTGAGGTTGGAGGAATGTGAACGTTGCGTATGTCGAGCCCCAAAATATGACACTAACCACTTGTTTGACTTGAGTGAATGGATGGTTCAAAACAACAGCATCCCCCGGAACCTATTCGTCGCATGTCGTCCAACTTGCGACGCAGACATGTTGAAGCAGTTTCAATATCCCGTGTATATTGAGTTCTCCGATTCGTCGAGAGTCGATCCCGTAGCCAATGTCCAGTCAGCGTGGCGTGCAAGTGCAGCCTACTCAGGTTCCGGGACTCCGGCGGCAGCATTGGACGTTTCATTGCCCTTGCTCCCCCGGACCTGCCACGTTCTGCCCGCCCGCCTAGCTGGTGTCTTTCTTTCTTTCTCTCTCTCTTTTGTGTCTTGTCACTTCGTGCCTTGACCGGTGTCTTGACCTGACTCTTTCTGACCTTTCTCGGCACGGTTGTCGCGTCCAAAATAGTGTCGAGAGGAACTTACGTGGGCTGACGGCGAATGACAAGATGGCGTCGCTTTGTTCCCCCTTAGCAAGTTTTCCAGTAGCGGCAAAGGGTGGCGTAACATGATGGTGGAGGATTAGGGGGCACTGGAATGGAGTGTTTTGTTTGGTCGTTCAACGGCGAAGAAGAAAGACAAAACGGTTCTCGTGGAATTCTTAGGTAAATCGTGACCGTAGCTTGGAAGCCCCTTCCTTTCAGTTCCACCGCTCTAATTCCTAGTAGGCATCAGTTCGTGGCTAATGAGATGCAGAGAAGGGTATCTGTTGGAGAGGCCAACATCAACAGAGTTTCTTTGGACCAGCGATCAGTCCGAATTAGAAGGCTTGGAAGGGACCGATTTGCTGCAGGACGCAGATGCCCCGTGCTCTGCCTCCGTGCCTCTCCACCGGGATGGATGGTGGTCTGTGTTGTACTACTCAAGCGGCAGTCCCAGCGATTCCAGGGTGCGTTGCAGACGATTGGAAGCAGAGGATTGGCTGAGGGGATTGTCATCATGGTTGCTGGAACTTGGTTGGTGGTCGTCCGTCTCCCTTGGTCTTGTTCTAAAGAATTCCCGTTCTTTCCCCCCTTATTAAGGACGTCTGCTGCGTAGACCAAAAGACGATTCCATTCTCGCCCTAAGCCCGCAGACGAGACCCCAAAAGGGAGAAGATCCAGGGGGGGCCCGAGAGCAGCCGGCGCGAGGTGCTTTAGCTTTAAGCTGTATCTGCAGGACCAGTGCGGGTGAGAATAGGTGGTTTAAAGATGGTGGTTGGTTGGAAGTGGTGGGTTCGAGATGAAGTCCAGCGACGATGAGCAGAGGGGAGAAGTCAAAAGTCATCCCTTTGATGCTTAACTAAGCCAATTGGAGTTGGCGAGGAAGGAGACACTTTCTGTTTGGTCCCTTCCAAAATAATCCATTTATGATTTGGTGCCTTCCGTTGTCAAACCCGGTCTTTCAGGCAGGCATGGACCCGTTGCGGATACCTTCCCTTACTGTGTAGACGGTACGTAGTAGACCCCAATCGGCCCTCCCCTGCCAGTCAGAGACACAAAGTTGGGGTTCCCTTCCATTTCGACGAGACTTCCATGACAAGCAAAAGAAGTTCCCGACTGTCGCCTCTTTCTCTCCTATCCGCCCCCCCTTTTCTTCCCGCTCCGTAATACTTTTTCTGCTGTCAACTTATGCGTGTCTTCCAAGCGCAATACTGCGTATCTTCAGCTTGCGACCTTTGCGACTTGGATACATCTCTACACCTAAACTACTTTTTTCTTCTCTCTTCTTTATCCTTATCTCTCTTCCTGTGCCCACCCTACCTTACCTTACTTTCTTTTGGACCCCTTGTTGTCCTCGACCCTTCAGACCCTTAGCTCTTTAGTCGTACTAGTCCCATCCAATTCTTCATTTACGCCTCTCTTCACGGTACTCTATCCGTACTGCCCTTGCCACGGTCCAGCCGTAATTACACCTTCTCTCCATTCATTTCATCTGGCTGCCTTAGCAGTAGCTGCACGCTCATTTCGAGAGGTACCTTGACCTTTCGTCCCTACCTGTCTGTCTCTCAGTCGTTACTTCCATCGCCTACTTTGGTACTGGGTGCGTAGTCAACCCTGTCTGCTGCACTGCGTTCTCATCCCACGCGTCGACCACCACCTCACCTGCAGCAAACTGGTGCAACAATACGACTTCACCCACCCCCCGAGCCGGCAGACGCGACCTGGGCAGATCAGACTATCATTATCCGTACCTATCCAGAACCTCCCTACGCCCAAGACACCCCTCCGTCTCACTCGGCCTCCACCAAGAAGCTCTCCTCGTCGAGGTCCGTGGCTCAAACACGACCTTTTCCCACTTTCTCTTTCCTGTCGCATTTCCCATAGACGACTCAAATCTCCCTCCTCAACCCTCGTCTACCTACACAACAAAGGGCCGGACACACTTTCTTCTGCCTGTGTCTCTTTTGTGCTGCCCCTCTTTCTTCACGACACTTCTTGGTGCCCATGTGCAGCTCGCCCATGCCCCTTGGCCTGTTCTACATGTCGCCGCCTTTGCCACTGCTGCTGTCGCCGCTGCACTCTTCAGCCTTACCCCTGAAAATCGCAATCGCCATCGGTCCGGCCTGCGCATACTAAGCGACGAAAAACCCCCCTTCCGAACCACTTTTTGGTTCTCCGTCTGAATCCACCCGATTTCGCTCTGCGGCCCCCCGGATACCAGCCTCGCCAGCAGCTACCTCCGTACAGTTCCGTACAGCTCCGTACAGCTCCCGGCTCCCCGTCGCAGTCGCAGTAGCAGTCGTAGTCGCACTCGCCGCGCGCTCGCTCTCCACGCCCGCCGACCACCAGCACTGACGTGGACAACGACGACGAAGACCGCAAACCCTCGTAGCTCGCCAAGTCGACAGGGAGGATGTCGCTCAATGGCCTGGACGACCCCAAGGTCAAGGAGGCCCATGAGGCTGCCGTTGCTGAACCAGGAGGATGGTATGAATCCCTCCCTTTTATCCCCACCGAAACATCTTCTTCTCCGTGCCCGTCACCGCTTGCCAGCTCGAAGTAGCTCGCCGGCTGTACACCGCTTCCCTTATATCTCACTATGCAAATTTCCCTTGTCTCTTTGCTGGCCTTTGAGGCGCTGCTAGATTCACGTAGGCTGACCGACGTCATGAACCATTGCGTAATATAGGTTTCTCCTCAAGTATGCCAGTCGCGATGACGTTGAACTATTGGGTCGCGGGAATGGTGGCATTGTAGAGATCCGGAACAACATCGCTCAATACGAAAATGACAACGAAGACCACTCGCCCTTATTTGGCTTTCTGAGGTACCGACGCCGGAACGTAATCATCAAATATCTTCCCGAAGATTGTTCTCGACTTGTCCAAGGTGGGTTTGTCTCTAGGCTGTGGCGCACTATTGTGGTCTTTCCCCCATTCCAGAGGGAGATGAAGCTGACTGGGCCTTCTGTCTGTCAATCGTAGCGCGAGTCACTGTCCACTTCAATGCCGTATGCGAGCGGTTTGCGCCGTACAATACCGATTTCTCGATAGCTTCCGCGAAGGAGCTCAAGGACACCAAGCTGTCTGCCGCCTGCTCCTTGCACGCTGCATCTGGATCAACCTCGTCCTCGACCAGCTCTTTGAGACGGAGACGGTTGATGGAGATTGCGGAAGAGGAAGAAGAAGAACAGAGAGCAAGCAAGCGGAAGTCCACCGGTGATAATCTGGTTGAAGACGCGACAGAGGATTTGACAGAAACCCCGAAATCGCCAATTGACGGTCCGCCCGTGACGTTGAATGCCGACCTTGCCAATTCGCCAGAAGAGAGCAAGTTTTCTACATCATTGGAGCCGCCCGAATTTGTTGGCGCCAGACCACCTTCACCTTCGAAATCAGTAGACGAAGGACGTCGCATGTCATCGCAGTCCCTGCGACCCGAGCTTTATTCTTCGTCATCTTATACCTACGGCAAACCCAGAGTCAAACTTGCCCCACGACCATCTCTCGACGTTGCCGGCCGTGCTCGCACCGGAACTGCTGCTGTGGGGGCTGCTTTCCGACCAATTTCGCAGATGCCCTCTGGCTTCAAGCTATTTTCCAAGGGTTCCAAAAAGGGAAAGTCCAAGGAAAATACTCTGGATCCTGCCGAACCAGCCCACCCCGACGAAACAACCGAAATCTCCTTGGCCGCCACTTCAATACCCCTACCCGACGGGGATCCCATTTCCCAGGTTGATGAACCCGTTAGGCCACACACGAGCTCAGGACGACCCACAACGAGCTCGGGCGCTTCAATTAAATCCGCGATGCCGTCCTTCACCACCCTTTCCGCCAAACAGGTCATGACGCCTGAAAAGGCGCGTCTAATGAAGGCCATGCAACTGAGGGAGAAGAAGAAGAAAATGAACCAACAATCCGCCTCCGCCCCTGTTATCGATGCCCCTGCTGAGGAGGTTGCCTCGGAAAAGGCTCAGCCTGTCGAACACATTGAGGAGATAACCGAGGAGACCCTAGCTGCCGAAGCAGATGACGACGACGAACGTAAGAGACGACTTTCGGTCTCCAAGGCAGATTCAGGCATTGTCGTTGACACATCGTCAGTGTCTGTCCACACCGACGTGGCCTCTGAGTTCACTCAGAGTGACTCTCATCCTGCATCGCCCATCATAGCATCTTCCGAACCCGACCAGTCGACGAAGGCGTCATCACTTTCCGAATCCACCGAAGAGACAGTAAAGGAGCTCGAGGAAGAGAATCTTGATGCTGATATGGATATGGTTGAGGCACACGAGCAAGTCGAGCGGGAGGCGGAGGTTGAGCAAGCTCATGTTATTGAAGAGGCTACGGCCCCTGAATCGAACGAGCCCAAGGCCGATACCAGTGAGAAACAGGACGATACCGAGCCCGTGGTTGAATCCACCCCCACGATTCAAGACGTAGTCACCGACCCCCCCGAAACCAACCCAGTCGATGTTTCCGCACCCAAGGAAGCTCTACCTGCCGACGAGAACTTGATCGAGGACAAGGAGGAAACCCTCGCTGTCATACCACAAGCACTTGATGTCGAGCAAGCGGAAACCACTGGACTCGCCCAGCCCATAGAACCACAAATTGAGACTGAGAAGGTAGCAGTCGAGGCTCAACAACCCAAATCGCCCACCTTTAGCTTACCAATCTCCAAGTTTTCCACGAGCCCAACTCAGCCAAAGGCTCCCGTCGAATCGACGAAGCCGACTCCGCTGGATGTCAGCGACACCGTTTCTTTGCCGGCGGAAGTATCACCCAAATCGCCGCTATCTCCTCGCTCGCCTGGACTCAGAGTTCCTCGGTCCAAGTTCTCGACCCAGGATCTCAGGTCGGCTGCAACTGTCGAAGTTCCCACCATCGTGTCGCCTGAAGAACAGGCACCCACAGAGCCACTGCCCACTGCTGAAGAGGAAAACGACAGTGTTGCTGAGGAGACTCCGGTAGCCTCGGAGGCGTCCAAGCGAAGATCGCTCGTTGAACCGATCCGGACCGATCTGGAAGTACTCGAGAAGCGCGCAAACGACAACATCTCTGACGATGAGGACTTGTTAGATGAGCTGCATTCTGCTACAGTTGAGCAAGCACAGCATATAACTGTATCCAAATCGCCCATTACCCCAGTGTTTCCCAGCCCGACGATTCAGAACGCTAGCAGGCCGACGTCGCGCGGAGTTGTTCGCACCATTTCGAACCCAGTGCGGGGGCTCACGGCTGCAGATGTGGCTCAAGCCCAAAGCCAGAGATCAATCTCATCTGGCGCAGCCTTTCTGCACAAGATTACGCAGCAACAGGGCAACAATCACTTGAAGCCAAACCAGCCTAACAAGATTGGATCTAGCATCTCCCAACGTATCAAGGCTCTGGAAAAGCTGTCTGCCCATGCACCCGGTGTTGTCGAAGCGGACACAAGTAGTTTGAAGGCTCCGAGGCCATCCTCAGCATTCTTCGCCGTTAAGAGGGGAAGCGTCCGGGATCCGCCATCTCGTTCCCCTTCGGTTGTCGACAGGACGAGGCCTTCGACACGTGGCGCCAGTCCTGTCCCCCCTATTATGGCCGAGTCTGTAGAGTCATCTCCGGAGACTGCAGGCCGGGGTAGATCGGGGTCCATGGCAAACAGGCTCTCAATGTTTGAGATGCCTGGCAGCAATCCGCCCAGGGGCCGCCCAGAATCCATCTCCGTTACGGCGCGAATCATTCGCGACCCCAGCCAGGCTGGTAAGGCGCCGGAGCCGCCCAAAAACCCCTCCGAGTTCGAACGACTCGATCTTAAGGTGTCGCCTTTAGTTGTCGATCATCAGAAGGCTGAGCTCCCGCTCCCGCCAGCCAATCTGGCCACAGTGGAGCCCTCCAAGGAGACTATCCAAGAGCGAAGACTGTCAAAGGAGAAGCGCCGCTCTCAGTCCATTGACCCAAAGGAGGATGTCGAAGAAGCTCCGAGGCGCTCGTCTCTCAGCATCATGAAGGACTTCATCAAGGACCGCCGCAAGTCACTCACTTCTCCCTCCACAGAGGCGTTGACCGCTCCTCTCCCCATGTCTCCTGGCTCAAAGTCTCCCTCAAGACCCCCTTCTACTCACGCGAATTCTGGTGGTCACAGCCGCCGTCTATCGATCAGCAGTCGTCGATCTTCCATTAGCAAGGAGAACGACTTGAGCGGTGCCATGTCTCCGTCCATGTTTACTGAGGGCAGCGGCTCTGGCGACGATAGCAAATCCACTGCTAGCGACAAGAAGAAGGGTCGCGCGGGTCGATTCATGCGTCGCCTCTCGTCATCCCTGAGCAGTGCTGGGCGTGGTAAGACCATGACCCCGACTGCCATCTCTCCTACAGTTCAGGAGGAGGACGCATCAGAGGTGGCCCGCCTCCAGCAGCCTACCATCGAAGCTTTCATGGGAGATGTCAATGTCCAATTTCCAGACAACTTGCTATGGAAGCGTCGCAGCATGTGCCTGGACTCCCAAGGGTTCTTGATCTTGAGCGCCGTCGCCGCTGGCAACGCCGCCAAGAACAAGCAGCCTACAGGTGCCGGTGTCAAGAGATACCATCTCTCGGACTTCCGGGTGCCCTACATCCCCGACATGGAAATTCAGGAGCTGCCTAACAGCATTTGCCTTGACTTGGTCGAAGGCTCCGGCTTGCAGGTTGCGTGCGAAGATCGCGCCGGCCAGATGAATGTGCTGCACAGTAAGTCAAGGCATGGCCGCCAGATTTTCCACATTCATGCTAATAGATATTTAGTTCTTCGAGACGCGCATCAAAGCCACAGTTCCTTCGGGCAGTAAACACAATGGCGATACCTACCTACATTACTTTATCAAACCTTGGGACATACTTTTGCCCACCCTTTTCTATTATACCCCAAACTCTTTTTGACTCTTCTCAAGTATCCATTACCAACACGCCAACCGCCTTTCCTTTTTGTCAACATACCTTCTTACCATCGACCTCAACTCGCTCGCATGGTTCATTGCCTGCCTTCACAGCTCCAACATAACAACATACACCCAATACCAAGCGAGAGCAATAAGCGTCCGAAACGGAAGTAACTCATTCGCTACCCACTTCACACGTACTCTCACGCCTTCTATTATCAACAGGCAATAATTTCATGGCCAAACGCCATTTACACACACACACTTGTGATTTCCTAATTTTTGCACTTCGCTTCAGTCAGGAAATGATACCACCCCTCAACCGGGGATTGTTCAGTTTGGAGACGCGTCATTTTTGGAGGAAGGGCCGGCGTGTGCTTGAAAGAGAACCCACTCAACGACCGGCCCCGGAGAGACGGAAGAGAAAAAGTCGAAGAAGAGGATCGCTTTTCTTTTGCAGGATCCAATCTTTGAGTCGGCTGGCGCGTTTGACGCCTCCTGTGTGTAGGAAAACTTCTGGACTGTACATACTACCCACCATCTCGGCGAAGAACAGCTGGAAGGCTTTATCTTGAGATAGACTTGGCCGGTTCTCTGCGGAGGCGTCAAAATGAGATGCAGATATCTGACTTCACCCTGGTGCTCCTTCTTCGTTATAGTTTGACAGTGAGAGGTGTGGTGTTTCGGTCTTGTTTTGACAACACTCAGTTTCAAGGTAGGCCAAATGAACGAGTGCCTTGGGCTTGCATCGGCTGGCTAACCTTGTGGCACAGAAAGGGGACACGACAGAGTTGAAAACTAGTCAAAGTCACAAGCAGGGTACAAATTGATCAATGCAAGAACGGGTCTTTTGGAGGTCGTAACTATCGCTCGGAATGCCAATGGTCCACTCATCTCGCTCGCAAGTCTCAGTAATGGGCATGCTTCCAGATCTCCAACGATCCCCAGTCATATCAGGAACCTGTCTGCCCCTATTCTCTCCTTCCACACTCTCTCGGATAGGATGTGGCAGCAGCCTGGCTCGTCGCCAATCGTATCGTTTCCAGCCTATGCGCGTATGCACTTAACCAAGCGCACCCAGCGTCGCTCTGTCCTCCTAGTCAGATACCCTCTAGTTTCCGCGTCGCGGAATACAACTTTGTATGCCTCTTGTTCGTGTTCGTTTCAGAAGGAGCGGTGACTACCTATGCTCGATGTTAGTCAAGCTTTTTTTGGTCTCATCGTGAGATTGGCGAGAAGGAAGGAAGAGGAAGGAACGGCTGTCATACCAGATTTGATCTTTTTTCCCGCAAGTGCTGGACGTTTGGAACAGGATTCGAAACGGTAACTCGTGAAGTTCGACCAGAAGGGATTTGAGCATTGCTTAGTTGTTATTATTGGCCGTACGGTTCGCACGAGCCTGCTGACGCGCCATCTGGCGACGCATGTTGCGGTTCTGAGGGGGGAGGCCAGTCGTCATGGCAGGCTCCTGCTGGTATCCGACACGAACGACATGGCCGTCGCGGCCGCGAAGCTCTCCGACGACGCGATCAATTGCCTCCTGCGCCTCGCGGCGCTGGGCCTCGGCGCGCTCCTCGCGACCCATGAAGAACATTCTGACGCGGCGGCGGATGAAGGGGATCCAGCCACCGCGGGGGGCGTACTCGCCGCGGAGGAGGCGACCGGTCCAGACACTGATGTCGAGGAAGTCGTCGGTGAGGTGGTCGGTGTACCAAAGGCAAGGGATCCAGCAGCAGCACATGGCGGAGATGAGGATTCCCAGGGGGATGGAGAGAGCGAGGGCCTTGGCGATGTTCAACAGCCAGTTGCCCGATGTGGAGAGGACCCAGGCGCGGAGAGCTTCGACTTCCTCGGTGGTGGTAGGCATTGCTGCGGTTGCGATGGATGTTGTTGACGGTGAGAAGAGGCTTGTTGGAGTTGAGATTGTAGTCGTTGTGGGAGTTTTGAAGGAGGGAAGGTAAGGGCCTTCGCCCTGCCAGAGGTTAGGCATCGTTGGAGCAGAGGGTGGGAGGCGGACGGGCAGCCGGTAGTTCGAGCAGTGGAAGGCGGGAGGAACCTGAGGTTGAACTTCGAAATCGCGAGAATCGTGAGAATCGTGAGAATCGTGAGAATCGTGAGAATCGTGAGAATCGTGAGAATCGTGAGAATCGTGAGAATCGTGAGCGCAGAGACGGTGCTGCCCGATGGTATCGAAGTTATCAATGGGAAGCGCGGACGTGGGTACCGTACATTGAATGCGTTGGAACCAAGGGTATTGTCTAGAGATATATGTTAGAGGATCGGTGTGATTAACTAGGGGGACTAGCACAAGAACTCACAGCTTTTGATGAGAAGAACTCTGATTCTTTGAGCAAACACAGGAGGAGAGGGATTCGATTATTGGTGTTTAAGCAGAGTATTCGAATGGATTATAAGTGTTGGTTGAAACTAGATGCCTCGCATGCAATCGATGGACGGATGTGAGCGTGTGGGTGGGTTTTGGTGACCATGAAAAGAACAACATCTGGGTGGAAGGGTATAAAGGCTCGAGGTTTTTTGGGTACTCAACTGTGAGGAAAGGATATGTATGTGATGGAAGAAAGCAGCCTTCAGATGACGAAGGAGTCAACAATGGAAGAACCGGAAAAGGGAGGCAGGTACGCTATAAGGTAAAGAGGCAAGAACGACCTTCCTACCTTTACCCTCATGTTGTATTGCGTATCTACGAAGAATAGAGCACCCAGCTGATGTACGATATATCTGTGTAAAAGTATACACCAAACCCCATGAGAAGAGAAGCACCTACATGGCCAGAAGACTTGGTACCCAAAGATCACAAATAACGCTTATTCTCCCCCAGAAACCCGGATATAGCCTCCCAAGCAACTCCCCTCCGCATCCCCGTCTCATCATCCCATGATGAATGAAGCCCAACGAGCGTCCCCGTCTTCCTATCGACCAGCGGTGCGCCGCTGTGACCCCAGTACGTCCAGCAAGAATGCATTAGCGCCCCGATCTCCGAATTATCCTGCGGGTCCTGGCCCTCGGCGCAGCCCCTGAACGTGCCGGTGCTGAGGTGGAGGACGTTGTAGTCCGTCTTTGTTCCCGGGACAGCCGCCTCGAAGTCCTCGCTGCCCGGGTGGCCGACGCAGATGAGTCGGGCCTTCAAGGCGGGCGGTGAGGGGGAGAGGGTCACAAAGGGGAAACTCCCTGAGTGCGGTGGTGATGATGATGATGATGTCGGTCCCGAAGGTGGCGGAGATTGTTGTGCTGAGGTGATTTTCAACAGGGCCAGGTCTCTCTTGTCATCCCATGCTAGTGCTTTGGCTTCGACTACTTGGCCTGAAGCAAAGAGAAGCCAGTGGCTTTTGGAATCGTCAAAATCGTCAACGGTCTCGGCGATGCAGTGGGAGCAAGTGAGGAGAATGCCGTTGGGTGAGATACAGACTGCTGTGCCTGCTTCTTCCTGGGCAAAGACCAGAGTTGCCATGACTGGTGAGGCTAGTCCTTTTCTTTCCATGTCTTCTGGGATATCAAGTGGTGTGTCTCTTAGTAATTGACGCTTCTTTAAGAGCAGCTGAATGCTTTTCTTCCCTAAGTCTTTGAGTTTGAGGCCGGCGTGGAGGACTTCTGGAAGAATATGCAGGCCTTCCACCGATAAGCCTGTCGTACTGTATTCAGGTTCCATGATGATAGAGTTAAGATTGTTGTTTGTAGTTTGGGATAGTCCCGAAGAGGCGGCCGCTGCTTCGTCCAATCTCGCTGTTTGTCTCGTCCTCCTGGTTGAGACTGCGGGTCTCCGTGTTTCCTCCATTATCACAATGCCGGGGAGGGGGTTCAGTAATGATATGAATCAACTGTAAAGAACCACCGGAGGATAACACCGAGTCGATGCTGAAGTATTAATTTGATAAGGCATTGGGCCGCAGGATTTGGACATTTCGAGGGCGGTGAGGCTGCTGCCTAATTTTACCGTGATTGGCTAGCCTCAACGGCACTTAGATCCGAAAGTGAAGTCAAAGTAGATATCAAACATTATTGGCTTGTTTTGCGGATCGAGAGCGTGGTTGGTATTTTATTAGCCATCAACCTGCTTCTCTGTCCATTCGCTAATGAGATTCTTGTAGTCCTCTGGGCCGTATGGTTCAGATGCCTCAGCAATCACGCCATTCTTCCTGTACACCTTTAACCCCAGATCGCCCACCAGCTGGTCGATATACGGCACAGCATCAAAAACAAAGTCCGGGAACTTGTCCCCGTGCCCGGCAGGGTACCTCCATTTGCAGAACCGACTGTGAAGCGCAGTCTCGTACCGCAGCTTTTCCATCGTCTCAGCACTTATTATGGCCTCGGTCACTGAGGGCATCTGGTCATGGAAGTAGGCGTCGATCCATAGTGATTGCACGTGGGAGATCATCGCCACGGTGAAATTCATCAACACGCCCGCGAACGCAATGTCGCGGTGCGCCAGCAGCTTGGCCGACGGCGGTACCATGAAGCGATGGAGCACGTACGGCGTGAGGGGTGTATACGGGTTGACGGCCTCTTTTGTCGAGATGCCTTCATCCTCGACGAGTGCCTTAAGCTTCTTGTTCTGAACAGGCTGATCCTTGAGACGCGGCCATTTCTCGAAAATTTCCTTGTCGATAGTCTCAATCATCTCGGCGGGCGGGAAACTTTCTGCAGAAGGCTTGTGCGGGAGACCGAGCTCCTTGTCGATGCCTTCGGGCAGAAATTTTATAGGCTGGAATTGCTTCCACCCGGTTGCGCAACAAAGAACGTCTGATGCCAGGGAAGAGCCGTCGGAAAGGTGGACGGTGCCTGGCGATAGCTTCATCAGGTCGGCAATATGCACCATTACTGTCCCGTTGCGGATGAGATCGAAGAAATCCGTCTCGTAGTTCAGAATAGAGAAGCTGGAAGCCGTAAACATGGCCTCGCTCCACGGTTTCAGCTTCTTCAGCTCCGGGTCCGAATCAAACCTGTTCAGGGTAATGACATCGTTGCCGAGGACGCTCCAGAAGTTATTGGTGATGCCGCGGCCGATCGCCGTACCGTGATAAAAGTTCCTCGTCTTGACGTATCCATCGGCGTCGCCCCAAGAACAGGGACTGAACCATGTAAGGGCGCGTGTATGAACGAGCTTTTCTAGCCACTTCTTCAAGGGCGTGACATATGGGGGAGCCATCCATACTGGACCATGTCCGGATTCTACATTCTATTAGCATTGGTTGTAATGATTTTGCGGTGGTCATCTCGAGATACCTCTAATCACCCAATTCACCTTGATGCCCTTGATCGCGTAGGCGTATACGAGATCCCACGCTGATTTGGTACCACCAAATACCGTCACGGATTTTGCTGATTCCAGAGTGTCTGCATGCTGAAGAAAGTCTTTGCTGTGGAAAATAGGGGCACCAAACGTCTCTTGGCCTTTGAAATCGGGGAGGAAGGCTTCTGAAGTGAGACCAGTTGCAACAACTAGCTTCTTTGCGAGGACCTGAACCTCGCCACCGTCCTCGCCGTTCACAAGAGTCAGGACCCAGCCGCCGCTCTCTTGATGCTCCGCCGAGAGAAGCTGATGCTTGAAGCGGATCTTGTCAAATATGCCAAAGGTCTCGGCGTACTTTAACAGATAGTCATGCAGCACTTGGCCGGGAATGTGATCTCCGGGCAAGATCCCGAAGGTCTCCGGATCCATGGGGAAGTCGGGGTACTCGTAGGTTCCGAGCATGTTGTTGCTCTTCAGCCCCGGGTAGAGACGGTGCTCGGCCCATACTCCGCCGGCGGTCGAGGCTTGCTCAAAGAGTGCCAGCGAGTGTTGGGGATGGAGCTGGTGGTGAGTCTTGGCCGCCGCTAGACCGAACCATCCTGTAGACTCGGCTTCAGATTGTGACCTTCGTTGGTGGTTTAGGGGGATGTTACTCACCGGCTCCGATAACAACGAAGTCGAGAGTCTCCATTGTGTAGAGCGGGATCGGTTCCGAGCCCCCGAGGTCGATGCTTCTGAGACAATTGGACAAATATTTTTTCGAGGCGTTTATTTCGAGGCGAAGATCCCACCAGTGCGGGAAAAGGGTTGGGCATGCCTTCCTCGCATTCTGAATTGCGAATAAGCACTAGAATTCTGTCAGAACCCCTGGCCTGCAGACGAATATGGGAATATTGGGTCTTTCTTGGCCAGCTGCATTAATGATTGATTTGGCGTTGGTTGGTCTTCTGGCATCTGCATCCTTCGTGGATTTGGGTTCCATATCCGAAAGGCCAACATTGAGTGCTGATTCGTCAATAGTCGGGAATTCTGCATGCCCCCCTTGCTGTTTCCATCTCCCACGGCATTTACCAATTCTTCAAGAAGTTGTCCATCAATTTGCCGGCCGGCGACTTGCAGTGGAGCAGCATTGTCCGAGTATGAGCATCCTGCTAGCTGAAAAATAGCGGCACAAATAGTGATCAAGGCTCAAGCCTCAAAGAATCCCGTACCTATGAAGGATCTTGATGGGAACTGCGCTCAGGCGGAGTCAAGGATGCCCTGACGTCTAGACCCAGCCGGAGGCGTTCCCCGGATGACAAGTTGCTGTTAGCACAAGATAAAGACCCACTGAACTACTACGTAGATGGGATGGCAGCAGGGCCGTTGACTCGTGGTGGACTCGTGGCGGAGGAGGACTGCCTGTCACGTCTAATTCGCCGGTTGCGCAACACTGACAATTTGACAAGGAGGCTGTTTATGGCAGATCGAACTGCGTCGGTTTGGGAGGTTTGTGGTCATGACCAGCATAGAGGTGAGTAAGGATGCTTTTTGACTGCAAGATGTTGAAGTTTGCTGAAGCCAGATGCTCGTGCCGAAACAATGTTTCTCCAGGATGAACCCCTTGGGGTACCGTCGCGGCGGTACGTAGTTTAACAACCTCAAGACGGTTTAAACCTATGGGACGGTAAAGTGCAACAAGTCATCCATTTTCGGGATACAAGCACGACCGCTAAGCATCTCTGTCCGACTGTCGCTCTTCTATTGGAGACTTCTTCAACGCAGGTACCACTCGTCATTCTGAAGATATCCACAGTCGTTGACACGGCTCGCAAGGGTCCTATCCCCGGCGCCGCGCTTTCTGACCCCAGGTGTTGGCCCACGGCCATGTAACCCTCGCGAGTCAAGGCCGTGCCCCTGGCCCATAACACTTCTAGCCAACGACAGACTAACAATTCGACAGGGCTGCTAGTTGATGTTCGGAACTTCCGTAATATCAGATATGGTGTAAACGGTCACTCTTCTGGGACACAAGACTCATGTCAAGATATCTAGCAAAAGATCACGAAAATATGACCAGTATTCAGGCCTGGAAAAGGGAAAGGGATAAATTAACTGAGATGTCACAGACAAGTTAAAGCCTGGTTCTGAGGCGATGGTCGCGCAGGATAGCTCCAGCGCTGAAGCATAAGCATGGATGTGCTTTCAAGAGGGTCGTGTTTGCCTTGCCATCACGCTGAGCTAATGATCTGCCGACATTGTCTACGTGCATTAGCATTGGGATTGGTCGTATTGGGCATCATTATGGTGGCAAAGGCCGACGCTTGACCATATCGGTAGTCTGGACCTTCGACGAGCCGCATCGATGTCGGCCAGAAGTCTGTTAGCTTTCGATCAAATGCCATCAAGATAACATATCCGCCGTTAGTGCTTTCTCCTGAACATAGCGGCGAGCCCATTTCGGCAACTTATCGTAATATGGAATAGTCCACATGCTGTCTCAGCCTCTCTGCCTGACAGCTGGTTGATTACCTATGCACTCCGTACAATTATGTATCCGTACAGCAGACAATTGACCGGCGCAAAATCTACTCTGAAATTGGCCGGGGATTCCAAGTCGCTGGCCCGGGCTTCTTATCGTCCGAACTCCTCGCGCTTGTTCGTCTCAATCATCACCTTCATCATCATCACCGGTTCCGTCAGCCGTGTGTAACCAAACCACCCACTAGCTATTCGCACGTACTTTGGGTTTGCTAGGGCATGTAGTTTGTGTTTCAGCGAGGGGAACGGATATGCACGTAAGCGCACCCTTTCCCAGCACTTCCCACGAGCCGCCCATGCCGCTTGTGTCCAAGTCAAAGTCTCCGCGGTGACGGGGGAATGCGACATAAGTATCGACATGCGTACGCCTCCCATCCAATTCCGGGACCCCGGTACCTTGCCCTTGCTGGGTTCATTCTGTAGTAGCTGCGATCTGCATAGCTGAAAGGCAGGGCCCTCGACGACCTATTCCCCAAAAGTCTTATCTGGGTTTCACTGCTATATACCTTGCCTGCTCTACGGAGTACTCCACCTGGCATTACTCTTGAAGACGACTTTTCCCCTTCTTCTCTACTCCATGCTATTAGACTCGTCGACTTCCTGCACCACGCGGGGTATCCGGTTGACATGATCCCAACGACATGTCCGAATTCTCGACAGAAGCTTTCGCGCTTCTTGGCGTAGCCATCGCCGTCATCTTCTTGAGGACCTATGCGCGAATTGCCGCTGTTGGCTTCAAGCGTCTGCAGGCAGATGACTATCTCATGCTATTTATCATTGTAAGTCTCTCGATAGCTGTTGACCGGTATGAGTACGAGATACTGACTGGAATGCATAGTTCACGTACTCCGCCGAGACTGCTTTGGCGTACAGCGTCGGAGCGCATTGGAAGGGACTCGCCAACAATGGCATGACGGATGAGGAGCGGAGAACTTTGGACCCAAACAGCGAAGAATATTCGACAAGGTAGGCGATGAAAAGTGCTATGTTTTGAGGCAATGGTCTAATATCATACTCGCAGGGTCAACGGATCGAAGACACAAATCGCGGGATGGATTACTTACAGCTGTCTCGTCCTCTGGCCTGCAAAGGCTGCAATGTGCACGTTTTACCTGCGCCTAACAGTATGGAGCCCGTAAGAAATCAATCATGCGCTTTCAAGCTGACGAGTCGCTCAGGAGGGATTGCATAACTTTCGCAAGCGGATCATCGCGGGTTTCGTTCTGATCGCGATAACATGGCTGGCAGTATTGTTTTCCATCACCTTCAGCTGCTTTCCGATAAGCAAAAATTGGCAAATCTACCCAGACCCTGGCAGTAAGTACCGCATAACTCTCTCATATGTCAATGACTAAAGGGCAGCCAGACTTTTGCCAGCCGGCCATTTCAAAAGTCAACATCATCGTCACCGTCTGTCTCAATGTCATCACGGATTTCTACCTGCTAAGCATACCGATACCGATGCTGTGGAGCGCCAGGCTACCCCTGAGACAGAAGCTCGGCCTCATTGTCCTGTTCTCGGGAGGTATCTTTGTAACTATGGCTGGTATCCTACGCTGCGTGCTCATCATCACGGTAGGCCAATCCTCATGTGATACATACGGGACTCGATGGCTGACTTGTGCGCATCGTAGAACCCTGTCACAGGAGCGCAGCAGGCAGGTTCGTGGGCCGTCCGCGAGACCTTCGTCGCAATTGTCACCACCAACATCCCGATGATCTTCCCCCTACTTCGACGCTGGCTTACACCCATCTTCGGCTCCATATCGAGTACCCTATCACGAGGTGGCACCAACAACAAGTACGACAAGCCTAACCGTTCCGACCTACCGGCGCCCGGGAGCATCATGCTTGGAAGTGTGACTGAGGGCAGCAGTAATAAGAAGAAGAACCGGCCGCCATACACGCAGTATCCGATTACAGAGTTTACGATGTCCGGGAGCGAGGAGCACCTGAATAAGTCGCCACCTTTGCCGGGAGGCATCAGCAAGAATGTGGAGATACATATCAAGGAATCGAAAAGGGCTAGTGAGAAAGATTCATCGAGTACAGACAGCAATATCGAAGGCCGAGACGCATACTTTACGGTCGAGGTGAATGGAGTTGAGAGGCCAAAAGCAACGAGGAGTAAGAGCTATCGAGAAAGCATGCGATCTACGTTCTCAGCGGGCGGTAACAGGAAAGACGACGGCATTGTATAATATGCCTTAATATGGAATTAATCACATGATATCACCGCCGCACTTTTATAGTGATCATTCAAACGATTCAAACGCCAATAGTATGGAAGTGTTTGGTAAAAGGCGAAATGACTTGGGGTCGGCCACCCCTTTCGCTGAGCATTGCGTTGCTAATGATTGACAACGCCCTCGTGCACTGACTTGCCATAGGTTGAATATACCGGCGAGAGAGACTGGACAAGGGATCGTGACTTGAAGAGTTGAAAAAGTATGACTTTTGGCTCTTCTCTCCAAACGCAGTAGAAAACTTGCTTCACCTCCCTATCCAACATCATCCTCCTGGACTACAATCAACTCAAGTTCCTTCAATCCCTATACCATTTTTTTCTGCAGTTTAAAATAACTAGCATCGATCGCACCGTATCGGATCCATTCCACGGTCTCAAACCCAGCAGTGGTTTTCGCGACAAAACGCACAAAACCTCCTCGCATCAACCACCACCACCCCGCCATTCCGATCTAACAGGTTCCTACAGAAACACTCCCCGCAACGACACCGCTGAGGCTGCCACGGGGTATCACACGTATCAACCCGCGAGGCCTGTAAAGCGGGAGGGGTCAGTATCCTGGCCCGAAGGTGCGGGTTGCCTGCCTGACGACTGAGGCGGAACGGCAAGGCGGGTAGATGAGCGTGTACTGAGGGCGGAGGTGGCGATGGAGACGGAGCCTGTTGTCGGCGCAGGGGTGGCGTCGGGGGTCGAGCTGTTGCGCTGCGGTCGTTCATGTCCTCTGAAGATGAGGATAGGAATGGAGAGGTGAGGGGGGATGATCCGGGTGTTGAGCGGACGTAGTCGGGGATGTGGTTCCGGGGGTGGCGGTGGCGATGGAGTTCCGGGGTTATGGAGTCGTCGCTGAAGGAAGGGGATTGTGATGTGAATGTTTCGGATGCGGGGGTCGGTAGGGACGTCCAGGACGACCCACTTACCCACTGGGTTTCGGGGAAGACTGGCGAGGGCTGCTCGTCGTTCTCGATGCTTGGGATGATATCGAATGACGTCTCTGTTGGTTCTTCTCTCTCGGGGCGTAGTCTGGACCTATGGGCGTCTCTCCATGGAGAGGGTAGATAATGGGCTGGGAGACGAGCGCGTTGTGTGGTCTCCCAGTACGAGGGGCCGGGAGGCCAGTGGATGTATGACTGCGTGCTGTGACTGTGCTCGTCATCGCTGTTGTCTCTGTCATATCTTGGCGCTGCGTAGCCCAGGTAATCGCATCGAGGATCTTCGAACGTCTCTTGTTCCTCATAGTGGGAGTTTGAAGGATGAGGTATGTTGCCAAAGAAGGGTGAGCCCTGCGACGGTGGAAATGGGCTGCGGGCCGGAGACGAGAGTTGAGGGTGACGGTTGCGGCGGTGGGTATACATCGTGCCTCTGTTTGGCCGGTTTGACGGAGGCGTGTAGAGAATTCGGTCTCGTTCAGTATCTCGGGAATCAGTCAGAACTATAGTGCTTGATTTACGGAGGCATAACCATTAGGTAGGTAGGCTAAAGATCCTCTTTTGTATCATGATATCTCAGGAAATCAATAGCCAGTGATTCACAACAAAGTAGGACTCCCATGTAACAACGCGCTTTAACAAGCAAGACTTCGTAGTGATTAGGATATAACTACGGTATGCCAGAAGATTGATTCATCGTTTCGGTCGGGGGCTCGGAAGTTTGGTTGCTGGTGTCACGTCAACCTGAGACTGCCTTGGTTTGCCGTATCGTCAGGCGTTAAGTATACTGTCAGAGACCCAGGTTTGAAGAGTGTTTGCATCCTACAGTTAGTCATCATGCTGCTATTGTTTGGGAGGAAAGCCCAGGGATCATCGCCAAGTTCATCGGCATCGAAGCAACCGGACATCCATTCCAAGCTTGTACCAGATGCTGGTGAAGTTGTGAGGTTTCAATTCGAGAAAGCATGTTAGCCAAGATGCAAGCGAAACTTATTCTCCTCTGTAGCATCGACCGTACAACCATCAGCTCCTACCCAAACGTTGTTCTTTGGCCTGATATGTTTCTTGATATCTGATGAGTGAGGCTCAGCATCATTGTACCGAACCCAACTATACATAGAGCTCGAATCAATTCGAAATGGATAGCTAAACCAACAGGACAGAGAACCCCGATGGAGGCGGTGAAGGTTTCTGTGCGGGGCTTCCTTCTTTGTAAGAATTCACCGAGGAGCACATCTCCCTGGCCTCACATTGCCCGCAAAGAGAAACCAAGAAAATCCCAACGAAGGTATAGATTATATACGCTATAGACCGTTGCTCATTCTCGTTCGTTCATTACGTATTCGTTCCAGTAACAATTCTCGATCATGAAAAGGAATTGAGTACTATAGACTGGCCTTTGTTCCCTTTCCTAGTCTCTTTCCTATTCTCTTTATTATTATTCTTCCTAGGCTCCTTCCTATTCTCCTTCTCGTTCTTTTTTTTATTTATTCGTAGCGTATTCGTTATAGTAGCAATTTATAACAATTCTTTAAAGTAGCGGACTACTATAGACCGATCCTCATTCTCGTTCCTCTGTCAAGTATTCGTCCCCACAGTAACTCAGGATAATCAAAAGCAAATCAACTTAACGAACTCACCCCTAGCTAGCACATCCTCTACCACCTCAATCTCTACACTTCCAATGCCGAACGCCCCAACGGCCCCGATGAATCCTGATCCTGCCGACGACGAGAGCGACCCTGAGCTATTCGTCATGCAGGACTTTGTACCAGCATCGAACCTCACGAAACCACGGATTTAAATACTGAGAGCTTCCCCCTTCCCGTCCACCCCACCCCCGCCACGGAGCGACCGCCTCGGGCCCTACCAACCCCGCCACACCCCCCCGGCTGCGCCTCCGCCCCACATCGGCAGACGACCACGGCCCCCCGAGACGAGGGAAATTTTCTGTCCTTACTCCGGGAACATGACGTCAGCGTCTACTCTTCGGATTTTGCGCTCTCGGGCTCTGACCAAACGTCGGGCTGGGTTCATCGCAGTCTCGTAAGAAAAAATGCCATGGAGTTTCCGGCTGAAGTATCAGCCGATGTATCCGCAATGTTGTGCGTTTGTCACCAAATACCGCTTCTATACCTGTAAGCCCCACCTCGTCACCTGTAATCGCTTCTTGCTCATCATTCACTTATCAAGCATACAATGTTCATCTAGAGATAAAATTGAAATCTACAGAAAGGCCATATTCATTCCCCTCAAGTATGTGCACAGAATAGACAATATAATTACCACAAACCTCGGCCGTTCAGTTAGACGTCTCTTTTGCTCGTTTCCGTCCGAGCATGTCAAAACCCATGCAGGTATCGCTGTCATGATGCATATAGCCACACCCAATGCAATGCTATGCTGCTTTCACAGTCTATGCCGTCCTCATCACTCTCTCGTCTACTTGCGTCCTCTCGGCACCGTGCTCTCTGCAAATCGGATGCCTCTCCTCGTCGGGGGAACTCTCTCTCCACCTTCGTCATCTGAATCATCATCCTGATTTGAGCCGAGCGCAGCCTCCCTACGGCGTCTCTCAGCAGGCGTCTCTCCGCTGTCCAAATCCTCCTCGCTCTGGTTCGACAGAACCGCCAGTCTGCGCTTCTTCTCAGCAGCCGTCTCCTCGTCACCCTCGGCGTCTGCTTGTTGCGCGGGTGCCGGTGGCAAGGCTGGCGCCGTGTTCACCCGCTGAGGCGTGAAAGAGCCAGAACGTTTCTCGTTGGAATCGCTTCCAATCTTAATGGTCGGAATGTTGGCATGTCTGTCAGCCGGCGAAGGAATATCTCCCTTTGCAATTGACTTTACGCGCTGAGAAGCAGTGGACTGGTCCACAACCTGTCGCCGGGTCTTGTCGTCGAGCTTTTGAACTTCACGAATGAAGTCCTCCTTTGTCATGCGCTGGCCGACTCCACCAATCGTAAATCTGATGTGTCGGTCATCCTCCTTTTGACCTTCTGCAGCGTTCTTCGCGTTGCCGGCACCTCCGCCCAGGTATTTCTGCCATCCTGACTTTGCAGGTGTCTTCGCCGTGCCGTCGGCGCTTGACTCTCCGTTGTTTTCGTCTTCAGCCGCAGGCTTCTCCGATGCTTTTAGAAGACCTCCCATGCCAAGGTACTTAAGACTTTGCTGGGTAAGGCCTGTTCCAGGTTCCTTGGGAGCCTTTGACGATGGCAATTCGTAAGTCTTGATAACTTCTCCATCCTCATCTTCGACAATAATCTATGTACTTGTTAGTTTCTTTTCTCGTCCATCACCAATCTGGAGAAACTCACGGTATTGCCGAACTGGAAGGCTCGAGCTGGCTCATGCCGTCTATCGGCTTTGCTCTTCTCCTTGCGCTTCTCCACTTCTGACGTGTACACATCCCCGACCTTCTTTTTGAACGAATCCAGGGTCCAGTTGAACTTTTCACCTTGCTTTGAATGGGCAGCCGCAATAGCCGACATGTCGGTTTCGACTGGTACGCGATGATGAGCTTCAGCCTCCGCAACTGCCTCTGCTCTACTTTCAGAGCGCTCGACAGTCAGCACGTCTCCATCCTCATTCTCGACCACCAAGTTGTCTCCTTCCTCGTAGATGGAAATCTTGGGTGGCGTTTGCGTTCTGCTAGATCCCTCATCGGGGGATGGTGTGATCTCGTCGTCGTCTTTCTCCGGGTCTCTCGCGCGACCTCTTTCAGAGTCGCGCCTAGGGGTCGTAGTGCCTTCGGCGTCGGGTGATTGAGGGTCCTTCTCGTTGAGGAGCGGCTCGCGTTTAGTGGGGAAGATGGCGGATTGGGAAACAGGTCCGCCGGGCCCGATGCCATCGTCCCACTTGTTCTTCTTGCTGCTGCGTTTCCTTGAGGTTGATCGAGCGCGAGACTTCGTTCCGTCTTCGTCTTTTTGACGTCTCAAGAAAGCGCCAGGGAAGCCTACTGGGGGTAGAGTGCCGGGCGGGAACTCGGGCATCTTGAGCTCTTCTCCTTCGGTGTCGGACATGGTTCGGGCTTGCGATCGAGATTGCGACGAGATTCTCGGCAGGCGGTTCATCCAGGTAGGGCCGTCTTCGGGGGCGGTGGTGTAGGACATGGTGATTGTCAACGTGTTGATGCGCTTGCCGAGAGTGAACACGGCAACGGATGAGCCATGAACAATGATGGACGAAATGACTAGGAATGTCACGATGGGCCAGATGACCGCAACGAGTGTTCTGTGTTCGATATCTTCCGGCGGGGTGTCGGAAAGCGGCACGGGCGTCTCCCACTGCAACTCAGCGCGAGCTAGAATGGCGACGAAAATGGCACCGACGCCGATGGGACCAAAGTGACCAGCGAAAACTGCCTCACGCCAGGTTTTGATGTCCGGTATGAATGGCTTCAAGATAAGCATGGCGGGAATGCGTCGGAACAAGATGACGAAAATGGCGATTACAACCAAGCGCCAGGGGGTGATGCCCTCAGCGACGTTGTTGTACTGTTCCCAGGGGATGATGGTTCCGAGGAAGACGAAATATGCCAAATTGATCAATAAATCGATGACGTTGGACACGTGAGATTCTTCCGTCTTTGAGGAGAACCAACCGTCGTTTGAGAAACCTACACCGGCAGCGAAGCCGACTAGTAGATCGTCCATACCGAGCAGACTACCAGCACCGGCACAGAACAAAGCGAGCACGAAGTAGAAGACCAGGAAACTCTCCCGATCAATCAGATCGCGCTCCTCTGCAAACTTGATGCCGTGACGTGCGATGTAGCCAACGAGGAAGCCGAAAATGGCGCCAAAGATGCACTCATAGAGAATCGTGTAGACAATCCAGTGAAATGTCGTTTTCCGGGCATCCATGTGCTCCTGGATCAGGTAGATTCCGAGGTAGACGAAAGGGAAGGCCATGCCGTCGTTGCAGCCAGACTCTGCCGACAAAAGATCTCGCAAATGCTTGGGAACTCGCTTGGCGAATTTGCCCTTACCGACGACGGAAGAGGCCAAGACAGGATCGGTAGCAGTGACACAGGCGGCAATGACCAAACTCTCGAGCCAAGATAACGGGTCAATGAGCCACCAGATGAAGAGACTGACAATGAGCCAGCCAAACATCATGACGGGGATCAGCAGAAGAGTGACGGATCTCCAGTGCTTCTCCATGTAGAACTTTGGCAATTCGACACCGACGGCGAAACATTGGACGACGAGAACAATGCGGGAGAACTCGATGGTAACCAAGTCGACATTTCCCCAACTTTTCGGGTCGATCAGATTGGCGGCGTGGGGGCCAAAGATAATACCACAGATGGTGGCAACGGTAGCTTCACCAATGTACATCTTCTCCTTGATGATAGAGGAGCACAGCATGAAAAGTGTGGTGAAGCCGCCCAAGATGATGTACACCAAGTGCGGCTTCGTGATTGAGAGGTGATCCCACGCCATGGTGGCGGAATTGGGAGGTTATCTCTATGTGTGGGTGTTTATTCGGTTGGCGTTGGTGGAATACTAGGAATTTGTCGCAAGCCGTGTTACTTGGGGTCGCTCAACCGCCGGCAGCAAAGGGAATGTAAGCTGGGCCTGGCGAAGGGCGCGAAACTCCCCAGTCAATGGATTGCGTCCCGAGAGCGAGGATGGCTCGATGCATTCGAGGAAAAAGTCGGCGTGCCAAGAGCCTAAGGTAAGGAAAGGATCGGGAGGCGTCGAATCGAGTCGAGTCGAGGAAAGTGAGAGAAGCGGATACAAAGTCTAGGAGCTATGAGGTCACCAAGCGGGTGTTGCCTCTTGGTGCGCGTTGATCGGCTTCTTGTGCGCCTCGTTCGGGATTGCGACTTCTGGGTGAAGATGTCGCGACAATGGACGTCCTGGGAACGATTTCGACGAAATCTCGGGTCAGTATCGATAGACCTCGAGGGTTTACATGAACAAAAAGAGCGACAGAAACTAGGAAAAGCTTCGGGGTTCATGGAACCTAAGTATGTCGCAGGGAAAAGACAGCCAAGATGTTGGCGTACTGATAGCAGAGGATGATCCATGCAAGAAAAAAAGCCAGGCCCCGCTTAGCGCCAGTTGGTGGGGGGTACCACTGGGGCGTGGACCTGGCAAGCCTGGGGGGCAATACCTAGGTACCTGGAAGGCAAGCCGCAAGTGGGAGAGAAAGAACCATTTTCTGCTCTTTTTTCCCGGGCTGCGTTCCCAGTGGTTCTTGCTGTCCGCCGTCGGTGGGAGGCGCATGGCGGCATGGCTTGGGGGGGTTTGCTTACGTGGATGTCTATTGTCTGGTACCTCGAAAGTACCGACGGGATAGTCGTCGTCCTTCCATTGCGGCTTGCCGTACAGAGTAAACCTTGCCAATCCATCACTCGAACGGTGCCGTTGCCGTCTTCCGGCTGTATTCTGCCCGCACTTGACTTGTTACGTCTATAAAGTTCAAAGACAGACATTCATCAGCTTGTAGGGGATGCGAACCCGCGGAATAAGGTTGCCTCAGTGGTGGCTCACTGGCTCTACCGATATCGCGCCTCAGATTTGGGTTCGTCTGGCAGGGTTGATCAGGTTGCGTACTACGTAGGTTCTTGATGTCTGCTCATCTACACTAGACGCCCTGCGGATGAACCATGCCTGATTACGGGCTAGTCTTGTCCCAGCTTTTCAAGTAGCACGCACACGCCCTCGGATGCGATGCGATACGATAGGGACTAGGGAGCACGTCGTGTGAGACATGCTGCCCAGAGCCACGTTCCACTGCAACGGGCCAGATCCTTCTCTGTGTGCAAAGCACCTTGTTCTGAAATCCGCGTCTTCCATTGTTTTGGTGACCGGCACTCGGGACCGATGGGAATGCGACACGCATACTTCTCACACATTGCAGCGCCATGATGCGCTGGGGGCAACTGAGAGGAAGTTCGAAACTCCAAGAGGATAACAAAGGAGCCCAATGACGAGGGTACAGATGATAGTGTAGTGTCAGCGGTGCTCGGTTCCAGACGGTGAATGGCCCATGTATGCCAAGCGGCTCAAAACAAGGATGTACCCAAAGTGACCGACTTGTTGCCATGACTGGCCGCGTGGTGTCGTAATCACCCCCGGGAGGCGGTTAATCTCTTTTGTCGCACAGAAAAAAGTCGCATACGGAGAGACAGGGTTAGGATGACATGAGATAAAGCGCCGTTGAGCGGAGTCGAAAACTTGAGCCTCTTTCTGCCGGGTTGAGCGACGGACGGTGTCGCTTGTTGATTGACTTGCTATCAGTTCACCGATACGTCTTGCAGTAACCCCTCATTCGCAACGCATGTCGTTGAAAACCCCAGATTTCGGATCTGGTGTATGCACCGATTTGCCATGGACTATCTGTAAGGGTCCATTACTTGTGTCAATCCTACAGAGTCTTGTCCTTCTTGGAGTCTCTTGACGAACCGTTGGCAAAAGCTTGACCGGTGTCTTTTTGGTGCCATTTTGACAGTTCTTGGTGAGTTTGTGCGACTTGGATTGGGTCTCCCAAGGCTCCAAGCATTGGCGGCGTGATTTTGTGCCGCGAGGTTGCTGGCCAAGCCAGTTCGCGAGATCGCCAACTCCATTTGGAGGCTCGGCGCCCAGAGGAGGCGGCGTCACCGCCCACTTTTTTTCGGGTTGTCGTGGAGAGGCTGGCTCGAGTCATGACTGTGTTGTTGATATGTTGTATCTGTCGGCAGCTTGGATCCTGCACACAGTACTGCTATAACGTCAAATGTAATCGGAATTTCTCGAAGCGTCTGGTCGTCAAGTGTGGTGATGATAGTGTGGTGCTTTCTTGGTGAGGTTGAAGAATGGTACGTAGTGACATCTGAGGTGAGGTGAGGTGAGGCAAGAAATACCTAATGGAAGGATCCCGAAGTTCCTCCACATTCGTCCCGTTCCTTCCCTCGTCTTTCTAAGTTTCTGTCTGAGGAAAGTGCAGTCGGCAAAGACTGAAGGTACTTCCGGGATACTTCCGCACGGTTCCCACTGCGACTGCCATTCCACACTCTCACTCCAGTCTCCAGGTCCTCAGCCAGCCAATCCACAGTATTGTTTTTTCCTTCAGGTTCCTTCCCACTGCCACTAGGAAGATTTGGACCCTGGTCTCGTCGCAATGTTTTTCTTCCTTTCTTTTTTTTTTCTGCCCGTCCCTTGCTCCGCCGGAGAATGACAAGGTGACAATCAACGCCTGTGTTATTGCAGTCGCTCTCGCTATCCATGACAATAACAACTGCTGGTACTCGGTCTAGGAAAACGAAAACTCTACTCCCTGACGGCACTCCAAGAATACCTTATCTCCTGACTAGCGACAATCAACCTGAATACAGCACATCAGCTGCGGCTGGCCTAGGATCTCTCAACAATTTGTGCAAAATTCAAATACATAACATCAACAATTCCAGTGAGACGTCGCACTCGCCGGGGCTGCCGGGCCTCTCTCGGAGTGGCCTGCACTCAATCGATTGCTCACTCGCGCTCTCTTCAAGCTACCTTACTGTGTTAGTAGGTACTTTGGGAGGTGGGCATGCCACGTTCCGCCTCGATTTCTCACTCTCCCACCACCCTCCGCCCTCCTCCTCCGCGGTCCGCCAGACTTTCGCGGCACTCCATCCCCTAGGCCCGTCCTCCTTTTCCCCCGTACCCGCCAATAGCCTTTTCGTCTCTTCATCTCTAGCCACGCCGTCTCACATTAGCCAACAGCCTCGCTTCACATCGTTTGGTCCGAACATCCCATCCTCGCCCTCCCAACTCATCTTCTGGGTAATGTCTATTGTTCCCCAGGACAAGCACGTATTCAATCCTCGCAAAGAGCCCGCACCAATCATGGCTTGACCTACTCAACTACTGCATGCCCATCCAACCCTCAGAAGACTGCCCTGCTGTAACCCCCCTCCTCTCTCCCCTTCCCACCCCTCCAATTCGCTCACATGCGCCGCGACGTCACCAATCCCTTTACCTTCATTCGCCCATGATTCAGCAAGCCAAGAGTCTAAGTCAACGACCACCCGCGATCTACTCGTCACTCCGCATATTCGGTCTACGATGCGTCTTCTGAGTCTTGACATGCCAATCTTTTCCCTGACGAACTCCTTCTGCCCCGTTTTCCCACTCATACTAGTCGACAAACACCCTTGCCTCTCTCCATCACTCTATTTGCACTAGACCTGAAGAACCCCAGACTCGCTGCCAAAAGCTTGCGCGAATAGCGCACTACACTTCACCTTCCTGTTTGACAGTACTACGGATTGCTTGGCTGCAGGCAAAGAACACAGCAATGCTTGGTGTTGACGCAATACGAGTCGAAGAGCTGTTTCCACCCATCGTTTCCTCATGCCCGCACACATCGGTTGACGGAACTCTCTGTTTTGTCTGTTTACGCTTTGATGTTTGCTCATCCTTCTTTTGTAACGTGCATTTTGCTTGGGTTGTGTCACCGCGGATGATTGATTCTCCACAAGCTGAACCAGTCTCGGCACACGGATGGCGCCGTTTGGGCCAACTGATCAGCCCTGCATGGCCGTTCCGGTGCCGCCGTTCGGCCGTTGACCGTAGAGGCATTGTCGATCTCGGCCTTTTGCGTTTCGTGCAGCAACCATTCCCAGTCCCATCAACTGAAGTTATATCGGATCTCTCTCTCAACTCTCAACTCTCCCCGCAACAAGTCTGACTTTCAGACCAGACTCAGCTGTGCATTTCTTACGTTCCACTGCCTTTCCTGAACAGTTTCCGCCTTCATCGGCCCGATGATGGGACCCCGCTTCGGGAACTCGGACCCGCTGAGGCCTGGAGATCTCATTCAGCCCTCACTCATCCCCACAACTAACCCACAACCCTCAAATCATCGCAATACAAGCCCAGACTTCGCTGCCAACTAGCAACTCACTTCGAGTCAGAATTGATTACTTAAGCGTCGATGGTTTAGTGGTAAAATTCTCCGTTGCCATCAAGCAGCGTCGGGGAGCCGGGGGTTCGATTCCCCCTCGACGCAACCTTTTGCTTCTGCATGATGTTGAGAAGCCTTTTGCTCAAGGAAATATCTCATTCACTGCTGGTAGAGCTCTATCGTTGTATATGTGTACTTCGTCTGACTTGCATGAGCTTACTTCAGTTGCCAATGCCTTTGCAGAAATGTTTGCAACACATTGGTGACTTCTCCAGTGAAGGCAGTGAGTTGATAAGGGTTTCCACCTTCTACAGACATAAGAGTAGGCTCTCTGACTGAATCATTCATAACATGTTTGGGTCAGATTGGTTGTAAGTCATGAAGAGATACTCACGCAAACCTCTATTACCATCTTTATCGCAGCCTCCTCTAGGAATGAGTTTGTTTGACTCTCTTGTAATGCTGCGGCAATGCCTCAAGTAATTCTGAAGCAAGGTATATAAGTATGAACACGGAACTCGGTTAGAACCAATAGGACTCTCATCATCGAAGCAAGACGTAACAGACAACAGACAGACACAACATCATCACAAAGACAACCAAAATCAGGAAGTCAAGCAAGAAACAAGCTCCACAATGGCCAAAGGCAAAATTTTCAAGAGCAGACGTCGCGTCGAATTGAAAAAGGAGATTGAAGAAGAACAGCACGAATACTATGACGCCGCCCCAAGTTCAAGCCAGCAAAGCCAAGGCAGCATCGGCGGCACCAACGAAGACAGCGGCGTCCCCGGCCCACACCAACTCGTCTGGCCCTTCTCCTACGCGGTATTCCAAGCCCACGCGGCCAGCCAGAGCGACGGCGGCGCGAGGCTTCTCGAGGATGCCAGGTGGAAGTGCTGCAACTGCGGCTATTACAATGCGATGCCCGCACGCGGGTTGAGGCTGATGCACTGCCGGAACCCTGAGGGGTGCGTGGTGAACCCGGGGACTTTGCAGGTGCACGCTGGACCTGCTTCGTGTTGTGCGATTGTTGGGCCCGAGGGGGCTTGGACGCCGATGGATGTCTTGGATTTGAGGTTTCGTAGTGAGGAGGCGATGATGGGGGCGAGGGGAGATTGATGATATTGGCAGTGCTTGGAGCTATGATAGAGTTACGGTAGCCTAGGTCGTAGTTAGTTTGATACCCTATTCTTGAACACACTCTTTCTTGAAGGGCTGTGAGTTCGCTCAGTTTCAAGTTGCAACATGTACCGAACTATGTCTAAGAACATGTGAGCATCTGGTATCATCCTAGCTCATAGCCAAGTTGCAAAGTACACCTACGCTTGCGTAAATACAGAGATTATTAGTATTGACATGCTCACGCCTGTCCTCAATGAGATTTGGCCGATGAAATTCTGATTGAGCTAGAATCCACCGCCAAACCTCGTAGGTGAGTTGCTCCGCTTGAACCTCTCGACGTCTGGAGGCAAGTGAGGCGTTGCATACGTACCAGACGTTGATCGAGTGATTTTTGATGGATCGTTGATGCTTCCACGAGCTCTTCTGGTGTGTTTCTTAGAAGAACAGTCGTTGTTATGAGTGCTTGGTTGTGACGCGCGATGAGTGGGAAGTACTTGCGACACGAACCTCTGAGTTTTGGGGGAAACGTGGAAGATGTCAACGGCTAAAGGATCTTCATGAATCACATTGATGTCTTCTCAAAAGGCGAACTACAAATATTGCGAGGATAAACCCATAAGCCCCGAAAGAACAGCCCGGGAACTCCATGTCCAACGTCTCAGTCTTCCACCTACGCGAATCCCAGCTCAAACCATTGCTCAGCCACAATAAATAACCTGAATCATATTTCGTTTTCCCATCCACCAAAATGTCTCTCCGTATGGTCCCTCTAACACTACAAGAATTTGCATCTCTAGAGCCGCCCGAAGTCTTCCGGGAATACTGCCTCTGGACATGCTGCCGATGCTTCACGGACGGAAACCGCATGCCGGCCGAGCCCGCGACCCAGGTCTGTCGAAATGACGGCGACCGGCCCTGCTCTCGTGGTTATGGGCGACACGGTATCCATGTTGGGCCGTGTCAGTGGTGCGTGGTTTGGATGCCTAGGTTACTCTTGTTGGCTTGTATGAGGGCGGTTGAGATTGATGAGGTCAGGATGTGGTGAGGATGGGAGAGGACGTCTTGCGGTTACAAGGTTTGAGACCCGTACAGTAGAGAGGGTTATGACAGAGAAAATCCCGCATCTGATAGTATAGTCATATGAACACAGTCATCTTGACAATGGAATGAGATTGGCTTAGCCGATCATCGACTGAGTATCATTTGAGGAAACCCGCCTCCACCACCGGTCCATACTGCAAATACTCCATCAAAGCCTAGGGAGTGTCAGGTTCACCAACCGATAACATGTGATAGAATGACCGCTTCGTCGCCAGTTGTCGTGCGCTCTCGTAGGTGCTGCTACATCTACTTATGTGATCACGTTTAACTTTCCCCAAGTAATCAGGAAGAAAACCCAGAAGGGCAGTGATGAGAAGCGAGACTCTGACTGTTGGTTGCCTCCCCTTGTCGTCTAAGCCTCCTCCACCTCATGAACTCATCGTCTGATGTCTTATTTGCTTGGGACCAACACCACGTTGCAACCTGGTGGCCGAAGCTCATTCACCAGAACGCAATATGCTAGGATAAAATGCCCCTGAATCACTGCCTTTCTACCTCCTCATGTCAACATCATCTCCTTTGGGTTGGCTTGAGAATGAGATAAATACTGATCCGGATCCTGACTTTCAGTATTTGGATCCCTCTCCCATAGTATCTTTCTCACTTACACAGCGAACCTCCTCTGATATCATCAGGTAATTTAAAACGTAAGAGCGACTTAACATCTTGAACACTAAACATCTCGAACTGCCACCATGGCGAAACTCCAGAAGATCAGGATGCCAGTCTTTTGGAACAGTAACCGCCCGTGGAATCTGAAAAGACGGTGCTGGTGGACTTGTTGCAAGTGCGGTACCAGGAACGAATTCGAAGAGGGCCGCACCTTGACACAATGCCGGAAAGCGGATTGCCCTGGAGGAGACGGTCCACATTGGGGGCCTTGTAGTTTCTGCTCGGCATGGGAGCCGGTGAACCTCTTGGGATGAGGAGTGATATGCTACTATAGCCGTCTTCGTCATCGACGGCGACGACGACGGCTATAATAGAATAATCTCTAGGGGTTGCCAGTGACAGGCAGTCCGTAGGTTGAATAAGTCTAAGTCTCAGGCACTTGAGTAGTGGAGTACTCATTCGGTACCTCAGAGATAGAACGTAGTCTGAAGTTAGCAAGTAGTTTGAAGTTAGTAGTTGGTCTGAAGAAACTCCAATAGTCTTGAATATGAACCGCATGATTCACATCTCGGAGCGTTTGTGAGACAAATTATCAATCGGCAGAATTCACCATGAGAAGTTGAAGAAAATAAGTCGAATTATCTGTCAAGTACTAAAAATCACAACCTCGGATCCCTCATGCACATAGCAACCATGTAGTAAGAGCCAGATCTTCACTATAAATTTCTTCCACCCAGTCATGTACTCGAAAATTGAGTCCTCCTCCAACCCCTCGAGACATCCTAGCATCTCCCAACACACCCGTCTATAAATGACGTTCTAAGAGCAAGAAATGCTACCGAACTGGTTCTTTGTGGCCTGCCACCAGCTAGACTCAACCATGCCGGCATTACATCCAACACCGGTGGTGAAACTCCAAGCGAGGTTGCCGTTGCTGCCGCCGCAGCTGGGACCGCTGACGGCACAGGCGCCGAAGCGCTTGAGGTTATCCCAGAGGCCGCCGCACTTTCCGGGGACGTCGTGGACACCGCTGGCGGTGATGGACCAGCGGTTTTGTGAGTGGCTGCAGGTGGCGGCTGAGGCTAGAGGAGCGATGGTGGCTAGGGCGAGGACGGCGGTCGAGGTCGTGAACTTCATTTTGTGGTGGTCTTGTAGGAGTAATCTGATGATTAAGGAGGAGAGAGATCGTATAGATGTTTTAGGGGTGAATATATTGAAGCTCTGTAGTGAACTGTGTGTTAGACGAGTGGTGGTGGTGGTGATGAGACGAGGCCACCTACTAAGTGGCGGTCCATGAGACTTATATCAGTCAGAGAGATTTCGATTTCCGAGGTCGCTACGAGCTGCGTCGTCTCTCAGTGCGCCGTCCATCTAGCTCAAGGAAGCTGCCTAGAACGGGCCTCACGACAACCCTGCAACGGCGATGAAGACAAGGGAAGAAGCAGGCATAATCATCACGAGAGCTCTCGACTGTTACTATGGGCTGTAAGCTGATTTGATCCACTGCGAGATAGAGTGGACTCAAACACTCGGCAGAGCCCGGCCCGGGAGCTTCATCTTGGGAAGTCACGAGTTGTCAACTTGAGTGAGTGTGAAGAGTTCCCAAGCGGTGAGGTTGACGGTCTAGGTTCTGAGCATCCTTGTATATGAAATCTGATATTCTTATCGACTGGCATTACTTCGAGACCCTGAACCCATGGTCCTAAGAGGTGTTCAGGGTTGTATCCAAAAGAGGTAGCTGTCCCCGACGAAGAACGGGATGAACTAGGCTACAGAAGGTGCTTTGCTGGGGAATCCGACCATCACTATGCGAAAAGGGTCCTGATTTGGGACAAAACTGTCAGATATACGAAGAACTCGACGGGACCCGTGGGGTTGAGGAGTACCGCAACACGATGGGGCACGGGTGTCAATATTCGGCTTACTGTGGGCCAAGCCGAACTCTTTGCGGGCCATTGAGTCTTCCCGTTGCTGACAGTTCGGTGAGTCGGAAGCGGCAAGTCAGCCTAGATTTCCTCAGGGGCTAGAGGCTGGAGGCATAGTGACATGGTTCGTGAGGTTGGCGATTCGTGATATTCTTAGGTGCCAAGTCTCTGGAACTATCGGCCTCCATCACCATGAAAAATGTTCAGCGGCAGCGTGTCAACTGGCGGTTTAAACTGTGTTTCTGTCGCGCTCGGTCAAATGGTCCGAAGCGACATGGATGCCATTGACGATGGTGTAATAGGTCAATTTTGGCACTAGACCTTGCGGTAATCTGTTCACTAATATCAAAATATCAATTGGTTAAACTCTGCAACCACATCCTTCTTCAATAAGCTCTTCATCATCCCGGAGAAACAACGTTTGCGGGCATCTCACGTTGGGTCTGCGAGTAAGGTCGTATGGAGTACGAACCCACAACTAGCTTACAAGTGGAGTTTTGCGCGGGTACCTTGTTTACCCATGGATAAGGCCCCACGCGCTTGGCGATGGAACAGGTTCCAACCTACCATTGCGCCTCTCTACTTTCCCAATGTTCACCACGAAGTTCGTCGGATGCCATGGCGGGAAGTGCCGCACTACTTACTTGATTTCCCATAGCGAGGAACCGACATCTTTCAATGAGGGCCCTCGTTCACACTTGCCAAGGACTTGGGAGACTGCTGGCAAGGCAGTTGAATTACGCCTTTGAAAATCTTATTACTTCTTGCCAGTCCTCGATAAACAGCAGGAAAGCCATATCAAAATCGGCCAATTGGTGTAGTGCTATGCTCATGGAGAGAATACGCAAATATTTCTTCTAGCTTGAATGACCAAACCAATTGGTCCTCACGTCAGTAATCATCATCGCGCTGCTAGGACACGAAGTAGGCTGCCGCGAAGCACATGCCGATCAACTTGTGTTTAAGGGGAAAGAGCCATGCTCGAGTACCGCTGTTTCCTTCTCTCCTGAAATGGCGCAGGTGAAACCTACAGCATTAGTAGATTCTTGGCTACTTGGCACCAAGATTCGAGGGCAACAACACAGCCTTGTGCTGCGTGCCACTGTCTGAAAAACCTACCGGTACCGCAATTTGTTAACGTTCCCAATACTTTTTTCCAGCCTGGCCTTATGATCAGTACTACTGGAATAATCGAGCATTTGTCGGAAGTCTGGTGTTGCACGAAGGAGAGAATCTGACGTACCCGGAGAACACCTTTCGTGATCTAGCTTTTCCTAGCATTGGCGATCTGCCACCTTCAGTTGCCAAGGTAGCTGACGGCACCCCAGTCGAACTATCCCTACCGGCGACAACGTTAGTAGCGCGTTGTGAGAGGCAAGCGTTCAACATTAGGAACACAACAGATGGCGACGGTGCGTGGTACTATAACATTCAGATACCAGTTACCTGCGCTGATGAGACGTCTGATGCAATGAGTGCTTCCATTCTTCTTCCCAGTGTACCTACTGAAGATTCAAAAAAGTGAACAATTTGCCTATGCAGAAATCTGAGGATTTGAGGAATCCAAGTGGAGTTCCCAAAATATTAACGGCTCAGTTTGTGCCATGCAGGCTTTCCACAACCGTAGCGTCTTGGATTCTGCGCCTTCAGTATCTAACGTCTACTTATGGCGAGTTTCTGATTATTTGACAACCGATCTCGAGTCATTGCAAGCCTGGCAGTGCCGATACTCGTGGGAGAGGATCATGGTGTCTGTCGAGATGGTGTCCGCCAACGGCAAGCTTGTCCTGGACAACACCAACCCTCTACGCCCCGATCGCTCGGCATCAACTCCGTGGAAGCACCACATCCCAGTGCCTTTTCTCGATCCTCAAACCGATGGATTGGAAGCGGAAAGTTGTGGTAGCGCTTTTCCGGAGGTGACTCGGGCGCCGGGCCTGGTATCGTAATTCAACGCTTCCAACATCCTGGTCGCGCCTTACGGGCACGTCCAACTCGAAGCCTTTGGTGATCCGCAACAGAGCTGGAAGATTCTCGAGGCCCTAAAATACAATTGCGCTCTTCTCAGTGCACAGATCCTCAATATTGAGAATCGACTGAGAGCAGAAGAAATGCCAAACGAGGAACTAGAGCCACTGAGCGCAGTCCTGAACAACAACAACGCCAAGCGACTCGTCCAAACCCCAACGACGACCTACCTTCTCGTAGGAATTCTAAGCTTTGTTGGAATAGTCCATATCTTCATGCTCTTCTCGTCGGCTTTACGACGATTCACGAGGTGGCGAAAGGGATTGCTCGATATGGATGTTAAGGGCTGGCACCTGATGGGTTTAGCAGCATTGCAATGATGGCCGCTCTTCTGGATTCCTCGAACTTTGCGAAGCATAACCCTGAAGATTCGTACAAGTCGTCGAACAGGCTTTCATCTATACGCTTTCGTATCGGATGGTTTCGGAGGGAGTCGGATCGAACGGTGCACTTTACTATTGGGGTTATGGTTATGGACGATGATGACTTCAAATTCGTAGGCAGTAAAGAGACCGTGGGTGAGGAAACTTGGGTCGCGAAGAAATGAACAGGCGAGACGGGGACAACCCAGACGAGGACAGCCAAGATATGGATAGCGAGGACGCTTTGGAAGGCGAAGAAAGATCAGAGTTTGAGGGTATAGGCAGGCCTGTTTTCACAGCATAGGAACTCTGGTGCTTATCCACTCCTTTCTTTTCTTCTTATGTTTGCGATGATAGACTTACTTGGATTTGCTTCCATGTCAATACAAACCGAAACCTCAAATCAGACCCCAATTACAATAGCGACCGTCCCCGTGATATCCGGCCTCAGAGCCGGCAGTCGTCCGCGACTCCCGGATACGACCCCACTCCGCTCCGATCTCAAGCCCGCCGACCAACGGCATCCTTCCAGACCATTCCCTCCACCCGACTTCCAACCACAAAAAGCCCGCCAAATATCGCCTATGACAATGCCACGCAAGAACCTGTCCAAAAAGCACTCCATAACCAACCCCCAAGAAGTAAACGAAAAAAAAAACAAAAGAGTTCACCCCCCCGGTGGCGAACGGGGGCTACATCTCTTGGTGCACATGCTGGGACTCGAACCTTGACCCTCCTAGTGTAGGCTAAGCCAGCTGAACAGGAAGCTCGCCCGTAACCATCCCGCCAAACGGCAGCTTCGACCTGACCTCGCAAGCCTGTGAGGCGCCTGCTGCCGTTGGTGACGGGAACAGACTTGAGGGGGTCTATATGGGCTTCCTTCCTGCGTGTATTCACTCACTGAGGTGACGGGGAAGAATCATCAGATGAATATTTATAAGGCAGGTGCGGTTGACAACCCATACTGCCTGGCTCCTTCCTCCATGGTTCTAAGCCGGATCAACCAGAACCCCTTCGGCGCCAAAGACTAAACCAGGATCCCTAAGCCTCACAACCACCAAGGCCGGACCTTGATTGAACCCCTCCTCCGTCATCAATCAATCAATCATCAGCCTTAACACGTTCTAGCCCCCCTCACCCTTCCCTGACTTGGCAAACAACCCAGCTCGAAAGGCCTACACCCAGTCTTTGGTACCGTCGAAACCCCGCCGCATGAACCTCTCTGTAGCGGCGCGAGAGGTGACTGGTCGAGAGACTCGAGCGGCCGTATCCGAAGAAGCTTGGTTCATGCGTGGCAGACCGGGGTGAGCCCGCTGGGGTCCCAGCCGGCTGCGCGGCGCCCCGGACCGGGGGAGTGCATTGGGGGAAGATCCTTGCGTCGGGGGGCCTTGCATGACAGCTGCGTAATGGAGGCTCAAAGAGGCGGGGGAGAAAAGACAATATGAATGCGGATGCAGCGTCTGTCGGCCATCCAAGAGTCACTATAGGCACAATCCAGATTCCTGCAGAACCAGAGGGCTCTGACGCTCAGTTGTAGGCAATTCATCTTGCTTCTCCAATTTCGTCTCCAGGCTTGGCTATCTCTATCTGCTCAAGCCATGCTATGTGGTATCTAGTGTTACAATGTCCGTATCTTAATGAAGGTATCTTGATGCGCCGTGAAAGGTCATAATCCACGCAATCGTCATACTTGGCGTTCTTCGCCCTCTTTCCGCAACTCCAGCCACTTTCTGGGGGCACTTTGATGCGTCGGGCTGTCTCCTTCCTTACTTTTCCCAGCTGTAATCTCCCGACAAAAGAAATAATAATCTTACACATTAGTAGTTGGTCTCTTCAGGCGTTTCGCTCCAGCATTCGAAATCCAGATACTTCGAACCCAACACTCAAATAATTCCATGCATGACAACGGCAAGGACTGATAGGCCCCACGCGATACGACCTCTTGGTTTGCTGACCATACCGCCGTTCATGAGCAAAGCATCGAGAGGGTTCACCGGGGCTGAAGAGGTGCTTTGCGGTGAGGCCTGGTTCTCAGTCGTTGTCGTTGAAGTGACAATAGTGGTGGGAGGTATGATAGGGGGCGCCTGACTAGATACTGGCGGTATCGCTGTGGTTGCCGGAGGCAGAGGCGCCTGGCTCGACGGCGGCAGTATAATAGGCGTTGATGTTGATAATGATGTTGTTGGTGGCGGCGGCGGTGGAGCGACAGACGTCGTAGCCGGCGGAGGCGGGGGTGGAGGAGGAGTAATGGCGGTTGTTGAAGGCAGAATGATTATCGTTGTGGTAGATATCGTCTGCACTGCCGATGACGTCTGTTGGTTGAGTGCGCCGCAGAGCAAGTTTACCAGGTTTCCGGACAGAGCTTGGCCAAGTATCGTGTTGACCTGTACTTGAACAGACTGACAAACGTCCTGGAGATTACTTTGCATGCGAGTCAGGCCATTTCTGCATTTCTGGGAGCACGTTCCCGTGCTACCAAAGTCGGTGGCTTCGCATCCTTCGATGGGGTTGTTATATGACAAAAGGCAACCCAGCGGAACGGAGAGCTCTGTAATCAGCTGGAAATTAGACAGGCTGAGTGATGTGCTTCCGACGCTGATTGTTGCTGCTGTTGCTGCTGACGCCAAGACTAAGAGCTCGACCAAACACCGCTGAGGGCATTCGAATATCGGCCTCCTCATTTCGGGTGTTTTCGTCCGTCGGCTGTGAATGAGATCGCGTTCTGGCGTGGCGTAGCCGCCGTTGGATGTGTTTGAGATGATTTTCCCACTCGGGCGTTGTTGATTGTGAGATTCTATTCGTATATTGGTTGTAAATGTTTCGTGGCAGATGGTCGAGTCGTCGTCGACAGGACAGTGACGAAGCGGCCAGAAAGACGGTGGCCAACTGAACTTGACAGACCAGGATTTGGCTGGGAGGCACTTGACTTTTGGGGATGGAATGACAGAAGCGTGGCAGTTCGGGCGGCGGGCAGTGAAGGCCAGAGGGTCGAAACGTTTTGCGTGTCAGACAGAGGCTGCTGGGGATGACGGCACAATCGGCTGGGAGAACCACGTCAATGCGGGTCGCAGGGCCGGCAGGGTCCAGAGCTTAGACGACCAAACGGTTGGGTATCCTGGGGCGTTGATTTGAAGGTTTTGGTGTTGTCTGGCTGTGAAGCTGCTGCTGAGGAAGTGCTTACAGATGACGATGGTGTGAAGGTCGCGGGAGTGCGCTCTCTTTTGGGCGAGCTCGTCAATGCCAGCAGGCCGCTTTGGTGTATAGTCGAGATCTGGTGATTGGGGCGGCTTGAGACTAAGAGAGTCGTTGGTGATGAAGTGTGTTTCTTGTCTTAGCCGGCATGGACCATGCGCTGGTCAGACAGGGTTTAGGGGAGCCTCTCTTTTCTACCACATGGGTAGAAGATGGGCGGAGAAATGGACCGTTTGAAGAGAAGAGATCCAAAGGGATGACTGGTCGGTGGGATTATTGACGGCGAGGTTGCCGATCGTGATTCACCGTAGCGAAGAAGGGTTGCACTAGCAGACTAGCAGACGAGCAGACTTTAGGTCGGACCAAGTCGGGCAAGATGAGAGGAAATAAAGAGGCAAAAAGGTTCAGGAGCCGCCTTTGCGCTGTTGGAGGGCGAAGCTTCGTTGGTCTGTCTATCCGTTTTCTCGCCTTCAAAGTGGCATGCAGTCCGGACGGATGGTGTTTGTCCGAATGTGAAGACGTCGCTGATTGGGAGGGTCGGAAGCTGTAAGTCAAGGAGTTGGTTGATGAAGCCACTTGGGCGTGACACCGGGCGACGGGCAGTTGCGTCTGTGTCGGCGTCGGTCCGGCTGGGACTGGGAATACGGCAAGGTAAGATACCTTAAGGTAGGGAGAAGGGACGGAGCGAACAGAGGAAGGGAGAGTATCCGCAGGAGAAGGAGGGCGAGGGTGAGGGTGAAGGGTGAGGGCAAGGAGGTGCGATCAAACACTGCTGATCTTGAGGTTGGGCGATCCGAGGTTTTGTGAAACAGAGTTGCTGCCGTCCGCTGCTCAATGACACCCAAACACGCTGCTGTGGCTCTGGACTTTGAGTTCCCTGGTCAGACAGAAGAGAGACGCGGAGCCGAGTGTTCGGGGACGCAAGGAATGCAGGTGGCCTTGATGGAGAAGTGGGCGCAACCAGATAAGTCATCTGTAGAAAACAGGTTGAAGAAGACTGGACGAACAGATGAGCAGCTCGCTCAGATATGAGGACGGCGAGTGACGAGGTTAGAGAATAGTTGAGGGAACGGGAAGACACTAGTCGACTGCGTCCTTGTGGCTCTATTCGTCAAGAAGACCCTTGTCTTTCTTTCAGTCTTCCCTTCTTCGGGAAAGACGTCAAGAAAAATGTCCGTCATACTTGTTGATTTGCAGCCAACGAGCTGGACTGATGGCATGTCTCTGGATGGATCATGGGAGTTCTCCGTAGGTAAGGTATGTGGTGAACGGGGCAACCCCTGCGCAGCCGCAGTTCCGTGCAAAGGCACAAACGCCAGGGCGACATCTGACAGGTTGCAGCATTTGGGACGTCAACGGAGGCTGCAGAGGCTGCAAAGTCTTGCAAAGAAGCAGGGGCTCCTTGATGAATCCTTGAAGTCCGTGAACCAGTCAGTCTGCAGTTATGATGAGTAAGTGGTGAAAGAGTGGTGGAGTGTTGGCGGGAGGGAGAAGAACGAAACACTTTTGGCGTTTGAAGTCAAGGTGCAGCTAACCCCTTGTGGGTCTGTGATTGGCCTGTGTTGCACCGGGGGGAGGCCCTTCCAGCTGTGGCCTGCCGCCTGCTCACCCAAAGCGCACAGGGCCGTTTGTGGCCAGGTACGCAGTATACATACAGTGGAGGAAGAGCCACAGACTCGTCGGTTGTGCCCGCCCGGGGGCAACTTGGGGGAAGCCATTGGCGCCTGTGATTCGTCCAACAAAAGTCACTGGCTCACAGCTGAGAAGGAAGTCTGGGGTGTTCCCGGCCAACCATTTTCTCACTCTGCGCTCACTCACTCGCTGCTCCTCGTTCATCCAGTCACTGTAAGCTTTTCCTGCCTACGGGGACCTCACGAACTCTGTCCGACGTCGGTCTCATGAACTCTGAGATGACCTGATGTTCATTGGTTGGCTACTTGGTTGATATACTACCAGTGAGAGCTGTGATTCGAGAGGCCGACCAGCAACAGTCGCAGCTCACTCAAAAAGACTCATCCTCAATCCATAGGCTTACGACTACAGGTCGATCGCACTCACTCATCCGCAAACATGTTCGTCCGAAAGCTGCCTTTCACTGCGTTTCTTATAGATGACTTCTTCGTCATCAACAAGACCTCTAGAAGTCTAGAGCAATATCGCGTCTTCGCTAGTACGGACCGCAAGTCTTGCTGACGACTGAATTCATTTACGCAGGTGGACCAATACTTATTCCGACACGCGACCACGTAACGGAAGCCCTTCACGGCTTCCCCCACAACGGATACCTCTTAAAATAGTACTGGGAGCATCGAAGCAAGAAACAAATGGCTTCCAGCCACGTTTAAATGCTGATAAAGCCCTCCCTACTTCGACTTCATACTTATAATTCTCCTGCTCTCCCGGCTCGCATGATGCTCCTCATGTACTGTCTCCTCCAACTGCTTCAGATGAACGAAATGATACGACTCCGCTTATTCTCTAGCTTTGGTCAGAGCACACACACTGATCTAACGGCACCACGTAGCGAGTGAGATGTCGCAACCAGGGAAATACGTCTTCCTCTCGACTCATCTGTGAGTAGGAACAAAGACAAACTCACAGGAATACCTTGTATGTCGCTCTTGGTGAGACCTCACAATCATAAATAATGAGATTAGACGCCCCATGCTGCGCCACTCGTGGCCCATTCGGTTGAGATTAGCAAACCCGGGGAACTGGGCATCGTGGAGAGCGCACTGATGCACATCGCGGCCACATCTACTTCCTTGGTTATACCTTAAGTTACCGTGCCTCAACCTTATCGTTACCGCAGCGCGCCACCACCTCATCATTTCATTTTTCGTGTCGCCAGCCCCGGAAGGTGAGAGGCCTATGATATTGAGAGATTGGGATTCCCTAGGCATTTACGATGAGGCTTCATCGCGTCATGCAAGAGGCTTAGGCAGCAGCATTCTGTCTCGAGCGGGGTGGTGGGTGTTACCCTGGTACCTGCCTGGTTCAGCCATGTCGCATCACAGAGCCACAGGAACGAGACACCAACGTGTACTAGTGCTTTATCGCCGAATCTAACGGGCTCAAATGGAAAAGTAAGACGAGCTGCCTTTAATTAGATCGACCTCGACCTGCAATGATCACACTGGCGCGAGCTGCCATTGGTTCGGTGCCACATAAGCAATCCCCCTGTGGACATGGCTTGTCAAGCTCTCGACGGGAATGGCGCTAGCCCAAGCAGCAGCCCTGGCACTCCTCGACCGCCACCGTTGGACCAATCCAACTCTGATTGATGGTTTTTTGAGTTGGATCTCGTTGCCTACCCGAGCCCGACATCCTTGATCCTGGAGTTGCTGTCAGCCTCCTATTCCTACCCTACACTACCTTAATTCAATAAGTTAGACTACATGCCTCCTCCTTCTGCGGACTCACGTATTTCACCGTTCTTGAAGCTACCATGCCTTTGAACGCTGGCCAGCGTCGTCGCCCATCATGCCTGGTCCCATCGCGTCGACCCGCGACCTCTTTGTAGCCCAGCCGAGGAGCATTCACCGAAAACCCGTTGCTTCGGCGCAGTACGAAGTTGTTGGGGTGCAGGATGATGATGATGAGCAGGACAGAGGGCTCCGGGGTCACGATAACAGTGTGCGACACCGCGAACACCCGGCCTTGGACGAGAACAGAGCGTTTTTGGATGAGCCTGTCGATTTCAGCGATCATCACAGACACGATGGCGATCACTACTTATCCCCAGAACATGGTCTGGCGTCTGTGATTTCGCAGAACAAAAACAGCCCTCACGTATCCGAGTTTGGCTATAGCAAGAGCCCAACGCCATCGCAATGGTCCGAGGAGTCCCGGCCTCGCATGTGGAACCCTCTGTGGCTGAGAAAGACGGTTCTCATCACGTTTGCGGTGTGTTTTGTCGCCATGCTTCTCACGACGGCTCTACTCTACCACTTCTCCGTACAGAATCATGGATTGAGCACACAGCAAGAAGTCAATCATTATGGCTGGAAGTATGGACCTACAGCTGGTTAGTATTGAGGTCTAAAGACAATCAAGTTGCATCAAACACTGACATGACATCGTTGCCAAGTTCTCGTCATCGTGGCTGCTTTGTGGCGACAGGTAGACTACGCCAACAAGATCCTGATGCCGTGGAAGGAACTACGTAGTGGTCCTTCTGACGTGCATAAGACACTTCTTCTAGACTACGTCTCACCACTGGTGACGACCAGTTTCTGGAAAGCAATCAAGAATCGCCATTGGGCTGTCGTTGGCAGCATCGCTGGCTGGGCTCTGATCCTCCTCACTGTAAGAAGCCAACTGGAGACAACGGGAAAGATGGAAGGGCGAGAACTAACGCTAATAGACCGTCTTCTCCACCGGTCTACTCATTCTCGAGCCAACGGAAGTTACAAGCGATAACGTCGATATTGTGATGACGACCAGCTTCGACGCTGGTGGATTCGATATTCTAGACATGGGACCGGGTCCTGCACAGGTGTACTACGCCATCAACTTCCAAAATTTGCCTTACCCGTCCGGTACATCAGAAGACATGGTCATTCCCCAGCTCAATGCGATGGGGAATGGTCGTCCCGATGCCAACTTTACCGCCACAACACCAGGTGCCAAGATTGGGTTCAGCTGCGAGACGCTGCCCATACAGAACGCGACCAAGACCTCGCTGCCTTGGTTCAGCATCAACGGGGCCTTCTGGGTCGCCAACATCACCACGCCGGAGTGCAACATTACCCGCGCCATCGTTGCCGCCGGCCCGGACCATAACATCTACGCAAAGCGAAACGCCACGCAGAACTACCAAGCATGGTACCAGGACTACACTTGCAATAACGGTGTGGACTGGAGCGCACCGCTGAACCCTCCTCTGACCAAGTACACCACCGAACAGCTAACCAATACCAGCCTTCCGCATCGCATGCTTTTTACCGTAGCGGACATGAGGTTTTCTCCCATGGACACGAGGCGGAACGGCCCCGCGTACATCTACATGGAAAAGATTGTGGCAGTCATGTGCAAGTATGATTACACCATGAGCAACTACGAAGTCAAATCGACTACCCTTGCCGGAGCCAAGTCAGAGGTTGCTCTGCAGAACGCCATTCAAAACACGAATGTCAATGGCAGTATCGCTGGCTTCCCGAACGGGTATTTGGGTCTCGCTGTCAGTAATTCTGCGGAACAGACCAAGATTGGCGATGGAGGCGTGGACTTTGTCTTATCGACATCCGTCCCGACCTTCTTCCTCATGATGAAAATGAAGCGTGGTTTGTCCACGATAGGATCTTTCATGGACACGGACCTTCTAATTTCCACGGCATCTGAGGTCTTCAAGGGAATAGGCGCTCAGGTTTTGTCTCAGACGTCCCTAAAGCCTTCTAATACGACGACGCAGGGTTCCATCACATACCTGGAGAACCGCCTGCATGTCAAGGGCCTCTCGACAGCCTTGATGTGTTCCTTTTTGGGAATTCTGACTCTCATAAGCATTGCTATGATCTTCCTCCGGCCTCAAAACGTTGCACCGAGAGAGCCAGGATCGATCGCGGCGAGTGTCACAATACTGGCGGCGAGTCCGGACTTGAACAAGCTGTTAACTGGCCTGGGGTCATCACGCAGAAGTCTCATCCGAGAAACGCTATCTGGGTTTCTGTTCAAAGGGTCTCTCCGACCTGGGCCAGAGACCACATACACCATTGAGCCTAGCCATGGTCAAATGGAACCCTCACGTAGCGCAGTGCCGAGGGAACACCAGTTGATTTCTTGGTGGCGCCCTTTGGCTGGGGCCCCGTGGTTCCTGGTAGTCAGTGTCTTTTTACCTCTGGCGGCTATTGCAGCGTTGGAAATCATACAGCGCATTTCAGACAACCGAGATGGGTTCATGGAGGTGGGCACGAAGACCTCGACCGTCTTGGCGACATACATACCTGCCGCCGTGGCCATCTCCTTGGCTGGTATGTACTCGAGCTTCGAGGCTATGGCTGCCATATTTGCGCCATTTGCCGCGCTCAAGAAGCGGAACGCCATTGCCAGCCGCTCCGTATTCATGAACCTCGTCGGCAGGATGGCTCCTCACGCCATATGGGACTCTATTCGCTCAGGGCATTTCGGCGTCACTGTCATTCTTATGGCTAACATCATGGCTGGATTCCTCACCATTGTTGTTTCGGGTCTTTACAGCGTCTTGGCCGTGCAGCAGGTTGAAGGCGTTGCCCTGCAACAGATGGACGCATTCCGGCTTGACCAGACTACTCTCTGGGCCGAAGATAACCAAGCGACCGCAATCACATCGTTGATAGAGTACGTCAACCTGCCAGATCCAAAATGGACGTCTGGTGATTTGGTTTTCAACGAGATCAAACCCATGGGTCTTAGCAATCAGGCCATCGCCAATGGCCAGGTTCCGCTGTCGGCCAAGATGACGGGAATCCGCGGCAACTTGAATTGCTCCGTCATACCTGCCGAGCAACGCGAAGTTCAGCCGGTACTGTTCGACAGAAGTACCATGGAGGTTCGTCTCGGCGGCATGGCGAGTTCGGTGAGCGTCAACAATCAGACTGCCCTACTTGCCATAAATACCACCCTTCCCTGGATGTGCGGACGCAGGCCATCAAACACGACCTCCAAAACGTGGATGCAATACTTTCAGATCCCAAGCTCGGGGTCTCCGGTATATCTTGGAAAAACTTCCATCATGATTTGGAGTTTGGGAAACTCGAGTCTCGTCTATGGTGACGGTGCAATTGATACGAGCCCATCAGCTGGAAATGGCTGGCCGACGACCGACTATGATATCGGAGGTATGGGCTGTCCTACGGTAGCCGTCACATTTGGCACCGCGAGGGCCACCCCCCGGAAGGAAAAGTATAGGAACACAACGAGGACCAACTTTGACGTTGAGAGCGACCTGGCGACAATCGTGTGCCATCAGAATATTCAGGAGATCGAAGCCAACGTCACGTTCAACGCTCCGGATATGACACTCAGCAGGACGTCGCCGCCGTCGGTGGACGAGTCAACGATTGAGCTCCTACGTGCCCCAAAGTCAGACACGACGTCCTTTGAGTTCTCCCTCAACAAATTCTTTTTGGACTTTTCGACCTCGGCCCGGAACGTGACGATTCAAGGACCAAACGGCAGCAACATGACTGGTTTCGAGTCTCTCATCGATCCTTTCACGCGAGCGCTCGTCACGGGTAGGAACGGGCGGCCAATCGAGGAGCTAGCCGGCGAGAAGAACTCGCAAAATCTGATTGAGGCCTCGAACGGCCTATACAAGACGTACATTGCGCAAGCCATCGCGGCTAACATGCGCAACGCGACGAGCAGCACGGGATCAAACCGGCTGCCCACGTACCAAGGCCTCCTGGTATCTCAGAGCGCGCGACGACTACACCAGAACGCCGGGCCCAAGATTGCTCTACAGGCGATGCTGGGCGTCATGGCGCTGTGTATCGTCGTGTCGAGGTTGCTGATCGACGTCAACGGGGTGCTGCCTCACGATCCATGCTCGATTGCTGGGACGGGAACGATGCTTGCTGGGAGCGAGATGGCGACGAGGAGGGTCGTTCCGGAGGGGGCGGAGTGGAGGGGCGACGGGGAGCTCGGTCGGGCTGGGGTGTTTGGTGGTGCTATGAGGTTTGGGATTGGGTGGTGGCGGGATGGAGGTGTTGATAGGTTCGGAATTGATGTTGAGGAGGAGAAGGCGTGATCATGATTCTCATCCGTGGATGGATGCAAGGAAGCGGATTTGTCTTCGAATATATATACCCGTGCTCTATGAAGCAATGAACGAAATGATAATCGATCGTATAAGACTTTGACCACCCCTATAATGAAAAGAATTGGATTCGTCAAGCCACTTCAATTAATGGCAATATCTTGAGATTCAGAGTCGTCGAAGACTTCCCAACGATGAACACCAAGCTCGAAGCAACGCATTCCATCATCATCACCCTTCCTCCGCGAGCATTCTCCCTTTTCGCGGATTTCGATCCAGTCAAACATACCTTGAACGATAGCTGGACTCAGGCTATGTAATACTGAGCCACTTAAGTTAAACATCAAGTTGTATACTTTTCAATAACTACTCTCTGTTCCGACTTCCACGTCCATCATCCTCCTGATGCGGGGACTTCTCTCGATACGACACGAGGTTAGCGCAGTCTTCCCCAAATACGAGCAGAGGTTAGACTCATTCTTGGAACCCACCTGTGTCGGAGATTATCCAATCAGATACACTCAAGACACCATAAGCCTGTGGATCCTGTCCGGAGGCGACCGGGGTAGCTCGACGTCGATCGCGGGTTGAATGAGCGCCTCATGACCGGAGGGGGTTCCCGGAGGAGTGGGCCTCGTAAACTCCGGGAGGATCAAAAAGGGCGCGCTCTTGCTGACGCATGTTTTGTTTTCGTCCCTGCGGCTCTGTTTCCTCCTTTCGTATCTGCTGTCAGCCGAGCATCGCCGCCTATCTCCATGGTGAACCTGCCTCGACCTCGTTAGACCATCTAAGCCGTGTCCGGTCCCTTGAGTATCGTGGACCTGCAGGGCGCCGATCGAGCCAGTCCAATCCGTGTACAGGATCAGATCATTGCAAGTCACCTCAGCTAGGCTTGCCGGGCTATCGATATGTCTGCCTTGGAAACATCTCCGGGCGATGACGTGCGCAAGCGCAGGGCTCATAAGAAGTCCAGAAAGGGGTGCGGAAACTGCAAGTTGCGGCGGGTGAAAGTACGTATCATATCTAAGGATTGAGTCCATCTTGAGCATTCATCTTGCGCACTCCTGTTCATGTCAGCGAGTCTACCCCTATCATTATTCGTGCAACCACCCCTCATAGGGACCCTGGAGATAGGTCTTTACAAGGGACTCTAACTGGGATGACTATCCATCTTTGGCTTTCTGTTTCCTGTTTATAGTGTCTAACAATAGACATAGTGCGACGAGACTAAACCCCGATGCGTGAAATGCGTCTCGTACGGCGTGATATGCTCCTACGCTCCCGCGTCCGCGGCGACGGCCCTCTCTGTGGAAGTGGCGTTTAGTGTTGATCTCTCGTCTGCTTCAACTACTCCCACACCTCCTCAAACGAGAGCTGGTCCCGCTCCTCCATCTATGGGAGCCGCTCCGCCTGCTCAGGCCCCCTTCCCGCCCCGTTACGTCCCTCCGCCGTTACCACAAACCGGATCCATGGAAAGCCCAGACGCGGCGTACCTGTTGACCCCCACAGACGTCCGCCTTCTCGAACGCTTCCAGAAGAGGACGGTCCTGAGTCTCGGCTCAGCAAAGAGTAGAACAATCTATGAGAAAAAGACCCTCCCTATCGCATTCTGCGTAAGCCCCTGAACCCTCCCTTCACCCAACACTCTTCCGAGTACATCGTAGACTAACAAACACCCAAGCACCCCGTCGTAATGCACACAGTAATAGCAATGACCCACCTCCACGACCTAACGCTCCTCACCCCCTCCAACACCCCGCCCTCCCAGGCAACCCAAACAGCCCTAGCCTACCACTGGTACCGCGGCGTCTCCCTCCTCCACCGCAAGCTCTCCAACCCCATCCTTCCCAGCGAGCGCGACGCCCTCTGGCTCGCGGCGGCCTTCATCAGCGTCGCCGCCTTTGCAAACGTCGCCTCCCTCGCCGCGCCCCGCGACGCCTGGCCGCTGAGGCAGGGGTGCCCCTCGGACCTTGACTGGCTCAAGCTGGGCGACGGGAAGAAGCAGGTGTGGAAGATGACAGATACGATACGCGCGCCGAGGGGTGTGTTTGCGGATGCGGCGAGCGAGTTGTATGCTCACCTGATGAAGCCCGTCGAGGCACCGTGTTGCAGCATCAATGATGGACCCGAGGAAAAAGGGAAGACGACGGATGCATGGAGTCCTCCCCTCCCAGAAGGTTTCGCAGACCTCTTCGACCTCATCCAGGACCCAACCCACGCGAACCCGTACTTCACGGCCGCCGCCTCCCTCGTCGCCTGCTGGCGCGTACCCCCGGCGGTGACAGCGGACCCGGACTCGATCGAGCTGATCAAGCCTTTCATGGGCTTCATCAGCAAGCTGGACCCGCGGTTCCGGCGGCTGCTCGAGGAGAAAGACGAGCGGGCGATGCTCCTGCTGGCGTATTGGTTCGCGCGGGTGTGTGATCGAAAGCACTGGTGGATGTGGAAGCGCGCCGTGCTGGAGACGAGGGCAATTTGCGAGTATCTGGAGGCGAGATGGCGGGGGAGGCGGGAGGTGAGGCTTGTTGCCTTTCCGAGGATGATGGCGGATCAGTGCGGGTTGTTGTGATGTCCCGTCATGTTGGTGAAGCATCTTGGGCTGTGAGTTGAGATGAGTGAGGATGGTCATTTCACTAGAGCGGTGAACTAAAACTTGGAAACACTGAGAGTTGAGGCTGGTTGGAAAAGTAAATATAAATGATGATTGAATGAATGAACAAGACACGCGCAAAAGCGTGCCTCCTGGGAAGTGTACATCTTGGTATCGCTCAAACCCAATGCTAATTGACCAGAAAAATCATATCGCCGCTCAACGCCCAATTACACAAATACCAAGTGCAAGTTCCTTACGCGCCGACCTTGACTTCCTGGCTGTTAGCGGTCTTCTCGCCGTTCTCCTCATCTTTGGCTTTCGCTGCGCCATCTTCGCCCGCAGCAGAGTCGCCGTGCGGATATAGCGGCTTGCTGGGGTCGTAGCCAACAGACTTGACTATCCCCAAGCCTTTGGTCCTGCCCTCTCGGAACAATAACCGATCACCAGGGGCGAGGTACTCGGGTCGCTGGACGAACCGGAACGCCACCGTTGCTCTGTCGCCAGTTCGAATGTACGGGCGGTCAACATCAATTATCGCGCACGTCTGCGAGACTGGTCCAACATGGAGCATGGCCTGATACTTTGTCTTGATGGTGGTCGCGTGAGAGAGAATCAAGACTAAAGACATATCAGCTTGAGCACCGGATTGTATACTTGTTCGATGTGACTCACCTTCTGCTATGAATTCTCTGTGAACCTTGGGAGCTGGCTGTCCCTCGAGCTTGGGCAAAACAACCATGCCTTTCCTGACATCCTTACGCCGGACTTTCTTCAAGGCGAAGGACGCCGACTGCCCCGCAGAAGCAGCTGGAACCCCCAATCGCTTGCGTTCGATGGAACGAATACTGGTGGACGTGAACTGCCCCAAGGAGTCGGGACCGATGAGCACGTTGTCACCGGCGTGGATCACACCGGCCTTGATGATTCCGGAGACAACTGTGCCGACGAATGGAACCGAAAATGTGTCGTTGATGTGGAATTCAAAGGGCGCCTCGGAATCATAGCGTCCGTGATGCGGCAAGATGTTGAGGAATGTTCGGACCAAGTCGAGGTTCTCACCCGTGACATTGGAAACCTGGAAGACGGGGCATATCCTCTGGCTGATGAACTGGGTGGCCGTGTTGATGCACTCCTCACGGTCCTTGATGAAGATGGGAATCTTTCGCGCTCCTGGACTCTTCAGAATCTTGGTAATCTGGCTGATGGTCTGCTCGAGAATCTGAGGTGGGCAAATATCAATCTTGGTAATTACGACCATCACCGGGACGTTGAGTGCCAGAGCAATGCCCAAGTGCTCTTTGCTCATGCCAATCAGGCCGTTGTTGGCCGCAACCATCAGCAAGCAGTAGTTGGGGCTGCTCGACAACAGACCAAACACGGTCGTTCGCAGGTACTTTTCGTGACCTGCCAAGTCAGTGAAGGTAATGACCTTGGCGCTGCGTTTTCCAATCTCTTCCCACGACAGTTTTCCTGGTGATCGTTAGTGAGTCATTCTAACGACAGAAGATAGAGAGGTGCCTACTCCCAGGAGTATCAGAGACAACAACCTCTCCAACAGTGTCGAAGCCTAGGATCTCCATGCCGACGGAGCTGGTTCTGCCCGTCTCAATCTCGTGCTTATGGCGGAAGAGGTTCACTCGTGCGCGTCCTCTGCCATCGTCGAGGTCACCCTTGACAAGGACTCCCAGAAGAGAACTCTTTCCAGCGTCGACTATGGTGTGCGTGTTAGCCTGTTTTCACTGCTGTTCTGATGCTGCGAAGAGACCAGCTCGCCCACCAAGTAGATCATGGGCAGACGCAGAGGGCACATACCGTTGCCAACCACGGCTATTCGGGTCTCAATAACATCCTCTACTGTTGCTGGAGTCTGGCGAATCATGATTTTGCCGCTGCAATGGCTGTCTTTGCCAGACTGAGCGCTCGGGGCCTCGACATCGCCACCGATGTTCTTGGTGATGAGCGTCTGGCAGTCGGCTCGTATCCTCTTGGCCGCCTCCTTTAATCTGGTGTATGCAGCGTTCCATTGCTCTATTGACAATGCCATCGACTCGCCGTTGTTCTCGAAACCAAGCTCGAACACGGCCTCCCCGTGGCCCTCAGCTATCCTTTCCTGGAGCACTCCCTCCAACTTCTGAAGTGTGTCGTCATCGGTGCCCAGAAGGAGGTCTTTCAGCCGGGCGCTAGGAGTAGGCTCGGCTAGGTCGAGGTTGTCAAAGAGCTCGTCGAGTTCGGCATGCTGATGTTCAGGGACTTCAGTAACCTTGGAAGTGTCGGTTGATTTGGCGCTTGGGTATCGTAATGCCTGCTGCTTCTCGACGTACTCGGCAAAGTCGCTAAGAGCCTAGAGTAGAGTGGTCAGCGACGATCAGGGCGAAGAGGCATTCGAACTCTTTGGGATCTCCATACAGCTTCGCCCTTACGCTTCTCATGCGGTAATGACTTTATGTTCTTGCTCGTCATGGTGGGGTGATGGGAGCAGCTATATCCGTATCCTAAGGATCATTGATACGTGTCAAAAGCAGTACGATGGGGTTGTGAAAGATATCTGATGGAATTGATCGACGGGAGTGCAATGCAGCGTGTCAAGGCTATATAGAGGGAGGGGCGGATTTTAGTTCCGACAAAGTTGGCGTCGCGACGGGACAGTGAAAGGAGTCATCGATTGACTCGGAGCGGCGAAGTCTAACGGCAGGCAGTGCCGCAGTGACAGTCGAGGCCACTTCCACCTCCACACCACGCCCGGGTGACAGAATGCCCCGCTGCTTTACTTTTAGGCCGCTTATTCTGGGGCCAATTATCCCCTGCCGGTTTCCTGAAATGTATCTATGTTATATGCAACAGCCCTCGCAACTAGCGCCTTTCATACGAGGATCCCGAATCAGGACAAGTTCTGACCTGCTGAGAATTGAGCTGAATCACTTGGTTTGGCCTCGCCCAAAATACAGTATCATACCCAGATTTTTACAGATACATAGAGCATTAAGGCATGGTAGGCGTGGTTGGAATTCAGAGATGGGTGAGTCTAAAGCAGCGTTGACATCATGAGTAACTCGGCGGGGCTTATCGATAAGAGCTTTGGCACGGGCCAACACCAACCTTCCTACCTTATGCTGTGGTGACGCCTGGATGGTGGTGGATTTACCTACTAAGGTAAGGTCATTGCAGAATGCGGAGCCTCGGATTGTGTCTTGACTGAAGTATCCGTAAGATACCTAATCACAGAATGGCGGTTCTATCAATCTTCAGCCATGGCGACCCGCATGGCTGGATACACTCACCACAAAGGTCGCGGCAAACGGAAGTGGAAGTTTGTGTGACTCAGGCACTCAATTGCTTGCTTGTGAGTTGATTTGCGGCTGTACCCTGTTTGCTGCGCCTCTTGCCGGACCTGATCAACTGCTGCCAACCAGGAGCAAGAAAGAGTCATCAAAGTGTTCGGAATAGCACATCTAGAGCTTTCGAAAATCCAATTAAATGGAATAGAGAAACATAAAGCAGGGTGCGCTGAAGCGGGCTCCATTGCTAGGAATGTCTATTTGAACTGCAAACGACGAGATTGAGTGTATGGTTATAATGGGTAAGTCTGCCCAGCTGTTCCTCAGCCATGATAATGAAGCGTCCTAGTGGCCCTGGCTGCACCATCGTACCAATACGCAAGTTGTCCCAGGCTGTAGTGGAGTAGATTCTGCAACAGGCCCAGGGGTGCTAATGTGGTCTCGGGATGAGGGTATATGGAGAGAGACCGCATTGATGATATTCGTATGAAGAGTTACATCTTTTCCTCTCCGGTGTCGCGACAAGAGACGTCAAAACGCGTTGTGAGCGGTGAGATGTTGTCGTCGGCTCGGGTGTACTTGGTGTTGACTCAAAACCAAAGCCCCTTCGCGGCGATGGTTGATGCGTGATCCCCCAATGGTTATGAGGACGTTTGAGGCGAGATGAGAACCACGCTATCACCTGCGAACTTGTTAGACTTTTGACTAGTTCCTCAGATGTGCTGGAACTTACCACGAACAAAGAGCATTTCCGACTTTCTGCTGATGGTCTGCGATATGCTGTCAGCATTTGAAGAGACATCAAGCTCATCGAGCCTTCTCACCTTCACTTCCTCATCTTCTTCATCCTCATCCACCACATAGATGGTCTCCTCGACCTCACCCAGAACAAGGTTGCAATGACTGTCGTATGCCTGTGATACGAGTTAGTATGCCTCATGCAACTCCGAGACACGCATCCCAACTCACATGAAGTCTGCCCTTAAGCTCACGGTCACCTCTCAGCTTGACGAAAACCATTTCGTCGAGCAGGAGCTTGACGAGGTCAAGAGGCTCCTGGACATGCGTGGTGTCTTCGCCGGCGTCCGCCATGGTGATTTGAAGAGTGAAGTTCGGGTCGAAGAGAAGGGAGCAGGGGGCTCTGTGATGAGATGGATCGGTGCGGTTCCTTGATATGAAGACACAGCGATTCAACTGGGATGGCCGAGAGGCGATGGGTGGGGCCAGCTACAGGAGGAATTGTGCATTTTGCGCGGGCAAAGCTCAGCTGCACATCATTGGTCAAACCCTCTCGGAGTCGGCAGAGAGATAGTCCGGCTGCTCAGCCCACAATGAGATTGAACCGTGCCACGGCACACCGGAAGGTGGGCCAGGAATGGGTCTTGCCCCAGGTCTGCGTGGAGCTTCCCGTCCCTTGTCCGGGATGGCACGGTTAGAGGGGAAGGGAGCAGGGCACTAAAGCAGGCACTTGCAGCACTTCTATTGCAACTTGGAGCGGGCAAACAGGCACTGGCGGGCCACAAAGACAAGGAGGATGGCCGATGGATGAGGAGGAGGAGGCGGCGGCAAGCAACGGCGGCGGCGGCAGCGGAAGAAGCAAAGTTGGGGAAGCTGGGCTGTCGGGGAAAACGCCTCGACCTGCGTAAGCTGTGCTTGGGGGAGCTGTGCCTTCCTCCATGGCTTGCCGATGTGGTACGGTACGTCCCCCTTCACAGTGAGGGGACAGCTTTTTGTTTGTCCTTTTCACTCAGCAACCTCCCCTCACGCGAGCAAAACGGTCGTTCAGCCACATCTTTGAAGAAACACAACTTCCATTTGGCCGTGCCATTGGCTTCGAAGCATAAGACATGATTCGATACAGACCTCGCAACCTTCCATTATGATACCAACTATTGAGGCCAAAGGCCTTCGACAGCTGCTGCGGCATCAAGGTCCCCCTCGCGGCACGCCCTCGAAAATCTTGGCTGCCCGATTACGAAGATGCTACGGGCATCTGCCCCCTTTTCCCATATCAACAGCTCCCGCCAGAATCCTAATTCCACGAAATGGGCTGGACATATCCACGAGATGCATGTCCCAGTCGCATAAGCTCAGCTTCGACACCTCGGCCCCTGCGATCGAGTCGCGCTCAGATCAATCTGCCGACGCGCATCTCGCAGATTTGCTACGAGCGGTTCAATCACAGGATACAACCCAAATAGTGAGGAGTGTCAAAGGCCTAGCATGTCACCCAAGGCCCATTGAGGCGGCAGACGCGTTGCAAAGGCTGCCACCGACTACATTTTCGGAAATCGTGCGCTCCCTAGACCCCTCTCGCGTCGGCCCTCGCAGCAATGCAACCCACGGTTTGCGTATCGAGAATGGACTTGGCCAGTACAGCTCTCTTGCCTCGGTCGCTGATCGGTTCGGTGTTCCCAAAATCTACAAAAGCACCTTTCAGTCATTGCGTACGCTATTCGGTCTACGATCCTACCATGGCAGCGAGCCTTCTCGACTCGACTACGTCGTTCTCTTAAGATGCGCCGGTGCCGCATCCGATGTCCAGGCTGCCAAGGAAATTTGGGATGTGACGAAGGGGGAGGAAGATAGCCACCACAGGAATGGCCAGGACTATACCGAATACTTCAAGACTCGATTTCTCACAGACCCAGCCTACTCGCACAACGATAAGGCCAGGCTGCGAGTGCGACTCCGTGATTTACATGGCCGTAGGAAGAACATCAAAGACACCCGGATCTTGTGGCCCCTCGAGGGACTGAGACTTAGCCTCGTTGCCAACAGGAGGTTCACCTACGGCCGTGCTAGTTGGGAACCGACTCACGACTTACATCGCCTCCTCAGCTTGCCCGCCCCTGTCGGACGACTGAATGCATTCATCCGCAAAAAGCACAAAGTGGTGGACGAAGAGTACTACTGCGCGTACCTAGTAGCCTGCGCACGCGCTGGCTCAGTCAGGGAGATGACTCGAATTCTTTATAAAGTATGGGGCATCCTCATCACCGACAGAGATCATCGAGCAGCAACGATTGTCAAGGCCAACAGGGCGGACAGTATCAGGCGAACACCGACGCCAACACAGCCTTTGATCAACGCCATCGTGCAGTCTTTCGGTTGCACTGGTCATGTCATTCTAGCCAGAAAACTAATCGAGTATATCTCTGCAGAATGGGGCATCCCTATACCGCCAGATACCTGGTCGTCGCTCCTGGAGTGGACCTACCTAATATCTTCTAAACCGGTCACCCGAGAGTACAAGACTATGAGCGACAAAAACAGGGTCGTTCGGTCCAACGACGTGTTGGCTGTATGGGACGCCATGACGGCCAATCCCCATCTGGGAAAGCCCGGCATCCGTGACCTTGACATTTACACTAGGTCGCTGGTTGCTTCTGGTAAGCTGGATGAGGCTTGGGACTCCATCAGACATGCATGCGCCGAGTACGACTCACTTTGCAAGGATGTCGAGGCAACTCTGTTTGAGACCCTTTTCCCATCGCCACCGCCAGCTTCAATATCTCGTCACCATCGACTAAAAGCACAGCAACACATGTCATGGTACTCCATCCAACGCTCGTGCCAGCAATGGTTGCGGCAGGCCAGCGTACGCTTACGCCGCGAGCCCGCGCTGGGATCCCAGATTATCCCTGACTTTGTCAACGATTTTCGCCGTTTTCTCCCTGATCCGATTACGTACTCGACGTATGGAGGCACTGTTAGGATCCTGAACCAAGACATCGCCGCACCCAAAACCAAATGGGTAAAGCAGATTGTTCGCTCTGAGCCAACTCGGAGACTGGCTCCCGATCCAAGCCGGCCAAAGGTTTCTAAACCAGACGGGGCTGCAGAGGATGCGGAAGCTGTACCCATTGTCACCGAGGCGGGCGACCCAGTGTATGAGAGCATGACGATTACCCTCAGACGATCAACTCGAAGGATGGTCCGCCAACGAAGGGAGGTCAGATTTGGAGAGCAAGAGAATCGTCTACGATTTGAGCTTGGTAAGTCGGCAAGTCGGGGGGTTGTGAATGAAGGTGAGGCGATTAGCACGGTTGAAGCTCTGAATTCGCAACGGTTACCACAGACCGGTCCCCTGTTCCGAAAGGAGGTCTTAAAGGCCTTGGTGTGGTAGATGGCAGAAGGCGATCCATTTGGCAAGAGGAATCTGGAAGACATGTCGAGAGGACCCTGTCTGGTAGATGGACTCCGATAGATGATTCAATGAATTGAATTCCAATGTCATGGAAAAGATTTGTGTTCTGATGCGTTGCTACTGCAATACTTCTATCAATTGGGTACCGATGAATAATTGGAGATGTAATCTGTTCCCATCATCTGGTGTACCTCGTCTTCATTCTGTAACTGCAACGCTGATGATTTTTGTACCTCCGGCGATATATGTTGGTATCTACCCAAAACACGTGGAGTCCATGCAAAAACGCCTGCTCATGATCAAGGGGGTGGTGGATGGGGGAATATGAGATGCTAGGTAGGATATGCCTTGTTTTCTTTTTCAAATCCATGCTTTACCATCAACTTCTCTTTGCTCCTCCCCCTCTTTTTCTTCTCACTCTCGTGACTAAGATGTCCCATATTTTTGCGCAGCTTACTTACGCCTTGGTCTCCTCTTCGGCCTCGACCTTTTCCAGCCGCAAGTCGTTGAGGACCATGTACCTGCTCAATGAGATCCATCCATAGCGGAACCAGACCATCTGGCTCTTGTGCGCCGTGGTCATTGCGCTCCACGCCGTGGCCCAACCGCCCTTTGCGCCCAGCTCGCTGAGGAACACGAGCGCCGTCGGGTGGTAGTTGTCGTCTTCCTCGTCCTCGTCATCGCTTTCGTCGTCCTCCTTCTTTGGCTTCTTGGGCGGTTTCGGGGGGTTGCTGCCGGCCGTGGTTGCCCAGGAGAAGAGCGTGGGGATGGCGTCGAGGAAGTTGGTGTACTTGCGCGCAAAGGGGACCGAGGTCAGGGTGTAGAGATCGACGGGGGAGGGCCAGCGCGGGTTGGTAGAAAGGGCGGCGATAAAGGCGCGGGCACCGTGGTATAGTGATATGTGGTTCGGGTGGGAAGAGACGCCGGTCGAGTCAAAGGTGATGAGGACGTCAATGTTGGCGTCGGGTTCCTCGCCAGCGGCTCGCTGGCGGGCGAGCTGCGGCGCAAAGGCGCGGCCGAGGAGGGTAGAGATCTTGGTCTTGTCCCAAACGTTTGTCATGGAGTCCTGAAAGTCGCTGGAGGTGCCGGGAGGCGGTCAGATTAGCTCGTCCAGGGTCTGGAGTGGAGTTGAGGGGCAGTGGGTTAGGAGGGGGAATTGCTCACGGGCTGTCAATGACGAAGACGTCGTGTTCCTGCTGCAGACCGAGCTTCATGCCGCTCTTGATCAGCTCCTTCTTGCGAGTCTCGCCCAAGCCGTCGGCGTTGCCTATACAGTTGCCCCTCTTGTCAGCCACGGCGTCCTTTTGCCCCTGCAACAATGTCCCCAAGAAGTTTGCTGACCTGAACTCAAACACAGAATCTTGACATGATTGCCTGTATCCGGTTTGGTGAGGGCCAAAACTGTTGGCGCAAAGAACATGGCTTCATCATCCGGGTGTGCAATCAAGAGACAGATGCGTTTGTTCTCCAGGGTTGGGAGTCTCGGCGTGATCAACGGGACCAGGTATATATACAATGCAGGCGCAACAGCCACCAGCAAGGCGCCGAAGAGCATTATCCAACCCATTGTCAACTACAATTGTCGCAAATTCCAACACCGGGCCGCTCTGGTATACGATATCGTTTCGTCGGTGAGGAGGTTTCGAGTTCCCCAAGGTGGGGTTATTTTCGGGAGGAGTATTTCGAGGATGCGGTGTGGCGTGTGTCGGCGAGTCGCAGCCTCGCGCAGAAAGATGACGGGTCCGAAGAGGTCGTAAAAGGTGTATGCTGAGACGGAAGAGTTCTCAGAGAAACCCAAGAGAGTCGCAAAGCAGCACTAGATACTCGATGGAGGTCACGAGGCAAGCAGCATCGCGCGGGAAAGAAGAGCAGAAGCGTGAGATGCCACCTTGCGATTTTGGGGGACCCTGGTCTAATCTCGGAGGAGCTTCTTAGCGACAACGGGTGGTGGTGGTGGTGGCTGTCAATGGTGGTGTGGGTGGTCGCAAATAGCGGGAGACGATCGGCTGGGAAATTGGATGAGCTGGGGCCCGGACGATTCGGTGCCTCGCTCACTCACGCTGCCTCCCGTCACCACCTCAGTTCGGTCATTCTGTCGCAACTGGCGCGCCATCTGCGCCGTCGGTGTGTGGTAGCACCCGTTCCCTTCCCGAAAATGCAGGCGGTGACAGATCCTCGCGGAACGGGGCCCTGACAACACTAAATCCGCCCTGAGGGGCGAGCGACGCCTGGCAATTGGCCCTCCGGAGCAATGTGTCAGGCGACAGGGCATAGCCGCATGGGTTCGTTTGGTCACTGGACCGATGTCCTGCAGCAGGGGCCAGGGGAGCTTTCTACCTTTTATTTTCCAGGTGCAGGACTTCCCTGACAGCTGGTGAGCTCCAGCTACTATACCTTATGGGCTGACGGCGGGACAAGGAACTGTCAAACTGTAAACTGTGTCTTTGTCAGCCAACCTAAGCAGCTCAGCACGCGACCAGACGAAGACATCCGACGACAACATACCTTGCAGCTGCCACTTGGCTGCATCTCACAGACGGAGAGACCTCTGTATTGGCATCGCCGAAGCTCGAGGTGTCCCTGAGCGGATTGGCAAAGGACGGCGAGGGAAAAGCCTCAACCACGGCACATCGAGTGTTCACTCGCAACCTCAAACATGGCCAAAAAGGGGACCAAGGAAAAGAGGGTGAAGGATCCTAAGGGCATCCCCCTTGCCCAGCCTGATCGGTCAGCTCCCAGCGAAGCCACTTTGCTGCAGATGGCCCAAGATCGTGGTCTTTTCAAGCAGGCCGACAAGGATCCGCGGAATAAAAATTTGCCCAAGGGTGCTGTCCGAATTGACAGGCCGGGTAGCGAGGATAGTGACGATGATGAGGACGACGAAGAGGCCTTGTTGTCTCCCTTGATGGAGCGCATCATGGACACACTGCTCTGGACTGTAAGTCTTGCCATGGTACACGGCACCCTCGACGTACTCGTCCAGAATCAGTATGCCAAGGAGATCGAATGGCCCAATGTCTTCAGCCGTACCCTCATTGCGTTGATGGGTGAGTTTCAAGTCGGTCCCCTTCATTCTGCTCCTTTGCTGATGACGACGGTGGGCGGTAGTGCTCTTCTTTCTTTTCTATAATCTCCATGCTTTCCCATCCAGCCCAAACCTTATCCCGGGACTGCCGGCTCGTTACCAGCATGCTATTCGACAGGCCATCTTCTTCGTGGCCGGTGTGTGGGCTGGATGCCATCTGATTTACATCACCAACAAGTTCAGTTATCTGTATATCATGAAACAGGCGCCAACTCTGGGATGTGTATGGATTTGGTCGGTCTTGGAGCTTGACCTTCCCGTGGCGGTGGCCAGCCTGGCGGTGGCAGGTGCTTATTTGCTGCAAGGAGGGTATTCCATTAAATAGGCGGTTCACGACTCGTTATTTGGACCTCGACCGCTGGGTAGACTGCGAACTGGCCCGCCGGTGGTGCCCTCGATTCGTCAACTCGCTTGGAAGCTGTTGCGAGGGACTGGATAATCGGCGCGACCTAACGGGATCGGCCAACGGTGAATCTGGACCGTGGCTGAGTCGACTCCGATGCATCAGACGATAGACGAGGTCCTCCAGCTGATGGATCTGGGCTCTCTGCTCAGATATTTGATTCTCCATACGAATAAAGCTCTCTTCAGCCTTGGCTTCCGTCCACGTCGTCCTCGATTCTAAATCTCGAATCCGACTGCGACAAACGATCAGTAATAGCGACCAACAACTCGTCAGCAAAAGTATCTTACGAAGAAATCATGCTCATTTGCGTGAACTGCACTCTTGCCGTCAATGCTTCTCTCTGGCGGACCAGCTCCAACGTTTTGGTCCGGACCGGCAGCCAAGCCATGGCAACATTGGTCGTGAAGCTCCAACTCTTGGGCACGAGAGTCCATTTACCCTGATTCTCGGCGTCTTGGCCCGCAGCCTTAGTCTCGGCCTCAGCCAGCAGTTCCAGGATCCGTTTCTCCAGCTTAATCAAATCGTCCATCACAAAGGCGTACATCTGATATTCAGGTTGGCGAGAATGGGGACCTCCCGATCTTTCACCGGCTGTGCGAACAAGATCTGATAGCCACGTGGATTCCGTTTTGAACCATGACAGCGAGGCCTTGACCCGGAAATACTCGTCGTCGCTGTTGCGCAGATATGTGATTCTGACGTACACTGCTGCGACAATAGCGACAACAAATGTGAGGATTCCGGCGACATTGGCCGCGATGGACAGAGGGCTGTCCTGCTGCGACGTCTGGTCCATCGGGATGGTCCAGAGAATGACGTTTGCGGCTCTGTTTCGGTGACGCCAAGTTTGCGAGAGAGAATTGTAACGAGGCTCGCACGCAGTCAATGTTTGACTTGCTCCCACGGGCCCGACAGCAAAGGTCCGAAGGGAGCTTGGGAAGGAGCTTCCATTTGAAGAGAAGCTTCTAGGTTCCAGGTGAAAGGTACCTACCCCTGTGCCCTGGGGCACCCGTCGCTAAGATTTTAGCGCCGTTCTTGGCTTCCCGTAGTGGGGCCGTAATTCACCTCGCTCCGGCCCCGCGTAATCTCGAATTGTCGACGACAGACTCCCGATGTTGCAGTTGATGTCCTCCGAGTTTCCGAAATGACGAGAATTCTCTATATCACTGCAGTTATTTGTGCGGTCTTTATATGCTCTCTTCCGGTTGTTGTCTCTAGATTTACGATGCCAGTCACCTCATACACCGACGAATGTCTGGGCCAGATCTTGAGACTGGAATTTTTCATCTTTTGGTGTTGGTAAGGTAGGACCAAACAACGGCGGAACACAATTCCAAATATGAGGATCATGTGAATCGTCTAGTAAAACGGTTCGTCTACTTGAATTATTTCCAGAGCGCAGAACCTGTGGTGCTCTCGGGGTGTTGAACTTTGCTCACAGGAACAATGATCCTGTCGATTATCGGAGAAAGCCCTCGCGGAAAGAGCCCTCTTCATATTAATGAGTCGCTGCTTCCTCAGGATCAGTTGTGAATTACCAGAAATATTCTGACCGCCCTCGGTTGACCTATTATGGACGAAGGGACACACTGAATTCCCTACCCTCCTACCCTCCTACCCGGATTTCTTCCACCCTTCTTCTACTTTTTCTCTTCCCCATCCAACCAACCTTTCCAGTCTCCAATCCCAGCTATATCAACCAAACAAGCCCACCAACGAAGGTATTCCCAACTCTTCCCTAGTTACCGATCAAAGCTTCATTCTAACTAGGAATTCCAGCATCATCATCCACAATGTCTTCGCCCTACACCATCCCGTACAAGGCCACCGCCTCGACCTTTGTGCCGGGCGCCGCCGCCCACCCCCCAGCGCCCCAAGATCATGCCGCAGCGAATATGCGGACGGTCCGGCAGCCGGCGGTCGCCGGACAGCCTCTTGCTGCTGACACTAGTCACAGCAATGCCCCGGTGGCCGTGGGTGGCGCCCCTCGGGATGCCATCCCGGCGAAGTTCTCGTCGGCGGTTGAGGCCGCTGCTGGCGGTGGCATTGCCATCGCCGCCCCGGGTGGCCTCCGGGGTGTTAGTGGCCCAGCTTCGGCTGGTGCTGCTGACAGCAGCGGCCAGAGTGGCCATTGTGGTGAAGCTGTGCCCACCACCAGCACTGTGAGTCTCCTCCCTTTTATATCCTTCTTCCTGTCCCCCAATCAGTAACTGGACGTGAGAGAACAACCACAATGGCTCTTTCTTCATGTCCTCATTTCATCTCATGTTGAGTTACTGATCCTGCTTTACTGATCTGGCGCTGCCTGGGAGATCTCCAATATCTATATAAAGCCCCCTTCTCTCCCCTTTGATTCTGACTTCTTTCTTCCTCCAGACCACCACCACCACTCCCCTTGGCACTGACGGCTGTGAAGAAATGGAGCAGCAGCTCCAGACTACTCAGGCTGAGATTGCTCGGCTGAAGGCTGAGAATGCTCAGCTCAAGGCAGACAGTGCAAGAACCAAGGCCGAGAATGGGAAGTTGAGGGAGGCCATTGGCACCGCTGGTCTTGCCTTTGACGAGAACGAGGGGCTCCGGGCCGTGATTCTGCGACTTGAGAAGGTGGCATCGCACAAAGTCATCCAGAACGAGAACTTGTTCCAGCAGATGGCAGACATCCAAGGCCAGGCTCTGGCTCTGAACCAAGATCGAGACAGGCTTCGGACTAAGAACCGCCTTCTTCGAGCTGAGCTTCGCCAGGCCATCAGGACACTTCTTGGTCTCCATAGCGAGAACATGGAGCTGAAGGACAAGGAACAGGACGCCACTATGGGTATCCAGATCCTCACCGACATGCTTGCTGCCTTATATAACAAGATCGTTGATGACGCCCCGGATATCATGCCTACTCTTTCGGAGCGTGTGCAGAAGACTCTGGACCATGTATACGAGAATTGGAAGGAAGAGCAGTTCTTGCAGGTCTTTCACCCCGAGCAAGCGATGCAAACGACCTCGCCCTATGATCTGGTCCCTCGGCACACCCCGGTTCCTTCTCGTGGCGGTATCGAGTTCATCCCTCTTGAAGGCAACGAGGAAGATGAAGATACCCTGAACGCCAGATCTGGTACTTCGACAGTCGTGCCTCCTGCACCGCAGCCGCAACAACCGGTGCAGCATCAGCCCCCTCCCCATATTCCCAACCACAACATTGCCAATCCGCACGCCACTGGCTTTATACCCGGTCAGACCAACATCTTCAGGCTGATCATCGACTCCCCTGGTCAACAGTTGTATGAGAACAACATTCCCCATGTCGACAGTCCTCACACGCCTACCACCGGTGGCCCTGCCCCTCCTAATGGCGGTACTGTCAGCCTCTCCGACAACCTTTACGATCCTGATACTCCCACCCTTCATGGCGCTTCTAATGCCGTTGACGGTCGCGAGGATCCCCGCGACGGCATTACCATGACCAACGACGAACCCGAAGATCACGAGGATCTTCAGACTCCCCAGACTCCACAAACTCCCACTCCTCTTCGGCACCATGGAGCAAATGTTCTTGGAACACCGGATGCTTGAGTGTGTCCATTGAGCTGAATTTTCTCGATATCTTCTCCTCAGGTAAGTCCTTGACGCCAATGTATTTGATGCTTGACTTCTTTTACTGACTGATTGCTCAGGCAAGAGCAGCCACGATTCCCATGAGCGCATTGATTATGTCCACTCGCACTTGTGCATGCTTGGCAGCAAGGCGTTACGACAAGTCAAAAGAGCTTTCCTAGCGCATTCGAGCTTTACGACAGTTCACTTTGGGCTTCTTGGAGGTTCTGATTGCTTTGGAAAGAATTTAGACTTCAAAGTGGACTCTAGATTTCCTTGGAGTCTTGGTCCCGGCTCATTTTGGCCTTTCCGCAATCACTGCTCTTTGGTCACGACTTGGCAACAACGACAACAATCAAGTTGGCATACGAACTCTCCTTTTCTGTGGTATGACATTCGACTTATGCTATTAAGCATTCATAATTCTTTCTTCGCCGGTTACGGCACTTCTTCTTCTCTCTTTTCTTTCGCAAGACCTGCACTTTAATACACATGGCTAGCATGTGGCAGTCGTGCATCGGCTTCTTGCATGGGAAGCTAGATTTTCTTTTCACCCCCGCCTTTAATAGACAGCATAGTTTGTCTACCGTTGGCATCGCGGGATTGGTTTCGGAACGGTTTGGTATTCAGGGCTCAGAATGGGATCATAAGGGAAAGGGATATGGCGATCGCGGCTACCAGATGGACATGCGAGGCTCACAATAGCAAGCAGGGTTAGCATACAGCAATCAGACGCTCATATCTCGTCAATGAAGTCGCTGGCATCGAGTGAATGTGTGACATGTGGTGGTCGTTGCCATTAGGCTAAGTTCTGGGCAGTGAATCTCTTGACGATAGTGTTGCTATAAAAGCTGGCCTCTCCTTCTTGAAGACTGGAGTAACCCGCTCAAACCAACCTCTAAGAGCACCACAAACCCATTGCTAGAATGACCTTACTTGATTATATCTCACATGGACGAACCACCACTACCCCCACAGCCCACAGAGCGAGAGGGCAACCCCTCATGGGGCAGACTACGAACAGTCAGGCGAGCCCGCAACTCACCCCACGACATCCCCTGCGGCGAAGAATGCCTAGTATACCCAAAAGGTAAGACCAACCACACGCCGACCGGAATCATGGGCAAGATCGCCCAATATCTAGAACTAGACCTCGAGAGCCGACCCTCAAAGGACGACGTTTGGATGGAGAGGAAGGGGAGAAAGAGGCGTCGTGGCGGGAGACATCGGCGCTGCCCGCAGCCGAACCAGTTTCATCCAGGTGAGGAAGGAGGTTTGGAGGATGTGGAGGAGACTATGGATGGGGAGTTGGTTGAGCCTGTTGCGTGGGAGGTAGGTGGCGCCGGCGGTTGTGGTGATGGTGGTGGTGAGGTTGGGAGAGTGTATCCTCCTGCTGCTGTGCGCGGCCAGGAGAGACCTGCTGATCGGGTGGCTGCCGTTTGGGGAGGTTGCGAGAATCCGGCTGCTGGGCCTGCTATCGAAGAGGCTACTCCGGTGCTTCTGTGTCCTGGACAGGCGAGGGAGGGGGAGGTGAGGCTACCTGGCGCTGTCGAGGTTCCTCGAGGTGAAGGCGCTGATCCATCTCAGAGATGGGAAGGAGGTTCCGGTCGAATTGCGACTAGTGGTCAGTGGCGGTGGTGACATATCTTTCAATTAGATAGAGTTGATATAGTTACATTATGGTTTGAGCATAATGAAGAACTGGCCTTCTTTGGGACCTTTCACGAACCCGTGGTTCTTGGAATACCTCAGGTTGGCGAAGTCGAGTGATAGACACCACTGTGACATCAGTGCATGGTCTAGAGTGAGCGATAGAAGAATCAACGGCAAGGCTTGAGTTTTCTGGAGCTATGACTGGAAACATAGGGGAGTATTCAGGCAGGCTTTTAGTCAAGGAAGATGTGATGAGCAGATTGACACATGATCTAAGAAGCAAGATGATCAACACAAGTAAATTTCAAGCAAGGCGCAGCTAATAACATTACCACTTCGGTGCACTTGCCTTCCTCTTTGTATGATGTGCCTCCTATGAACTTCTGGTGTAGTTGTTTGTCTGCCTCAAGGAGTTTTCGTTGGTCGCTCGCATATCTGATGCTGTACTCTAGGCAAGGAAGTCTTGCGAATCAACAAACTTCAATTAGCCCTTCAAGTACCTAGCGTCTGGTACTGTTCAAATAAGAACATCATGATGCCAAGCGTTTCTTTTAGAAGGAGACCACACTAAAACGTCAACCATTCAAGACCGTTGAGGTAGAATTCCCGCATCGCGACACGTAAAAGACTTGAAGAGGAATTGACTCAATGCAGTTTCGACTCCGACGCCTGCCCAACACCAACCCTTAACTCGACATTCTCAAATGTTCTGAACGATTGGAATTTGAAACTCGGAAGTTTCGTTCTACGTCCTAGGCACCAGCGGCGAGTCCGCCCTCAAGCCAGCCCGCAAGGCGGCCATCGTCAGCCGCAAAACTGGGACCGCTCCGGGAAAGAACACCAAAAATCCCCCACAAAACAAGCTCCGTTCCGCACCCGCGCAACGTTGCACAACCTCACTCGACTTCACTCAACGTCACCTCATCTGGTCCGGGCAGGAATAGAAGCAACATCACGTCACCAGAATTTCGCCTCAATCCTCAGCAAAGACAGCCTCGCAAACAAAAGTTACCAAAGAACACCATCATCGCCATGGCATCCAACCCCGAAACCGCTCAACCTCCAACACCACCCGCGTTCAACCTCACCTACCCCTCCTCCCTAGAACCCTACAACATCCCCGCGGCAACCTGGCTCACCGCAAACTCCAAATCATGGGACGGCCTCGCAACAGGCGCCCTCGTCTTCTCCCCCTCGACCAACAAAATCCTCCTCCTCCAGCGCGCCGCCCACGACAGCATGCCCCTACGCTGGGAGACGCCCGGCGGTGCAGCGGACCCAGAGGACGTGAGCCTGTTTGCAGCGTGCGCGCGCGAGCTGTGGGAGGAGGCTGGGCTCGAGGCCGTGGAGATTGTGAGAATCGTAAGCGAGGGGGAGGGGAAGGACCCAGGGAGCGTGTTTACGAATCGGACTGGGACGAGGGTTTTTTGTCGGTTTGCGTTTGAGGTTACGGTGAGGGATGATGGTGATGGGGGGAGAGGGGTGGAGGAGATGGTGAGAATCGATCCGGAGGAGCATTGTGATTTTGTGTGGGCTTCTGAGGAGGAGGTGAGGAGGGAGAGGGTTGGGGAGAGGGAGATCCCGATTACGAATGGGCAGATGGCGAGGTTGATTCTTGATGGGTTCCGGAGGAGGAGAGAGGAGGTCTAGAGGGTTCATGGTTGGTGAGGAGTTGTCGAGCACAGAATGGTCGGTTGTCCTTTATGTCAACGAGGACGAGGAACTATAGAGATAGATGAGGCTCTTGGAGCAAGATCAGAAAGAATCGACACCATTACGAAGTTAGTATTGCTCCGGCATAGAGGACAGGATATCATTGCGTGAGACGAAGGAGACAACCATAATGAGGATTTCATCAATGAAAGACACTCGAGTGTGCATACCGTTTGGATACTCAAATGTATTCCCATAAGCCAATATGGCGTTCTTGCCTTCGTGATGGATTACTCGCTCTCATGTACTCTGCCAATCATCGCCTTGATACATCCGTAATCCCTAGGGATCTAATAATCAAGACATAACACCAAAGCCGAACCCACCCATACATCCTTCATGCTCACAACACCATGACTCTCAGTTCAGGGTACCGCTCAGTAGCCCGCCCCTGCCGGAGTCCAAGGCCCTTCACGATAGATATGGTGCCGACGGCCACTGTCGCCATAAGAAACAACAATCTTGTGCTTCATAGCCCCGGTGAGTGTCAGCCGCTGGTCAACATGGAATACTTTATAGAGGGCACTCAGAAAGAGAAAAGAGAAGTTCTCCAAAGAAGCGCAGCGTACTGAAAGTTTCCTTCATCGGCGTTCAACCATTCCATAAGGCTGAGTAGAGATAGCTTCACCATGGCTGCCAGACCGCGCATCTGGCGCACTTCAGCCTGGCAAGGGGACAAATAGCTTCTGGGTGTAAGATAGCTTTACTTGGATGGACTGTGAAGAGCCCAGAGGTATGAAGTGGCAGCTGGTATACTCGATATCTCGATAAACAGTGTCGGCTGACATACGAGGATATGATAGTGAAAGGCGGGGGTTCAGAAGTCATCACGGCCTTCTTCATGTCAAACATGGATACATGAGCGTCAGCTGACGCCCCAACGACACCCTTATGTTTACGAAAGGTCGCAACGTGGCGGCTGAATCCTTTCTGGGTCTTGCGAGCAATCGGAGCTTTTGCCATAATTGCCAGGCCAATCAGCGCAAACCGCTCCCAAGATGATGGGTTGAGGAATTCAGTAAGCAATTACAGGAGCGATCGCCAATAAGCTGCTGCCTACCTTGAGTGCTAAGACTTGCTCTCGCCATCTTGCAAAGTTGACTCTGATCCTACCCGTAAGATCATCAACTTTTGAAATATCAAAAGAAGCCCGCGATGCTCCCAAACCTGGGCATGATCGTCGGCCCAAGGTGTTTCTATGAAGTGCTGATCTTCGGGCGAGAGATGCCGGCGCCAGGGCGGAGCCGAAGCGAGACAGCGTTTTGCTGCGTGCAATGGGCCGAGGGATCACTACTGCGGCCCGACGCCGGCGGTAGATTGAGGCGCAGAATTCGCAACATCGGCGATTCAGGTACCAAAGTGCATGCATCTGCACGTTCGAGAGGAAGGACTTGACAAACTTGGCAGATGCCCTGTTCGACTCAGGGGTAGTTCGTGGGCTGGGTGCACTCCAGGGTCAAAGCGAGCAAGGTAAAGCGAAGCAAAGGCTTTGGGGCTTTGAGGCCTCTGCCGATCTAATGAATGCATCTTGTTTGAACGTGGAGCAACAATAGTTTGGCGGCAATTTGAATTCCCTAGTAGGGCGTTCCACTGGAGGCGATGACTTGTCAATATCATGCCGAACGCGATAGCGGCTTGGTTGCTCGACTTGATTCAAGGTGCTTAGGACCGTAGCCTGGTAGCAGCGTACCGCGTCAAACGAGCTTCAGACATGACTTGATGGAGCTCAGAAGCCTCAAAGTGCGAACACCAAGCGGGCACACCGGTCATGCCGGAGCTCCGGGAGCACGGGTCTAGACCTCTGCAGACAGCCCACTAAGAGCCTTACACGGCCCGGACAGCGACCGTGGCGGATTTACTTCGTCATTTGCGGCTCAGGCTCGGTGGTGCAGAACTGTCGTGATAGCGTGGAGCGTAGTGTACAGGTAGTAGTGTCGTCGTTGTTGAGGCCAGCTCCATAGCTCCTGAGCTTCAGAGGTGGAAATGGCGCTACTACGATGATCGGCAATGCCCGACGCATACCATCATCAGGGCTGCCCAAGCCGTTGTCCTCCTCCACCCTGTAGCAGCGTAGGGGAAAATTAGCACAGTTAGTCAGGTTCCTAGCGCAGGGTCCCAATGATTGAGGCGGAATCATTGCCAAGGGGGGTCTCGAAGAGATGGAATCTATTGCTGACAGAGGTTGATTCCATGGCGTAGATCTGACAGAAACGAGCAACGGATGACACGAATGAGGCGAGCGCAAAAGTGAGTGGCCTTTGGCGTTGCCGTTTTGGGGAAGCCGGCAAGGAAACAGAGCTGAGTCTCGAACTTGAGCAATGAGGGGTCGTTGGGCGGTGAGTCCCAACATCCCCAGTCGGAGGCAGAACCGGAGAGGAAAGATGATCCGTGGAGTGGAAATAGTCTGGATTATTCGTCTGTAGGTTTTCGTAGACTGTACTCCGTATCTGTACCTGCAATGTGGATGTGGTGGGATGGTTGGTGAGGCTGCTCATTGGGCTCCGCTGAAGTTGGTTATTGGCATGCCGGGGTTTGAAAAGCCATGATCGGCGCGCCTACATCCAAGACACCCCGCGAAGGAGAAGGAGAGCGAACTACTGAAGAACGACGTGGGGTCTGCAAAGCTTTGATGGCTCATGATGCCGAAAAAACCCCAAAAAAAACCAGGGACTTTGTGGATCTATGAGGCACAGTAGTGAGTATCCACGATCTCTTGATGCTGGTCTCAGTTTCGTCCAAGGACTGGACTCCATCACAATACCTATCTCAGGCTCCAGTCCTTTCGTGATGAGGCTTGATAAGTTTGACAGGCGGCTTGGTACCTAAGCTGTGGCGAGTTGCTTCGTGGAGGCGGATGGATATCCATTCTACTAGTTCGCCTTGTGCTGGGTGACACTGACGGGAGGTGAGGCTATGGGTGATGGGATTCGCTGTTGTTGTCGTGAAGATTTGCGGTGAGCTAGTTCGGGTAGGTCGTCAGTCCCAAGATTTGGATACGACTCTGCGTGCGCCTTGATTGATAGCTGGTGACCCATGGCAATAATACCAGCTGGATTTGTTTGTTGTTTTTGGCGACTCAGACTGTACATACTCTGTAGTCTGTACGGACCGTAACCGTACTCCATCCCCAGTAGTCTCTTACGCCCGCCCGATGGCAATATGGGACGACTCGAGCTTGACCGCCGCAATTGGACGTGGGTTGACATTGACAATGCATCGTTGCCAATTGGGGAGAAGTGAGAAATCTGATGGTGCGTTATCATCGCGGATGACAATGAATGGCAGATGACAGCAGCAGCGTCACATTGCGGCGAGCTTTCCGCGGAGTCCAATGCAGCAGGCGTCACGGATGCGGAAGTGCCAAAGTGCTTGTGGCTGCGTGGTAGGAACATCGATTGTGCCTACCTCACCTAGGTGCCCAGATTGCGAAGGTACCTTGCTTTACTGAAGGACCTGGGACTGCAGTACGCCTGAAAGTGGCAGTGACGATGCGGAAATGTGTTGCCGTGCTTCTTACCTGCTTTGCGAAGGTAGGTACAGCCGTACTGCTGCTTCTTTCCTGTTGCAACTTGAAGCTGTGGCTGATTGCTTCCTGCCTCTTTCTTGATGAAATCAATTGCGGCTGGCCGGCACTCTCGCGGGGCAGGAGCAAGATGCCGTGCAACCTACACTACAACTGCCTGCATCTACACGGTACACTGCTGCAGGCGCATAGGTACCCACGTACCTTCCTCAAAGGTGCAGGAAGTTACGAATCCGCGACTCACGCGGCCCCACTCCCCAGCTGCTGATGACCTCAGTGGCGTCGATCCTCGATCTTGCATTCGTGGCATTGGCTGCAGCCAGCTGGACTGTGGATGCCGACTTCCCCACACCTTCCCAGTCGAGTTTTCCAATCCCCATGTGCTTCTTTCCCTTTTCGCTCATGATTCCTCGGTCATCAGTCATCAGTCAGCATTTTGTTGCTCTGCCGTGTTTCCCCCCTCCCATCGTCACTCTATTGTGTGTGTTTGGTTCCATTTAGTCCCGAAAGGCATCTGTCAGCTCACTTTTTTTCTTCTTCTGTTCTTTCACCGGCTTCGGAAGACGACCGACCGGTAATGTGGATCTTCCGGCCCTACCGAGCCCTCTGAAGTCCGTTCTCGAGGAGACGAGGGATATGGATAGACTCTACCTACCTACTACTTCACGTGGGGAGCTGAGAAAACGAACTCGAACCATGCGATGACTTCGAGTCAATTCCAAGAAGCCTCGCTCGGATCCGCGTCTGGATTCTGCTTCGGTTCACTCGCGAACCCTCAGACCCCTTGCCCGAACTCTGCTCAGCATCCCCCGTGAATGCAGTGACGCACTTTGCGTCGGCTTGTCCTTGATTTCCTCCCCGGCTTGCACAGCACGACGGCACAGCGTGGACGCCGCCCAGCTCAGCTCAACCTAGGCGGAGGCACTGGAGTGGAACACAGCTCACAATATGATCTATTCGACTCTTGCTAGCTCAATCTCGACCTCGCAGACTCATCCCCTCACACGGTTACACATGCACTTACAAGACACAAGACACCACATGCTATGCTACTTGCGGTACTCCCAACCAACTCACAACCAACTGCATGCCGCATAACCGCGCTACTGTTTCTTGTCGACCTCCAAATCTCGCGCTAGAGCCTTGTTTCGTCCATGGTCACCCAACCTGCCGCAGGCCTGCTCGCACTCACCCGCCCACCACCTCTCTAGGAAGGCTCTTGAGGCTGCTCTGTGCCTTGATCTGATGGCCTCGCCAGACTGACCCGGACACGAGACCTGCCTTACACGCGCATCTTTGGTTGACTCGCACTCTGTTGCAATGATGCGTCTGCGGTCTGTTAGGTCATAGCCAACCACTCCCTTGCGAATTCGCAAAGGTCTGTCAACCAAGTTGCGCGCAAAATACCTGTCTCGGGCGCTCTCAGGATGCTGTGGCTCTAAAGACTCTGGCCCTTGACTGGCTGCCATGTCAGACAGCTGCACCCAGCAAAAAAGGTGCCGTCATCATCTCCCTTTTTAGGGTCGACTATCAGGCACCGGCCCGCCCTGGCGCGCTGACAAGCTTACTGTCCCTATCTCCGCCTCCCCACACTGCCGGGTGCGAATCTTCCGCTGCCTCCAACCCGGAACTACGCAAGTGTTCTCTTGGCATTTTCGTTCAACGGCCGCCGTGGTAGCTGCTGTAAGGGACTCACAGTTTTCGAGCGAGCCAGCAACTCTTGATAATACGTGGGTTCGAAAGTATTGCGAGAGTACGCAGAACAAAGACTGTAGCATAGCAATCCGAGCTCAACAAGGAGCTCTATCGAGGCCTCGTCGTTGGGCCCCAATCAAAGAGCCTACAGATCGCGGAGGATCGCACTTAAGCCCGCCAGGATATCCTCGATACCCTTTTTCAACAGTCATCGTCAGCCCTGCAATTTTCACCGCCCGCAACTCGCTGGCCAGTTCGTGGCATACTGTTGCCCTGGGGTTTCCCATGTCGAGAAGCCAAAAGACCCCTCCTTCCGCCATACGTACTCCTCTTTTCCGATTAGGCCTGCTTTGGAACAGCTTTCTTCCAAGGAACAGCGCCAGTCAAGACCTTGGACTGCACTTTCTGTGCTGCGTGGCCCCCTGTTGACACCCCAGCCACTAGGCTCAATGCAATGAGCCCTAGGTTAGCCTGGCCAGCCCGAATTCTACAGTTTGGAACACCAGAGTTGAGATGGCAGAGATTGCGTCTTAATGCGAGAGAATAGGAGATGGAGAAGGCCATGATGCAAACGGGCGTGCGAGTGAAACATGGCCGTTTGGCGCCACACGGTTGGGAACTGGTGCACAGGCAAACAATCAAAGTTCCAGAGTCACAACTACTTACCTACCCTGCCTTCAACCTCTGAGCATGCGGTAATGTGTTGCGTTGCCCTTCGCCGCATCCCATCATTTCACACACACTCTTCGAACTGTCAAGTGTCAAACCTTCAGACCATCAAGCATCTCAGTGGGACGACACCCATTATTCTCGCAAGATGACTCGGACATGGCGATTTCCAAGAGAGTGTAGCGCATGACTCTCTAAAGGACCAATGAGGGTGGCGTGGGGATCTCACAGGACAGCCAGGGCACGCAGGGTTTACGGCGGTTTGGTCTTGTACTTCTTGGAAGTCTCGGCGCCGCGGCGGCCATCCATTGAAAGTCAGAGACATTTGATACTCATGCCAGGCCTCCAAGAGTCCAGCCATCCCATCAAGTCGCGTGTTTTGGCATTGCCCTACCTACAATGGCAAAGGATTCGTACCTGCGAAAACACCACACAGCGTCTCCGTGGCTCCGCAGCTGTGAATTGCAGGCCGAGTCTTGGGATATAGAATCATTGAATTTCAGTGTACGCGATATACACGGAAAAAAGGATTGCTCTGGCAATTGTCGTTCGCCGTTCGTCGGTGCCTCAGTTCTACATCTGCGAAATGGCCAGGGCAATGTTGCTCAGTAACCAACATTTGATCATTTGTCAATTGGCGGGCAAAAAGTCCGGCACGTATGCCGAAGCTCGGCAGACGGGGGGATCTGCTCATCGCCTAACTGATTTGGTGCCAGATCACGTTGATCTGTCAAAAGAGGCAGAACAGAGTTGAGACTACAACGGCACTAGGACGCAATAGACGCGCTGACACGGCACATTGAGACTTTTGGTGGCCGCGGCACGATACGTCGTGACGACTGTGCTCGAGCTTGACCCACCGTAGTGATTACCGAAGCATTTCTTCTCATCTTCCAGAAGGATATCAACAATAACGGCCGGGGGAAAAGAGGATCGCTCTATTTTTCGACATGGAGAAGTATGTACTCGCCAACGGATGATACGGCGCATCATTGCCCGATATTGCTTGCGGCTACGCCCTTGGATCGCGGCTCATCGCATAGACCTGCCAAGGTCTTGCTTGCCAACGAGTCCCGATAGACAGCAGGCGGCAAGGCATGGTTCGACAACATCCCAGGTGTGCCCTGGGGAGCGACCAAACGGATTCGAGACTGTCACACTTGTCTGTACCGAATACGTCGTGCTTCATGTCAAATATGAGAAAGAGCCAAAGAGCTATTGGTGAAGCGGCAGACTGGAGGTAAAGATGGTATGTACATGCAAGTTGCCGATAGTTGGCATGTGTACGGAGTAGAACGCAGGCTGCTCACACATTTGTTTGTCGAATATTCGGTAGAGTCTCTCTCTCTTATCAAGCACCAGCCACACTGCCACGAATACAAACTCCACCAACGCCGACCACTCGCCACGCTGATCTGCATTTCTCTCTCGCATTTGGCTGGATTCCCAGTCTTCCCCGGCTATGCGCAGCCACTGCTTACTCACACAACGCAGAGGAGAAAGACATTCACTTTGACACCGTCATCACTCTCTGTTTCACACCACTCCCTGCATCTCCAGCAAGACATGGGCAGATGCAACTTTGCAAGTGCAGGACGCCAGACAATTGGTATCCGCCCAGGCGCCAGGAAAGCCGAGCCCGGCCCAGTGCGGAGCCACAATTCAGAAGTCCCTTGCCCTTCTATTGGAAACGAGTAGCTGCGTACACTGGAAATTTGAAGAGAAAGAAAAAAAAAACAAAAAACCCCAATTTCAGAGGCAGCAACCAGGGTCATACCAAGGCCTTGAATACATCATAGGTTGATCATCCGTTCACGCAAGCTCTGAGCAAGGACTTCCTGAACATCCGGCCGGCCTGCAGATGCTTGGAAGAAGACGAAGAAAGTCTGCTCCCAATTGCCCACACACTCACTGGATTGGACTGGATCGGATTGGGCTCTGCCTACTTACGGATACCTTACCTGGTAGTTGATTCAAACCACCATACGTACCGAGGAAGGTCTGGCAGGCAATAGTTGCGCATGCCGCCAACTTTCATGGTTGCCAATGCCGTCTCTTCCATCGGTTCCGCGCTACGAATACCTCAGCTCATCCTGCGTGCCGTCCTTTTCCTGGTGTCTGTAAATAATATTCTTCTTCCTCTTACAACTACCTACACACACACGCGAGCTACCAGAGCCATCTATCGCATTGGAATTCCGCAAGCGTCCCGTCTTATCCTTCGTCTCCCGTTATACCCGAGGGCAATAGTCCACAAACCTCGACATACCTTCAGTTAGAACCTACGTAGACATTCGCTACTAATCGCCCACGCCACTCAGACGTTCAATTCCATCTCGTCCCGCCTCGTCCGCCATTGTAAGCTATGCCTATTGCCTACGTCCCCCTGCCCTGCTCTTTTACCTTATTCACTATTTTCCTTCTTCCCCTCTTCCCAAACGTCCCATCTCATTTCAACCCATAATATACCCCCCGTCGCTTCGTCTTTTCTTGCGAAGGCCAGAGCCAAACAGAAGAAGGAAAAGAAGTCCATCCGTCCTTCTTTGGCCCCCTCGTCCTGCTCCTCCCGCCCCAAATCAAGCTCGCAAGTTACCCATCCTTGGAAGAGGGGACACACAGGGCGCACACCGCACACACCGCACACCACTCACCGTGGCCGCGTCGCAGAGTCTCTTCCCCCGCCAGACAGCATCCTTGCATGCTGCTTGAGTCTACCGTCACAACCAATCCCACTATTTCGTTGGATACGCTGCGCGACAAAGCCAATTCCCACTGTTTCCATTCGGCATCCAGAACTTTGAGGTTGGGATACCGTCGCAGCAGTGAACCATCGCGACCGCTTTACCCTGCCGTACCTGGTCTTCCGGCTTGCCTGCCCACGCCTCTCCGCCTCTCACTCTCTCACTATCACTCTCATATTCACACACTTCTCTTCACCGTACGTGCGCTCCGCTCAACTGTACCTCTCTTGCTGTTCGCTCGCCTTGCTGGTACTCTCTAGCTCTCGCCTACCATTTCACATCTCCATATTCCCCCCGCCTGAACAGGGGCAGTTCCCGGGTCATCGACTCTAACCGCTTCGCCTCGCCCTCGCTTGCCTCTCCCTTCTTCCCCCATCCTACACCCCTCATCGTTGTCGACATCTTCCCTGTCGTCAACATCTCACTCGTCGATTATCGATTCTCTGGCCCATCTCATCGCTCTTTCCCCCACCAGTCACTGAAATCACGGAATCCTCACTCACCCCCCTCCCTTCTGTACCTTCACAGGTCTCTCAGGCTTCAACAGTTCGAGTGGCGTTGCGCGCGGGGCTCCCCATCTTCACTCTACTGAGGCAGTCAGAAGGTAAAACGTGAGACATCCATTCAACACGGACGGAGCCTGACTGGTCCGGACTTGTGAGAGTGTCCTGCGGTATCTTTGCCGACTTGACCTGGCCGCCCCGGGACTGGATGAGAATTGAATTTCGATTGGAGACTTTCGATGCTTGTTCCCACCTTGCTCTCGTCTATCCCACACTTTCTCCCCTCCTTCTGATCTCTCTTCCCTCCCTCCTCCCACCACGGCTGCTACTTGTTCCTGTACAAACACACACACACTCACTCACTCACTCACACTCACACTCACACTCACGCACTCACACGCACCTTATCCCGCACCCGCACCCGCATGCCGTACTGATCTTCCCGTTGTACCTAGCAACTAGACTTTCTTCTCCCGCCAAACAAGACGCAGAGATCTTGCTTTTCCTTCAGGAGGTCCGAGGGTGGAATGTGATTAAGCCTCCACCCGGCTCTTGTCACTGACTGATCGCATGCACGCCTGACTCTGACGCTGCTCAACCGGTACGTCTTGCATTTTCCTTCTAGTACCTTTCCCTCACATTCTGAGGCTGCCCGTCCCGCCTAGCGCCATCTCCATCTCGTTGTACCTTTCCATACTCCATACGCCTTTCTTTACCTTGCCTTACCGGCCGTTAGTCTTGTCTCCCAAGACCAAGACGACGCATTTCTTATGCCCCATGCCTGTCTCTCCATGTGCAGCAAGTGCTCGCACCGCGCCGTGTCCCATCACCGCTGCACATTATCACGGGCAACCCTGCATCCCACCTCAAACCCCCATCATCCCTAACTCGCCTCGATGCCCGACACTCCTTGACCCGACCTACACATCCTCGTCTCCTCTTCCTATGGATACCCTCACTTGCTTTTTGCCAGCGCATAGAACCATCTCATGCACCTAATCTGGCCAGTACCCCAGACCACTCTCCTATTGTCTCTGACCGTAGGAAACTTACTTCCCTTACACACGCCCTTTCTAAAACTCCATACCTTAAACTTCAACCTCTCTCTTCTATTTCTTATACATACTCTGCATACCGCGCCCACTTTCTGGCTGAGTGATTCCGGACTCTTTGTCACTCGGCCACACGCTACATGTTTTTTCCTACCAGTGGTGTCTAACAATGCCGGCCACCATGACAGATTCGGAGCGATCTCGGCGTACGGAAAACTGGATTCCCACATCCACCCGAGGCGGCGTCTACTACTGCCCCAGATATCTTCTCGATCCTCCCGCTACACAACAAAATCGCCTACCAACGCCGCCCATCCGTGCTCGCCAAGTAAGACCGCGATCAATACACATCACTTCGTGGCCCTCGGGCTTTGTACCCCACGAATTACGGCCACAACCAGAACGTCCTGTCAAGAGGAGGAAACCGTCAAAAGCAGTATCCCCAACTACAACAGCGCTGGGCAAGACGTCATTGAAGTTCAGCATCAAGCAGTTCTTCTCCCTCTCTCAAAAACAAGTGCCGAGTCGTTCTACGTCGCGCGCATCCACACTCTCCAGGCCCACGCTTTCGAGACCCCCCAGCAGAGCCGCGAGCATTCTCAATCGACTCTCTACCTATCGTGAGGTAGATTTGGTGGTTCCGGACGAAGACACAATGGCGCTACGATCTGCCGCCATGAGCGAGGCCCTGCGGCCGCCTCTGATGAGCTCTACTTACAACACACCCGGGCAGCGAAACAGCTTGATGTCGGTACGGAGCGCAAAGAGCAACGTAACATCAATGGTCACCGAGATCCCCAAGCCAATCGCCCATGGCAGCGGCGTCAGCTGCTCGATCTTGATGGCGGAACCGAACATTTTCTTGACTGGGTTCGACCACGACGGCCACAGACAACATTCACAAGGCGGCACAGCTCTCCTTCGCGGAAAGCTGCAATTGAAGGTCACGAAAAACATCAAGATCAAGGGTGTGAGCTTGAAGTTGGTGGGAAAGGCTCGCACTGAATGGCCCGAAGGAATTCCTCCCTTGAAAGTCGACCTCTATGAGGAGGAGTCGCTGCGCACGCAAGTTTTGACATTTTTCAACGCCGTAAACGACGGGTGGGAGACCGAGTACGGGAATCAGTGTGTCTACACATTGAAGAACAGCTCCACGAATTCTTCCTCAACCAACCTCGCCTCCAGCTCTCCCCGCAACTCGATGTCGCCCTCGCTACTCTCAATACCGCCTAACCGACAGGGTCTTACCGCCAAGGAGCTGAAGCGCCTGTCTCTACAGTCAAACCAGTCGAGGAGCTTTGGCAAGGGCGACAACCCCAGCGGCAACCAGGCAAAGGGTTACAAGGTGTTTTACCCAGGTACTTATGAGTACACCTTTGAGCTGCCCATCGACCACCATCAGTTGGAGACAACTAAGCTTCAGTATGGCTCGGTGAAGTGGGAGCTGCAGGCAACCGTTGAGCGAGCTGGCGCTTTCAAGCCCAATCTTCACGGTTCCAAGGAAGTCGCCATCGTCCGCGTGCCAGACCAGCTCTCGCTTGAAATGACGGAACCCATCTCAATTAGCAGGCAATGGGAGGATCAACTCCACTACGACATTATCATTTCGGGCAAATCATTTCCCTTGGGCACCAAAATCCCGATTGCCTTCAAGCTCACGCCGCTTGCCAAGGTTCAGGTTCACAAACTCAAGGTTTTCGTCACCGAATCGATTGAATACTGGACCAACGACCGCAGAGTTACCCGTAAAGATCCGGGTAGGAAGATTCTCCTGCTCGAGAAGACTGCTGGCAAGCCATTAGACCCTGCCTATGCGTCGTCGGATGTTCGCGTACTCAATGGTGGTGAGCTCACGCCCCGCCAGCGCCGGGAGGCCCGAGAATCTGCAGCCATGCGGCGCGCAGCCGATGCCTCTCGACACGGCGTCATGCCCGAGCCTCTCCCCGAACCAGTAGACAACATCTTGGGTGACTTGGATCTTGGACTGGAGAGTTACTGGGGGTCCACCGAAATTGAAATGAACGTTCAATTGCCGACTTGTGAGACCATGGCAAAGAGCAAGGAGATGCGCTTGCACCCCGATTGCAGTTGGAAGAATGTCAATGTGTACCATTGGATCAAGGTAAGTCTTTTTTTTTTATCCACTTGATTACTCGCAACGACTAACAGCCATCCTAAGATCGTCATGCGGATTTCCCGCCTCGACCCTGAGGATCCCACCGGTACCAAACGCCGTCACTTTGAGATCAGCATCGACTCACCGTTCACGGTACTCAACTGCCGCGCTACCCAAGCCAACACCTCTCTTCCCGAGTACTCAGGCCCCGATGTTGGCCTGAATCAAAGCCGTCACACGTCTTGCGGCTGCCCCGATGCTGTCACTATCTCTGGTCCATCCGAGGGCTCACCCAACAATCTTTCAACCGGCGCCCTCACCGTAATGGAGGCGCCTGGTAACCTTCCCGCGCCCCCACAAGCCGCCCACCTTCCCTCCTCACCGCAACCTACAACCGGCGGTACCGGCCGGTCGTCGCCGCCGAACTCCCAAACGTCGGTTGACCCTCTCGCCGACGTACATCCCCGACCCATTCACCTACTTCGCGTGCCGTCCTACAACCCGCCTGCGTTTGATGCTGAGACGCCCCCGCCGCCCGCCGAGAACGATCAGCTTCCGCTGCAGACGCCCCCACCTCAGTACGATGTCATTGTCGGCACGCCGAGCGTCGACGGCATGGCAGACTACTTTGCTCGTCTCGCTGACTACGGCTACGACGAACCCGAGGAAGACTCTGACTCGGATGAGGGCCCGGCTCGCATCACTGAGCGTGGAGGGCGCGTCAACGTGGCGCACCCTCGCACACCCGGCGGCAGGCGCGCTCCCAGCCGCAGTATGGAGATCCAGCGCCCTCCCGTCGAACTAAGAATGGACGCTCTACCCAACTTGAACTTGCGGAGGGATGGTGTCCACCCGCAAATCAACTGAACATAATGCTGTAATACCACAGAAAAAGAACTGTCACAAATTGGAGGAGATGAGATGATCAGACGAGAAACTTGGACGATGAAGACTTGGAGAGGACACATTCGAATTACTTTTGCATCATGACTATGGATCATCGAGACGACATCTAAAAAACTACTTACCAATGCATCCTCATCAGGATTGGTCGGCGCATTCACGAAGGGGAATGGGTTTCGGTTGGGGAATGTATGCTCGTTAGATGCGAGCAGTACCAGGAGGAACACAGTCTGGCGTTCTTGTTGTCTTTTTTTTTGGGATATATACCTGGACTCTACGTCTACTGCTCTGTGTGAATATTGATTCCCTGGATATGTACTGGACTTGAAGACAAACACCTTACATCATGCACACGATTCTCTTAAGTAATGGTGATGCTTCATGATCTCGCCCGATGGCACTCGGTTATTATCATGTTGTTTTCAGCGGACTTCACATTGAACGTAGCTTGATCACTTGCATATAACATCAACCGCCCGCTGAAGGGTGCACTACATTGAACCCAGCGTGGCATGGCACCTATCAGACCAGTTCAGCAGGACCAGCTATTGAATTACTTGGCTTTTCTCCTAATCGAGGTGCTTCTCGCCACACCAAGAACTCTATAAGCTATGTGAAATCGACCCAGTCCCGACCCATCGGTGCATGTAATTTCTCACCGACGGCTATTGGTATCAGAGATTGCGGCGGGACCCCCGTAGGAGACAGGGTAAACGATTGAAAAGGGGGCGCTGAGGACTGCCGTGGTTTGGGTTTCTTCAAGGGGTTGGGGGTTGCGAAAAAAGGGGGCGAAGGACGAAGATCGATTGGTGGTCTTTTCCTCGGGGCACGTGGAGGAAAGTCAAGTCGATTGGCATATAGGAGGTTACCGGAAAGCGCCGTCCATCAATCGAGGGTCTGACAATGGGGGATCGAAGGGGGAACAAGGGGATTCCGGTAATCACTTTAAAAGCCTACGTTCGAATTCGTTTGGCTGCGAATCCTATGAGCCATGAGTGAGATGTCGTCATGGACGGGGGATTATTTGGGAAGGGGTCCCTTGAGAGCCATAGGATCCTGGTCCCGTGTTTGGAGGGTAGAGGGCATGTATATGAACGAAGTTACCAGCGTGACGACTATCTTTATTGACCAGCGGCAAGCGAAACCGTAGCCGGAACTTTAACGTTATCCTGCCCATTTTGGAGGAGAGGCAAACGTCTTTTTCAGCTGATGGGGGGGTGGCGTTTGTTTCATGAGCGGGTGGGAGTGTGACCTCACCGCGGACACGGAGTTTTGAGAATTCAGGAAACATTGAAGGATCGATTTGCGAAGAGCTGAAGGATATTCGGTTTGACAAGGTTCATGTTTGGAAAAAGTATCCATCGTAGCAGGTACGCATTTCCGAGTGAAAGTAGCGAAGGTTGCTTTTGGAATTATCATTGTGGTAGGAAGAGGGGCCCTCTGAGTTTGGGGAGAGGAAGGGAGAGACAAATGTTGTTAATGGCATTGACGGGAACGCTCGTGCGGACGACGGGATCGGAATTCGGGGGTTCTTACTTTTGGATTGGGGATTGGGGATTGGCTTTTCCGATGGTGGTGAGGAAGGGGGATTGGGATACCGTGCGGTGTGAGTGGAGGGTATTCTGCTTGAGTTGGTCTAGGCTTTTCTGGAAGAGAGTTTGAGCAGGATGAAGTGAGTTTGCGTCGTTCAGAGCTGAAATGCCGGGATAAGATTTGGACATGTTGGAGTTGGATGGAGAAAAACAGAGAGGGAGAAGGTCGAGGCTCGGAGCCGGCTGTGGGTTTGGTAAGTAGCGTATCGTCCTGCAAATAACTTCAATCTCGATGGCGGAAGAATGAGGTTGACTGCCATGTACTTTGCGGAGTGATTTCTTTCTCGAAGAAGAGACTTCGACGCTAGAAACGTGGTCACCACTTGGTCCCGAGCCGAGGCTTTGAGGGAAGGAGAAGGGAAAACCAAAGCGATAGTTTCGTCTGATGATTACAACCAACCCACGACGATCTTTCAAGGCTGCTTACTCAGATCTTTAAAGAGCCTGGGCTCATGGTTGGACAGGAATCCTGGAAGCTGCACGTGTTGTGGTCTAGAATTGAGGCAATTATACGGACAAGGGGTAGTGTTGTTCCTTGACAGGCTATGCAACCCTGGCGTCTAACGTGACCGGAGATCTTTCAAATTTGACATTATTGGAGGAATAAGTCATACTTGTCGAGTTCGTGACTAGACGTGTATCTGGTGACCGATTCCAGGCTGAGAGAACGGTGTCGTCTAGGGTTTCGAGGGTTACATGTAGACTTGGAGTGAGGACTAGGGAGATTTGATGGTGGAATACGGGGATGTGGACGACATTTTGGCACCTGGTAACTCGCTGCCAGTGCGCGTATCATGAGGTGCTGGTTGAATGCTTCGATTTTTCCAAAGTATGAACGTGGAATACTTTTCCCTAGTTAGGGGAGGGCGATCGGCGCACGATTTCCTTACACGTCATGTCTTCCTTAACATGACGTCGAGATTGAAAGATTACTTATCAATTTTCAAAACTCAAGAGTCCTCGTCTAGTGACTAGAACCCAAAAGTCAATGTCAAACCCTACGAACCTTGGCTATACCATTCCAAGAACATGACTAATACTTGGCACCGTTGGAGGTACAAGGCGATCGTTTCTTTACGCAGGGATCTCACTTACAGAGCTGTTTGCTAGGTTGATGATATTTCTATCTAAATCTATACTTTCTACATAAGGTACGTGTTGCAAGAGAGCAGTACATTAGTTGTTAAAAAGCATTGATAGGTTCAACTGGTCCAACAATTTGCAGCAGATTGTGCGCGGTGGTCTGTTCATGTTCCTCTGAATTCGACAAAGGCAAAAAGATCTGCCAAGGGACCCATGCAGAAATCCATGGACCCTGCCTCAAGCTCATAAAGACTGAGAGGCACAACTTCATCGAGCTGTGAGATGAGCAGAAGCTATGGTAGGACTACCTCCCTGAAGCAAATCATGACGTCTGTTTTCCCAGGATCTGAGAAATATCATACCAGAACTCGTGCGTTTCAAAATTTCATTCTTCGATACAGAGTCCGCATCTACAATGCCGAGGGCAAGGAAAGTTGATGATATTTATGTCGACCCAGCTAGTGATCGACAGGCCTCAGTGGCCGTAGTCCTCATATTTTAGTGGAATTCAGCTCAAAGTCTTGCATTTCGCGGCAAAACCATACTCAGTTCGTGTTTGATATCACCTCTAGAAGAGGCTATCCGTTTGGGAAGGCTTCACAAACAAGGGGTCAAACATCTTGCGTCCTGATGTGGATCGCACCGGAACTGACTTGAGATGGCAACCTCGGAGCTGGTTAATTGGGAACCATTGCTAGCCTCGGAGTAGGTCTGGTTCTCTGATTGTAGATCGTCTGCTTACTCGTAGAATATTTTGTATCAAGAAGCCCCAAGTCATCGAGTGATTATATCATGTGAGTATCGTCGAAGGAGAAGTCTGCAGACCAATATGCGGTTCTGCCCGCGACCCCACATCCATGCATATCGATGACTAGTTCCGCCTTAAGGGTTCTTATGAGCGGGGAATGGGACGAACTTCTGCCCTCACAACCAGCCTTATCATGACTGAGTCATTCTTGGTTTCTTAAATAATGCCTTGCATCCCCTCTCACGAGTCGTCCTCTCTCTTTTGATCAGTAGACTTTCTTCACTGCGCTTGCAATTTCGGCTTCATAATGAGTCACGGCCTTTCAACTCGCGGCAGCATCGCAGCCAAGCCGGACGATGGCATGCTTCTATGGAAGATCGTCCAGGACCTCTGGGACCCGGAAACGAATCCCAAAGGCTATGTGAGCTTGGGCATCGCGGAAAATACTCTCATGCACGATAGACTGTCGAAGCATATTCACGAGAACCTAGCAGTTCCGAACCACTCGTTCACGTACGGCGATGGCATGACCGGCTCGAAGCGTCTGAAGGCGTCACTCGCGCGCTTTCTCACTGAGCGACTACATCCAGTAACGGCCATCGAAGCGCAACACATCTCCGTCACCAATGGTTGTAGTTCGGCAATAGAACATCTTTGCTGGGCATTGGGCAACCCTGGCGAAGGCTTCCTTCTCGGCCAACCCCACTACGGAGCTTTCCTTCCCGATGTTGAGTATCGAACGGGCTGCAAGCTCGTGCAGGTTCCTTTCCACGAAGTTGACCCTTTCGGTTTGGATGCGGTCCGGAAGTATGAGGAAGCGTTGCTGTCCGCTAGGGAAAAGGGGATCAAGATTGCCGCCCTCATCTTATGTCACCCTCACAACCCTCTCGGACGTTGCTATCCGCGGGAGACCATTGTCGATTTGATGCGACTGTGCCAGCAGTACGATACGCATCTCATCAGTGACGAGATATACGCGCTCTCCGTCTGGAAGAACACAATCGATACGCAACCAGCGCCGGTTCCTTTCGAATCTTGCCTCTCCATCAGTACGACAGACATCATGGAGGCCCATCGACTGCACGTTCTCTGGGGCATGTCCAAAGACTTCGGCGCCAACGGTATCAGACTTGGCGCCATCATTTCACAGCACAATTCGTCGTTCCATAGCTCCTTGACCCCGGTCGGTATCTACAGCTCACCTTCCGGCCTTACTGACCACGCAACGGCCAACATTCTCGATGATCGCGAATGGGTGGATGGCTACATCGACGAGAATCAGCACAAGCTCCAAGAAAACTTTGAGCTGGTGGCCAACTGGGTTACAGAGAACGGGATCAAGTACGCACCTGGGGCAAACGCTGCATTTTTTCTGTGGGTTGATCTGGGCAAAGCCTACCGTGAACGACGGCCGGGTGCAGAATTTGAGGATATCAGCACAGAGGTGATGAGGGCGTTGCTCGACAAGAAGGTGTTTTTGGCATCAGGAAAACAGTTTGGCGCCGAGCAGCCGGGGTGGTTCCGGATCGTGTTTTCCAACAAGAAGGAATTGCTACTTGAAGGCCTCAAACGAGTTGCTGCTGCCTTAGACCACTGAGCTTGATGTGATATCATTTGCTTGGGTTTTAACTTCACTTTGCAAAAGCGCACAGAGACGGCAATGGGCCTCAGATGCTTGGTTTTTCCTCGGACAAATACTGCTTCCGATAACTGATGTTAGCTGCTTATCATAAAGAGAAGGTTTGCGCAAGATTACTCTCGTAGAATTTCTCCTACCAAAACACCAAGCTTAAATAATCCTTGCGTTGATCGTCAAAAGCCCCTGCACGATGATAAGATCATGCAGCACGCAGCATGAGTACGACCAGATAAAGCTGTGAACGATATTTCGCCTTACCTCATCATTCAGTTGCTTTGGCTCCATCGTGCCGTTCCAGTTATCATGGGCGAGGCTTCTTATGTAGCACAGCCCTGTGGTGTTTACCAAGGGAAATCATCCTGCGATTGGTTTTCTGTTACGTAGTGTCATTCTTGACTCGCTTAGCGTTCCTGCTGTCGTGGTAGAATGGTACTGACGACTGACGCGTGGTGCGGAATGCGCGGGGGCCGTTGAGTACTGTGATTTGAAATGAAGCTCTCTGCATCTAAGCATTGGACATTGAACAGGAAGTTTCGCCTGCCTTATCGAACTCCCATTTGCAATGATGAACGGATTCAAGACTTCGATTACCACAGTCGGCGTGGGCGACAACTTACATAAGAGATGGGTCAGTTTAGTTGCTTATTCTTCGGATGAAGGTAGCCCTTGAGATGTCACAGTGAGACATTGAACGTTCACGGATGTATTTTGACTATTCTTCTTCAGAGATGACCAATACCCAGACTGATTCGTTAAGTAATGAGAATAAGAAAATGGCACAGTTACCAACTTTGAAGACACTCAAATGCCCAGATTGCACGGTGCTCGAGGCCGGCAGTGTCTGGATAGTTTTGCCAATTGCGGTAAGGCCTCGTTCATCTGGCTGGGCTGCAGGGATCCTCGATCGCCATCAACCCACATCTGCTTAATGCCTCCAGACATTAGCACAAGATCCCTGCGAACCCGCGCGGTTCCCACCGATGTGCTAGTAATGCCCAGTCCTGCGTCAAGATCATGTGTTGATGTGATCTTGAATTTTGATTTCGGGTGTTCTCGGCGTATGCGCTTCATAGCAGACTTAGATGTCTGACTTCATCACCGATGAGGGTGACAGCTTTAGCCTTAACTCTAGTTTGTGTACTGGTATCACTCAGTTCCCGTCATCACGAGTCGGAACTACATAGTCTAGGTATGTAGAAGAATCAATTATATGCTAAAAAGAGAGGGCTTACCGCTACGGTGTAGCCGACATCTTTCTCACTTCGCTCATACCGATGACATAGTACACCGTTGCAACGGCACACTAGGAGAGTATGGCCATATGTTAGGGGGCGATGTGACCTAAAGCTGCAAGGACCCCACGTCTGAACAATGGTCATAATAAGCGTAACCGAGAAAGCACATATTGCGAATCCACGCTAAAGAGGGCTGAGTGGTTACCTTCATCCGAACGCTGGGGATTAGCTTGGCCCGGGGTGCAGTGACGTTGGGAAGGGGTAGGCAGTCTGACCGGGATACCAACGATCTGGATCGCGTCATGTACATTCAACTTACCAAACTTGGATGAAAACAGCCAACATCAGTCTACACGAGTCGTCTATTGTGGAGTTCGGAACGTGAGGCCTGCTCGGCTTTCGGAACGCAGTGCACCTTGAGCCCCTGATGCCAATACGTACAGTCTCATGGACTGAAAATATAAGTAAGTAGTGTTTGCCGGATGGAAAACACACCTAAACACCATCTCAAAATCACCGTCACTCTTTTTTACACAAAGCCAACTGAAGTCCCAACTCAAAATGGTTCTGCCCACATTCGTTCTTTCGGCTGCTCTGGCCACATCTGTTGCAGCCTACGATACCCTCCTCAACTTTCACGGCGCCCCCGAAGTCGAAACCCGCACGATTGACGACATTCACAAGGCTGCTGTCGCTGAAGGTGGTGTCGTTACTCTTTGGCACGGGGGTGATGAGAAGACTCAACAGGACGCTCTGAAGGAAGCTTTCGAGAAGCGCTTCCCCGGAATGACCCTTAACCTCACCGTCGACATCTCCAAATATATCGACGGCGACATCGACCGCCAGCTGTCGCAAGGCAACGTTTACGTTGACAGCGTCATTCTTCAGACCCTTCAAGACTATCCCAGATGGGACCAGGAAGGTGCTTTGCTGCGGTACAAACCGTTGGACTTTGACAAGATCCACCCTGGCTTCCGTGATGTATGGGCTTCGTGGTATGCGGTTGTTGTGTTTGGTTGGACCAACATCTGGAACACCGAAAAGGTTTCCGAAGGCCCCGTCGAGTACTCGGATTTCTTGAAGCCTGAGTACAAGGACAAGTTGGTCTTTACCTACCCGAATGACGATGATGCCGTTCTTTATGCGTTCGACCTGGCGTAAGCAATAACCTCTGATAAATACTTCTTTATGTGTGAATACTAATTGGAAGCAGTATGCAGCAGAACGGATACAGCTGGTTCGAGAATCTCCTCGCCCAAAACCCTCGTTGGGTCCGCGGCACTGCTACCCCGACCACCGTCATGGGTCAGGCCAACAACTCATACGCCGTCACCTTCACCGGCGCTCTCGGACTAGCACCCACTGCTCCTTTCAATGTTTCCATTCCTAAGAATGGTTTCTTCGTCACTTGGGGCCAGCGCGCCGCGATTCTCAAGGACGCCCCCCACAAGGAGGGAGCAAAGCTTCTCCACAACTTCTTGCTCAGCGAGGAGTATCAGAGCCCCAACAACACCGGCATGTGGAGCGTCCGCAAGGACATTCCTGCCCCCGCTGGCTTCCCGGAACTGATGGACGTCAACTCTACGAACCCTATTGACTTTGAGCGTTTCATGGCGGATCGGGAGCGTGTTGAGAGACTAAAGCTTTTCTTCGAGAGCAAGATTGGCTCCGCCCAAGGACTCAGCCCCTTGGTTGACGACTTGTAAACATGCGACCGAATACATAGAAATATAGCATAGAATGTTGCTTTTTCTAGATATATCAAGTGAACGAAGAGATCCTAGCTCGTTACAAGTTGTTGTTCTCACGTGGTCATCACGAGGATGTCATGTTAATCTATCCCACCTGCTTCAACAGCCACATACGACCATACCCATTGGAAAATTCGGGATCCCGTCCGCTCTCCCATAGACAAGCCAATGAGGGCCGGATTAGTAGTTGGGTCGGTGACGACCAGCGAATACCTGGTGTTGTATGTTTTTTTGCTGAATTTGTGATGATATCTCGACATCGTGGAGTTTTGGTGTTGTGGTGGGCCACGCCCAAAACGTGACTCCACATAGAGTTGATAACCCCATAATCCTGGTCAAATACGACCTGTTGAATCTACTACTCCCTCCTTCCAATGTTGACGTAGTTTTTGAACCACTGAAAAGTAGATCACAAACCTAGCGCGAAAGCATTCGTAGAGACTTTGTCATGATCTCAAACAAGGGCCGATTCTTTGGCTCGAAATACATTACCCAGCTTTTCTGTACATACCGCATGCGATGACGCAATAGATCGGCCGAACTGTCAGAAGTGGGAAAGGAGGCAGGCACATAATATCTCAAGTTGGGATCTGGATTTCTTTCGAATGGTTGTTATGATTAGGGGACTATTAGAAGAAAAAAGTTAAACACTATACCGTCGCATCATCGTATGGAGAATACGTATGACGAAGTTAACATTACACCAATCCATCAAATCCGTGTTCAAACGACCCCATAAACTCTACTACCCATAAGCTGTCCCTTCTCTATTGCATGTCGGTATTATCATCAGACCTCGGCAAGACCACGACCGACAAAATCTGCTTAGCCGCTGAGCTTCCACGGCATTTCCCTGATAGGCCAATGTCTTCAAATGCTTTTCTAATACAATCTTGTATAGAGAGATACAGTGTGATTATTCTCTCCGTGACAAGAGTCTCTACTTGACCAAGACATTCAACAGAAACCAACTAATCCTCCCTTGTGTCTAAGGCTGGCTGGACTGACTCCGCTTCGGGTGACGTGAAGCCGAAGGACGAGCAGTCTGTATAACCTCAACTAGAGTTTGTGTAACCTGAACCATTGTTTTTGGTATGAGACAGCCTGGACCTTTCATTCTCGTTACCTCACTGCGAGCGGCCAAAGAAGACATGTCGCCACTGAGAGAGACTTGGCGACACACAGCTCCGTGGTTCTCAAAGCCATGGTGTATGTGCTGCCAAGAGCTATGTACCGCCCAGACACCATCGATGGAATGGAAAGGTTGGAAGAAGTTCCACATGCTCGGCGACTTGTTGTGTACATAGGCTTGGAGTCAGGGACTGGGCCGTGGCTCGGCACTTCAAAGAAGGTATGCGTCTAACCAGACTGCCGAGCTGATCAGTCGATCCCCTCGGCCCGGCTGGTCGGATGACTTCACGCGACTCTATCACACGCCGGAAGCAATGTTTACCCCTTACAGCGCCCCTCTCATCCGTTGAACACATTGTCTGCGCCCCATGTTGTGGATGCAAGGAATAGATCCTGTGGCTTGCTGAAAGATCAACCTTGCTCAATATGATACGCCATGAAGCATGCTCAACGCATCTAGGGAAAGGATGGTCCAACGTCATTTGTGTGCCTATGAAATCAAAATGACCAATCATCCTGTGGTTCGCCATGACACTTAGGCCGGAAGCATGCAAAGGGAACCGGGGAAGTGTCTCACAGACCGGCGGGAGACAACATCCAGCACCACGGAGATGGAAGGTGCTCCGTCTTTGAGAACTATTGATCTTCGTTTTGCACTTTCATCCTCTTGAGACTGTCTCACAGGTTGAACAAGCAGTGTGATCTTACTTCTCGAGGCACAAGAATCGGACAGAGGGGAAGGCAGTCGGATTTCTTGGGAATGACATCACAGTATGAGCACTGGAACATGAATCATTGCATAAGCAGAGTAGTCGGTTTTGTGCACACATACTTGGAGCTCGAACACATGGCTACGCTATTGCGCATTAGCGGTAGAGAAGCCGGAGAGATGCGCTGCACGCGCGCCAAGACTGCATTGTTAAGGCCGTGAAGCTTAGTCCCAGGCAGTTTCTTGGCGGCTTGAAGCACATCATGAGCAATGAAAATAGCAACGAGGCGTCCAAAAAACCACAGGTCCCACATCAAGATGGTGAGAGATGAGAACTTCCGGCGCCATGTCACATAGCTAACGTCTCTAGTGAGAGTGCTTCTGCGATGAGGTCTCTTAATTTGAATTATCCTCAGTAAATCGACCCGAGTCTAGACAAAACACTACGGGCTTTGCATTGAAAACGTTATTCTACAGCTTGGACTTGCCGACTGAAGATGAACACCAAGTCGAGAAACGTCCACAGATCGGGCCGCATTTTGGCACTACGATCGGAATGCAATCTCTAGGGTGGTTGAGTCATCTCGTTCAGTTCCCTAGCAAGCCCATGACATGGACTTTTCTCTCCGCAATGTACGGCCGCAAACGTTGTCTCGGACAGTGCCATTGACGGAATCTCCCTTAGGTAATTGCTCAAGACTCGTCGTCCCGCTACGGAACAAGCTCAGTCCGATGATCGAAGCCGGCTCGACCACCCCGCTGTCGATGAATGCGGCCCGCTGGGAACTATCCGCTGACATATTTCCCGTGAGCCTAGCCTGTCCGCCAAGCCACGGCTAGGCTAGATCTAGCTCTTGTCACTATTGCCTAATAGCCAGCTCCCATAACGTCTATGTGGGCTCGAGCTTCATGAAAGGGTTGCTCCCGTTGAATGTGGGGTTAGAGGCTGTTTTGAACAGCACTGATTCGTGGATACTAAATGGTCTTAGACAACGACCATCGTCCACGGGAAACTCCAGTAGACCCTGAGACATCTCAGACCCAACCACATCCACTCCCGCCACATGCGGTGACAAGTTGAAAGAGGAGTCAACAAACTGTCCGTTCCCAGCTCCCTGCAAGGGGATTGAGGTCTTCTTGGGGAGGAAACTGGAAATGGGGCCCTCCGGGAATGACAGCAGAGGAGACGCCTCACCCGCTCAGCATTCTTGTGAGGAAGATTCCGTGCAACTCGTGTGTCTTACTGGGCTTTCAGACTCCTTTGACTCTCTTCAGCTGGCGCCCGGGCGGGAGTGTCTTGCCGCCCAGAGGCGTTTCCAAAGAGATTCTGTGTAGGTTTTCTTTGGCTATGCGGGAGCGTTGCCGTGTCGTCATCTCACACCGATGAACACTACCATCACTGCGAGCCTTGCCCCGTTACACAGAATATCGGACAGTGAAAACTTCTCATCTTAACACAGGAATGATTTACAAGATGACGGGGCAGATCATCACCTCATCTCAGACAGGCACAAGCATCGGACCCGGCGCCCGGTGCATCTCAAGAAGATGATGGAAGGCTCCGTTACCATGGTAAGAGTTCAAAGATGTATGCCGAATTCACCATCTCGATGCCGCGCGGTAGTTCAGCCCGGGAAAGCCAAGATGACTCGACGTTCTTGGGGTTTAGCTCGACGCCTTGGCAGCGCCTGACATCAAATTGAGACAAGCGGTAATTATTTCGAAGACATTGTCTGCTGACTGAAGCTATTGGAGGAGATGGAGAAGGATAGTGGGATGCCGAGGAACGCGGCCCCTTCTAGATCAGCCCAGGCCTCCTACATCAAGATCGGGACCCATCCCTTAGCGTGCCTCCACCAGTTCGTCCGTCCGCCTCGAGTCTTACGGAGGGGTTTTGTTGTCTCGTCATTCCTCTGCAGACGGAAAAGAGACAATCCCTTGCAGTTGATGCTCGGCAATGACATCTTGTTGGCTCACAAAGATGAGGAGCGTTGTGCAACTCGAATTAGCCGGAGCTTCGGATGGAACTCCTAGTTCGCGGAAAGAGCCATGCCCAGCAAGCCACCCTACGCTTACCCACCGCCTCTGGTAGAGTGATGCTCGTTTTCAGACATTTTGAGAACTTCTCAGCATCGAATCTCCAAAACGTTGATATTGTGGGTATCGTGGGCTTGAAGACAGCATCTCAATTTACTATAAGAGGTGTCAACGTCTCCCTTCTTATCATAACTTCTTCTCTCCTCATCAGCCTACAAAGCATCTCAACACTCAACACTCAGACACAACCATCTGAACAGTTCTCCTCACCAATACCATCTTCATAACACATCAACCTCACACCAACCTCCAACATGCAGTCCAAGATCTTCACCGCCGCGCTCGCCGCCTTCTCCTTCGCTTCAGTTCAGGGAGCCGTTCTTCCTCGTGCTACCATCACTCCTGGAACCATTGTTACTCCTGGCATCTCTTTCAACCCTGCCGAGCTTGGAGCCAACGAGTTGGCCTTCCGCACTCTTCAGGTCCTTACTGGCCAGATTGCCCAGACCACCGCTCTCGCCAACAGCCTTGCCCTTCAGGCTACCGGCACTGCGACAGCTGTAAGGCTATCACTATTCAAAGTTGATAGAACATACATGAAACTAATCCCGACATCTAGGCCGCTGATCAGGTCCAAGCCGTTGTTGCTCAGCTGAGCTCCAACGCCGCTGCCATCGCTGCCAACGTCGCCAGCATTGTCGCCGCTGCTCCCACCGCGATCCCTCCTGTTCCCAGCCCTACTGCCCCTGCTACTCCCGATGTTGGTGGTCAGGCTGAAGCTGTAAGATCAAACATCCACTTCTACATTGTTCATCACTAACACGTCTATCATAGCTCGTCCGCCAAGCTCAGGCACTCGCCAGAGCCCTGACTGCTCAGATCGCCGCTCTCCAGGCTCAAGTCACCGCCAACGCTGGAACTGTCGCCGGAGTTGCCCAGAACGCGATCCTCATTCCTGCTTTGGTTCAGGCCCAGGCTGCCGCCGCCACTACACTCGCCACCATCGGAACCGCCAGCAACCTTGCTCTCACTACTGCTGCTACCCTGACTGCCAACGCCCAGGCTATTGTCGACCGCGTCCGCAACGCCCAGGTCAAGCTCAACCCCGTCCTCGTCATCGGCGCTACTCCCGATGTCCAGTTCTAAAGGGCCCAATGACTCTCTACAATACTCCATTGGCCGGTCTTTTGATGATAACTCATCTTAATCGGTCAACAGCTTGAGCAAGACTCGCAGAACTTTCAACAATCGCAGCCGAGTATGGAACTTGGAGAATGATAATATGACAAGGAGGAATTGAACTTACCATTATTATGGGATAATAACGAACGCAAAGTCTTGAAACAAGACCTACTACGCTCCTTGATGGATGGCTTCTGAATAATTAGTAATATTTTATCCAGCGATAGGACTATCTTTAATATGCAATAATCAAGATGGTTCTCAAAATCCTCCTTATTTACAATGCTATAGTGATAACTGGGTTGTCTTGGTCAAGACTTAAATTATTCCTTTAACTCTGACTTTTTTTGTGGACCAATCTTGAGTTGAGTTTATCAGTCCTTATAGCAAGAAAGATGCAGTCAGCCACTGACGTCGCTAAAGTACTAGGTATGCCATGCGTTTTGCACCTCCGGCAAGACCTATTCATTCACACCAAAAGAATCACCTTAGCAAATCTGGCAGTTGTCAAGACGTCTCCTTATTTTATGGAACGGTGTCGTGAATAAGGTGATATGCTTGAAAGCGTAAAGATGGCGTGTTTCGTGTAAACAAATTGCTTGCCGGCGTAAGGCCCGAAATGGTCGCAAGTGGACCCCCCGAAGCACCGGAAATTCAGGGGCGGAGCGGGGCAAGCTCCGTTTTAACCGCTTTTGTCCGGATGGCACAATGAGCTGGTTCGTTTGGCCTGTTTCTGTCCTGCTCAAGAGTGGAAAGCTTTCTGTCGCCTTCAGGTGAAGACCACTAGGCCACAGGACGGCCCATGTTCAACTCTTTTGCACCCGCGCGCCAGCATCATCCCTGATACGACCGGTGGGATCCCCAGAACACATCGGGAGATCCTCTCCTGGCCCTACAGTTCTGAACCCCTTTCATCTTTTGGCTGAAGGAAGCGACATCTTTCAGCCAATACGCTGATTCTCCGTTGCAGGGGATGGAGCCTCCCGGATCGTCGGCTACTATGGTTCAAGCCTCCAGCATTAGGTAGATTGGGGCGGGATGGAAGCGACTAAGGGCGTAAGGAAAGGGTCAAGAGGACGAACATTGAAAAACGACTCGATTCCCGCTATGATGCACAGTGGCCTATCTTTGGTCTCTCTTTCGTCGTCTTTTGCCATCCACTTCCATTCTTTTCTTGTTACCTTGACGTAACAGTTTACGTTCTTTCTACCAGTCTCTCTCTATAAGTCTCTCTTTTCCAATATCCTTGCCAACATGCGTTTCTCAACCATCACAGCAGCCGGCCTGCTCGCCTCCGGTGTCAGCGCCAACCTGCACGAGCTCGCCGTTGCGGCCGGCAAGAAGTACTTTGGCACGGCCACGGATAACTCTGAGCTCACCGACACGGCCTACGTCGAGATCCTGAAGGATGCAAAGATGTTCGGCCAGATCACTCCTGGTAACGGCCAGAAGTGGCAGTTCACCGAGAAGAGCCAGGGAGTCTTCAGCTACACCTCTGGCGACGAGATCGCCGACTTCGCCAAGACCAACAGCAAGCTTCTCCGCTGCCACACCCTCGTCTGGCACTCTCAACTCCCTACCTGGGTGTCTTCCGGCACCTGGACCAAGGAGCAGCTGACCTCTATCATCGACACTCACATCTCCAACGTCGCTGGCCACTACAAGGGCCAGTGCTATGCATGGGACGTTGTTAACGAAGCCCTTAACGAGGACGGTACCTACCGCGACAGTGTCTTTTACAAGGTTCTCGGAACAGACTTCATTCCCATCGCCTTCAAGGCCGCCGCTGCTGCCGATGCGGATGCCAAGCTTTACTATAACGACTACAACATCGAGCTGGCCGGTAACAAGCAGAAGGAGGTCCTCAACATCATCAAGAACATTAAGGACTCTGGTGCCCGCATTGACGGTCTCGGCCTCCAGGCCCATCTCATTGTCGGTAGCGCCGGTTCCCGCTCTGCCCTGAGCGCCGTCCTCCAGTCCTACGTCGACGCTGGTGTTACCGAGGTCGCCTATACCGAGCTTGACATCCGCCACAAGGCCATCCCCGCCGACACTGCTGCCCAGGAACAGCAAGCCACTGACTATGTCAGCGTTGTCGGCGCCTGTTTGGACATCGCCGAGTGTGTTGGCGTCACCATCTGGGACTACACCGACAAGTACTCTTGGATTCCCTCAGTCTTCCCCGGCACCGGCGAGGCCCTCCCCTGGGACAAGGACCTTAAGCCTAAGCCCGCCTACACCAGCATCTCCAGCCTTCTCGCCGCCGCCGGCAAAGGCGGTGCTGCTCCTGCCACCTCTGCTCCCGCAGTTGCCACCAGCGCCGCTGCTGCCGTCACCACTTCCGCTGCCGCCGCTGCCCCTACCTCAGAGTCTGCTGCCGCCGAGCCCTCCGTCCCTGCTGCTGAGCCTTCCGTCCCCGAGAGCTCTGCCCCTGCTGCGCCTGTCACCACCCCCAAGGCTAGCATTCCTGCTGCGACTCCCGCGCCCGCCACTACACTTAGCACTGTCGTGAAGAGCAAGTGCGGTGGTGGTGCTACTGCTGAGGCAGCTTCCAGCGCTCCTGCGGCTGCTGCCACTGGCGGTGCCGCTCGCTGGGCTCAGTGCGGCGGCAACGGGTTCACCGGCTCTACTACCTGCCAGTCGGGCCTCACCTGCCAGAAGCAGAATGACTACTACAGTCAGTGCGTCTAGACGAGGGTCTTCATGCAGCTATGAAGGAAGAAGGATGAGATATGAAGGGTATCCCACATGATAGCATCCCATTGAGACGGTAGAGGATTCGTGTACATATCTTTGAAGCCATCAGGTACATATAATTTGCATGCCTTCGTCCAAAGATTACTGCTCCGTGATGTGCGATCTTGTCTTATCGGGGAGGCTATAGTCCACGCCCAGAGTAGGCAGGCTCTCGCTCTAGTGTACTTTATTCAAGGTAAGCGGGGACTGAAAAAGAGAAGACTCCATACGGACCAAGTTGGACATGTTCTGTGTTACGGAGATCGTTGGCCAAGAAAAGGACACAGAAGTCCTTATCGGATGACTCACTCCAAGAGTCTGATAGCTTGTGTAGAACTCCCGCCGAATGCGTCATCTTCAAAAAGAGGACTGAAATAAATAATATATCAAGTGAAGTCCATGTCAAAAAGTCCATGCACAAAATTATCTTTCACCTTCCTCGGTCACTTTGAAGCATTCTTGATTCTTTCGTCCACTCCGCCCGGCACCCCCTGTTGCTTGATTGCTACGTACGTAGCATACTTCAAATCTTAGCACAAGCGGCACGGCCACTTTCGCTACCAGACATTTAGAAACTTCGACCATCTATTGGAACACATAACATGTCAGATTCCCTGACAAATTCTAGCTATGGCCTCAAATATCCACCTCCCAGAACCCAAGGTCGAAGCGGCGCAACCTGAAGCAGCAATGTGTCACGTCGACGCGGCAAAACTCAAGGAAGAACAAACTCACTCGACAGGCCCGCCAGTCCGGACTTTTCCTTTCGGACAGCTCTCTTATGACCTTCAATACGAAGTGCTCCGCTTCTGCGACTACCCTACTGCAACTCTTCTAACATCCACAAACCGACATTTCTACGAGGCACTTCATCCAAAGATAGAATATGCGATTCCCGCATCCGAACGACTGGAAGTAATTCAAAGAGTTGACCGAGATCATCGAAACGAGTTTTGGGCTTGTTATAAATGCCTGAAAGTCTTTCCGAGGTCCAAATTCGGGGATAGCCTCACGGCTGCGAAGAAAAGCAGACAGCAGCGGGCACACACGCAAACGTTCCGGAAATCGCGCCGCTGTTGGACCTGCGCCATCGAGAACAACTACTATGCCGACCTAGAGCCTGTCAAAAAGGATAGAGTCTCGTATTTCCCTTGTCATGGCTGTGGATTTCTTGGTACAGAGTTCAATAGGTGTCGGGGCAATCGCGCATCAGGCATTATCGTCAACAGACAGTGCCACAAAGACAAGGAATTCTCGCCTTTGGAACTTCTTTCTGGGGAGATTCTCCGACTAATTATCGGCCAATTGGATTATCTCGACGCCATCCACCTACGCATCGCCAGCTGCTCGATGATGCATCAAGTCAAGCTTGACTGGGTAGCCATTCACAGACGCTTTACCTTTGTCTTCGCGAGAGAAGCGCCTCTGGTTGAGCTGGTATACAGAGAAATATTCGAAAGTGTAGATGAAAGTCTCGGCCCGGAGTCGAGAGAGATGCTAGGGAAGACATACACGTACCCATGTTACAGCTGTTTCAAGGTCAAACCTGCTGCCAAGTTCCTTGACAAGACTCTACAGTTCATAGGGGAAGAGCCAGATCGTTTCTGGCGGCGCCGGTGTCGCCATTGTTGCACGATTGCGGCTGGTGAGCCCGAGATTTTGGATGAGTGGTACAGGCGTCATCTCTGCTCCGACTGCGGGTTGATGAAAGCCAAGGGGGAAGCTTGCCTCGGTTGCTTGAAGACCTCCGGTGCTCGCGAAAGCATGCACGCAATCACCAAGATGAGTCGGAGTTCGAATGACAAACGGTAGATAATGGTTATATCAGAGACTAAAAAGTTCGATTGTCAGAGAGAACGAAGCTCTCGAGTAATTCACGTGACTCAATCCGTATCTACTTTATTTAACACAGTCCCCGAGAAAACACATCTCGTCTGGCCCAGACGTGAGATGATGCAACATTCAATGCCAAATCAACCTCAACCTAATATCGTTCCATCTACTATCGTCCCGCCTATGATTGAGGCAGATTCGGTGAGTGCATTGGGCTCCCGTAACTCTCATGCCGGTGCCCATGTCCGTGTTGGTGACTAGGAGCCGGCGAGTCCCGGCCCTGCTGATGTTGTTGTTGGTCATATGGAGAAGGCGATCCCATCTCGCTCCTCGCCACAGCTGCTGATGCATCCAATTCAGAGTATCGATGAATGTTGCTTGAATGATACTCTGAGCCTGGCGACATGGTTGGGGGCGGTGATGTGCTGTACGGAGGCTTATACCCTGTTGGTGGCGAGGTTGCAGCATACGAACTCGTTGCGCCGGTGTATTGCGGTTCCATCGGTTGGCTCGGAGCTTCCGCCTTTTCGGCCAATTCCTTCTTTAGTTTCTTGTTTTGGTTCCAGAGCCAAAAGGTTGATACCAGACCGGCCAAGAGGCAAACACCGGCGACGACAGCGAGACCAATAGTGGCGCCTTTGAACGCGGACCCATCATCTGTAGTTCCATCGGTGTTGGTCGTGTTCGCTGTGCATACCGCCTCCTGAGTAGCGATTGTAAACGCTTCACTGGTACCGCAGCACGTGGTGTTTGATTGTCCACAGCAATACTTGGCTGTGCCGTCGTTACATGCGGTCATGAAGCTGATGTTGCTCGGGTTCCCGCCGGTCTGAGACACAAGGTTCACTGTCATTCTTTGTTTCTCATGGAATTAAACAATGCCAGTAGTTCGGGACGTACCTGGATATCAGTGCAGACATGGTTGCAAGCCTTGCTCTTCCACGTCTTGTCGGTGCAGAAGCCGCGTTGCGGCTGTTGCTGACGATTGATACAGAGACCGGAAGAGGAGCAGATATCGCGTTGTTCTGGAGGACCATCAAGAGCACAGCAGCTCGAGAAGACTCCAGCCTGGTTGATACCGAGTTTGTTGCACGGAACGTACGTTTCGTTATCCGCGAGGGTGCCGTCCGGTGCGTAACACGACGCTTCTTGTGACAAGACACCGAGAGAGTAAAGTGAGAGGCTCAAGACCACTCCTAGCATTGAAGCTAACATTGTGAAAACGTTAGTGGGCGGAACTTGAGTCGCTCAATATCGAGTCGCAAACGGCATTGGTCGGGTGTTGTGGAATGAGAAGAAAGTCGGAAGAAGCAGAACCGAAACCCCCAGGAGAAGGGAAAAGAAAAGGCTCCCGCAGATTGAGGGGGACTTCTCAGCTCTATGAAGACAGGCCCTACCCGCGTGTAACATAACAGATGGATTTTCTGTGCAACCTTTCCCTCCTCATCTCAAGCCTCCCCGGTGTCTGACTGGCAGAATCCAGGACAAAGGGAGGGGGGCGCAGTCTCACGCGCATACGATATGCCCTGTACTGTGATGTTCAACACCAACATGCAGACAACGCAGCCCCCAAGCTATCTGAAATAGGCAGGCCAACCGAGAATATTCAGCAATCGAACCCCTTCCAGTCTTCGCCAGTCAGACGAACTGTTGGAAGCAGAATGCAGGATCCCGGTCGAATTGGATGCCTGGCCCACTCACCGTGCAGAGCTGACCGGCCAGAGACCACACCAACAGACGGACGAAATGCAAAACTTTTACGATGCAGCGGTCGGCTGTGGCCGAGGAGGGGGCAAGCAGCTTACTATGTGGTGCGGGAGAGGGCGGGATGACACGCTCTTCTTGCATTCTCGGGTCGACCCATCTCCGGGCAACCAACGATGCTCGGTCGGGAAATCGCCCGCTCAAGTTTTTGGTACTCGAAGTGCCTTCATGGAGTGAATCAACAGTCGAAATTGTCGACTATCGGCCATGGCTTTGTTCGGCGAGGATGTGCAGTCGCAGATTCAAGCAAACAAAAGGATCCCAATCCCAGTGTCGAATCATGAGGCGATGCGACCGAGATTGCTCTAGTGCTGATTGTTGAAGGGATCAGGCTCGCCCCAAAGCCACAGGGCTTGGCAGGCCACACGAGTTACTCTACCATGCATGGCAAAGTTTGCCCAGATTGTACAGCTTGTCTGTCAGCTTACACATCTGACAGGAGATCAACCCTCCTACAGGACGTTAGCCCTCCTACTTCTCCCACCTGGAGCCAAATAAAACCCACCTACCAGAGCTTGGGAGATCTCATACAAATAGCACTTTGATCGTTCTAAGTCACAAAAAGCTGGACAGGGAAAGTTGAAAACGCTGAGCTGGGGGTCTAAGTAATTGTCGTAGACTCTGACCAAGGCAATGTCGGCTTTGATAAATTCTCACTGAAGTGTTTGCAGGCCGGAACTGTCTGCCAGTTCTTGCCAGGCGCTCAGACTGTTCATTACTTTGGATCGAGATCTAGGAATTGATTAGGATACCTGGCAATGGTATGGTAGCGTGTGGTCTTTGTGCTTGAAAAGACTGGTCTCTTGCCTCCTTATACGAGCGGAGATATGTTGTAAACAGTTCAAGACTTTTCGATCATATCATACCTCTGGCTCACAAGTCCGGGAGAAGCTGACTAGGTAAATTCGAACATAACATTGACACACAAAGAAAGGAGACTAGAAGCAGATGTACACGTACTCTAGTATGCTTGCCAGGCCCAGATGGCTCTAGAGCTGCAACAAAGGCTCAGACCATTTGAGAATGACAGAAACACTCACACGCAGAAGTAAGGCCTGAATTGTCATATCTAAAACCTATTGAAGTATGTGTACCAGCATCTCCTGTCCGCGCACCTCTTCCAGGAGACTTCAGAAGCGAGTTCCCAAGGCAAACTCGCGTTGTTAGACCAGCTTGGTGATGCTCATCAAGGTAAACAACAATTACTTCGAAATTTGGGGAGTTTCCAAGGTGCCTTTTGAATGGAAGTAGGGTCACAAAATGAGCCCAACTAAGACGGACCTTTCTATGTCTCTAATGCCCGGCTCAGCGCTCCAGAGTCAAGAGTAGTAATTCATCGCAGCAGTTAAAACGTCTCAATGTCATGCTTGCGATTCTGCTACCTACGTTGAGCTTAAGCATGTAATCTGTCTTACCTTACTTCATGTCAACACTACCATCTTAAGAAAAATATGTGCAAACTTCTGACGAGAACATCAGATTCAAGCTCAACAAATGGTAGATAGTAACAGAGAGATCGATTAGTTCCATTCTCACAAGTCAACAAGTCGAGTTTCCAAGAAGATCGAACATAGATAACGATACTAGACATTAGGTACTCAGAGGCATCAGGTACCTACCAATCGACGTGGTGCCTGCGCTGGTCCACAGGTCGATAGTTAAATGATGGAGCACCGGGTGTATGCATCCGCTCGGCCCCTCCCCCGCATTTTGAGCTTGAATACCGTCCTAGCCCCGGCATAGCCGTGAACCGATCGGCTATGTGATGACGACACTCTTCATAAGTACATGTAGGCGGTCTCATATCTACATGTCTGTATAGCTGGGATTTGGGGCTAGTTTATGGCAATAACATCTTACCCGGCTACAAACAAATTCGACGTAAATCGCATGTTTCTTCTCAACACGCACCAGAACATAAAATGGCACAAAATCACAACGTGAGTTTCTATACGAGTAGTTTCTGTTTCTCCTTGCCACACAAGATTAAAATTAAATAGTATCACTGCTTCCCAGGCGCAGAAGATGCGACAGAGAGATTTTGCGACTTCATAGTCCGGACTCAGTTCGAGGATATCCCAGACCAGGCCCTCGCAAAACTCTTCGATCTCGTCATTGATCATATCGGAGTGGGGGCCGGCGGAGGTGCCCATTCGGAGTCGAGTGAGCACATCATCAAGGGCGTCGAGGCTTTCGCCATGGGCTCGATTGGAAAGAGTAAAGTCTACGGCAAAGAAAAGACTTATCCCATCCAAATCGCAGCTTTGCTGAACGGAGCGTTTGCGCATTCTTTCGACTACGATGATACGCTCGCTATTGGTATCATTCACACTGGCGCCAGTGTCATCCCCGCTGCCTTAGCGCAGGCCGAGGTATCAGATGCCCCTGGAACCTTACTGCTCACGGCGTTGTCCGTTGGGTACGAGGTCGCTTCTCGTCTCGGTCGTGCTTTGTCAAATGGTGGATACCCTCGAGGCTTCCACAACACCAGCACGGCTGGTATCTTCGGAGCGGTTGCTGCCATCAGCAAGATCAAGGGCCTGACGTCTGCACAAGTTTACAATGCGTTCGGCCTAGCGGGCTCCAAGACCGCTGGTTCGATGCAGTTTCTCGACAATGGATCTTGGAACAAGCGATTACATCCTGGCTTCGCCGCCCACGATGCCTTCCTCTGTGTTGCTCTCGCGGAGGCTGGTGTGACTGGAGCCTCTCACATCGTTGAGGGCAAATGGGGCTTCTTGCAAGCTCATTCTGCAAACATCAACGCCGTTGGATTGACCGAAAGCCTTGGGATGGAATGGATATACCCAGCGACAGCACTGAAGCCTTTCCCCGCATGTCGGTTTACTCATACCGCCATCGAAATCACAGCAAGACTTGCCGCAAAGTCCGACTCACAGAAGCTGCCGGACAGAATAGTCCTAGGGTTGACTCGAGCTGGATATGGCATCGTTGGTGAGCCCAGTCCTAACAAGAAGCACCCCAAAACCATCGTCGATGCTCAGTTCAGCATTTACTACCAAGTCGCTGTTGCGTGGCTTTTCGGTAGCGACATCGGCTGGGGTGCATACGATACCGACAAGATGGAGAGCAAGCAAGTTGCACAGCTGTGCGATAGGATTGAGGTCCAGATCGACCACACACTCGGGAAAGAATTCGAGGTGCGGATGGCATTTTCAGGCATAGGTGGCGTAGGCGATATCGAAGAAGCGATGGTGTATCCCCTGGGAGAGGATGAGCATCCCTTTTCGCACGAGCGAGTTGAGAAGAAATTCAGAGGCTTGACCGCGTCTATCTATGATAGCGATCGTGCGGGAAGGATACTACAAGCTGTGCAGGGGCTTCCAGAGGGACAGGCAAAGGACTTGATCGATTTATTGTGAGTGATTCGTTGTGACGTGGGATTACCATCGAGCGGACTTGGCTTTTTTTTCTCTCCTCGGATGATCGTACACGAAACCAGCCGATGGCGGAACAGATTGAAACTTCTCAGATAGCCCATGAGGTGCTGCTTCCTATTTCAGCGACTTGGTGTGCTGGAGTTGGGAAATGCCTCCAATTCAGTTCAGGCCGAGAGCACGGAAGCCCTCTTCCGAGCTGAAGGGGGAATCTCTCCGAAATCACGGAAGCAATCGAGACCAATACCAAGCCGACCGAGGAATGGCCTGCTTCCCGGGATGTCCGGGTGAAGTTGCTGTTTGCGGTTCTTTCTGGTGGTCTAGAACCGGAAATAAACTCACGCAGGCGGCATGCCCGCTGGAGAGGGTTGCGCTTCGGTCTGCTCAATGTTGCCAAGGGTCCATAGGCACAGGCGAAAGGGCTGAACAAACCTGACTGCAAATGGGCGCAAGAGTCTTGCAGGAGGTGAAAACGCGGATGCAGGATGTAACTGTCTGCGGTTAAAGTGAGTAAATGGTCGTAAATACTGAGGTTAAGCCCGGGTCCGACTGGCAGCCTGAAAATGTAGATTAGAGTATCTCATTTGGTTTTCATCTGGCCCCTTCACGCTGGGTACTGGTGCAGAGCACCAACATTTGAGTCAATCACAGCTTCAGATATTTGTGAGAGGTAGTTGTAGAGCTCATTATGAGGCCTGCATGAGTGATCTTGCACTACCGCGCCCTCAAATAGAAGGATACTCCGACGAACTCTGGGTGGGTGAGTTGAAAGGAGTTGAGGAGTTCAAACAGTCGCTAAGCTGTCATGCAGAGATCGGTCGGGGCATTGAGTCGAAAGACTCCACTCCGGTGAACTTGAATCCTCAAAGTTCACACAGTAAGGCAACATGGCTAGGGTATTGCTCTCGAGTCAGACGACTCGTACGCCTTATGTCTTGGGTAGACTGGTCTGTGAATCTCCTTCATATATCGGACTCTGGAGGTCGTGTTCATGATACTCGTGGCCATGCCAAGCTGTAATCCGGGATTCGATGAGACAGAACCATGGGCAAGCCCCTTGTCCAGGCCCGAGCGTACATACGTGGTGGTATGAGAGCACTTTTTACTCCGTAGAGCTTTCCTCTCTCGAAGGGCCTTGGTGGGAAATCCACAGCCATGCATGCGAAGCTCGCCACGATGAATTGATTCATCTTTCGTGCCGCCAGTTCCATCGGCTGTCACCCTGCGGGAGAGCCCGATCCGTCCGTGCTCTGACTTTTCGGCCGGGCGGGAGTGCGGGGGATGATACTGTTCGCTGCTACTTCATCTCGCTTCCGGGTCTGACACTCAGGGGCACCCCTTCTTCTCCAATTGCTAGACAGCGGGTGAGCCGACGAGTGATGTCGCACTGCAACCCTTGAAGGATCGACTACCTTGGAACCATAAAACTGTCGTGGTAGCGTTTGGTCTACCGGCTGAACTCCTTTTTTCGGGTGATGTGCGGAGGGCAAGGGGCGGGAAGGCCACTTGACCAGTTCTTTTATAGCCATGCATCGCCTTTCAGACGCAACCAAGGTCCCTGTTCGGGGATCTCTTCGATCTTTGGGACCATTTTATACCACCTTGCCCCTTGGCAGCTGGGGCGGCATAGAAGAGTTCTGCATGCGGTGGTTCTCGACACCACGTCGTGATTGAGCACATCTCGTGGTTATGGACGATACCCCTTGGGACGAACTCCCACACGACGACTATGGCCCAGGGTTGCTCGCCACAGTATGGACTCTTATTGGTATTGCTGGTGCATTTATAGGCCTACGGATATACTGCAAGTTCTCGCGTGGAAGAGGACTGTGGTTAGACGACCATGTGCTGGTTGCATCGTGGGTAAGACTACCTCGATTGCGACTGATGACGAAGTTGCCAGTACCTAACGACGCCTTGATTAGTGCGCTCTGCTAGCTCTGGGATCGTTCATCTCTATCGACGTGTCATACGACTTTGGCAAGCATAACTGGGATATCACACCGGGAAATTGGTCATGGCTATTACTCTACGCCAACCTTTCTGGGTCGTTTTCAATCATCGCAGCAGCTTGGAGCAAGACGTCTTTCGCGCTGACCCTGCTTCGAATCACACGAGAATCATCCGAACGATGGATGAAGTTGCTTGTATGGTTCATCATCATCTCAATCAACACTTTCCTCGGCGTCAACGTGCTCTTCACCTGGATACAATGTTGGCCTGTTGAGAAGACTTGGAGGACAGCCTCAACACCTGGCACCTGCTGGCCGAAGAGCATCATGATGAACTACAACGTCTTCACGGCATCGTACTCTGGAGGGATGGATATCGTACTGGCCATCTTGCCTTGGAAGATTATATGGGGACTTACTATGACCAAAAAAGAGAAATTTGGTGTTTTAATTGCTATGAGCATGGGCGTATTGTGAGTTGTGCTTCAACGATCCGCTTGGAAGTTGGGATCCACGTGGCTGACGAATACTTCTACCAGCGCCGGTGCTGTATCTTTTATCAAGATCCGAACGATTGCTGCGATAGGAGCTTTCGACATTATCGATACTGTCGAGTTGGTGATCTGGGGTGCAGCAGAAAGTGTTGTCACCATCATCGCTGCAACCATACCAATACTGCGAGCATTGGTACGGGACCACAAAGCACCACCGGCTCGATTCGCTAGTGACGAAGAGTCCATGATGCGCCGTCTAGGAGCAGCCTCGATTGCAACAGCTACCGTAGCGAGCCCAGGTTTGAGGAGGTCAAGATCTGATCTGGAGTTAGCGGAGTGGAAGGACCCATTGACCGAGACTCGGGCGGGTCAACATAACCAGGTCCCGAGGCCGTGGAAAGTAGGTGATGTGAGGTTTGACCCAAGGAGAGGGAATGCAACGATACCACCTGGCGTTTTCAAACGAGGACACGATGAGACGGAGTACAGTGGTTCTATGGAGTTATCCAGAAGACTAAAGTAGTTCCAAGCATTCTAAGTACAAAAGTTCTTGTTGTTCTCTTTGCACAGCAATTGTCCAAAGTTTCTTCCAATAATTACGCAGACAATGTTGCAATTGCCAATCCTTCTCTAGAAGGCTTGAAAGAGTAGCTTGAGTATACAGCGTTTCAGTGGAAGATTCCTCGGTCCCAACTCGTCAGAAGAACACGTTCAACCCCGTATCTAGTACTCGAGAGTGATCGTCATGGTGGATTAGCATAAAAATAATTGCTTCCAAAGTTCCCCTAGGGTGTCATGGCCGCCAGGCAGCAGAATTACAGATGAGCGCTAAAATCCTCCTGCACGTTATTAGGGGACTTGGGTAAGCTGGACTTTGGGAATCCAAAACTGTCATTTAAACGTGCGATGTGCCCTCTTGCAGCAACGTGACGCAGCAAGGCAAGCTTTCTCTCTATAATATTGGGTGCGACTTCAAGGTCAAGGTAGCATTTGTACGTACGAAAGGCAGTCTTTGTTCCGAATGCACAGCCGCTACCCCTCAATAACGCCACCTCAACATCTGACACTCAGACTCGCCGAAAATGAAGTTACCATTTTACACGACAGCAATTCTCTTCTCCAGTGGTTCATACGCCGCAACCATGAGGCGAGCGCTCCCAGATTTCACCACTTCGGAAGCCGGCAACCCTTTCGTGGACGGGTGGTACGCCGATCCCGACACATGCGTCTACAAGGGCCAGTATTGGGTATTCCCGACCTCATCCTACGCCTATGACGAGCAGACCTATCTAGATGCTTTCTCTTCGACCGACTTAGTGCACTGGACCAAACATGCGGACATCATTACCAAAGCCCAGGTATCTTGGGCAAACAGAGCCATGTGGGCGCCCGCCCATATTGAACGCGACGGAAAATACTACCTGTACTTTGCAGCCAATGATATCCAAGAGGGAGAAAAGCAGGTTGGCGGTATTGGTGTTGCCGTAGCAGACCAGCCCGAGGGCCCTTACAAAGATGCGATCGGGAAGCCGCTCATTGGCGAGTACTATAATGGGGCACAACCCATCGATCAAGATGTCTTCATCGACGATGATGGTCAGGCGTATATCTACTATGGTGGCCACGCGCATGCCAATGTTGCCAAGCTGAACAGCGATATGATCAGCATCGGCACCTTCTCAGACGGGAGCCAGTTCAAAGAAATCACACCCGAGAACTATGTGGAGGGTTCCCTGATGTTCAAGCGCAATGGGAAGTACTACCTCATGTGGTCTGAAGGGGGATGGACGGGCCCGGATTACTCAGTCTCATACGCCATTTCGGATTCACCCATTGGCCCTTTTAACCGGGAAGCCAAGATTCTCCAGCAGGATACCGCTGTAGCAACTGGTTCTGGCCATAACGGGGTCATCAAAGTCCCCGGAACGGACATCTGGTACATCTTCTATCACCGCAGGCCATTAGGCGATAGTGATGGCAACCATCGTCATCTTGCCTATGATAGGATGTACTTCAATGAGGATGGGACAATCAAGCCAGTCACGATGCTGGTCAAGGACAACTTTGAGGACGGGAACCTGATTGGCTGGAACACCTCTTTTGAAGGGTCCTTCTCAGTCAAGGACGGGAAGCTTAAGGCGGAAAAGGCCACAAGTGGAAAGGCCCTTCAGAACACAGGATTCGAGGATTTGGTGTTTGACATCGACATCGCCCTCGTTGATCCAGATGTTGGGTCAAACGCTCAAGATTCCGGTGATGCGGGAGTTCTTTTCGGCGTTACGAGTGCTTCAGCAGGAATCGACAGCTTGACTGGGTTCTACGCTGCAATTGACGCATCAGGCGAGGTCGTTCTAGGTCAAATGGACCAGAGTTGGACTCAACTAGCATCTGCCCAGACGCCGATCCAGACTGGAACAGACTACCATTTAAGGGTGACTGTCATTAACAAGGAGGTCAAAGTTTTTGTTGATGATATGAGCGCCCCTAAGCTGACACACGTCGTTTCGAAGAGTACAAAGGGTACCACGGGAGTGCGAGTGTTCCGAACCGGGGCTCTCTATGATAACCTTTCTGTTGCACACCCGCAGTAAATGGGACAGTAATCGAGTACGTTGGAATGAACCGTCATAAGAATGAACCCGCATGTGGACTCGGATATTTACGCTGGGCCATCAACGGATTATTAGTATTCTGTGGATGATGATTCAAATCGAACGATGAAACTGCAACCACTTACTAAAGTTATCTACTTTAGTTCTTGATGTAATATTTCTTTTAGGGTGTATCCCATCGACTGCTGCAAGGCGACAGTACATCCGAGTGCGGGGGAAGAACTAATCAGGCGTTATTCCGATTTATTTCTACTATATCCGCAAGTTAAAAAATTCATATCTCGGAGAATTTGGAGAAAAGCTGGAGACCATTATACTGTCGCCTTGTAGCAGTCGATGGGATACAAGCGACGCTCTTGACATATTGCCACATCAGACCGCCTACCGGAACTTCAATCAATCCTGTACCATGTGGCATCGTAGTTAGCTGGAAGCCATACCGATAAGCTCCATGTCAATCAACTATCATTGATTACTATGATAGTCCGACTGATTGAGAAGCGGGGTTTAGCAAAACAAGCTTCCCCGCTCAGAACTCCGTGTGTCCGAGGCATGCCGAGGCACGGGAGATCAAGTCGAGATTCGAGAGACGGAGCACGGAGCGCCCGAATCCGCTCCACCTGGCACGCTGTCAAGGGCCACCATTCGCACCGGAATCCACGGAGTGGAAACCTAAAAGACTGCGACAGAAGGGAGAATTGGTAAGCCGTGTCTCCGCCCCAATGGAAATGCGTAGTTGTGTCTTACGTCAGTGAGGGGATGACGGGCGGAGGTATTTATCCCTTTCGGGTCCCAGCGGTCTAGACTTGAGTCACAACGATTAATTCAATTCAAAATACCTATCAACAGAACTAGCTCGAATCACTCACCCGCCAACAACTCAAACGCATTATTCTTCCAGGCAACTGAACCAAAAACAAGGAACTCGACAAAATGCCTGCCACTGTCTCTGTCCTTTACCCCAACGAGGCCGATGCCAAGTACAACATCGATTACTACGTCGAGAGCCACATGCCCATGGCCGCTGCCACATGGAAGTCCGCCGGCGTCAAGTCCTGGAAGGTTACCAAGTACTCGGCGTCCCCCGACGGAAAGCAGCCCAAGTACGCCTTCGCCGGCATTCTCACCTTCGGCAGCGTTGAGAGCATTCACAAGGCGCTCGCTTCACCCGACACGGCCAAGGTCATGCAGGACGTCCCCAACTACAGCAACAAGGAGCCTGTTTTCTTGATCGGCGAGGACGCGAAGGAGGCTACTCTTTGAGTGGCTGTTTAGGGCATGAAATCTTCGAACGGAAGGAGCGGCTTCATCCAACAGCCATGGACGGAGGAATGAAGTGAAAACTACCTCAGTTCGGACTGGAGCTCTATTGAAATAGTAGCAGTAATGAAAAAATCCTTATGACATATGAAACAGATGTTCACAAAGGACCAAAAGAGAGAGTCATTGATTTGTCTCAAATCAAGTGAACAGAGTCAAGATTCATTCACTATGAAAATGAAAGTGCTAAGGTCTTGACTTGCATGATAATATTCAGCTTACATTGAGTGCAGGTCTGAAGTAGAAGACAGTGTCGTGCTGTTGGAAGGGAGTCGTCCGAAGACCAATCGAACCAATTGCAATTGCGGGATGCGAGCATGGGCTTGATCACAGACCGGCACCCCCGTCAACACTCCAAGCGGCCCCATTGACAAAAGTGCTCTTGTCGCTGAGCATGAAAACGGTCACATCGGCTACTTCTTGGGCCTTCCCTACGAGTGTTGGGGCAGGAAAGTCCTTAGGAACTCTAGCCAAATTGGCTTGGTGCATCGGCGTGTCAATAGCACCACTGCCGCTTCATCAGCATCATTCAACCAAATGGAAGAGTGCGAATGACTTACGGTAACACACAATTGACTCTGGCTCTGTCGCCGACTTCTTTAGCCGCACTGCGAACCATACCCAGGGACGCATGCTTGGAAGCGGCAAATACCGCACCCTTCAGGAAGCCTTGGAGTGAGAACATGCTTCCAACATGAACAAAACTCCCGCCGTGAGATAGGAAGTCGGGCATAAGAGCTTCAGCGAGTACATGAAATGCTCCCTTGATATTGAGATTGGTGATGAAGTCGAATTCGGCGTCGCTGGTTTCCCAGACCGACTGGGTGCCCAATTCATGGCCACCACAACCGGCAAAGTTGGCGACACCATCGACCTTGCCAAAATGCGACTTTGTTTGTCTTAGGAAGCTGCGGATTGATGCACGGTTTGTGACATCTGAGGCTCTAGAGAAGACTCTCTCTTGTTGCTCTGAGCCAAGTCCCTTGACTGCATTTTCAAGAGCCGCGCTGTTGACGTCAGACATTCCAACCTTGGCACCTTCATCAAGTAGAGTCTTTGCGGTAGCTAAGCCCATTCCAGATGCAGCGCCAATCACAATGATGACTTTCTCGCTGAATGTGAGAGACATTTCGGTAATGTTGACTATCGGGTTCAAGATATGGCTTCAATGGGCCTAGAGGTGAGGAAAGCAAAGAGTAGCAAAAGAACACAACAGTGAGGAACAAGTGAGCATGGGATGAGGTGAACGCGATGGTAGACGAGACCTTCTATAAATAATCGAGACCTTCTCTGTGTCACGTCATTGCTTTGATACTTCTCACTAGATCTCACGATCTCTACTGCCAAACTCGAGAATATGAACAGCTCCACTGTCAGCCACCGTTCGCCCCCAATGCACGCTAATGCAGCCCGCTGACAACCGAAACTTACGTACCGGGATATTGGTTCAACATGTCCCATAACGAAAACGATGTTGCTGGGCGATTCCGAATATACATTTAAGATAGATATATGTTGTTCTAATTTCTTTTGCAAAACATGGCTCCAGTCTTGCACGTCTCGTAGCCACTCGAAGGGGTCGTAGTGTAACACAGTTAATTGAATGATTAAGTAGTGCCATAGCGATGACTCATGCCCTTTCTCTAGCTGTTCAGGACCCCTGAACAAATGGATACTTGCCAATAGCTGTATGCAAGCATGTTCATTTACTTGAGTGAACCGATGTTCTCATAACCATGTCTCGAAGAAGCGAACCGCTTGGAGAAAAGCATCTTCTTTCGCAGCCTTTTGCACAGGATTGTTGAGATCAGGATGTGTAGCAAAGCCGTGAGGTGTTCCGCCATAAAGTGCCATCGTGAACGGTTGACCAGTGGTTCCCATGGCGGTTTCAATCTCCACCCTTCTCTTTGTCAACATACCAGTATCCCCCTCTGCGCGGCGTAAAAGTTAGTCTCGTAAGACGCACCGAACTCATGAGGGAGGGAGATGTATAATTCCTGGAATAGAGCTTACCGGCCACGGCCAGACTTGCAGGTCCTTTAATAGCCTTGATTTCGTCGTCGCCAAGTGCGCTTGGATGTGCAGCAAACCCAACCTGCACTCCCTTGTTGTCGGGAAGCCCGAGTGCTCGGAAGACATATCGCCCACCGAAACAATACCCGGTCGATGCAATATGACGGACGCCCATTTGCTCTCGCATGTAGGTGATGGCTTTCTCGACTTTGGGGTCTGTGACGCTAGGTCCATGTGACTTGAAAAACTCGCTCGCGTTGAACCCTGACATAGACCCTTCGGTTCTTGGCTTGCCGTCCATCAAGTCTGGGGCAACAGTGATGTAGCCAGCGCGGGCAAAGCTGTCGGCGAGACTTTGAGAGGGTCAGTCATCACTAGAAAGTATAAAGCTAGGCTGAAGAAGAATCATGCATCCTCGGTCTACTCACAGCATGTTCTCCGTCGACTGGATCCCAAAAACGTCAGGCAGCATGAGAACTCCAAATTGTCGCATCGGATCTGGCCCTTTTTCGCTCTTATTGCGCGGCATCGAGACGTAGAGGTCAACTGTTTTTGTCAATATACGATACTTAAGCACGATGTTCAGTCATAGAATAGTCACTTACGGCCATTAAAAGGCACAACTTTCCCAACCGGGGTGCCGGCAAATGCCAAGATGGACAAGTCAGCGACGTATGAGCTCCTACTTTCCGCCAGGCACATCAACCCCAGGAATGCAGAGACAGCACAGAGGTATCGCATCGTGGCAAGCTATTTGAACCAAATAACTGCTCTAAGGGAGGCAAATATGTTGGAGTGTGTCTTGGGGAAGGTTGAGCATTTTAACGTGCCAAAACATGCGTACCATGGGATGTAGACTCTCCCTCGAGGCACCGTACCTGCATCGAGACTGCCTCATAAAGGAAGCTTAACTCCAAATTGGCTCGGGATCCGAAGAACATCATGCCGAGAGTGTTGAACTTGGAGGGTGTGGCAAGCTGCCGACACGCAGCAAACTTCCGCCAATCTAGTATCTAGCGCCAACTACGAGGTGCTCGCTCCCACCAATTTTTTGTTTTATCTGATCAAAAGACAAGACGACCGGAGATCAAGTAAGGTGAGCCAATCAGCTTCTCAGATGTCCATCTCGTACATGGCCGGTGCTGTGCTCTCTGGAGCGTTTCGGGGTCGTCTCAGTCAAAGCTTGATGAGATGAAACGAACATTTCCTCTATCGGCGGCGGAGAGAAACTATCGAAAGAACCATTTTGTCTTCCTCTTTTTAAACAAGCAATAGATTATATCAAGTGATAATAAGAGACTATTCTATGCTATTGTCTTTGATGCTTTCGATCTCAAAGAATTGCAAACTTCCGTCGCATGCCCCCTTCAACAACATCGATATTGATGTTCAAGTCAATTCGTGTCTGTTGGCCTACCTCGACAACTTCGAAGCTTGTAGGCCTTCCCGAAAGAATCGATTGGAAAATCTACGAGGTCTTGGTGGACAATTCTGCATTTCTCTCAATGTCCACCGCTGTTTGCCGCTTATCGGTCTTCGAAATGAAGAACGATTTGGCCCGACAATACAAGTGTGAGATGAGATTGAGCTTGCGGGCTCTTGACCCAAACCCTATGGCACCGCCCCTGATGCTTAACTACGAGGCTCTTCTAAACGAATTATCTAATGAGAGGGCGATCAAAATGACCTAGCATAAGCACCCGCGGCGCCATGGGGTAGGAATACGTGTAGGCTCAAGCGGTTGATCCATCCCCGCCCCCACATCCGCTGGGTTCTGACATAGGTTGTCCGCCAACGAGGGCCCAATGTGGGGTATTTACGAGTCTTGAACTCGAGCAGCGACTAATTTTGAACCATATTGAAAAAATATTACTTGAATCTATGTCTCCTGCCCGATGAATACACGTAGATCATAGCAGCATCACGAGCAATATTATTTACAACATGTCATCTTCCAATCCTGACGAAGGCCACGCTCTTAAACGTGGAACTGCACAATACGAAGAAGCACGGAATTTCTACTTCAATAGAGAAGAGACTGACAGATATCCGACTGAGATACATGTGGCAAAGACCTCTCAGGATGTCGTCGAAGCACTTCGCAGGGCCAGAGAGCTAAAGGTCTCAGTCGGCATTCGATCTGGAGGACACCTCCCTTCCAAACCCTCCTTAGTCCATAACGGAGTTCTTATCGACGTCAGCAACATCAATCACCACGTCAAATATGATGAAGTCACTGAGGAGGTCGAGGTGGGCCCCGGCATTCGCGTTTATGAAGCCTGGAAGGCTACAGACGCCGTCGGCAGATTCTTTCCTTTTGGGCATGCGCCTGACGTAGCACTAGGAGGTTTCTGTCTAGCAGGCGGCCAAGGCCTCTTCATGAGAGCATGGGGAGCTACTATTACAGAATGGATTGTTCGACTGGAGATTGTTGTTCCGGATGGTAGAGTATTGATAGCAAGCCGGACGGAAAACGCAGACCTCTTCTGGGCTGCTCGAGGCGGCGGGCAAGCGTTCTTTGGAGTTGTGACCCGAATCTGGAGTCGGACTATACCAAAGAAACGACTATTCTGGCGATCTACAACATTCACTGTTGGCGATAAGTTCGAAAACTTAATCACATTTGCTTTCGAACGAAATGACGCTATGCCAAGAAAGTTTACCGAGTCGGCCATCTGCGTACTTCACCCGGAGTTGTTTGACAGTGAAGCGGCGGAAGTTGTTCCCGAATCATCACCTTTAGTGATGGCTATCAATGTTTGCGCTTACGCCGATACTTTGGCCGAGGCTGCTGCAATGTTAGAAGTCTGGGACGTAGTCCCTGAGAACATCAAAGGCTGCCTTACTGAGGAAAAGGTCACGGTAGAAGCGAGCTGGGAGGAGTTTTTCGAGCTTCAGCGACAGATCAATCCCGAATCACCGGGCCAGAAATGGGGAATCAACAGTATCCTCAACTGTCCTTCGGTGTCCCTTCCAAAGGTACGGAAAACCACCCTAAATTTCAAATGACAAATGCGCTCCGATTCTAATTCACTGCTAATTTGCGGTTTAGTTGATTGAGACCATCAAGCCCGCTATGTGCGAGTTGCCAACGAAGTCATCTTTTGGCTGTATATATATCTGCGACACTATCAAACCAGATGAGAGAGATGCTGTCTTCAGTATTCCTCAGCAGTACTATATATCAACATTCAGTGGCTGGAAGGACCCTGCCCTTGTGCCCCGAGTACGAGAAACCATGCGGGCCTCGTACAAAAAGGCTGAAGCAGTTGCCTGTGGGATCTACAGTGCCGATTTTGACCAATCCAAGAACTCCTTGCATTCACCTGAGGTATATGTTCTCTCCTTACTGAACCTAGCCGACAACACTGTTGACATCAAGGTGATTCCAGATCAAAGTATGGACGGATTCAGCTCGTGCTCGCTTCATGGAGATCCGAAGGCGGTGGGATCCTGATAGTCTGTTTACGGGATACAAGGGTTTCGATATCGACGCACAGGCGAAACCAGCTCTCTGAATATTCAGCTTTACATTTATCGGAATAGAATTCTGCAGTATGAAGATAAGTGAGACTAGATATTTATGTTCAAGAGGATTGAGAGTGTGTCATATCGCTCTCTGCTGAGGAAATGTCTTCCCCGTGAGCCAGATGCTATCATAGGTCCAAGTACCTAGGACACGGCTGGGATTTATCTACCGACATGGACGCCTTTTACCACGCGGTAAAGCCGAAACGGCGGTGAGCAAACCGAAAGTCGAGAGGTAAGGGCTTGGAACATGGAACTATTGAGCAAACAAAGAGTGTGGCGGTAATAACCAATGTTTCACAAACAACCAGCTTAAGAAAATTAAAGCAACAAGCAATCAAGTAAGTGGATGATAATCCATGCAAATTCTTTCTTCGCCATGCAACAACATTGGCCATCCTGTGCTGCACCTCGCCATCCCAACGAGAGTGTTGAAATGAGGGCCTCAAATTGAGGAACAAGTACCCTGGTGGCTATGTTTACATGCAAAATGTCACGCAAGACAATGCGGGGGAGCTTTGACGTGGAGGCAGCTTGATGCATTATTATATGAAGACAGGTCGCATCCGTTCTGGTCGCATGATGGCTTGGGGTAACTACCAAGGAAATTTCGCGGCAAGACATACTCTCATCGAAACAACATGAAGGGCATCAAAACTCTTCCATTCTCGGGTAGTGCTGTCGAATTGACCTTACTTGATGGCGGAGGTCTCACTACAACAGACGACACAAAGATCCACGCAGATGGGCATGACAGGCCATATTTCCTCTACAACTGGTGTTTTTACATCCATCATAGAGCGTCAGGCCGCAAGATCCTTTGGGATCTTGGTATTAGTGATGTAAGTCGAGAGAATTAGACTGATGTACAATACTCACGCTTTGACGTCCAACAGAACCGGCAAATGTATACTCCGTTCGTGTTGAATTACCACTGGACGAGCTGCAATCCAGTTGGACCACGTCAACGGCTTACAGAACAGTTGCAAGACATTGGTGTGAAAACTTCGGACATTGACACAGTGCTCTTCAGGTATTTCTATGGGCAAATCCAAGGACGTTTATTCGAATGCCAGGACAATTAACCGGCCAGCAGTCATGCACATTGGGACCACTGTCGTCCGATCAAAGACGAATTCCCCAACGCCAAGGTCATCTTTGGCCGCGGGACAGCTTTACACTGCTCTCCAGGGCATATCCAGAATGACGAAATCCAGCCGATGGTTCAATGGGACTCTCGGATTTTCGGCGATGACAAATTTCGGACGGAAAATTTTCAAGAGCTCGAAGGCTCGTGGCAGTCCTGGGGACCATTCGAATCAGCACTGGATTATTTCGGAGATGGCAGTCTTTGGATCATCGAAGCCCCTGGACATATGGCAGGAAATCTCGCAGCATGCGCCTATTTAGAATCAGGCGAACGCATTGTCATGGCAAGTGACTGCTGTCATTCAAGGTCAGTGCATATCCGTCAACTATCGTCATCCTGAGGGATTCCACGCCGTCCTTCAAAGAGCCTCTTGCAATGGACTCATCTTCCGACCGTCACTGAACAACAGGCTTACTTCCGAGCAGGGATATTTTTCTTGGTCGCCGAGAAATCGCCAACGTCAAAATGGACGACGGATCCCGATTCTGCTTGCATGAAGATCTAGACAAAGCACTTGATACGATTTCCAGACTCAGAAAAGCAGCCGAGGAGTATGGGATGCACATTGCGATGGCCCATGATGCCGAGTTCATCAAGGATGGCAGCGATGCTGTGTTGATGTCAATCTTACACCCCATGTTTGATGACACTGTCCTGAACAGAATCAAAGCACATGGAAGGCCATAGAGCGTCGGGAACCAATTCTTCCTGGGCAGATAAGTAGTAGCTAAGAAACGATCCCTCACATCATGCTATTTGAGTAGTCGCTTGTGAAGTTGTGAGCTTTGGCCCCTGCCACTTCCCCGCAGTCTTCCCCAGCCTTTGCCAATATCAACCTCACTTAGCGGCTTCTGGGGTGCAGAAGGCGCCGTAAAGCTTGCTGGGTTCGCCCTCCCATCACTGCCGAATGTTTGGTGCATGAGATGTGACGCTAGGATGGGGCCCATCGCTGCGGAAGAAGCTGACACAGCCCTGATTCATCAGCCATCAGCGAGTCGCACGCCGTGGATTTCAGACTTCCCAGGACACTAACGGGTCAATACGCATCAGGTGCGGAGAAGAATGTAGGGGATGTCCTGGTCCCCCCGCAAGTCAAGCCCGGCCTCTGTCGGCATCTCAGAATCCGATCTGCCCGCACTGTTCCTTGCCAACACCACATCATGGCAATTGAGGCTACCAATCCACTGCTTGAAGCTATTCGAATCGACGGAAGTAAACAATCGAGACGAGATCACCGCGTTCAGAGAAAGGGAGCATAGAATCAAAACGTCCATGTCTTCAGGGCCCGAAGGAAGTCCCTCCAGCGCCGCGCGAAGAGGTCGACCACGACGCCAGTACAAGTGCGCGCACTGCTCGAAAGCCTTCAAGCGCAGCGAGCACTGCATTCGTCACGAGAGAACCCATACGCACGAGAAGCCTTACGTGTGTCGATACTGTCACAAGTCATACGCGAGGAAGTACGTATTGGCAGAAGCTTTCCGATCTCGGAAAAGCCACAAGACTTTCTGCTAACTGAGAGCTTCTAGGGACCTTGTTACGAGACACGAGCGCACTCTGCATGCGAAGGAGCAAGCAAAAGAAAAGATTGGAGATGTGGTGACAGTAGCATGCGCGCCACTGGCGCAAGCAACAGTGTTCTCCCCGTCGAAAGGCGATGACTACATGAACGTAGACCAAGAGGAAGACGAAAGATCCGGCCAGGAATCTCCAGACTCGCAGTCGCCAGTCGATGGCGTCGCTTCTTCCACAACATCACCATGTTCCAGTCAACGGCGCCGAGCCAACTCACGACGGAAGTCATACTCTCGGCAAGCAGCCGATCCCGACATCGAACTTGAACGAATGTTGATGTCGTTTCAGCCATTAACTGACCAATCCTTCGAGACGCGCAGGGATCCAAGTACTCTTAACCGAGCCACCGAAAGTCGTCCCGCAGACATATTCCAGCATGATGCTCAACAGGAAGGAAACTTGCTGCAGCTTCAGTACTTCCACGACGTCGATCCAGTTGAAGAGTTGCCACCGCTAGACCCAGCGTTATTCATGAACATGGATCTTCCCTTTGAAAGTATTGCCATGGAGATGCCAAGTGAATATCCAGCAGAAAACGGGCTTGAGACTGGCGCTTTACGAGAACAACCCCCTCGTCAACCACAAAATCCACCGGAGAAGAGCGGTGCTGCTGATCCATCCACGGAAAACGACGAGCTATTTTCACCGAGAACACTGGCCCATCTCGGCATGGGCGCATTTGACCTCTCGCCCATACCAGGTGACACCGCGGAGCAGAGAGATGATCGAAGACGAATTCCACGCCATCCCAATACTGAAGACCCTTCAAGCGGAGCCCCCCCTGGATGGGCTAGCTGCCAAATACCCTCGGCTAGCAGCGATCTCCCTTCTCTACTCGAAGACGGGCGTCAACAATATCCGACCGTGACCTTTGACGAAGAGACGTGTGCGTATCTTCGCAAAGACATGTCTTCGCGGCTGAGAACAGCAGCTGGAGAGTTCCAACTGCCCACCGCCAAAACGTTGCAGGGCTTCCTGTCTGCTTACATGACGAGTTTTCATAGCCACTTTCCGATCATTCATATGCAAACTTTTGATTTGGCACACACTCCGGGCCCCTTGGTGCTTTCCATCTGTTCCATCGGCGCTCTCTATCGCCTAGACCGACGTCGAGCGCGTCATCTTTATGACTTGTCAATCCGCAGTGTGGAACAGGTGCCTCAACCAACCAAGGACGATTCCAAATCCATGGTAAAGGACTACTTCCTTTGGTTTGTGCAAGCGAAAATTCTTCTTAGCTTTTACGCAGTCATGAGCGGGGAGAAGGATCTCGTTGACGCAACGATGAAGGACAATGGCTTCTACACCTTGGTGAGTCAATCTGCACCTTCATGAGCGATAGAAGACTACTTCGAGACAATGATACTTACTACCGTCGTTCAAAATCTCAAAGGTCTATAACAAAGCTCGAACTGCGGTAGAAAACACTGAAACAGAACCATCCGAGATGACGTGGCACACGTGGATAGAGCTAGAGTCGTGGAAGCGCGCGCTGGGGGGCATCTTCATAGAGAGTACCCTCACTATGGTGATCTACGACGTCAATCCTGGATTTCATGCGACCCAAGATCTGGATATCGAAGCGTATCAAGATGAAAAGATGTGGAACGCGAGGTCACCTGCAGAGTGGCGAGAGCTTCGGACAGCTGCCTCGAAAAGCTCGCCATACAGTCGACGACACACAATCAAAGATGTACTTGTTGACATTCTACTTGAAGGAAGGTATCATGCCGACACGGTACCGTACCGCGTGTCGACCTTTACTGCCCTCGTCTTGACCCATGCGGTCGTCGTTCACATGTGGCAGAGATTACAAGTCTGCCAGGCCCTCGCTTCAACATGTCCGATTGCAAGGAATGATATTGGTGATGAACAAGACCCTCTGAGAGCTTCGCTCCTCAACGGTGCTATGCAGTCGTTGGCTCGGTGCGATGCTTTTCTCCAAGGCGTCAGGAGCGAGTTACGACAACCACGTCCAGAAGAAGACGAGAAGGACAAAGAAATCTCGCTTGTATTCAACTGCCAGGCAGTCTTGCGCATAGCCTACACAAAGCTGTCGAAAATATCCACCACTCCCTGTCGAATCAGCTTGTTGAGCCTTGAGGATATGGACGTAGGGTCATGCGTGTCATCATTCATTATGGGCAGGATGGAACGAAGCTCCCACATTCTCAAGATGGTTTCGAAGGCCTTCGAAGGCATGGTTGTTCCAGTCAAGATGGGGCATCTTCTGGTCCGGAAGACTGCCGCTTTTCGATGGAGTGTTGAGCATGCTGTGGCAGGGTGGACGGGTGGTAAGTGAATTCGAGATAACCCTTACAGCTGATTGGGAGGATCCGTTCATGATGCTGATCTCCTTGCTGCAAACAGCTCTTCTAGTATCAAAATGGGCTCAGTCCATAGAACAGGACAAGATAGCCGGGATGCAGCCAATTCAGAGCGAGCTGGAGCTATTAGCCTTGATCAGAGAGACTCTAGATGAGGCCGAGTGCGATATCGGGGAGGGCACGACTCTTGCTGCCGGAATTGCCAGGACGTGGGGCTGGTTTCTGTCAGATGTAGGTGATAATATTTTTTTTTCATGTATCGTTGCAAACTGATATACTGATAACTTCCTAGGTCTGGGTGTGGGGCATTACGCCACGGATGGGAGGAATACTGAACCAACTGGCCGATGCGTATCAAGACGCGTATGATGCCAGCTGCCGTAAACCTACCGGCGTGACGTACAACGCGGAAAAGACGGCTGGAAGGTTACATCAAATCTCTTTGTTGCAAAACGTGTATTGCTAGTGGTCAACTACCTCAAGCGCTGTATTGATGACTTGGGAACCATACATTAAATTCATCTCACTCCCTCCACCAAGGGATCTAGATGCAGAGATTCCCCACATGCTGCGATGTACATTGTCATGACTCCAAGGGGTTTGAAGGGGAAAACAAATTCAGTCGTAGGTCAATCGCATTCTGCGAAATGAACTTCAAGCACGGTGGCATCAGGAAGTGTGGCGTCGGAGTTGACCATCCTCGTGTGGAGATTCGATGGGTCAAGGATGGGCAGGATATGACAGGCTAGTCGGATTGTGAAAGCGCGGATCGAAGGGAATACATTTGTATCTAGATGCGTTCTCAGAAGCTTCGATACAGATCAGTCGCGGAGGTCCTGAATCCCAGCTAAATCCTGAAGTTTGGCACGGAGACGCAGGATTGGGCCATACAGCTACCCCGCAAGTACCGGTCTATCGCCGCCTGAATTGTTGGCACCCACACGTCTTACCTATACTCTTCACCCACCGGCCTCATCTCGAAAATACGCAAGAAATTCAAATCAACATGTCCAGATCCGATGGAATGGCAGTTGCCCTTAAAGATCTGGAGTCGAAAGCACGGGGGGAGGTCCAAGTCTCCGCTCTCAGAGGCGGCGAGTTCACCCTCCCCAAGCGGTTCTTCGTCGCGGGGGTGTCTGAGGACGAGACCTCGCTTGTGCCATCACTCTCTTTCCTCATCTCGCAGAATTTATTCGAAGGGGGTCATCGACGCATTCTTTACGATCTGGGCTTGAGACGGGACATTGGTCGCTATTCTACGCCGATACAAAACCACACAAAGAATCGTCAGCCGATGACCTTATTACCGGACGTCCGACAGAGCCTGATCGATGGAGGTCTTGATGTGGCAGCTATAGACGAAGTTATACTCAGCCACGTCCACTGGGACCATATTGGAACTCCTTCCGACTTTCCCAATGCTCGCTTTCGAGTTGGTCAAGGATCGCTTGAATTGCTTAGCCAGGGGATGAATGGGCATATGTCTCATTCCAATTTCCAGTCTGATCTTTTCGACGGCCTCAGGGTTGAAGAGATCACGGGCCCCAGGGAACACGTAGACGCAGCAGGATTCACAAATGGTTGGAAGAATTTGGAGGGATTGAGAATACTGGATATTGGGGGAAGCGACGATGGTTCCTTGTTTGCTGTCGATTTGCCAGGCCACTTGCCTGGACATCTTGGACTTCTTGCAAGAGTAGGACCTCAATCCTGGGTGATGCTTATCGGCGATGCTTGTCACGACGCTCGGTTGTTGACAGGCGAGATGCAGATAGCTGAGTGGGAAGACGGTGAGGGTCGAGCTTGTTGTATCCACATGAACAAAAGAGAGGCTACGGACACACTCAACAGCATTTCGACGTTGCGAGAAGCCTCAAAGCAAAGCAATCTCGTATTGCAGGTAGTTTTTGCTCATGACGCAGTCTGGGCACAAGATCACCAAGGAGCCTTTTTCCCTGGCAAGATAAACTGAGCTCCAAGACACAAACCGCATAGCAATTATTAAAGGATTCACCGCGTCAGTCAGATTTCTGAAGAATCAACTGTGTCTCCGACTCTCCAAATTTACGCTTGTTTCACGTGCCCTCTCGTTCTGTGAGATGTGCTCTGCGAATCTGCCCGCTGACGGTCTGACCATAGTAGCTACCTATTTCCTTACCCCGCCCCAACGATCTACCTACCTCAGACTCGCTTGATTACTTGAGCAAGCCTTCACACCTTGGACTGGATCCATATATCTTCTAGAGATATCAACAAGAAGAGAAATACCTACACTCATGCGCACCCAAGAACTTCTCCTTCCCCTCATTGCCCGCTCTTCTTTTTTGTCATGGATCAGCCACTAAGCCTAGGATTTATTGGCCTTGGGGCTATGGGTTTGCCCATGGCCTCCAATCTCGTCGCCAAGGTGGCGAAGGGTTCTCAGACATACGTCTACGATATCTCAGAGACCTCCATGAAGAGACTCATCGATCAGGCAACGAATGCGGATATCACAGGGTGCAAGTCTCCGAGAGAAGTTTCACAAAAGGCTGTAAGTTGACACCGGGTCAATCATATTTCACTACCTCCACCTCGTGTGACTAACATTGGAATATAGGACATAGTTTTCACAATGCTTCCAGAGGGCAGCCATGTGAAAACCGTCTACTTGGACCCAGACACCGGGATATTGGGTCCTGAGCTGAAGTCCCGCTTGCTCATCGATTGCTCAACTATCGACACGGAGACGTCCCAGCTGGTATCAAACACTATCAAATCCCACTTTCCATCCACATTCTTCTGCGATGCACCTGTATCTGGCGGCACCCTCGGTGCGGAAGCCGCTACATTGACTCTGATGACTGGTTGCTCCGAAAAAAATCCGAACTGGCCAGAAATTCGCGACTTACTGGGTCTCATGGGCAAGAATATCATTGCATGTGGCGGCCCAGGCTTGGGTCTTACGGCAAAGCTTTGCAACAACTACTGCTCGGCGCTCATTTCACTTGCAACATCCGAAGCCATGAACATCGGGATGAGAGCGGGCATCGATCCTCGACTCCTCGCGCGCGTGTTCTCCAACAGTACTGCACAAAGCACGATCTGCGACAAGTGGAATCCTGTGCCTGGCATCTGTCCAAATGCCCCAGCAAGTCACGGGTATCAAGGCGGCTTCAAGATTCAGTTGATGGCAAAAGACTTTGGCTTAGCTGTGTCTATGGCGGATAAGGTTGACGCAAAGTTGATTCTTGGTGCTGTTGGCCTCAGAGCCTACAAGGAGGCGAGTCAAGATTCCAAATGTCGCGATCTTGACTCTCGCGTGCTTTACAGATACATTGGAGGCAACGAGGACTGGCAAGTTGATTGAATCTGGGTAAACTCAGAGCAGCCTTCTAGAATATTCGTGTTGACTCGTTCCGAATTTTATGATCTATTTCCTGGCTTCCGATTGATGCAAACAACTCTCTACAACCAGACTTGCTCTGTCAGAGAAGGCCCTGTCCTCATTGGTCCAACTCAGTAGATGTTCCAATTTCATGGGGGCTCAACTGCCTCAACCGCCTCTCTAATTGAACATGCCCAGCAGACTCCCAGTGAAACCGTTGCACCTTCCTCCCTGCGAGCTACTTTGCTACAGCCAAAGCCCGAGTCAAGCAAGGACATTCCTAGTTCAGACCTACAATGCCGATTCCCCACTCCGGTTTACGAAGTGACGGCACGGAAGCAGGACCCCGCCACCATAATGCGGGGTGCATTCGGGTCTCCGTTCCGTGGTGATGTGGGGTTATGTGGAGAGAGTGTTCGCTCTGATATGGGGTAAGAATATGGAAGGGATCCGGAAAATCACAACCGTCATGTAAGCAGCCTCCCTGTGGCAATTTGGTAGTTGAAATGAGACCTGCATGTAAACCCAACTAAGGTAGCAGCAGTCGTACGTTACGTGCTAGCAAGCTGGTCCCAAATCTCACCAGCACGTTTCCAGATTCCGGACCATTCTCACAGCGTATCAACTCTCAAACAACCCACACGTCGGCCCATTAGCACTGAAAACACCAACATGGCCGACAAGCTTGCAGCAAACACTGCGAAAGAGGCGGAAGCCCACAAGACACTTTACGACAAAGGACTGAAGCTCCGATATGAGGTCGCAGGGACTTCTTACGTCGACGCAGCTCTGGCTGGTGGTTCGTCCGACTTTGCCAGGCCGATGCAAGAGCTCGTCACAGAAGCTTGCTGGGGTTCGGTCTGGGCTCGGCCAGGCTTGGAGAGAAAGCAGCGATCTCTCTTAAACATTGCCATGTTATGCGCTCTGAACAGAGCCCCTGAGCTTGCAGCTCATGTCCGTGGAGCACTGAACAACGGAGCGAGTGAAGTAGAGATTCGGGAGACACTGCTGCAAGCGGCTATTTACTGTGGAATGCCAGCTGGTATTGAGGGGTTCAAAGTTGCTGAAAAAGTCATCATTGCCTGGAACGAGGAACAGAAGCAGTAAGGATGTGGTCAAGTTGGTTGCGGTGTGTTATGCATCCACGGAGTCGGATAGTAAGACAGTTTTTGATACATGCAATAAATTTCAATAGGCGTGGCAAAGATTGATCATTTCTTTGGGTTTGCTCATGTATTATTCTGTGAGATTGGCCTATGATCGTGATGAATTGGTGACTGCCGACGTACGTTAGGCAGGACCGACGGAATGGTGATGGTAGGTAATGGCTGCGTGAGATCAACTCAAGTTCGTCTCAACATCACTCCGACTATTCGTTGGTTTCCTTCCTCGAAATTTCACTAGCTTAGGATGAGGTTTGTGTTCCCCAGTGACATGGATTCGAACACGAAGCAGCAGAGTTTCGAAGCTCCCCGCATCTACCAGGGACTTGTTGCAGCTCCCCAGACACTACTCCTACCCCCCACATTATGTAGGCCCATACGGAAAGGCGGTCTTGTGTGATTCAAAGCCTAGCTAAGTTCTTTTGAGACTGGCTAGTGCTATTCAAAGATTCCATAGATGAATTGTTCATCACTCGTCGATGATCCACATCCAATAAGTATCTATCAAGCCAAGTTTCACAGCTCAGATTCCCTTCCACAAGATGAAATTCGTAAACATTCATTTACCAAATATGCCTATTCTTCCAAAAGAAGGCTCAATTCATATCGGGGGTATTGGTCTGACAATCTTTCTGATTCTGCTTGGTTGTTATCTTCGCTATGTTCCAAATCAGTTGACAGTGAGTACATGTTTCTCCATCGAACTTAAACATGCTGATCAAGAGTCTTTTGACAGGATCCACGAAGGAAGAAATTACCACCCGGACCTCGAGGTCTCCCAATCATTGGAAATCTCTACGACCTCGCAGACTCAGAATTTGTGCGCCAAAAAGTCCGCGAATGGCATCGCACCTACGGCGATATCTTCTACACGAAAGTCGGGGCGACCGACTATATCTGGCTTTCATCACCAAGAGCTGTCAAAGATCTTATGGACAAGAAGTCGGCAATATACTCCTCACGGCCGCATCTCCCGCTAGCGCAGGATGTTGCAAGTGGAAAGTCCCGACAACTGTTCATGGCATACGGGCAAGACTGGAGGAACCTGAGAAAACACAGCCACGCACTTCTCAACTTGAATGCTTCAAAGAGATACATGCCATCGCAAGACCTAGAGTCAAAAGTGGTCCTTCATGATCTATTAGATCAGCCCGATGAGTTTTACACCATCAATCGGCGCTATTCTACCTCTGTTATCATGCTAGCTACCTATGGGTATCGCATTCCTTCCTTCCAAGACCCGATCATCTCCAAGATCTTCAGCGTTCTGGAAAATCTTTCCATCATGATGGCTCCTGGCGCCTTCGCCGTCGAGAGTTTACCCGGCCTGGCTAATCTTCCCGAGTTCCTTTTAGGAAACTGGCGCACCTGGGGCAAGAAAGCCTTCGCTCACGACAGCAAGATTTGGCTTGAGCTTTGGGAGGCTTTGAAGAAGACAACGGATGACGGCACTGCCAAGGACTGCTTCTGCAAGGACTTTTACCTCGGTGACCCCAAAAAGAACGGCATCGACGACTTGCTCGCGGCGTATACCTGCGGTGGTCTGGTAGAGGCGGGTTCCGAGACAACAGCTACAACTATCAACAACTGGACCCTGGCCATGACTCTTTTCCCCGAAGCAATGCGGAAGGGTCAAGAAGAGATCGATCGTGTCGTCGGAAGCGACCGGATGCCCACATGGGAAGATGAGAAAGATCTCCCTTACGTTCGGGCGATGATCAAAGAAACCTTGCGATGGCGCCCGGTCAACAAATTTGGGATGTATCACGCTTCCACCGAGGACGATTGGTACGAAGGACACTTCATCCCGAAGGACTCTGTGGTCGTCCTGAATTGGTGGTGAGTAATTACATGCAATCCACATGTTCCCGAGAAATTCGGCTAATACGTAGTGTCAAATTTTAGGGCTATCCAGCGTGATCCAAGTCGCTACGATAATGCCGATGAATACGATCCATCTCGGTTCCTCAACAGTCCACTCTCTGCAGCGGAGTACATGAACTCGCAGGATCCCTATGAGCGCGATCACTTTTCCTATGGTGCTGGCCGGTACGTAGTTTCATCCCGAACCTGATTGTCTTGGAATGACGGTACATGCACATGACTAACATGTAGACAGACGTGCATGTCCTGGAGTCCATCTAGCTGAGAAGTCACTCTTTATTGCTATTTCTCGCATCTTGTGGGCATTCAATATTGAGCGGAAAGAAGATCCCAACGGGGGAAAGAATGTCCCCATAACTAGAATGATGCCAGGTTTTCTGAGTGTCCCTGAGCCTTTCGAATGCTCCATTTCATGCCGCTCTGTCGCACATGAAGAAATTATTCGGAGGGAGTATAGCGCGTTGAGGGAAAAGAACTTCGAAGAAGGTCATTGATCAACTCATGGCCTTATTTGTACAAGAGTCTGGCGAACTGCTTAGATGTCAAGCCCGTTACGAATATGAATGTCTCCCTACTAGCAAAAAGCGTCTCGTTTTTGGAGTGGTTGCATTTTACATCGTATCCCTTTGTCAGTACATTGAGTGGGAATACGAATGTAACTCTTGAGAAATCACAACATTGAGGGACACATATTTTGCAGTTTTCTATTCGTACCTAGAGTAGACATAGATTCCGTTCCGCAAACATAAGATTGAAGGAATACTAACAATCACTAACAGCCATGTCCTTGCCATCACTTCGTAATCTAACTAGGGAATTAGTCTACGCTGCCCTTCTCTCATCTGCTTATCGAGGTCGGTTCCTAACCATAGAGGTTGAGTCTCGTCAAGCTTGTCCTCCAGGTCACTGATATTCCCGCCGTGAATGAAGAAAGACTTTCCATTTACTTCAGGTCGCATAGCAGGTAGCAGGCTTGCTGTGGCAACGTCCTTTGGCGTATTTGCAGGTAACTCCTTCCAAATACTTCTGATATGATCGGTGACCATCTCCGTATCTACAAGGTTCAGCTTCGTGTCAATGCGTTCGGGAACTGCTCGAGCAATCCTCAAGGGGTAAGGGCGTACTCACCTGTCATCCAAGGTGCGATCATATTGACAGTAATGTTCATCTTCGGTAATTGAGTCCGCATAGCGCGCATAAGACCCAAAACAGCCGCCTTGCTGGCACAGTAGGTGTAGCAGGGTGGTGTATCGAAGAAGCTAGCAGCGGACCCGAATAGAACCAGTTGAGATCTCGTTTCCGGGTTTTTGCGAAAGAAACCAATGGCACATTTGGTCACATACCAAGTGCCAGCCATGTTGACGTTGAGAACCGAAACATCTGGCTTTTGAAGATACCAGTCTGCCCCAGAGCCCGGCTCGTCGAGTGTCTCGATTTTGTTGATTGCTGCATTCGAAATGACGGTATCAATGGGACCAAGCTCTGAATGAACATCTTGAAAGAAGCTGACAAGGTCGTTCCAGTCCGAGATGTCACATTTTTTGAAGAAGACGCTGTCGACGCTTGAGCATGAGCCAAACATCGTGCCTTGCATGGGGAGCTTCATAAGAAGGCCATAGACAATAATGCGACTTACTTGCCGAGCTCTTTCTGAACTTGCTTTCCTCGAGTCTCGTCAACATCACAGAATGCTACTTTTGCCCCATGCCCTATCACGGAACGGTCAGCACAGCGCTAAAAGCTCATACTGTGTTGCTTACGATGGGCAAGGTCGACAATGGCTCTTCCAATGCCGGCTGCACCTCCAGTGACCAAGATGATTTTGCCCTCCAACTGCTGGAATTCCGAATCGCTAACAGTGTAGGCAGACATTTTTGCGTTGCGTTGCCGCGTTTGTTGTGGAAGTCTAGATTGATCAGGTCCTTGGGGGAACCACAGCGGCCGGGGCTGCCTCTGTTATCACGCAGCCACGGTACACCAACTGCCTGAACTTCAGCGTACTCCACATCGGTGCGGGCTGTCTCCAACTCGGGGTATAGCGGTCGAGCCCCAAACACAGCAAAAGAGCAACATGGATAAAGTAGGCACATTAGATCTCCGCATTCACATATCACTGGGTGTATTGGTACAGTATGTTTCATGCAAGGAAAAAGTGACCCTATTCAATTCAATGTCAAATACGATGGAGCGGGGGTGTCATCTGTCAAGTCCCCGGTAGCTGTCCAATGCTGCTGCTTGTGCTTTCGTGACTCGATTTCGTCGGAAATGGCTATGGCAAGATCCGCTGCCGAAATCCCCAGCAACTTCCCATCCAGAGGACTGTCCCCATCAGGGCCATCCTTCAGCGGCAAATTGCTTATAGTGATCTCGTATCTTCCTGTACGCCTGCCGGGACGATATAGTGCGCTCGGGGATATATACGTCCAGTCGAAGGATGTATTGCCTTCGAAAAACATGAGACTAGCTCGCGCAGCTTTGATGAAGCTGCTCGATGCGTCTTGTTGCGCTTTCAGTTGAGCTTCGTAGGCATTTATCGTTTCACGCGCTGCCTCTTTCTCATCGGTACTTCCTCTGTCCTCTTTGAGGAGAAGACGAGCGTCGCGGTATACTCTTAAGGCCTTTCCTATCGGTCCAAGCCTCTCTTCCATGTATGTGACATGGGCGTGACTATCCGCAATCCCACGGCGGTAGGCCAAGAAAAAGTCCTTGCTGTCCGCCACGCAAACGCCGTCTTCATGAGGCACATGCAAGCTGCCAGTTCCACCTACCATCACGAAGTATCCTGTTTTGGCGCGTTTGACGGCAAGGATGATTTTTCTGATCATCTCGATGAACGGCACTGCCATATTACCTGGTCAGACAAACCATTGCTGCGGGCCAATTTGAGCAGCATTGAACTCACTGTACTGCAAGGCTTCGTGACCTGCTGTATGAGGCCCGTATTCGCACACCACAACTGCAAGATCACTGATGGCCGCAGCCAATTCTCCTTCAGTGGAGGTTTCAAGATTGATAGGCCGCGGCTCGTAGAGCTCATGAGTACCCAGTTTCTGTGGGTTGCGAGATAGTCCGACAACACGATGCCCGCGGTTAATGAGTTCGACAACCAAGTAGGAGCCACCGAACCCGGCCGGTCCAATAACTCCAACTCTCAGCTTCTCGTCAGTCTTGACCATGGTGGTTCAGTTGGTGATCAGAGTGTATGTAGTTGCTGGATGTGCGTGCCAAACGGGGAAGAAGACGGCTTGGACCTCCGATGCTTCTGAGCATCTATAGCCGCTATCAATACGGGCTCTTCCCGCACGAACGATTTCATATCGCTGCCATTGTGTAGGTACAGTTGACTGATCACTGCTCGTTAGGCGGATGCGGGGTGATGTGGGGGAAAAGATGGTTGGGCTGATTTGGCCTGTGGCAACCAACTGTGAACTGCCTGTCAGAGGTGCGGTGCGGGGACCACTCTGAGGACTATTCAATTGCTGACATCTAGGATTGTATGCCCGAATCCTTATGCCCATGATCGTTCTCGTTTTTCTGAGCAATACGATCGGTTCTACGGATTTTAGATACACCAAATCTCTGCGATACCGGAATGATGGACTTCAACATTGGCTTCATAGGTAAGGGGCTCAGTCTTGGATATCGCGGAATGACCACTGACTCCCATAGGCCTCGGTGCCATCGGCTATCCCATGGCTGCATCGATTCGTCGAAATTTGAAGCGTCAATCTACCGTTCATGTTTTTGACGTCAACAAATCAGCCTGTGAGAAGTTTGTTCAGCAATATTCAAGCTTTGGACAGGTAGAAGTCGCTGCAAGTCCACGCGAAGTTGCTGCCGCAGTAGATGTGGTGATTTCCATGGTGCCTGGAGCACCAGAAGTATCGAAGGTCTATCTCGACGTTGGAGATGGCATCATTTCCGCTCCCAAAAACCCACAAAGACTGTTGATTGAGTGTAGTACTATTGATACTACCACCGCAAGGCACGTGGCAGATCAGATACGAAAGGCTTCTCAAGGGACATATGTTGATGCCCCTGTTTCCGTGAGTCTTCCTTCCCAACATGTGTGACTCCATAACGTACATTTGACCCATCAATGGCAACGACGCTTTCTGACTCCAACTTGCGCCAGGGAGGCGTACCAGCAGCGGAAAAGGCGGCTCTCTCATTCATGATCGGACGCAAACCTGATGATGAGGAAAATCACTTATCCCAAAAACTGCGTCAGGTAGTTTCAATGATGGGCGACCCTGGAAAGCTCTTCTGGTGCGGTGATGTTGGATCGGGACTTGCTGCTAAGATCAGCAACAACTATATCTCTTGCTCTGTTCTACTTCTGATATCTGAAGCTATGGCAATCGGAGTGAAGTCTGGAGTGGACCCGAAGATGCTTCAGACAATTATTCACAACTCTACCGGCCAAACATTCATGGGAGATAATGTTTGCCCAGTCCCAGGCGTCATCCCACATGCCCCTAGTAGTAATGATTGGAGGCTGGGATTCAAGACTCAGATGTTTCTCAAGGATCTGTCTCTGGGCATCGATGCTGCCAAACAGGAGAATATCCAGCCGACGATGGCAGAAGCGGCCTATGGAGTATTTGCAAAAGCCTCCAAGGATCCCCGCTGTATTGTAAGTAAAATGTGGCGTATTCCCTAGAAGTGAGCGAACTAACATTCTCTCCAGGATCGTGATGGCTCTTCGGTCTACCTTTACGTCACAGACTCAAAGACTTAACTTAGATTGTGGATAGAAATTAACAGAACAGGTGGAATTCAGGCCCATATCTAAATTACATCTAGTAAACCTACACATCATGCCTATGTTGTCTCTAGGGGATTGTACATTTGACAATCTGAGCTTGGGACTCAAAATTTCGCGATTGAAGAGCGATATCTGTGATGAGTTTTGCTATCCGGGCAGTACTGTTTGGCTATCCGGGCAGTAATCCACTTTTTGGACCAATCAGAGCCTGCCGTCTAAACTCTAAACTTTTTTGCCCCGCTACACCTACCCACGGGCCACCCAGC